>NC_086109.1:52611657-53811657 GCF_963921235.1 Mobula hypostoma
TTTTTTAAGTATATAAAGGATAAAAGAGAGTTGATGGTAGATGTAGGGCCAACAGAGTATGACGCTGGAGATATTGTAATGAGAGATGCAGAGAAAGCAGAGGAACTGAATGCATATTTTGCATCAGTCTTCACAGTTGAAGACATCTGCAGTATACCGGACATTCAAGAGTGTCAGGGAATTGAAGTATGTGCAGTGAAAATTACAACTGAGAAGGTGCTCAGGAAGCTTAATGGTTTGAGGGCGGATAAATCTTCTGGACCTGACGGAATGCACCCTTGGGTTCTAAAGGGGGTGGCTGGAGAGATTATGGAGGCATTAACAATGATCCTTCAAGAATCGATAGATTCTGGCATTGTACCAGATGACTGGAAAATTGCATTGAAGAAGGGTGGGAGGAGGTAGAAAGGAAACTATAGACCTGTTAGCCTGACGTCAGTAGTTGGGTAGTTGATGGAATCAGTTGTTTGGGATGAGATTACAGAGTAGCTGGACAAGAAAGGCCAAAACTAGCATGGTTTCCTGAAAGGAAAATCCTGACTGACTAACCTACTGCAATTTTTTGAGGAAATTTCAAGCAGAGTAGACAAAGGAGATGCAGTAGACACGGTGTACTTGTGTTTTCAGAAGGCCTTTGACAAGGTGCCGTGCATGAGGCTGCTTAGCAAGATAAGAGCCCATGGAATTACAGGGAAGTTACTGGCATGGGTGGAGCATTGGTTGATCGGAGAAAGCAGACAGTGGGAATAAAGGGATCCTATTCTGGCTGGCTGCCGGTTACCAGTGGAGTTCCACAGGGATCAGTGTTGGGCTGCTACTTTTTATGATGTATGTCAATGATTTGGACTATGGGATTAATAGATTTATGGCTAAATTTGGTGTTGATACAAAGATAGGTGGAGGAATGGCTAGTATTGAGGAAACAGAGCCTGCAGAGAGACTTAGATAGTTTAGGGGAAAGGACAAAGAAGTGGCAAATGAAATACAATGTTGGAAAGTGTAGGGTCATGCACTTCAGTGGAAGTAATAATTGGGCAGACTATTATTTAGGTATGGGAGAGAATTCAAAATGCAGAGATGCAAAGGGACTTGAGAGTCCTTGTGCAGGATACCCTAAAGGTTAACCTCCAGGTCGAATCGGTGGTGAAGCAGGTGAATGCAATGTTGTCATTCATTTCTGGAGGTATAGAATATAAGAGGAGGCATGTGATGTTGAGGCTGTATCAGGCACTTGCGAGACTGCACTTGGAGTATTGTGTGCAGTTTTGGGCTCCTTATTTTAGAAAGAATATACTGACATTGGAGTGGGTTCAGAGAAATTCACGAGAATGATTCCAGGAATGAAAGGGTTACCGTATGAGGAATGTTTGGCAGCTCTTGAGCTGTGTTCCGTGGAGTTCAGGAGAATGAGGCGGGATCTCATAGAAACATTCCAAATGTTAAAAGGCCTAAACAGATTAGATATGGCAAAATTATTTCCCATGGTAGGGGAGCCTAGGACAAGAGGGCATGTGTTCAGGATTGAAGGACGTCCACTTAGAACAGAGATACAGAGAAATTACTTTAGTCAGAGGGTGGTAAATCTGTGGAATTTATTGCCAGGAGCATCTGTGGAGGCCAAGTCATTGGGTGCATTTAAGGCAGAAATAGATAGGTTCTTGATTGGCCAGGGCATCAAAGGGTATGGGGAGAAGGCAGGGAAGTTGGGATGACTGGATGAATTGGATCAGCCATAATTGAATGGTGAAGTAGACTTGATGGGCTGAATGGCCTATTTCTGCTCCTATATCTTATAGTCTTGAGGCAGAGAGGAAAAATGGCTCAGCCTTGATGAAGTGGTGGAGCAGACTTGATGGACTGCATTGCCTTGTTCTGCTCCTATCACTTAAAGTCTTATGGTCTTTATATTCCAGATTTATTTGTTTAATTAAGTTCTCAACTGGGTTCTGAGATTTGATCTCTTGTTGATGTATTGTTAAACTTTAATTTACTAATCAGATGAGAAAACCACAGTGCTATCTTGCATAAAAGCATTGATACACCTCCCTGATATTTTTTAATTTTGTAGTTATTTTTTCCACTCTGGACTCCTGCATGTGGAGCTGATTCCATGATCATGAGCAAGGACTGTGAATTTAACAATATTTCAATTATTGTGGAACTTCTGCAAAGCAGCAGTTGGAAATCTTTAACTTCACATTGTAAAGTCTTTAATGTTTGTCAGAAATGGTTTGGTACTACATTGTAGAATTTCTCAGAGAAATGGTAGATTATGGGCTATGTAGGAGAGAAGGGTTAGTTAGTTTGTAGAGCAGGTTAAAAGGTAGGTACAATGTTGTGGGCCTAAGAGCCCGTATTGTGCTATACTGTTTTATGCTTTTAACTGACAAGTTATTGGCTTATGCTTGTGTCCAAGCAGAATCACCCCCACAGTCAATTCAGTATACTGTACTTAAATATGTTTACCTTTTTTGTATTGATGGATTAGTTCAAATGCAACTGGTAATTTATCATCAGTTTGTGGCTTGCTAGAAGTAGGTTTCAACATTTATTGTGTGTAGGGAATATTGAACTGCTTTCTCAATTGCCTTGTGATTCTAAGCTACTAATTGGATTTATTGTGTTCTTGATTCTTTTTCATGTACTCGGATGCAGGGAATCTTTTCCTTTTCTGCTTTTACATTTTTAGCTGTTGGTGATTATAATCTGCTTTTATTTGAAAAATAATTGAAGAAATAAATACACGCAAGTGGCTTGCTATTAAAACCGTATCTTGCAAAACACACTTGTTAATATCTTCCAATTTCATTCTATAGAATCATAAGTGACCAGGCTGACATACTTCAGACCATCACAAAATACATTCATTTGAGTCCCTTGTGAAATTACCTTGCTTTAAACTTAGTGATACAATACATATATGCACTTTTATCCCCGGTTGAAATCTATTCTTTATTTTTATTCAGAAATATATTGTGGAACAGGCCACATTATACTTCTGGTCCAATGAGCAGCAACCCAGCCCCTACCTATTTTTTCCTTGCCTAATTGCCAGACAATTTAGTGACCAATTAACCTATTTAACTGGTACATCTTTGGAATGTGAGAGGAAACAGGAGCACCTGGAGGAAAAACACACATTCACAGGGAGGGCATAGAAACTCCTTGCAGACACCATTGGAATTGAACTCCCAATTCTGCCCCTAGCTGTAATAGTGTTACACCAGCACTATGCTACCATCATGCACTTACATATGTCAAGCTTGATGTCGATGTACTGAGCAAATGTAGAATTGCATTTCCACATGTACTGTGTATGAAGCCAAATTGACAACGAGTATGTTCCTCACATTAGATGAGTCTTATGTTTTAGTTTTGCAGTGATAAATTATATTTTGTTGGGGTTTTCATTAATCATGTTTGCACTGCTTCACAGCCTTAAAATCAATTGTGCAGTAGTACATGATGAATTAGTCTGTGTTTACACTTCATTGCTAGATTCTCCAGTTTTCAGTTTGTGTGAATAAACAGTTTAGGTCAGTTTTTGGCAGTTTATAACATTTATTTAATGTTGGACTGCTTTTTCATTTCTGTTTTTCTTGTTACGCTAAAAAAATGATTTCATATGTAGACAATTAAAACAATGTAACATCATGACTTAATTGAACCATTATTTCTTGATTCTTATATAACTATTATTACACATTATCTTTGTCAACCTTCATATATTGTTGGATTTTGCTTATCCCTTGCATTGTTTTGTAGCTAGCACTTAGCAATTACAGTATAGCAGTTCTAATCAAGCACGAGGCTTGGCTGCTCTGGGCATCCCAAGAGAGATAGGAGGCTGCTGGCACCAAATGGATCTCATCTGAGTGCAATCTGACGCCATGCCTTAAATACCCTGATGGACTTCTGACAGTATGGTGCCAAAGCCAATTTTAACTTTAATTATTGGAGAATATTTTAATAGGGACATCTAAAAGTGATACTTTTAGCTTAGTCCCACATGATAGGTTGATGCAGGTGGTCAGATTTATTGGAATCCAGGAGGAGATGGCCATTTCAAAGTCAGTTTCATTTATCATGTACATCAACACAATACAGTAAAGATCTTGTTTGCATTAGCAACAAGCACAGCCTAAGGATTTGATGGGGCAGCCTACAAGTGTTTAAAGTTCAAAGTAAATTTACTATAATAGTACACGGGTCACGATATACAACCGTGAGATTCATTTTCTTGCAGGTGTACTCAAAAAGTCCATGATAGAGTAATAACCATAATAGAATCACTGAAAGACCACACCAACTGCCCTTCTACGAGTAAGCAAAAAACAACAAACTCTGCAAATGCAAAAAGAAAGAAAGAAAAATAATAACTTTTGAGAACATGAGATGAAGTGTCCTTGAAAGTGAGTCCATAGACTGTGGATAGAGTCTTACCATTAATACTATAATCTGCCATCATATTTGACCTACCAAAATGAACCACTTCACGCTTACCTGGGTTGAACTCCATCTGCCACTTCTCAGCCCAGTTTTGCATCCTATCAATGTCCTGCTGTAACTTCTGACAGCCCTCCACACTATCCACAACACCTCCAGTCTTTGTGTCATCAGCAAACTTACTAACCCATCCCTCCACTTCCTCATCCAGGTTAATTATAAAAATCACGAAGAGTAAGGGTCCTAGAACAGATCCCTGAGACACTCCACTGGTGACTGACCTCCATGCAGAATATGACCTGTCTACAACCACACTTTGCCTTCTGTGGGCAAGCCAGACCTGTCTAAGTTGTTCTCATCTGTCTTGAGATTACATTGCGAATTGACATGCTTTCACAGCTTATTCTGGAATTAGTTTATTAAAGAGAAGATGCTCAGAAGCTTAAAATAGTGGAGGAATTTATGATAAATGCACAGTATGTTGCCATTCTGCAGTGTAATTTGTAGTCATTTACTGAGTGCGGGTATACTACAAGAATATTTAACATGGGATAAGTTTCATTTGTAGTTTGTGCATATATAAAAGTAGCTGGATTGAAGGTATTTTTAATTTACACTTTTTCATTTCCAGGAAACCATTAGTAATGCAATCCATTATAAAAATCATCTGAACCAGGTTGAAACATCATCGTCTGTTCAAAATTGTGAGTATGCTTCAGTCAACTTTGGTAATCCTGCTACCAAGATCTTCTGATTTAAAGAAAAGTACCTTTTGGAATATTGTGCCCTTATTCTTTTTTAATGTAAATATTGAAATTTGATACTGAAATGTGTATTACTGTCTCAAAAGATTTTATTGCCTTTGAGTAACAAGCCTTTGAACCCAAGGTAACCTTCCAAACTTGTTTGTGTCTCTCCCCTCGTGTCAATGTACTGAAAGAAGATGTACCCAATGTAGAGCAGGGAAATACTCCTGGAATGTAGAACAGTACAGCACAGGAGCACTCTCTTTGGTCCTTGATATTTGGCTGAACTAATAAAGCTAATGCCATCTAATCATTTCTGTCTGCACTTAGTCCATATTCACCCATTGTCTGGACTAATGTTAACTGCCCATTTGCCTCCAGAGATGCTATTGTATCTACTCTGCTGAGTTCCTCCAGTGTTTTGTGTGTTACTCCAGTGTTTTGTGTGTTACTCCAGTGCTTTCGTATGTTACTCCAGTGTTTTAGTGCGTTACTCCAGTGTTTTAGTACATTACTCCAGTGTTTTGTGTGTTACTCCAGATTCCAGCATCTGAAGACTTCTCGGTCTCTGAATCCAAACTACCTGGTCAATTGATTTATTAAATTGTCTGGATAAGCCTGCCATGAAGGACCTTATGAGTTGCCTTACTAAAATTCTTCAACTGCCCCACCCTCAACAAATGTCTCCTCAAAAAACGGAATCAAATTTGTAAGTCAGTACCTTTCCTGCACAAAACCATGCTGTCATTCATCAGACTGTTGCTAACTATGCTGCCTCTCACTTATAATTTTTGAATTGTGCCCATCAAAACATAGAACATCACAGAACAGTATGGGCCCTTGGATCACAATGTTGCATCAACCTGTACATACTCCACGATCAGTCTGGTCCTTCCCACTTATGCAGTCATAAACGTTCAGGTTTCTTACACCCATGTCTCTTTCAAAGTGTCTTTTAAATGTCCCTATTGTATTGGCCTTTTCACCCGTTGTATTCACCCATGGTAGATGTGGACAAGAAGTATTCATTTAAGATGTTCTTTTCATTTCCTGTGGATTATGATTATGAAGCCAATCCTTAAGGACAACTAACATCTCCCTAATTTTTAGTATACTGATGGAATCTTTTTCGGATTCTCCATATCTTATCTATCAGGCTGGCTCATGTCTGCTAATTTCCTCTTCGTTTAGTTCTAGCTTCCTTACACTTGTCCTTAGTCCCAGCTGTCTAAACATGACGTAGCGTATGCCTCCTTTTTCAGATCAGATTCACAATATCCCTCATCAATCTAGGTTCCCTCCTTTTGTCAGCATTGCCCTTTGCCTGAACTCTTCTAATCTCACTTTTAAAAGTCTTGCTTGTGTGGGCATGTGGCCAAGTGGTTAAGGCATTGGACCAGTTACCTGAAGGTCGTGATTTCAAGCCCCAGCTGAGGCAACGTGTTGTGTGCTTGAGCAAGGCACTTAATCACACATTGCTCTGCGATGACACCAGTACCAAGCTGTATGGGTCCTAATGCCCTTCCCTTGGACAACACTGGTGTCGGTGCGAGGGGAGACTTGCAGCATGGGCAACTGCTGATCTTCCATAGAACCTTGCTCAGGCCTGTGCCCTGGAGAGTGAAGACTTTCCAGGTGCAGATCCATGGTCTCGCAAGGCTAACGGATGCCTGGTGTCCCTTTACATACAAAAAGCTCCTCCCAGTCAAATCCTGAGAGCTCTTATCTGTTGCCATTGTAATTGGCTTTGCCTCAATTTAGGACTTGTAGACCAGTCCAATGTCCAATCTTTTGTCTGTGACGAATTTATGATTACTAGTCCCAAGGTGCTGCCTTGCTGATCAGTGTTTCCTCTAATTTGTAATGATCAATGTGCACAAAAATTTTGTGATGTATGATCTTTTGCCCAGTGACAACAATGTGTGTGCACTGAATTTTTAGTGAAAGTAAACCTGAAGCTATTCTAAGGATAATAAACTACCAAGTCCAGTGTATTGTTCATTGTTTAAAATAAATAAAATAATACATATCAATGAGTTTTATTTCTCATAAGAGTAAACCTAGCAAATATCGGCCTGTAAGTTTGACGTCAGTGGTGGGTAAATTGATGAAAAGTATTCTTAGAGAAGGTATATTTAATTATCTGGATAGACAGGGTCTGATTAGGAACAGTCAACATAGATTTGTGCGTGGAAGGTCATGTTTGATAAATCTTACTGAATTTTTTGATGAGGTTACTAAGAAAGTTGACGAGGGTAAAGCGGTGGATGTTGTCTATATGGACTAAAGTAAGGCCTTTGACAAGGTTCCACATGGAAGGTTAGTTAGGAAGGTTCAATCGTTAGGTATTAATATTGAAGTAGTGAAATGGATTCAGCAGTGGGAGATGCCGGAAAGTAGTGGTGGATAACTGATTGTCAGATTGGCGACCGGTGACTAGCGGTGTGCCTCAGGGATCTGTTCTTGGTGCAATGCTGATTGTCATATATATTAATGTTCTGGATGATGGGGTGGTAAATTGGATTAGTAAGTATGCAGATGATACTAAGATAGGTGGAGTTGTGGATAATGAAGTAGGTTTTCAAAGCTTTCAGAGAGATTTAGGCCAGTTAGAAGAGTGGGCTGAAAGATGGCAGATGGAGTTTAATGCTGATAAATGTGAGGTGCTATATTTTGGTAGGACTAATCAAAATAGGACATACATGGTAAATGGTAGGGCATTGAAGAATGCAGTAGAACAGAGGGATCTAGGAATAATGGTGCATAGTTCCCTGAAGGTGGAATCTCATCTGGATAGGGTGTTTGAAGAAAGCTTTTGGTATGCTGGCCTTTATAAAGCAGAGCATTGAGTATAGGAGTTGGGATGTAATGTTGAAATTGTACAAGGCATTGGTAAGGCCAAATTTGGAGTATTGTGTACAGTTCTGGTCACCGAATTATAGAAAAGATGTCAATAAAATAGAGAGACTACAGAGGAGTTTTACTAGAATGTTAGCTGGGTTTCATCACCTAAGTTCCAGAGAAAGGTTGAACAAGTTGGGTCTTTATTCTTTGGAGTATAGAAGGTTGAGGGGGGCTTGATAGAGGTATTTAAAGTTATGAGGGGGAAAGATAGAGTTGACGTGGATAGGCTTTTTCCGTTGAGATTGGGGGAGATTCAGACAAGAGGACATGAGCTGAGAGTTAAAGGGCAAAAGTTTAGGGGTAACATGAGAGGGAAGTTCTTTACTCAGAGAGTGGTAGCTGTGTGGAACGAGCTTTCAGCAGAAGTGGTTGAGGCAGGTTCGATGTTGTTATTTAAAGTTAAATTGGATAGCTATATGGACAGGAAAGGAATAGAGGGTTATGGGCTGAGTGCAGGTCGGTGGGACTAGGTGAGAGTAAGAGTTCGGCACGAACTAGAAGGGCCGAGATGGCCTGTTTCTGTGCTGTAATTGTTATATGGTTATGCCATATGACAGCATGGAATAATATCAATCTTTTCACATGTTGTTGAAGTTTTAAATGGCTATTAAGCTGTCCTGCTTTAAGTGAACTAGTCGTTCTTTAGCACTTCATGCCCTTTACTTCTTTGGAATTCGACATAGTGAATCAATGATTTCTTCAATAAAAACAGTATAATTAACCAGTTCTAAAATCTGCAGGCAAATCATTACAGACTCTACGTTGTCAAGAAACCGGAAAAAAATGTGATTGTGAATGATTATGAAGCATACTTAACATGCCACTGAGGTAGAGGATGATAACCTTTTGTGCACAGTTTAAATTCCTTTGTGCACCAGCAGCAAAAGATGTGTGCGCATGCACACCTTAGAGGGAACATTGCTGCTGACTCATTGGTCATTTGTCCAGCCTGGTTTCCTAAAAAGCTGGTTAAGATCAAGCGTAGCCTCTTAGTTAGTTGGGCCATCCCCAATCCCTGGTAATAATACTGAACTAATCCTCATAGAGAGATCAGAAGTGGAGAGAGTGAGCAGTTTCAAGCTCCTGGGTGTCAAGATCTGGGGATCTGGTCCCAACATATGGATGCAGTTATAAAGAAGGCAAGACAGTGGCTATACTTCGTTAGCTGTTTGAAGAGATTTGGCATGTCAACAAATACACTCAAAAACTTCTATAAATGTACCGTGGAGAGCGTTCTGACAGGCTGCATCACTGTCTGGTATGGGGGGGGTGGTGTTGAGGGGGCAGCTACTGCACAGGACCCATAGAAGCTACATAGGGCTATTAATCTAGTTGGCTCCATCTTGGGTACTAGCCTATAAAGTACCCAGGACATCTTCAGGGAGTGGTGTCTCAGAAAGGCAGCATCCATTACTAAGTACCTCCAGCATGCAGGGCATACTCTTTTCTCACTGTTTAATTAGGAGGTACAGAAGCTTGAAGGTATGCACTCAGTGATTCAGGAACAGCTTCCCCTCTGCCATCCGATTCCTAAATGGACATTGAACCTTTGGACACTACCTCACTTTTTGTTAATATACAGTATTTGTTTTTTTTTGCACGATTTTTAATCTGTTCAATATATGTATACTGTAATTGATTAATTTATTTATTATCATTATTTTTCTTTAATTATTTTTTCTTCTGTATTAACTATTGCATTGAACTGCTGCTAAGTTAACAAATTTCACGTCACATGCCGGTGATAATAAACCTGATTCTGATTCTTTTTTTCTGATCATCTCCTTGAAGCTCCCGTCTATAACACTTTCTTCCCCTCCTGGATGCTTCTCAGTGAGTTTAACTACCACTCCAACTAATCCATGGAATCTGAGAGGAGTTGCACTTCCTGCAAATGTAGTTGCCAGGAACCATGACTATTCCCTGATTCCATATCTCAGAGGAAGATTATGTCACTCCATTGACTGCCATTTATACTTGTGAAGATCAAACTGCCTGAAAATATGAAAAGGGAGATAACTTCTCTTTTTGCAAAGATAACTATATGGTGTAGGTCTCAGATCAGCTATTTATTTTTCTAATGGCAGAATGGATTCCAGGCACAAAAGGTACTGACCAGTTTCTATGTTTTATGATATTTCTTCAGATCAAAATTTGTAAGTATTCAATGTTTATGTATTTATGGTCATATTTCACATTCATTCTTTTCTAATTCTTCATTATGTGGCCCATAGATAGTACTTGTGAAGATTGTGATTCACAAAGTGATCCTAATAATCCATCAAAGAAACTTGGAAATGGAGAACTGAAGCATCTTTCTGACTTGACTGACATGAACATCAAAACCAAGGAGGCACCAGAGGAAGAATTAAGGTAGAATGTACATTTATAAGTACAACTGTTTTGTGTAACAAGATATTAAATTGAAAAGTTGACTATTTGTTCTTAACCATGTGTGATTGATTCTCAGATTTTGCAAAACTATCTAGTTCAAAAATGTACTTGAGTTAATCACTAAACCAGAATTTACTTGGTTTTTGCGAATCATCTTCGAGTAATTTCTCTAGGACTAATATTTTAAATATGGCTCTGAATCTGTGGAAGTTCCAATCAAATGGCACATTAGACTGAATTCTAGGCAACTTTTGCAGAGTGATCAGTGTTATTACTTACAAGTTTGCTTTAGCAGTATCTCTGCCTTTTCCCAAATTTCCTCTTTAGCTCCAGACCAATTAACTCATACCCATTCTGGACTGAAATAGCTTTCCTTATGCCCTTCCCTAACTCATTATAATTTTAACACGAGGAAATCTGCAGATGCTGGAATTTCAAGCAACACACTTAAAAGTTGCTGGTGAACGCAGCAGGCCAGGCAGCATCTCTAGGAAGAGGTACAGTCGACGTTTCGGGCCGAGACCCTTTGTCAGGACTAACTGAAAGAAGAGCTAGTAAGAGATTTGAAAGTGGGAGGGGGAGGGGGAGATCCAAAATTATGGGAGAAGACAGGAGGGGGAGGGATGGAGCTGGACAGGAGATTGGCAAAGGGGATATGAGAAGATCATGGGACAGGAGGCCTGGGGAGAAAGACAAGGTGGGGGGGAAACCAGAGGATGGGCAAGGGGTATAGTCAGAGGGACAGAGGGAGAAAAAGGAGAGTGAGGGAAAGAATGTTGTGTATAAAAATAAATTACGGATGGGGTACGAGGGGGAGGTGGGGCATTAGCGGAAGTTAGAGAAGTCAATGTTCATGCCATCAGGTTGAAGGCTACCCAGACGGAATATAAGGTGTTGTTCCTCCAACCTGAGTGTGGCTTCATCTTTACAGTAGAGGAGGCCATGGATAGACATGTCAGAATGGGAATGGGATGTGGAATTAAAATGTGTGGCCACTGGGAGATCCTGCTTTCTCTGGCGGACAGAGTGTAGGTGTTGAGCGAAACAATCTCCCAGTCTGCGTTGGGTCTCACCAATATATAGAAGGCCACATTGGGAGCACCGGATGCAGTATATCACCCCAGCCGGCTCACAGGTGAAGTGTCGCCTCACCTGGAAGGACTGTCTGGGGCCCTGAATGGTAGAGAGGGAGGAACTGTAAGGGCATGTATCGCACTTGTTCCACTTACAAGGATGAGTGCCAG
Source organism: Mobula hypostoma (assembly GCF_963921235.1). Taxonomy (NCBI): domain Eukaryota; kingdom Metazoa; phylum Chordata; class Chondrichthyes; order Myliobatiformes; family Myliobatidae; genus Mobula; species Mobula hypostoma. Next base: position 52,623,392 of record NC_086109.1, read on the forward strand.
GAGAGAGATCAGAGGGAGGTGGGGAGGGATTGGTGGGGGGGGGAAACGAATGGACAAGGGAGTTGCGTAGGGAGCGATCCCTGTGGAAAGCAAGGGTGGGGGAGGGAAAGATGTGCTTGGTGGTGGGATCCCGTTGGAGGTGGCGGAAGTTATGGAGAATTATATGTTGGACCCGGAGGCTGGTGGGGTGGTAGGTGAGGTGAGGTCAGTCCCTATATACTTCCATCCCCCATCAGGAAGGTCTCAAAGCTCTCCACTTCTTTTTGGATTCCAGACCTAACCAGTTCCCCTCTACCACCACTCTGCTCCATCTAGTGGAATTAGTCCTTACTCTTAATAATTTCTCCTTTGGCTCCTCCCACTTCTTCCAAACTAAAGATGTAGCCATGGGCACCCGTATGGGTACTGGCTATGCCTGCCTTTTTGTTGACTTTGTGGAACAATCTATGTTTCAAACCTATTCTGGTATCTGTCCCCCACTTTTCCTTCGCTACATCGACGACTGCATTGGTGCTGCTTCCTGCACACACGCTGAGCTCGTTGACTTCATTAACTTCGCCTCCAACTTTCACCATGCCCTCAAGTTTACCTGGTCCATTTCCAACACCTCCCTCCCCTTTCTAGATCTTTCTATCTCTATCTCTGGAGACAGCTTATCTACTGATGTCTACTATAAGCCTACTGACTCTCACAGCTATCTGGGCTATTCCTCTTCTCACCCTGTCTCTTGCAAAAATGCCATCCCCTTCTTGCAATTCCTTTGTTTCCGCCGCATCTGCTCTCAGGATGAGGCTTTTCATTCCAGGCCGAAGGAGATGTCCTCCTTTTTTAAAGAAAGGGGCTTCCCTTCCTCCACCATCATCTCTGCTCTCAAACACATCTCCCCCATTTCACGCACATCTGCTGTCACTCCATCCTTCCGCCACCCCGCTAAGAATAGGGTTCCCCTTGTCCTCACTTACCACCCCACCAGCCTCCGGGTCCAACATATAATTCTCCATAACTTCCGCCACCTCCAACGACATCCCACCTGCACATCTTTCCCTTCACCCCCCCCCCGACTCCCTTGTCCATTCGTCCCCCCCCATCCCTCCCCACCAATCTCCCTCTTGGCATTTATCCTTGTAAGTGGAACAGGTGCTACACATGCCCTTACACTTCCCCCCTCACTACCATTCAGGGCCCCAGACAGTCCTTCCAGGTGAGGCGACACTCCACCTGTGAGTCGGCTGGGGTGATATACTGCATCCGGTGCTCCCGATGTGGCCTTCTATATATTGGTGAGACCCGACGCACACTGGGAGACCGTTTCGCTGAACACCTATGGTCTGTCCACCAGAGAAAGCAGGATCTTCCAGTCGCCACACATTTTAATTCCACGTCCCATTCCCATTCTGATATGTCTATCCACAGCCTCCTCTGCTGTAAATATGAAGCCACACTCAGATTGGAGGAACAACACCTTATATTCCGTCTGGGTAGCCTCCAACCTGATGGCATGAACATTGACTTCTCAATCTTCTGCTAATGCTCCACCTCCCCCTGTACCCCATCCGTTATTTATATATATATATATTTATATATATATATATATATATATATATATATATATATACACACACACACACACATTCTTTTTCTCTCTCTCCTTTTTCTCCCTCTGTCCCTCTCACTATACCCCTTGCCCATCCTCCCATCCTCTGGGCTTTCAACCCTTCCCATTTTCTTTCTCCCTAGGCCTCCGGTCCCATGATCCCCCTCATCCCTTTTGCCAATCAACTGTCCAGCTCTTGGCTCCATCCCTGCCCCTCCTGTCTTCTCCTATCATTTTGGATTTCCCCCTCCCCCTCCCACTTTCAAATCTCTTATTCGCTCTTCTTTCAGTTAGTCCTGACGAAGGGTCTTGACCCGAAACGTCGACTGTACCTCTTCCTGGAGATGCTGCCTGGCCTGCTGCATTCACCAGCAACTTTTAAGTGTGTTGCTTATTGTAACTCTGCAGCTTTTGTAAACCTGATGAGATCAACAGTGCAGAAACACAGCAAGCGATCCCGATTGAAGTTAAGATTGGAGACTGAGCTTAAATTTAAAATTTGCTTGCAGTTCCTCAGTTATGGATGCCAATATAGATTGAGTGTCAGAAGCAGGTTTATTATCACTGGCATGATAATATAGAACATAAATAAATATAACAATTATAGTAAGTATATAATAGATTAAAAATAGTGCAGAAACAGAAATAATATGTATTTAAAAAAAGTGAGTCAAGGTTCATGGGTTCAATGTCCATTTAGGAATTGTATGGCAGAGGGGAAGAAACTGTTCCTGAATCATTGCGTATGTGTCTTCAAGCTTCCTGATGGTGACAATGAGAAGAGGGCATGCCCTGGGTGATGGGGGTCCTTAATAATGGATGTTGCCTTTTAGAGGCACTGCTCCTTCAAGGTGTCTTGGATACTACGGAGGCTAGTACCCAAGATGGAGTTGACTAATTTTACAACTTTTTGTAGCTTCTTTTGGTCCTGTGCAGTAGCCTCCCCTCCCCCTATACCAGAGGGTGTTGCAACCTGTCAGAATAGTTGCTGCCTTGCTTTTTTTATAGCTGTATCGATATGTCGGGACGAGGTTAGATCCTCAGCGATCTTGACACCAAGGAACTTGATATTGCTCACTTTCTCCTGCTCTGATCCCTCTATGAGGATTGGTGTGTGTTCCCTCATCTTAACCCTTTGTGAAGTCCACAATCAGCTCTTAGGTCTTACTGATGTTGAGTGCAAGGTTGTTGCACTCAACTAGTCGGTATATCTCACTCCTGTACGCCCTCTTGTCTCCATCTGAAATTCTGCCAACAGTGGTTGTATCATCGGCAAATTTACAGATGTCATTTGACCTATGCCTAGCCACACAGTCATGGGTATAGAGAGATTAGAGCAGTGGGCTAAACGTGCATCCCTGAGGTGTACCAGTACTGATCGTCAGTGAGGAGATGTTACTACCAATCCGCACAGATTGTGGTCTTCTGGTTAGGAAGTAGAGGATCCAGTTTCAGAGGGAGGTACTGTGGTAAACCATATATATATGTTGTAACTGGGTTACCTGTCTGGACATGCTCCTCTGCTGACTGCCCCTGTGGCTCTTCCCACAGACCCCTGAATAAAGGCGTTTGGGCCTCCTCTCAGTCCAGGGGCAGACACTCAGCATGCTGGAGGTCACATTTTACTGCGAATAAAAGCCTTTCAGTAGTTACTCTACTTCCAGTCTTTTGGAGTTATTGATGGTGCATCAGGTACAGAGACCCAGTTTCTGTAGCTTTTTGATCAGGACTGCAGGAATGATGATGTTAAACACTGAGCTATAGTCAATGAAAAGCATGCTGACTTAGGTGTTTGTATTGTCTGGGTGATGGAAGGCCGCGTGAAGAGCCATTGAGATTTCTTCTGCGTTAGATCTATTGTGGCGATTGACAAATTGCAGTGGGTCCAGGTCCTTGCTGAGGCAAGGTTTGATTCTAGCCATGACCATCCTCTCAAAGCATTTCATCACTGCAGTCGTTAAGGTAGCTCCCACTACTCTTCTTGGGCATTGGTATAAATTGTTGCCCTTTTGAAGCAGGTGGGGACTTCTGACCATAGCAGTAAGAGGTGGAAAATGTCTTTGAATATACCCACCAGTTGGTTGGCACAAATTTTATGGGACTTACCAGGTACTCAATCGGGGTCTGCCATCTTCCAAGGGTTCACCCTCCTGACGTTGACCTCTGAGACAAAGATCACAGGGCCACCGGGTGCAGCAGGGATCAGTACAGCTGTAGTTATATTCTCCCTTTCGAAGTGTGCGTACAGGGCATTGAGCTTGTCTGGTAGTGAAGCATTACTGCCATTCATGATGTTGGGTTTGATTTGTAGGACGTAATATCCTGTAAACCCTGCCAGAGTTGATGTGCATTCGATGTTTCCTCCAACCTCTCTCAGAATTGTTTCCTTAGTCTTGAAATAGCTCTCTGCAAGTCATATTTGGTTTTCTTGTACAGACTTGGGTTGCCAGACTTAAATCCAACAGATCTAGCCCTCGGCAGGTGACGAACCTCCTGGTTCATCTACAGCTTTTTGTTTAGGAAGGTACAGGAAGTTTCCGTAGGCGCACACACCCATCCACGTAGGTTATAATGAAGTCGCTAACAACTGCAGCATGCTCATCCAGATTCGAAGATGAATCCCTGAATACATACAAATGAACTCCCATGATATTATTAAATTCAAATGTTTGACATATGTGCCTATGATCTTTGTTATGGATAGTAGAACTAGTTTCTTCTCTCTGTACCTTTAGTAGGTGTTCTTTCTTCTGCTGCTGTAGCCCATCCACTTCAGGGTTTGATGCGTTGTGCATTCAGATGCTCTTCTGCGCACCACTGTTGAAACTTGTGGTTATTGGAGTTACTATTGCCTTCCTGTCAGTTTGAATCAGTCTGGCCATTCGTCTCTGACTTTTCTCATTAACAAGGCATTTTTGCTCACAAAATTGCTTCTTATTAGATTTAGTTTTTCGCGTCATCCTCTGTAAACTCCAGAAGCTGTTGTGCGTGAAATTCTCAAGAGGTCAGTGGTTTCTGAGATACTCAAACCACCCTGCCTCGCACCAACAATCATTCTGTGGTCAAAGTCACTTAGATCACTTTTCTTCTGCATTCTGGTGTTTAGTTTGAACAACAACTGGACCATATCTGCACACTTTTGTGCATTAAATTACTGCCACAGATCTGTGCTGATTCGACATTAACCAGCAGTTGTGTAGATGTACCTAATAAACTGGCCACTGAATGCATAGAAGTTTTATTAGGCAGCACTTGGAGTGCATTGTGTGCAATTATAGTCACTCCGTTATTGGAAGGATGTGGAGACTTTGCGGAGGAGGTTTGCCAGAATGCTGCCTAGATTAGATGGTATGAGATATAGGGAAAGTTTGGACAAACCTAGATTATCTTTGAAGCTTTGGAGACTGAGGGGAAGACCTGAAAGAAGTTTATAAAATTATGGGATGGATAGATGGGGTAGCTGGCCAAAGATTTTCCCCCCAGGGTAGAAATATCAATAACACAAAATACTCTGCAGATGCTGGGGTCAAAGCTGAGGAAAGGTCTCGGCCCGAAACGTTGACTGTTCATTTCCACGGATGCTGCCCGACCTGCTGAGTTCCTCCAGCATGTTGTGCGTGTTGCTAGAAATATCAATATTAGAAGACATGCATTTAATGTGCGAAAGGGATAATTTAAAGGGTTTGTATAGGGAAGGTTTTTACACAGAGTGGTGGGTGCTTTGAATGGGCTGTCAGAAATGGAAGCATATCTAAAAATGAAGTTCAATAAACTTTTAGGTAGACACATGTATATGTACAGAGTGCAGAGATATGGTCTCAGTGTAGGCAGGAGAGATTTGCTTTAATTTGGCATCGTGTTTGGCACAGACATCGTGGGCTGAAGGGCTTGTTCCTGTGCTGTAGTAGTGTTTTACATTGTAAGTTATTAACCATGGCATTTTCTTTTCTGGTCTTCATCCTGGCTGTTACACCATGCAAGTGTTTCTACAATTGGGGTTCAAAGTCTAGCCTGTCCTCTGCTGCTCTTGTCAAACAGCTAGGTTGAGTTTTATGCTTTAGGAATAATAAAAATATTTCCAACTAATAGATGTTAATTTATTTTGACTGAGATATCACACTTTAACTATCAACTCACTTGCAAAAAATGATAACATAACTAAATCAAGACATCATAACAGAAACTGAAGTTATAATTGGAAGTAAACAGAATTCTTGCTTGTTCTTTGGGTGCCAAAGAGAATGGCGGTGGATGAGGGTAACCTTACTGAAGTTTGTAAAATTAACAGGGGCATGGATAAAGTAGATAGTCATGGTTCTTTTCTGAGGGTAGGGGAGGGTAAATCAGGAGGGTATAGGTAGCAAGTGGGGAAAGATTTAAAGGTGATCTCTCACACAGAAAGATCTGTTTTATGGAACAAGGTGCCAGAGGAAACTCTAGAGAATGGTACAATTGTAATGTTTAGAAGACAGTTAGACAGGTACATGGATAGTAAAGATATAGACTTCTCATAGGAAGATGGGTGTAGGTCATATAGGTATGTGGTTTGCATGGAAGTGTTTTATTGAAGGGCCAGTTTCTCTGCTATATATCTCTATTCCCTATGTGATTCAACTGTTTAGAGATTTGAAATGAGTTAAATATAAATCTTCAACATTCTAAATTTTAATCAATAATTTAAAGTAGGGACTTAGTTGTTAGAATCAAGAGTTAAGAGGAGACCTGAGGGGTATGCTTTCCCACAGAGTAGTTGATATCTGGACTGAACTGTCAGAGAAGGTGGTTGATGCAGGAACAACAGTAACATTTAAGAGGCATTTGGAGAGATGCTTGAATGAATAGAGCATAAAGGGTTACAGAATTAATGCAGAGAGGTGGTTGGCATAGATGTGGTGGGCTGAAGAGCCTGCTCCTGTGTTGTATGACTGACTTCATGAGCAAGATAATTGGAATACCATGCCATAGTTCCGATGAGACACCTTTCAAATGTTGGTTTGTGAACATTAACAACCGGGGAAAATTCTTGGAAGAATAATACCAACAGAAAATGAAAATACTGGAGTTTATTGTCATCTTTAGGCATCAATTTTATTTCAACTTTCCCAGAGCTGATGCTTTGTGATTTGCACCTTGAAGGAATTGGCAAAATGAGTATGAGATTCCAGTCTGAGATTGCATGCTCTGTTCTGACCTGAAGGGATTGGGTGCATTCTGAGTAGCCAGGGGTATACTGTAGCAATATTCCTTGGGATTGTGGTGAAAAGAATAGCTTTCAGTATTTGTAGCCTTAACTTCTCTTTGTCAAATGTTTTAATAAAATAGCATCTGACAATCTTTTTCACCAGTTCAGAAGTACCAGCCAAAATCTTAATCTGAGGTGATGGTGGGTGATGCTGAGTCCTACAGGTGATTTTTGAGTGCTTGTTTATTTCTGGTGTGCAGATTAACATTGTCTCATAGATAAAATCTACATGGCGAAACAAATTGAAAGGTCGCACTAAGTTCTGTATGATAGACGTGCCAGTAACATTCTACAAAACTATCTGTTAAACCTGGTAATTTTCTGAGGACCTAAACTGATAAAATATTAAGAGAAAATAGAGGACTATATAGCACCCATATGATCCAATCAGCTTCAAGCTTCATACACACATCAAACCTTCACCATCATCTACAACCACGTTGCCTCAAATTGCTGCATGATTCTTGACTTCTGTTCATTCTGAAATTCCTTTCTAAGTTGTGAAATGTAATACCTCAGCTTGGCAGAGAGTTGTTGCCTGTTGGTTTGAATTCGTACCCTTTTGTTCTTCACTCCTGAACTATCCAAATTTTACCAAATGTAGAATTCTGGAGTGTAAAGCTTGTGTTGTTCCAGTTTTCTTCATTACTTGTCACTCTTATTCTACATGCTTTCCAGCATTTAAACTGCTCTCCATTCATTAAGAATTGGGCATGAGATGTAGGTATCATCTAATCAGAGAACTGCACCATTTCTTCATGAGTATCTCTAAAGTGATGTTATGCTGTGACTGCTGTATTTCTGACTGAATTAATACTGAATGAAGATCTCATTTCTTCCCTCAAATAGATGTAAAAGATGTTGGGATAGAATTTGAAGAAGACTAGGAAGTAAGAATTTCATCTATCAGTGTTTTACCATCTTTACAGACAAGTGCATAAGTGGTTGGGAAATTAATGGAGATAATTAGAGATTATAAGGGGCAAGATTTATGTACATTTGGAAGAGCAAGGATTAATAGGGATACTTAGCAGGGCTTTGTGCAGAGGATATAATGCCTAACTAATGTGAATGAGTGTTTGGAAGAGCTAAGAAGATGTAGTTGACATTGTCAAGGTGGACTTTAGTGAGTCAAATTGGCTTGTTGATAAGAGGCAGAGTGTATGGCAGAAGGATACTTTTCTGATTGGACATCTGTGACCAGTAGTGGAACATGGGACTGATATTGAGACCCTTTTTTGAGTAATATGAATGTAGGACTATGGTTAGTAAGTCTGCAAATGACATTAAAATTAGTGTTGTTGTGTGCAAGGAATGTTGTTCAAGACTACAGTGAGGGTAAGAATAGGATACTCTGGAGGATGAACAAGTGGCGGAGGAACTGGTGTAGGGGACAGGGTTTCAGATTTCAGGATCATTGGGACCTCTTCTGGGGCAGGTGGGACCTGTACAAGAGAGACTGGTTACACTTGAACTACAAGAGGACCAATATCCTTTCAGGGAGGTTTGTTGGTGCTATTGGGGAGGCTTTAAACTAGATTTGCAGGGGGATGGGAGCCAGAGTGCCAGAGCTGACAGTGTGGCTGGGGTGAAAATAAATGATGTTAAAAGTTCAAGCAAAGCCGTAAATATAAAGGTTGTGAGTGGTGGTAAAAATCTCCTGAGATGTATATATTTCAATGCTAGGAGTATTGCGGGGAAGGCGGACGAGTTGAGGGCGTGGATTGACACGTGGAATTATGACGTTATAGCAATTAGTGAAACTTGGCTACAGGAGGGGCAAGACTGGCAGCTTAATATTCCAGGGTTCCAATGTTTCAGATGTGATAGAGGCGGAGGAATGAAAGGTCGGGGAGCAGGGTGGTAGCATTGCTTGTCAGGGAAAATGTTATAACAGTGCTCAGGCAGGACAGATTAGAGCAGGGGTCCCCAACCTTTTTCGCACTGGGGACCGGTTTCATATTGACAATATTCTTACGGACCGGCCGACCGGGGGTGGTGGTGGTAGGGTTGCCAACGGACAAGAGTATCAGTCAGATACGCTGGATTTACCCCAAAAAGACTACAATGACCATCAGGCCTTGCGCGGGCACCAGCGGGCATGCGTGTACGATTTCTTTTCTACAAATTCTTTTTGGCGATTCTCTTCGACGGGGAGGGGGTGTTAATCACGAACAGAATATCGGTGATAAGTGGCTAATACACTCAATTTCCTTTCTAAATGAGTTTATCTAACGAATTTAATATTAAACACACAGTGCATATTTTCCTCGCATGAATATAGTGATAAGTCAATTATCAGGGGGGCTTGAAGTAAGTGTTGAATGAACTTCCAGTAGAAGTGGTAGAGGCAGGTTCGATATTATCATTTAAAGAAAAGTTGGATAGCTATATGGACAGGAAAGGAATGGAGGGTTTTGGGCTGAGTGCATGTCGGTGGGACTAGGTGAGAGTAGCGTTCGGCACGCACTAGAAGGGGAGAGATGGCCTGTTTCCGTGCTGTAATTGTTATATGGTTATATAAGTCAACAGCATCATAACATTTTAAGTAATGTTTGGATATAAAACACGCAGTGCATATTTTCCCCGTATGAGCATATAAAATCATTGCAACACACCAATATCGCTGAATCAGCGGGAGCCGTGGGCTTGTTTCCCTGAAACAACACGGTCCTATCGAGGGGTGATGGGAGACAGTGATACTCGAAGGGGGTTCCTTGTGTCTAGTCTATTCCGCAATTTAGTTTTCGTTGGATTCATTGCAGAGATATGTTGGAAATGGAATTTCAGTGCTTTCGTGGCTATCTCAGCATTTTTAGCCTTGACTTTGATCCAGAATGCCAGCAGAGATGTTATGTCAAATATACTTTCCAGTCCGCCGTCATTTGCAAGCTTGAGGAGTTGATCTCCTTCTCGCGCTGAAATGGATGACGCGCGGGTAATGACCTCGCGTGTGTAATGGCTCAATAGTGGATGTGACAGGGAATGAGGAAAGGTGCAGCTGACTCCTATCGCCAAATCATATCGCTTCCTCGCGGACCGGTAGTGCATGCTTGGCGGCCTGATACCAGTCCGCGGCCCGGTGGTTGGGGACCGCTGGATTAGAGGGCTTGTCCACTGAGTCTTTATGGGTGGAGCTGAGAAACAGGAAAGGTATGGCCACATTGGTGGTATTGTATAATAGACCATCCAATAGTCAACGAGAATTGAGTTAGAACAAGTGACGGAAGTGTGTGTAGGGGAGCACTTCGGTTCCAGTGATCGTAACACCATTAGTTTCAACTTGATCATGGACAAGGATAGATCTGGTCCTAGGGTTGAGGTTCTGAACTGGAAGAAGGCCAAATTTGAAGAAATGAGAAAAGATCTAAAAAGCGTGGATTGGGAGGGGTTGTTCTCTGGCAAGGATGTGATTCGTAAGTGGGAAGCCTTCAAAGGAGAAATTTGGAGAGTGCAGAGCTTGTATGTTCCTGTCAGGATTCAAGGCAAAGTAAATAGGAATCAGGAACCTTGGTTCTCAAGGGATATTGCAACTCTGATAAAGAAGAAGAGAGAGTTGTATGACATGTATAGGAAACAGGGAGTAAATAAGGTGCTTGAGGAGTATAAAAAGTGCAAGAAAATACTTAAGAAAGAAATCAGGAGGGCTAAAAGAAGGGATGAGGTTGCCTTGGCAGTCAAAGTGAAGGATAATCCAAAGAGCTTTTACAGGTATATTCAGAGTAGAAGGATTGTAAGGGATAAAATTGGTCCTCTTGAAGATCAGAGTGGTCGGCTATGTGCAGAACCAAAGGAAATGGGGGAGATCTTAAATAGGTTTTTTGCGTCTGTATTTACTAAGGAAATTGGCATGAAGTCTATGGAATTAGGGGAAACAAGTAGTGAGATCATGGAAACTGTACAGATCGAAAAGGAGGAGGTCTTTGCTGTCTTGAGGCAAATTAAAGTGGATAAATCCCCAGGACCTGACAGGGTATTCCCTTGGACCTTGAAGGAGACTAGTGTTGAAATTGCAGGGGCCCTGGCAGATATATTTAAAATGTCAGTGTCTACGGGTGAGGTGCCGGAGGATTGGGGAGTGGCTCATGTTGTTCCGTTGTTTAAAAAAGGATCGAAAAGTAATCCGGGAAATTATAGGCCGGTAAATTTGACGTCGGTAGCGGGTAAGTTATTGGAGGGAGTACTAAGAGACAGAATCTACAAGCATTTGGATAGACAGGGACTTATTAGGGAGAGTCAAGATGGCTTTGTGTGTGGTAGGTCATGTTTGACCAATCTATTGGAGTTTTTCAATGAGGTTACCAGGAAAGTGGATGAAGGGAAGGCAGTGGATGTTGTCTACATGGACTTCAGTAAGGCCTTTGACAAGGTCCCGCATGGGAGGTTAGTTAGGAAAATTCAGTCGCTAGGTATACATGGAGAGGTGGTAAATTGGGTTAGACATTGGCTCAGTGGAAGAAGCCAAAGAGTGGTAGTAGAGAATTGCTTCTCTGAGTGGAGGCCTGTGACTAGTGGTGTGCCACAGGGATCAGTGCTGGGTCCATTGTAATTTGTCATCTATATCAATGATCTGGATGATAATGTGGTAAATTGGATCAGCAAATTTGCTGATGATACAAAGATTGGAGCTGTAGTGGACAGTGAGGAAGGTTCTCAGAGCCTGCAGAGGGACTTGGACCAGCTGGAAAAATGGGTTGAAAAATGGCAGATGGAGATTAATACAGACAAGTGTGAGGTATTGCACTTTGGAAGGACAAACCAAGGTAGAACATACAGGGTAAATGGTAAGGCACTGAGGAGTGCAGTAGAACAGAGGGATTTGGGAATACAGATACAAAATTCCCTAAAAGTGTCGTCACAAGTAGATAGGGTCGTAAAGAGAGCTTTTGGTACATTGACCTTCATCAAAGTATTGACCATAAGAGCTGGAATGTTATGATGAGGTTGTATAAGGCACTGGTGAGATGGAATCTGGAGTATTGTGTTCAGTTTTGGTCACCAAATTACAGGAAGGATATTAATTAGGTTGAAAGAGTGCAGAGAAGGTTTACAAGGATGTTGCTGGGACTTGAGAAACTCAGTTACAGAGAAAGGTTGAATAGGTTAGGACTTTATTCCCTGGAGCGTAGAAGAATGAGGGGAGATTGATAGAGGTATATAAAATCATAATGGGTATTGATAGAGTGAATGCAAGCAGGCTTTTTCCACTGAGTCAAGGGGAGAAAAAAACCAGAGGACATGGGTTAATGGTGAGGGGGAAAAAGTTTAAAGGGAACATTGGGGGGGGCTTCTTCACACAGAGAGTGGGGGGAGTATTGAATGAGCTGCCAGACGAGGTGGTAAATGCGGGTTCTTTTTTAACATTTAAGAATAAATTGGACAGATACATGGATGGGAGGTGTATGGAGGGATATTGTCCGTGTGCAGGTCAGTGGGACTAGGCAGAAAATAGTTCGGCACAGCCAAGAAGGGCCAAAAGTCCTGTTTCTGTGCTGTAGTTTTTCTATGGTTTCTATAGTTTCTAAAAGGAGCGAGTTCAGATAGAAAGTTGGGGAGAATATTGGCAAATGGAATTTAATCCTGGGAAGTGAGAGGTGATGTGTTTTGAAAAGTCATATAGGGTAGGACATGTACAGGAAGTGGTTGGGCATTAAGAAATGTTGGTGAACAGGGACCTGGAGTTCAAGTCCATAGGTCCTTGAAACTAGTGACATATATGGATAAGGGTGGTGAAGAAGGCATTTGTCATGCTTGCCTTTATTGATCGAGGCATTACAGTTGGGACGTTATATCACAACTGTTCAACACTAGTATGACTGCACTTGGTGTTTGTGTGCAGTTCTGGTTGGCTCGTTATTGGAAGGATGGTAAGAGAAACAAGGTCTTGAATTGGAGGATTTTTGATTATGGGGAAAGGCATGATCAGCTGGGTTCTCCTCACCCTCGCCCTCCCCCTACCCTCTTCCTCCTCTTCCCATTATCAACCCCAAAAGGTTGTACTGATGCCTGCATTTCATTTCTTTCAGCCCTTATATACTTCACACTGTAATAGTATATGTATGTTTAACTGTTTCATAATGATGACAAAACCTACACAACCTAGAATGATGTTTTCCAACAGGATATAAGAAATTGTCGCTTAAGGAAACCATGCTGACTTTGATCTATTACCATGTGCTTCTGAGCAATTTGCAACGACCAGCGTGTGTAAAAATCTTGTGCTGTGCAATTTTTGCCCAGTGGCAACAACATTTGTGCACTGAATTTTTAAGTGAATGTAAACCTGAAGCTATTCTTAGGATAATAAACTACCAAGTGCAGTTTGTTATTCATTGTTTAAAAGAAGTAAAATAATAGACATCAGTGAGTCTTATTTCTCATATATGACATCATGTAATAATATCAATCTTTTCACATGTTATTAAAGTTGGTTGAAATGGTCATTAAGCCATCTTGCTTTAAGTGAGCTAACAGATCTTCTGTGCTTCATGCCCTTTGCTTCTTTGGAATTCAACATAGTGGATCAATGATTTCTTCAATAAAAACAGTATAATAAACCAGTTCTAAAATCTGCACAAAATCATTGCCAGCTCCATGTTGTCAACACCATCCTCATCAGAGATCAGAAAAGGAAATGTGATTATGTATGATCATGAAGTATACTTAACATGCCAAATAGGTAGAGGGTGACAACCTTTTGTGTGCAGTTCAAATTCCTTTGTGCACTCCTAGCAAAAGATCTGTGTGTCTTTGAGGGAACATTGCTTCTAGGTACCCCGAAATCGTCTCCAACATCTTTCCAACCACTGAAGTCAGGTTAACTGGCCTATAACTTTCTTTCATAGAGTCATAGAAAAGTGCAGCGCAGAAACAGGCCCTTTGGCCCATCTAATCTGTGCTGAACCTTAAAACTGCCTATTCCCATCAACCTGCACTGGGGCTATAGCCTTCCATACCCCTACCATCCATCAAAACTTCTCATAAATGCTGAGATCAAGCTTGCATGCACCAGTTGCTCTGGCAGCCTGTTCCACATTCTCATGACGCTCTGAGTGAAGGAATTTCCTGTTGTGATCCCCTGAAACTTTGTGCCTTTCACTCTTAACTGCTGACCTATATTTGTTGTCCCAAGCAACCTCAGTGGAAAAAGCCTACTTGCATTTACCCTTTCTATACCCCTCATAACTTTGTATATCTCTCTCAAATCTCCTTTCAATCTTCAAAATTTCAAGGAATAAATTCCTAACCTATTCAGTCTTCCCTTTTAACTCAGGTTCTCCAGATGTGGCAACATCCTTGTAAATTTTCTCTGCTCTCTTTCAACCTTATTTACATTATTCCTGTAAGTAGGTGACCAAAACTGCACACATTACTCCAAATTAGGCCACACTAATGTCTTATACAACTTCAACATATCATCACATATCCTATATTCAGTCCTTTGATTTATGAAGGCCAGTGTGTCAAAGGCTTGCTGTTTGACCCTATCTTCCTGTGACACAATTTTCAATGAATAATGGACCTGTATTCCCAGATCCCTTTGTTCTACCACACTTGTCAGTGCCCTGCTCTGGTGGGTCTTACTGGAGTGCAACACCTTGCATTTGTCTTCATTAACTTCCAGCTGTCATTTTTCAGCTGGTCCAGATCTCCCGCAAGCCATGGTAGTCTTCCTGACTGTCCACTATGCTTCCAATCTTGGTGTCATCTGCAAATTTGCTGATCCAGTAAATCACATTATCATCCAGATTGCTGATATAGATGGCAAACAATAATGGACCCAGCACAGTTCCTTGTTTCATTTCACTTGATACAGGCCTCCAATCAGAAAGGCAACCATCTACTACCAGTCTGTGGCTTTTCCCACAAAGCCAATGTCTAATCCAATTTATTACCTCATCTTGAACGCCGGGCAACTGAATCTTCTCGACCAATCCCACATGTGGGACCTTGTCAAATGCCTTGCTAAAGTCCATGTAGATGACATCCACTGCCTTGCCTTCATCAACCTTCCTGGTAACTTCCTTGAAAAACTATAAGGTTGGTTAAACATGACCTACCATGGACAAAGACATGCTGATAATCAGTCCATTTCTATCCAAATACTCATATATCTGGTCCCTCAGGATACCTTCCATTAACTATCTGCTACTGATATCAGGCTCATTAGCCTATAATTTCCCTGCTTATTTTTAGGTCCTTAAGTAGCAGAGCAACATTGGCTATCCTCCAACTCTCTGGTAGCTCACCTGTCATTGAGGGTGATTTAAATATCTGTGTTCGGGCTCTGGCAATTTCTGCACATGTCCCCCGCAGGGTCTGGGAGGAATACCTTGTTAAACCCTGGGGATTTATCAACCTTAATTTGCCTCAAGTTAGCAAACACCTCCTCCTCTGTAATCTGTATAGGGTCCATGAATTTGATGCTGCTTTGAACAGAGGCTACTCCCATTTGGATAAACAGGGCAGCACTGTGATGACGATTTCCCAAGTGCTGTCAATACCATACAGCCCTCATTGCTGGGGGGAAAGATCCATTTAATGCAGATTAGCACTTCCATTGTATCCTGGATAAAGGATTACCTGACAGGCAGACTTCAGTTTGTGCAGGTTCAGAGCTGTGTGTCAGACATGGCTATAAGCAGCACTGGGCCCCATAGGGTATTGGCTCCCTCCCTTCCTGTTTATCTTCTATACCTCGGACCTTAGATACAACACATCATGTCGTCTGCAGAAATTCTCTGATGACTCAGCAATGGGTGCATAAAGGGAAGATGGGAGGATGAATACAGGGCCCTGGTGGAGGACTTTGTCAAATGGTGCAAGCTGAATCATCTGCAGCTCAGCAGGGGGATGGGAAGGGGAAAACAGAAATAAATCAAAGATAGCGTACAACAGAGATGATAGAAAGGACAGGCAGGAGATGAAGCATAATCACAGCCAGTGAGGTGAGTTACAGGGCAATAGAGGCATGGTGCAGTTAAAACAGAAAGCAACAAATACTGGACTGAAAATGTTATATATGAATGCACACCACATAAGAAGTCAAATGGACGATAAATTGGCAAATATGACGTTGTGCCCATCTCTGAAACTTGGCTAAAGGATGGCTGCCATTGGGAGCTGGATGTCAAAGGATATACAGTGTATCAGAAATACAGGTTGGTCGACAGAGGGATGACATAGGATCAGAAGGTGCAGAGTCTCAATGGATTGAGTTAATAAAATGGCAAGGGTAAAAGGACCCTAATGGCATTTGTATACAGGGCTCCAAACAGCAGCTGGGATGTGGATTACAAATTACAGCAGGAGATAGAAAAGACGTGTCAGAAGGGCAATGTTATAATCATCTTTGGACATTTGATCATGAAAATGGAT
This sequence comes from Mobula hypostoma, assembly GCF_963921235.1. Classification (NCBI taxonomy): domain Eukaryota; kingdom Metazoa; phylum Chordata; class Chondrichthyes; order Myliobatiformes; family Myliobatidae; genus Mobula; species Mobula hypostoma. The sequence continues at coordinate 52,639,606 of NC_086109.1, forward strand.
TGGGAAAACCAGGACAGTACTGGAGCTCAAGAGAGAGAATTTGTAGAATGTCTTAAGGGATGGCTTTTTAGAACAACTTGTTGTTGAGGCCACTAGGAGATCGTCAGTGCTGGATTGGGTGTTGTGCAATGATCCGGAGGTGAAAAGAGGGCTTAAGGTTGAAGAACCCTTAGGGGACAGTGATCACAGTATGATCGAGTTCACTTTGAAATTTGAGAAGGAGAAACTAAACTCCAATGTGTTAGTATTTCAGTGGAATAAAGGAAATTACAATGACATGAGAAGAGAACTGGCCAAAGTTGACTGGAAAGGGACACTAGCAGGAAGGACAGCAGAGCAGAAATGACACTGGCAATATTGTAATGAGACGCGCAGATGTGGCAGAGGAATTGACAGCATATTTTGCATTGGTCTTCACAGTGGAAGACATCTGCAGTACACTGGACATTCAAGAGTGTCAGGGAAGTGAAGTTTATGCAGTGAAAATTATGACTGAGAAGATGCTCAGGAAGCTTAATGGTTTGAGGGTGGATAAATCTCCTGGACCTGATGGAATGCACCCTCGGGTTCTGAAGGAAGTAGCTAGACAGATTGCGGAGGCATTAACAATGATCTTTTAAGAATCAGTAGATTCTGGCCTTGTACCGGATGACTCGAAAATTGCAAATGTTACTCTGCTATTTAAGAAGGGTGGGAGGCAGCAGAAAGGAAATTATAGACATCAATGGTTGGGAAGTTGTTGGAATTGATTGTTAGGAATGAGATTACAGAGTACCTGGAGGCACATGACAAGATAGGCCAAAGCCAGCATGGCTTCCTGAAAGGAAAATCCTGACTGACGAACCTACTGCAATTTTTCGAGGAAATTTCAAGCAGGGTAGGCAAGGGAGATACAGTGGATGTGGTGTACTTGGATTTTCAGAAGGCATTTGACAAGGTGCCGCACGTGAGGTTGCTTAGTAAGTTAAGAACCTGTGGAATTACAAGGAAGTTATTAGCATGGGTGGAGCATTGTCTGATCGGCAGAAAGCAGTGTGTGTGTGTGTGTGTGTGTGTGTGTGTGTGTGTGTGTGTGAATAAATAAAGGAATCGTATTCTGGATGGCTGCCGGTTACGAGCTGAGTTCCGCAGGGGTTGGTGTTGGGACCACTGTTTTTGACAATGTATGTCAAATATTTGGACTATGGAATTAATGGATTGGTGGCTAAATTTGCCAATGATACAAAGGTAGGTGGAGGAGCGGGTAGTGTTGAGGAAACAGAGAGCCTGCAGAGAGACTTAGATAGTTTAGGGGAATGGGCAAAGAAGTGGCAAATGAAATACAATGTTGGGAAGTGTATGGTCATTAACTTTGGTGGAAGAATTAACGGGCAGATTATTATTGAGATGAGTAGAGAATTCAAAAGGCAGAGATGCAAAGGGATTTGAGAGTCCTTGTGCCGGATGCCTTAAAGATTGAACTCTATGTTGAGTCGGTGGTGAAGAAGGTGAATGCAATGTTGGCATTCATTTCCAGAGCTACAGAATATAAGAACAGGGATGTGATGTTGAGGCACTATAAGGCACTCGTGAGACCATACTTATACTTTATACTTTATTGTCACCAAACAATTGATACTAAAACGTACAATCATCACAGCGATATTTGATTCTGTGCTTCCCGCTCCCTGAATTACAAATCAATAGTAAATATAAAAAATTTAAATTATAAATCATGAATAGAAAATAGAAAAATGGAAAGTAAGGTAGTGCATAAAAAAACGATAGGCAGGTCCAGATATTTGGAGGGTACGGCCCAGATCCGGGGTCAGGATCCGTTCAGCAGTCTTATCACAGATGGAAAGAAGCTGTTCCCAAATCTGGCCGTACGAGTCTTCAAGCTCCTGAGCCTTCTCCCGGAGGGAAGAAGGACGAAAAGTGCATTGGCTGGCTGGGTCATGTCCTTGATTATCCTGGCACCACTGCTTCGACAGCGTGCGGTGTAAAGTGAGTCCAAGGATGGAAGATTGGTTTGTGTGATGTGCTACTCCATGTTCACGATCTTCTGCAGCTCCTTCCGGTCTTGGACAGGACAACTTCCATACCAGGTTGTGATGCACCCTAGAAGAAAGGTTTCTACGGTGCATCTATAAAAATTAACAAGGGTTTCAGGGGACAGGCCAAATTTCTTTAGTTTTCTCAGGAAGTAAAGGCGCTGGTGGGCCTTCTTGGCAGTGGACTCTGCTTGGTTGGACCAAGTCAGGTCATTTGTGACATTGACCCTGAGGAACTTAAAGCTTTTGACCTGCTCCACTTGCGCACCACCGATGTAAATTGGGTTGTGCGGTCTGCCACTCCTTCTGAAGCCTACAACCAATTCCTTCATCTTGCTGACGTTGAGGGATAGGTTATTGTCTTCGCACCATGCCACCAGGTTCTTAATTTCCTCTCTGTACTCAAATTCATCATTACCCGAGATATGGCCTACAATTGTTGTATCATCAGCAAACTTATATATTGAGTTTGATGGAAACTTGGCTACATAATCATGGGTGTACAGTGAGTACAGCAGGGGGCTGAGTACACAGCCTTGTGGGGCACCGGTGCTCAGAGTGATTGTAGAGGAGAGCTTATCCCCTATTTTTACAGCCTGGGTCCTGTCTGTGAGGAAGTTGAAGATCCAGATGCTGATCTGAGTGCTAAGGCCCAGGTTCCAGAGCTTAGGAATCAGTTTATTTGGAATGATGGTATTAAAGGCAGAGCTGTAGTCAATGAAAAGGAGCCTTACGTATACGTCTTTATTCTCCAGGTGTTCTAAGGAGGAATGTAGGGCCAGAGAGATGGCATCTACCATTGACCTGTTGCTCCGGTAGGCGAATTGCAAAGCGTCGAGGTTGACCGGTAGGCTGTGGGTGATGTGTGCCATAACCAATCGCTCGAAGCACTTCATAGCAATTGATGTCAGAGCCACAGGTCGATAGACATTCAGGCATGCCACCTTGCTCTTCTTCGGCACTGGGATTATCGTTGCCTTCTTAAAACACGAGGGGATCTTAGACTGAAGGAAGGAGCAGCTGAAGATGTCAGCAAACACTCCAACTAGCTCGCTTGCACAGGCCCGGAGAACCCGTCCCGGGATGCCATCTGGGCCCGTCGCCTTCCTTGGATTTATCTTCAGGAAGGCCCTTCTAACGTCCTCCTCGGTGACGATGAATCTCGATGCCACCAGTTCGGGTTCATCTGGAGGGAGCGGGATGCTCCTCTTCTGTTCAAATCTTGCGTAGATTATGTTAAGTTCATCAGGAAGAGAAGCGCCACAGTTATTGATATTCCCAGCCTTTTCTTTGGGCCCATTTAGACCCTGCCATAGTCTACTGGCATCCTTCTGGTTAGCCTGGGCTTCTAACTTGGCTCGATATTGCCTCTTGGCACCCTTTGTGGCTTTCCGGAGTTCATGCCTGGATTCTGTGTAGCGACTGGTATCCCTGGACCTAAAGGCCGCAGCTCTAGCCTTTAAAAGGGACTTGACCTCATAATTCATCCAAGGTTTCCGGTTAGGGAATACCTGGATCATCTTGCGAGACACACAGTCTTCTGTGCAGTTCCAAATAAAGTCCGTGACAGCTGAGGCATACTCATCGAGGTTAGCTGCTAAGTCCTTGAATACTAACCAGTCCACCCATTCAAAGCAGTCACGGAGGACCTCATCCGTTTCCTCCATCCAACGTGACACTACTTTTGACACTGTGACCTTCCACTTCAGTTTCTGTTTGTAAGCCGGGAGGAGGAGTACGGCCTGATGGTTCGATTTTCCGAAGTGAGGTCGTAGGACAGAACGGTAGGCATCTTTGATTGCTGTGTAGCAGTGGTCAAGTATATTCGGGCCTCTAGTGGGGCAGGTGACATATTGGTATAACTTTGGCAGCGCCTTTCTGAGGTTGGCCTGGTTAAAGTCCCCAGCTGTAATGAGCGAAGCGTCCAGATACCTGGTTCCAAGTTCACTGATGTTGGCATACAGTATGTTCAGAGCACACTCCACGTCCGCCTGGGGGGGAGTTTTGATGGTATCAGAAATGATCTGGCAAGTGTGGACTGGGACAGGCTATTTTCTGGCAAAGGTGTACTTGGTAGGTGGGAGGCCTTCAAAAGTGAAATTTTCCGCATATAAAGCTTGTATGTGCCTTTCAGAATGAAAAATAAAGAGAACAGGTGTAGGGAACTTTGGTTTTCAAGAGGCTCTGGTTCAGAAAAAAAGCAGGAGTTGCATAGCAGGCAGGAAAAAATGAGGTGTCAATGAAGGTTAAGAACACAAAGAAATCAGGAGGGTAAAAAGGTTGCCCAAGCAGACAAGCTGAAGGAGAATCCTAAAGGATTCTACAGATATGTTAAGAGCAAAAGGATCGCAAGGGAGAAAACTGATCGTCTGGAAAGTCTTAACTGAATTCTTTTGCATCTGTATTTACTCAGGAGGTGGAAACAGAGTGTGTAGAAGTGAGTCAAATCGGCATCAACTTCATGGTTTGCATACAGATTACAGAGGAGGAAGTGCTTGCTGTCTGAGGCAAATTAGGGTGATTGTCTACATGGATTTTAGTAAGGCAATTGACAAAGTCCCCCATGGGAGGTTGGTCAAGAAGGTGCAGTTGCTCAGTATTCAAGATGAGGTAGTAAATTGGATTAGATATTGGGTTTGTGAGAGCAGCCAGAGTGATAATAGATAGTTGCCTGTGATTAGTGGTGTGCCACAGGGATCGGTGCTGGATCCTTTGATGCTTGTCATCTAGATCACTGATCTGGATGATAATATGGTTAACTGGATCAGCATATTTGCAGATGACACCAAGGTTGGCGATGTCGTGGACAGTGAGGTAGACTATCATGGCTTGCAACAGGATCTGGACCAGCTTTAACAGTTGCACTTTAATTTGGGCAAATTTAAGTGGTGCATTTTGGGAAGCTAAATAGGGTGGGATTTATACAGTAAATTGCATGGCATTAAGGTTTGTTGATGAAACAAGAGGCCTTGGGGTTCAAAAACTGAAATAGACAGCACAGATCAGAATCAGGTTTATTATCACCGGCATATATCACAAAATTTGTTAACTTAGCAGCAGCAGTTCAATGTGATACATAATATAGAAGAAAAAAAATAAAAATAATAAATAAATTAAGTAAATCAATTATAATATACGTATATTGAATAGATCAAAAATCGTGCAAAAAAACAGAAATAATATATATTAAAAAACTGAGGTAGTGTTCAAGGAATCAATGTCCGTTTAGGAATCTAATGCCAGAGGGGAAGAAACTGTTCCTGAATCACTGAGTTTGTGCCTTAATCATGGAAGCTGCCTTTCTGAGACACCGCTCATTGAAGATGTCCTGGATACTTTGTAGGCTTGTACCCAAGATGGAGCCAACTGAATTTACAACCCTCTGCAGTTTCTTTTGGTCCTGTGTAGTAGCCCCCCACCCCCTCCATACCAGACAGTGATGCAACCTGTCAGAATACTTTCCACGGTACATCTATAGTAGTTTTTGAGTGTATTTGTTGACATACCATATCTCTTTAAACGCCTAATGAAGTATATTCGCTGTATTGCCTTCTTTATAACTGCATCGATACGTTGGGAGCAGGTTAGATCCTCAGAGATCTTGACACCCAGGAACTTGAAACTACTTACTCTCTTCACTTCTGATCCCTCCATGAAGATTGGTCTGTGTCCCTTCATCTTGCCCTTCCTGATGTTCACAATTGGCTCTTCAGTCTTACTGATGTTGAATGCCAAGTTGTTGCTGTGGCACCACTCCACTAATTGGCATATCTCACTCCTGCACGCCCTCTCATCACAATCTGAGATTCTACCAAATATGGTTGTATCATCAGCAAATTTATAGATGGTATTTGAGCTATGCCTAGCCACACAGTCATGGGTATAGAGAGAGTAGAACAGTGGGCTAAGCACACACCTCCGAGGTGCACCAGTGTTGATCATCGGTGAGGAGAAGATGTTATCACCAATCTGCATAGATTGTGGTCTTCCAGTTAGGAAGTCGAAGATCCAATTGCAGAGGAAGGAACAGAGGCCTAGGTTCTGTAATCCACTGTGGGAATGATGGTATTAAATGCTGAGCTATAGTCGATGAAGAGCATCCTGACATAGGTGTTTGTGTTGTCCAAGTGGTTTAAAGCCGTGTGAAGAGCCATTGAGAATGAATCTGCCCTTGACCTTATGTGGAGATAGGCAAATTGCAATGGGTCCAGGTCCTTGTTGAGGCAGGAGTTCAGTCTAGTCATGACCAACCTCTCAAAACATTTCATCACTGTCAATGTGAGTGCTACCGGACGATAGTCATTAAGGCAGCTCACATTATTCTTCTTAGGCACTGGTATAATTGTTGCCTTTTTGAAGAAAGTGGGAACTTCCGCCCTTAGCAGTGAGAGGTTGAAAATGTCCTTGAATACTTCTCCCAGTTGGTTGGCACAGGTTTTCAGAGCCATACCAGGTACTCAATCGGGACCTTCCACCTTGCAAGGGTATACTCTCTTTAAAGACAGGCTAACGTCAGCCTCTGAGGTAGAGATCACAGGGTCATCAGGTGCAGCAGGGATCTTCACAGCTGTGGTTGTGTTCTTTCTTTCAAAGCAGGCATAGAGGGCGTTGAGTTCATCTGATAGTGAAGCATCGCTGCTATTCATACTATTGGGTTTCGCTTTGTAAAAAGTAATGTCTTGCAAACTCTGCCAGAGTTGTCGTACATCCGATGCCGCCTTCAAACTTGTTTGAAATTGTCTCTTGGCCCTTGAAATAGCCCTCTGCAAATCGCACTTGGTTTTCTGGTACAGGCCTGGGCCGAACATGTACTTGCTTTAGAAGTTACCTAGGGTTACCCATAACCCTCTATTTTTCTAAGCTCTGTGTACATATCCAGGAGTCTCTTAAAAGACCCTATCGTATCCACTTCCACCACCGTCACCGGCAGCCCATTCCACGCACTCACCACTCTCTGCGTAAAAAACTTACCCTTGACATTTCCTCTGTACCTCCTTCCCAGCATGTTAAAACCATGCCCTCTCGTGTTAGCCATTTCATTCTCTCATTCCTCTGAGTGAAGATGTTTCTCCTCATGTTTCCCTTCAAATTGATTAGGAATGGTCAGCATGGCTTTGTCAAAGGCAGGTTGTGCCTTACGAGCTTGATTGAATTGTTTGAGGATGTGACTAAGCACATTGATGAAGGTAAAGCCGCAGATGTGGTGTACATGAATTTTTGCAAGGCATTTGATAAGGTACCTCATGCAAGGCTTATTGAGAAAGTAAGGAGGCATGGGATTCAAGGGGACATTGCTTTGTGGATCCAGAACTGGCTTGCCCACAGAAGGCAAAGAGTGGTTGTAGACGGGTCATATTCTGCATGGAGGCCGGTGACCAGTGGTGTGCCTCAGGGATCTGCTCTGGGACCCCTACTCTTTGTGATTTTTATAAGTGACCTGGATGAGGAAGTGGAAGGATGAGTTAGTAAATTTGCTGATGACACAAAGGTTGGGAGTGTTGTGGATAGTGTGGAGGGATGTCAGAGGTTACATCGGGACATCGATAGGATGCAAAACTTGGCTGAGAAGTGGCAGATGAAGTTCAAACCAGATAAGTGTGAAGTGGTTCATTTTGGTAGGTCAAATATGATGGCAGAATATAGTATTAATGGTAAGGCTCTTGGCAGTGTGGAGAATCAGAGGGATCTTGGGGTCCGAGTCCAAAGGACACTCAAAGCTGGTATGCAGGTTGACTCTGTGGTTAAGAAGGCATAGTGTGCATTGGCCTTCATCAGTCATGGGATTGAGTTTAAGAGCTGAGAGGTAATGTTGCAGCTATATAGGACCCTGGTCACACCCAACCTGGAGTACTGTGCTCAATTCTGGTCACCTCACTATAGGAAGGACGTGGAAACCATAGAAAGGGTGCAGAGGAGATTTACAAGGATGTGGCCTGGATTGGGGAGTATGCCTTATGAAAATAGGTAGAGTGAACTCGGCCTTTTCTCCTTGGAGCGACGGAGGATGAGAGGTGACTTGATAGAGGTGTACAAGATAATGAGAGGCATTGATCATGTGGATAGTCAGAGGCTATTCCCCAGAGCTGAAATGGCTCGCACAAGAGGAAGTATGTACAGAGGAGATGTCTGGAGTAAATTTTTTACGTAGAGAGTGGTGAGTGCGTGGAATGGGCTGCTGACGGTGGTTGTGAGGTGGAAATGATGGGGTCTTTTAAGAGGCTCCTGGATGGCTACATGGAGCTTAGAAAAATAGAGGGTTATGGGTAAAGCCTAGGTAGTTCTAAGGTCGGGACATGTTTGGCACAGCTTTGTGGGCTGAAGGGCCTGTATTGTGCTGTATGATTTCAATGTTCCTACGTTTTTTTTAACTTTTCACTTTACACCATTAACCCATGACCTCTGGTTGTAGTCCCACCCACCTCTATCAAATCTCTCTCAATCTTCTATGTTCTATGGAATAAAGTCCTAACCTATTCAGTCTTATAACTCAGGTCCCTCAGTCCTGATAACATCCTTGTAACTCTTCTCTGTACTCTCTCAACCTTATTTGCATCTTTCCTGTAGATAGGTGACCAAAACTGCACTCAGTACTCTAAATCAGGCTCACCAATGTCTTACACAAGTTCAACATAACATCCCATTTCCTTTTCTCAGTACTTTGATTTTGGAAGGCCAATTTGCCAAGAGCTTTCCTTATGACTCTTATCTACCTGTGTCACCATTTCCAAAGAATTATAGACCTATATTCCCAGATCCTTTTGTTCTACCGCACTCCTCAGTCCCCTACCGTGTAAAACCTACCCTGATTGATCTCACTGAAGTGTAATACCTTCTACTTGACTGCATAATATTCCATCTACCATTTTTCAGCCCATTTTTCCAGCTGGTACAGATCCCAGTACAAAGTGCGATAGTCTTCCTCGCTCTCCAGTACATCCCCAATCTTGGTGTCAGCCACAAATTTGCTGATTCAGTTAACCACATTATTATCCAGATCATTGAAATAGGAGACAAACAATGATGGACCCAGCACTGATCCCTGCAGCACTCCACTAGTTGCAGACTTTCAGTCAGAGAGGCAACTGTCTACAACCACAATCCAGCTTCTCCCACAAAGTCAATGGTTAATCCAATTTACCACCTCATCTAGAATGCCAAGTGATTGAACCTTCTTGACCAACCTCCCATGTGGAACCTTGTCAAATGCCTTGATAAAGTCCATGTAGACAGCACCCACTGCTTTTCCTTCATCAACTTTCATGGTACCTCCCTCAAAAGAGTCTTGTAAGATTGGTTAGACACAACCTACTACACACAAAGCCATGCTGACTATCACTAATTATTTCCTGACTATCCAGATAGTCATACATCTGGTTCCCTAGAATACCTTCCAATAGTTTTCCCACTATAGGCTCACTGCTATAACTTCCTGGTTTGTTTTTAGTGCCTTTCTTAAACAATGGAACAACATTAGCTATCCTCCAATGTGCCAATACCTCACCTGTCACTAAAGGATAATTTAATTATCTCTTCTAGGGCTTGGCAATTTCTGCACTTGCCTCCCACAAGCTCTGACAGAACACCTTGCCAGGCCCTGTGGATTTATCCACCCTACTTTGCCACAGGACAGCAAATACCTCTTTCTCTGTAATCTGTGTCAGGTCCATAATGTCGCCGCTGCTTTGCCTCACTTCTCTAGACTCTGTCCATCTCCAAAGTAAATACAGATGCAAAAGATCCATTCAAGGTTTCCCTCATCTCTTTTGGCTCCACACATACATTACCATTCTGATCTTCGAGTGGACCAATTTTGTTCTTTGCAATCCTTTTGCTCCTAAAATATCTGTAGAAGCCCATAGGATTCTCCTTCGCCTTGTCTATTAGAGCAATATGATGCCTTCTTATAGCCCTTATTATTTCTTTTTTAAGTGTTCTCTTGCATTTTTTATACTCTATAAATACCTTATTTGTTCCTTCCTGCCTATACTTGCTATTTACCTCCTTTTTTCCTTAACCAGGTCCTCAATATCACTTGAAAACCAAAGTTTCCTAAGCCTGTTAACTTTAATTTTTATTCTGACAGGCACATGCAAGCTTTGTCCTCTCAAAATTTCACTTTTGAAGGCCTCCCACTTAACAATTACCCCTTTGCCAGAAAACAGCCTGTCCCATTCAGCACTTGCCAGATTCTTTCTGATACCATCAAAATGAGCTGTTCTCCAATTTAGAAACCCAACCTGCAGACCAGACCTATTCCTTTCCATATTTACTTTGAAACTAAAGGCATTCCAATCACTAGATGCAACGTATTCCTCTACACAACTTCTGTCAGCTGCCCTATGCACTCCCTAATAGCAGATCTAGTATTACATTGTATTGGAACAAAGGAGCTCAGGAGTCATGAAGTGCAGAGGAAACCTTGGGATGTAAATCTATAATTCCCTGAAAATGGCAACACAACGGATAGTGTATTGGCATTGGCTATGCTTGCCTTCATAGTTTAAGGATTGAGTTGGGATATCACAGAAACATAGAAAACCTACACCACAATACAGGCCCTCCATCACACAAAACTGTGCCGAACATGTCCCGACATTAGAACTATCCAGGCTTGACCCATAGCCCTCTTTTTCTAAGCTCCATGTATCCATCCAGGAGTCTCTTAAAAGACCTATCGTTTTCACCTCTACCACCGCCACCGGCTGCCCATTCCATGCACTCACCACTCTCTGCATAAAAAAAAACTTACCCCTGACATCTCCTCTGTACCTACTTCCAAGCACTTTAAAGCTATGCCCTCTCGTGCTAGCCATTTCAGCCCTGGGAAAAAGCCTCTGACTATCCACACAATCAATGCCTCTCATTATCTTGTACACCTCTATCAAGTCACCTCTCATCCTCTATCGCTCCAAGGAGAAAAGGCTGAGTTCGCTCAACCTATTCTCATAAAGCATGCTCCCCAATCCAGACAACATGCTTGTAAATCTCCTCTGCACCCTTTCTATGATTTCCACGTCCTTCCTCTAGTGAGGCGACCAGAACTGAGCACAGCACTCCAAGTGGGGTGTGACCAGAGTCCTATATAGCTGCAACATTACCTCTCGGCTCTTAAACTCAATCCCACGGTTGATGAGGGCCAGTGCACCGTATGCTGTTGCAGCTTGGAATGTTACGTACAGTTCTGGTCACCAGTCTATAGTGTGAATGTTGTTACAACGGAGTGCAGAAAAGATTCTCTGGAATGTTATCTAGAATGGAGGGCTTGAGTTTCAAGAGAGATTGGAGAGGCTGGGTTTAATTTCAGTAGAACATATGAGGCTGAGGGGTGACCTTAAAGAAGTTTATAAAATTAGGGGGGACATAGATTCAATAACTAGACAAGGTGTTTTTATCTAGGATGGGTGACTCTAAAACCAGAGGGTACAGGTTTGATGAGAGAAATTGAATGTTACATTTTAAACAGAGAGGGTTATTAAATGGAATGAGCTGCTGGAAGAAATGGTGGAGGCAGATGCAATTACAACATTGAAATGCCATTTGGAAAACTACTTTGATGGTAAAGTAGAGGAATATGGGCTAAATGCAAGTAACTGGGATCTGCAGAGATAGACCTCATAGTTAACAAAGACTATTTTGTCAGAAGGGCCCTTTTCTGCATTGTACAATTCTGTACCTATGAAAACACACATTTTGCAATGCTGGGAATGACTAGTTAAAATCAGAAATGTTTAGTTGATGGGTGTATGAAATTCTACCAGAAGTGAAGAGCTACTTGTGCACTTTTTAATTTTAATGCATGTCACGTCTGTGTACGTGGAGCAATTTGCCAACTGGGTTAGGTAAATACCTTTGTGAGACAACAGAATTGTGTGTAATCCATGGATCAGGAGAAAGTCGTGGCGCTGCCCTCTGCTCTACTGCTGTAGATATAAGATTATGTGGTGTTGCCCTCCGGCCTATAGCTGTATACCACGAGGCTATGTGAGTTAGGTGTTTTTTTCCCTCTAGCTTGCTTAGAACAATACCAAATATGGAAATAATGAACACGCCTTATCCATTAGAATTAACCATAAAGAGGGTGCGTGAACTGATTGTAAGCAGAGTCATTGCTCTTAGGAGGGAATGCTCTCCATGTCACATAAGTCTCCTAATGAATACCTGGGTCTGAGTCTTGTATGGAAAAGGAAATTTCCTTACAGTGTCTCAAGTGAGCTTATTCCATGTGTAAGACTCTTGAACCACAAGACACCATGTGATTAGAATTATACTTGCTACTTGCTCGATTTCTTAGTGTAAAGAAAGAAGTAATTGAATTTAGTTCAATTTGTGTTATTACTTGCACACTGTCACTTTACTGTCTAAATCTAAAATTGTATCTTCAAACTGCTTCACTGAATTAGCAGTAGTTGTTTTCAGATAACTGTACTCCAAATATTGGACTTTTGCAAGTTCTTTGAAAAGAAATAGGAAAAAAGGACTGTGTTTATAATTCATATTTAATTTGCACTCTCTGGTATTAGATTGTCAAAGATACAATTGTAAATTAAAAAAAAAGCAAAATCTGGAAATCCAAAATAAAACAGAAAATGCTGTTAGCATTATTTGCATTTTTTATTAAATATATGATTGTTATTGGATATTCATGCCATTTCCCTGGCTGCACACTCTCCTAAGGTAGATACCATCTCTTTGGCCCAACATTGATCTCTTGAGCATCTAGACAGTAGAAACAACTATATCAGACAATTGTTCATTGACTGTAGCTCTACCTTCAATACTATAATTCCAAGTAAACACAGATTCAAATTTCCTAGATCTGGATCTCAGTACCTTCCTTTGCAACTGGATTGTTGACTTCTTGAGCAACAGACTACAATCTGTAAGAACAGGAAGTAACACCACCACCCTGATTATTCTCAACATTAGTACCCCACATGGCTGCATCTTCTGCCTTCTACTTTCCCTACACTCATGATTGCATGCCGAGATTGTGCTGTAAATTCATCTAGAAGATTGTGGATGGTATCACCACTGTGGGTCATATCTGAAATAGCAATGAGTTGGAGTATGAGAAGGAGGTAGAGAGCCTAGTGACATAGTGTCATAGTGTCCCTTGATACCAGCAAAACAAAAGAGCTGATAATTGATTTCAGAAAGAGGGGCGGTGGATAACCACTTGTTGACATCAATGATGCTGAGGTGAAAACAGATGAAAACTTCAAGTTCCTAGGTGTGAATATCACCAATTGCCTGTACTGGTCTAACCATTTGGGTAACATGGCCAAGAAAATAGACCAGTGCCAGAGAAATTTGGCATGCCCCCTTTGAACCTCACCAATTTTTATCAATGCACCATGGAAAGAATCTTACCCAGATACATCATGGCTTGGTAGGCAATTGCTCTGTTCGTGTCTGCAAGAAATCTCAGAGTTGTGTATACAGCCCAGTACATCATGGAAGCCAGCCAGTCCGTCATGGACTTTGTCTGTACCTCTCCTTGCTTTGATAAAGCAGCCTACATAATCAAAGACTCTGTCCACCCCACATATTGTCTGCTTTCCCCTCTCTCACTGGCTGAAACCTAAAAACATGTACTATCAGGCTCAAGGACAGCTCTACCCTGCTGTTCAATGATCAAAGTAATTTTATTATCAAAGTATATATATGTCACCATATACAACACTGATATTCATTTTCTTATGGGCTTACTCAGTAAATCCAACAACCATATTAGAATCAATGAAAGACCATGCCCGATAGGACAGTCAAGCAGCCACTGTGCAAAAGACAACAAACTGTGCAAATACAAAAGAAAAATTATACTAAATAAGCAATAAATATTGAGAACATGGCATGAAGAGTGTATTTCTCCCATCTGTTCAAGACCTGATGGTTGCGGGGTAATAACTTTCCAGAACGTGATAGTGTGGATCTTGAGGCTGCTGTACCTTCTTCCTGATGGCAGCAGCGAAAAGAGAGCATGGCCAGGGTGGTGGGGATCCCTGACGATGGATGCTGCGACTGTGCTCCATGTAGATGTGCTCTGTGGTGAGGAGGACTTCACCACGACGGATTGGGCTATATCTACCACTTTTTGTAGGATTTTTTGTTCAAGGGCATTGGTGTTTCCATACCAGGCTGTGATGCAACCAGTCAATATAGTCTCCACCACTTAGCTATGGATGTTTGCAAAAGTTTTAGATGTCATTGCCAAATCGTTCCTCTTATATAGTCACCCCTTCTCCAGAAAGAATCCAATGATCCAAGAACTGGAAACCCTGTCCTCTGCACCATCTCCTCAGCCACTCATTCATCTGTGTTATCACCCCATTCCTACCAGCACTAGACCCTAACACAGGGATTAACCTGGTGATTACTACCTTGGAGGACCTTGTCTTCCGCCTCCTCCTTAATTCTACATACTCTCTGCCTCTGTCATTCGTGTTAATATGCACCATGATCTCTGACTGTTCATTCTCCCATTTGAGAATATTGTGCAGTTGCTGCAATACATCCTGGACCATAGCACTCAAGAGGCAACACACCATACTGGTGTCTCTTTTGCGGCCACAGAATCTCCTTTCTATCCCCATAACTATTGAGTCCTTATAACTACTTTACTCCCTGACCTTTTCCTTCCCTGTTGAGCCTCGGAGCTTGTTGCTGAGTGGAAATGGCCATTGGGGAGCTCTGCACTGACTTCCTAATCCCCTACCTCTCTGGGTGGTCACTCATCTGCTGTACAAAGCCTGTACTTGGGTGTGATCACCTCTTCAAAAGCCCCATCTATAATATCTTCAGCTTCCCAAATGATCCTGAGTATATTCAACTCTAGCTCCAACTCCTGGACCCGGTCAGGTACTGAAGTTGGGTGCACTTCCTGTAGATGTATTCATCAGGGAAAACGTCAGGTATCCTGAATTCCCATATCTGAAAAATGGCACATTCCATCCTGACTACTCTGTACTAAAAAAAAACAAAAAAAAAGGCTTACTTCTTCACTGTGCCTCTGCCTGTTCATGCCAAAGCCTGTTAAGCCAAAGCCTTCCCACTCTATCATTGGCACATTCTAACAATAGCTGCTCCACTTGACCCTACTTTTATTTGCAGCTGAGTTTAGCCCTCTGATACTGACACTTATCATCCCTACACAGCTTAAAAAGACTGGCCTTACCCGAGTCTGCTCCTTTTATACTGTCTGTCTGTCTGTCTCTCAACTTTTGTAGGGCTCTGACACCGACACTAACACTCCCCACTGAGATGCAGGAAAAAGGAATATAGTATATGGTGACATATAAATACTGGATAATAAATATACTTTGAGAATGCATTACATATTTGTACCATTGTATTGCATGTAGTGCGAAGGTTTTTTCCAGTGTTGGTTAAAGAGCCTAATTTAACCCAAACGTTGACAGGGAGTTTACCAGTGAAGCCAATTGTAAAATCTTCACAGAGATTTCTGATATCTTCGACCCAGGTTCAATTCCCACTGCTGTATATAAGGGGTATGTATGTTCGACCCATGATTCCGTGGGTTTCCTCCGGGTGTTCAGTTTCCTCCCACATTCCAAGGACGTATGAATTAGTAGGTCAATTGGTACATGAGTGTAATTGGGCAGTGCAGACTCATTGGGCCAGATGGGCTTATTACAGTGCTGTATCACTAAGTAAATACATCTTCTGTGATGCTTATTTTCATTTGAGATTAAGAAGTGTGGCAGCCAATCAATTCTGGTCCTATTATGCACAGGAACTGGTGGTACTCACTCCCATTTTGCAAACTCTACTCAAAGGAAAAGAGCATTTCAGGAGATTTTGTTTTGAAATTTGTGCTTTCTGTGTGACTGTAAGTAATATGTGGTGCAGAAGGTATAAAATGCATTACATCATAAACAAAAAGAAGTCAGTCTGTGACCCCTATGGAACTGGATGCTCCTGTTTTAGCATCATCAGGCTAGTTAGTCTTGAATTTATATAGCTTGACTAATAGCAGAAAAAATGTATTGTAAGTCATGGCTGAAAGAACATTATAGTTGGGAGCTTAGTATCGAAGGATACGCAGTGTATTGAAAGGACAGGCAGGTAGGCAAAGGGTGTGGGGTAAAAAATGAAATCAGATCAGTAGAAAGAGGTATCACAGTATCAGAAGGTGTAGAGTTGTTGTGGGCAGATCTAAGAAACTACAAAGGTAAAGAGACTCTGGTGAGAGTTATCTACAAACCCCCCCAAACAGTAGTAAAGATATGATCTACAAATTTCAATGGGAGGTAGAAAATGAATGTCAAAAGGGAAATGTTACGATAGTCATGGGGGATTTCAATATGCAGGTCGATTGGGAAAATCAGGTTGGTGTTGGATCCCAAAAGGAGGAACTTCTAGAATGCCTATGAGATGGCTTTTTAGAGCAGCTCTAGTTGAGCCCACTAGGGGATAAGATATTATCTACTGGGTGCTGTGCAATGAACTGGATTTGATTAGACAGCTTAAGGTAAAGGAACCCTTAGGAGATCGTGATCATATGATAGAATTCACCCTGCAATTTGAGACAGAGAAGCTAAATTCAGATGTATCAGTATTACAGTGGAGTAAAAGGAATTTCAGAGGCATGAGAGGGGAGCTGACCAAAATTGATTAGAAGAGAACACTGGCAGGGATAATGGCAGAACAGTAATAGCTGGAATTTCAGGGGGCAACTTGGAAGGCGCAGGATAGATAAATCCCAAAGAAGAAGTAGTATTCTGAAGGCAGGATGACACATCCGTGGCTGACAAGAGAACTGAAAGCCAATATAAAATCTAAAGATAGAGCGTGTAATAGAGCAAAAATTAGTAGGAAGTTGGAGGATTTGGAAGCTTTTAAAATCAACAGAAGACAACTAAAAATTGATAAAGAAGGAAAAGATGGAAAACAAAAGTAAGCTAGCCAATAATACTAACAAGGGCTAGAAAATTGCAAATGCCATTTGCAATGGAAGAAGAAAGGAAATTATAGTCCAGTTAGTCTGACCTCAGTGGTTGAAAAGATGTTTGTTAAGGATGAGGTTTCAACGTACTTGGAGGCACAAGATAAAATAGAACATCGCTTCTTTCAGGGAAAATCTTGCCTGAAAAATCTGTTGGAATTCTTCGAAGAAATAACAAGTAGAATAGACAAAGGAGAATTGGTGGATGATTTGTACTTGGATTTTCAGAAGGCCTTTGACAAGATGCCACACTTGGGGCTGCTTAACAAGTTAAGAACCCATGGTATTACAGGATAGCTACTAGCATGATAGGAGGCAGATTGGTAGGAGGCAAGGATTGGGGATAAAAGTAGCCTTTTCTAGTTAGTTGCTGGTGACTAATGGTATTCCATAGGGATCTGTGCTTGGACTGCTTTTTACATTATTTGGTGATGATTAGGATGACAGGATTGATGGCTTTGTAGCCAAGTTTGCAGATGGTAAATTGGCCACAAAGTGAGATAGGTGGAGGGGCAGGTAGTTTTGAGGAAGCAGAGAGGCTACAGAAATGACTTTTGGGCAAATAAGTAGCAGATGGAATACAGTGGTAGAAGTGTGTGGGCATGAACTTTGGTAGGAGACTGCTAAATGGAGAGAAAATTCAAAAAACTGTCAAAAACTGATATCAAATATGTTGTTGTGACTAGGGAGAGAAAATATACAGAGTTGTTTAGAAGTAAATGTAATATTCAATTTGTTTTTATCAGGAATACTTGTGCAAAAGGCACTTTTCTTTTCCATGTGAGTTGATCAATCAGGTATTAACTGAAAAATCTACTTGCTTCTGTGTGAAAAGCTGTTGTGCATTCCAATTATTTATGCTGTGGATGAATACAATTACAATAACTGCTGTAGATGCAAACTTAGTAATAGTAATGGACTGAACCCTGCGAGAGCTTTCAATAAAATATTTCAGCAAATATTGTTTATCCATGTCTTGCAAATTGCAAATTTTGCCTTTAATATGGCTTTCAACATTGTTGTTGAGGCCTTGTATGCCTCTGCCTGTCCTTGGTGGGAGACCTATTTCTAACATGCAGATGAAAGCAGTGTGTCAATGCATTTCTATAGTTTCTAGGAGAGGAGACTGCAGTCTATTCTATTTTGTGAATATGTTGAGAGAAGTTTTACAAGTTTTGGATGAATATTGGGATGAATAGTTATTTGTGCATGTTTATAAGAAATATATTGCTTGAAAATAAATTCTGTGACAATATATTTTTATTAGTACACAAACCCAAAATATCTTTTTCATTTGGTTATGCATCTCTTTAGTCAGTGTCAGGGTTTTGCTCCCAGAACAATGGTGTTCTTTTTCTGTGGTGAATAGATTTCACATTAATAAAGACTTGACGTGTCCAATGAGTTTGAAACCAGCGGGATACTGAGTGAATGCAGATATTTTGCAACATTTTATTGATTTACCACTGCTTGAATAATCCGAAGACACATTCAATAATTTTGTCATTTCATGTATATGGCAGTAATTATGCTTGAGTTCATTTTAAGAGGTGAATATTGGGGCCATGAATTCATTTTAATGAGTACACTTCATCTCCCAACTACTATCTTACTGTCATTCCTTCTCTTTTAGAATAATGTCAGGACTTATTGATTATTAATAATGACAGAATCATATTTATATTCAAAGAACTGAACATGAGTCAGCGTAACTTGACTAGAATTAATATTAAGCAATCAATATACTTGCAGATGTGTGCTACATGCAGTTCTGTTAGATCTAGCAGGTGCAGCTAGTTTCTCTATCTTCACATAGCGTTTTTGGCATTGAAAATTCTTGTGAAAAATGAACGTGTAGAACCTTGGGTTTGATAAATTCATTCTTTTGAAGATTCAACATGTAGAAAATTGGGATTGCATTCTGCCTCACTCTGTAATGAGAAAATCTTGTAAGAATCTTAAAAAGTTCACCACATTCTTCTCTATCACCTCACTTTCTCCTTAGAAAAACAGTTCAAAACTAATTTTAGCAGTAAAGTAATTTTAATAGTAGAAAAACAGTAAAGTAAATTTTAGCTCATGTTACAGCAGGAGTGAATTTTACAGAAGCTCCTTCAGTCCTGACCAGCTTGATCAGCAAAATCTGTGACGGTTGTTATATTTGATGCCTTCTTCCTCACCAAAATAACAATCTTTGGCTCAGATTAGATATGGAAAAGAATAATGAGGTATTCATGGACTGTTCAAAATGTGATGACAGACCTTGTCAAAAGCCTCACCAAATTCCATGTTTCCTGAGTAGTTTCCTGAGCAGTTTCCTGAGCTGCCCGCTTGCTTCTAATATACATAAGACATTTTGTTCTTTATCCAACCTGCCAAGGTTATTTCATGGCCCTTTTTTGCTAACTTAATTTCTTTCTTAAACTTTATCACACAAGTTCTATAAATCTCGAAGTCTTTACAGGAATATGTTGATTGTTAACTATTAGTACCTTGCTTTTAAATCCTTCTCACTTACCAGATGTTGTTTTCCTGTTCAGCAGCTGCTCCTCATCTACTTCCATCAAGTATTGTTTTACAGTCCACCTTCCTCCGGATTGGGCCCATATCTCTACAACCAAATTTAACTTTTCCATGACTATTTTGAAACTCACCAAGTGATAGCCACTGTTCTTCCACAAAAACTTCAGTAACTTATCCCTCCTCTGTCCCTGCACCCCTGTCCTACGAGGAATCTCCATATTCTTCTTTAAAAAAAAACACCTCCTGGCTTAATTTTATGAAATTTACCCCATCTAAGCCTTTGTGCTTCAGTTCCCAATCACTATTGGGAAAGTTAAATCCCCACTACTAGAGTTCTATTGTACTTACATTTTTCTGCAATCTGCCTACATCTCTATTCTAATTATTGTTGACTGTTGGAAGGACTATGAGTAGTCTCTTTTTATTCCCTTATTCTATTCCCATAGCTGATCCCTCCACAATATCCTTCGTAAGTACTACAGGTTTCCCCCGTTATCCGAAGGTAGAACGTTCCTATGAAGTGGTTCGTAAGCTGGAATGCGTAAAATGAATAAGCAATTACCATTTATTAATATGGGAAAATTTTGTGAGCGTTCCCAGACCCAAAAAATAACCTACAAAATCATGCCAAGTAACACATAAAACCTAAGATAACAGTGACATATAGTAAAAGCAGGAATGATACGATAAATACACAGCCTATATAAAGTAGAAATACTTTTCTGCAGCACTGTCTAGCGCAGCAAAAATCTCGTGGAAGTGCTCTCGGCAGAAACACTCTCTCCAGTAACTTTTAAGCTATGAAGCTGCCAAATCATACCAAATAACACATAAAAATACACAGCCTCTATAAAGTAGAAATAATGTATGTACAGTGTAGTTTCACTTACCAGAATCGGGAAAACTCCAATAAATTACAGTTTCGGCACAGTTAAACACTTGCTTATATGAATAACCACCTGACGCAATTGGCAATCGCCTCTGATCTGGGCCGACATTTACGTGCCGGGCGGCACCTAATTAATTAGCTTGTTTATTTCGACTTTTTTCTTAAACATGTGCTGGGTGTGTTCCAACTACCGCTGCAGTACTGCATGCTTCGCGGCTCGGAGGTTGGGGACCACTGCTTAAGCTATGAAGCTGCCCTCACCTCAGAAACTGATCAAACCACCCTTGACTACTTTTAAATTCCACTTTTGCAACACTTTCATCACCATTGTCCAGTGCTTTCTGTTTCAGCTTATTAAAAAGACTGATTTCTCCTTAAGTATAAGAAAACTTAACGGAACACCATGCTTTGTACATCCATTAATCCACTCAAGCAATAGACTTTCCATTTTATCCATTACTGGATGCCGACTAAGAGAGACCACTTTGCTACGAGCAGAACCAACAGTAACATCGGCAGCTTTCAAAATCTCTCTCTCTGAGTATAAATAGTGCGAATTGTGGACGCGGGCAAGTTCAACGCGCGGACAATGTCCTTACTTTGTTCACCACGATCAATACGTTTAATTATGTCTAGTTTTACGCTAAGTGTAACACCCTTACGAGCTCTTTTAGGCTTTTCCGATACCTTAGAACTCATCTTGCTAACGGATGCACAAGATAAGTCGAGATAAAGCACATGTTTAAGCAATGCTAGCTAGAATGCAGTTCCCGGGGAGGAGCTTGGCTGTTCGGGCGCGTGCTGCCTTTTAGCTCAAATACCCTCTGTCTTCTAGGTGCAAGCCAGTTCTGAATCCAAACAGCCAATTTGCCATAGACCCCATGCATCTTCTGGATTAGCTTCCCATGAGGGACATTGTCAAACACCTTACTAAAATCCATGTAGACGACATCCACTGCCTTATCTTCTCCAGTATCTACTATCACCTTGTCAAAAAACCCAATAAGGTTAGTAAGGCATGGCCTGCCATACACAAAGCCATGCTAGCATTCCCTAATGAGGCCATTGGTTTCCAAATGCTCATATATCTTATCCCTAAGAATTTTCTCTAACAATTTCCCTACGTCTGATGTGAAACTCACTGGTCTATAGTTCCCAGCATTTTCCCTTGTTCTCCTCTTTAGTAGAGATGCAACATTACCCACTCGCCAGTCCTCCAGGACCTGGCCTGTGGTTTTAGAGGTCACGAAGATACTATTCAAGGGCCCAGCAATCTCGTGTCTTGCCCCATTCAATAACCTGGGGCAAATTCCATCAGGCCCTGGGGACTTATTCACCTTAATACTCATTAGGAGGCCCAACACCTCCTCTTCCTTGACCTCTAAATGCCCTAGCATATTTATACACTCAGCACTTATCTCCTGATCCTCCATATTCTTTTCTTTAGTATATACTGAAACAACGTACTCACTAAGTACTTCACCTACATTATCCACACCCAAGCAAATGTTCTCCCTTTTTTTCTTAAATGGTCCCACCCTCCCTAATTATTTGTCTGCTCTGTTCGCTAGATTGGCCTCTTCCATTTTCTAAATAGGAGTTGGCCTCTCCAGCCACTGCAATATAATTTTAGTTTCCAAAACATTGTCTTTTCTTGCAGTACCGCCAAGCCAGTTATGGTGCTACTGATTTGGTTACTGTAGCTTTTCCTGAAAGGCCAATCCCAATATTAGTATCAAGAGTAGTTGGTCTCCTTGAAAAGGAATTAGCTACAGGGAGCTCCTATACTGTCTGCCCACTTCCTTGGCAGTCATCACTTACGCTCTGCGTCAGGTTTAAAAAACAACCAGGGCCTGACTGGACTTTTTGGCAGAGCGCTAGATGGCAGAGTGAGTTGAAGATAGTTTCTTGTGGTCTTTATGTGCCAGATTTAAAAAGCAACTGGAGTCTGTCAGACTTGGCTGTGGAGTGGGATATAGCTTGTGTTATTAGTAACTTAGTAAAGGCCAATAAAAGGAAGCAAGGTGCAAATGGAGTGGCCATTGTGGAACTGGCCATTGTTGGAGTGAGCCAGTGTTAGAGTGGTCAAGCTTTGGCTCAATGCACTTCGGGGAGAATAGGCACAGGTTAGAAATTAAGCTTGCTATGCAGGCCTCTGAACAGTGGCAGGGATGTGGGATATAAATGACAAAGGGAGAAAGAAAGGACATGTAATGAGGACAATGTTACAATACTCACGTGACATTTCAGTATGCAGGTAGATTGGGAAAATTGGGTTGGTGCTGGATTCCGAGAGAGGGAATTAGTAGAATGTGTATGAGGTGGCTTTTTAGAACAGCTTATGGTTGAGCCCACAAGGGAAAAGGGAATTCTGGAGTGGGTGTTATGGAATGAACCAGATCTGATTATGGAGCTTAAGGTAATGAATCCCTTTGGAGTCAGTGATCATAATATAGAGTCACAGAAAAGTACAGCACAGAAATAGGCCCTTTGGCCCATCCAGTCTTTGCCAAACCATTAAACTGCCTATTCCCATTGACCTTCAGCAGGACCATAGCCCTCCATACCCATACCATCCATGTACCTATTCAAACTTTTCTTATATGTTGAAATTGAGCTTGCATACACCATTTGTGCTGGCAGCTCATTCCATACTCTCATGATCCTCGGTAAAGAAATTACCCTTCATGTTCCCCATAAACTTTTCAACTTTCACCCTTAACCCATGGCCTCTGGTTATAGTCCCATCCAACCTCAGTAGAAAAAGCCTGCTCGTATTTACCCTATGTATACCCTCATAATTTTGTATACCTCTATCAAATCTCCTCTCAACCTTCTATATCCTAAGGATTAAAGTCCTAGCCTATGCAATCTTTCCTTATAACTCAGGTCCTCCAGACCTGGCAACGTCCTTGTAAATTTTCTTTGTGCTCCTTCAACCTTATTTATATCTTTCCTGTTGGTAGTTGACAAAAACTGCACACAATACTCCAACTTAAACCTCACCAATGTCTTATACAACTTCAACAATATCCCATCTCCTGTACTCAATACTTTGATTTATAAAGGCCAATGTGCCAGAAGCCTTTTTTAAGGCCCTATCTACCTGTGACTCCACTTACAATGAATTATGAACCTGTATGCCCAGATCCCTTTGTTCTACCACACTCCTCAGTACCCTACCATTCACTGTGTAAGACCTACTCTGGTTGGCATTAAATTCAATCTGCTATTTTTCAACCCATTATTCTAACTTGTTCAGATCCTGCTGCAAGCCATGATAGCCCTTCTAGCTGTTCACTACACTCCCAATACTGGTGTCATCCCCAAATTAGCTAATCCAGGTTACTACATCATCATCCAGATCGTTGAAATACAGTTGATAACAAACAACAAGGGCAAAAACCAAAAAGGGCCACTTTTCAGCATAATTGTATAAGGGCTAAGAGTGTTGTAAAGGCTTTGAAGGCTTTGTGTTTCAATGCAAGGAGCATTCGTAACAAGGTGGATGAATTGAATGTGCAGATAGTTATTAATGAATATGATATAGTTGGGATCACAGAGACATGGCTTCAGGGTGACCAAGGATGGGAGCTCAATATTCAGGGATATTCAATATTCAGGAGGGATAGAGATGAAAGAAAAGGAGGTGGGATGGCATTGCTGGTTAGAGAGGAGATTAACACAATAGAAAGGAAGGACATTAGCTGGGAGGATGTGGAATCGATATGGGTAGAGCTGCATAACACTAAGGGGCAGAAGGCGCTGGTGGGAGTTGTGTACAGGCCACTTAACAGTAGTAGTGAGGTTGGGGATGGCATTAAACAGGAAATTAGAAATGCGTGCAATAACGGAATAGCAGTTATAATGGGTGACTTCAATCTACATATAGATTGGGTGAACCAAATTGGTATAAGGGTGCTGAGGAAGAGGTTTTCTTGGAATGTATGCGGGATAGTTTTCTGAACCAATATGTCAAAGAACCAACTAGAGAGCAGGCCATTGTAGACTAGGTATTGAGCAATGAGGAAGTGTTAGTTAGCAATCTTGTCGTGAGAGGCCCCTTGGGTAAGAGTGACCATAATATGGTGGAATTCTTCATTCAGATGGAGAGTGATATAGTTAATTCAGAAGCAAAGGTTCTGAACTTAAAGAAGGGTAACTTTGAAGGTATAAGACGTGAATTAGCTAAGATAGACTGGCAAATGATAATTAAAGGGTTGACGGTGGATATGCAATGGCAAGCATTTAAAGATCGCATGGATGAACTACAACAATTGTTCATCCCAGTTTGGTAAAAGAATAAACCAGGGAAGGTAGTGCACCCGTGGCTACAAGCGAAATTAGGGATAGTATCAATTCCAATGAGGAAACATACAAATTAGCCAGAAAAAGCAGCACACCTGAGGACTGGGAGAAATTCAGAGTCCAGCAGAGGAGGACAAAGGGCTTAATTAGGAAAGGGAAAAAAGATTATGAGAGAAAGCTGACAGGGAACATAAAAACTGACTGTAAAAGTTTTTATAGATATGTGAAAAGAAAAAGATTGGTTAACACAAATGTAGGTCCCTTACAGTCAGACACAGGTGAATTTTGATCATGGGGAACAAGGACATGGCAGACCAATTGAATAACTACTTTGGTTCTGTCTTCACTAAGGAGGACATAAATAATCTTCTGGCAGTAGTAGGAGACCGAGGGTCTAGTGAGATGGAGGAACTGAGGGAAATACATGTTAGTAGGGAAGTGGTGTTAGGTAAATTGAAGGGATTAAAGGCAGATAAATCCCCAAGGCCAGATGGTCTGCATCCCAGAGTGCTTAAGGAAGTAGCCCAAGAATTAGTGGATGCATTAGTGATAATTTTTCAAAACTCTTTAGATTCTGGACTAGTTCCTGAGGATTGGAGGGTGGCTAACGTAACCCCACTTTTTAAAAAAGGAGGGATAGTGAAACTGGGGAATTATAGACCAGTAAACCTGACATCGGTGGTGGAGAAAATGTTAGAGTGAGTTATCAAAGATGTGATAACAGCACATTTGGAAAGCGGTGAAATCATCGGACAAACTCAGTATGGATTTGTGAAAGGAAAATCATGTCTGACGAATCTCATAGAATTTTTTGAGGATGTAACTAGTAGAGTGGATAGGGGAGAACCAGTGGATGTGATATATTTGGATTTTCAAAAGGCTCTTGACAAGGTCCCACACAGGAGATTAGTGTGCAAACTTAAAGCACACGGTATTGGGGGTATGGTATTGATGTGGATAGAGAATTCGTTGGCAGACAGGAAGCAAAGAGTGGGAATAAATGGGACCTTTTCAGAATGGCAGGCAGTGACTAGTGGGGTACTGCAAGGCTCAGTGCTGGGACCCCAGTTGTTTACAATATATATTAATGACTTAGACGAGGGAATTAAATGCAGCATCTCCAAGATTGCGGATGACACGAAGCTGGGTGGCAGTGTTAGCTGTGAGGAGGATGCTAAGAGGATGCAGGGTGACTTGGATAGGTTAGGTGAGTGGGCAAATTCATGGCAGATGCAATTTAATGTGGATAAATGTGAGGTTATCCACTTTGGTGGCAAGAACAGGAAAACAGATTATTATCTGAATGGTGGCCGATTAGGAAACGGGGAGGTGCAACGAGACCTCGGTGTCATTGTACACCAGTCATTGAAAGTGGGCATGCAAGTACAGCAGGCGGTGAAAAAGGCGAATGGTATGCTGGCATTCATAGCAAGAAGATCTGAGGAAAGACATTCTTGCCATAGAGGGAGTAAAAAGAAGGTTCACCAGTTTGATTCCTGGGATGGCAGGACTTTCAGATGATAAAAGACTGGATTGACTAGGCTTATACTCGCTGGAATTTAGAAGATTGAGGGGGAATCTTATTGAAACGTATAAAATTCTAAAGGGATTGGACAGGCTAGATGCAGGAAGATTGTTCCCGATGTTGGGAAAGTCCAGAACGAGGAATCACATTTTAAGGATAAAGGGGAAGCCTTTTAGGACTGAGATGAGGAAAAACTTCTTCACCCAGAGAGTGGTGAATCTGTGGAATTCTCTGCCACAGGAAACAGTTGAGGCCAGTTCATTGGCTATATTTAAGAGGGAGTTAGATATGGCCCTTGTGGCTAAAGGGATCAGGGGGTATGGAGAGAAGGCAGGTACAGGGTTCTGAGTTGGATGATCAGCCATGATCATACTGAATGGTGGTGCAGGCTCGAAGGGCCAAATGGCCTACTCCTGTACCTATCTTCTATGTTTCTATGTTTCTATGTTTCTGTGACCCAGCGTGATCCCTGTGGCACTCCACTAGTCACAGGCCTCCGGTCAGAGAGGTGACTACCTACAACTAGTCTCCAGCTTCTCCTGCGAAGCTAATATCTAGTCCAATTTACCATCTTATCTTGAATGCCAAGCGACTGAATCTTCCTCACCAATCTCCCATGTGGGGCCTTGTTGTGTTGCCTCAGTCGTCAGTTATTTTTATTTGTCATTTAGCACCTTTTGCTGGTAGTTTTGTATAGCAGTCATTTAGGTCATGTGATCTGTGTCTCTAGTTGATGACATCATCAGTAGGCGTCGAGACTGTTCTCCATGTAGAGTTGAGGGAGAGCTTTTGCCTTTTCATCTGACATCATCCTAGCATTCAGTACAGTAAAATGACACTTTCTAGAATATGAAGGCAATGCTTTTTTCAAAATATCGGACAAAAAATCATCAGGATCTCAGTCATTATGGACATGGTCTCAAGCCTCAGGTTCATCTTCATCCAAACGATCATATGGCTCCTCCATCAGTGCAGCTGCAGCCTTAGCTTGTGCTGAAGCCCAAGCTGCTAAAGCAGAGGCAGCATTTACAGAAAAGAAAAGCCAAATCAAAATGGAAAAAGCACGCTTAGAGGTATCACTTGATACTCTTCAATGGGAAAAAAGAGCTGCAGCTGCGGTGGCTAAAGCTGGAGCTTTACAGGCAGCCATAGAAGAGCAAAATGAGGACCTCACCTTCAAAATTGATGTTCAAACTCATGATCCAGCGGAGCGCACGAAAGACTATGTGGTAGAGCAGGCAAAGCGTGCTACCTATCAGTCAACACCTACATTAGATGGAGTCTCTACTAACATTGTTAGTCAACCTGCCACTGTTGTACGGCATGCACCCAAAGCTACTGTGCAGTGTCACAATCATGATGATAAGCCCAGTCATAACCGTCATCCTCAGGAGTGTATTTCGTTGGTTGGAAGTCAGTTAAGGCACACTGACGCTCACAGGTCACACCCTTCGGGTAGAAAGCCCCAGATAGTGCAGAGTTCAAGGGGAGCCCTGGATCGCATGAGTAACACCCTGGATTGCATGAGTAACACACAGGTATCTAATGACAGATCACCCTCAAGCACACCAGAATGCAGGGGCCCAATAGGCTAATCAGCCTGTCAGAGCATGTCAGGTTTTTTGCAAGACGTGAACTTGTGTCTTCAGGGCTTCTGCCGTTTAGTGAGCATCCTGAGAGTTACAGGGCTTGGAAAGCATCATTCCTGAATGCCATACGAGGTCTAAACCTTACAGACAGTGAAGAGATGGACCTCTTGGTGAAGTGGCTAGGTACGGAGTCAGCTGAACATGTGAGAAGGATAAGAGCTGTGCATGTCCACCACCCACAGAGAGTGCTCAAAATGGTTTGGAACAGACTTGGTGAGTGTTATGGGTTGCCAGAGGTCATTGAGAATGCGCTGTTCAAGAGAGTGGAGAGCTTCCCTAAGATATCTAAAAAGAGAACTAGCTGACTTGTTAATGGAGCTTGAAGCCACTAAATCTGATGGAGACCTGCTGGGACTCACTTACTTAGACACAGCCCACGGTATCAACCTCATTATGCAGAAGCTGCCATATCATTTGCAGGATAGAAGGCTGTCGAAGGTTTTAAGTTCAAGGAAGAACATAATGTTCCCTTTCCACTGTTTCCACCTAACAGTAGTAGTGAGGTCGGAGATGGTATTAAACAGGAAATTAGAAATGTGTGCAGTAAAGGAACAGCAGTTATAATGGATGACTTCAATCTACATATAGATTGGGTGAACCAAATTGGTAAGGGTGCTGAGGAAGAGGATTTCTTGGAATGTATGCGGGATGGTTTTTTGAACCAACATGTCAAGGAACCAACTAGAGGGCAGGCTATTCTAGACTGAGTATTGAACAATGAGTAAGGGTTAATTAGCAATCGTGTCGTGAGAGGCCCCTTGGGTAAGAGTGACCATAATATGGTGGAATTCTTTATTAAGATGGAGAGTGACATAGTTAATTCAGAAACAAAGGTTCTGAACTTAAAGAAGGGTAACTTTGAAGGTTTGAGACGTGAATTAGCTAAGATAGACTGACAAATGACACTTAAAGAGTTGACGGTGGATATGCAATGGCAAGCATTTAAAGATCGCATGGATGAACTACAACAATTGTTCATCCCAGTGTGGCAAAAGAATAAATCAAGGAAGGTAGTGCACCTGTGGCTGACGAGGGAAATTAGGGATAGTATCAATTCCAAAGAAGAAGCATACAAATTAGCCAGAAAAAGTGGCTCACCTGAGGACTGGGAGAAATTCAGAGTCCAGCAGAGGAGGGCAAAGGGCTTAATTAGGAAAGGGAAAAGAGATTATGAGAGAAAACTGGCAGGGAACATAAAAACTGACTGTAAAAGCTTTATGTGAAAAGAAAAAGATTGGTTAAGACAAATGTAGGTCCCCTACAGACAGAAACAGGTGAATTGATTACGGGGAGCAAGGACATGGCAGACCAGTTGAATAACTACTTTGGTCCTGATGAAGGGTCTCGGCCTGAAACGTCGACTGCACCTCTTCCTACAGATGCTGCCTGGCCTGCTGCGTTCACCAGCAACTTTGACGTGTGTTGCTTGTTTCTGTCTTTACTAAGGAGGACATAAATAATCTTCTGGAAATAGTAGGGGACAGAGGGTCCAGTGAGATGGAGGAACTGAGGGACATACATGGAAGTGGTGTTAGGTGAATTGAAGGGATTAAAGGCAGATAAATCCCCAGGGCCAGATGGTCTGCATCCCAGAGTGCTTAAGGAAGTAGCCCAAGTGGATGCATTAGTGATAATTTTTCAAAACTCGTTAGATTCGTGACTAGTTCCTGAGGATTGGAGGGTGGCTCATGTAACCCCACTTTTTAAAAAAGGAGGGAGAGTGAAACCGGGGAATTATAGACCGGTTAGCCTGACAATTGGTGGTGGGGAAAATGCTAGAGTCAGTTAACAAAGATGTGATAACAGCACATTTGGAAAGCAGTGAAATGATCGGACAAAGTCAACATGGATTTGTGAAAGGAAAATCATGTCTGACGAATCTCATAGAATTTTTTGAGGATGTAACTAGTAGAGTGGATAGGGGAGAACCAGTGGATGTGATATATTTGGATTTTCAAAAGGCTTTTGACAAGGTCCCACACAGGAGATTAGTGTGTAAACTTAAAGCACACGGTATTGGGGGTAAGGTATTGATGTGGATAGAGAATTGGTTGGCAGACAGGAAGCAAAGAGTGTGAATAAACGGTACCTTTTCAGAATGGCAGGCAGTGACTAGTGGGGTACCGCACGTTCTCAGTGCTGGGACCCCAGTTGTTTACAATATATATTAATGACTTGGATGAGGGAATTAAATGCAGCATCTCCAAGTTTGCGGATGACACGAAGCTGGGCGGCAGTGTTAGCCGTGAGGAGGATGCTAAGAGGATGCAGGGTGACTTGGATAGGTTAGGTGAGTGGGAAAATTCATGGCAGATACAATCTAATGTGGATAAATGTGAGGTTATCCCCTTTGGTGGCAAAAACAGGAAAACTGATTATTATCTGAACGGTGGCCGATTAGGAAAAGGGGAGGTGCAACGAGACCTGGGTGTCATTGTACACCAGTCATTGAAAGTGGACATGCAGGTATAGCAGGCGGTGAAAAAGGCGAATGGTATGCTGGCATTCATAGCAAGAGGATTTGAGTACAGGAGCAGGGAGGTACTACTGCAGTTGTACAAGGCCTTGGTGAGACCACACCTAGAGTATTGTATGCAGTTTTGGTCCCCTAATCTGAGGAAAGACATCTTTGTCATAGAGGGAGTACAAAGAAGGTTCACCAGATTGATTCCTGGGATGGCAGGACTTTCATATGATGAAAGACTGGATCGACTAGGCTTATGCTCGTTGGAATTTAGAAGATTGAGGGGGGATCTTATTGAAACAGATAAAATCCTGAAGGGATTGGACAGGCTAGATGCAGGAAGATTGTTCCCGATGTTGGGGACGTCCAGAATGAGGGATCACGGTTTGAGGATAAAGGGGAAGCCTTTTAGGACCGAGATTAGGAAAAACTTCTTCACACAGAGAGTGGTGAATCTGTGGAATTCTCTGCCACAGGAAACAGTTGAGGCCAGTTCACTGGCTATATTTAAGAGGGAGTTAGATATGGCCCTTGTGGCTAAAGGGATCAGGGGGTATGGGGGGAAGGCTGGTACAGGGTTCTGAGTTGAATGATCAGCCATGATCATACTGAATGGTGGTGCAGGCTCGAAGGGCCAAATGGCCTACTCCTGCATCTATTTTCTATGTTTGTACGTTTGCCTATTTTGTGGAGTTCGTTTTTCAGCAAGCCAAGATGCCAAATGATCCAAGCTTCTCTCTTATTCCAGACAGTTTTGACCCTCCAGTGATGGGAAAGTCAGCTTCTCAGTACAGCAGTCAGAGGCCTCCAATCTCAGTCCACAAGACTGAAGTGTCTCCTTATACCTCCTCTTCAGCTGACACAACACGCAAGATCTTGCTAAGCAATGCCCCTTACACAACAAACCGCACCCCCTCCAAAAATGCCCTGGAGTTAGGGAAAAGTCCATCAAGTATAGGAAAGCCTTTTTAAAGCAGCATGGCATCTGCTACAAATCATGTGCATCATCAGCACATCTAGCCAAAAATTGTGACAGCAGCATAAAGTGTGCTGAATGTGGAAGTGAGAGTCACACCTCAGCCCTGCACCCTGGACCTGCTCCTTGGTCCTCAGAGGCCCAAACCCCGGCATGTGAGCATGGCGGGGAGGAAGAGAACAATATTGAAGAAGCTACTGTTTCCTCAAGCTGTACACAGGTCTGTTGGGGAGACCTCACTGAAAAATCACACTCAAAGATTTGTCTCGTGAAAATTTACCCAACTGGCCAGCAGGAAAAGGCAAACCAGTTATATGTGATACTGGACGATCAGATTAATCCCAATCGCTCATTACTAAGGTCTGAGTTTTTTAACATCCAAGGCCACAATTCTCCTTACTCCCTCAAGATGTGTGCTGGTGTGTTTGAGACAGCAGGCAGAAGCGTGCATGGCTTTTAGGTGGAATCCATGGACGAGCAGGTTATTCTGTCTGTACCAACACTGATTGAGTGTAACGCAATTCCGAATAATCGCTTTGAACTCCGCACAGTGGAAGCAGCATTGCATCATGCTCATCTGAAACTCTGGCGCAAAAGATCCCAGAGCTCGACCCTCAGGCTCCCATCTTGATCCTGCTCAGAAGAGACATCATAAGGATCCACAAAGTATGGAAGCTGATAAATAAGCCACATGACTCCCCCTATGCTCAAAAACTGGACTTGGGATGGGTAATTGTTGGCAACGTCTTGTCTAGGAAATGTCCACAAGCTGGTCACTATGAGCACCTACTATACTAACACTCTGGAAAATGGCCGCCACTCTGTCTTTGAACCATGCCCTAGTCGCTGTGTTGTTGTTACGTACCCCGTAACTGGGTTGCCAAACCAGCAGAAATGGATCACTCAGTTGGAGTCTGGATTACTAGAACTAAGAAAGTTTTATTAAAGAAACAAGCAACACAGTAATCGAAAGGATAATAAATGCAACAGTTCAGCAATGATAAACACACATGTGCACAGAATTAAGATAATTAAGAACATCAATCAAGCTCTATCGTTGTCTAGGGGTAAATGACCAATTTCAAAATGACACAAAGTTCAGTCCAATTTAGTAGTTCAGTTCGCAGTAATCGTTGCCATGGCGATGGACAACGTGGGGGGAGAGAGAGAGAGAACGGGAACGACTGATCATTGAGACACGGCTTCCACTCACAGACCGGCGATATGGCTCACAAGCAGCTTTCGGGCAGGTCCTTGGTGATGTCACCTGAGGTCACCTCCAGATGCGGTCGATCCTCTGCAGTAAACCCGGCACCCAAGCGAGGGTGGACACACACCGGGTTCCCGCTGATCGTACCTTTCCGCCCTGTGCGTTTAAGGTCCGGTACGTCCCACCGACTCGTGAGAGGCGCACCGCTTCCAGGGTCTCGTTACCTCGGGTGTCGTGTGTGTCTGCCTTAGCGAACCTGCCCCTTTTTATCCCCTTGCTGGGGTATCGCCTGTCCATCACTTCAAACAGTTCAGGGTTTAAAGGGGGAGCCGCTCCAGACAGCTCTCTCTCCCGTCCCTTCATTACACATCTCCAGACGCTGCTCCATTGTTCCTTATCTCTCCTTCCCCTGAGGACAGGTGGCAGACCACTTGCTGATGTCACTGATGCTAACCCAGGCCAGCAAACATCTTAATTTTATGTGTATTCTCGTCACATTGTAAAGTAAAAGTGGTACATCAGCAAAGCCCCAGGTCTCTCCCCCACCTGTCCATGTGGAGGGTCCCACATGTCAGGACTACGGAGAGCACCTGGGATGTAGCGTCTTTCATCAGACAAAAAATGATAACAAGATGGGTCCTTCAGTTGAGGATATACTCTCTCTGAAGACTATGGAACAGGGAGCCTATAAAGATGAGGACAATAGCCGAGTAGCTGTCCTTCCATTCAGAGAGCCCCCAACCTCGCCTTCCCAACAACAGGTCACAAGCAGCAGACTGTCTTTCTTCACTGCGCCACTCCTTTAACAAGAAGCCTGAGTTGAAGGATCATTTCATCTCGTTCATGGAAAAGATATTCCAGAATGGCCACACAGAGGTAGCTCCTCCCCTTGGAAGAGATGAAGAATGTTGGTACTTCCCTTGCTTTGGGGTTTACCATCCAAAGAAACCAGGCCAGATTCGGGTGGTCTGTGTTTCAAGTGCTCAACACAAAGGAGTCTCACTGAATCAGGTCCTCCTGACTGGCCCAGATCTCAACAACAGTCTTCTTGGGGTACTTATCTGCTTCTGTAAGGACTCCATTGCCATCACAGATGTTCCACTGTTTTGTCGTCAGGCCGGAAGATAGAAATTTCCTGAGATTTCTTTGGTATCGAGACAACAACCTGGAAAATGACATCACGGAGTATTGTGTGAAAGTGCATGTCTTCGGGAATAGTCCATCGCCAGCAGTTGCCATTGACTGTCTCAGACGAGCAGCTGAAGAAGGGGAGAGCTTGTTTGGCAAGGATGCAAGGCAGTTCGTTGAAAGAGACTTTTATGTTGATGATGGACTTAAGTCCCTGTCCACATCAGATGCTGTTATCGACCTGCTCAAAAGAACGCAGAACATGCTGGCTTGCTCCAACCTTAGGCTACATAAAATAGCCATAAACAGCAGAGAAGTCATGGAGGCATTCCCCACTGAGGATCACGCCAATGACCTTAAAGATCTGGACCTTGGTGTCGACTCCCTACCTATACAGCGCAGCCTTGGACTCTGCTGGGACTTGAAGACAGACAGACACTTTCCTATTCTAGGAGGCAGAAGAAAGGAAGCCATTCCCTTGCTGGAGGGTATTATCAACAGTGAACAG
This sequence comes from Mobula hypostoma, assembly GCF_963921235.1. Classification (NCBI taxonomy): domain Eukaryota; kingdom Metazoa; phylum Chordata; class Chondrichthyes; order Myliobatiformes; family Myliobatidae; genus Mobula; species Mobula hypostoma. The sequence goes on from NC_086109.1 coordinate 52,673,784, forward strand.
ATTATCTGATTCATTGGGATTCGTAGCGCCAGTCACTATACGAGGCAAGGCCTTACTTCAAGAACTCTCAATGGAGACGAGTGATTGGGATGCTCCGTTACCTCCAGACAAAGAAGAACTGTGGGAAAAGTGGAGAGAATCCTTCAAAGAGCTTCAGCACCTGAAGATCCCAAGGCCATACACATGTGTGTCTCCAATAGAGGCCCAGCACAAGGAATTCTGTGTCTTTTCGGATGCTTCAGATAAGGCAATAGCTGCAGTTGCCTATCTAAATATCTCGGATGCAGAAGGGAACTGCCACATAGGCTTTATATTAGGCAAGGCAAGATTAGCTCCACGTCCAGAACAAACCATACCTCGGTTAGAGTTGTGTGCTGCGTGATGGATGCGGACATGGCGGAGCTCATTACCTTTGAGATTGGACTCCGCCTTCCGCCTGTGGACATGTAAGACACAATGTCTTTCTGTGTGCCTTTAATTTCTCCCTTTCTTGATTTAAAGTTTGAAATTTTAACTTTATTCTGTCGGATCTGTTAAAGTGATAATTATAACCTTGGCTACCTTGAGAAGCACTAAAAAAATTCCCGATACAAGTTAGTAAATCTAAAAAAACTGACGAAGCTTCTGAAGAGCCAGCCTGGGTTAATAGATTGGAGACTCAAATGAGCTCTATCGTCGCTGAATTAACTCAATTAAAAGAAAGCCTTCTTCCTTTGGAGGAAAAAATTGATTCTTTGAGCTTGGATATCTAAGGATATTCCATTTAGAATTGTGAATTCTTTTAAATATTTAGGTATTATCATACAAAAAATATAAGGATCCTTATAAAGCTAATGTAGTTCCTTTATTGGACTCTTAAAGGCATCCGTTAGTCTTGCGAGACCATGGATCTGCGCCTGGAAAGTCTTCACTCTCCAGGGTGCAGGCCTGGGCAAGGTTGTATCGAAGACCAGCAGTTGCCCATGCTGCAAGTCTCCACGACACCAATGTTGCCCAAGGGAAGGGCATTAGGACCCATACAGCTTGGCACCGGTGTCGTCGCAGAGCAACGTGTGATTAGGTGCCTTGCTCAAGGACACAACACGTTTTATTGGCTGGGGCTGGAACTCATGACCTTCAGGTCACTAGTCCAATGCCTTAACCACTTGGCCACGTGCCCACATTGGACTCTATGAAACAATTATTTTCTAGATGGAATCCTCTTACACTTTCTTTAATAGGTCGTATTCATGCTGTGAAAATGATGATTTTACCTAGATTTTTATATATTTTTCAAAATATACCTATCTTTCTAACCAAAAAATTTTTGATTAAATTGATTCTACTATTTTGTCCTTCATTTGGAATAATAAAAAACCAAGCGTTAATAAGTTTCATTTACAAAATTCTAAAAAAAATGGTGGACTCACGTAACCTAATTTAAGATTGTATTATTGGGCTGTTAATATTCGACAATTATGTTTTTGGTTATATTGGCTTGATAAGAACCAAAAACCAGCTTGGATTGATTTGGAATTTAAAGCTATTAATCAACTTTATTTAACTTCATTATTAGGAGCTCCATTACCTTTGCAAGTTGCTAAAATTTCCAATTTAAATTTCTACCCTGTTATTAAACAGTCCTTACGGATTTGGTTTCCGTTTTGCAACTCTTTTAATTTTAAACAATTTAAATTGTCTAGTCCTGTATTTCGAAATTTGCTAGTTAAACCTTCAATTTCTGATCCCATCTTTCTTTTATGGAGAAATAAGGGGATTTGTTCTTTTGCAGATTTATTTAGTGATGGTCGATTGATGTCTTTTGAAGAGTTAGTTAGTAAATATTCTCTCTCTCACACACATTTCTTGCAATATTTACAGGTTAGACATTTTTTACAAAAATATGTTTCTACGTTTCCATATATGCAAGAATCTGATTTGTTAGATACCATTTTGAATATGAATCCCTTAGTGAGAGGCTCCTTTGGTAGAATTTATAATTTATTTTTACCACAAAAAGATAACCTCTCACTAAAGATTAAACAGGATTGGGAGAGAGAACTTAATTTGACTTTTGTTAATGAAGATTGGTTGCGAGTTCTGAAAATGGTTAATTCTTCTTCGATATGTGCCAATCATTGTTTAATTCAGTTTAAAATTGTTCACTTATTATTTAACAAAGGAGAGGCTATCCAAAATATTTCCTAATATAGTTCCGCATCTCATTGAGGGTATTTCATTTTCAAGCTAACATGTAATTGCATTCGTTACATTGTTGGCAAGAAGAGCTATTTTATTAAAGTGGAAAGATACCTCTGCTCCTACACTAACTCAATCGTTTTCTCAAGTAATGTTATGTCTTAGTCTGGAAAAAAATAGAAGTCGAACTTTTGATCCCCGATTTGATTTTGAAAGAAGGTGGAGCTCTTTTGCTAAATATTATCATTTAATTTGAATCAATTTACATGGTTTCTTTCCAATTTTATATTATATAAATACGATTTGGCGGTTGTTGCTTTCTTTTTCTTCTTTTATATATATAAATGATTGTAAGACGTATTGCTCTGGGAGTTTAGTTCCTATTTTTTTTTCTTTGTTTTATAGTTAGTGGGGTTTTTTTTAAGTTAGCTGGGATTCTCTTTTTTTCCTTCTTTTCCTTTTATAAATTTTTTTTCATTAGCATACACAAGTATTTTTCTTCAGCTTTATTAATTACATACGTATTAATTGTTGAATTTCTGTATTTTATAGATGTAGAAGATTATATATTAATAAAAAGATTTAAAAATGAAATGAAAATACCTTTGAGATTGACATCGAGTGTGATGCAGTCATTTTCTATACAGACAGCAAGATAGTTCTGGTTACATTTATAATGAAAAGCGGAGGTTCTATGTTTATGTCAGCAACTGGATCCAGAGAATCAGGAGGGGCACACAGCCACAACAATGGCATTATGTGTCCACTGAACACCACCCTGCAGACCATGCCACAAGGTCCATCCCTGCAGCCTGTCTGAAAGACACCACCTGGTTTAACAGGCCTACATTCTTATCTCAGCCAGAGAAAACTTCTCTCAAGACAGCTGTGTTTGAACTAGTGGACCCAGAACAAGATAAAGAAATTCGCACGCAAGTGACAGTGCTCACCTCCACCACCCAAGACAGCCAACTTGGATCTCAGCACCTTGAGTGCTTTTCTACCTGGAGGGCTCTTACTCATGCTATATCTTGTCTCAGACATATTGCATGCCTCTTCAAGAAGATCTCAGAAGATTCTACAGGGATCTGCAAGGGATGGCATCATTGCGAGACACCATACACAGTGGAGGAACTCAGTCAGAGCAAAAATGTCATCATTTGATCTGTGCAGCAGGAAACTTATGCTGAAGAAATGGAATACATCAGGACCCAAAGAGATATCGCTAAGGACTGTCCTCTGAGGATGCTAGATCCATTTATTGGTGAGGATGGCCTAATAAGAGTCGGAGGATGTATACAGGAATCACAGTTGGGACATGAAGAGAAGAGGCCCCTAATCATTCCCAGATGGCATCATGTTACATCCCTCCTTGTGCAACATTACCATGTGGAGCCACAACATCAAGGACGCCAGTTTATTGAGGGCTCTGTCCACTCAGCTGGCCACTGGATTGTGGGTGCCAAAAGGTGTGTTCAACTACATCACCTGCCGTAAGCTTTGGGGGACATGTGAAGTCCAGAAAATGGCTGACTTACTTCCTGATAGACTCAGCATGGAACCGCCTTTCATGCATGTTGATGTTGATGTATTTGGACCCTGGACCATCTCTGCGCGCCGTACGAGGAGTGGCCATGCCGGAAGTAAAAGATGGGCGGTTTTATTTACCTGTTCAAGCATCAGAGCCATCCACCTCGAGGTCATAGAGTCCAATGACAGCTCAAGTTTTATAAATGCCCTGAGAAAGTTCCTGGCAATCTGTGGGCCAATCAAGGTCCGTTCTGACCGGGGAACGAATTTCATTGGAGTGTGCAAAGATCTAGGAATCTCCTCCAGTGTTGATGAAGATGTGGTGAAGAGGTATCTCTCAGAAAAGGGCTGTACCTGGATAATTCAATCTGTCTCATTCCTCTCATATGGGAGGTGCATGGGAGAGAATGATCACCTGCAAAATCCCGGACTCCATGCTTCTCCAGTCAGGGCCTTCTAGACTCACTCATGAGGTACCCACCACCTTTATGGCCGAGGTGATGGCCATTGTGAACAATAGACCTCTAGTGCCCGTGTCTACAGATGCAGAAGATTCATTCATTCTCACTCCTGCCACGCTGCTCACACAGAAAAACGGCCCTTATCCCATTCCTCCAGGTGAGTTCGACAGCAAGGACCTGTACAAGAGACAGTGGCGGCAGATGCAGAGCCTTGCCAATACCTTCTGGGACAGATGGTGCGAACAATACTTGTCTACCTTGCAATTATGAAGGAAATGGACGTCCAGTAGGCCAACCATCATAGCAGGATCTGTGGTGCTCATGAGGGATTGTCAATCCAAGAGAAGTGATTGGCCTTTAGGAGTCATGACTCAGGTACTTTCTAGCAAGGACAGAAGAGTCCGTAAGGTTGAGGTGAAGATCAACAGAGGTGATGGAACAAAGCTGTTACTCAGGCCTGTGGCTGAAGTGGTTTTGCTGCTCTCCCCTGAGGACTCAGAACGAGGGACTTCCTAATTTAGTGGTGAACTGTGAAAGTGTTAAATTGTGGTATCTAGGGATACCAGGTGGGTGTGTGCTGCCTTAGTAGTCAGTTATTTCTATTTGTCATTTAGCACCCTTTGCTGGTAGTTTTGTACAGCAGTCATTTCGGTCATGTGATCTGTGTCTCTTGTTGATGACATCATCAGTAGGCGTCGAGACAGTTCTGCAGGTAGAGTTGAGGGAGAGCTTGTGCCGTTTCATCCAACATCATCCTGACGTTCCGGACACTTGTCATATGCCTTGTTGAAGTCCATGTAGGCAACATCTATTGCCTTGCCTTCATCAACTTTCCTGGTAACTTCATCAAAAAACTCCATGACATGTCCTACCACATATAAAACCATACTGACTATCCCAAATCAGGCCCTGTCTATCAATATACTTTTATATCCAGTTCCTCAGAATACCTTCCAATAACTTTCCCACAACTGACATCACGTTCACTGGCCTATAATTTCCTGGTTTATATTTAGAGCCTTTCTGGAACAGCTGAACAACATCAGCTATCCTCCAGGCCTCTGGTACCTCACCTGTTGCTAAGAATAATATAAATATCTCTACTAGGGTATTGGCAATGTCTGCACTTGCCTCCCATAATGTCTGAGGGAGCACCTTGTTGGGCCCTTGGGGTTTATCCACCCTAATTTGCCTCTCTGTAGTCTGTTTAGGATCTATGAAGTTGATGCCGCTTTGCCTCACTTCTATAGACTCTGTGTCCATCTCTTGAGTAAATACAGATACAAAACATTTATTTAAGATCTCCCCCATCTCTTTTGGCTCCACACATGGACTACCATTCTGATCTTCCAGAGGACCAATTTTGTCCCTTGCAATCCTTTTTGCTCTTAACATATCTGTGGAATCCCTTAGGTTTCTCCTTCAATTTGTCTGCTAGGGCAACCTCATGCCACCTTTTAGCTCTCCTGATTTGTTTTTTTTTAAGTGTTCTGCCTGCCTATACCTGCTCTTTTTTTTTCTCAACCAGGGCCTCAATATCTCCTGAAGACCAAAGTTTTTTTATTTATATACACATATTCTTTTTCTCTCTCTCCTTTTTCTCCCTCTGTCCCTCTCACTATACCCCTTGCCCATCCTCTGGGTTTCCCCCCTCCCCTTTTCTTTCTCCCTAGGCCTCCTGTCCCATAATCCTCTCATATCCCTTTTGCCAATCAACTGTCCAGCTCTTGGCTCCATCCCTCCCCCTCCTGTCTTCTCCTATCATTTTGGATCTCCCCCTCCCTTTCCCACTTTCAAATCTCTTACTAACTCTTCTTTCAGTTAGTCCCGACGAAGGGTCTCGGCCTGAAACGGCGACTGTACTTCTTCCTGTAGATGCTGTCTGGCCTGCTGCGTTCACCAGCAATTTTTATGCATGTTGCTTGAATTTCCAGCATCTGCAGATTTCCTCATGTTTGTGTTCCCTACACCTGTTACTTTTAGCTTTTATTCTGACAGGCACAGCCACCCCTTGCACTCTCAGAATTTCACGTTTGAAGGCCTCCCACCTACCAAGTACATTTTTGCCAGAAAACAGCCTGTCCTAAGCCAGACTTGCCAGATACTTCCTGATAGCATAAAAACTAGCCTTTCTCTAATTTAGATTCTCAACCCACAGACCAGAGCTATCTTTTTGTGTATTTACCTTGAAACTAATTGCATTGTAATCACTAGATACAAAGTGTTCCCCTACACCAACTTCTCTCACCTGCCTTTTCTCATTCTCTAATAGCAGTCCTTTGACAGTGTGGGAGTCCCAGTCAATATGTTAAAATCACGTACTATAACACATTATGTTTCTTGCAACAGACTGCTACCTCTCTACAAATTTGTTCCTCTAAATCTCTCAGATGTTTGAGTGGTGTAATAAAGCCCCATTAATGTGCTCATAACTTTCTTACTTCTCAGTTCCACCCATTACGCCTCACAACGCGAGTTCTCCAGTCTATCCTGACTGAGTACTGTCATGACATTTTTCCTTGGCTAGTAACACCACCCTTCCTCTTTTAATCCTTCTTGCTCTGTCGCGTCTGAAACAACAGAACCCCAGAGTATTGAGCTGCCAGCCCTACTTCTCCAGCAAAGAAGTCTCACTAGTGGCTACAAATTATAATTTCAGATGTTGATCCATGTTCTGAGATCATCTGCCTTTCCTACTATACTTCTTGCATTGAAATATACACAGCTGAGGACATTAATCACCCCTTGCTCAACCTTTTGATCCTTGACTTTGCCTGAGGTCTTAACAGCATTCGTCTCCACAACTCCTCCACTATTCTGCCTATCCCCCTGCAACTCTAGTTTAAACCCCACTGTACAGCACTGGCAAACCTTCCCTCTAGGATAGTTGTCCCCTTCCAGTTCATGTGCAAGCAGAGTCCTCTGTACAGGCCCCACATTCCCTGGAAGAAAGCCCAATTATCCAAAAATCTTATGCCCTCCTTTCTACACCACCTCCTTAGCCACATGGTAAACTGCATAATCTTCCTATTTCTGGCCTCACGAGCACATTGCATGGGTAGCAAGTCTGAGATCACAGTCATGGAGATCCTACCCCTTAACTTAGCAGCTATTTCCCTGAGCCCACTTCATAGAACTGCATCACTCTTCTTTCTTATGTCTTTTGTACGTACATGGACAATGACCTCTGGCTGTTCACCCTCTCTGTTAAGAATGCTGAGGACTCATCCTGAAATGTCCTGGATGTGGCATTCAGGAGACAACATACCATCTGGGAATTTTGTTCTCATCCACAGAACCTCCTTTCTGTTCTCCTAACTAGCAAATCCCCTTTCACTACAGCTCACCTCTTCTCCCCCATTTTCTTCTGAGTTACAGTCACACTCGGGGCCAGAGTCCTGACTGCCGTGACTTTCCCCTGCTAGGTCTCCCGGCACCCCGAACAGTGACCGAAGTGTTATTGAAGGTGATGGTTGCAAGGGTGCACTGCACTGGCTGTTTAACCCCTTTCCCCATCCTGCCTGTCACCACATGTCCTGCACCTTAGATGTAACTACTACTCTATGTGTCCGAACTATCACCCCCTTAGCCTCCAGAATGGTCCGGAGTTCATCCGGTTCAAGCTCCAACTCCTTAACGCGGAGCGTTAGAAGTGCAGCTGGATGCACTTGCAGGTGTAGCCATAAAACTCCAGTTCTAAAGCTATTTGCTTACTTTTATTGCATCACTCTGTGCATTGGGTGTTTGATGGTCTTTTTTAATGGGTTCTTTTGGAATTCCTTTGTTTTGTGGCTGCCTGTAAGGAGATGCATCTCAGGATTGTATAATGTATACATACTTCTATAACACATGTACTTTCAACTTGAACTTTAAATATATACTCTGTGATACTTTATAACATAAATAGTTTTTAAAATTATTTCACATGTAACATAAATACCACAATTTTTCCCCTAAATTTTCAGATATAATGATTATAAACGTGTGATTTATAATCAAAGGGGGGATTGTTGGATCCAACTGTAATTTTAATTGTCATTTTCTTTACAGTTTCAACTATCAATTATCCGCTTGTATTTTAAGTAGCCTTTATATACATAGCACTTCAATATGTATAATATGCACAAAGTATAATTCTGGAAGCTTTGTGCTGCAGTATAGAATAAGTATTTTTTCATTGGTTGTCACTTATTTGTGCAATTTCTTTTGCGTATAAAATACACTTCTCATGCTCTTAAACTTTCCAATGATTTTAAGTTCCCTGGCCCCCACCGCTTTACTTTCACCATGGATGTCCAGTCCTTATATACTTCCATCCCCCAACAGGAAGGTCTCAAAGCTCTCCGCTTCTTTTTGGATTCCAGACCTAACCAGTTCCCCTCTACCACCACTCTCCTCCATCTAGTGGAATTAGTCCTTACTCTTAATAATTTCTCCTTTGGCTCCTCCCACTTCCTCCAAACTAAAGGTGTAGCTATGGGCACCTGTATGGGTCCTAACTATGCCTGCCTTTTTGTTGGCTTTGTGGAACAATCTATGTTCCGTACCTATTCTGGTATCTGTCCCCCACTTTTCCTTCGCTACATCGACAACTGCATTGGTGCTGCTTCCTGCACGCATGCTGAGCTCGTTGACTTTATTAACTTTGCCTCCAACTTTCACCCTGCCCTCAAGTTTACCTGGTCCATTTCGGACACCTCTCTCCCCTTTCTAGATCTTTCTGTTTCTATCTCTGGAGACAGATGTTTACTCTAAGCTTACTGACTCTCACAGCTATCTGGACTATTCCTCTTCTCACCCTGTCTCTTGCAAAAATGCCATCCCCTTCTCGCAATTCCTCCGTCTCCACCGCATCTGCTCTCAGGATGAGGCTTTTCATTCCAGGATGAGGGAGATGTCCTCTTTTTTTAAAGAAAGGGGCTTCCCTTCCTCCACCATCAACTCTGCTCTCAAACGCATCTCCCCCATTTCACGCACATCTGCTCTCACTCCATCCTCCCGCCACCCCACTGGGAATAGGGTTCCCCTGGTCCTCACCTACCACCCCACCAGCCTCCGGGCCTAACATATTATTCTCTGTAACTTCCGCCACCTCCAACGGGATCCCACCATGAAGCACATCTTTCCCTCACCCCCCCTCTGCTTTCTGCAGGGATCACTCCCTACGCGACTCCCTTGTCCATTCGTCCTCCCCATCCCTCCCCACTGATCTCCCTCCTGGCACTTATCCTTGTAAGCGGAACAAGTGCGACACATGCCCTTACACTTCCTCCCTTACCCCCATTCAGGGCCCCAGACAGTCCTTCCAGGTGAGGCGACAAGAGTCGGCTGGGGTGATATACTGTGTCCGGTGCTCCCGATGCGGCTTTCTGTATATTGGTGAGACCCGACGCAGACTGGGAGACCACTTTGCTGAACACCTACGCTCTGTCCGCCAGAGAAAGCAGTATCGCCCAGTGGCCACACATTTTAATTCCACGTCCCATTCCCATTCTGACATGTCTATCCACGGCCTCCTCTACTGTAAAGATGAAGCCACACTCAGGCTGGAGGAACAACACCTTATATTCCATCTGGGTAGCCTCCAATCTGATGGCATGAACATTGACTTCTCTAACTTCTGCTAATGCCCCACCTCCCCCTCATACCCCATCCGTTATTTATTTTTTCTCTCTTTTTCTCTCTCCTTTTTCTCCCTCTGTCCCTCTGACTATACCCCTTGCCCATCCTCTGGGTTCCCCTCGCCCCCCTGTCTTTCTCCCTGGGCCTCCTGTCTCATGATCCTCTCATATCCCCTTTGCCAATCACCTGTCCGGCTCTTGGCTCCATCCCTCCCCCTTCTGTCTTCTCCTATCATTTTGGATCTCCCCCTCCCCTTCCCACTTTCAAATCTCTTACTAACTCTTCCTTTAGTTAGTCCTGACGAAGGGTCTCAGCCTGAAACGTCGACTGTGCCTCTTCCTAGAGATGCTGCCTGGCCTGCTGCGTTCACCAGCAACTTTGATGTGTGTAAGCTGTTTTATGTTTGGCACCATCGTTAGATCCTTTCTTCAAGTGTAAGACCCCCTGTCACAGTTCTGTTTCTGCTCTTTCTGGTTCTATCAACTCTTAAAACAATTTGTAAGGATACAAGTTGTGTGCCTTGCTCCTGAGTTCTTAAAGAACCTTGGATTTAAACACCAGAATCCAACAGTACAGTCAGTACCTTGCTGAGAAAGGGATGATATAACATTTGTTCTCAAATAATAATCATGTCTTTAGGTTATGCAATACTGTATATGCTTTAAACAGAACTGCATTTCATTACCCAGATTTAAACCGTGAATACAAATTCATCGAATTTAGAGCATAGGACCGTAAAACATAGGAGCAGAAACAGGCCATTTGGTCCATTGAGTCTGCTCCGCTATTCAATCATGGCTGATTTTTTTTCCCCCTCCTTAGCCCCACTCCCTGGCCTTTTCCCCATAACCTTTGATGCCATGTCCAATCAATCTCTGCCTTAAGTACACCCAGTGACCTGGCCTCCACAACTGCCTGCGGTAAATAATTTCACAAATTCACCATTCTCTGGCGAAAGAAATGTGTCTGCATCTCTTTTTCAATTGGACACTCCTCTATCCTGAGGTTGTGCCCTCTTCTCGTAGACTCCCTCACCATGGGAAACATCTTTTCCACATCTACTCTTGTCTAGGCCTTTCAACATTTTTCTTCTAAATTCCTGCGAGTGCAGAACCAGAGCAATCAAATGTTCCTCATATAATAACCCTTTCGTTTCTCCCCGTCTAGAAAATAGTCTGCACGTTTATTTCTACCACCTAAGTCCATGACCATGCATCTTCCAACATTGTATGTCATTTGCCACTTTCTTGCCTATTTTTCTAATCTGTCTAAGTCCTTCTGCAGCTTACCTATTTCCTCAACACTACCTGCCCCTCCACTAATCTTCATATCATTTGCAATTTTAGCAACAAAGCCATCTATTCCATCATCTAAATCATTGATATACAGCATAAAAGAAGCGTCTCAACACTGACTCATGCGGAACACCACTAGTCACTGTCAGCCAACCAGAAAAGCATCCTTTTATTCCCACTCGTTGTCTCCTAACAATCAATCAATACTCTTACTGTGCCAGTAACTTCCCTGTAAAACCATGGGCTCTTAACTTGGTAAGCAGCCTCATGTGTGGCTGCTTGTCAAAGGCCTTCTGAAAGTCCAAATATACAACATCCACTGCATCCCCTTTATCTATCCTACTTGTAATCTCCGCAAAGAATTCCAATAGGTTTGTCAGGCAAGATTTTCCCTTAAGGGAATCCATACTGACTTTGTCCTATCTTGTCCTGTGCCGTCAAGTACTCCATAAAGTCATCCTTAAGAATTGACTCCAACATCTTCCCAATCACTGAGGTCAGACTAACTGGTCTATAATTTCCTTTCTGCTGCCTTCCTCCTTTCTTAAAGAGTGGAGTGACATTTGCTGTTTTCAAGTCCTCTGGCACCATGCCAGAATCCAATAATTTTTGAAACATAATTCCTAATGCCTCCACAAACTCTACCGGTATCTCTTTCAGAACCCTAGGGTGCGGTTCATCTAGTCTGGGTGACTTATGTACCCTTATGTCTTTTAGCTTTTTGAGCACCTTCTCCCCTGTAATTGTAACTGCATTCACTACTCTTCTCTCACACCCTTCTACACCTGGTATTTCTTTTGCAGTCACTTCTGCCAAATATTTACAAATCTTTTTGAAATTATTTCCCTTGCTCTAAAGCTTCTTTATTGTTATGGAACTGGTGACTACCAAAGCTTGCTCTTACCTGACTTTAATTTTAGACCTATCAGTCATGCCCTTTTATGCTCAAATAGGTAGAATAAAAGTTGGATGATCAGCCATGATCACAATAAATGGCGGTGCAGGCTCGAAGGGCCGAATGGCCTACTCCTGCACCTATTTTCTATGTTTCTAAAAATATTTTTGCTAAGATCTTGGGATTTGATCATCTGATTCCTTTATTCAAGAAAGGGAGTAGAGATAGCCCAGGAAATTATAGACCAGTGAGTCTTGCTTCAGTGGTTGGTAAGTTGATGGAGAAAAACCTGAGAGGCAGGATTTATGAACATTTGGAGAGGTATAATATGATTAGGAATAGTCAGCATGGCTTTGTCAAGGGCAGGACATGCCTTACAAGCCTGATTGAATTTTTTGAGGATGTGACAAAACACATTGAGGAAGGAAGAGCGGTAGATGTAGTGTATAAGGATTTCAGCAAGGCATTTGATAAGGTACCCCGTACAAGGCTTATTGAGAAAGTAAGGAGGCATGGGATCCAAGGGGACATTGGTTTGTGGATCCAGAACTGGCTTCCCACAGAAGGCAAAGAGTGGTTGTAGACGAGTCATATTCTGCACCTGATCAGGACGTGGAGGGAAATGTTAGTAAGTTTGCTGATGACACAAAGGTTGGGGTGTTGTGGATGCTCTGGAGGGCTGTCAGAGGTTACAAAGTGACATCGATAGGATGCAAAACTGGGCTGAGAAGTGGCAGATGGAGTTCAACTCATAAGTGTGAAGTGGTTCATTTTGGTAGGTCAAATATGATGGCAGAATATAGTATTAATGGTAAGACTCTTGGCAGTGTGGAGGATCAGAGGGATCTTGTGGTCCAAGTCCACAGGACGCTTAAAGCAGCTGCGCAGGTTGACTCTGTGGTTCAGAAGGCGTATGGTATATTGGCCTTTATCAATCATGGAATTGAATTTAGGAGCTGAGAGGTAATGTTGCAGCTTTATAGGACCCTGGTCAGACTCCACTTTGAGTACTGTGCTCAGTTCTGGTCGCCTGACTACAAGAAGGATGTGGAAGCCATAGAAAAGGTGCAGAGGAGATATACAAAGATGTTGCCTGGATTGGGGAGCATGCCGTATGAGAATAGGTTGAGTGAACTCAGCCTTTTCTCCTTGGAGCGACAGAGGACGAGAGGTGACCTGATAGAGGTGTATAAGGTGGTGAGAGACATTGATCGTGTGGGTAGTCAGGGGCTTTTTCCCAGGGCTGAAATGGTTCCCACAAGAGGACACAGGTTTAAGGTGCTGGGGAGTAGATACAGAGGAGATGTCAGGGGTAAGTTTTTTACTCAGAGAGTGGTGAGTGCATGGAATGACTGCCGGCAACGGTGGTGGAGGTGGATATGATAGGGTCTTTTAAGAGACTTTTGGATTGGTGCATGGAGCTTAGAAAAATAGAGGGCTATAGGTAACCCTAGTAATTTCTAAGGTAGGGACATGTTCGGCACAACTTTGTGGGCTGAAGGGCCACTATTGTGCTGTAGGTTTTCTATGTTTCTATGAGTAATATTCTCTTATCACATAGAAAGAGGCCTTTCAGCTTATTGAGCCAATACCAAATGTTTTAGCAATTCAATAAATTCCATACACTCACTTACCCTACACAGCCCTATTACTGCACCTTGATTTTCCTCTACCTACCTCTTCCTGGAATAACTTTCAATACTCATTAAGCCTGCAAAACCAGTATACATGATAAACCAGTATACACCTTGAGGGAATCTACATTGTCATGGGTGAGCCTGCAACCTCCACACTGACGGCACCAAAGGTTAGGATCATATTCAAGTCAGCTGATCTGTGATGCAGAAGCATTATCTCCTTAATTGTAGTGATGAATTAGTTTACTAACCAATTATTATCAAGTACACATTATCAGTGTGTTGAATCTCAATATTATGAACATGTTCCTAAAACTACTGAGATTAATTCTCACGACAGAAAAAATTTGATTTTCTTTCAGAAATGAAGAGGTAGTTTGTACCAGAAGTATTTCAAGGTCAAGATGGAGAAAAGTTGTTGAAAAAGTAAGACTCAATCTATTGAAATCTTTTACATTCAGAATATTTGATTATTTTGGAACTTAGGCAGAGTTCACAATCTGTAAACAGTCAGAATGGCAAATTGAAAGTAAGCAATACTTTTTCCTTGATTAGGAATGGAATTTCCATGTTGCATTCAGAAAAAAAATATAGTTAAGTTTTCGATTAAATATTAAAAAGTATGTGTATATTTAATGAAAAAATGAAGTAATATTGTGAAGTTTATGTAAATGTGCAGGATTAGGCTCGGGTGGATTTCTCATCCACAGCTATAATTTTCAATGAGTTTCAGCAGAATGAAGTTGTGGATTTTTCAGGGTGTGTGGATTTCAACTTACTGAAGGTTCATTAAGCTGCTGATTTTGGTGATTTTAAGGAAGTAACTTATAATAGAGTTTCACGGTATTTCATATCCATTCAAAAGGACATTGGGTGGTTTCAAAAACTGATGCCTGACACTCAACAGTGATTTTGTGTTTTGTTAAGTTCAAAATTTAATCCTTAATAATCTTGCAATATGAAACCAGCTTTAAAATATTAATAGCAACATTTTTTTCAAATGTTAAGCATTTCAACTGTAAAAAGTAACTGGTGAGAATTTTAGTTTGTGAACATTGATCAATGGCATCATGATTAACAAGATCAAAATTCAAGTAGTTCCTAGATACAGTGGTGCTAAGTTTGTGAACCCCGTAGAATTTTCTCTATTTCTGCATAAATATGACCTAAAATGTAATCAAATCTTCACATCTTAAAACTAGATAAAGAAAACCCAATTAATTAAATAACACGAGAAAACATTATGTCTGTTCATTTATTTATTGAGAAAATTGATCCAATAGTACACGTATTTTCTGGAAAAAGTATGTGAACCTTTGCTTCCAGTAACTAGTGTGACCCCCTTGTACAGCAATATCTTCAATTAAACGTTTTCAGTAACTGCACATTGGCTTGGAGGAATTTTTGGCCATTCCTCCTTACAAAACTCTGGAACATTGGTGGGTTTCCTTGCGTGAACTGCTTGCTTTAGGTCCTTGCACAACATTTCTATAAGATTAATGTCAGGACTTTGACTCTTGTCTTTCAGATCATTGTCTTGTTGCATTTTCCAATTTATATTAAGCTTCAAGTGACACACTGCTACCCTGACATTCTCCTGTAAAATGTCTTGATATGATTTTGAATTCATTGTTCCCTCAACGGTTGCAAGCTGACCAGGCCCTGAGGCAGCAAAGCAGCCCCAAACCATGATGCTCCTTCCACCATGCTTCACAGTTAGGATGAGATTTTGGTGTTGGTGTGCAGTGCCATTTTTCCTCCAACCATAGTAATGTATATTTCTGCCAAAAAGTTCAACTTTTGTCTCATCTGTCCGTAGAACATTGTTCCAGAAGCATTGTAGAACAGCCAAGTGGTCTTTTGCAAACTTGAGACGTGCAGCAATGTTCTTTTTTGGAGAGCAGTGGTTTCCTCTGTGGGGTCCTTCCATGAACCCCATTCTTGTTCGGTGTTTTTCTTATAGTGGATACATGAACAGAGACGTTAGCAAGTTCTGGAGATTTATGAATGTATTTTGCTGTTACCCTTGGGCTCTTTTTCACCTCCTTCAGCATAACACATTGTGGTCTTGGTGTGATCTTTGTCCACTCTAGGGAGAGTAGGAACAGTACTGAATTTCCTCCATTTGTAGACAGTTTCTCTTACTGTGGGCTGACGAACGCTCAGGTCTTTAGAAATGCTTTTCTAGCCTTTTCCAGCTTCATGCATCTTTACAGTTTTTCTTCTATGGTCCTCTGAAAGTTCTTTTGATCAAGACATGGTGCACATAAACAGATCTTTCTTGAGAAGAGCAGGCTCTGTTAATAACCTGACTTTGTGTGTCTTTTTATAGGGCAGGGCACCTGTACAACCCACACCCCCAATCTCAGCTCATTGATTGGAACACCTTATTCCAAATAGCTTTTGTAGAAGAAATTACCCCAGAGGTTCACATTCCTTTTCTAACAAATACGTAATATTGGAAAGTTTTTCTCAATTAATTAGACTTAGATTAGATTAGATTCAACTTTATTGTCATTGTGCCGAGTACAGATACAAAGCCAATGAAATGCAGTTAGCATCTGACCAGAAATGCAAAGAATAGTGTTATTTACAAAATAACCGCGAATAAAAAGTAAGTGCTACAACACACAAATATTAAAGTACTAAGACAGTACCATATGGGTGCAATACTGCTTAGCGCTGTGATGTGAGGTTCAGCAGGGTCCTGAACAAGGTAAATGAACAAGTATAATATTTTTGTAAACGCAAAAACGAAAAAGTCTGCAGATGCTGGAAATTCAAGCAACACACACGGAATGCTGGTGGAACACAGCAGGCCAGGCGGCATCTATAGGAAAAAGTACAGTCGACGTTGCGGGTCGAGACCCTTTGTCAGGACTAATGGAAAAAAGAGAGAGTAAGAGATTTGAAGGTGGGAGAGGGAGACCTGAAATGAGAGGAGAAGACAGGAGGGGGAAAGCTAAGAGCTGGGAAGTTAATTGGCAAAAGGGATACAAAGCTGAAGAAGGGTGAGTATCATGGGACTGAACGCCTTGGAAAGGGGGAGGGGAACACCAGAGGAAAATGGAGAACAGCTAAGGAGTTATTGTGAGAGGGAAAGAGAGAAAAAAAGGAAAAAAAAAATTAGGGATGGAGTAAGAAGGAGAGGAGGGGCATTAACGGAAGTTAGGGAAATCAGTGTTCATGCCATCAGGTTGGAAGCTACCCAGATGGAATATAAGGTGTTGTTCCTCCAACCTGAGTGTGGCTTTGTCTCAACAGTAGAGGAGGCCATGGATTGACATATCGGAATGGGAATGGGACGTGGAATTAAAATGTGTGTCCACTGGGAGATCCTGCTTCATCTGGCGAACAGAGCATAGGCATTCAGCGAAGCAGTCTCCCGGTCTGCGTTGGGTCTCACAAATATATAGAAGGCCACACCGGGACCACCGAACGCGGTATATCACACCAGCAGACTCACAGGTGAAGTGTCGCCTCACCTGGAAGAACTGTCTGGGGCCCTGAATGGTGGAGAGGGAGGAAGTGTAAGGGCAGGTATACTGTGTCCAGAAAAATATATTCAGCATTTGTATAGAGCATTTTTACTTAAATGTACAGCACAGTGGCTAAGCAGTTTAGCGTCATGCCAATATAGCACGAGTGACCTAGGTTTAATTCCGCTGCTGTCTGTAAGGAATTTGTACACTGTCCCCGTAACTGAATGGTTTCCTCTGAGTGTTCTGGTTTCCGTCCACGTTCCAACGACATACAGGATAGCAGTTTAATTGGTCACATGATGCAATTGCGTGGCACTGGCTCATTTGGCAGGAAAGGCATGTTACCATGCTGTATCTCTAAATAAAAGAGTAAACAGATGAAAAAATTAAAATAAGTGCAGAGAGTGAGGTGCTATTCAAATTTACTAGGAATATTGCAATTGGTTTATTATTAGGATTTTCAGAGTTTTAGTTCAGAAAATTGAAAAGTTTATTTGTTTTCTGATGATGAACCGCCATTCTAATTTATACTACTGAAGGAATTAATTTCATCAATCAATATTAACAATACGTAATTTTTCAGATTACTACAAAATGCAATATTATTTTTGCACAAAAGCTCTATTTAATATACAACTGTATGTTGTGTACGCATGCAATAAAGCAGGCAAGAATATTGAGAAGAGATGTTGCTTATCTTTTGCTTAAAAAAAATAAATTGGATTAGGCCTCAAGATAAATAAAATTTAAAAAGTGATCATGCAAAATAAGCTTTATCTGAAATTTGTATTTAGGTTACATGTTTACAAACTCCTTTTCCAAATGCATATTAATTAAAAATGTTCAATTAAGAGTTATAGCATACAATATTTATGTCATAAAATTATCATTAAATTTTGATAATTTATTTAGCAGTAGTTGACACTAAGATCTTCTTTCTTATTCTTGTTTCATAATGGAAGCAGCCTGTTCCTATGAATGCTTTTTTTTGAGTGGCATTGAATAAATTGTCTTCTTGGGTAGGATGTCATAAATTAATTTTCAAAACCTTCTACAAATTAAAGTGCGATATTTTAAAGATTAAATGCCTGAACTTAAAGGTAAAATTAGATAGTTTAATAAAAGGCAGTTTTTAGCCAAACGTTTTTTTGCTATAATCTGCTATCATTGAACATGGAGGTTTTTTCTACTTGAATCTTTCAATGCAATATTGCTAAATAATACAAAGTTGTAAATATAATATGTTCTCTATCATCTTCTTGTAAAAATCTAAAGAGCATTTTTCCAAAGAAAAACCTAAAATTTAATATGATAATTGAATCCTGGTTGCCATTTACTCCTTATGTTTGCCTTGCCTTTCTTTATATATGATAGGCTTTCGTTGTGCTGCTTTACCTATTTTGATCTTCTCTTTCTTCAAACCAATCTCAAATAGAAGTTGAAAGTTTCTTTATTTTGCAGACTTTGTACTCATATGCTGCTCAATTAAATATAGGGGTTTGCTCAGATACAAATTTTGAATTCTGCATTAAATCATATCATGCTTATTAAATTTAGATCTCGTTGGTTGGCCTTAATAGTGTGTTGCTCACGACAGGGCAAAATGCTTAAATCACCTACTGGGCCAGATTTGTTAGAAACAGCATAAATAATTAAATAGATTTAGATTAGATTTAGATTATGAGGACACACAGTCCTCTTTTATTGTCATTTAGTAATGCATGCTTTAAGAAATGATACAATGTTCCTCCGGTGTGATATCACAGAAACACAAGACAGACCAAGACTGAAAAACTGACAAAAACCACATAATTATAACATATAGTTACAACAGTGCAAGCAATACCATAACTTGATGAAGATCAGACCATGGGCACAGCAAAAAAAAGTCTCTCGAAAGTCCCAAACTCTCACGCAGACGGGAAATATCCACAAAAAATAGCTTTTGTACCATATTTACATGAATTTATTGCAGTTTGCTTAAATATTATATTAAAAGTATTGTACATTATTAATACTCATATAAATATGTTGACATTTAAGTGATAATGGACTAAAAACACGAGTTCAATGTTTACAGTAAATTCATTATCCCGTAAATAAATACCACCATATACTATCCTGATTAGATTATTTTTCTTGCGGGCATTCACAGCAAATACCTGGAAGCACAACAGAATTAATGAAAAATCTCACACAACAACCAATGTGTTAGAGACATAGCAACATAGAAAACCTACAGCACAATACAGGCCCTTCAGCCCACAAAGCTGAGTGGAACATGTCCCTACCTTAGAACTACCAAGGCTTTACCCATAGCCCTCTATTTTTCTAAGCTCCATGTAGCCATTCAGGAGTCTCTTAAAAGACCCCATCGTTTCCGCCTGTACCGCCGGCAGCCCGTTCCATGCACTCACCACTCTCTGCGTAAAAAAAAAACAATTTACCCCTGACATCTCCTCTGTACCTACTTCCAAGCACATTAAAACTATGCCCTCTTGTGGTAGCCATTTCAGACCTGGGAAAAAGCCTCTGACTATCCACATGATCAATGCCTCTCATTATCCTGAATACCTCTATCAGGTCACCTCTCATCCTCCGTCGCTCCAAGGAGAAAAGGCCAAGTTCACTCAACCTATTCTCATAAGGCATGCTCCCCAATCCAGGCAACATCCTTGTAAATCTCCACTGCACCATTTCTATGGTTTCCACGCTCTTCCTGTAGTGAGGGGACCAGAACTGAACACAGTACTCCAAGTGGGGTCTGACCAGGGTCCTATATCTGCAACATTACCTCTCAACTCTTAAACTCAGTCCCACGATTGATAAAGGCCAATGCACCATATGCCTTCTTAACCACAAAGTCAACCTGCCTAGCAGCTTTGAGTATCCTATGGACTCGGACCCCAAGATCTCTCTGATCCTCCACACTGCCAAGAGTCTTACCATTAATACTATATTCTGCCATTATATTTGACCTACCAAAATGAACCACTTCACACTTATTTGGTTTAAACTCCATCTGCCACTTCTCAGCCCAGTTTTGCATCCTATCAGTGTCCCGTTGTATCCTCTGACAACCCTCCACACTATCCACAACTTTGTGTCATCAGCAAATTTACTAACCCATCCCTCCACTTCCTCATCCAGGTCATTTATGAAAATCACAAAGAGTAGGGGTCCCAGAATAGACCCCTGAAGCACACCACTGGTCATCGGCCTCCATGCAGAATATGACCCACGCAGAAGACTCTTCGCCTTCTGTGGGCAAGCTAGTTCTGGATCCACAAAGCTATGTCCCCT
Source organism: Mobula hypostoma (assembly GCF_963921235.1). Lineage (NCBI taxonomy): Eukaryota > Metazoa > Chordata > Chondrichthyes > Myliobatiformes > Myliobatidae > Mobula > Mobula hypostoma. Next base: position 52,694,187 of record NC_086109.1, read on the forward strand.
TGGATCCCATGCCTCCTTACTTTCTCAATTAGCCTTGCATGGGGTACCTTAGCAAATGCTTTGTGAAAATCCATATACACTATATCTATGGCTCTACCTTCATCAATGTGTTTAGCCACATCCTCAAAAAATTCAATCAGGCTCATAAGGCATGACCTGCTTTTGACAAAGCCATGCTGACTATTCCTAGTCATATTATGCCTCTCCAAATGTTCATAAATCCTGCCTTTCAGGATCTTCTCCATCAACTTACCAACCACTGAAGTCAGGCCTATAATTTCCTGGGCTATCCCTACTCCCTTTCTGAATAAGGGAACAACATCCGCAACCCTCCAATCCTCAACCTCTCCCGTCCTCATTGATGATGCAAAGGTCATTGCCAGAGGCTCAGCAATCTCCTTCCTTGCTTCCCACATTAGCCTGGCGTACATCCCGTCTGGTCCAGGTGACTTAACCAACTTGATGCTTTCCAAAAGCTCCAGCACATCCTCTTCCTTAATATCTACATTCTCGGACTTTTCAGTCCACTGCAAGTCATCCCTACAATCGCCAAGACCCTTTTCCGTAGTGAATACTGATGCAAAGTATCTTTTAAATACCTCTGCTGTTTCCTCCAGTTCCATACACACTTTTCCACTGTCACACTTGATTGGTCCTATTCTCTCGCATTTTATCCTCTTGCTCTTCAGATACTTGTAGAATGCCTTGGGGTTTTCCTTAATCCTGTCCACCGAGGCCTTCTCATGGCCCCTTCTGGCTCTCCTAATTCCATTCTTAATCTCCTTCTTGCTAGCCTTATAATCTTCTAGGTTCCTATCACTACCTAGTTTTTTGAAACTTCTGTAAGCTCTTCTTTTCTTCTTGACTAGAATTATAACAGCTTTTTTACACCATGGATCTTGTATCCTTTCCATGTCTTATTGGAACGTACCTGCTCAGAACCCCACGCAAATATCCCCTGAATATTTGCCACATTTTTTCTGTGTTTCCCTGAGAACATCTGTTTCCAATTTATGCTTCCAAGTTCCTGCCTGATAGCCTCATATTTCCCTTTACTCCAATTAAATGCTTTCGTAACTTGTCTGTTCCTATCCCCCTCCAATGCTATGGTAAAGGAGATAGAGTTGTGATCACTATCTCCAAAATGCTCTCCCACTGTGAGACTTGACACCTGACCAGGTTCATTTCTCAATACCTGACAGGAAACTGCAAATACAAAACAGAGAAAATAATAATAACTGAACAATAAATATAAAGATTATGAGTTGCAGAGTGCTTAGAAGTGGATCCACAGGTTGTAGATTCAGTTCATTGTTGGGTAAGTGAAGTTATCCCCTCTATTTCCAGAGTCTGATGGCTTTGTGGAACTTGAGGCTCCTGCATCCTCTTCCTGATGGCAGCAGCAAGAAGAGGGCATGGCCTGGATAGTAGGGATCATTGATGATGGATGCTGCTTTCCTGCGACAACATTCCTTGTAAACGTCCTCAGTGGTGGGGAGGGCTTTATCTGCGACGGACTGGGCTAGGCTGTATCCACTACTTTTGGTAGGCTTTTCCATTGAAAGGCATTGGTGTTCCCATACCAAGCTGTGATGCAACGAGTCAGTATAATCTCCACTGTGCATCTGTAGATGGATATCAAAGTTTTAGATGACATACCAAATCTGCACAAACTTCTAAGAAAGTAGAGACACTGCTGTGCCTTCTTTGTAATGGTAGTTACATGCTGGATCCAGGACAGATCTTCTGAAATAACAACAGGGAGGAGTTTAAAGTCACTGACCCTCTGATGAGGACAGGCTCAGGGAACTCCAGTTTCCTCCTCCTGTAGACAATAATCAGCTCTTTGGTTTTGCTGATGTTGAATGAGAGGTAGTTGTTGTGACACTATTCAGCCAGATTTTCAATCTTCCTCCTACTGAATATGCTGATGATTACCACCTTTGATTTGAACTAAAGCAGTGGGGTCATCAGCAAACTTAAATGTGGCATTGAAGCTACAGTATACTTAGCCTCATGGTCATAAATATAAAGAGCAAGGGGCTAAACCCACTGTCTTCTGATAGACCTGTGCTGATGGTGGTTGTGGAGAAGATATTATTGGCAATCTGAACTAACTGGGGTCTGCAAGTGAGGAAGTCGATCCAGCTGCACAAAAAGGTATTGTTGTCTAGGTCTTGAAGCTTATTGATTATTTTTGATGGGATGATAGTGTTGAATGCAGAGCTGCAGTCAATGAAGAGCATTCTGATGTATGCATCTTCACTGTCCAGATGTTCCAGATTTGAGTGAAGAGTCTATGAAATGGCATGTGCTGTTGACTTGTTGAGATGATAGGCAAATTGGAATGCAGGTGGCCTCCACTTTTCGAATGTTCGCTTTACGCCGGCTTGCTGTTACGAAAGACCTACATTAGTTACCTGTTTTTGCTAACAGAAGGTGTTCTCACTGTTACGAAAAAAGGCAGCGTGCACCCGGAGCAGCCAAATTCCTCCCCTGGAACTGCATTCTAGCTGGCATTGCCTAAACACGTGCCTGTGAGCATTTGTGCCTTATGTCAATTTATTTTGACGATCCATTAGCAAGATGAATTCCAAGGTACTGGAAAAGCCTAAAAGAGCTCGTAAAGGTGTTACACTTAGCGTAAAACTGGACATAATTAAGCGTTTCGATCGTGGTGAACAAAGTGAGTTTGGCTTGTGGAAATTGACAAAGAAGATGTTGAAGAGGTTTTGACATCCCATGACCAAGAACTGATAGCTGAAGAGCTGATGCAATTGGAAGAGGAAAGGATAACAATCAAAACCAAATGCAGTAGCGAACGAACCGAAAGTGAAGTTGTCCAGGAACTGAACGTGAAGCAACTGCATGAGATTTTTGATGCAATTGACAACAATGATTGCAGAAAAGTATGACTTTAATTTTGAAAGGGTACATACGTTTAGGGCATATTTGCAGGATGGTTTGAGTGCTTACAAAGAACTGTAGGATAGAAAAATGCGCGAGGCTAAGCAGTCAGGCATACTGTTGTTTTTCAAGCCTTCCACATCAGCCATAGCAGACATCAAGGCAGGCAGACATAGAAGAAGATGATCTGTCTAGCCTGATGGAAACAGACGATGATGAGATGACACCCCAGTGTCCCACCACCCCAACCTCCGACGACTCAGTCTAACACACCATCATCAGTGTGCTCGATGTCTTCCTGTTTCCGGTAAGTGATACTACACTGTACATACATTACTTCTACTTTATATAGGCTGTGTATTTTTATGTGTTATTTGACATGATTTGACAGCTTCATAGCTTAAAGGTTACTGCAGAGAGTGTTTCTTCTGAGAGCGCTTGCGTGAGATTTTCACTGCGCTAGACAGTGCTTCAATGATTGTTGAAAAGTATTTCTACTTTATATAAGCTGTGTATTTATCATATCATTCCTGCTTTTACTATGTGTTACTGTTATTTTAGGTTTTATGTGTTATTTGGCATGATTTTGTAGGTTATTTTTTGGGTCTGGGAACGCTCAAAATTTTTTCCCATATTAATAAATGTTAATTGCTTATTCACTTTACGATATTCCAACTTATGAACCATTTCATAGGAACGCTTTACCTTCGAATAGCGGGGGAAACCTGTGTATCCAAATCGCTCTTCAGGCAGCACTTGATGTGCTTCATCACCTTATCAAAAATATCACCACAAATGTTGCAAATGTTGCAGTTTTGCCTACTGCTAGATGTAATAATAAACAGGAGATTCTGTTGATTCTGGAAATTCAGAGCAACAAACTCAAAGTACTGGAGGAACTCAATATGGAGATGAATAAACAGTCGACGTTTCAAACTGAAACCCTTCATCAGGATGAGGAAGGAAGAGAGAAGAAACCAGAACAAGAAGGTGGGTGGAGGGGAAGGAGTACAAACTGGCAAAGGAAACCAAGTGAGGGAGAAGGAAAAGACTGAAGATGAAGGAATCTGATAGGAGAGGAGAGTCAATCTTGAGAGAAAATAAAGGACGAGGTACACCAGAGGGAAATATGGGCAGGTGAGTAGAAGGGATAAGAGGGGTACCAGAATGGTGAATGGAAAAAGAGCGAAGTGGGAGGGGAGAGAAATTATCAAAAGTTAGAGAAATCAAAGTTCACACCATCAGGTTGGAGGCTATCGAGACAGAATATGAACTGTTTCTCCTCCAGCATGAGTGTGGCCTCATCGTGACAGTAAAGGAGGCCATGGACTGATATGCTGGAATAGGATCGGGAAGTGCAATTAAATTGGATAGCTACCAGGAAAGTTCAAAGTATATTTCTTACAAAGTGTGTATATATTATACAATCTTGAGATTTATCTCCTAACAGGCAACCATGAAACAAAGAAACCCAAAAATGCCATAAAAATGAAGACTGTCAAACAACTAATGTGCAGAGAGAAAAAAAACACAAATCATGCAAACAATAAATGCAAGCAAATATCGTTCTGAACTGAAGTCCACAGAGAGTTCGTACCCAAAGCCTGAAGTTTGTATTGGGCTGAGCAAAGGCATTTGCCAAAGCAGCCCCCCAGTCTACGTCTGGTCTCAGTGATGTAGTGGGGGCTGCATTTAGTGGATACAGTAAATGACCCTGACAAACTCGCAGGTAAAGTGCTGCTTCAGCTGGAATGAATGTTTGAAACCCTGAGTAGTGGTGAGGGGGTTGTTTGGGGCATCTGTAGCACTTGTCCCTCTTTCAGGGGTAAGTGCCAGGAGTGAGATCAGTGGGGGAGGACAAGTGACAAGGGGATGTGTAGCGAATGATCCCTGAGGAAAACTGAGTATGGAAAGGTGTATTTAGTGGTAGGATCTCATTGGAGATGGTGGAAATTACTGAGAATGTGGTGGGTGCAGAGGGTGGGTATGTAAGGATGAGAGGAACTCTATTCTTGTTATGGAACAGGAAGATGGGATGAGGCAAATATCCCTGAAATGGAAGGGATATGGATGAGGGAAGCATGATTAATAGTGAAAGGGAAACTCCAGTACGTTAAAGAGGAGGACATCTCAGATGTTCTGGAATAAAAAGCCTCACCCTGAGAACAGATGCAGAGGAGCCAGATGAACTGAAAGAAGGGAATAGCATTTTTTTTTTACAAGTGACAGAGTGGAAAGAGGTACAGTCAAGACGGCTATAAATGTCAGTAGGTTTATAAATGATAGCAATAGACAGTCTGTGGAGATCATGAAAGGGTGAGAGATGTCTGATGTGGACCAAGTAAAGTTCAGTGCAGGGCAGAAGATGCTTATAAAGTTGATAAAATTGATAACACTGCATGGGTCCCGCAAGTAGCACCAATGCAGTCATTGATGTCGTGCAGAAAGAGTTGGGGAGTGTTCCCAGTGGCAGCTTGGAACGTGGGCAGTTCCATGTAGCTAAACAAAAAGACAGGCCTAGCTGATGCCCATGGGGTAACCATGGCTACACCTTAGGTGTGGAGAAAGTGGGAGGAGCTGAATGAAAAATTGTTGGGGGTGAGGACCAGTTCTGTCAGACAGAGAAAGGCAGTGCTTGAAGGGAACTGGTGTGGTCTATTGTTTAGAACAAAGCAGAGAGCTTTAAGGCTTTCCTGATGGGGGATAGAGATGTATAGAGAAATGTCACAGATGTAGGTGGGAAGAGACTGAACTAAGGAAGGCAAAATTGAGTTGAGGTATGTGGACACGAGTTCAATGGGACAAGAGCAGGCAGAAACAATTGGCCTGCCCAGTCAGTCAGGTTTATGGATCTAAGGTAGGAGGTAGGAATAGGCTGTGTTATGTAAGGGAACTATAAAGTTGGTGACAGTGGATGAGAGATCTCCAAAGTCACTGAGACTGGCGATGGTGGAGGAGACAATGGCCTGATGCTCCTGAGTGGAGTCTTTTTCATGGAAATGTCTGAGAGCTTCCGCCTGGCCTTAGCAAAGTAAGGGTCAGGTCACCAGACTGCAACCTCCTTATCTATGGGTTTACTGGTATGGTAGGGAAGTTATGGAAACTATGATGATTAAAGAAGAGCAAGTACTGGTGCTTTTAAGGAACATAAAAGTGGATAAGTCTCTGGGTCCTGACAGGATATTCCCTAGGACCTTGAGGGAAGTTAGTGTAGAAATAACAGGGGCTCTGACAAAAATATTTCAAATGTCATTAGAAACGGGGATGGTGCCAGAGGATTGGCGTATTGCTCATGTTGTTCCATTGTTTAAAAAAGGTTCTAAGAGTAAACCTTGCAATTATCAGCCTGTAAGTTTAACATCAGTGGTGGGTAAATTAATGGAAAGTATTTTTAGAGATGGTATATGTAATTATCTGGATAGACAGGGTCTGATTAGGAACAGTCAACATGGATTTGTGCGTGGGAGGTCATGTTTGACAAATCTTACTGAATTTTTTGAAGAGGTTACTAGGAAAGTTGACGAGGATAAAGCAGGGGATGTTGTCTATATGGACTTCAGTAAGGCCTTTGACATGGTTCCACACGGAAGATTAGTTAGGAAGGTTCAGTTGTTAGGTATTAATATTGAAGTAGTAAAATGGATTCAACAGTGGCTGGATGGGAGATGCCAGAGAGTAGTGTTTGATAACTGTTTGTCAGGTTGGAGGCGGGTGACTAGTGGTGTGCTTCAGGGATCTGTACTGGGTCCAGTGTTGTTTGTCATATATATTAATGATCTGGATGATGGGGTGGTAAATTGGATTAGTAAGTATGCAGATGATACTAAGATAGGTGGAGTTGTGGATAATGAAGCAGGTTTTCAAAGCTTGCAGAGAGATTTAGGCCAGTTAGGAGAGTGGGCTGAAAGATGGCGGATGGAGTTTAATGCTGATAAATGTGAGGTGCTACATTTTGGTAGGGCTAATCAAAATAGGACATACATGGTAAATGGTCGGGCATTGAAGAATGCAGTAGAACAGAGGGATCTAGGAATAATGGTGCATAGTTCCCTGAAGGTGGAATCTCATATGGATTTGGTGGTGAAGAAAGCATTTGGTATGCTGGCCTTTATAAATCAAAGCATTGAGTATAGGAGTTGGGATGTCATATTAAAATTGTACAAGGCATTGGTGAGGCCAAATTTGGAGTATTGTGTACAGTTCTGGTCACCGAATTATAGGAAAGATGTCAACAAAATAGAGAGAGTACAGAGAAGATTTACTGGAATGTTACCTGGATTTCAGCACCTAAGTTACAGAGAAAGGTTGAACAAGTTGAGTCTTTATTCATTGGAGCGTAGAAGGTTGAGTGGGGACTTAACAGAGGTATTTAAAATTATGAGGGGGATAGATAGAGTTGACGTGGATAGGTTTTTTCCATTGAGAGTAGGGGAGATTCAAACGAGGACATAAGTTGAGAGTTGGGCAAAAGTTTAGGGGTAACACGAGGGGGAACGTCTTTACTCAGAGAGTGGTGGCTGTGTGGAACGAGCTTCCAGTAGAAGTGGTTGAGGCAGGTTTGATATTGTCATTTGAAGAAAAATTGGATAGGTATATGGACAGGAAGGGAATAGAGGGTTATGGGCTGAGTGCAGGTTGGTGGGACTAGGTGAGTAAGCGTTCGGCACGGACTAGAAGGGCCAAGATGGCCTGTTTCCATGCTGTAATTGTTATATGGTTATGGTTATATTTAATTTTATCAAATCATGTCAGAATAAGAGCTAACAATTTTTTATTTGATGCAAGAAAAATTACACAAAATGATAACCGAGAAGCAACATTCTTTGTAAACACAGTAATTAATAAATTCACATTTAATTTTTGTTCAATTAATAATGCCTTTTAAGCTTTTACAGTCCATTTTTGCTATTATTATTGCGTGACCTCTGTTAATCCAGCACGGCTCAGGACTGAGGGTGCCGGAAAATCGGTGGTCAACCTGTATTTCTTGGTTCAGTATTAATATTTAAGGAGAACATGGATAAATTCAAGGTGTAGGTCTAGTAATGAACTGGCATGGGCACATTGGGCAGAGTGGCTATTCCGGCTTGAATTCATGATGTTATTGGGCTGCATAGATTCTTTGGTTGAAGAGCATTATTTAACAGGAAACGACGGAATTCTTCTTCACTCTTGGAAGTTTGCCTGTCCATTTACACATCACATTTTGATATGACCTTCTCCGGGCATCTCTAAGCATTAGGATTGCAAGATTAATGAGGAGAGTCTGTAACAATTACCACTATCAAAATTAATTATCTGCATACTTATGGAATGAGCACCTAGATCAACAATTGTCTAAATCTCCTCACATCACTGGAAACATCTGGATAAGCTTATTTTGTTGAAATTCTTTTATTGCTCCTAATTAGCTATGACACACTGCATATCTAAGATTATGTTTTCTTTTGAGTATATTTCTCAAATTGTATGTTTTTCTTTCCACATAGCACTTAACTAAATGTTGTATTTCTATGAAGAAATTAAAATCTGTCAGATATGTTTTAAGATGATATTTGCATACTGATAACTGGCACAGGCACATAATTATTCAGCTGCTGGGGTGCATGCAGAGTGTGGTTGTGGGTGGAACTGCCATTTCATATTCAAGCCTTGAGGGGTATAAATGATTAACACTTTTCACCACTGAAATCGGCCAGGTTGAGGTTGGCTACTGCTGATATCTTTGGCATGAAACCAGATCTGGAAGTGGAATAAAAAGCTGGAAGATGTTAAAAGGTTGAGAAGAAAGGGGTAGATTAGAGGACACAAGTGAATAGGAGCAGGATTAGGCCACTGAGTCTCTGAGATTCAATATGATTCTGCCATTCAGTATGATCATGGCTGCTACTCCAGGGCTCAGCTACTCCTCAGTGCCAAATCACCACAATCATTAAAAAATAAGACAGGTCTTGGTAAAGGTAAGCTGGGAGCATCTATTTGTAGTTAAATCCACACCTACATAGTGGGAAGCACTCAAAGGAGAAATATCAAGAGTTCAGGGCCAACGTAAGGGTGAAAGCCAAGGGTAACAACTACAAGAAACACTGGATTTCAAGGGATATGAAGGTTGTGTGAAGAGAAAATGGCAAGATGGCAAGTACAGAGAACTAAAGTCAAGGGAAGTTGATCAAGAGTATAAAGTTTGTATGAGACACTGAAAAAGAAGCTAGGAGGGGAAAGAGGAGTCTCAACATATCTTTGGTGGACAGGATTAAGGTAAGTCTGAAAGCATTTTATAAATATATTAAAAGCAAAAGAATAACTAGCGAGGAAAAGGACAATCTGTATGTGGAACAGAAAGTATAGATGAGGCCCTAGAAATATACTTTTAATTCGTATTCACCAAGGATTTTGTCGATCTGAGCAGAAAATGAAATTCTAGTGCAAGTCTCAATAAATAAAGAGGAGCTACTTGTTACCCTAGCAGATTTTTAAGGGAGGTAGATCCTCAGGGGCATATGAAACGTATCCCAGGCTACTCTGGTAGGAAAGGGGTTCAGGCTGAAATTTTAAAATCTTCACAGGCCACAAGTGAAATACCAGAAACACTAGATGGTGGCAAATATGGCCCTCCTTTTCAAGTCAGGCAGCAGTGAAAGCCAGGCAACTATTGACCTATGAGTCCAAGATATTGGATAGAATTCTGAGGGAGAAGATTAATGATCACTGAGAATGGCAAGGACTGGTCAATATCTGCTGGCTTGGCTTTGTTAAAGGCACATCCTATCTGAGCCGTGTGATTGAATCTTTTGAAGTTGACATGTATTGTTAAGGGTAATACAGTAGATGTAGTTAATTTGGTTCAGAAAGGCCTTTCAGAATGTCCTGCATGGGAGTCAGGTCCAAAACGTCAGGGCCCATGGGATCCAGGGCATGCTAGCAAGTTTCATCCAAATTGACAGATGGTGATAGTTGAGGTTTTTTTTTGTGATTAGATATCTATGATTCATGGTGTTCCACAGAGGTCAATGCTAGGACCTTTGTTGTTTGTAATGTACATTAATCATTTGGATATAGATGTAAGATCTACTGTACAGATACTACTCAATGTGCTTTAAAACCTGAGCCTCTGTACCTACCTCTGCAACTTACTGGAAGACCACAGTCAATCCAGATCGGAACTAAAATTGCTTCCTTGCTGACATCAACACAGATCCACTTCAAAGATGTGTGCTGTCTACTCTGTCTATACCCATGACTACAATGCCATATCTGCTGTTGGTAGAATCTCAGATAGTGTTGAGGAGGTGTACAACAGTGAGATAGAATGGCTGGGTGAGTGGTATCACAACAACAATCTTTCACTCAATGTCAGGAAGACCAAGGAATTGATTGTGGGCTTAAGTAAGGGAGTGGCGGGGGGGGGGGTTATTGAAAAGTACAGGTCAGGAGGTAGAGAGTAGAAAATTTCCAAGTCACTGGGAGTATAGTTAAGTCCATTTCCATCAAGAAATGGAAAGAATATGGCATAGCGGTAAATCTGCCTAGAGCAGGCTGTGCAAGAAGGCAACTACTGAGGAAGGCCACCAAGAGACCTATGACAGCTCTGGAGGAGTTACAAGCTTCATTGGCTGAGATGGGAGAGAGTGCACCTACAACAGTTTGCCTGGGTGCTTCACCAGTCACAGATATGGGAGAGTGGCAAAGAAAAATCTACTGTTGAAAAAATCTCACATGAAATCTCAGCTGGAGTGTCCCAGAAGGCATGTGGGAGACTCTGAAGTCAGCTGGAAGCAGTCTCTATGGTCTGATGAAACCAAAATTGAGCTTTTTTGGTCAAGAGACTAAACATTAGGTTTGGTGTAAGCCAAACACTGCACATCATCAAAAACACTCTATCTCAACCGTGAAGCATGGTGGTGGCTGCATCATTCTGTAGGGATGCTTCATTGCAGCAGGCCGTGGAAGGCTTGTGAAGGTAGAGGGTAAAATGAATACAGCAAAATCCTAGAGGGTAATCTGATGCAGTCTGCAAGAGAACTGCGACTTTGGAGAAGATTTGTTTTCCAACAAGCCAGTGACCCCAAGCATAAAGCTAAAGCTACAAAGGAATGTCTTAGCAACAACAAAGTGGAGTGACCAAGTCAGAGTTCAGACCTCATTCCAATTGACAATTTTTGGCAGGAGTTGAAAAGGGCTTTTCATTCACGATCCCCATGTAATCTGACAGAGCTTGAGCAGTTTTGTAAAGGAGAATGGGGAAACATTGCAGTGTCCAGATGTGCAAAGCTGATAGAGACCTAGTCACACAGACTCAAAGTTGTAGTTACTGCCAAAGGTGCATCTACAAAATACTGACGAAGTGGGTGAATAATTATGCAATCAATTATTAATAATTGCAATCAGTTTGACCAATTTGTAGAAATTCATTTTCACTGACATGAAAGAGTCTTTTCAGGGTCAAAAGAGGCAAGTTAAATCCACTGTGATTCAATGTTGTAAAACAATAAAACGTGAAGACTTCCAAGAGAGAACGAATACTTTTTATAGGCACTGTATTTCATTTGATGTTTGAGGAGATTTGGTATGTCACCAAAGGCTCTAGCACATTACTACAGAAATACCATGAGAGTATTCTAACTGATTGCATCATCTTCTGGTATGGAGGACCATTGCAATGGGTCAGAAAAAAAGCTGCAGAAGGTTTCAAACTCAGCTAGTTCCATCATGGGTACTAGTGAGGACAGCTTCAGAATGGCAAAGTCTCAAAATGCCAGCATCCATCATTAAGGATCCTGTCTGTGCCCTCTCTCATTACTATCATCAGTGTGGAGATACAGAAACCCTAAGACAGACACTCGATGTTTTATGAACAGCTGTTTCCCCTCTGCCATCAGATTTCACAATGGTTACTGAACCCATTAAGGCTATCTCACTAGTTTTGCACTAGCTATTTAATTTTTTTATATATTTCTTATTGTAATTTATAGTAAATTTTATGTATTTGCACTGTACTGAGCCTCAATAAGCATAAACTTCACAACATACTGTACTGTGCAAGGGTTTTAGGCACATATACAGTATATATGTAGGATACTGTAGTAATTTTATGTATTGCATAAAAAACATACATTAATGATCATAAACCTAATTCTGCTATGGATCTCAATTATAAGGACATAAGAAATAAGAAATAGGAGCAGGAGTAGGCCATTTGACTCATCGAGTCTGCTCTGCTATTCAATAAGGTCATGGTTGATCTGACCATGGAATCATCTCCATCTACCTGCTGTTTTCCTATAATCCTTAATTCCCTTACAATGCAAAAATATATCCAACCTTGTCTTAAATATATTTACTGAGGTAACCTCCACTGCTTCATTGGGCAGAGAATTCCACAGATTCACCACCCTCTGGGAAAAGCCGTTCCTCTTCATCTCCATCCTAAATCTACTGCCCCGAATCTTGAGGCTATGTTCCCTAGTTCTAGTCTCATCTACCAGTGGAAACAACTTCCCTGCCTGTATCATATCTATCCCTTGCATAATTTTATGTTTCTGTAAGATCTCCTCTCATTCTTCTGAATTCTGGCAAGTACATTACCAGGCAACTCAAGCTCTCCTCATAGTCTAACCCCTTCATCTCTGCAGTCAATCTGGTGAACCTCCCATGCACTGCCTGCAAAGCCAGGAGATCCTTCCCTGAGTAGAGAGCAGAGTGGCACACAGTCCTCAATCATTAATCATGCTACTCCATCACCCCCACTCTGTGCATCCTCATCTTATGGATAAGTCTTTTATGCAGCACCTTACTGAACATCTTCTGGAAATTCACTATCTGTTCCCCTCTATCCACTGTGCTCATTATATCCTCAAAGAACTGCAGTAAGTTTGTCAAACAGGACCTGCGTTCACTGAATCTATGCTGTGTCTTCCTGATGGATCCACTTCTTTCCAGATGTCTCACTATTTCTTCTTCAGTGATAGCTTCAAGCATTTTCCCAACTACGGATGTTCAACTAACTGGCCTATAGTTACCTGCCTTTTGCCTACATCCTTTTTTGAACAGTGGTGTGACATTCGCCATCTTCCAATCCACTGGGACCTGCCCAGAGTCCAGAGAATTTTGGTAAGTTATCACCAAAACCTCTATTATAATTTCTGCCCTTTCTTTCAGTGCGCTGGGATGCATTCCATCGGGATCAGGGGACTTGTCTATCTTCAGGCCCACAAGTTTGCTCAGCGCTACCTCTTCAGTGATAGCTGTTGTATCGAGGCCCTCACCTCCTATTGCATCCATAACATCTCTCTTTGATGTGTTAGACATGTCCTCCACTGAGAAGACTGCCACAAACTAGTTATTCAAAGCCTCTGCCATTTCCTCATTACCCCCTTCTCGTCCTCCAAGGGACCTACATTCACTTTAGCCACTCTTTTCTGCTTTATGTAATTATAAAAACTTACTGTCTGTTTTTATATTTTGTGCTAGTTTATTTTCGTAATCTATCTTCACTCTCTTTATTGCTTTTCCAAGTCTTCCCAGTCTTCCAGTTTCCCATTCTCTTGGCAACTTTATAGGCATGAGCTTTTAGTTTAATGCCTTCTTTTATTTCTTTAGTTATCCAAGGATGGCTCTCCCCACCTTTACTGTCCTTGCTTCTATCTGGAATATACTTTTGTTGAGCACCATGAAAAGTCTCTGTGAAAGTTTTCCACTGTTCCTTAACTGCCGCACCATCTAGCCTGTGTTCCCAGTCTACACTAACCAAATCCTCCCTCATCGCATTTTTTAGGCATAATACACTGGTTTTCGATCAAACTAATGCACCCTCTGTTTGTATGAGAAATTCAATTATACTGTGATCACTCTTTCCAAGAGGATCCCTAACTATAAGATCACTACTTTTGCCTGTCTCATTGCACAGGACTAGATCGAAGATAGCTCATTTCCTTGTAGGTTCAGTAACATGCTGTTCAAGAAAGCTATCATGGATGCATTCTATGTAGTCTCCCTCAAGGCTGCCTCAACCAACTTGATTCACTCAATCTATGTGCAAGTTAAAGTCCCTCACGATCACTGCTGTTCCATTCTTACATGCCTCAGATGTTTCTTTGTTTGTTGCCTGTGCCACTGTAATGTTATTATTCGGTGGCCGATAGACAACTCCCACCAGTGACAGTTTCCCTTTACTCGTCCTGATCTCGACCCAGATGGATTTAACATTCTGCTCCTTAGATCTTATATTGTCTCTCACTGTCACCCTGATCTCATCCTTAATTAAGAACGCTATTCCACCTGCCTATCCTTTTGTATTATCTGATATACTTGGATGTTTAATTCCCAATTGTGTCCACCCTGCAGCTGTGTTCCTGTAATACCCATTTGTATTGAATTGTGCCACAAGTTCACTGACCTTATTTCGAATACCACAGGCATTCAGATAAAGTGCCCTTACACTCATTGTGTTTTTAAAATCTTGTAATCTTTTTCTCTTTTGTACTTGACTTTTCTTTACTCCACTCTTACTTTTCTCTTCTTTATCTTTTGCTTTTTCTTTATCCACACTTTTCTCTTTTACGTTATCCATACTTCGATCTGTTGAATCCACCCTCCCCCCCCCCACCACTATTTAGCTTAAAGCCCTGTCCACAGCCCTAGTTCTGTGATTTGCTGGTATGTGTCGTGGTTTCTCGTTTCTCACAAACGACAAGGAGACACAGAAAACTCGTCAAGACGTTTTAAACTTTAATTTGCAAATCAAAGCTGAGACAATCAGGAAGCTAGTAGCTGACTGCCCGTCGAGGCTTGTATACAGCATTTTTTATAGCAATTTTCCTATCTTAGCTACATTATCATATCCAGTCGGCCTGTGATTACATATCATCAATATATCCGCTCTCGACTTTCCACTATTGTTTTACTCCCCAACTTAATTATGTCCTAGTTTACATTTTAGACCATATGTCCTCTCATCCCTAACCACAGTTATTTCTTAATTAGTCTTGCATTGACATACTGCCACATATTTCATCATCTTACTCGCCACCGTTATCTTTCTACTTGGTTTCATTCTAGTTCTCTTCATGAATTAATAGTGAACAGGTCAAAAGTCATGGCTACATAGTGAATACCTTCTATTGAGCTAGCAGTGGTTACATAGTAAATATAGAAAATACAATGTGTGCATTTGAGTAAATACTGTAATACATAGAAAATACAATGCATGCGTTTGCATTTTCCAATATATGCAGGTCCCATCATGGCTCAGGTGGACTGAGAGTGGGCAGAGGGGAATCATGGTTGGGAAAAAGGGAAGGGAGAGGGGTGGGAGTGGGAAGCACCAGAGAGAGACATTCAGTAATAATTAATAAACCAATTGTTTGGAATCAAATGACCTTACCTGGTGTCTCAGGGCTGGGTGTGTCTGCACCAGTACCACTCCCACCACTGATAACTCTTCTCTGCCACCTGTCCCACATCCCTTCCTCATTCCCAACATCCTTTCCTCCTGCCAAGTTAATAAACTTGCTTTCCATTCCATGTTAACAAATACAGTACTATGTAAATTTCTTAGGGACCCCAGCTGTATTTACTATACTGTGCAGAAGTCTCAGGCACATATACTGTATATAGCTAGGATGCCCAAGACTTTGGCACCGTACTGTATTTCAGTGATAATAAACCTAATTCTGATATTTGGTGAAATGGGCAAAAAAATGTCAGTTTTAGAACATAGGCCACTATTGCACAGTTAAAGCCACTTCGGCCCACAATGTTCTGCTGACTTTTAACCTACTTGAACCCTTCTCTCTTACATAACCTTCCAGTTTTCTATCATGCATGTGCCTATCAGTAAATTCAGATATCCAAGGTGCAAAGGGAAATGGGAGTCCTTATGCAGATTGAGTCAGTGGTAAGGAAGATAAATGTAATGTTAGCATTCATTTTGTAAGGACTAGAATATAAAAGCAAGGATGTAATGCTGAGGCTTTATGAGACATTGGTTGGACTGCATGGAGTATTGGGAGTAGTTTTGAACTCCTTATCTAAGAAAGGATGTGTTGGCATTGGAGAGTATTTAGAGTAGGTTTACGAGAATGATCCTGAGGATCATTTAATAACTCTGGGCCTATATTTACTGGATTAAGATGAATGAGGGAGGATCACATTGTAACCTATGAAATATTGAAAGGCCTAGGCAGAGTGGATTTGTGGTGGGTGTTTTCTATTGTGGAGGAGTATGGAGGTCATAGCATCAGAATAGAAAATGTTTCTTTGGAGCAGAGATAAGGAGAAATTTCTTTAGCCAGGGTGTAGGGAGCCTGTAGAATTCATTACCTCAGATGGCTGTGGAGGCAAGTCATTGGGTGTATTTAAAGCGGTGGTTGATAAGTTCTTAATTATGAAGGGCGTCAAAAGTTACTGGGGGAAGGCAGAAGGAGATTGGAAGGGATAATACATCAGCCATGATGGAATGGAAGGAGAAGACTCGAAGGCTGAATGGTCTAATTCTGTTCCTGTCTTATGGTCTTGTAGTCTAATGAAGGCCAGTATCAGATATATCTTCTTAACTATATTTTCTATGTTTTCTGCCACCTCAGGAATCTTCAGACTTGCACTCTAAGGTCCATTTGTTGCTTAGTTCTCAGTAGGATCCAACTGTTGATGATATATATCCAAGCCTCATTATTACTCCCAAAGCCTATTGCAGTGTATTATCAGATTTCTTGATCTGCCGTGTTCAGATGAGTGGAGATTGGCTTACTACTGAATTGTGTACTTCCTGCTTCACACACTAGAGCAGTACAGTAAAAAGACGAGACACAGCTGACCAAACAGCATATGAATAGTCGACACCAGTGAATATTAAGCATGATGGATGAGAAGAATCCAAAACACAGAACACCAGAGGGAAAAGAAAGCTCACGGGACAAAGTGTCTGGCAACAGTTCTCATCGCAGTACATTGTGATCATGCAGATCATCAACTGGTGCTGCGGCAGCACCAGCCAGAATGAAGGCGGGGGCTGCATGAGTACGTGCTGCATTTGCAGAGGGGGAGATTGCCATTAAAAGGGACAAAGTGTTGTTAGTGGCTAACTTGAAGCCCTGCATCTTGAAAAAGAGGCTGTAGTCGCTATTGCCCAGGCATAGACATTGGAGGCAGCAAAAGAGCAAGAGAGTGAGGAGCTTTACAGTAGATAAATCCACCGAGCAACAATACAGGGTACATATGAGTGTGTGAGTATTTATGTCAGGGACCAAGCCAAACGTCTTAGATGGCAGTCTGAGTCTGCCTTCCAACAACAAGAGATCAGCGGTCACAACACTTCATTCAATTTTGCTCACTCATGTCACATAACGTTTTGGAAGAAGGCAGCAATTTGCGCACTGTACCCAGTAGTTACCCCCAAGTAAGTTGCTTACAGCAAAGCTCAGAAATACTTAATTCTTTCTCATATGTTACACAATTCTCTTACTTATCTGTCCATCACCAAACCCCTATGGTTAAAGCAGAGGAGACAATGCCGAGGTGCCGAGATTTGACAATAACAATCCACATCAAAAGCCAAGGTTTAACATGCCTCATTGCAGCAATGGTTTAACAGAAGGCCGTATAGAGTCTTCAGTCATGATGAATATGGCAAAGTGTCTGGCACACAAAGACTCTTGAGCTCCGGCTTATCAATTTTTGATGACTGTCTAGAAAGTTATGGAACATGGAAGTCATGTTTTAATAATACAATCAAAGACTTGGATCTTACTGCTGGTGAGGAATTAGACCTGCCTTCGAAGTGTCTTGGTAAGGAATCCTTAGACTATGTTAGGTGCTTTAGAGCAGTTCATGTAAGTGACTCAGCTGCACCTTTAAGAATGACCAAGGAGAGGCTCGACAAATGCTAGAGATAATAGAAAGTGCACTTTTCAAGAAGCTGAAGGCTTTCCAAGCATTTCAAATAAGGATAACTTAAAGTTAAAAGAACTTGGGGATCTGTTAATGGAGCTGTGTTCAGCAAAAGATGATGGTTCTCTGTCTGGTTTACTTATTTAAACACTACCCGTGGCATTCCTACCTATGTTCGTGACACTTCTCACACTCTTAAACTTTTCGATGATTTTAAGTTCCCTGGCCCCCACCGCTTTATTTTCACTATGGATGTCCAGTCCCTATATACTTCCATCCCCCATCAGGAAGGTCTCAAAGGTCTCCACTTCTTTTTGGATTCCAGACCTAACCAGTTCCCCTCTACCACCACTCTGCTCCATCTAGTGGAATTAGTCCTTACTCTTAATAATTTCTCCTTTGGCTCCTCCCACTTCCTCCAAACTAAAGGTGTAGCTGTGGGCACCTGTATGGGTCCTAGCTATGCCTGCCATTTTGTTGGCTTTGTGGAACAATCTATGTTCCAAACTTATTCTGTTATCTGTCCCCCACTTTTCCTTCACTACATCGACGACTGCATTGGCGCTGCTTCCTGCACGCATGCTGAGCTCGTTGACTTCATTAACCTTGCCTCCAACTTTCACCCTCTCCTCAAATTTACTTGATCCATTTCCGACACCTCTCTCCCGTTTCTAGATCTTTCTGTCTCTGTCTCTAGAGACAGCTTATCTACTGATGTCTACTATAAGCCTACTGACTCTCACAGCTATCTGGACTATTCCTCTTCTCACCCTGTCTCTTGCAAAAATGCCATCCCCTTCTTGCAATTCCTCCGTCTCCACTGCATCTGCTCTCAGGATGAGGCTTTTCATTCCAGGACGAGGGAGATGTCTTCCTTTTTTAAAGAAAGGGGCTTCCCTTCCTCCACCATCAACTCTGATCTCAAACGTATCTCCCCTATTTCACGCACATCTGCTCTCAATCCATCCTCCCGCCTCCCCACTAGGTGTAGGGTTCCCCTTGTCCTCACCTACCACACCACCAGCCTCCGGGTCCAACATATTATTTTCAGTAAATTTTGCCACCTCCAATGGGATCCCACCACTAAGCACATCTTTCCCTCCCCCCCCCCGCTTTCCGCAGGGATTGCTCCCTACGCGACTCCCTTGTCCATTCGTCCCCCCCATCCCTCCCCACTGATCTCCCTCCTGGCACTTATCCTTGTAAGCGGAACAAGTGCTACACATGCCCTTACACTTCCTCCCTTACCACCATTCAGGGCCCCAGACAGTCCTTCCAGGTGAGGCGACACTTCACCTGTGAGTCGGCTGGGGTGATATACGGTGTCCGGTGCTCTCGATGTGGCCTTCTATATATTGGCGAGACCCGACGCAGACTGGGAGATCGTTTCGCTGAACATCTACGCTTTGTCCGCCAGAGAAAGCAGGATCTCCCAGTGGCCACACATTTTAATTCCACGTCCCATTCCCATTCTGATATGTCTATCCACGGCCTCCTCTACTCTAAAGATGAAGCCACACTCAGGTTGGAGGAACAACACCTTATATTCCGTCTGGGTAGCCTCCAACTTGATGGCATGAACATTGACTTCTCAAATTTCCGCTAATGCCCCACCTCCCCCCCCCATAACCCATCCGTTATTTATTTATATACACACATTCTTTCTCTCTCTCTCTCTCCTTTTTCTCCCTCTGTCCCTCTGACTATACCCCTTCCCCATCCTCTGGGTTTTAACCCCCCTCCCCCTTTTCTTTCTCTTGTCCCATGATCCTCTCATATCCCTTTTGCCAATCAACTGTCCAGCTCTTGGCTCCATCCCTCCCCCTCCTGTCTTCTCCTATCATTTTGGATCCCACTTTCAAATCTCTTACTAACTCTTCTTTCAGTTAGTCCTGACAAAGGGTCTCGGCCCGAAACGTCGACTGTACCTCTTCCTAGAGATGCTGCCTGAGTTCACCAGCAAGTTTGATGTGTTCCGTGACATTAGTTCTAGTTTTGAAAAGCTGCAACATTCTTTTCAAGCAAAATTGATTTTTCAAGGTTCATAGTATAACGGCGAGAATGGAGTCACATATTCTCCCCTTTTCTTTCTTCACTGATTCTGTCTGTCATCAAGCTAAAATAAGAAATTACCTTAGCTTCGCTCTTCCCAGCCATGGCTCATCTTGGAGCGAGAAGCCTCCGCTGAAGCATACAAACATTAGGACTCCAATGTGAGTACATAAGACCAAAGCCTCCCAATCTTCAGCTCAGAAGGAATCTGTACTTAAAGATGACCCAGCAGAACATTGCCCAACTCATAATAAGCATCACTCGTTGTGAAAATGCCATGGTTATAGGTTAAAAACCATTGAAGAATAAAGGGCTTATCTGAAAGAGCAAGGACTTCTTCGACACACGTACAGAAGGCAGAGATGTTAGCTTTCTCTGGCTGCTTGAAACACACAAGTATAATTTGGCATCACGTACAAACTGCTAAATGGGGAAGATGAGACCTCCATGTCTTGTTCTTGGATCTAGCCAATACCCTTGGGTCTTCATTTGAATTCTTCTGTGTACGAGAATGTGTTACAATCCTGGTCAAAGACTGCTTTCGAGATCTCCAGTTCTCATTGATAACCGTGGAGTACAACACAGCCTGGCAGACTGCGGAGATAGGCATAATGGCAGGTTGCACCATCTCTCTGCTGGCCTTTACCATGGCAATGGAAGTAATCATTAGAGCTTCTAAATGGGTAGTAGGAGGGACTGAAGTCAGGTCGCCTATCACCAATCCAGTTATTTATGGATGATTTAACCATTCTGACAGCTGCAATTCCGTGTACCAAACGGTTGCTTGAGAAGCTCCATTCAAACATCAAGTGGGCCTGAATGACGATTAAAGCAAAGAAGTCTTGGAGCACTTCTGTAGTTAAGGGGAGGCTGGTTGACTATAAGTTCCACGTGGATGGGAAAGTCATGTCTACTGTGTACAATGTAAATCTCAATGATACAAATCAAGTGAAACTGCTGAGAGAAGAAACCATCAAAGGGCTTAAAGCTGTTGATAAGATCTTGCTTCCAGGAAACTTCAAGCTCTGGTACCTTCAGTTTGGAGTGCTCCCTCGAATGTTGTGGCCACTCACTCTGTATGAAGTCCCAATCACTCATGTTGAAAAGATGGAGAGGACATTTAATTCCTTCATTAATAAGTAAATAGGCCTGCCAAGATTGCTAAGTAAGTTCTGCCTATGTGACAAAGGAGCTCTGGAGCTGCCTGTCATGCAGCTGACTATAGAATTCAAGTGTGCCAAGGTGAGGTTTGAGATGACTCTCTCAGAATCTTGTGAGAGTGTTGTCCAGGATATTGCACCCAGGGAGAAAGTGGTGTCCAGCAGAGTCAGTAAAACAGACAAAACAGCACTCAGGTTTGCAGACATGGTGGGCTAAGTGCAAACTGGAAGAGGGGGCCTTGACATAGGCTCAAATAGGCCCATTTGGCAAATGGCGACTACGTAAAAGCAAAGGCGAGCTGTGGTGGTGGAGGAAGTACGATGACAGGAGGAGCAGATGAGGTATTCAAGAGCAGTGTCTCAGGCAAAACAGGGACTGTAGACAAGGTGGGAAAACATTGAGAAAAAAAAGTTCAGCTGGAAACACCTATGGAAAAGGAAGGAAGATTAACTTCCTTATAAGAGCTGTTAATAAACCAGTGGCTTGGTGAAGACCCAGCTTTTCCATGCTGTGGAAGAACAGCAAACCTCAAGCACATCCTCTCATCTTTCAAAGTAAGCCTCACTCATGGAAGATGAACAGGGAGGCACAACCAGGTCCTCAGATGTTTGGGATCCATTGTGGAGAAGCAAAGTCTGAGTAACACTCTAAGCCCCATATGAGTGGAAGGACCACTGTCCCCTTTGTTCAGCAAGGACAAACAGTGTCACCCTCAATGACACGGTTGGTATCGGGTATACTGGAGCCTGATTGTGACTACAACATGGCTGTCGACCTTGACAAAAGGCTAATATTTCCCCTGGAGATAGCCACTAGCACTCTCAGACCGGATTTGGTCTTGTGGTCCAGCGGACTGAAGGCTGTAGTAATCTCAGAGCTCACAGTACCCTGGGAAGATGCAGTCTGCGAGGCATATGAACGGAAACATGTAAGATACGCTGAGCTGGCCACAGATGCTAAGCAGCGTGGATGGAGGATGCAGATTTTCCCAGTAGAGGTTGGCTACAGAGGATTTGTGGCTACTTCTATGGTCAGATTGCTGAAGGGATTCGGAGTCTGAGGCCAAGGTCAGTGGCAAGTTATAAAGGAACTCTCGGAGGTAGCTGAGTGAAACAGCCACTGGTTATGGTTGAAGAGGAGTGATGGCAGCTGGGCCTAAAATAACCCATGGGTGTCCAAATGTGAAGGGTGGTGCACCTGGGATACTGGGTCACCCAGTTGACCCTCTGGAGATGCAGTGGGCTTAAACAGATGAAACATTTAAGAACAGGGGTACCCACCTGATGACCCCTGGGAGGCATCTGCCACCCACCTGAAGATCTCTATGCTCTGACCTGAGTTAGGATCTGCTTATCAAAAGGATTGAAACATCTCGTCCAATGAAAATGCTTCAGGTACTGTTCTTCACCATCACATCTCACTTGTAACTGCAAGGCCACATTAAAGTGTGATTACTGCAATGATAACGGTCATGTTACCACTCTACAACCTGGTCCTTCTTTGTGGGTATCCAAGGTTTCAGACTGCATTTCAGAGCATGACGGGGAGGGAGAGGAAGAAACTTTGCTGTCTGTGAATTCTTTATGCACAGAGATTTGTAACAGCAGTCTGCCCACTAAATCTTGTTCCAAGAAATGCTTAGTTAAAGTATATCATAAAGAACAATGAGAGAATGCCTTCAAGATGTATGCTATGCTCAATGACCAGAGCAACAGAGCTTTAGAATTCTTTGATCAGTTTGGCATCCATGGCAATTCATCTTCTTGCATCTTGAAGACCAATGCTGGTGTAATGAAAACACGAGGAAATGAATCTTCTAATTATTTAACTTGTCCATATCATATCTCAGAATCTGAGTGCCCAACATTGCTTCCTTTCTTATTAGTTCATCATGAGAAGATGTGTAAATATTGCAGATCTCCTAATCAAATTCATTAATATGAATTATAAACAACTGAAGGCGAAGTTGTTGTAGCACAGCATGCCTTTTTGCCTGTTACCCAAATCTTTATCCATATTGATATATTATTCCAAGTACTGGATTCATTAATTCCAAACTTTGTGACAAAATATTATGTGTTGGACCTTGATAAAAGCCTTCTGAAAACCAGTTTATTATTGTCACATGTACCAAGATGCAGTGAAAATTTTGTTCTGCGTAAACACAAGAAATTCTGTAGATGCTGGAAATCCAAAATAACATGATGGAGGAACTCAGCAGGTGATGCAGCATCTATGGAAATGAGTAAACAGTTAATGTTTTGGACTGAGACCCTTTTTCAGGACTTCATTTTGCATGCCGTCCATACAGTTCCTTTCACCGCATTGGTACAATGAGGTAGTACAAGGCAAATGAATAACAGAATGCAGAATATACTATACAGTTACAGAGAAAGAGTGATGCAGACAGAGAGTAAGGTCAAGGCCTTGATGTTGTATATTGTAAGTTTAAGAGTCTATCTTATGCAACAAGAGGACTGCTCAAAAGTCTTATAATCATGGGGTAGATGCTGTCCTTGGACCTGGTGATGCATGTGTAACCTTCTCACTGAGCAAACTTGGCTTGTTAGCTAGCTCTGCTAACAGCCTTGTGACTCAGCGGTGAGAAGGCCACCTTTCATAAATAATATATGTCTAGGGTCGGTATGATTAACCAAACAGGAAATTTGGGATGTTCCGATTGGAGCTCGTATCTTCCAGAAGCTGGGTATAACCATTCCTCATGGTGCTGAATTCTCATCACCAATTACCATTAGAGCTTCTGATCTTGGACTCTTTCATCTCACGAAGCACTCCTTGCCATTGCGTCTTCCTGTTGGATCGAATCTTACGGCCGTTTCTTCCAATCTTCTCTTCTCTGCATCTCCCCCCAAGAGACCATGAACATCACCAGTATCTGTCATAAATCTCTTCCTACTCAGCTTGCTGTAGAATCTTCTCCCAATTCCACCATCCTGATTGGCCTACACAACATTCCTAAGTTGAATGTTATAGCCCCTTTAGCTGAAACCAAAACATCCTACCAGCAGGACACACTGCTTTTACAGAAAGCTGCAAAATAAAATACTCAACAGCATTAGCAGTAGCAATCTTAACCAGGGCATTATACATGCTTTCAGGCTTGTATCTTCAATCAGATGAGAGGGGGGAAAGAGAAGATGTCTAAGCTGGGTCAGATCTTTGCTTCTGTTGGCTACTTTTCTGAGGCAGTGAGAAATTAGATAGAGACCATGGAAGAGAGGTTGACTTTCATGATGTGCTGAACTGTGTCCACAATTCGTTGCAGTTTCTTGCGATCTTGGGCAGAGTAGTTGCCACATGGATGCTTTCTATGGTGCACCTTATAAAAGTTGGTGAGGGTCGAAGGGGACATTCCACATTTCCTTTGTTTCCTTAGGAAGCGTCTCCTTGTTTCCAAGGAGCCCTTGGTGCACTGTTTTGGCCATGGAGTCTACTTGGTTGTACCAGGACTAGAAACTTGGAATTCCCAGTCATATCCACCTCAGTGCTGTTGATGTAAGCATTGTTCATTGCAGTCGATGACTAGCTCTGTTGTTTTGCTGACACTGAGGGAAAGGCTATTGTCATAAAACACCATGCTGCTTGGCTTTCAAACACTTTCCTGTACTCCAACTCATCATTATTTCAGATTTGGTCCACTATGATTGTATCATTTCCAAACTTGTATATAAGAGTTAAAGCATAATCTGCCCACACAATTATGAGCGTATGGGGAGTAGTGTAGGGAGCTGAGGCTGTAGTCTTGTTCAGCACCAATGTTGAGACTAATAGTGGCGGTGGTGTTGCTGCCTGTCCTTACTGATTGCGTCTGTTTGGTCAGGAAGTCAAGGATCTCCACACGCTTGCTGATAAAATGTTTGATAGTGGCAACATACAAAAATTGACTGCTGAGTCTTTGAATATGGATCAATATACCAACCCAAAGCTGTTGTGCAGCAGCTTCTTTCCCTCCAGAATCTCTATTGTTAATGCATAGACGCTCATCGTTTTCCTCAGGCAAGCACTGTATGACTTTCTGTACTGGATCCTCACACTTCAGTTTCTGTTTTTACGTAGGGAGCACAATCTGGTGGTCTGATTTCCCAGTGATTGGGCAGGGGATGGATTCATACACATCTTTAATGGTTATGTAGCAAATGAAAAAGGTTGGTTGAGCCCTGAGTGGGACAGCAGACATGTTGGTAGTATTTTGGTAAAACACTCTTGAAACTCGCCTGCTTTAAGTCACTGGCTGTTGTGAGCAGAATTCAATGTATTCTTTTTCAAAGAGGTTTATTATGAAGTGCAGACTTCAGGTCCACTTGGGGTGGATGTAGACTTCAGGATAGATGAAGTGAACTCCCATGGCAGGTAATATGGATTGCACTTGACTGTCAGACATTTCAGATCACAGGACCTCACCAAGTTTGTCAAATCTGAGGGTGCATAAGGAATTGTATAGTAAACAGACCCCTCCACCTCTTACTTTCCCCATTACTCATTCCTCCTCATTTTGTTAGTTGCACTTTCATCAATTAAAATTGATTTCCTAAGCAAGATTTTCCTGTGTCTTTCTAATCACATTATGTTTGCCTAAGTGCCAGGTCATTGCTAACACTTCCCTTACTTCTCATATCAGGCAATTGCCCTTTCTATTTTCTCATATCCTTTCTCAAGCCATTTTTTCGTTTACTACCTTTCCATCTGCTGGAACAGTTCTTGAGTCAAGGGAATTCTTTCTTAAAATTCCAGTGCTTAACTTATCAACTCCTTTGGCTGCTTTTAATCTCATTAATATCTCCTGGATATTTTCTCTACTAATCTTATTGCTGTAATTATTCTAATTGCGTCCACCTTCAAAACTGATATACAGTGTATTACTACTTTATTTCCTCATTTTTTCTGCTTCCACCAGTATGCTTTGGAGGTTTTCAGTTTATACCCCCTCAATTAAAACACACTATTAAAGAATTATTCCCACAGATCAGGCTGTATTGTCCAAAAGGAAACAGGTGGTGCCAAAAGGAGAAGTCAGGTCCTGGCAGAGGGGATTCGGTGCTTGTACAACTGGCCCAGGTGCAAAATTGGATTGCTCTGGGCACCAAGCAGAATTGGAGAGCTTAAGAATGGCTTCGGGCTGGGAGATGAAATCTGAACCAGGAGCAGGTCACTTGGCAGCGTGGTCTAAGCCCAGAGCCTTTCACAACAGTGGTACCCAGGTCCTAGTGCGAGGTATGATTTGCTCTTTGGAAATTTTAAATGCCGACCTAGATCGTAGGTGAGGGTCAGTTTTGCTTGCACCCCATGATGTTCTTTCCTCTCTCTTTTGCACCGGAACCTTTCACTGTTCAGTTATTTGGTCAGTTTAAATGCCGGCCCAGTTAGACTGAGAAGACAGGGTGTTGGGATCCAGGGCGAGAGCTCATTTCGCTTGTTCTCTGTGACGGTCACTACTCACTCTCTATGGTGCTAGGGCTATGAAGACTGCCTGACTATTGTGCTTCATGCCCGCCAATATGATGATTTGATAAGTGAGGCTTTGAGCCTACTCTGGGCTTCTCCTGGGTTTGGATCTGTAGACTCAGTTTTTAGTTTGGATTGTTGTTATTCATTTCAATTGTTTGCATGATTTATGTTTTTTTTCCTTCATCCTGCGTATCAGGTGTTGGTCTTTTATTTTTACTTCCATTCTTTGATCAGATTTTTTGCTGTGCAGCTAACTGAGCAAACCTCAAGGTTGCACAACTTATGCATTCTTTGATAGAAAATATACTTTGAACTGTGAACATTTCCTCTGTGTTAAGACTTTTATCAAGGGGAATTTTATTTGTTGTAGTTATTAATTACTGCCCTTAGCTAACTTAGGTACCAAGTAAAACCTTCACTACTTGCAAACAAAACCATATTTTGCATTTGTTTGTGTGTGATTTAACTTCAGTGAGTTTCGCAGGCTGAAAAGAAATATTTTGCAACATTAATGATGCAATTATATTAATTTTTATTTTATTGACAATTTTAAAATAAAGCTTAGTTTTCATATGTAACATGCACAATTTTGTTCTCCACCATGATTAGCATGTTAATTATTAATATTATTAATATTGATTTCTTTTAATGTTCTTGCAGAAAAATTAAGTTCAATAATTTTTGAATCTGTACTATCAAAGTCAGAAATTAAAAGAATGAGCATGGTCCGACTAATGTCCTGAACTGCATATGTTTCAATGCAAGAAGTGTGGTAGGAAGGCAGATAAATTCAGGATCAATACATGGGATTATGATATTGCAGCTATTAGTGAGACTTGGTTGCAGGAGGGGCAGGACTGGCAGCTCAATATTCTGGGGTTCAATTGTTTTAGATGTGACAGAACAGGAGGGATTAAGGGGTAGGGGTTGCAATATCAGTTAGGGAAATGTCCAATGATCAGTCAGGACAGACTGGAGAACTTGTATACTGTGGCATTATGGGTGGAACTGAAGAATAAGGTATGATCATGATATTACAGACCATCCAACAGTCTGCAGGATTTACAGGAATAAATTTGTAGAGCGATCACAGACTGCTGTGAGAAACATAAGGTTGTTATAGTAGGCAATTTTAACTTTGCACATATTGACTAGGAATCCCATATGGTAAAAGGACTGGATGAGATAGAGTTTGTCAAATGTGTTCAGGAAGGTTTCCTCAGTAACTATTCAGAAGCCCCAGAAGCTCTGCTCTTAGGGAATGAGAAGTTAACAGAAGTTTGTGTAGATGAACACTTTGCATCTAGTGATCATAGTGCCATCAGTTTCAAATTAAATATTGAAAAAGATAGGTCTGGTCTGCAAGTTGAGTTTCTAAATTGGAGAAAGGCCAGTTTTGATGGTATCAGAAAGGATCTGGCAAGTGTGGATTGGGATTGGCAAGCCTGGTTCCGTGGTGCAGAAGGGAAAGAGGAAGATGAGGAATGCGGTAGTCATAGGGGATTCCATAGTGAGGGCAACAGACAGGAGGTTCTGTCAGCCTGATAGAGATACCCGCATGGTGTGTTGCCTCCCAGGTGTCAAGGTACGGGATGTCTCAGATTGGGTGCAGAGTATTCTGAAGGGAGAGTGTGAACAGCCAGAAGTTTTGCTACACGTTGGTACCAATGACATAGGTAGAAAAAGGGAGGAGGTTCTGAAGAGAGAATTCAGGGAGTTGGGTAGGAAGCTGAAAGGCAGGAACTCTAGGTTTGTAATCTCGGGATTGCTGCCTGTGCCACGTGCTAGTGAGTGCAAGAATAGCATGATCAGGCATATTAATGTGTGGCTGAGAGACTGGTATAGGGGGCAGGGATTCAGATTCCTGGATCATTGGGGCCTCTTCTGGGGGAGGTACGACCTGTACAAAAAGGACGGGTTACAGCTGAATCCAAAGAGGTCCAATATCCTAGCAGGCACATTTAATAGAGCTGTTAGGGAGGGTTTAAACAAATTTAGCAGGGGGATGGGAACCAGAGTGATGGGGCTAAGAAAGGGAAAACAGAAATAAATCAAAGATAATGTGCAACAGAGATTATAGAAAGAACAGGCAGGAGATAATCACAGCCAGTGGGATGAATTACAGGGCAATAGAAGCGTGGTGCAGTTAAAACACAAAGCAACAAATACTGGACTGAAAGTATTATATTTGAATGCACGCAGCATAAGGAATAAAATGGGAGATCTTGAAATTCATCTACAGATTGGCACATATGGCATTGTGGCCATCTCTGAAACTTGGCTAAAGGATGGCTGCTATTGGGAGCTGAACGTCCAAGGATACATGGGATATCGGAAAGATTGGTTAGTAGGCAGAGGGGTGGTGTGGCTCTGTGTATAAGAAATAATATTAAATCATTGGAAAGAGATAACATAGGAATGGAAGGTGTAGAGTCTCTAAGGGTTAAGTTAAGAAATGGCGAGGGTAAAAGGACCCTAAGGGCAGTTGTATACAGGCCTCCAAACAACAGCGGGGATGTGGATTACAAATTACAGCAGGAGATAGAAAAGGCATGTCAGAAGGGCAATGTCATGATAATTGTTGGGGATTTTAACATGAAAGTGAATTGGGAAAACCAGGTCAGTAATGGACCTCGACAGAGAATTTGTAGAATGTCTAAGGGATGGCTTTTCAGAACAGCTTGTTGTTGAGCCCACTAGAGGATCGGCTGTACTGGATTGAGTGTTGTGCAATGATCCGGAGGTGATAAGAGAGCTTAAGGTTAAGGAACCCTTAGTGAACAGTGATCACAATATG
The DNA here is from genome assembly GCF_963921235.1 of Mobula hypostoma. Lineage (NCBI taxonomy): Eukaryota > Metazoa > Chordata > Chondrichthyes > Myliobatiformes > Myliobatidae > Mobula > Mobula hypostoma. The sequence continues at coordinate 52,723,456 of NC_086109.1, forward strand.
ATTGAGTTCACATTGAAATTTGAGAGGGAAAAAATAAAAATCAATATGTCAGTATTTCAGTGGAATGGCATGAGAGGGGAACTGGCCGAAGTTGACTGCAAAGGGGACATTTGCAGGAAAGACAGCTGAGCAGCAATGGCTGGAATTTTTGTGAAAAATGAGGGAAGTGCAAAACAGATATATTCCAAATAAGAAGAAATTTTCAAAGGGAAGAAGGACATTTCTATGGCTGACAAGTGAAGTCAGAGCCAAAGTAAAAGCAAAAGAGAGGGCATACAGAGAAACCAGAGCTAGTGGGAAGGTAGAGGATTGGGAAGCATTTAAAACTTGCAGAAGGAAACTAAGAAGGTCATTCGGAAGGAAAAGATGAATTATGAAAGGAAGCTGGCGACTAATATCAAAGAAGTTACTAAAAGCTTTTTTAAGTATTTAAAGGGTAAAAGAGAGTCGACGGTGGATATAGAATCAATACAAAGTGATGCTGGAGATATTGTTATGAGAGATGCAGAGATGGCAGAGGAACTGAATGCATATTTTGCATCAGTCTTCACAGTGGAAGACATCTGCAGTATACAGGACATTCAAGAGTGTCATTCAAGTGAAGTTTGTGCAGTGAAAATTGCGACTGAGAAGGTGCTCAGGAAGCTTAATGGCCTGAGGGCAGATAAATCTCCTGGACTGGATGGAAGGCACCCTGGGGTTCTGAAGGAAGTAGCTGGAGAGATTGCGGAGGCATTAACAATAATCTTTCAAGAATCAATAGATTCTGGCATTGTACTGGATGACTGGAAAATTGCAGATGTTACTCCACTATTTAAGAAGGGTGGGAGGCAGGAGAAAGGAAACTATAGACCTGTTAGCCTGACATCAGTGGTTGGGAAATTGTTGGAATCGATTGTTAGGGATGAGATTACAGAGTACCTGGAGGCACATGACAAGATAGGCCAAAGCCAGCATGGTTTCCTGAAAGGAAAGTCCTGCCTGACAAACCTACTGCAATTCTTTGAGGAAATTACAAGCAGGGTAGACAAAGGAGATGCAGTAGATGTGGTGTACTTAGATTTTTAGAAGGCATTTGACAAGGTGCAGCACCTGAGGCTGCGTAGCAAGATAAGAGCCCATGAAATTACAGGGAAGTTACTAGCGTGGGTAGAGGAATGGCTGATTGGCAGAAAACAGAGAGTGGGAATAAAGGAATCCTATTCTAGCAAGCTGCTGGTTACCAGTGGGGTTCCACAGGGGTCAGTGTTGGGACCTCTGCTTTTTACAATGTATATCAATGATTTGGACTATGGGATTAATGGATTTGTGGCTAAATTTGCCGAAGATACAAAGATAGGTGGAGGAGCGGGTAGTGTTGAGGAAACAGAGAGCCTGCAGAGAATTGGATAGTTTAGGGGAATGGGCGAAGAAGTGGCAAATGAAATATAATGGTGGAAAGTGTATGGTTATGCACTTCAGTAGAAGAAATAAATGGGCAGACTATTATTTAGATGTGGAGAGAATTCAAAATGCAGAGATGCAAAGGGACTTGAGAGTCCTTGTGCAAGATACCCTAAAGGTTAACCTCCAGGTTGAGTCAGTTGTGAAGAAGGCAAATGCAATGTTGGCATTCATTTCTAGAGGTATAGAATATAAGAGCAGGAATGTGATGTTAAGGGCTCTATAAGATACTTGTGAGACCACATGGACTGTTGTGTGCAGTTTTGGGCTCTTTATTTTAGAAAGGATATACTGACATTGGAAAGGGTTCAGAGAAGATTCACAAGAATGATTCCAGGAATTGTAAGGGTTACCATATGAGGAATGTCTGGCAGCTCTTGGGCTGTATTTCCTGGAGTTCAGGGGAATGAAGGGGGATCTCATAGAAACATTCAGAATGTTAAAAAACCTAAACAGATTAGATATATAGAATAGTACAGCACCGTACAGGCCCTTCGGCCCACAATGTTGTGCCGACCCTCAAACCCTGCCTCCCATATAACCCCCCCACCTTAAATTCCTCCATATACCTGTCTAGTAGTCTCTTAAACCTCACTAGTGTATCTGTCTCCACCACTGACTCAGGCAGCGCATTCCATGCACCAACCACTCTCTGAGTAAAAAACCTTCCTCTAATATCCCCTTTGAACTTCCCACCCCTTACCTTAAAGCCATGTCCTCTTGTATTGAGCAGTGGTGCCCTGGGGAAAAGGCGCTGGCTGTCCACTTGATCTATTCCTCTTATTATCTTGTACACCTCTATCATGTCTCCTCTCATCCTCCTCCTCTCCAAAGAGTAAAGCCCTAGCTCCCTTAATCTCTGATCATAATGCATACTCTCTAAACCAGGCAGCATCCTGGTAAATCTCCTCTGTACCCTTTCCAATGCTTCCACATCCTTCCTATAGTGAGGCGACCAGAACTGGACACAGTACTCCAAGTGTGGCCTAACCAGAGTTTCCATGGTAGGGTATTCTAGGATAAGAGGGCACAACTTCAGGATTGAAGGACATTCTTTTAGAACTAAGATGTGGAGAAATTACTTTAGTCAGAGTGTGGTAAATCTGTGGAATTTGTTGCAATGAGCGGCTATGGATACTAAGTTATTGGGTGTATTTAAGGCAGAGATAGATGGGTTCTTGATCAGCCAGAGCATCAAAGGGTATGGGGTGAAAGCAGGGGAGTAGGGATGACTGGAAAAATGGGATCAGCCCATGATATGAATGGTGGAGCAGGCTGAATGGCCTACTTCTGCTCCTGTATCTTATGGTCTTATGGGATAGACTGTTTTCTGGCAAAGGTGTACTTGGAAAGTGGGAGGCCTTCAAAAATGAAATTTTAAGAGTATAAAGCTTGCAAATGCCTGTCAGCATAAAATGCATAGATAATAGGTTTAGAGCGCTTTGGTTTTCAAGGAATATTGAGGCCATGGTTAAGAGAAAAAAGGTGCATAGCAGGTATAGGCAGGTAGGAGCAAATGAGGTACTTATAGAGTATAAAATATGCATGAGAACACTTCAGAAAGAAATCAGGAGGGCTAAAAGAAGGCATGAGGTTGTCCTAATAGACAAGGGGAAGGAGAATGCTGAAAGATTCTGTAGATATGTTAAGAGCAAAAAGATTGGTCCTCTGAAAATCAGAATGGTGGAGCCAGAAGAGAGGTGTGGGAGATTTTAAATGGAATTTTTTTTGCATCGGTAATTACTCAGGAGATGGACACAGGGTCTATTGACTTCATGGACCCGATACAGATTACAGAGGAGAGGGCGTTTGCTGTATTGAGGCAAATTTGGGTGATATATCCCTAGGGCCTGTCAAAATGATCCCTCGGACCCTGTGGGAGGCAAGTACAGAAATTGCCAGGGCCCTAGCAGAGATATTTTAATCATCCTGCAGTACAGTAGAATTAGAGGATAGATAATGTTATTCTGTTGTGTAAGAAATTCTCTAAAAATGAACTGAGAAATTATTGGTTGGTGAGCCTGACATCAGTAGTGGGGAAGTTATTGGAAGGTATTCTAAGGGACCGAATATATAAGTATTTGGATAAAGAGGGACTGATTACGGAGGGTCAGCATGGCTTTGTGTATGGTAGGTCATGTCTATCCAATCTTGTAGAGTTTTCTGAGGAAGTTACAAGGAAAGTTGATGAAGGCAAGGCAGTGGATGTTGTGACAAAAAACCAAGTTATCAGAAGATTGATGCTGATGAGAGAGATAAGAGAGACAAAGGGAGAAGCGTTCAAAATGTTAATGAGAGAGGAGAGAGATTAACGAAAAGAGACACAGTTCCGAGTATTGACAGACCGGTTGCTTTGAACCTGAACTGTTTGAAGTTTGATGGACAGGCGATACCCCAGCAGGGGTATAAAAGGAACAGGTTCGCTAAGGCACGACAGACACCGTGAGATAACGAGACCCTGGAAAAGCGGTGTGCCCCCACAAGTTAGTGGAGTTTGGAGGTCTGGTCGCAGGACCGACCATAGACACACAGGGTGAAAAGGTACGATCGGCGGGAACCTGGTGTGTGTGTCCGCCCTTGCCTGGGTGCCGGGTTCACCGCGGAAGAACGATTGTATCTGGAACGGAGGAGTCACAGTTGCTGACCTCAGAAGACATTATAAGGGCTCGCCCGAAAGCTAACTGCTTTGTTTTGTTTGAATCGAAATTTGCATTCGCTCTCTCTCTCTCTCCAACGGCACATCAGTTATTACTGCAAACTGTACTCAGCTGAACTGAACTCTGCGTAACTTGAGACTGATCATTTTACCCCGAGACTGCGATAGAGCTTGATTGATTCCTATTATCCTAGTTCTGTGTGCATGTGTGTTTTATCATTGCTAACCTGTTGCATTTATATCCGTATGATTAGCATACTGTGTTACTTGTTTCTTTAATAAAACTTTCTTAGTTCCAGTAATCCAGACTCCAACTAAGTGGTCCATTTCTGCTGGTTTGGCAACCCAGTTACGGGGTACGTAACAATGTTGTCTACATGGACTTTAGCCTGGCACTTGACAAGATCCTGCATAGGAGATTGGTAAGAAGGTTCAGTTGCTCGGCATTCAAGATGAGGTAGGAAAATGGATTAGACATTGGCTTTGAGGGAGAAGCCAGAGAGTGGTAGTAAATGGTTGCCTCTCCGACTGGAGGCCTGTGATTCATGGAGTGCAGGAGGGTCCATTGTTGTTTGTCATCTATATCAACAATCTGGATGGTAATGTGTTTAACTGGATCAACAAATTTGCGGGTGACAACAAGATTAGGGGTGTGGTGGACACCGAGGAAGACTATCAAAGCTTGCAGTGGGATCTGGACCAGCTGAGAAAATAGCAGATGGAATTTAATGCAGACAAGTGTGAGGCATTAGACTTCATTAGGACCAACCAGGATAGGTCTTACACAGTGAACATTAGGGCCTTGAGGGGTGCTGTAGAACAAAGAAATCTGGGAATACCGATTCATAATTCCTTGAAAGTGGCATCACAGGTGGATAGGGTTGTAAAGAAAGCTTTTGGCACATTGGCCTTCATAAATCGAAGTATTGAGTACAGGTGATGGGACGTTAAGTTGAAGTTGTATAAGACATTGGTGAGGTTTAATTTGAGTATTGTTTGCAGATTTGGTCACCTACCTACAGGAAAGATGTAAATATGGTTGGAAGAGTACGGAGAAAATTTGCAATGATTTTGCTGGGACTGGAAAGCCTGAGTTGTAAGGAATGATTGAATAGGTTAGGATTTTATTCTGTTGAATGCAGAAGATTAATAGGAGATTTGATAGACATATAGAAAAACTATAAGGGGTAAGCGCAAGCATGCTTTTTCCACTGAGGTTGGGTGGAACTTAAACTGGAGGTCACAGGTTAAGGGTGAAAGGTGAAAAGTTTAAAGGGAACATGAGGGGAAACTTCCTTCATTCAGAGTGAGAATGAGCTGAAAGTGAAGTATGGAAACTCGATTTCAATGTATAAGAAGTTTGGATTGGTACATGGATGGTAGGAGTATGGAGGTGCAGAAGGCAGTTTAAATGGTTTGGTAAGGTCTAGATGGCCACAGGGCCTGTTTCTGTGCTGTACTTTTCTGTGACTCTATTCCTCTATCTTATTCTTTGTACAATAGTTCTCGATTGAAACCAATTATAGGATATTAAGTGACATCTTGTGCAAGTTAATTAAGTTCCATCAGAATTTGCTGGATACAATCAGTAACCACTTTATTAGGTACCTCCTGTACCTAATAAAATGGTGACTAATTGTATGTTCATGGTCTTCTGTTTTAGCCTATTGACTTCCAGGTTTGACATGTTGTGCACTCAGAGATGTTTTCTGCATACCACCGTTGTGACACGTGATTGCTTTTCTGTCCCTTGACTTATCTCCTCTGAGGCCATTGTCCTCTCTGACTTATCTCATTAACAAGGGGTTTTCACCTACAGAACTGCCGATCACTGCATTTTTTTTTTGATTTTCTGCGCCATTTTCTGTAAATTGTGCGTGAAAGTCTCAGATCAGTAGCTTTGCAGTTACTCATCCACCCTGTCTGGCACTGACTATTATTACACAGTCAAAGTCACTTGGGTCATATTTTTTCCCATTCTGATGTTTGGTGTGAACAACACCTGAGCCTCTTCACCATGTCTGCATGCTTTTATGCATTTAGTTGCTGCCACATGATTATCTGTTTATATATTTGCATTAATAAGTAGGTGTCCTGGTGTAGCTAATAAAGTAGCTCCTGAGTATATCTATAGATATGAAATATGTGCAGATATAAAATACGTCCAGATAAATTTTGCTTTTAAAAACTTGATGTACAAACACTTTCTGGAGTTTCTGCATTGAGGAACTGTTCCAATGGGTTAGTTATTCCTCTCCGCGCCTTAAGCGGCAACCTTGCCATTACTTCAGAATTTTGTTTGTTTTTACAAGGCCTTGTTGCTGAATTAGTACTCAACCCAGCATGGATGGAAAGTGTGCAAGGAGCTGGCGGATTCAATCCTGCAACCACTCGCCTTGAAGTCTAGTGCTGTTGCCACTACACCACTGGCCAGTTTCAGTAGGTTGGAAGGTTGAACATACAGCCACACAGCTTAAGGAGTGGGAATAAACTGGGAATTCTATGCCTATGTTTAACGTTAGCAATGGAGATGATGTACAACGAGTATGCTGTAAAGTAACAGGTGGAAGAAAGATGAAGGAATTGCACCATATTTTGTAGGTATGCCCATTTGTATAGTGGTGAGACTTTGCTTTGGCTAAAAAATATTGTAGTTTCTGTATTCTTATGAGGATGCCAGAGTTGAAGACCCATTCAATGATAAGTTATGATTGTGTGGATAAAGATGCACGATCTCAGAATTTTTACTTTTTTCAGCAGACGGTGAAATCCTGACGATTATGCTGTTTTTCCATCCTTAAAATACAGGACATACAGAGGAGGTAGTTACAGCCAAAGTGCAGGGCACACGTAACTGGGTGACCATAAGGAGGGGGAAAGATGATAGACAGTGCAGAGTACTCCAGCGGCTGTTCCCCTCAACAACAGTTATAATGCTTTGGACTTTGTTTTTTGTGGGGCAGGGGGGGCGGCAGATATGACCTATCAGAGGAAAGCCACAGCAGTCGTGTTTCCGGCACTGAGTCAGGCTCTGTAACTCAGAACGGAAGGGTGGATAAGAGGTGAGCTGCAGTGAGGGAAGATTCATTGGTCAGGGGAACTGAAAGGAGATTCGAGGATGAGAACTAGATTCCTGGATGGTATGTTGCCTCTGAGTGCCAGGGTCAGGGACTTCTTAGATTGAGTCCACAGCATTCTTAAATGGGAGGGTGTGCAGTCAGAGGCTGTGGTCCACGTCAGTACCATTGACCTGTGCAAGAGGTGTGGCCAGGTCCTGTAAAGTGAGTTCAGGAAGTTAGGTCCTAATTTAAAAGATGACACATCCAAGATTGTCATCGTAGGATTGCTATCCGTGCCATGTGCTAGTGAGGCCAGAAATAGGAAGAACATCCAGTTTAACACATAGCTAAAGAAATGGTGCAGGAGGAAGGGCTTCAGATTTTTGGATCATTGGGTTCTCTTCCAGGGAAGATGGGACCTGTACAGAAGGGATGGTTTGGACCTGAATTGGAGGGCAACTAATATCCTAGCAGGAATGTTTACCAGCGTTGCATGGAATGTGATTAAACTAGAGTTCTAGGGGATGCGAACTAGAATGCCAGAACAAATAGTGGAGTGGTTGTGAAGAAAAATTTTGTTAAGTCTAGGTACAGAGTTAGGAATCAAAAAGTTGAGCATGGTGGGACTAATGTTCTGAGCTGCATATATTTCAGTGCAGTGTAGGAAAGGTAGATGAGCTTAGGGCATGGACCTACACGTGGATTTGTGACATTGTAGCCACCAGTGAGATGTGATTGCAGGAGGGCCAGAGCTGGCAGATCAGTGTCTGGGGTTCCATTGTTTTAGACATGATAGAGCAGGAGGGATTAAAGGGCGAGGGGTAGAATCCCAACGCATTCTTCTAAATTCCAGTGAGTACAGGCCAAGAGCTCTCAATATTCCTCATGTTAACCTCTTCATACCTGGAATCATCCGCATGAACCTCCTCTGGACTCTCTCCAATGATAACACAGCCTTTCTGAGATATGGGGCCCAAAAGTGTGACAATTCTCCAAATGTAAATTCTCTTATAGTGTTTTATAAAGCCTCAGCATTATCTCTTAGTTTTTTCATAATCTATGCTCCTTTAAATAAATTCCAACATTGTATTTGCCTTCTTTTCCACAGACTGAACCTGTGAATTAACCTTCTGGGAGGCTTGCACGAGGATAAGTCCCTTTGCAACTCTGATGTTTTAATTTTCTCCCCATTTAGGGGACAAGCTCTCCTCTACAATCACTCTGAGCACCGGTGCCCCACAAGGCTGTGTACTCAGCCACCTGCTGTACTCAATGTACACCCATGATTGTGTAGCCAAGTTTCCATCGAACTCAATATATAAGTTTGCTAATGATACAACAATTGTAGGCTGTATCTCGGGTAATGATGAGTTTAAATACAGAGAGGAAATTAAGAACCTGGTGGCATGGTGCGAAGACAATAACCTATCCCTCAACATCAGCAAGACGAAGGAATTGGTTGTTGACTTCAGAAGGAGTGGCGGACCGCACGACCCAATTTACATCAAGTGCGCAAGTGGAACAGGTCAAAAGCTTTAAGTTCCTCGGGGTCAATATCACAAATGACCTGACTTGGTCCAACCCAGCAGAGTCCACTACCAAAAAGGCCCACCAGTACCTTTACTTCCTGAGAAAACTAAAGAAATCTGGCCTGTCCCTTAAAACCCTCACTAATTTTTATTAATGCACCGTAGAAAGCATTCTTCTAGGGTGCATTACAACCTGGTATGGAAGTTGTCCTGTCCAAGACTGGAAGAAGCTGCAGAAGATCATGAACACGGCGCAGCACATCACACAAACCAATCTTCCATCCTTGGACTCACTTTACACTGCACGCTGTCTGAGCAGTGGTGCCAAGATAATCAAGGACACGACCCACCCAGCCAGCCAACACACTTTTCGTCCCTCTTCCCTCCAGGAGAAGGCTCAGGAGCTTGAAGACTCGTATGGCCAGATTTGGGAAAAGCTTCTTTCCAACTGTGATAAGACTGCTGAACGGATTCTGACCTGGATCTGGGGCGTACCCTCCAAATATCCGGACCTGCTTGTCGGTTTTTTTGCACTACCTTACGTTGCCATTTTCTATTTTCTATTTATGATTTATAATTTAAATTTTTAATATTTACTAGCAATTTGTAATCCAGGGAGCGGGAAGCGCAGAATCAAATATCACTGTGATGATTGTACATTCTAGTATCAGTTGTTTGGCTACAATTAAGTATAAAGTCTTAAGTATTTAGATAATAGTCTTCTCATATTGACTGAGACTCTCAGACTATAAAAGGGCTGGATGTTCGTCAACTTCAGGAAAGCTTCCTTAATCAGTACATAAAAATTCCGATGAGAGAGAATGTGGTGCTTCGTCTCCTATCAGGGAACGAAATGGGGCAGGTGAATTAAGTTTGTGTAGGGAACAATTTGCATCTAGTGATCATAATGCCATTAGTTTCAAGTTAATTATGGAAAAGATATGTCTGGTCCCCAGGTTGAGATTGTAAACTGGAGAAAGGTCAATTTGGAGTATGCAGGCCTCTCCTTCACATGTTCTACCAGTCTGTGGTTGCCAATACTACCTCCTGTGTGGTGATGTGATGGGGCAATGGCATCAACATGGGTGATGCCGACAGGCTCAATAAACTGATTAGAATGATTGGCTCTTTTATAGGAATCAAACTGGACACACTGGAGGCTGTGGTAGAACAAAGGACCTTTTGGAAAATCCTGGCAATTCTGGGTAATTTTTTTCAGCCGCTGCATGTCACCTTGGCTGAACAGAGGAGCACTTTTAGTAATAGACAAAGACAACTGCGCTGCTTCAAAGAGCGCAATATGAGATCATTCTTACCCTTGGCCATTAGGCTCTATAATGAGTCAACCTGTAGCTGGGGAAGTGATGACCCCCTCCTATTAGACTATTTGAGGTAACTTATTTTTTATTCTTTCTTACTTACCTTCTAATATTTGTATATCTGTATATCTGTGCGCTTGTAATGCTAACGTGACAATGTAATTTCCTTTGAGATCAATAAATTATCTACCTGTCTATCAATTATTTTGTTCTGCTTTACACTTGCATACATAAAATGACAGGAAACAATCTTGAATCTTGGTGACTTGCTGTCTAGCATATGTTTTGGTGTGTATGTGATATAAATAAATCCGAATCTGATGTACTTTTCCCAGATGGTCCATAAATCCCACATAAAGGAAAGAAACATCTGTCAGATTAAAGTTTTTCTGAGCCCATAAACCATAATTTGGTCGCTTTGTATTTGGAATACTGCAAACTCGTGTCTTTGTAGTTATCTCTTTCCAATTGATTTCCAGTGTAACGTGTTGTGCTTTTCTTGAAGAATTCTAATACCAGTATTTTAGGGCATGTATAGCACTCTGGATTATCACTGAAGGTTTTTTTTTTAATTGATGTGAGTTGGTTTGGAAGCAATTTGTAAAAATAGCTGTAAATCTAAACTGTTAGAATTGCATCTATTTTCCAGAGATTGAATAGAGCAATCTCATTTAAAGTGGGACACCTATGGATTTTACAGTTGATTGAGTAATACAATTAACCAGCAGAGACAAGTGCAGTCGAAGCTGTGGGATGAGATGTAAAAGATGTTGCTTGGAGCTATTCATTTTGTAAGACTACTGTTTAATTTTAGTACATAATTCTGTCATGCTCTATTTTTGATCTTTATTTCAGCCATCGATGACTGGTGAGATGGCTGGGAGGTGAGTTACACCACCCATCAGTATAGGAATTTAGAGAAGGCCTGCATCCCCATGAAAGCATAATATCGTTGTAATAATATCTTATTTTCTGACTGCTTTTACTAATTTAGTTTCCTTAAACTAGTTCAGATGCTCCAATGAGGCTATGAGATACTTAAATCTATTTTAATCAATATAAATATGTGCAGTAAAGGATGATACCAAATCTTTAAAAACTTTACAAAACATGGAAATTGTTTCACATTCCAAAGTGCTCATTTTGTTACAGGTTTTGATCATACTTTACAAAAATATTATTTCACGTGAATAATCAAATGCTGAATTCCTTAATAACTGCAAGAAAGTTTTAAAGATGTAACAATTTATCGAACAACAACGCTGCAAAAGCAGATTTCTATAAGTAACCACATAGATTTGATAAAGCTTCACATTTATTAGAGTAATGAACGCTAGTCTTTGCTTTCTTGTGCCAAGTTCTACCTATTTCCTGAAGAGCCGTCTCTATTTCCTGAGGAGGCTGAGGTCCTTTAACATCTGCCGGACGATGCTGAGGATGTTCTACGAGTCTGTGGTGGCCAGTGCTATCATGTTTGCTGTTGTGTGCTGGGGTAGCAGGCTGAGGGTAGCAGACACCAACAGAATCAACAAACTCATTCGTAAGGCCAGTGATATTGTGGGGATGGAACTGGACTCTCTCACGATTGTGTCTGAAAAGAGGATGCTGTCTAAGTTGCATGCCATCTTGGTCAATGTCTCCCATCCACTACATAATGTACTGGGTGGGCACAGGAGTACATTCAGCCAGAGACTCATTCCACTGAGATGCAGCACAGAGCATCACAGGAAGTCATTCCTGCCTGTGGCCATCGAACTTTACAACTCCTCCCTTGGAGGGTCAGACACCCTGAGCCAATAGGCTGGTCCTGGACTTATTTCATAGTTTACTGGCATAATTTACATATTACTATTTAACTATTTATGGTTCTATTACTATTTATTATTTATGGTGCAACTGTAATGAAAACCAATTTCCCCCGGGATCAATAAAGTATGACTATGACTATAACTATGACTCTGCTGCTCTCTCTTGACTCCCCCTCCAGTACCTTTAAGCAGTCTCAGCCATTTGTCCAACCTCCATTTTTAGATGGAGTTTTACGTGTTGAAGCTAAACATTAAAAATGCTGAGCCATTTATTTTGGTCTTCCCTGCATATTATCAACATTAGCTACTGACGCAATAAGTAGCACCATCTATGTTTTGTTACTTGTATTCATTTATTTTCTGAAGTGAGCTTCTAACATCAAGTGCTCTGTAAAACTGTCACAACAATTGGAACATCACCTGCCATTTGTCTTACACCTTTAGTTGTTTGTGAGGCAAGGTTGGACAAACTTGTATTGCTTTCTCTGGAACGGCGGAGGTTGATGGGAGGCTGATAGAGATCTGTAAGTCTATACGATGCATAGAGTAGGCAATCAGTATCTATTTCCCAGTGTCAAAATATCTAATACTAGAGGGCGTGCAATTAAGTTGAGAGGGAAATAGTTCAAAGGTGATATATGGGCAAGTTTTTTTTTACATGGAAAGTGCTGGGTGCTGGAATGTGCACCTAGGGTGATAGTGGAAGAAAATATGTAAAGGTGTTTAAGAGGCTCTTATATAGGCAGATGAATGTGCAGAGATTGGAAGGATTTGGACAATGTGTAGGGAAAAGGAAATTGTTTAGTTAGGCATTTTGAATAAGGTTTGCTATTATGGACATGTTACAAAGCTTATTATTTTGCAGCAACAGCACAGAAATATACATAAAATGCACAATAGATCAAAATTACTATAAACTACAATGAGAATATATTAAAGAAAAATAAATAGTGGAAAAAGAGAACAAGATAGTAAGACAATTTTCATGGGTTCATGGACCATTCATAAATCTGATGGTGGAGGGAACGAAGTAGTTTTTAAAATATTCAGTAGGCATCTTAAGGATCCTGGACCTCCTCATTGATTGCAGTAATGAGAAGAGGGTGTGTCCTAGATGGTGAAGGCCTGATATGAACGCTGTCCTCTTAAGCATCGCCTTTCATAATGTCCTTGAATGTGAATGTAGGGAGGCTGTTGTGCCCATGATGGAGCTGGCGGAAATTACAAACTCCTGCTGCTTTTTCCAACTCTCTGCATTGGCACATGTATACCAGATGGTGATGCAACCATTTTGAATGCTTTCTATGATACATCTGTAAATATTTGCTAGTGTAGTCCCCAGTAAGCCTCAGGTTCACTCAGCTCACTTTCGTCGAGGGGGAGCAACCTTCAGCCCTGCCAAACTGGGTAATCAAGTTTGTGTGAATGCTGTGTGATGTACCCCACCCCACCAAATAACCATACACCATATGCGATTAAATGATTACACTTTATAGATCTTACTGGAACTAGACAACATCCACCGCTTTACCCTCATCAACTTTCCTAGTAACCTCTTCAAAAAATTCAATAAGATTTGTCAAACATGACCTTCCACGCATAAATCCATGTTGACTGTTCCTAATCAGACCCTGTCTATCCAGATGATTATATATGCCATCTCTAAGAATACTTGCTATCAATTTACCCAGCCCTGACATCAAACTCACAGGCCGATAATTGCTAGGTTTACTCTTAGACCCCTTTTTAAACAATGGAACAACATGAACAATACACCAATCCTCCGGCACCATCCCCATTTCTAATGACATTTGAAATATTTCTGTCAGAGCTCCTGCTATTTCTACACTAATTTCCCTCAAGGTCCTAGGGAATATCCTGTCAGGACCTGGAGACTTATCCACTTTTATATTCCTTCAAAGCGCCAGTACTTCGACTTCTTTGATCATCATAGTTTCCATAACTTCCCTACCTGTTTCCCTTACCTTACATAATTCAATATCCTTCTCCTTAGTGAATACCGAAGAGAAGAAATTGTTCAAAATCTCCCCCATCTCTTTTGGTTCCACACATAGCTGTCCATTTTGATTCTCTAAGGGACTAATTTTATCCCTCACTAGCCTTTTGCTATTAATGTAACTGTAGAAACGCTTTGGATTTATTTTCACCTGCCTTGCCAAAGCAACCTCGTTCGTATCTTCTTTTAGTTTTTCTAATTTCTTTCTTAAGATTCATGGACATGGGACCATGATAACCTCACGGACTCTATCTTTGAGGTCTACAATGGATGCAAACTCACTGGCTCAGCCTTGGATCATTTGGATAATGGCAATACCTACGTCAGGGTGCTGCTTTTTGATTACAGCTCAGCGTTCAACAGCATTGTAACCTCGGTACTAATCAACAAACTCCAAAACTTGGGGCCTCTGTCCCTCTGCAACTGGACCGTTGGCTTCCTCATCAGGAGACCAACATCTTTGCGGATCAGAAATAACATCTTGCTGACAATAATTGGGGGTGCACCTTAAGGATGTGTGCTTATCCCACTGCTCTACTTTCTTTACACCCATGACTTTGTGGCTAGACGCAGCTCAAACGTCATGTATAAATTTGTTGCTGACAAAAGTATTGTTGGCAGAATTTCAGATGGTGACAACAGGGCATCCAGGAGTGAGATAGATCTGCTGACTAAGTCGTGTCACAACAACCTTGCACTCCTTTTCAGCAAGACAAAGGAATTGATTGTGGACTTCAGTAAAGGGAATTCAGTTATATACGTATCAGTCCTCATTGAGAGGTCAGCTGTGGAAAGGGAAGGCAGCTTGAAGTTCCAGGTCATCAAAATCTCAGAAATTCTATTCTACGTTCAACATATTGATGCAGTAATGAAGAAGGCATCCCAATGGCTCTACATCAGTTGGAGTTTGAGAAGATTTGGTATGTTACCAAAGACTCTTGCAAGATTCTACAGATGAATAATGGAGAGCATTTTGACCATGGATGTCCAGTCCCTATATACTTCCATTGCCCATCAGGAAGGTCTCAAAGCTCTCTGCTTCTTTTTGTATTCCAGACCTAATCAGTTCCCTCTACCACCACACTGCTCCGCGTAGCGGAATTAGTCCTTACTCTTAATAATTTCTCCTTTGGCTCCTCCCACTTCCTCCAAACTAAAGGTGTAGCTATGGGCACCTGTATGGGTCCTAGCCACGCCTGCCTTTTTGTTGGCTATGTGGAACAATCTGTGTTCCGTGCCTATTCTGGTATCTGTCCCCCACTTCTCCTTCGCTACAACGACGACTGCATTGGCGCTGCTTCCTGCACGCATGCTGAGCTCGTTGACTTTATTAACTTTGCCTCCAACTTTCACCTTGCCCTCAAGTTTACCTGGTCCATTTCCGACACCTCCCTCCCCTTTCTAGATCTTTCTGTCTCTACCTCTGGAGACAGCTTATCCACTGACGTCTACTATAAGCCTACTGACTCTCACAGCTATCTGGACTATTCCTCTTCTCACCCTGTTGCTTGCAAAAATGCCATCCCCTTCTCGCAATGTCTGCTCTCAGGATGAGGCTTTTCATTCCAGGACGAGGGAGATGTCTTCCTTTTTTAAAGAAAGGGGCTTCCCTTCCTCCACCATCAACTCTGCTCTCAAACACATTTCCCCCATTTCATGCACATCTGCTCTCACTCCATCCTCCCGCCACCCCACTAGGAATAGGGTTCCCCTGGTCCTCACCTACCACCCCACCAGCCTCCGGGTCCAACTTATTATTCTCCTTAACTTCTGCCACCTCCAATGGGATCCCACCACTAAGCACATCTTCCCCCCCCCCCCACTTTCCGCACGGATCGCTCCCTACGCGACTCCCTTGTCCATTCGTCCCCCCCATCCCTCCCCACTGATCTCCCTCCTGGCACTTATCCTTGTAAGTGGAACAAGTGCTACACATGCCCTTACACTTCCTCCCTTACCACCATTCAGGGCCCCAGACAGTCCTTCCAGGTGTGTCTACACTTCACCTGTGAGTCGGCTGGGGTGATATACTGCGTCCGGTGCTCCCGATGTGACCTTCTATATATTGGCGAGACCCGACGCAGACTGGGAGACCGCTTTGCTGAACACCTACGCTCTGTCCGCCAGAGAAAGCAGGATCTCCCAGTGGCCACACATTTTAGTATGAGAGGGCATGACTTACGGATTGAAGAGCACCCATTCAGAACAGAAATGCGAAGAAATTTTTTTAATCAGAGGGTGGTGAATCCATGGAATTTGTTGCCATGGGCAGCAGTGGAGGTCAAGTCATTGGGTGTATTTAAGGCAGAGATTGATAGGTATCTGAGTAGCCAGGGCATCAAAGGTTATGGTGAGAAGGCAGGGAAGTGGGACTAAACAGGAGAATGGATCAGCTCATGGCGGAGCAGACTCGATGGGCCGAATGGCCTACTTCTGCTCCTTTGTCTTATGGTCTTATGTAATTAACAGAGATAAAATATAAAAGGAAAAGTAAAAGGCGCCAAACTTATCAAAGTTCAACCACTTCGTGCACAATAGCTTAAGTAATGGTGTCTTCTTTCCACCATTCGATTCCCTCCGACCTCCTTGACCTGCCGCCTGGGACCAACCACGGTGGTTGACCAGACGCTCCATATTCGTCTCCTCTCCTCGCCGAAGACCCTGGGCCTCGGACTCACACTCGGGGTCCGTTCCATGGGCCAGCTTACAGCATCGCGTCACCTCACTCTGTCCCCATCGAGACTGTTACCCTGGAGGTCCTGCCCTTTCAGCTTCGCACCTAACTCCCTGAACTCACTATGCAGGACCTCCCACACTCTTCCTACCCACGACGTTGGTCCCTAAATGGACCACAACATCTGGATTCTTGCCCTCTCTCTTGAGAATAACCTGCACCCAATCTGAGATGTCCCGGACCCCGGCACCAGGGAGGCAACATTCCATCCGAGACTCCTGATCTCCCGCACAAAATCTCCTATCTGCTCCCCTGACTATAGAATCCCATATCACTAAAGCGAAGGTGGGCAGACAGGTAGTGCAGAGCACCCCTGTAGCCATTCCCCTGAATAATAAGTTTACCGTCCTGGATACTGTTGGTGGGGACGACCGACCAGGTGTGAGCCACGGTGACAGGGCCTCCGGCACTGAGTCTGACCCTGTGGTGCAGAAGGGTGGGACGGAGAAGTGGAGAGCTGACGTCATTGGAGACTCTATAGTCAGGGAAGCAGAGAGGAGATTTTGTGGACGTGAGAAGGACACCCGCATGGTTTGTTGCCTCCCAGGTGCCAGGGTCTGGGATGACTCTGACCGGGTGCACGACATCCTGGTACGAGAGGGAAAGCAACCAGAAGTCGTGATACATGTTGGGACCAACGACATAGGCAGGAAGAGGGATGAGGTCCTGAAGTGTGAGTTTCGGGAACTAGGCAGAAGGCTGAAGAACAGGACGTCAAGGGTGGCGTTCTCAGGATTGCTGCTAGTGCTACGTGACAGTGATGGTAAGAATTGGAGGAGATGGCAGTTGAATGCGTGGCTGAGGAGTTGGTGCAGGGAGCAGGGTTTTAGATTTCTGGATCATTGGGATCTCTTCTGGGGAAGGCGGGACCTGTACAGGTTGGATGGGTTGCACCTGAACTCGAGGGGGAGCAATATCCTAGCATGGTTTGGGAGGGTTTAAACTAATTTGCGAGGGGGATGGGACCCAGAGCAATAGAGCAGTGAAAGAAGTGCATGGAGTAAAGCCAGATCTAGCATACAGAGAGGCTTTGAGGAAAGAGAAGCAGAATAAACGGTGTAACAACAGTAAGGTAGAAAGGCTGAAATGTGTGTACCACAATGCAAGAAGCATCAGGAACAAAGGTGGTGAACTGAGAGCTTGGATACATACATAGAATTATGATGTAGTGGCCATTACAGAGACCTAGCTGGCACCAGGGCAGGAATGGATTCTCAATATTCCTGGATTTCAGTGCTTTAAAAGGGATAGAGAAGGCGGAAAAAGGGGAGGAGGGGTGGCATTACTGGTCAGGGATACTATTACAGCTACAGAAAGGGTGGGTAATGTAGCAGGATCCTCTTTTGAGTCAGTATGGGTGGAAGTCAGGAACAGGAAGGGAGCAGTTACTCTATTGGGGGTATTCTATAGGCCCCCTGGTAGCAGCAGAGATACAGAAGAGCAGATTGAGAGGCAGATTTTGGAAAGGTGCAAAAATAACAGGGTTGTTATCATGGGTGACTTTAACTTCCCTAATATTGATTGGCACCTGATTCGTTCCAAGGGTTTAGATGGGGCAGAGATTTTCTTAAGTGTGTCCAGGACGGATTCCTGTCACAGTATGTGGACAGGCCGACCAGGGGGAATGCCATACTAGATCTAGTACTAGGTAATGAACCGGGTCAGGTCGCAGATCTCTCAATGGGTGAGCATCTGGGGGACAGTGACCACCGCTCCCTGGCCTTTAGCATTATCATGGAAAAGGATAGAATCAGAGAGGACAGGAAAATTTTTAATTGGGGAAAGGTAAATTATGAGGCTATAAGGCTAGAACTTGCGGGTGTGAATTGGGATGATGTTTTTGTAGGGAAATGTACTATGGACATGTGGTCGATGTTTAACGATCTCTTGCGGGATGTTAGGGATAAATTTGTCCCGGTGAGGAAGATAAAGAATGGTAGGGTGAAGGAACCATGGGTGATAAGTGAGGTGGAAAATCTAGTCAGGTGGAAGAAGGCAGCATACATGAGGTTTAGGAAGCAAGGATCAGATGGGTCTATTGAGGAATATAGGGAAGCAAGAAAGGAGCTTAAGAAGGGGCTGAGAAGAGCAAGAAGGGGGCATGAGAAGGCCTTGGCGAGTAGGGTAAAGGAAAACCCCAAAGCACTCTTCAATTATGTGAAGAAAAAAAGGATGACAGGAGTGAAGGTAGGACTGATTTGAGATAAAGGTGGGAAGATGTGCCTGGAGGCTCTGGAAGTGAGCAAGGTCCTCAAGTCTTCTCTTCAGTATTCACCAATGAGAGGGAACTTGATGATGGTGAGGACAATATGAGTGAGGTTGATTTTCTGGAGCATGTTGATATTAAGGGAGAGGAGGTGTTGGAGTTGTTAAAATACATTAGGACAGATGAGTCCCCGGGGCCTGACGGAATATTCCCCAGGCTGCTCTACAAGGCGAGAGAAGAGATTGCTGAGCCTCTGGCTAACATCGTTATGTCCTCGTTGTCCACAGGAATGGTACCGGAGGATTGGAGGGAGGTGAATGTTGCCCCCTTGTTCAATAAAGGTAGTAGGGATAGTCCGGGTAATTATAGACCAGTGAACCTTACGTCTGTGGTGTTGGAAAAGATTCTTAGAGATAGGATGTCTGGGCATTTAGAGAATCATGGTCTGATCAGCGACAGTCAGCATGGCTTTGTGAAGGGCAGATCATGTCTATCAATCCTGATAGAGTTCTTTGAGGAGGTGACCAGGCATATAGATGAGGGTAGTGCAGTGGATGTGATCTATATGGATTTTAGTAAGGCATTTGACAAGGTTCCACATGGTAGGCTTATTCAGAAAGTTAGAAGGCATGGGATCCAGGGAGGTTTGGCCAGGTGGATTCAGAATTGGCTTGCCTGCAGAAGGCAGAGGGTGGTGGTGGAGGGAGTACATTCAGATTGGAGGATTGTGACTGGTGGTGTTCCACAAGGATCTGTTCTGGGACCTCTACTTTTCATGATATTTATTAACGACCTGGATGTGGGGGTAGAAGGGTGGGTTGGCAAGTTTGCAGACGGCACAAAGGTTGGTGGTGTTGTAGATAGTGTAGAGGATTGTCAAAGATTGCAGAGAGACATTGATAGGATGCCGAAGTGGGCTGAGAAGTGGCAGATGGAGTTCAACCCGGAGAAGTGTGAGGTGGTACACTTTGGAAGGACAAACCCCAAGGTAGAGTACAAAGTAAATGGCAGGATACTTGGAAGTGTGAAAGGGGCAGAGGGATCTCGGGGTATATGTCCACAGATCCCTGAAAGTTGCCTCACAGGTGGATAGGGTAGTTAAGAAAGCTTATGGAGTGTTAGCTTTCATAAGTCGAGGGATAGAGTTTAAGAGTCGCGATGTAATGATGCAGCTCTATAAAACTCTGGTTAAGCCACACTTGGAGTACTGTGTCCAGTTCTGGTTGCCTCACTATAGGAAGGATGTGGAACCATTGGAAAGGGTACAGAGGAGATTTACCAGGATGCTGCCTGGCTTAGAAAGTATGCATTATGATCAGAGATTAAGGGAGCTAGGGCGTTTCTCTTTGGAGAGAAGGAGGATGAGAGGAGACATGATAGAGGTGTACAAGATAATAAGAGGAATAGATAGAGTGGATAGCCAGCACCTCTTCCCCAGGGCACCACTGCTCAGTACAAGAGGACATGGCTTTAAGGTAAGGGGTGGGAAGTTCAAGGGGGATATTAGAGGAAGGTGTTTTACTCAGAGAGTGGTTGGTGCGTGGAATGCACTACCTGAGTCATTGGTGGAGGCAGATACACTAGTGAAGTTTAAGAGACTACTAGACAGGTATATGGAGGAATTTAAGGTGGGGGCTTATATGGGAGGCAGGGTTTGAGGGTCGGCACAACATTGTGGGCCGAAGGGGCTGTTCTGTGCTGTACTATTCTATGTTTTATGTTAATTGGCTAATCTATCTCACTCCTGGATGCCTCCTCATCTGAGTTTCTGCCAACTGCAGTTGTGTCATCAGTGAACAATTTGAGAAAGAAAAGCTAAAGTTAGATGTATCAGTATTGCAGTGGAGTAAATGGAATTACAGAGGCATGAGAGAGGAGCTGGCCAAAGTTGTTTGGAAGGGGAATGAGCAGGGATGACTGGAGAACAGCAGTGGCTGGAGTTTCTGGGAGCAGTAAGAAAGTGCAGGGTGACGCAACCCTGGCTGACAAGGTAAGTCAGGACAACATAAAAGCAAAAGAGAGGATATATATTAATGCAAAAAATAGTGGGAAGTTAGAGAAGCTTTTAACAACCAGCAGAAAGGGAAAGATGAAATAGGAAAGCAAGCTAGCCAATAATATCCAAGAAGTTACCAATAGTTTTTTTCAGAGATATAAATACTGACCTACCTAGGTGCAGCACTTAACATTTGGCTGGGTTAAACTTCATCTACCACTTACCTGCAAATGATCTATATTCTGCTGTTTTCTTTGACAGTC
Organism: Mobula hypostoma; assembly: GCF_963921235.1. Taxonomy (NCBI): domain Eukaryota; kingdom Metazoa; phylum Chordata; class Chondrichthyes; order Myliobatiformes; family Myliobatidae; genus Mobula; species Mobula hypostoma. The sequence goes on from NC_086109.1 coordinate 52,744,486, forward strand.
ACCTGTGCTATCCACAACACCACCAATCTTCATATTTTCTGCAAAATTACTAACCCACCCATCTACACTTTCATTTAGGTCATTACATCTCTAACGGCAGAGGTCCCAGTATAGAGCCCTGCAGAACACCACTAATCACAAAACTCCAGCTCGGTTAAGTTCCTCCAACCACTTTCTAATGTCTACTATGAACAAGCCAGTTCTGAATCCAAATGACCAATTCACCATTGATCTCATGCATCTTAATCTTCTAGATAATCTTTGTATGACGGACCTTGTCAAATGCCTTCCTAAAATCTATGTAGTTAACATCCAGAGTTTTATCAATCACCCTTGTCACTTTATCAAAAACACTGAATCAAGTTAATAAGGCAACCTGCACAAAACCATAGTGGGTCTCCCTAATTAGTCCATGGCTTTCTAAATGCTCATAAATCCTATCCCTAAGAATTCCCTCCATTAACTTCTCCACCACTGATGTGAGACTCACCAGTCTATAGTTTCCAGCATTAACCCTGCTTCCCTTCTTGAGCAATGGAACATTAGCTATTCTCTGGACATCTGGAACCTCACCTGTGGCTAGAGAGAACACAAAAATATTTATTAAGGTCCCAGAAATATCCTCACTTGCCCCTCTCAATAAACTGGGTATATCCCATCAGGGCCTGGAAATGTTTCCACCTTACTGTTCTTACAGGGACCCAACACTACCTCTTGTCACTGATCTCCCGATCCTCTACACATTTCTCCTTGGTAAATACTGATAGGAAGTACTTATTAAGAACTTCACCAACATCTCCACATCCGAGCATATATTCCCAACTTTGTCCTTGGGTGGTTCTACCCTCTCTGATGTTATACTTTTGCTCCTGATGCATGTATGGAGTGCCTTTGGGATTCTCCATAATCCTACTTGCCAAGGACTTTTCGTGGACATTTCTAGCTTTCCTGATTCCCTTTCTGAGTTATTTTCCGGCTTCTTTTTATCCTTGGGGACTCTGTTTGATCAACCGTCCTTAGATTTACATTCTTTTCTTTTTTCTTCTTGACTAAATTTATTATCTCCCTTGACATCTCAGATTCTCTTAATCTTGCCATCCTTCTCTTTCCTTCTGACTAGAACATACTATACCTGTCCTGTACACTGTTGTAAATGAAGTAATTTATTAAATTCTGCAGACATGATTTGATTTTCATTCTCTGGGCATTAGTGATGCTGGTATATACTGTATTTTCTGTGCTATAAAGCTGGTAGTGGACCAGTGTCTTGAAAATAGTGATAATTTCTGTAGTCAACTACCTTCCCGCAATTGTTGTTGTTGTTCTTTTTCACGTCTTGTGGCAAATTTAGTTGCAACCTTGCCATTTCTTTATCATTTTATCTGTTTTTTTAACAAGGCCAAGTCACTAGATTGACACTCAACCTAGCACTAGACTTCGACACTACACAGCTGCCAGTTTAGCTTCCTGCAAAGGATCCAGGATATTAGAAATAAACTATGTAAACATAAATATAAACAAGATTTATATAAATATTAACTATATATAATCATGGAAGTTGTATCAGATGTGGATGGCAGGCTTCATTGTCTGAAGAATACAGATGGATGAGTTAGATTTTTACAATTTGTCATGTGTCTAGACTTAAAAAGTTTTGTGGTTACTTTTATAATGCTCATTAAAAGTTCCTGGATATTTTGATGACCCAAGTTGCTGTGCTGGGATGTCAAAAGGCCAGTTCAGTACCCTTCAGTTTTTCCCGTTTCTACCTCCTACCCAAGATCCACAAACCTGCCTGTCCTGGCAGACCTATTGTCTCAGCTTGCTCCTGCCCCACTGAACTTGCATACTTCGACACGGTTTTATCCCCCCTTGTTCAATCCTTTCCTACCTATGTTCGTGACACTTCTCACGCTCTTAAACTTCTCGATGATTTTAAGTTCCCTGGCCCCCGCCGCTTTATTTTCACCATGGATGTCCAGTCACAAGATCACAAGACAAAGGAGCAGAAGTAGGCCTTTCGGCTCATCGAGTCTGCTCTGCAGCTCCCCCATGAGCTAAACTATTCACCCATCTAGTTCCAATTTCCGGCTTTTTCCCCATATCCCTTGATACCCTGACTAATTAGATACCTGTCAATCTCCTCCTTAAACGCCCTCACTGATCGGGCCTCCACAGCCATATTCCACAAATCCACGACCCTCTGGCTAAAAAAAATTCTCCTCATCTCTGTTTTAACTGGGTACCCTCTAATTCTAAGACTATGGCCTCTTGTCCTGGACTCACCCACCAAGGGAAACAACCTTTCCACATCTACTCTGTCCAACCCTTTCAACATTCGAAACGTTTCTATGAGATCCCCTCTCATTCTTCTATACTCTAATGAATGCAATCCAAGAGCCGACAGATGCTCCTCATATGTTAGCCCCTGCATTATAGGAATCATCCTCGTCAATCTTCCCTAAACTCTCTCCAACATCAGTATATCCTTTCTAAGATAGGGGGCCCAAAACTGCACACAGTATTCCAAATGAGGTCTCACTAATGCCCCATAGAGCCTCATCAACACCTCCTTACTCTTATACACTATTCCTCTTGAAATGAATGCCAAAATAGCATTCACTTTCCTTACTGCCAATCCAACTTGCTGGTTAACCTTTAGGGTATCCTGCACGAGGACCCCCAAGTCCCTTTGCACTTCCGATTTTTGAATTTTCTCCCTATCTAAATAATAATCTGCCCGATTATTTCTTCTTCCGAAATGTACAACTGTACATCTGTCAACGTTATATCTCATCTGCCATTTCTTTGCCCACTCTCCTAAACTGACTAAGTCTCTCTGCAACCTTTCCGTTTCTTGAACATTTCCTGCTCCTCCACCTATCTTGGTATCATCCGCAAACTTAGCCACAAAACCATTTAACCCATAATCCAAATCATCGATATACATCGCAAAAAGAAGCGGCCCCAACACCGACCCCTGCGGAACACCACTAGTAACTGGCAACCAATCAGAATAGGATCCCTTTATTCCCACCCTTTGCTTTCTGCATATCAGCCAATGCTCCACCCATTTCAATATCTTTCCTATAATTCCATGGGCTCTCATCTTATTAAGCAGCCTCATATGTGGCACCTTATCGAAGGCCTTTTGAAAATCCAAATACACAACATCCACAGCCTCTCCCTTGTCAATCTTATTCTAGATTACCTCAAAAAATTCCAATAAGTTGGTAAGGCAGGATCTTCCCTTCATGAAACCATGCTGGCTTCAGCTTATCTTGTCATGCACCTCGAGGTATTTCATAACCTCGTCCTTGAGGATTGACTCCTATATCTTTCCAACTACCGATGTCAGACTAATAGGTCTGTAATTTTCTTTTTGCTGCCTCCTTCCTTTCTTAAATAGCGGAACTATATTTGCGACCTTCCAGTCTTCCGGAACCATGCCAGAGTCTATTGATTCCTGAAAGATCATTTCCACTGCTTCCACAATCTCCAAAGCCACCTCCTTCAGAACCCTTGGGTACACCTCATCCGGGCCGGGAGACTTATCTATTCTTAGTCCACTTAGCTTCCCAAGCACTTTCTCTCTAGTTATCTTGACTGTACCTAATTCTATTCTCTGATACCTCTGGCTATCAGGTATATTGCTCATGTCTTCCACTGTGAAGACTGATGCAAAATACTCATTCAGTTCCTCCGCCATCTCTTTGTTATCCATTATAATTACTCCAGCATCATTTTCAATTGGTCCCATATCTACCCTTGTCACTCTTTTACTCTTCATATATTTAAAAAAACTCTTAGTATCCTTTTTTCCTCCTTTCATAATTCATCTTTTCTTTCCTAATGACTTTCTTAGTTTCTTTCTGTAAGTTTTTAAAGGTCTTCCAGTCCTCATTTTTCCCACTAATTTTTGCTTCCTTGTACGCCGTTTCTTTTACTTATTTTTGCCTTAACCTTTCTTGTTAGCCACATTTGTGCCATTTTTCCATTCATGATTTTCTTTTTTCTTGGAATATATTTTTCCTGCATTTTCCTTATTTCCTGTAGGAATTTCATCCAATTCTGCTCTGCCGTCCCTCCATTTAGTTTACTTTTCCAATTGACTTGGCCCAGTTCCTCTCTCATACCACTGTAATTTCCCCTGTTCCACTGAAATATCGATACACCTGATACCAGCTTCTCCTTTTCAAATTTGAAACTGAACTCAATCATATTATGATCACTACTTCCAAGAGGTTCCTTTACCTCCAGCTCCCTAATCGCCTCAGGTTCATTACACAGCACCCAATCCAAAACAGCCGGTCCCCTGGTGGGCTTCTGGACAAGTTGCTCCAAAAAGCCATCCTGTAGGCATTCTACAAACTCCCTCTCCTGAGATCCATTACCTTCCTGACTTTCCCAATCCACTTTCATATTAAAATCCCCCATAATTATCTTGACACTGTCCTTCTGACACGCTTTTTCTATTTCCAGCTGCATCTTGTAGTCCACATCCTGACTGCTGTTTGGAGGCCTGTATATAACTGCTATTAGTGTCTTCTTCCTGTATACTTCCATCCCCCATCAGGAAGGTCTCAAAGCTCTCCGCTCTCGGAAAAGTCAGGAGGTCCTGGAGAGTGAGTATGGAGAGCTTAGTAGGAAGTTGAAAAGCAGGACCTCGAGGGTGGTAATCTCAGGATTAGCTACCTGTGCTACGTACCAGTGAGGGTAGGAATAGGATGCTCTGGAGGATGAACAAGTGGCTGAGGAACTGGTATAGGGACCAGGGTTTCAGATTTCAGGATAATTGGGACCTCTTCTGGGGCAGGTGGGTCCTGTACAAGAGAGACGGGTTACACTTGAACTACAGGGGGACCAATATCCTTTCAGGCAGGTTTGTTAATGCTATTGGGGGGGCTTTAAACTAGATTTGCAGGGGCGGTGGGAACCACAGTACCAGAGCTGACAGTGTGGCTGGGGTGAAAATAAATGATGTTAAAAGTTCAAGCAAATCCACTAATAGAAAGGTTGTGAGTGGTGGTAAAAATCTTATGAGGTGTATATACTTGAATGCTAGGAGTATTGCGGGGAAGGCGGATGAGTTGAGGGCATGGATTGACACGTGGAATTATGACGTTGTAGCAATTAGTGAAACTTGGCTACAGGACGGGCAGGACTGGCAGCTTAATATTCCAGGGTTCCGATGTTTCAGATGTGATCGAGGCAGAGGAATGAAAGGTGGGGGAGTGGCATTGCTTGTTAGGGAAAATATTACAGCAGTGCTCAGGCAGGACAGATTAGAGGGCTTGTCTACTGAGTCCTTGTGGGTGGAGCTGAGAAACAGGAAAGGTATGGCCACATTAGCGGGAATGTATTCCAGACCACCCAATAGTCAAAGAGAATTGGAAGTGCAAATCTGCAGAGAGATAGCAGGCAACTGCAGGAAACATAAAGTTGTGGTGGTAGGGGATTTTAATTTTCCATATATTGATTGGGTCACCCATACTGTTAGGGGTCTAGATGGTTTAGAGTTTGTAAAATGTGTTCAGGAAAGTTTTCTAAATCAATATATAGAGGGACCAACTAGAGGGGATGCAATATTGGATCTCCTGTTAGGAACCGAGTTAGGACAAGTGACAGAAGTCTGTGTAGGGGAGCACTTTGGTTCCAGTGATCATAACACCATTAGTTTCAACTTGATCTTGGACAAGGATAGATCTGGTCCTAGGGTTGAGGTTCTTAACTGGAAGAAGGCCAAATTTGAAGAAATGAGAAAGGATCTAAAAAGCGTGGATTGGGACAGGTTGTTCTCTGGCATGGATGTGATCGGTAGGTGGGAAGCCTTCAAAGCAGAAATTTTGAGAGTGTAGAATTTGTATGTTCCTGTCAGGATTAAAGGCAAGGTGAAAAGGAATAAGGAACCTTGGTTCTCAAGGGATATTGCAACTCTGATAAAGAAGAAGAGGGAGTTGTATGATGTGTATAGGAAGCAGGGAGTAAATAAGGTGCTTGAGGAGTATAAGAAGTGCAAGAAAATACTTAAGAAAGAAATCAGGGGGGCTGAAAGAAGACATGAGGTTGCCTTGGCAGTCAAAGTGAAGGATAATCCAAAGAGCTTTTACAGGTATATTAAGAACAAAAGGATTGTAAGGGATAAAATTGGTCCTCTTGAAGATCACAATGGTCGGCTATGTGCGGAACCAAAGGAAATGGGGGAGATCTTAAATAGGTTTTTTGCGTCTGTGTTTACTAAGGAAACTGGCATGAAGTCTATGGAATTAAGGGAAACAAGTAGTGAGATCATGGAAACTGTACAGATTGAAAAGGAGGAGGTCCTTGCTGTCTTGAGAAAAATTAAAGTGGATAAATCCCCGGGACCTGACAGGGTGTTCCCTCGGACCTTGAAGGAGACTAGTGTTGAAATTGCAGGGGCCCTGGCTGAAATATTTAAAATGTCGCTGTCTACAGATGAGGTGCCGGAGGATTGGAGAGTGCCTCATGTTGTTCCGTTGTTTAAAAAAGGATCGAAAAGTAATCCGGGAAAATATAGGCCAGTAAGTTTAACGTCGGTAGTAGGTAAGTTATTGGAGGGAGTACTAAGAGACAGAATCTACAAGCATTTGGATAGACTGGGACTTATTAGGGAGAGTCAACATGGCTTTGTGCGTGGTAGATCATGTTTGACCAATCTATTGGAGTTTTTCAATGAAATTACCAGGAAAGTGGATGAAGGGAAGGCAGTGGATATTGTCTACATGGACTTCAGTAAGGCCTTTGACAAGGTTCCGCATGGGAGGTTAGTTAGGAAAATTCAGTCGCTAGGTATACATGGAGAGGTGGTAAATTGGATTAGACATTGGCTCGATGGAAGAAGCCAGAGAGTGGCAGTAGAGAATTGCTTCTCTGAGTGGAGGCCTGTGACTAGTGGTGTGCCACAGGGATCAGTGCTGGGTCCATTGTTATTTGTCATCTATATCAGTGATCTGGATGATAATGTGGTAAATTGGATTAGCAAGTTTGCTGATGATACAAAGATTGGAGGTGTAGTAGACAGTGAGAAAGGTTTTCAGAGCCTGCAGAGGGACTTGGACCAGCTGGAAAAATGGGCTAAAAAATGGCAGATGAAGTTTAATACTGACAAGTGTGAGGTATTGCACGTTGGAAGGACAAACCAACGTAGCACATACAGGGTTAATGGTAAGACACTGAGGAGTGCAGTGGAACAGAGGGATCTGGGAATACAGATACAAAATTCCCTAAAAGTGGCGTCACAGGTAGATAGGGTCGTAAAGAGAGCTTTTGGTACATTGGCCTTTATTCATCAAAGTATTGAGTATAAGAGCTGGAATCTTATGATGAGGTTGTATAAGGCATTGGTGAGGCCGAATCTGGAGTATTGTGTTCAGTTTTGGTCACCAAATTACAGGAAGGATATAAAAATGGTTGAAAGAGTGCAGAGAAGGTTTACAAGGATGTTGCCGGGACTTGAGAAACTCAGTTACAGAGAAAGGTTGAATAGGTTGGGACTTTATTCCCTGGAGCGTAGAAGAATGAGGGGAGATTTGATAGAGGTATATAAAATTATGATGGGTATAGATAGAGTGAATGCAAGCAGGCTTTTTCCACTGAGGCAAGGGGAGAAAAAAACCAGAGGACATGGGTTTAGGGTGAGGGGGGAGAAGTTTAAAGAGAACATTAAGCGGGGCTTCTTCACACAGAGAGTGGTGGGAGTATGGAATGAGCTGCCAGGCGATGTGGTAAATGCGGGTTCTTTTTTAACATTTAAGAATAAATTGGACAGATACATGGATGGGAGGTGTATCGAGGGATATGGTCCGTGTGCAGGTCAGTGGGACTAGGCAGAAAATGGTTCGGCACAGCCAAGAAGGGCCAAAAGGCCTGTTTCTGTGCTGTAGTTTCTATGGTTTCTATGGTTTCTTTTTGGATTCCAGACCTAATCAGTTCCCCTCTACCACCACTCTGCTCCGTCTAGCAGAATTAGTCCTTACTCTTAATAATTTCTCTTTTGGCTCCTCCCACTTCCTCCAAACTAAAGGTGTAGCTATGGGCACCTGTATGGGTCCTAGCAATGCCTTTTTGTTGGCTTTGTGGAACAATGTATGTTCTGTACCTATTCTGGTATCTGACCCCCACTTTTCCTTCACTACATCGACAGCTGCATTGATGCTGCTTCCTGCACGCGTGCTGAGCTCGTTGACTTTATTAACTTTGTCTCCAACTTTCACCCTGCCCTCAAGTTTACCTGGTCCATTTCTGACACCTCCCTCCCCTTTCGAGATCTTTCTGTCTCTATCTCTGGAGACAGCTTATCCACTGATGTCTACTTTTAGCCTCCTGACTGTCACAGCTATCCAGACTATTCCTTTTCTCACCCTGTCTCTTACAAAAATGTCATGCCCTTCTCGCAATTCCTCCATCTCCGCTGCATCTGCTCTCAGGATGAGAGCTGCTCTCATCTGAGTTGGATGATCAGCCATGATCATAATAAATGGTGGTGCAGGCTCGAAGGGCCGAATGGCCTACTCCTGCACCTATTTTCTATGTTTCTATGTTTCTATGTTTCATTCCAGGACGAGGGAGATGTCCTCCATTTTTAAAGAAAGGGGCTTCCCTTCCTCCACCATCAACTCTGCTCTCAAACGCATCTCCCCGATTTCATGCACATCTGCTCTCACCTCATCCTCCCGCCACCCCATTAGGAATAGAGTTCCCTTGGTCCTCACCTACCACCCCACTAGCCTCCGGGTCCAACATATTATTCTCCGTAACTTCCGCCACCTTCAATGGGATCCAACCACTAAGCACATCTTTCCCTCCCCCACCCTCTGCTTTCCGCAGGGATCGCTCCCACGTGACTCCCTTGTCCATTCGCCCCCCCCCCCCACATCCCTCCCCACTGATCTCCCTCCTGGCACTTATCCTTGTAAGCGGAACAGGTGCTACACATGCCCTTACTCTTCCTCTCTTACCACCATTCAGGGCCCCAAACAGTCCTTCCAGGTGAGGCGACACTTCATCTGTGAGTCGGCTGGTGTGATATACTGCATCCGGTGCTGCCGATGTGGCCTTCCATATATTGGAGAGACCCGACGCAGACTGGGAGACCGCTTTGCTGAACACCTACGCTCTGTCCGCCAGAGAAAGCAGGATCTCCCAGTGGCCACACATTTTAATTCCACATCCCATTCCCATTCTGACATGTCTATCCATGGCCTCCTCTACTGTAAAGATGGAGCCACACTCAGGTTGGAGGAACAACACCTTATATTCCGTCTGGGTAGCCTTCAACCTGATGGCATGAACATTGACTTCTCTAACTTCCGCTAATGCCCTACCTCCCCCTCGTACCCCATCCGTAATTTATTTTTATACACACATTCTTTCCCTCACTCTCCTTTTTCTCCCTCTGTCCCTCTGACTATACCCCTTGCCCATCCTCTGGTTTCCCCCCCACCTTGTCTTTCTCCCCAGGCCTCCTGTCCCATGATCTTCTCATATCCCCTTTGCCAATCTCCTGTCCAGCTCCATCCCTCCCCCTCCTGTCTTCTCCTATCATTTTGGATCTCCCCCTCCTCCTCCCACTTTCAAATCTCTTACTAACTCTTCCTTCAGTGAGTCCTGACGAAGGGTCTCGGCCTGAAACGTCGACTGTACCTCTTCCTAGAGATGCTGCCTGGCCTGCTGCGTTCCCCAGCAACTTTGATGTGTGTTGCTTGAATTTCCAGCATCTGCAGAATTCCTTTTGTTTGCCCTTCAGTTTTTGTTAAGCAAAATCAGAGAGTGTAGGAAATCATTAAATACAGAGTAGTGAGAACATACAGACATCCTGATGGTCTAATACTCATTGGAATTGAGGTGGGTGATGAATGAGACCAGGATTTACATGAATTAGTAACATTGTCTGAACATCTGGAGGTTGCCTGCAAGAACAAGAATGCCATGGTACTCGTCAAATAATACAAAAAAAAATGTTAAAATGTTAAATTTGTCTATGGTTCACAACTGGAGGCTGTGCAAATCTGTCAACAATTGATACTCGGATCCATCTAGTCACCAGAACACATCTTTTTCTCAAAGTTCTTAATTTACTAAATATATATATTAAACATTGTCTTGCACTCCTACATTGGAAGAGAATGGACGTATCAATCAAATCAAATCAAATCAAGTTGAATTGTCATTCAAACCATACATGAGTACAGCTAAAGGAGACAGCATTCTTCTGGGGCCAAGGTGCAAATGCATACACTCACATTCAAAATAAGATCATAAGACATAGGATATCTGGACCATTGAGTCTGCTTCGCCATACAATCATGGCTGATCTATTTTTTTCTCCTGCTCAAACCCTGTTCCCCATAACCTTTGATGCCATGTCCAAGTAGTGAGAAAGGCGTTAAAAAAAAGAACATAGCTATGTAGGAAAACTCCAAGACCCTGAGCAACAAGTCCTTCAAATTAATTGTTCCCGGCAGTCCAGCCTATAATTCTACCATCCAACACTGTAGCGCAGCACCAACAGGAGAGGCTACCCCCGACCAGGCCCAGATTCCACTCTACAACGCAAGCCTGCTTGAAGCCTGGTACTCACTACAACTGAGCTGATACTGCTGCCTCACCATCAAACAAGGGAAGCAGGTCTGCAGCAGTCAATATCCAACGGGGTCTTGCAATCGCAAAAGAAGTGTCCAAGACAGTCACTCATGGTTTCACTGCACGCCACCTTCATGCCATCTTGAAGGCACTAACTCCAGTGCTTTTGATTAGCAAGCAGCAGCTCTTCTGAACCTATTCTGGCTCTTCCTGCTCCATCTGCCAAAACAGGCAGGATCTCCCAGTAGCCACCCACTTCAACTCTGCTTCCCACTCCTATTCAGATATGTCCATACATGGCCTCCTCTACTGCCATGATGAGGCTAAACTCAGGTTGGAGCAGCAACACCTCATATACCGTCTAGGTAGTCTCCAGCCCCTTGGTATGAACATAGAATTCTCCAACTTCTGGTAATTCCCTCCCCCTCCCTTCCCCTATCTCTGTGTCACTCTGCCCCCTCCCCCAGCTGCCTACCACCTCCCTCTTGGTTCCGCCTTCTTCTACTACCAATTGTGTTTTGCCCTATTCCTTCTTCACCTTTCCTGCCTATCACCTCCCTGCTTCCCCTCCCCCACCCCTTTATCTTTCCCCTTACTGGTTTTTCACCTGGAACCTACCAGCCTTCTCCTTCCCACCCTCCCCTCACCTTCTTTATAGGGCCTCTGCCCCTTCCCCCTACAGTCCTGACGAAGGGTTCTGGCACGAAACGTCGACCGATCTTTTCCACGGATGCTGCCCGACCTGCTGAGTTCCTCCAGTGCGTTGTGAGTCTTCTTGCGACTCAATGGCCCGACTTGAGTTCCCTGGCTTGACTTGAATCCTTTGACCTGACAATCCAACTTGAACCTCATGGCCCAGAGGGCCTACTGCATTTCCTTGGCCCGACTCAACCTCCTTGGCCCAACCCGACTTCCTTGGACGATGGCTCAAACAGCTTCCTTGGCCCGACAGCCCAACTCGACTTCCTCTGCTTGAGGGATGGACTCGTCTTTCATGGTCCGACCGCCCAACCTGACTGTGCCAACGTGCTGACTCTTCTTCTCTGAACCTGCGGCCGGCTACTCGGAATAATGAGCAGCTCACTGGTGCAGTAGACCTGTTGTACATGTAGTTAGTTCCTGAAATCAAGAATAATCTTACTATGTATAAAAACACATTTAACAAAGGAACTTTCATGTACAGGTATTTAATTTAAATTTATAATTCACTGAAATGACCAAATTTAAAAAAAATCATGGAAGGTATCCTATTTTTGTCATAAATGTAATTCTAAAATTTTCTTATGAATAATGTTTGCTGTGATTTTTGGTAGGCATTTCATTACATTATGTGAAATGAAAGTAAAATCCAAATACACAAAATAGTGCTAACAGTTCCCTCGAAGGAGAGGGAACAGCTCTATCATTTGCAGAATATTCCTTGCTGAGTATCAGGACAATGAGTTATGGGATTTGAGGTTTAAGTAATTGTGTCTCGAAGGAAATGATATTGCAGAAATTGTTCTTCACTATTAGCAGCACTGCATATAATGACCATTTTAAATTGTCAGTCAAAATCTCTGTGGAAGTAAAATTCAATTCATCTTGTGGAAATTATCTGCAATACAAATATGTTAGATATATTTGTAAGTTTGCATAAATTGATGCAATGGAAGTTTCAGTTAAGACTACAGCAATGTATTAAATTGAAATATGTTTGGATTACATTAAAATTGCCTTTTGGTGTTCTTCATTGTGAGTACAAAGGAAACTCAAGAACAGAAGCAGGCCTCATTTTGTTTTGGTCAGACCAGTTAGTGTAGTTAATGTAATCTTGTTAGTGTAATCTTGGCTTATTTTAACTTGTAATGACCAGACTGGGTTTTGTATCATATCATACAAAATTACATGCTGAATAATAAGATTTTGTAACATATAAAAGCATTACATCTTTGGAAAATTTAGAAGTTGCATTACCTATTATTGAGGACAGAATATACTAATCTATTGATTTGGAGCCAGGTTTCAAATTCAGTCCAAGCTACCAAACCTTTTACAAGCTATCTCTAAGGAATTATGTAATGTATTAGGGTCTGAAGAATTGCCTGCATCATTTATATTTGTAGACTGAGTGGTTGGAATGAAGACATCCTTCCCTGATTTATATTCTCAAGATTTGTGTTTTGTTTGCTATTTGTCTATGATGGCAACAATTTTTGGCAAAGGATAAAATAAAAAAAAAGAACTTACTGATAGATTTAGTTCAAATTTTTGTTATTCTTGTAAATTAATAATGATTCTTTATAAATTTTGCAAGGAAGAGTAAGAAGGAACCGGGAAGAGTTGACTGGAAGCAGCTGGTTTGGGGCACATCCATATCTGGCATGTGGACTGTGTTTAAAATCCAACTTGCAGAGTATAGGATTGATATGTTCCAAGAAGTTGAGAAGGATGAAAAGGATGGCAAGGTGGTGAACCTTGGATTTGAGAGAAGTGGGGAATTTAGTCAAGAAAGAAAAGGAAATTGTGAGGTTTAGGAAGCTAAAGTCAAACAGACTACTTGAGTATTATAAAGAGAGAGAAGAACTTGAAGGAAATTTGGAAACCCAGGAAAGGCCATAAAAAGACTTTGGTATGTAGGATTAAGGAAAATTGTAAGGCATTCTATACATCCATCAAGAGCAAGGGGATAACTAGAGAGCAGTTCTGGCAACTCAGGAATAAAGGAGGGAATATATGTTTGGAGGTGGAAGATGTAGGTGATGTCCTAAATGAGTGTAGTACTTTACTCAGTGTTTACCAAGGAGAAGGATAGGGAGATCAGTGTGGAGTGTGGTAATATGCTCGGGCATGTTGAGATAAGTACTACTACTACTACTACTACGTCGTCTCAGGCCTAGGAGGCCGGCGTCAGGCGTGATGATGGACTTTCCACTTCTCCCTCTTCCTCATCAGTATGTTCAGTTCATCTACATTAGCCGCGCTGCTGTCTTCTAGGAGCGTGTTGACCATAGTCTTGGGAGGGCGCCCAGGGTTCATCCTCCCATGCTTGGGATCCCATATGATGACTAGGCTGGCAGGTAACCGAGATAAGAAAGGCCTCTAGAAGGTGGGATATACCACAGGTTATTGAGAGAGGCAAGAAGGGAGATTGCTAGAGTCTTGACCAATATCTTCATGATGCCCATAGAAGACAGATACTTTCCTAATACTTGCCCTGCTCCAATTTTTCCAAAATATCAAATATATAATACCAGAGGGCATGTATTTAAGATGAGGAGGGTAGATCCAAAGGTGATGTGCAGGCCAGATTTTTTTATATATAGAGAATGGTGAGTACCTGGGAAGCACTGCCAGTAGTAGTGGTGGAGGCATATACATTAGAGGCAGTTAAGAGGGACGTTAATGTGGAGGAAATGGAAGGATAGAATGTGCTTTGATGAAAAAGTACTGAGGATCTTTTATGTAAAACAAGTATTGTATTTATAGATGCAACAGACGTTGAACTGAAGTAGAAATGTGTCCTGAATTTGTCCTCGTGTAACTCCTGATAGCACCAGAATATTTCCAATGTAGAAGATACTAATTTCCAGTCTTTGTTCCTTAGGATGGCTATGCTGATGTTGGAATGTTATTGTTTTTCTATGTATGAGTTTGGATATAAATTAAAGGATTGCACTCTAGATTTTGCAATAAGATATGGTGGTGTAATTCAGATTTGGAAAGTACTTCCTTTTGTTTTGATCTAAAATATTCCTCAAAATGTTCTTATTGCAGTTTTTGTGTTATGCAATGAACCAGACATAGAATTTGGTCCTTAGCAGTACTTAAATATTGCAAAACTGCTCTCCCTGCCTGAGATATTATAGTGTTACATTGTTATGAACTTACTGAATTATTTCAGAATTTCATTGCCTATTTATAGTTTCTCTTTTTGATGATTAATAGTACACGTACAATGGCAATGTTAGTGTTGTTGATTTTAAGTAATTCTATACTGCATAGTTTACTGGTTTTTGCTTGGACCTGTCTGTTTAATTGATCATTATTTCACAAACATTTTGCACCTCTGTCATTTACTTCTTTATATGACATTAAAATTGAAGGAGATAGATTCATATGATGGTCAAGATACTACCTAGATGTGCCTATATTTATTACTATACAGGCAGACAAATGCAAGTTTAATTCCCCAACTGCAGACACCTTTATTATGCATGAGCTTGGAAATCACCAAGGAGTATGTTAAAATAATGAAGAAACATATACTAAAATTATTTTTATAAAATTACTAATAACAGAAATGATTCCTCAAGTTTATAAGGTACAAGGGATTGAGGGGCACGGCAAATGGGTTATGTGGTGCCGCCAGAATCTCAGAAGGCCTACAAAGCATTGAGCTTCTTGTTTTCTCATACAGGATGCTATGTCTAGAATCTTATTTCTGACCTTATTGGCAATTATCCTATTGCCCTTAGTGTTACGTTTATTCTTTAACAAAGACAAGCTTCGCATGGGTTTTCAAACACTAGAACATATTTTATTTGCAGATTTACCGAATATTACAGTCATGGCTTCAACTCGACTACATTTTACTCTGGGCCTTTCTGCCCACCAAGAGTGTGTCTGTCACTTGCAGTTCCAGGTGAACGGCCCACACTGTACATTGGGGACTGATGTTCTTTATTAGGACAGACATAATAATGCAACTTTCCCCTTTAAAGAAAAACAAACACAAACCTGCAAGAAACAATGCTTTCCAACAAAGATATTAACATTCATGTCCATTGTAATGAGCTTTCCAACACAGATGTTTACATTAACTTCAATTGTAATGAGCAAGTATTGTCCATTATTCACACATCCACCTTTGTAGTGGTTTAATGATCCGTTTTGGTCTGTTGTTTGTTCCCACAGATGCATAGATTTAATTTGCTGTTTTCAGTCTCTGTTCTTGTTCTTGTTGTGTGACCATAATTCACTCCACTTGCTTCATTATGGAGCCCTGGATGACATTCATGTGATCAGTGAGTCTTTGCACAAGTTCCAACTGATTCTGTCTTAATTCATAGAGCTCCTTCTGTTGGCTGCGTATCATAGATAGGAACTCCTCCTGTTGGTTTATATTGAACTATTGCTGTTGTTCTGACCTTTGGATCTGTGTGATCTCCCCATATTCCTTTTTTATTTTTCCTTTTCAACTTCAGAGAGAACTCTGGAGATATTTCTGATTTCCAGTCTCTAACTGGAAATCAGTGACAGACATATTTTGAACCAAAGCTGCATGATGTGGAAGCAAGACTGGAGACTTTTTCATCATGATCACTCTATTTAGCACTCATCTTGACTGTCATGCTGGTGTTACTGGTATAGAAGGTGGAGTTCTTGTGCTTCTCTTGCATAACCTCTCTAGTCTCGTACGGATTATGTTACAAATTTCTCGAGTTACATTGGGTAAGCATCCAAGCACCTCAAAGGCATTTGTGTACTCTTTATTTCATGTTGCCTGGTCACCTTTGGTCTGTGAAGCCACTACACCAGGTTGAGCTTTTCACATGCGTTCACACTTCATATTGCCGTACTCTTTTCAACAATCAGTAGCTGCGCCTTTAGGTGGTGTCCTTTGTGCTTGAAGGTTGCTATACAGCCCCCTTTTACTGGAATGTTTTCTCCAGTATAGCCAGTTACTTTTAATTTCACTGGGTAAATTTTGTTCTTTACTTTGAGAGTCTTGTATTCATCCAGACACAATGGGTTCACTTGGGCTCTGATGTCAAGTTTGAATGGAATTACTGTCTCATTCACAGTCACTGGAATAATCCATTCTGTTTTACTAGCAACAGTAATCTGTAGAGAATCTACAAAGACTTTCTCCATTTCCTCAGAAAACACGTGCACCTTTCCCTTGGTAGCCCCAGCTTTGCAGCACCTTGCAAAATGATTTTTCTTCGCACAACAATTGTAGGCCATTCCATAAATAAGACACTTCTTTGGACTATGCTTACCTGCACATTTGGTGCATTTACTATTTGAACCTATCTGGTTTGCTTTTGCTTTGGGAAACACCAGCAATACAAACTTGCATGGGTTTTAATGCTAACCTTGTGCTCTGGCCCTCTGTTTTCAAAGCATGCTCTGTTGTTTCTGCCGTGGAGCTTTTTAGCTTGTGCTTATGTGCTTTCCGCTGCCCTACGCATATTCTTAGCCTTTTCTAGTGTTAAACTAGTTAGGAATCAAAAGGTTGAGCATGGTGCAACTAGTGTCCTGAGCTGCCTATTATTCAATGCAAGAGATACTGCAGGAAAGGTGGATAATGGTGCTGAAGATGAGGTAGCTGGTTTACAAACAGAGGCAATGTGTAGTGAGGAGAGGATGTTGAGAAGGCAAAATTGCAGTCAACAGGATGAGTTGCAAAGTAAAAGGCAGACAAAATCGAAAAGGGTGAATACAGGATTGAAAGTGTATCTGAATGCACACAGTCTATAGAATAAGATAGATAAACTTGCAGCAGAGTTGCAGATTGGCAGGTCTGATATTGTAGGTATCACTGAATTATGGCTGAAAGATTATAGCTGGGAGCTTAATATCCACGGATACACATTGTATCAAAAGGATAGGCAGAAAGTAGAGGGGGCAGCATTACTCTGTAGGTTTAAAATGAAATCAAATCATTAGAAAGAGGTGACATAGGGTTAGAAGGTCTTGAATCATTGTGGATAGAGCCAAGAAACTGCAAGGGTAAAAAGACTTTTATGGGAGTTGTATACAGACCCCCAAACAGTAGTAAGTATGTGGCCTACAAATTACAACAGGAGATAGAAAGCGCATGCCAAAGGGACAAAGTTACGCTAGTCGTGGGGGACTCCAGTATGCAGGTAGATTGGAGGTAAGTGGTTTTCAGTCCAGAGTTCTGAAAGAGGTGGCTGCAGAGATTGTGGAGGAAGATTGGGAAAATCAGATTGGTGCTCGATTGCAGGAGAGGAAATTTTCTACAGTGCATATGAGATGGCTTTTTAGAACAACTTGTGGTTGAGCCCACTTGAGGATCAGCTAGTCTCGACTGGGTGTTGTGCAATGAACCAGAATTGATTAGAGGCCTTAATGTAAAAGAACCTCTAAGGGAAAGTGATCATTATATGATCAAATTCACCCTGAAATTTGAGAAGGAGAAGCTTAAGTCAGATGTATCAGTATTACAGTGGAGTAAAAGAGAATTACAGAGGCATGAGAGAGGAGATGGCTAGAATTGATTGGAAAAGAATGATGGCAGGGATGATGGCAGAGCAGCAATGGCAGGAATTTCTGGAAGCAATTCAGAAGGCACAGGATATATACATTCCAAGGAGGAAGAACTATTCTAAAGGCAAGATGACACAACTGTGGCTAATAAGAAAAGTCAAAGCCAACATAAAAGCCAAAGAGAGGGCATATATTAGAGTAGATATTTATGGAAAGTTAGAGGATTGGGAAGCTTTTAAAAACAACAGAAGGCCACTAAAAAGTCATTAAGAAGGTAAAGATGGAATACGAAAGTAACCCAGCCAATAATTAAAGAGGATACCAAAAGTTTCTTCCGATATATAAAGTGTAAAGGAGGGGCAAGAGTGGACCACTGGAAAATTATGCTGGAAAGTTAGGAATTAAGGATGAGGTCTCAGGAGGCATGTGATAAAATAAGCCATAGTCAGCATGGTTTTCTCGAGGAAAATCTTGCCTGAAAAATCTGTTGGAATTCTTTGAAGAAATAACAAGTAGGATAGACAAAGGAGAATCCGTTGATATTATGTACTTGGATTTTCAGAAGGCCTTTGACAAGGTGCCACACATGAGGTTACTTAACAAGCTATGAGCCCATGATATAGGAACAATTCTAGCATAGATAAAGCAATGGCAAGAGACAAAGAGTGGGAATATAGGGAGCAACACACACAAAATTCTAGAGGAACTCAGCAGGCCAGGCAACATCTATGGAAAAAAATGCAGTCAACGTTTTGCGCCGTAACCCTTTGGCAGGACTGGAGAAAAAAAGCTGAGGAGTAGATTTTAAAGGTGGGGAGAGGGAAGAGAGAACTACTAAGTAATAGTTGAAACCTAGAGGAGATGAGGTGTGAGAGGGAAAAGGGGATCGGAAATGGAGAAGTTGGGGGGGGGTGTGGTGTTTGGGTGCATTACTGGAAGTTTGAGAAATTGATGTTCATGCCATCAGGTTGGAGGCTACCCAAATGGAATACGAGGTGTTGTTCCTTCAACCTAAGTGTGGCCTTATCACAACCGTGGAGGAGTCCCACCAACCTAAGGATGGCCTCAACACGACAGTGGAGGATAGTTGGAATGCCTCCCAACCCCCCCCTTCATTTACCATCCCCTTTTTCTTCTCTCACCTCATCTTTTTCTTCTCTCACCTCATCTCCTTCTTCTCTCACCTCATCTCCTTGACTCCCCAATACCTCCCTCTGGTGCTCCTTCTCCCTTTTTCTTTCTTCCATGGCCTTCTGTCTCTTTCACCAATCAACTTCCCAGCTCTTTACTTCATCCCTCTCCCTCCAGGTTTCAACTATCATCTAATGGTTTCTTCTCCCCTCCCCCCACCTTTTAAATCTACTCCTCAGCTTTTTTCTCCAGTCCTGCCGAAGGGTTACGGCTCAAAATGCCAATTGTACTTTTTTCCATAGATGCTACTTGGCCTGCTGAGTTCCTCCAGCTTTTGTGTGTGTTGTTTAGATTTCAGTATCTGCAGATTTTCTCTTGTTTGGGAATAAAGGGAGCCTTTTCTGACTGGCTACCAGTGACTAGTGATGTTCCACAGGGGTCTGTGTTGGAGCTGATTCATTTTACATTATATGTGAATAATTTGGGTGATGGAATTGATAGCTTTATTGTAAGTTTTCAGACAATATGAAGATAGGTGGAGGGGTAAGTAGTTTTGAGGAAGTAGAGAGGCTACTGAAGGACTTAGTTTAGGAGAAAAGGAAAAGAAATGGCAGATGGAATACAGTGTCACGAAGTGTATGGTAATGCACTTTGGTAGAAGAAATTAAAGGGTTGACTATTTTCTAAATGGAGAGAAAATACAAAAAACTGAGTTGTAAAGAGACTTGGGTGTCCTTGTGCAGGATTCCCTAAATGTTAATTTGCAGGTTATGTGTGTGGTGAGGAAGGCAAATGCATTTCAAGAGTTAGCATTCATTTCAACTTCGGCTTGCCTGCAGAAGGCCGGGGGTGGTGGTGAAGGGAGTACATTCAGACTGGAGGATTGTGACTAGTGGTGTCCCACAAGTATCTGTTCTGGGACCTGTACTTTTCGTGATTTTTATTAACGACCTGGATGTGGGGGTAGAAGGGTGGGTTGGCAAGTTTGCAGACGACACAAAGGTTGGTGGTGTTGTAGATAGTGGAGAGGATTGTCAAAGATTGCAGAGAGACATTGATAGGAGTGGGCTGAAAAGTGGCAGAAGGAGTTCAACCTGGAGAAGTGTGAGGTGGTACACTTTGGAAGGACAAACTCCCAAGGCAGAGTACAAAGTAAATGGCAGGATACTTGGTAGTGTGGAGGAGCAGAGGGATCTAGGGGTACATGTCCACAGATCCCTGAAAGTTGCCTCACAGGTGGATAGGGTAGTTAAGAAAGCTTATGGGGTGTTAGCTTTCATAAGTCGAGGGATCGCGTTTAAGAGTCGCGATGTAATGATGCAGCTCTATAAAACTCTGGTTCGGCCACACTTGGAGTACTGTGTCCAGTTCTGGTCACCTCACTATAGGAAGGATGTGGAAGCATTGAAAAGGGTACAGAGCAGATTTACCAGGATGCTGCCTGGTTTAGAAAGTATGCATTATGATCAGAGATTAAGGGAGCTAGTGCTTTACTCTTTGGAGAGAAGGAGGATGAGAGGAGACATGATAGAGGTGTACAAGATAATAAGAGGAATAGATAGAGTGGATAGCCAGCGCCTCTTCCCCAGGGCACCACTGCTCAATACAAGAGGACATGACTTTAAGGTAAGGGGTGGGAAGTTCAAGGGGGATATTAGAGGAAGGTCTTTTACTCAGTGGTTGGTGCGTGGAATGCACTGCCTGAGTCGGTGGTGGAGGCAGATACACTAGTGAAATTTAAGAGACTACCAGACAGGTATATGGAGGAATTTAAGGTGGGGGCTTATATGGGAGGCAGGGTTTGAGGGTCGGCACAACATTGTGGGCCGAGGGCCTGTACTGTGCTGTACTATTCTATGTTCTCTGTTTCTATGTTCAACAGTATAGAATATAAAAACAAGGCTTCACATGGAGTATTGTGAGCAGATTTGGGCCCCATATCTTAGAAAGGATGTGCTGAAACTGGAGAGGGTTCAAAGGAGGTTTATGAAAATAATTCCTGGATTGAATTGCTTGTCACATGAAAAGTGTCTGATGGCTCTGGGCCTGTATTCACTGCAGTTCAGAAGAATGAAGAGTGACCTTATTGAAACCTATTGAATGGTGAAGGGCCTTGATAGAGTGGATGTGGAGAGGATGGTTCCTATGGTGGGAGAGTCTAAGACCAAAGGACACAGCCTCAGAGTAGAAGGGCATCCTTTTAGAAAGTAGATGAGGAGGAATTTCTTTAACCAGAGACTGGTGAATCTGTGGAATTCTTTGCCATAGGCAGCTGTGATGGCTAAGTCTTTGTAAATTTAGGGTAGAGGTTGATAAATTGTTGATTGGTCAGGGCATGAAGGGCTAAGCGGAGGAGGCAGGAGGTTGGGTCTGAGTGGAAAATTGGATCAGCCATGATGAACTTGGTGGAGCAGATTTGATGGGCCAAATAGCCTAATTCTGCTCCTGTGGTCTTATGGTCTAAATCCTTCTCAGGGAGCAATCTTTCTCTGAGAATATTGTCATGGATTCCACAAACTATTTTGTCTCACAAATCTCCAAGCTCTCAGTGTGTGAAGCTCAGCTAAGTATTGGTAAAAGCTGACACTTTGTTTCTGGTTACAGGTAAGAACTTCTATCATTAGAAAGATAGATGCTTTTAATTTTTCCTTCACCCTGCCGGCTCTGCTCACACTAAAGAATCGCTGTTTGAAGCATTTCTAATTGTCAGCTAGATTTCTGGTATACTGCATAGGTGTGGGAAGACTTAGAGAATTTTCAGGTGAAAATTCATGAATCCGGTGAACTTGCACAGCTTCAAGACAAAACGTGCTCTCTGGGCAGCATCTTCTCTCTAGCGGAACCTGGCATCCCTTTCTTAATCGCTCGCGGTAACCAGTTACACTTCGTATTTAGACCTCAAGCGGACCTTTGAAGCCATGTTGCATTTGTTCTTTAATAAAGACGAACTTGCATGGGAAACAAATGCTGGAACTGTTTTATTTACAGATTTACAGAATAGCTTCAGCTTGATTTGCTCTGGGCTTTCCAGCTTGTCAAAGGTCTGTCTATCCACGTCTGTGACCCTTCCACCAACATCACTTACAGTTCCAGGTGAACTGCCTGCATTGCACTCAGGGAAATTAAGTTCTTAATTATGTACAGACATAATAACACATTTAGTTCATTGTATTTCCAGTAAATGAACAGTCATAGCTGGGCCCTGGACTTTATTGGGGTTAATTTCCCATTTCCTCGATTAAGTGCGATCAATCAAAGTATTAAGGGCTTCAGAAACCTCTTCAAAGGATCCTCCTACTAGCACATCATTTATAGTGAGCTACTTTAATACTGGAGGATAGGATACTTTTACACCAATCCTATGCCATCACACTACAGCAAAAAGTAGATCTATGATCTTATTGTTGTGAAAATAGTAAAGGTGTACTGTGGAAGCAGTAAAGGACCCTAGTCTAATCATGAGACAATTTACCAACCAGTATGTCTTTGGACTGTGGGAGAAAACTGAGGCACCCAGAGGAAAACCATGTGGTTACAGGGAGAACATACAAAATACTTATAGACAGCGGCGAGAATTGAACTGGTGCTGTAATACAATATGCTAACCACTATGATATTGTGTTGTCAGCAAACGGTACTTAGCCTCAAGGTCATAAGTGTAAAGCCAGCTGAACAGGGGACTAAGCACACAGGCTCGTACTGCACTTGTTCCGATAGTGCTTGTTCAGAGGTTCAAAGGTCCAATTTAATGTCAGAGAAATGTATCCAATATATATCCTGGAATGCTTTTTCTTCGCAACCATCCACGAAAACAGAGGAGTGCCCCAAACAATGAATGACAGTTAAATGTTAGAACCCCAAAGTCCCCGCCAGCTCCCCTCCCTCCTGTGAGTAAGTGGCAGCAAGCAACAATCCCTCCTCCCCCACTGACAGAAAACAGCATCGGCACCCGCCACTGTGCACTCAAGTGTGAGCAAAGCAATAGCAAAGACACAGACTTGCAGTTACCACGAAGACTTTACGTTTCACCCCATGTACGACATATCATTGGCTCGCTTTCTCTCCTTAGTAGGGAGAAAGAGGTGTCTCTGTTATCCCAGCAAGCAGGGAGACATAACAAACAGCTCACTGGTTTATGATGTTAAAAGTCCGTAATGTTGCTTTTTTTGAGTTCTATGCCCAAAGATTTCAAAGATCTTGGGTCTCCAGGCACACAGCCGTAGGTATTCCGACTCCCCTGATGACACACAGCTCTCCTGCCGTGACACTGACCCTCGATCTGCCTGTCTCCAGAGCCCTGAGATCCTAGGCTATCAATCTGAGCCGGACACTTAGGCCAAGCCCTTGGCATGCCGAACAACAATGGCCGGTTATGAAACCCTGAGAGCGGGTCCCATACCTACAAGGAACCGAAGTCAGCATGTAACTCCAGGTCAGGGTCTTCAAAAGAACCCTGAAAGGGAAAAATAGAGATTAGATTAGATTAGATTATGAGGACACGTAGTCCTCATTTATTGTCATTTAGTAATGCATGCATTAAGAAATGATACAATGTTCCTCTAGTATGATATCACAGAAACACAAGACGGACCAAACTGACAAAAACCACATAATTATAACATATAGTTACAACAGTGCAAAGCAATACCGTAATTTGATAAAGAACAGACCATGGGCACGGTAAAAAAATGTCTCCAAGTATCGAAAGTCCCATCATCTCACGCAGATGGTAGAAGGAAGAAAACGCTCCCTGCCATGAACCTTCAGCGCCGCAAGCTTGCTGACACAGCACCCTGGAAACACCTGACCACAGCCAACTCTTGAGTCCGCCCGAAAACTTTGACCCTCCGAGCAGCCCTCCGACACCGAGTACTGAGCACCATCTCTGCCGAGCGCTTCGACCCCGGCCCCGGCTGCTAAGCAACAGGCAAAGCCGAGGATTCGGGGCCTTCCCCTCCGGAGATTCTGGAGCACACAGTAACAGCGGCAGCGAAGCGGGCATTTCAGAAGTTTCTCCAGATGTTCCTCCGTGCTTCTCGCGTCTGTCTCCATCAAATCAGGATTGTGCACGGCATCCTACTTGACAAATACAGATATTTTTCACCGGAGAGGCCGTGCATACTGCGTCGCGCCACCATCTTCTCCTCCCCTAGATATTAAAAAAGTAGAGCTGTTTCCAAAGCTGCAAGCAAAGGTCACCGTTTAGTGCCATCATTACTCAGCTCCGCCTCCAGATGCTTGTGGAGGAGATGTTGTTGATAATCCATTTTTATTAGGGTCTACAGGTGAGGAATTCGAAAATCCAGTCACACAAGGAGGAATCAAGTCCTGAAGCTTTTGGATGAGTTTTGAGGCAATGATAATGTTGCATGCTGAGCTGTAGTCAATGAAGAGCATCCTTCTGAATGCATCTTCACTTTCCAGATGTTCCAGAGCTGAGATAAGAATGAATGAAGTGGCATCTGCTGTTGAGTTGTTATGACGGTAGGCACATTGGAGCAGATACAATTCACACTTCAGGTAGGAGTGGATATGCCTCATGACCAGTCTCTCAAAGCAATTCATCACAGTGGATCTAAGTACTACTGGACATACCCAACTGCCTCCAACTTCACCTTCTCCTCCGCTGTTGGGCTCCATTGACTCTTTTGTCTGCTTCCACATAATATCCATCTGCCTCTGTCACTCAACTCCATGCCACACCCTCCCCCACCCAGTTCCATCATCCTTTAGTCTTTCATGATCTACCAACCATCCAGAGCTGTGTCGCTTTCTTATTTTTTCTCATTATACTGGCTATCTTCTCCCTCCACTGTGATGCAAGTTTTAAAAGGACTTTCTGCCACAGTTGTTCCTTAATCTGTTGAATTCCTCTCATAGATTGTTTGGTGCATTTGAGTAGTTACTTATTTTCTAAATTGAAAAGGAATCTTTCACTGAGAGATTGGTCTGAATTGGGTGCTATTACAGCAGTGAACTAGACATCCTTTGATATGAAAGAGGTGAAAATGTAAACTGAATGCAGGTTTAATAGGATGACAAGTCTGTGAGTAGCCTGCTTCAGCTTTAGTTCGTAGCCAGGACTGGCATGCTAACAGGAACTTTTTCCCCTGGTGGGGGCATTGTCTCCGAAGTTGTGGAATGTCTCCTCTGAGAAGTGGAGTTAGTGAATACATTTAAACTGGAGATTAACAGGTAGTTAAATTACTAGGAGGGCAAAGGATATTGGTAGATTCACGGAAGTAGTGTTGAGGCCAGATTAAATCCACCAGTGGAGCCAGTTTATGGAGTGGATTGGATTTACCTGCTCCTATTTCTTATAATACATAATGGCACCAATGAGCATGTTACTTCAGATAGATCCAACCTTCTGTTTAGTTGGAGGGATTTAGAGCTGACCACCATAGATTCTGATTCCACCTCATTTGGCAGCTGTTTCATATGTGTCTGAGATGAGAACACCATCCATGGACGGTCTAGAAAAGGCTGTGGACAGGTTTGTGGGATGATATTACTCAATACATTGAAGTTGAGTCAATAGAGGAGAAAAGAAAGTGTCCGGATATTAGAATCACTTTTGTATTAAAACCCAATTAAAAGCCACCCATGGGTTAAGGACTTTAGAATGGTTCTCCACAGCATGTTACTTGCAGAACTATGTAGAAACATCTGATTAGATATCATGGAATCCAGGAAAAGCTAGCTAATTGGATAGTAATTAACTTGATGATAGAAAGCAAAGTGTGATAGTGAATGATAGCTTTTCGGATTGGAGACCCATTACTAGTGGTTTGGCTCAGGGGTCAGTCAGTGCTGGGCCCATTGTTATATGTCATCTCTAGCAAAAGGTTGATGAAAATGCACAAGGCATTATTAGTAAGTTTTCAGATGAATGTGGTGTCATTGATAGGGAAGGTGGTTATCGAAAAGTATAGCAAGATCTTGAACTGTTCGGTAATTAGGCTGAGGGATAGTAAGTGGACCTTAATTCAATTAAGTGTAACGTGTTACATTTTGGGAAGACATTTCAGGGTGAGAATTTCACAGTAATCTTTAAGGCCCTGCAGAGTGTTACAGCACAAAGGATCCTAGGAGTACAAGTGCATGGCTCCTTAAAAGTGGCATCACAGGTAGACAGGGTTGTAAAGAAGGCTTTTGGCATTCTGGCTTTCATTAGTCAGGGAACTGAGTAAAGGAATTGGTCTGTTTTGTTGCAGATGTATAAAATATCATTGAAGCTGGTTAATTGGGGCACATTGGGACCAGTACGTTTCAGCCCAATTAAGCAACTGCCCCAAGTAACCGAAGTTTCATAGAAATACTTAAGTAATAAAAAAAGACAACCAACCATTTATGTGAGTAACAAATTATATATTTCGAAGAAATAGAGAAAAAAATAGAACACTACCAATCTCACTAGAGTATTATAAAACTGTACAGTTATGTAATACTAATAGTTATTGTCAGAGGAATTCATGCAGTGTACGCTGCCATGTTCCTTTGACTGTAAATGAGCAAAATCAGTGCAGACTTCTAGTGCAGATAATAGATTGCCTTCATTGCCTTTTTGCACGAAATGGTGTCATAATCTATTGATAAATTTCATGACATCCTGTGTCACCGGCTAGTGTCAGATCTTTTTGTGGCATCTTGGCATGGGTCTAAAATGTTTAAAATTCAAAATTTTTAAAAAAATCACTGACTTTAGAATCAGTGTCTATCTGCCCATATGGATAACATAACACAAGCACACGCAACTGACGCTATTTAAAAACTATTCACTTAAAGCTCGATGTAGTGTCTAATGGCCGCACGAGTGTACCCGACTGACACTAGTTAGAAAGTGTGTGGCAACAGTCTCCTGTACTAATTAAGGGGCATAGTGATCCAGATAAATAGAGGGGATCCGGGCTATTTTCTCACTTAACTGATGGCCCAATTAACAGAAATCTACTATATTTGTTCTGCCAGTTGTAGAAAAGATGCTGTAAAGTTATAAAGAGAAGTTCGGTGGATAATCTATGACTATTCACTGGAGTGTAGAAGGCTGAAACGTGATCTTATAGAGGTGTATAAAATCATGATGGTCATAGAAATGGTGAAGGTGCACAGCTGTTTTCCTAGGGATAGTGAATCAAGAGGTAGATGACATAGGTTTATGGTAAGAAGAGAGAAAATAAAGGACAACTTCTTCACCCGGAGGGTGGTCAATGTATATAATGTCCCAGAGGCAGGCACATTAACATTTCAAAACCAATTGGAAAGGTTGGATAGAAAAGATTTGGAAGATTATAGGCCAAAAGCAGGCGAATATGACCAGCTTAGATGGGCATCTTAGTTAGCATGGACTAGTTGGGCCAAAGGGCCCATTCCTGTGTTGTATGAACTTAGGACCCTATAATTCTATAATTAAAAGTGTGAGTTGAGGATGGGTAGGAGATTTGTCAGTACTGTCGGGAATATTTCACATATTCTGACAGCAGGTTGCTTGCAGCGTTGGGGGAAGTGTGTTAGCTTGGATTAAGAGCAGGTAATCACACTGTCAGAATAAATTAGGTCTTTTTCAGGCTGGATGTTTGTAACTGGTGTAGTGCCATTAATTATTTACTCTTTATAATATTAAGCTAGAGGAGAAGCAGAGTATAAGTTAGTCAGTTTAGCCAATGACACAAAAATAAACCAGAAAGCAGATGGAGTACCACCTAAATAAGTGTGAAGTTGTTCATTTTGGTAGGTCAAATATGATGGCAGCATATAGTATTAATGGTAAGACTCTTGGCAGTGTGAAGGATCAGAGGGATCTTAGGGTCCGAGTCCTTAGGACACTCAAAGCAGCTGCGCAGGTTGATTCTGTGGTTAAGAAGGCATACGGTGTATTGACCTGCATCAATCATGGAATTGAATTTAGGAGCCGAGAGGTAATGTTGCAGCTATATAGGACCCTGGTCAGACCTCACTTGGAGTACTGTGCTCAGTTCTGGTCACCTCACTACAGGAAGGATGTGGAAGCCATAGAAAGGATGCAGAGAAGATTTACAAGGATGTTGCCTGGATTGGGGAGCATGACTTATGAGAATAGGTTGAGTGAACTTGGCCTTTTCTCCTTGGAGCGACGGAGGATGAGAGGTGACCTGATAGAGGTGTATAAGATGATGAGAGGCATTGAATGTGTGGATAGTCAGAGGCTTTTTCCCAGGCCTGAAATGGTTGCTACAAGAGGATACAGATTTAAGGTGCTGGGGAGTAGGTACAGAGGAGATGTCAGGGGTAAGTTTTTTTACTCAGAGATTGGTGAATTCATGGAATGGGCTGCTGGCAACGGTGATGGAGGTGAATACGATAGGGTCTTTTAATAGACTTTTGAATAGGTACATGGAGCTTAGAAAAATAGAGGGCTATAGGTAAGCCGAGTAATTTCTAAGGTGGGCCAAAGGGCCTGTATTGTGCTGTAAGTTTGCTATGTATCTGTGTCGCTTTGAGGACATTGTCACTTTGCAACATAAAGTTGAGAAAATAAATTCAGAATAAAAAGGTAGATTATTATCAAAAGTAGAAAAATTCTTTCAAATTTCTTGAATCCACATTATTTGGTTTGTATTTGTATCATCTTTGACTGGTTAGTGATGCCTTGATCCTGTGGCAGAATAGAAATCTGTTAGGATCCTTTTAGAATTGTGTGAGATGAGTATAAATGAGAGTTGACAACGTCCAAGCTTTCCAAGGATGAAGGGAACGTCAGTGTAAAGCGGTCCTTGGAAGAAAGAAGGTCAAAGGCAATGTGTACTTATGGGTTCTCAAAGAGAGTTGGTGTCAAGAAAAGTCCAGCTTTCCATAGTTTTATTAGCCAGAGTTCACATCTGTTGGGCAAGATGTGCTTGAAAAGAGCAAACAATATAAGTGAGCAATAAACATGCAGAACTAAAGTTGGACAGAAACAGGTCAGCTGACTGAGATCACACTGACCATCAAAGAACTATTTGTAATTAATCCTACTCTTATCCACTTTATTATCTCCACATTCCCAACAACTCTCCATAGACCTTACCACTCATTCCCACACTAAGAGCAATTCACAGTGGTCAATTAATTTATCAACTTGCAAGTCTTTGTGATGTTGATGGAAACTGAAGCAAGCAGACAGAGGCAGCAGATATAGTTACTGGGAGAATGTGAAAATTCCACACAGACAGCATTAGAGGTCATGACTGAACCCAGGTCACCGGATTTGTGAGGCATCAGATAAACTAATTTTACCACAATACAGCTATATGAACTGCTGGCATTGGAATATACTGTATGTGATGAATGTGGTCCATGAAATCAGGCACTGGATAGCTAATGCAGGTGTTTGCCAAAGACGATTACACTTACCTTTTTATTACTGAGGAAGCAAGGATATAGGGATAAAAATAAAAGATACAGAGGAGATGTCAGGGGTAAGCTTTTTACTCAGGGAGTGGTGAGTGCGTAGAATGAGCTGCCGGCAATGGTGGTGGAGGCGGATACGATAGTCTCTTTTAAGAGACTTTTGAATAGATACATGGAGCTTGGAAAAATAGAGGGTTATGGGTAAGCCTAGTAATTTCTAAAGTAGGGACATGTTCGGCACAACTTTTTGGGCCAAAGGGCCTGTATTGTGCTTTAGGTTTTCTATGTTTCTATGTTTCTAATTATGATATGAAAGTGTAGAGGTTCGGAGTTTCAATGCCAGATGTGAATGTGTGGTTGCAACAATTGAAGTCTGTAGAAATATTACAATATGTATATTCATAAAAAATTAAGATTCTGAATCAGAAGTAGGTTTAATATCACTGGCATGTCGTGAAGGTCTCGCTCTAAGTAAGAACTGGAATTCAATTGTAAACAAGGTGGCACAGTAGAAACCTGATTTTATGTTGCTAACCAATCAGAAGGGATGGACGACAGGGATATTTATACCTCCAGCCTAGACGTGCCTAGAGAATTTATTTGTCATATACAGTGGGAAAACACTAGAACCTTTTGATATATTAAATAGTTAAATTAAATAATTAGTGCAAAAATAAAAAAAAGAAAAAATGTAATCAGCTAGTGCTCATGGCTTCAAGGTCTATTCAAAAATCGGAGGGGAAGAAGCTGTTCCTGAATCATTGAGTGTGTGCCTTCAGACTTTTGTACCTCCTTCCTGATGTTAGCAATGAGAACAGGGCATGACCTAGTTGATAGGGGTCCTTAATGGTGGATGCCGTCTTTCTGAGGCACTACTCCTTGAAGATGTCTTGGATACTACAGAGGCTAGTGCCCACGTTGGGGCTGACTGAGTTCACAATTTTCTGCAGCTGCTTTCGATCCTGTGTAGTAGTCCCCCCCCCCATTCCAGATGTGATTTAGCCAGTTAGAATGCTCTATACAGTACATCTGCAGACATTTACAAGTGTTTTTGGTGACAAGCCAATTCTCCTCAAACTCCTAATGAAATATAACCACTGACATGCCTTCTTTGTAGCTGCATTGATATGTTGGGTCCAGGATAGATCCTCAGAGATATTGACTCATCACAATCTGAATATCTGGCAACAATAGTTATATCATCACCAAATATATAGATGGCAATTGAACTGTGCTTAGCCATGCAGTCATGGGTGTAGAGAGAGCAGAGCAGAGGGCTAACCACACATGCCTGAGGTGCACCAGTGTTGATTGTCAGTAATGTAGAGATGGTATTTCTGATTTGCCACTGTTTGTGGTCTCCCTTTGACGAAGATGAAGATCCAGTTGCAGAGAGAGGTATAGAGGCCCAGGTTCTGTATCCTTTTGCTCAGAACTGCAGGAATAAGTGTGTTAAATACCAAGCTGTAGTTAATAATCAGCACCCTGAGAGAGTACTTGTACTCAAACACGAGGAAATCTGCAGATGCTGGAAATTCAAGCAACACACACAAAAAGCTGGTGGAACGCAGCAGGCCAGGCGGCATCTATTGGAAGAGGTACATTCGACGTTTCGGGCCGAGACCCTTCATCAGGACTAACTGAAAGAAGAGATAGTAAGAGATTTGAAAGTGGGAGGGGGAGGGGGAGCTCCGGAATGATAGGGGAAGACAGGAGGGGGAGGGATGGAGCTAAGAGCTGGAAAGTTGATTGGCAAAAGAGATACGAGGCTGGAGAAGGTTGAGGATCATGGATGGGAAGCCTAGGGAGAAAGAAAGGGGGAGGGGAGCCCAGAGGAAGATGGAGAGCAGGCAAGGGGTTATAGTGAGAGGGACAGAGGGAGAAAAAAGAGAGATAAAAAGGGGGGAAAAATAAATAAATATGGGATGGGGTAAGAAGGGGAGGAGGGGCATTAACGGAAGTTAGAGAAGTCAATGTTCATGCCATCAGGTTGGAGGCTACTCAGACAGAATATAAGGTGTTCTTCCTCCAACCTGAGTGTGGCCTCATCTTGACAGTAGAGGAGTCCGTGGATAGACATACCAGAATAGGAATGGGATGTGGAATTAAAATGTGTGGCCACTGGGAGCTCCTTTCTTTTTTAATCTTTTTATTAATTTTCAAGTTCATAAACATAATAACAATAGGGATACAAAGAGATTGGAATTACCTTATTGTTAATAAACATATACAAAAAAGACTACAAATAGTACAAGTGTAATAGACTTCCAAGCTCTTGGTATAGTTAATCATAAAGAAAAAAGAAATAAAAAGAAAAGGCTATTACAAAGAAAAAACCCCCAAATCAAAAAAAAACTAAAAAAAATAGAACTAATGGCTAAACCCAAAAAAAGCAAACAGAACAAAACAAGGCTGAACCAATATATTAGATCAAATACTTTCATTAATGTCATCAACGCTGCTCCTCTATTCATATAATCTAAGTTAATAAAAAGGATTCGGAAAAGGTCAAACTACATCATATGAAAATGTTGAATAAATGGCTTCCAAGTCTCTTCAAATTTAACCAAAGGATCAAAAATGGCACTTCTGATTTTTTTCTAAATTTAAACATGATATAGTTTGGGAAAACCATTGAAATGTAGTGACCAATCCAATGTTGGTCTCTTTCCAATTCAATAAAATGGATCTTCTGGCCATTAATGTAACAAATGTGATCATCTGACAAGTTGAAGAGGATAAAGATCTATGACAAGTTGAAGAGGATAAAGATCTATGTTCCGTCATTGGCAAACCAAAAATTGCCGTAATAGGATAGATATCAAAAATATCTTTCCAAAATTTTTCCAAGAGAGGGCAGGACCAGAACATATGAATCAAAGATGCCACCTCAGAGTGACATCTGACACAAATAGAATTTATATGGGAGTAAATACAAGCTAGTTTATCTTTAGACATGTGGGCTCTATGCACTACCTTAAATTGTATCAGCGTATGTTTAGCACATATAGAGGAAGAGCTAACTAATTGAAAAACTTTTTCCTATTTCTTTACAGGTAGGCGAAGTTGAAGTTCCCTTTCCCATTCATTTTTAATTTTATCAGATATACCTGGCTGTATTTTCGTAATTATATCCTAACTATTTGCTATTAATCCCTTCTGATAAGGATTTAAACCTAAAATTTTGTCCGTGATATCAGTAGAGTGTGAAATTGGAAAGGTAGGCAGAGTGGTTTTTAAAAGGTTTCTTATTTGTAAATATCTAAAAAAAAATGGGATCTGGGCAAGTTATATTTATTAGATAACTGTTCAAAAGACGTGAAACAGTTATTCAGAAATGAATCACGGAAACATGTTATACCCTTCATTTTCCACATCAGAAAGGCTTAATCCATAACCGAGGGTTGGAAACAAAATTAGATATAATAGGGCTTGGTAATATAAATGTGTTCAGACCAAAAAATTTACAAAATTGGAGCCATATTCGTAATGTATCGTCACGTATCCCGTGACGGAAATAAAAAACCAGCAGAAATAGAAAACACTTTGGAGTCCAGTACTGCTATTAACTAATAATATTTATTAGTAACTACACAATACAGTAATATACAAACATAAATGTAGATAAATCGAACAGGTTAGCAATGATCATATATAAGTAAGTATATCAGTAAGTATGGAAATATATGCATGAAGAACCAAGCTTCTTTAAGTCTAGGGGTAAAAAGATACAGTCTTACGATGATGAGTAAAGTTGAGTTCAGTTCAGTTCATGGTATTGAGTTGAGTAGTGATGGAGAGAGAGAGAGGGAGAGATTTGAGTCTTCAGGTGAACTGACGCCTTCGATCTTCTCATTGTCCTTCGAAATCCTTTAAAAGTCACCGACTGTGACTTTAACAAAGGGGACCAGTTTTCTGTGGTGGAGCTATCCCCCAGGTGAGGGTGGACACATGGACAATTCCCCACTGGTCAACCCCCTTTCTCTTTCCACTGCAAGATCAATCCTCCAAAACCCACTTTTCCTGCGGGCACAACAGTGCTCATTCAGTGTCCAAAACATGTTTCTGAGGTCTATCATCTGACCTCCTATTTTATCTTCCCATGCTGAGCATCAACTGTCACTCAAATAACTCCTCCTTTCTCTCTCTGTGTAAGAAATACACAAGCAGGCGACTGTCCTTGAGAAGTATCAACAACCAGCCGAAAATCATAACATCGAGTGTCCGTTAAATAACGCTGCCTTCGGTCACCATAGAAACTTATGAGCTGCTTGGTGCTGTCTCCAACTCAGCAGAAATCCAAAAGTTACTTCCAGTGCCTTAAAGTGACAGTCCAACAGTTAGTCTTTGTCTCTCTCTCTCTCTCTCTCTCTCTCTCTCTCTTTTAAAAACAAGTTGTTGGTGTTAAATAACTCTCTCTCTCTCTTCTCAAAAGCACAGTTAATAGGGGTACATGAGCACAGTTCATAGGGGTAATTCACGACTTGGCCACAGTATGTTTAATTATTGGATTAATCATTTGTTTATTCAATTTGGAAAATACAAAGGGAAGTGAAGATCCTAAAATAGAAACCAATGTACACCCTTGTACAGAGTAACCTTCAAGGTTTACCCATTGTGGACTTGGAATTATATCCCAATCTTGTGTCCAAAATATTAAATATTGAATATTAATTGCCCAGTAATAGAATCTTAGATTCGGCAATGCTAAACCATCATCTTTCTTGGACTTCTGTAAATATTTTTTACTTAACCTGGGATTTTTATTCTGCCATATATAAGAGGAAATTTTAGAGTCAATAGTTTCAAAAAAAGATTGAGGAATAAAAATTGGTACCACTTGAAATAGATGTAAAAAATGTAGGTAGAATAATCATTTTAATAGTATTAATCCGGCCAATCAGTGATAGAGACAATGGGGACCGTTTACTAAGCAATTGTTCAACCTGACTAATTAACGGGAAAAAAATTAAGCTTGAATAAGTCCTATATGTCTCTTAGCAATTTTAACCCCCAAATAAGTAAAATAGTCAGTAATCAATCTGAATGGTGAACATCTACAAATGGAAACCTGCATATTTAATGGAAGAAGTTCACTCTTACCAAGATTCAATTTGTAACCAGAAAAACTAC
The DNA here is from genome assembly GCF_963921235.1 of Mobula hypostoma. Lineage (NCBI taxonomy): Eukaryota > Metazoa > Chordata > Chondrichthyes > Myliobatiformes > Myliobatidae > Mobula > Mobula hypostoma. The sequence goes on from NC_086109.1 coordinate 52,778,938, forward strand.
AAACGTTTGTACTAAACTGAGCAAGCAGAGATAATACTGCCAGAATGGATTTCTCAGGGTCAGAAATATATGATAGTAAATCATCTGCATATAGTGATAATTTATGTATCTCATTCCCACAGGTAATACCAAACATATTAGGAGAGTCACGAATATCAATAGCTAACGGTTCCCGGGTAATACCAAATAATAATGGACTAAGCGGGCAACCCTGCCTAGTACCATGGAATAACTGAAAAAAGGGAGATCTTTGATTATTGGTAAATACTGAAGCCAAAGGAGTAAGGTATATCAATTTAATCCAAGATATAAATAGCGGACTAAAATTAAATTTCTCAAGCGTAGTAGACAAATATGTCCATTCGACTCGATCAAAAGCTTTCTCAGCGTCCATTGAGATGACGCATTCTGGAGTTCTAGGTGAAGAAGTATAAACAATATTCATTGATCTCCTAATATTAAAGAAGGAGTAATAATTTTTAATAAATCCAATCTGATCGACAGAAATAATTTGAGGCAATACATTCTCCCGTCTCATTGCCAGTATTTTTTAAAAAATCTTAGAATCCACATTCAGCAAAGATATAGGCCTATAAAGATATAGGCACATTCAGTAGGATCCTTATCTTTTTTAAGAATTAGGGAAATAGAAGCTTGATAAAAAGATTGTGGTAATTTACCTATAGATACTGCATCCCTAAAGGTTCTACATAACCAAGGAGGAAGTATAGTAGAGAAGGATTTTAAAAAATTCTACTGTATAACCGTCTGGACCAGGTGCTTTACCTGAATTCATTGAGGAAATAGCATTTCTTCTACCCTAATAGGTACATCTAGTTTTAAAGGTTCATTGGGTGGTAATTTTGGAATATTCAATTTCTTTAAAAATTCGTGCTTTATAGTGGAGTCATCAGGAAATTCTGATTGGTATAGAGAGGTATAAAATTCTTGAAAGGATTTGTTTATCTCATCATGATCAACCATCAGAGTACCACCTTTTTTACGAATCTTAACAAACTGGCGTTTAACTGAAGCCGATTTCAGTTGATTAGCCAGTAGTTTCCCAGTTTTATCACCACGTATATAGAATTGACTCCTAGTTTTAATTAATTGATTTTCAATCAAAGATGATAATAATAGATTATGTTCCATATGAAGTTGGACTCTCTCTTTATAAAGCTTCTGATGAGGAGCAATAGAATATTTCTTGTCAATTTCTTTGATCTTATTAACCAGCTTAAGTATTTCATTATTAGTTTGCTTTTTCAGTCCAGCAGAATATGAAATAATTTGTCCACGAATATATGCTTTAAAAGTATCCCATAGTACCCTGCTGGAAATTCCCTCTAAAATTCATTGTGAAGAAAAAAATTAATCTGTTCCTCAATAAAATTAACAAGGTCTGAGTTTTGAAGCAAAGTGGTAATAAATCGCCGTTGTCTAGTACTATAAGATGTATCCATTGACCTCATAGATAGTTTCAATGGCACATGATCGAAGACAGCAATGGAGTCATATTTGCAGTCAATAACAAGTGGTATTAATCGAGAGTCAAACAGAAAGTAATCAATTATAGAATAATTGTGATATACATGTGAAAAGAATGAAAACTCTTTATCGTTGGGATAGAAACATAGAAACATAGAAACATAGAAAATAGGTGCAGGAGTAGGCCATTCGGCCCTTCGAGCCTGCACCGCCATTTATTATGATCATGGCTGATCATCCAACTCAGAACCCAGCCTTCCCTCCATACCCCCTGACCCCTGTAGCCACAAGGGCCATATCTAACTTCCTTTTAAACATAGCTAATGAACTGGCCTCAACAGTTTGCTGTGGCAGAGAATTCCACAGATTCACCACTCTCTGTGTGAAGAAGTTTTTCCTAACCTCGGTCCTAAAAGGCTTCCCCTCTATCCTCAAACTGTGACCCCTCGTTCTAGACCTCCCCAACATCGGGAACAATCTTCCTGCATCTAGCCTGTCCAATCCCTTTAGGATCTTATACGTTTCAATCAGATCCCCCCTCAATCTTCTAAATTCCAACGAGTACAAGCCCAGTTCATCCAGTCTTTCTTCATATGAAAGACCTGCCATCCCAGGAATCAATCTGGTGAACCTTCTTTGTACTCCCTCTATGGCAAAGATGTCTTTCCTCAGATTAGGGGACCAAAACTGCACACAATACTCCAGGTGTGGTCTCACCAAGGCCTTGTACAACTGCAGTAGTACCTCCCTGCTCCTGTACTCGAATCCTCTCGCTATAAATGCCAGCATACCGTTCGCCTTTTTCACCGCCTGCTGTACCTGCATGCCCACTTTCAATGACTGGTGTATAATGACACCCAGGTCTCGTTGCACCTCCCCTTTTCCTAATCGGCCACCATTCAGATAATAATCTGTTTTCCTATTTTTGCCACCAAAGTGGATAACTTCACATTTATCCACATTAAATTGCATCTGCCATGAGTTTGCCCACTCACCCAACCTATCCAAGTCACCCTGCATCCTCTTAGCATCCTCCTCACTGTAAGAATGTCCAAATTTATGAAATTCCAGAGTCAACCATAAAAAAGTTAATAAGAGTAGCCGATTTGTTCGGGAGTGCCTGATTAGACATAGATCTATCCATCAAAGGATTTAATAAACAGTTGAAATCTCCACCCATAATCAACATATAATCGTTTAAGTTAGGAACGGATGTAAAGAGATGTTTAAAAAATTCAGGACAATCAACATTTGGAGTGTAAATATTAACCATAACTTTTTGTTAAATAACAAACCAGCAATTAACAAAAATCTACCATTCAAATCTGAAATAGACTCATAATGCACAAACGAAATTGAAGGATCTATAAAAATAGAAACCTCTTTCACTTTTGCCTGTGAATTTGAACAGTACTGTTGTTTCTTCGAAAACCAAAAAAAATGCTGATTATCCTCTTTCCGCACATGAGTTTCTTGTACGAAAATAATATGAGCATTCATCCTATGAAATACTTAAAAAATTTTCTTCTGTTTAATCAGGTGGTTTAAACCTTTTGTATTCCAAGAAACCAAATTAGTAATCTTATCTATAGTACTGAAATCAAACATAAGGTATGTAAAGGATTAACCAGAATACAAACTCATGACCCTGGAAGAGGAAAAAAGGTTCAAAGAGGAACCGGAAGTCATGACATTTCGGACATTTTGCTAGTTACAAGTCAGCCCGTTTAAAGAAAAAACCTAAATTAAAAATAAGAACAAAAGTACCACCCGCCCCCCAAAAAACCCGGAAAAAAGCCAGGAAGTCGCCAGTGCTAAATCTAATGCTAAATCTAACGCCATCTCTCCAGAAGGTAACCCAAAAGAAATATGTTTTTCTTAAAAAAAACACCACCCGTGGTCAAAAAAGTAAAAAAGCTATTACTATAAATTTAGAGAAAGGATTACAACAATTACAAACATAAAATAGTTTCTTCTTACTCATATTTCAAAAAAAAGAGACCAAGCGCCAATTCATATTATTAGTTTTTTTTCATATATAAAAGATCGGAAATGATGCAGCAAGAAAAAATAAATTCTGAGAAGAAGGAGAGAGCAATCATAGAAAACATAGAAAATAGGTGCAGGAGTAGGCCATTTGGCCCTTTGAACCTGCACCGCCATTTATTATGATCATGGCTGATCATCCAACTCAGAACCCTGCACCAGCCTTCCCTCCATACCCCCTGATCCCCGTAGCCACAAGGGCCATATCTAACGCCCTCTTAAATATAGCCAATGAACTGGCCTCAACTGTTTCCTGTGGCAGAGAATTCCACAGATTCACCACTCTCTGTGTGAAGAAGTTTTTCCTAATCTCAGTCCTAAAAGGCTTTCCCCTTATCCTCAAACTGTGACCCCTCGTTCTGGACTTCCCCAACATCGGGAACAATCTTCCTGCATCTAGCCTGTCCAATCCCTTTAGGATTTTATACGTTTCAATCAGATCCCACCTCAATCTTCTAAATTCCAACGAGTACAAGCCTAGTTCATCCAGTCTTTCTTCATATGAAAGTCCTGCCATCCCAGGAGTCAATCTGGTGAACCTTCTTTGTACTCCCTCTATGGCAAGGATGTCTTTCCTCAGATTAGGGGACCAAAACTGCACACAATACTCCAGGTGTGGTCTCACCAAGGCCTTGTACAACTGCAGTAGTACCTCCCTGCTCCTGTACTCGAATTCTCTCGCTATAAATGCCAGCATACCATTCGCCTTTTTCACCGCCTGCTGTACCTGCATGCCCACTTTCAATGACTGGTGTATAATGACACCCAGGTCTCGTTGCACCTTCCCGTTTCCTAATCGGCCACCATTCAGATAATAATCTGTTTTCCTATTTTTGCCACCAAAGTGGATAACTTCACATTTATCCACATTAAATTGCATCTGCCATGAATTTGCCCACTCACCCAACCTATCCAAGTCACCCTGCATCCTCTTAGCATCCTCCTCACAGCTAACACTGCCGCCAAGCTTTGTGTCATCCGCAAACTTGGAGATGCTGCATTTAATTCCCTCATCCAAGTCATTAATATATATTGTAACCAACTGGGGTCCCAGCACTGAGAACGTGCGGTACCCCACTAGTCACTGCCTGCCATTCTGAAAAGGTACCGTTTATTCACACTCTTTGCTTCCTGTCTGCCAACCAATTCTCTATCCACATCAATACCTTACCCCCAATACCGTGTGCTTTAAGTTTACACACTAATCTCCTGTGTGGGACCTCGTCAAAAGCCTTTTGAAAATCCAAATATATCACATCCACTGGTTCTCCCCTATCCACTCTACTAGTTACATCCTCAAAAAATTCTATGAGATTCGTCAGACATGATTTTCCTTTCACAAATCCATGCTGACTTTGTCCGATGATTTCACCACTTTCCAAATGTGCTGTTATCACATCTTTGATAACTGACTCCAGCAGTTTCCCCACCACCGACGTTGGGCTAACCGGTCTATAATTCCCCGGTTTCTCTCTCCCTCCTTTTTAAAAAGTGGGGTTACATTAGCCACCCTCCAATCCTCAGGAACTAGTCCAGAATCTAACGAGTTTTGAAAAATTATCACTAATGCATCCACTATTTCTTGGGCTACTTCCTTAAGCACTCTGGGATGCAGACCATCTGGCCCTGGGGATTTATCTGCCCTTAATCCCTTCAATTTACCTAACACCACTTCCCTACTAACATGTATTTCGCTCAGTTCCTCCATCTCACTGGACCCTCTGTCCCCTACTATTTCTGGAAGATTATTTATGTCCTCCTTAGTGAAGACAGAACCAAAGTAATTATTCAATTGGTCTGCCATGTCCTTGCTCCCCATAATCAATTCACCTGTTTCTGTCTGTAGGGGACCTACATTTGTCTTTATCAGTCTTTTCCTTTTTACATATCTATAAAAGCTTTTACAGTCAGTTTTTATGTTCCCTGCCAGTTTTCTCTCATAATCTTTTCCCCCTTCCTAATTAAGCCCTTTGTCCTCCTCTGCTGAACTCTGAATTTCTCCCAGTCCTCAGGTGAGCCACTTTTTCTGGCTAATTTGTATGCTACTTCTTTGCAATTGATACTATCCGTAATTTCTCTTGTCAGCCACGGGTGCACTACTTTCCTTGATTTATTCTTTTGCCAAACTGGGATGAACAATTGTTGTAGTTTATCCATGCAATCTTTAAGTGCTTGCCATTGCATATCCACCATCAATCCTTTAAGTGTCATTTGCCAGTGTATCTTAGCTAATTCACGTCTCATACCTTCAAAGTTACCCCTCTTTAAGTTCAGAACCTTTGTTTCTGAATTAACTATGTCACTCTCCATCTTAATGAAGAATTCCACCGTATTATGGTCACTCTTACCCAAGGGTCCTCTCACGACAAGATTGCAAATTAACCCTTCCTCATTGCTTAAAACCCAGTCTAGAATAGCCTGCTCTCTAGTTGGTTCCTCGACATGTTGGTTCAAAAAACCATCCCGGATACATTCCAAGAAATCCTCTTCCTCAGCACCTTTACCAATTTGGTTCACTCAATCTACATATAGATTGAAGTCACCCATTATAACTGCTGATCCTTTATTGCACACATTTCTAATTTCCTGTTTAATACCATCTCCGACCTCACTACTACTGTTAGGTGGCCTGTACACAACTCCCACCATCGTTTTCTGCCCCTTAGTGTTATGCAGCTCTACCCATATCGATTCCACATCTTCCCGGTTTATGTCCTTCCTTTCTATTGCATTAATCTCATCTTTAACCAGCAACGCCACCCCACCTCCTTTTCTTTCATGTCTATCCCTCCTGAATATGAATATCCCTGAACGTTGAGCTCCCATCCTTGGTCACCCTGGAGCCATGTCTCTGTGATTCCAACTATATCATAATCCTCCATCGTAAGATGTAATACTTTAAGGAAAATCAAGCACTGAATCTACTACTTAATTACTCTCAAAAGCTAAGTGATTAAAAGTGAAAAATACAAAATCCCTAACGAAGAAAGGAAAAAAAAGAATACTTTTATTCAAAAATATGACAAATACCTACACTACAAAACCAAGGCAAGAACTCTCAAAATATAGAAATCTAAATCTGTAAGTTAGATATTAGCTTTTATTAAAAAAACGAAAAGCGTTAGACAAAAGAAAAAAAAAGCAAACAGTGCATTAATTAGTCCTTAGCAGAGGAAGACAGATTGTCAAGAAAAGTTTGAGCAATTCTCAGACATGCTGGGAACAACAGCGCTAATTTGAAGCCCTTATGATAAAGATCTGACATCTGTGGTTTAAAAGCCATCCCTTTCCTCAATACTTCCGGGCTGAAATCCTCAATGATGTGAAATCTGAAACTTTGAAATTCGATCATACCTTTCTGCTGAGCGGCTTGTATTACTTGATCCTTAATATGAACACAGTGAAACCAAACAATAATAGGTTTCGGTTTAAATTCTTTGGAAAGTTTGGGGCGTAAAGTACGATGTGCACGACCTAGCAATGGGGGACCCTCCAAAATTTCTGGACCAAACACATCCATTAACAATTTAGAAAAGTATTTAGTAGGATTGCCCGTCTCAACATCTTCAGGAAACCGGATTATTCGCAGATTCTGTTTCCGAGATCGATAATCTTTGATTTATAATGTTCCAACTGCTGAGATGCCGAAGCTAGATTTTTTTCCATGGATTCAATGTTTTGGTCTCTCTTCCAACCGGCTTCATCCAGCTCTGAAATTCCAATTTGTTGTTGATCAACGTCACGTCTAAATGATTTAACGTCATCTTGAATCGTCTTCAAAACTTCTTCAAACACAGCAAATCTTTGGTTAAGTGTATTCTCTAGAAGTTTCAACATTGTTTCAAAAGTTAATGGAATTTGCTTAGATGCTTTGGGATCGCCATATTTTTCTCATTCCCGCCAGAGTCTTTTCCATTTTTAACTTCGTCCTCTGGTCAGCATTTTCAGTAAGTTAAAATCAAAATTCAAAGATATATTTGTGGTATAAACCCTTTAGTGTCGGTATAGATAAAGTAAATAAGTTACAGGTAAAAGAAGTAAAGGGAATGGAGCGAAGCCGAAGTGTACCTCACGCCATGAGCGCCTCCTGGGGAGTCCCAGAGATCCTGCTTTCTCTGGCGGACAGAGCGTAGGTCTTCAGCGAAACTGTCTCCCAACCTGTGTCAGGTCTCGCCAATATATAGAAGGCTGCACAGGGAGCACCGGACGCGGTATATCACCCCAGCCGACTCACAGGTGGATTGTAGACACACCTGGAAGGACTGTCTGGGGCCCTGAATGGTGGTGAGGGAGGAAATGTAAGGGCATGTGTAGGACTTATTCCACTTACAAGGATAAGTCCTGACGAAGGGTCTCAGCCCAAAATGTCGACTGTACCTCTTCCAATAGATGCATTTTGTGTGTGTTGCCAGAGTATTTGTACTGTTCAGGTGTTGTAGGTAGAATCTCAGGTGGTGACGAGGGGACATAACAGGAGTGAGATATGCCAGCTAGTGGAATAGTGATGCAGCAACAACCTGGACTCAACGTCAGTAAGAGGAAAGAGCTGATTGTGGACCTCAGGAAGGGTAAGACGAAGGAACATGTACCAATCCTCATAGAGGAATCAGAAGTAGAGAGAGTGAACCTTTAACCTCCAGGTTGAGTCGGTAGTGAAGAAGGAGAATGCAATCTTGGCATTCATTTCTAGAGGAATAGAGTATAGGAGCAGGGATGTGATGTTGAGGCTCTATAAGGCGCTGGTGAGACCTTACTTGGAGTACTGTGGGCAGTTTTGGTCTCCTTATTTAAGAAAGGATGTGCTGACGTTGGAGAGGGCACAGAGAAGAATCACTTGAATGATTCTGAGAATGAGAGGGTTATCGTATGAGGAACTTTTGTCCGCTCTTGGACTGTATTCCTTGGAGTTTAGAAGAATGAGGGGAGACCTCATAGAAACATTTCGAATGTTGAAAGGCATGGACAGAGTGGATGTGGCAAAGTTGTTTCCCATGATGGGGGAGTCTAGTACAAGAGGGCATGACTTAAGGATTGAAAGGCGCCCATTCAGAACAGAAATGCGAAGAAATTTTTTTAGTCAGAGGCGTGGTGAATCTATGGAATTTGTTGCCACGGGCAGCAGTGGAGGCCAAGTCACTGGGTGTATTTAAGGCAGAGATTGATAGGTATCTGAGTAGCCTGGGCATCAAAGGTTATGATGAGAAGGCGGGGGAGCGGGACTAAATGGGAGAATGTATCAGCTCATGATAAAATGGCGGTGCAGACTCGATGGGCCGAATGGCTGACTTCTGCTCCTTTGTCTTATGGTCTTATGGAGTGAGCAGTTTCAAGTTCCTAGGTATCAAGATTTCTGAGGATCTGACCTGGCCCCAGCATGTTGATGTAGTCATAAAGAAGGCAAGACAGCGGCTATAGTTTATTAGGAGTTTGAAGCTATTTGGCATGACAACAAATACGCTCAAAAACTTCTATAGTTGCACTGTGGAGAGCATTCTGACAGGCTGTATCACTATGGAGGTGCTACTGCACAGGACCGAAAAAAGCTACAGAAGATTGTAAATCTAATCAGTTCCATCTTGGGTACTAGCCTACAAAGTATCCAGGACATCTTTAGGGAGCGGTGTCTCAGAAAGGCAACGTCCATTACTAAAGACATCCTGCAACCAGGGCATGCACTTCTCTCACTGTTACCATCAGGCAGGAGATACAGAAGCCTGAAGGCACATACGCAGCAATTCAGGAACAGCTTCTTCCCCTCTGCCATCTGATTCCGAAATGGACTTTGAAGCTTTGGACACTACCTCACTTTTTTTTAATATACAGTATTTCTCTTTTTGCACATTTTTTTAATAATCTATTTTGATTTACTTGTTTATTTATTATATTTTATTATTATTATTTTTCTCTGCTAGATTATGTATTGCATTGAACTGCTGCTGCTAAGTTAACAAATTTCACGTCACAAGCTGTTGAGTTCACCTGATTCTGATTCTAATTCTGATCCAAGGCCACATGAAGTGTGAATGAGATCATATTCACCTATTGTGACGATAGGCAAATTAAATTGGGTCCAGGTCCCAGCCAAGACAGAAGTTAATTCTAGCCATTACCAACCTCTCAAAGCAGTTCATCACCGTAGATGTGAGTGCTACTAGACAACAGTCATTAAGACAGCTCACCTTGCTCTTCTTGGGCACTGGTATAATTGTTGCCCTTTTGAAGCAGTTGGGAACTTACGACTGTAGCAACGAGAGATTGAAATTGTCTTTGAACACCCTGTCAGTTGGTTGGCACAGGTTTTCGGAGCTCTATCAGGTACTCCATTAGGGCCTGCTGCCTTGTGATGGTTCACCCCCTTGAAGGACAGGCTGATGGCCTCTGAGACAGAGATCACCGGGTCATTGGGTGCTGCAGGAATTCTCATACTGTCAAAGTGAGCATAAAAGCTGTTGAGTTCACCTGACTTGCAGAAGGCTGTCTCAAGAGCAAAGGAACAATCCCGAATGAGGTTGGAGGCAGAATCGGATGTATGTCAATTCTGGCAGGGCTTGCAGGCTATTACTTCCTACAAAGCAAAATCTAGCATCATGAATGGCAGTGATATGTCACTCCCAAAATGCTGGAGGAACAGCAGGCTAGGCAGCATCTATGGAAAAAAGTGAACAGTCCTGATGAAGGGTCTCAGCCCAAAACGTCGACTGTTTACTGTTTTCCATAGAAGCTGTCTGGCATGCTGAGTTCTTTCAGCAATTGGTGTGTATTACTTTGATGACCAGCATCTACAGATTTTCTCTTGTTTATGTTTCACTCCCAGATGAAACATAGAAACATAGTAACATAGAAATCTACTGCACATTACAGGCCCTTTGGCCCACAATGTTCTGACTATCATGTAACCTACTCTAGAAGCTGTCAAGAATGTCCCCAGTGCATAGCCCTCTATTTTCCTAAGCTCCATGTACCTATCTAAGAGTCTTTTAAAAGACCCTATTGTATCCATCTCTATCACCTTCGCTGACAGTGCATGATTATTATATTACATGGAAATTGTTGGTGTTGTGTAAGTAAGGTTGTTAAAGGCTATAGTAGGATATAGATCATTGGCTGATGGAATTTAATCTTGACAACTGTGAGGTAGTGCATTATGGGAAGTTGTGTGGCAAGGCTCAGCTCAAGTGCTATCTGTAAATTTGCAGATGATACAACCATTGTTGGTAGAATCTCAGATGGTGACAAGAGGGTGTACAGGAGCGATATATGCCAACTAGTGGAGTGGTGTCACAGCAACAACCTTGCACTCAGTGTCAGTAAGATGAAAGAGCTGATTGTGGACATCAAGAAGGGGAAAACAAAGGAACACATACCAATCCTCATAGAGGGATCAGGAGTGGAGAGAGTTAGCAGTTTCAAATTCCTGGGTGTCAAGATCTTTGAGGATTTAACCTGGTCTCAACATATCAATGCAGCTGTAAGAAGGCAAGACAGTGACTATACCTCATTAGGAGTTTGGTATGTCAACAAAAACTCTCAAAAACTTTTATAGATGTACTGTGGAGAGCATTCTGACCGACTGCATCACTGTCTGGTATGGGGGGTGGGGTGGAGGCTACTGCACAGGATTTAAAGAAGCTACAGAGGGTTGTAAATTTAGTTGGCTCTATCTTAGGTACTAGCCTACAAAGTACCCAGGACATCTTCAAGGAACACACATCCTGACGAAGGGTCTTGGCCTGAAACGTCGACTGTGCCTCTTTCTAGAGATGCTGCCTGGCCTGCTGCGTTCATCAGCAACTTTGATGTGTGTTGCTTGAATTTCCAGCATCTGCAGAATTCCTGTTGTTTAGATCTTCAAGGAGTGGTGTCTCAGAAAGGCAGTGTCCAGGGCATGTCCTTTTCTCATCAGATAGGAAGTACAGAAGCCTGAAGGCACACATTCAGCAATTCAGAAACAGCTTCTTCCCCTCTGCCATCTGATTCCTAAATGGACATTTAACCCATGAACACCACTTCACTTTTTTAATATATATTTCTGTTTTAGCACAATTTTTAATCTATTCAATATACGAGGAGTGATTGATAAGTTCATGGGTCTTGTATGTTGTGATAGATCCCTGGCTGGTATTGCTCTTGTGCTCAGCACATGTTTTTGTGCAGCCATGAGCAGTGCTTCTGTGCTGTCCCTCAGCCCTGCCATTTCCAGCCATTGGTCAGACTCAGCCACCTCTGATATCTGGTGATGGTATATCCCGTGCAATGGCTTGCCCTGCCGTGGCCTCTGGTCCTCTGGCTCTGCTTCACTCACTTCCACTTCCATATCCCCTGCCTGTTGTCTCAGGTGTTCTAACAGGTTGTACTTAGGGGCCATTTTCCTGAGATATTCATGGATGTTTCACATTTCTTCCAGGACTGTTGGGAAATGTATGATAATGTATTTTGGTAAAAGGAACAATAATGCAGATTATTATCTAAATGTGGAGAAAATTCAAACTCAGCAGTGCAGAAGGACTTAGGAGTCCCAGTGCAACACTCCCAGAAAGTTAATTCGCAGGTTGAGTCTGTGGTAGAGAAGGCATTTATTTCAAGGGGAATAGAACATAAAATAAAAGAGATAATGCTGAAGCTTTAGAAGACACTTGTCAGGCCACACTTAGAATATTGTCAACAGTTTTGGGTCCCGTATCTAAAGGATGTATTGTCATTGGATTGAGTCCAGAGGAGGTTCACAGGAATGATTCTGGGAATGAAGGGGTTAACATCGGAGTATCTGGCAGCTTTGAGCCTGTACTCACTGGAACTTAGAAGAATGCATGGAGATTCCATGGAAACCGACCAAATATTGAAAGAACTAGATAGGGTGGATCTGAAGAGGATGTTTCCTATGGTAGGGGTATACGGAACTAGAGGGCACAGACTCAAAACTGAGGGTCAATCTTTTAGAACAGAGGTAAGGAGGAATTTTTTTTAGGCAGAAAGTAGTGAATCTGTGGAATGCTCTACCACAGACCGCAGTGGAGGCCTAGTCTGTTTAAGGCGGAAGTTGATAATTTCCTGATTGGTCAGAGCATCAAAAGATATGATGAGAAGGCAGTGTATGGGGTTGAGTGGGATCCGGGATCGGCTGTGATGGAATGGGGGGGCAGAGCCGAAGGGCCGAATGGCCCAATTCTGCTCCCGTGTCTTATGGTCTTATGGAATCCAAATGAACAGCAGAGACCTATACAGTTTGGCAGTAGCAGCATTGAAATAGTTGCCAGTCAGTGTTGAACTCAACATTGGACTGCCTTTGGGGCTCCAGCTCCAGATTTTTTCCTCGGGGTTTATTTCCAAAGCCTTCCCTGTGAGTGGGTATAGCCAAAATTCAGTGGAGGTTTGAGATAAGAGTTTTTCTTCCAACCATGGCTGACGAGCCACATCTGCCTGAAGCAGCTGGTTTTAAGGCACAAATAGCCTGCCTTTGCCTCTTTTCCTGTCAGTAGAAATTGTTCCGCCGGGTTTAGTAGCTAAGCCACACATGTTGAGACTATATTATTTGAGATTCATTCTAAATTGAGTTTATAGCTAAGTAGGGGGGAGTGTAGTGTATTTAATATTTCAGTAATATTTTAAATATATTGTTTGATTAAGCATTCTTTGTCTACGTAATTCATTGCAGGTTTATACGTAAGAAGTACGTAAATGGTATATTTTCATTGTGCCACCACAACGAATGTGAATATCTCACTCAAGAAACGAAAAATTAGGTAGACGTGTTTTTCCAGGCTCCTGTGTTTTTCTTTTGTTCGTGTCTGGAGTTACAAAACATAACACAAATTCATAGCACCAGAACCCCTCTTTGATTTTGACCTCTGTGTTATCTATGTATGTATGTGATTTGGTACGATAATGAATTGCAACACGGCAATATGATTGGCTTCCTTGTGTGTCGTAGTAAGTAAAGAGTGTGTTAACACACTGACATGAGTGTGTATGGATCAATGGCTGTATGTATCATGGTACAAGTTTCAGCATGTCAGGGATTAAGTAAAGTTGAATCACTGGTTATCTGTTCAATGGCAGAACAGGACTGTCTGTGGTAGGAGTTAAAATGGCATTCTCTTATAAATATTATTTGCAATAAGTAGTGAAGGAGGCCTCATTCATATCTCTACTTTAATGTTATCTTCTGCCAGGCTTTGTAAAATATTTTGAACAGTTTTGTCAAAACTAATATAAAACTATTCAAGTTAGATTTGGAAACTTTCATTTACATACATTTAGAAGAATTTTCCCCATTACACATTGCAATGATATATTCTTACGGTAAAATCTTTTGGCAAATGTAATGCTATGTGGCAGGAAAATGCAGCCAAGAAGCCGATGCAGAATTTCAGGAAAAACAACTAAGTAATGATAGCAAAATAAATAAATGAACCGCGAAACTCAAGGTTACAGTAGAAGAAGTGCATTCTGTTGTTCCTGCTAAAATTAGGTATTACATTTTAAGTCCAATTCATTTGATTTCAAAATTTAGCCAAGTCATCTTTGAGCTATACAAATTTACTATGAAGAATTGTGAACACAGGGCCATGCATTCTGAATGGAAGTAACTGATTTTAAAGGTAGGAATTACTTTATATTTGTGCTAATTCAGCTCAAACATAAACTCATCAAAATAATTTTACAAATTTAAAACATAAAGATATACGATTATGTGTTTCCATCAAAAAACTAATTTCATAAGACTTGTTCCACCTTAATCTGATGCTTAATACTTATTTTAATTGACTCTTATTATCTTATAGGAATTTAGTTACATTTTAATTTCGGATGAGATTATATTTCAAACAATGCACAGTTTACAATCGCTGCTACAGTTTTTTGTACCATCTGTCCCAAGTAAAATAATTGTAGAATTATTTGCAGCTTTTTTAAAATTAAAAATTTCTTACAACTATAAGTAGATTCTGAAGCAAATTTTATTTTTAAAATAATGAATCATAACATCACCCTGCAGTGTGATCATATCACCACTGGAGGGACACAGCTGCTTCTTTTTCCTATGTTTTAGACAGTTGAGCTTTGTAGACAAGTAAATAATTTTCTTTATTAGCTCAGGAGGAAGTTCACTCTTCCATTGAAGCCAGATTTTATTAGTCACTATTATTTATTAGTCCTTACATTCCTGATATTGGGTGGACAGGTATGAAGCTTGCTGGCAGGAACAGGTAGACCTTACATCCTTGCATATTGTTCTCATATACAGAGCTAATGTGTACCTGCATATTTTTTGTCTTGGCTTGTAAGCACAGCGGTTAATAAGTTGGACCATTTCGATAAAAAGCTTTAATAGGGTTAATTTAGGATTGATGGAATTTCTGTTTTTAACATAAGCTCATTATTTAGTTTGAATTCTACTTTGCTTTGGACAGATTCTAAAAGAACTGAAGAATCTACAATGCATTGCCAAGAGTGGTTAAAAGAATTATCAAGTTCAGAGCAATATGTTACATTTAATGTGAGACAGAGTTAGGAATTGTTTATGTGATGCTTTCCAATTATTCTAGCATTCAGTTTTATTGTGGCTGATCAATCTTTGATCTTGACACGACCTTGACGCTATTCTCTATAACCAACAAGTCCCTTATAACCTGCAGCCTGTTTATAAAGGCCTTGAACAAATTCAGTTAATGCTGTGTGAGGTAGAGAATACTGAAGATTGATGACGCTATGGTAGAAGAATATTTTGTCAGCTCTGTATCAAGTGGATGACCTCTCATTCTGAAACTGTAGCCTCCCGGTTCTAAATTCACAATAACAAGAGAATGTTCTCTCAGTATCTGTTTTGCCAATTCACCTTTGAATCTTAGAATAAGGTCACCTCTGTTTCTTAAATCTACCATCCTTATTAAGTTTAGGTCTGACCTGCTTAGCATTTCTTCATGTGACAGTCTTTCATCAAAACAATCAACCTAGTGAAGCTTCTCTGATGTTTCACCAATGTAATTATATCCCTCCATAAATAAAGCCAAAGTCCAAGTGTGGTCTCATCAACACTTGTTCAATTGTAGCAACTGAGAGGGAAAATATTCCAAACTACTCAGATGGATCACTACATTAGAAAACATATAACAGTCAGAAAACTATATTGAAATTATTGAATCCACATGCCTGATGTTAGTTGTTAATTTAAACTACTTTGAACTATGTATAAATTTAGGACTGTAACCAAATGGTGATCTCTAGTTGCCATCCAATGACTCAGTCAATCTCTTACACTAGCTACACTGGATAATGAAAGCAACTTTAGGTGATCAGATGATCCACTCAATATTTGTTCACTATGTCCGGTTAGATCTTTTCATGCCAGGTAAGTTGTCAAAACATTAATGTTCAGGATATTCTATTCTTATAAGGATAGGTTCCCTATTCAGAATTTCTTGACTATTCTGTACAGTTGATATCCTTGTTGGTAAAATGCATTAACATTCTATGGTGCTTAAACAAGCTGTAATGCTTGACTCGCCTAGTTTTGCTTCCCATTGGAGGTGATATTTAATAAAATGAATAACATATAGCCAATCGCTTGTTATGTTAGAATTTACCCATGTTGAATTTACCACCAGAATCTTTTTAAATAATTCAACACCAAGTTAAAGCACTCAGGTCCACAGTGCAGGGCATTGCTAAAACTATAGAGAGTGGAAGAGATTCATTGACAGTTAATGATTAGATGAATCTGCACTCTGACCAGAAAGCTAAAATATGTTTGTAAGATAAAGAAGTAAAGGTAGTTGTGGGCTTCATTGTCTTGTTATGTGAAATTAAGAATAAGAAGCATCAATCAACTATAACAATTCTGAGATGAGAAATACTGTGTAAGATGAATTAGCTGAATAGGGAAATCCACTCAGAGGAATATTAACATACTGGTAGCAATCTAAAGAAAAGTATGGGCAAATCATGATTTTTCAGATCTAGGGATGGTTACCATGAGCACGCTTATAGTTCAGACCAAAAATTTAAGGTGCTTCAGCAAATCTTACTCTTTTATCAATTTTCCTTTTCACTTATGAAATACTGTGGAATGTGCAAAGTACAAAGTTCCTGTTATGATGTTCACAGTGGCAATTGTGTTGAAGTTAAAATGCTTGTGGTCAGCTGCACTTGCATGCAGTTAGATGAATGTGATCTTTTGATCTGGTGGTAGATACAGGGAGTTATGGACGTAGAGCAGATCTTCTATTTATTTTATTTATTTACTTAGTGATATAGTGCAGAGTAGGCTCTTTCAGTCCTTTGAATCACATTACCCCAACAACCCCCGACAATTTAACCCTAACTTAATCACCGGACCACTTATAATGACCAAGTAACCTATCTAGTATGTCTTTGGACTGCGGGAGGAAACCGGAGCACCTGGGGAAAAACCCATGCATTCCCTGCGAAAGACGTACAGAGTCTCCTTACAGATGGCACCAGAAATGAAATTCCAAACTCTGACACCCCAAGCTGTAATAGCATCATGCTAACTGCCTACGCCCACAATTTTTCTTGTGTGATAGTTTGTTTGAAGGCCTCTAAATCTAACAAGTATGTATAAAAGAAATGGCTTGCTGCCAGCCTTATCCATATTGCTTCTCTTAAGTTGCACCTGTCGTAGATATTCCAGTTACATGCATAGTAGCTGGGTTGATCATACCCAGTTACTTGAGTGTCCAGGAGATGTGGTTGTAAGTGTGCAAGCACGACAAAGTAACTTAACCCTCATTTATTATCATAGACTAGATAGCACAAATAAACCTCACAATTCCTAGTCATGGGGATCTCTGAATTCCAACTAATGAAACCACCCCTCGGTCCCAGGCACTGATCACGATCCTGATCTGAGCAAAATTCAAACAAAGACTTAAAGTAGCTCCATTTATTCACAAGTACAGAATTATCAAGAGACAGACAAAATCTTTGCTCTCATCCCAGTACCAGTCTATTTTTTAAAAATTTTTCAAACAACACGTGTCCATTAACACAGCCTCATAAATCAATTAGACATTTTAATGGTTACTCGTTATCTTATTCCTTAACCTCACAATGTCTGTGATACGCAATAATCCTTGACCGTTCACAGTATTTTAATGTTTACAGATAAGCGAGAACCCAAAAATTCTGAAAGAATCCAGCTATTACTCCCACTTGATAGATATTCACATTAATAGACGTGCAGACTTTATTCTACAGACCCCCCATGCTCAGAGTTCAGAAAGAGTTGTCACCTGGCCTCACAGATTCAGTCATTGTCTTACAAATTCCATATACTGCACCATGTTAATACCCCTCAACCATCAGGCTCTTAAACCAAAGGGGATAGCTTATTTTGCCCCATTGCTGAAATGTTCCCACACCCTATGGACTCTCTTTCAAGGACTCTTCATTTCAAGTTTTTGATATTTATTGCTTATTTATTTATTCTTTCTTTTTGTATTTCCACAGTTTGTTGTCTTTTACACACTAGTCATACACCTTGTTTCTGCAGTCTTTCATTGATTCTGTTATAGTTATTGGATTTATTGTGTATGCCTGCAAGAAAATGAAACACAGAATCGTATATGGTGACATATGTGTACTTTCATAGTAATTTTACTGTGAAGTTTGAACTTTGCTGATCCACTGAAATCATCTGCCAGAAGTAAAGTACTCATAAAAAAATGTGTTTGATGAAAATGTAGGATGACGTTTTATTTTTAAGATCAAATACAATGAGAGAGATCAATGTGTAGAATTTCTTACAAGCAGCATGGGAAGAAAGATCAAAAGATTACTTTTAACAACACTTTACTCAGGGTCCCAACTACCTGGCATGACAAGTAGATTTGGAGAACCTCCTCTGGCTTCAAAAGATAGTTATTTTCATCATGAAGCCATTCAGAGTTACATCTGTCTATGGTGGGAACTATCCAAAAAGGACAGAATGAACATGCCAAGCCCTCTGCAGCAATGCTACCAAAACCTCCTTATCCAAATGTTCTGTGGAAGAAAGCTCCTTTGAGGTCAGTGTTATCCCCATTTACAGATAAATTGCTATTCTG
Source organism: Mobula hypostoma (assembly GCF_963921235.1). NCBI lineage: Eukaryota > Metazoa > Chordata > Chondrichthyes > Myliobatiformes > Myliobatidae > Mobula > Mobula hypostoma. Next base: position 52,797,534 of record NC_086109.1, read on the forward strand.
AATGAATCCAGTTATTGGAATCCCCTGTTCAATAGCATTGTGAGACTACTTTTTCCATAAGGACAGGAAGAATCAGGAAGATTTCTTACCAGAACTTTTTCAAGGGAACTAGAAATGAGTAATAAAATACGTGCATGGCCTGAAACACCCCAGTCCTGTAATTCACTTAAAACTTAAGAGGGTGAGATAGTAAAGGTTTAGATCTCAACATACTAATAAACTATTGTCATGCCTTTTAAATCGATATTTTTAAGATGTATGATCTCCATTTTTAGCCTTTTAAGATCTTAACTAAATAACCTCATTCAAATGACAAATAATGAGTTAGATTTGAAAGAATATAGCTTGCATAATTTAATGGACATGTAATTTCTATCAATGGAGGTCGAAAACATTATTGTGGTCTTTTTCATCTTTAGGCTCTTGGTGGTTTTTCTCATGGAGTAGAGATCAGGCCATGAGAGAGCTAATTCTTAGTCAACTGTATGAAAGATGAAGCCAGCCACAAGGCAGCCTCTGGCCCACCTACTCACTTGCCATTTGTTTTAGCACATGACCTTGTGTGTATGTATTGTTTAAAGGTCATGTCTCTCCTTCCCAAATCCAGACTTTGCTGCATTTGCTGGTGATATCAAATTCTTCGCTATACTCACATTCATCTATCAAGACAGTAATGGTGCACAAGACAATCTTTGCCCAGTCTGTCTGCTGTTGTTGCCTGTTGGCAGACTGCCAGCATTCCTAAACAAGTGTCTAGCAGTCAGGTGAGACATCTGCATCATTAACCTATAATTTAGCATGATAATAGTATGATTTGCATCTAGAATTTGATTGGGAAACATCTGCGTTACACCTTCTTCCCTGTATATATAGTCATTGCTGGTGTTCAGTAGACTTCACTGCAGGTTTATTTTCATACTTGTACACATGCCAACGCAAGCAACATTTCTGTTCAATTAATTTTTAGGTTACTCATTTAGAGTGAGATCCATAAACCAAGAACCTCCAAATTCTATCCTGCTCTTTGTTTATTATCACAGGCATCTGTGAAACAAGTTATTGGATACATTTAAAGCAGGGGTTAGTAGGTTCTTGATTCGTCAGGGTGTCAAAGGTTATGGGAGAAGGCTGGAGAATGGGGATGAGAGGGATAATAAATCAGGCATGATGGAATGGCAGAGCCAACTTGATGGGCCAAATGGATTAATTCTGCTTGTATTGATAGCAAATATTTAATCAAGCAAGTGAGCTTAAAATCTCTTTTTATATTTATTGCTTAACACACTTACTCTATGTGACCTCTCTGTGCTTCTTAATGCAGCCACACAGAAAAGTTTACAGTAGATCACAGAATATTTGGTTCCTCACCAAGTCATGCATCAGTTGACATGTTTTGTGAATGCTCTTACAACTGATACTTTATCAATATGTTATCTTTTAAATCCCTTACATTACATAAAAGGTTATGTATGAAAAGGTAAATCAGCCATGATGGAATGGCAGCACAGGCTCAATAGGCCAATTATGCTCTATATCTTATGGTGTTATGATGTTCTAAAATTATGAGATTCAACATCTACACCCATGACGTTATTTGTACTTCATCCTGCACTAAAAGCTAATGATCTATTTTAGGTAGCGTGTACTTGTTTAAGTATTGGAAAATTGCAAATGTCTCCTCACTTTTTAAGAAGGGAGAAAGGCAAAAGAGAGGAAATTATAGGCCAGTTAGCCTAACCTTAGTGGTTGGGAAAGCATTGGAATCCATTACTAAGAATAAGGTTTTGGGGTACTGGGAGACTAATGATAAAATAAGTCAAAGACAGCATGGTTTCTGTAAAGGGAACTCTTGCCTGACAGATCTGTTAGAATTCTTTGAGGAAGTAACAAGATGAGGTAGTGGATGTCATTTACTTGATTTTCAGAAGGTGTTTGATAAGGTGCCACACATCAGGCTGCTTAACAAGATAAAATCCCATGGCATTACAGGAAAGATACTGGCATGGATAGAGGAATGGCTGACATGCAGGAGGCAGTGAGTGGGAATAAAGGGAGCCTTTTCTGGTTGGCTGCCAGTGATTAGTGGTGTTCCTCAGGTGAGTATTGGGGACTGCTACTTTTCACATTGTTTGTCAGTGATTTAGATAATAGAATTGATGGCTTTGTGGCAAAGTTTGCAGAAGATACAAAGATAGGTGGGTGGATAGGGAGTGCTGAGGAAGTAATGTGATTGCAGTAGGACTTAGATAAATTGGAAGAATGAGCAAAAAAGTAGTAGATAGAATAGAGTGTTGGAAAATGTATGATGATCCATTTTGGTAAAAGGAACAAAAGTGCAGACTATTATTTAAATTAGGAGAAAATCAGACATTAGAGGTGCAAAGGGACTTAGGAATCCTCGTGCAAGACTCCCAGAAGGTTAATTTACAGGTTGAGTCTGTGGTAAAGAAGGCAAATGCAGTGTTGGAATTTATTTCAAAGGGAATAGAATATAAAAACAAGGAGATAATGCTGAGGCTTTATAAGATACTTTATCATTCTTTATAGGTAGGCTGCTGGTGCAGTGACATCAGCGCTGGACTCCGGAATGTAGGTTCCCGGGTTCGAATCCAGTCCCAATCTGGCTCCTGAGTATGCTTTCCATCCGTGCCAGGTTGAGTGGTGAGCTCGCAACTCGACCTCGTAAAATAAAGAAAAGTACTGCGAAATGTCTGTGTGAGGAGTGGTGCCCCACACAGCCTTCCGATCCGTGCCTTGTAAGGCATGAAAATGCCCGACGCCGGCCTCTCGGGCCTGAGTCGACGTCATCATCATCAGCATCATCACTTATAAGACACTGGTCAGCCTGCACTTTGTAGTATTGTCAATAGTTTTGGATCACACATCTCAGAAAGGATGTGTTATCATTGGAGAGTCCAGAGGAAGTTCATGATGATGATTCTGAAAATGAAAGAGTTAACATATGAAGAGTGTTTGTCAACTTTAGGCCTGTACTCACTGGAATTTAGGAATGTCGGGGGATCTCACTGAAACCTAACAACTGTTGAAAGAACTAGATAAGGTGGGTATGGAGATTATGTTTCCTGTGGTGTGGGTATTTAGAACTAAAGGGCACAGCCTCAAAATTGAGGGGTGACCCTTAATAACAGAATAAAGAAGACTTTTTTGAGCCAGAGAGTAGTGAATCTGTGGAATGCTCTGCCACAGACAGCTGTGCAGGCCAAGACCGTGGGTATATTTAAAGCAAAAATTGGCAAATTCTTGATTGGTCAGGGCATCAAAGTTATGGTGAGAAGGCAGGTGTATGGAGTTGAGTGGGATCCAAGATCAGCCATGATGGAAAGGCGAAGAAGACTCAATGGGCTAAATGGCCTAATTCTGCTTCTATGTCTTATGGTCTTACTTCACCAACTTCAGTAATTTGGACATGTGTGTTATCACTTTACTCCCTTCTACTCCTATTCCCAGTGTATAGGCAGAGACTAAAGATTGTAGCATCAGGATAAGGTCCAAGAAGCTATGGTCAAGGGAGGTAGAGGAGCGCTTCGAGTTGGTGGACTGGACAATATTTAGGGATTCATCTTTAAATCTGAATGACTGCCACAATTGTCGGCAACTTCATCAAGACCTATGTGGATGACTGTGTGCCTTCGATAACATACTGGATATATCCAAATCAAGAGCCATGCAAGAAACAGGAAATTCATAGTCTGCTGAGTGCTCGATGAATGGAATTCAAGAGTGGTTATCCAGAAATATACAATCCAAGGTACAATCTACAGAAGGCTATCTTAAGAGGGAAAAAAACAAATCTGATCGAAGTTCCTACAAGGCGAAACCTAATATTTTGAATGGCTGTGAAGATTCACTCTCAGATGAGCTCAGTGTCTTTTATGCATGCTTTAAAAGGTAGAATAAAACTACCTCTTGTGAATCCCTGAAACATCTCGTATTCCTGTGATTGGTCTCAGAGCCCAATGTTAGATTATTGTTCAAGAGTATGAAACCTTGCAAGGTGTTTAGCCCTGATCATGTACCTGGTAGGGCACTGAAAACCTGTGTGAACCAACTGGCGGGCATGTTTGAGGACATCTTCAGTCTCTTACTGCTGCAGTCTGAGCTCCCACCTGCTTCAAAAGGTCGACAATCATACCTGTACCTAAGAAGAGCAGGATGAGCTGTCTCAACGACTATTGCCCAGTTGCACTCACAGCTACTTTGATGATGTGCTTTGAGAGATTGGTCATGTCCAAAATTAACTCCTGGCTAAGCAAGTACCTGAACTTGCTGAAATTTGCCCATCGCCACAATAGGGTTTATAGTGGATGCAAACTCACTAGCTCTCCACTCAAGGGTAAATACCTTTGTCAGACTACAGTTTATTGAATACAGCTCAGCATTTAACACCATCGGTACTAATCAGTAAGTGCCAAAACTTGGGCCTTTGTACCTCCCTCTGCAACTGGATCCTTTACTTATCCATCGGGAGATCACAGTCAGTGTGGATTGGAAATAAGAACATGGGATATAGGAGCAGAAGTAAGCCATTTGACCTATCGAGTCTGCTCCACCATTTCATCATGGCTGATCCCATTTTTCCTCTCAGCCTCAATCTTCTGGCTTCCCCCATATCCCTTCATGCCCTGGCCAATCAAGGATCTATCAACCTCTGCCTTAAATATACATAAAGACTTGGCCCCTGCAGCTACCTGTGGGAACGAATTCCACAGATTCACCACTCCCTACCTGAAGAAATTCCTCCTCATCTCTGTTTTAAAAGGATGCCTCTCTATTCTAAGGTTGCAGCCTCTGGTCTTCGACACTCCAACCATAGGAAACATACTCTCCACATCCACTCTAGTGAATACATGTCCAGAACCATCAGACACTCTTCATAGACAAGCCATTCAATCCTGGAATCATTTTTGTGGACCTGCTTTGAAGCCTCTACAGTTTCAGCTCACCCTTTCTACAATAAGGGGCCCAAAACTGCTCATAATACTCCAAGTGAGGCTTCACCGGTGTTTTATAAAGTCTCAATATTACATCCTTGCTTTTATATTTTAGTCCTCTTGAAATGAATCCTAACATCATATTTGCCTTCCTCACTACAGACTGAACAAGCAAATTAACCTTTAATGAATTCTGCACAAGGACCTAAGGTTCCTTTGCACCTCAGTTTTTTTGTATTTTATCTTCATTTAGAAAATAGTCAAACCAAGTGTGTAACCATACACTTCCTGACACACTATTGGCTGATTGGCAGGAGGCAAAGAGTGCGAATAAAGGGAGCCTTTTTGGTTGGCTGCCAGTGACTAGTGGTATTTCACAGGGGCTGTGTTGGGACCGATTCTTTTTACGTTATATGTCAATGATTTGGATAATGGAATTGATGGCTTTGGTGCAAAGTTTGCAGATAATTTTTTTTACCCATTCTCCTAATTTGTCCAAGTCCTTTTGTAGCCTGTCAATTTCCTCAAAACTACCTGCCCCATCTGCCTATCTTCATATCATCTGCAAACTTTGCAACAAAGCCATCAATTCCATTATCCAAATCATTAACAGATGATGTAAAAAGGATCAGTCCCAACACAGACCCCTGTGAATCATCACTAGTCCAGTAGCCAACCTGAAAAGTTGTCCTTTATTCCCACTCTTTGCCTCCTGCCCGTCAGCCAGTGCTTTATCCATGTTAGAATCTTCCCTGTCATACCATAGGCTCATAGCTTGTTAAGCAGCTTCATGTGTGGCACCTTACCAAAGACTTTCTAAAAATCCAAGTCCGCAACATCAACCGATTCTCCTTTGTCTATCCTACTTATTATTTCGTCAAAGAATTCCAACAAATCTGTCAGGCAAGGTTTTCTTTTGAGGAAACCATGCTGACTATGGCCTATTTTATCATGTGCTTCCAAATACCCCGATGCCTCATCCTTAATAATCGACTCCCGACCACTGGCTTCAGACTAACTGGCCTATAGTTTCTTTTCTTTCTATAATTTCATTTCTACAACATCTCCTCCTTGCTGACAGTCAACATTGGTGCACCTCAAGGATGTGTGCTTAGCTCACTGCTCCACTTTCTCTACACCCTAGACTGTGTGGTTAGGCACAGCTCTGATGCCATCCATAAATTTGCTGATGACATAACTGTTCTTGGCAGAATATCTAATGGTGTTGAGGAGGGATACAGGAGTGAGATAGATCAGCTGGTTGAGTGGTGTCTCAACAGCAACCTTGTACTCAATCAAAAGATAAGGAATTGATTAGGGACTTCAGGAAGGGGAAGTCGAGGGAACACATACCAGTCCTCATTGAGGGATTGACATGGAGAGGGTGAGCAGTTTCAAGCTCCTGGGTGTCAACATCTCTGAAGATCTATCCTGAGTCCAACATATTGATGCAAATACAAAGAAGGCACGACAGGAAGTATATTTCTTTAGGAGTTTGAGGAGACTTATATGTCACAGATGTACTGTGGAGAGGATTCTATCTGATTGCGTATGGGATTGAGGAGCCACTGCACAGGATTGGGTAAAGCAGCAGTAAGTTGCAAACTCAGGTAGTTCTATCATGAGCACTAGCCTCTCCTGTATCAAGGACATCTTCAAAAGGTAATGCCTCTTCCATCATTGAGGACCACCATCACCCAGAACATGCTGCCTTCTCTTTGTTACCATCAGGAAGGAGGTACAAGAGCCTGAAGACACACACTTCACGTTTCAGGAACAGTCTTTTAACTTCTGGTATCAAAGTTCTGAATGGACAATGAACCCATGTACATTACTTCACCTTTCCTTCCTTTTCTTACTCTCTTTTTGCAATGCTTATTTATTTATATATTTTTCTGATAATTTATTTTTAGTATTATGTATTGCAATGTACTACTGCTGCAAAGCAACAAGTTTCACAACATATGCCCGTGATATTAAACTGTATTCTGACTCTGATATCAAGTTTGTTATTTGTAATAATTAGACATCTCTAATTATTGGCTTAATGAGGAATCTTGATGGCATGCAAACATTTTTAGTAAGTAAAATTGATGAACAAATTGGGGATTAGGACAGTTGCAAATTTCTGGAAGATGCTGATCCATTATTACCATTCCTCCAATGGCATCTTACGCTTAACTTTTCCGTAACTTTTAGAATCTTGTTATATACTGTATGCACAATAAATTTTACCAGTAACCTCAGCATAGAAAGTCAAATATGGTCATTAAGAAGTTTTACTTTTATTATCTATTTCCCTTAAAGTTGTTTGTTTGCTTGACATAGCACATTAAAAGTACACATGACCAAACTTCCATTGTAATAAAAAATGTTTGCTGATATCTGCAAAACTAATTCATAATAATTATTTGGCCACATTCCACGTTGAATGTTTTGGAGATATAAATTTCTCAAAGAACTGGTGCATTGGATAATTATTAAAAAGATCTTACTCTCTTGAATATAGTATAGAAATAATTGTGTTCATATGATTATGTGTAAATAGTGTTTCATTACTATGTATTTTAATTACTTCTTTCTTCATGGTTTACACCATTGGTGAAAAAAATGAAATCTGCAGTCATTTTGCAAAATTTTTGGTCATGGATGATTAATTCAAAAGATTTCTTGGAATAGAGTGGTTTGTTATTTGAGTTAAAAGTATTCTGATATTAAAGTACAAAAATATTTTCATTTCTTTAATCTATTTGAAACAACCATTCAATCAATAACTGAATGATAATCTAGCATAAACAGTCCTCTATTATGGAAAATGGTTATGTAGTTGTCACAATAGGTCACGTTGAGCTGATAAATGAAAGGTCAGGTGCACACGACCCTGACTGTTTTCCTTTCCGATCCTAAGGAAGAGCTTCACACTGTTATCAGTATTGCAGCTTGCATTGCATCTGCTGTCGGCTGTGGTTCTGTTACAGCATTGCATGTGTAAAATCTGTGAGCAGGGTTTGTTTTTTTTTTCTGTGGTGAGCTCATTTCACACCATCTCTAAGCAGGAAGACACGTTACTATAGTGGAGAAAGACTACTGGTCATACTGTTCAGAATGTGGCCAGAAGAGTACAAAGCTCTGGTACAAAGCAGGTTGCTATGTTGCTAAGTTCAAGCTGATGACCGAAATGATAAGAATGTCTGTAGTGGTTTTTGAAAGCTGTACCAATTCAATAGTTGTCAGGGGCACTGACTTAATCCCATGCTAAAGCTACGTCAAAGCAGCGTGAAAGGAAGAGAAAAGGATTGTACTTCAAGTGATGCTTTCGAATAGTGTCAGCAATTTACTCCATGTAGCAAGTTGTAAAGAATGCAGTTAATGCTGCTTAGCGAAACCTCTGGAATTTAGAGAAATATATAACATTGCAGGGCACCAGTCTGCTTGATTGCACTTGAGTTGAAGCACTGTGGATCGGCTGTGCTGTCTGTTGTAGCATTTTCCCTTTTCATTAAGCATGGGAGATCAAATGTGTGCCTTTTGCTTTGTATCTCTGCACTGAAGAAAAATTCTCATGTGTCCCTTTGTTTGGTGGGTAGTTTCATTCATTGCAAATGTGAAAATATCCAGGTATGTTCTTTCCAGTTTCTTATCTCTCTGAAATGTGTGAATTATTTAATTTTGTGTTTATTTTTATAACTCTTTTTAAAATGCTTTAAATAATTTTCCTGGCACTTAAATTAATTTTATTGTAGCTTATGTTGTGTCTTGTTGTTCTGTTTAAATCAAGTGTTATGCAGAAAGCATGGATTAATAATGTAAGTAAATCCCATTTTATACCTCAGAGCATTAAATTTCAGTTTCACTGCCTGGGGTTTAAGAATGTAGTTCAATGCGTAGCTGAAGCACCCATTATTTCTGTGGTGCGACCATGTTGATGTTACATTTTTGCTGTGTGATACAGCAATTTTAAGTCATTTTTTACAAATAGGAATAAGCATGCTTAATTCCTTCTGTTTTGTGCATCACCTTATACTGATTAATCTTTCAGTATGAACAGACTGCAAAATTGTCACAACATACAACCTGCTTAAAATGTATACATGTTCTGTTTATCAGTAGTGCTACCAGGATGGCCAGCAGTTGTTCTCACAGTTACTACCTGTTCTTTCAAATTGGTTTTGAAGGTTTCTTAATTTTATATCTAAAATGATTTTAGTTATCATTATTTCTTTTATTCTTAACAAGTTCTTTAAATTAAGCTTAAATAGTGCAGGAGAAGATGTATCATGGAAATCGCAATGTTAACCATTGTCACACCCTGAAATCTTACTACCAAAAAGTACATGTACTTCATTTTATATACTGCTGAGGAGTTGGGGAACTAAAACCAGAGTCCATATATAAACTGTATAGTGTAAATTACATGTGGAATACCAAGAATCAGAATCAACTTTATTATCACCAGCATCTAAGTTATATTAAAATGTTCAATCTATTGCATTACATAATTTCACAAGCATCCTCATCTGCTGATCTAAGAGGCTTCCCCCTAAAATAGATAATTTCCATTTTTTAAGGGGCCATTATGAACGCAGTAAGGGAGTTTTTAGGCAGATGTATGCCTAAATGTTCTGTATTCACTGTTGGAGGAAGTTCCCATGGCATTAAATGTTACATCTGCTGGAGAATGAACTTTGATAATATGGTTAGACAGTTAAATTAATTTACCAATTTTCCCTTTCTTCACCCCACCAAACATATACAGGGTTTAAGCAAATTGCACAATGGGCAACAAATGAAAACATTATGTCACTATCTCAACATTGTGCTGCATGTTTCCTAATTGCATATGGTTGCAAGTAAGGATTGGAACTTTTTTAGAAAGTCTTTGCAACCATCTCTTGGTTAGATATTAAAAGTATAGAGAATAATTTATATTTTTGATAAAATAAATACTAATGTTAAAGAAAAATGTACAAATACATTCCTCACCACTTTGCCAATGCATTAGCCATTCTTTAGAGAAGCAGGTTGGTTTTAATCCTTTTGAAATCAATGGAATAGCAATTAGGCTATTCCATAAAGTGAAGGCTACTGGCTCTATTAGATGCAAACAACAGGAATTCTGCAGATGCCGGAAATTCAAGCAACATACATCAAAGTTGCTGGTGAACGCAGCAGGCCAGGCAGCATCTATAGGAAGAGGCGCAGTCGACGTTTCAGGCCGAGACCCTTCGTCAGGACTAACTGAGTTTCGGCCTGAAACGTCGACTGCTCCTCTTCCTATAGATGCTGCCTGGCCTGCTGCGTTCACCAGCAACTTTGATGTATGTGGCTCTATTAGATGATAGCCGCTGAAATGGCAGGACTTTCAAGTCTAAAAGATTAAACCCGGATCATTTATAGTTAAAGTACTCAACATGTACCTTAAACTTGTTTCATATATTTTCAGACAACAGTAACTTCAAGAACAAACTGGAACACAGCACAGGATAGAAATACCGGAGTTTAAATTCAGTTTTTTGGATTGGCATTGAATCCTCATAAATACAACAATTTTGAACTACCTTTACAGTTAATCTGATAGTTTTGTTTCAAATACCGATTTGTGAAGAAGGAAGATTTAGACAGATTTCGTTATAAGTACACAGTCCTTATCAGGCTCTTTCTTCAATGCATCTTTGGGAGAAGGGGTTTGGGAGAAAGAGATGTTTCAATCCTATTTGCCTATTTCTGTGCCATCATCAAGATCTTTTTTTCTGCATAATCTGTTTCTTCTGAGACAATGGCCAGATATAAAGGAAGGGTTATTTCTGCCAGCCAATATGGCTATTATCCTAGGAGAGCATGTGATACCTCCCATCTGAACTTCGGAGGCTGAAAACAGCTTGAGCTAGAAAGGCCGGGGTAGATTTGATGAAGCATCTTAGCCCAAAATGTCCACTATTTCCCTCTATAGATGCTGCCTGACGTGCTGAGTTCCTCCAATATGTGTTGCATGAGGTAGAAATCAGGCATAGGCAGAATTAAATTTCAATAGTACGTGAACTCCTAGCCATGAGGCTATGAAATAAACCTAAGTACTGTGCTCGCCTAAAACAGAAATAGAAAATGCAGGAAATTCTTAGCAAGACCGGCTTCATCTGTGTGAAGAGAAATAGAATTGACTTTCCCCTGGTGGGTTCAACGACTATTTGCTCTAAAAAAGCCATCTCAGATATTCTACAAATTCCTTCTCTTGGGATCCAGCACCAACCTATTTTTCCCAGTCTACCTGCATATTGAAATCCACCATCACTATCATCACATTGCCCTTTTTACATGCTTTTTCTATCTGGCATTGTAATTTGTATTCCACATTCTAGCTACTGTTTGGAGGCCTGTATATACCTTTTGTCAGGGTCTTTTTACCCTTGCAGCTTTTTAATTCTACCTACAAAGATTCTAAATTTTCCAATTATATGTCTCCTATTTCTAAGGATTTGCTTCCATTTGTCACCAAAAGAGCCACCCAACCCCTCTGCCTACCTGCCTGTCTTTTCAACATAAAGTAGTTTAAATTTATTGTGTACAAAATTGACGGAGAAGTCTATGTAAAAAAGTGATGCAGGAATCATAGGTGCAGCTTAGTTAAATTGCAATAGAACTATTTCTTTCAATGCAGCTTTTAAAGTGCATTGAAATAATTCTAAAATGAAATTTACTTAGCACAAAAGCAATTTAATCCTATTGGGACTTCCATGCAAAGCACCACAGGTATTTTAAGAAAGTCTGCAATTATTAAAAATACACAATATTGACATTTTTGTATATAAATAGTTAGTTTCTAATACAAATGTTTTTTCCATTTATTTTAAGAACAATATGAATGCTGCAATGTTCAGCACTGGATTTCAATGGTTTCAACTTTAATGGGTATCAGTCCTTGTATTTTGCTCCTGCCTTTAGCCTGTGCATGCCATAGCAGTGAGATGTGTTACTATGCAGTAGCAGAAACTGCCAATACTGATTCTGTAGCAGAGATCTAATCTTTTCCCTTAGCTGTTCATATAGCAGCATTAACAACCTTCAAAGAAATCTCCAGTCCATGTGCATATTGGAATGCAGAAGTGATGTGCATTTTCCTTTGGTATTTAGCAATACCTTACCAATTGACTATTAACACAATACCAAATACAATCATACTACATTGCCCACTTCTTCAAAATATCAATGGCATCATGATCAAAGGATTGACACAGTTCCCACACGTAAGAATCTGATTTTCATACATTTGTATTCAATTGTCAATTGAGCAGCTTACTGAAATGCAGTGTTTATACAATAAAATCAACCTATTACCCTTCTTTCCTCGGAATACAATTGCAAATTATGTCACATTCAGACTAGTACTTTCAATGAAACAAAATTATATTTTCATGCACTGTTTCTGTTGTTGCTATTGATGATATTATCTGCTACTTCTGCGGTGCCAAAGAACAGGTACTATTAATTGGTTAATAAAGGAATTTAATTCATTGCTTAGATTATGAATTTTGATATTTTGATTGTGGATTTCATTTTGGGGTTGAGCATATACATTACTAATAAGAGTTTCGACTTTCAATGTTTCAACTTCCCTTTCTTCAAGGTTTTCTGGGAACTCAATTAATTGCAGGCAGTCATTCATTAGATATTTCATTTAAAATTTGGAAATTTTTTCATACAGTGGATGTTAATATTTTACCAAATTCTAAATGTAATAGGATTTCTGTCAACTGATAAACAGGCTGTGCTATACTTCAAAGAAAGCTTTTCTCACAATGTAAAGATTGTATGAATATGTCTTTAGTGTTAGTGTCAGTTAACCCCTTCCGTACCAGGTACCATCATTTAGGACTGGGATAATTTCAGTTATCAAAAGTTTACATGGTTACATCTAGAATGTGTACAGTGTTGGTTGAAGAAAACGTGTAACTTGAGTTCCCTATTAGCTTCGAACATTTTCTTTCTGGAATTGCTTTTACAAAACCAAACTGCACACTGAGTGATGGAAGAAAGAGAAATAAACAATTAAAGTGGATTTATCTATTCTTTTTGATGGTGTGCCTAGAAATTAATTGTTGCTTAGTGGTGACTTTAATGGACTGAAACTCTGAGGCAGAGTATGAATCTACAATTGAGTTGTTTAGTGCTACTGGCTGGAGTTGAATATCTAGATAATCATGTTAAATTTAATGTTGATATAAATGGAAGTGAATAGTAACAATAACAAAATACACTTTGTTGAATTAATGTAATTGTGTTTGGTTTTGCAATTTAAAATGTTCACTTTTATCAAATTGGACTTGATCTTTAAACAGCCTTTTTACTGAAACAATAGTTTGTTCCAAATTGAGATCAAACAAAACAGCAAATCTTACAAATTTTGCCATGTTGAATATTTTGCACTCTGTAAATTAACTAAAAGAAGAAACTTTGATGTATGCTCATCTTCCATTCTACAAACCAAAACATATTTATAATCTCCCCCATAGTGCTGTGATGGTTAGAAACAAAATGCTGAATGACATATCTTCATTAATAAAAGTTATTTTCAAAGGCTAACCATAACTTGCATTTATTCACAGATTCACCCTTTGACATCATATAATCAATAATACTCAATCATTATCAATAGTTAAGAAAAAAGTTTTCTTGCATGGTGAGGCACAGAATATCATTTAAAAAGTAAACAACAAAAAATCCTAAAAGTTGGATTGCATATTTTCATGTCTTCATTAACTGCATGATTCAATTTTAATGAAAAAAAAACCTTAAATGAATCTTGGAGGCTTAATGCAAATTTCATAAAATATACATTATTTCTTCCAATTTACTGATATGCCTGGCACACTAATGCTGGAGGAATCCATGCACACACAGCAAAATCCAATAGTATGAAATGTGCACTGGATGGCAGTTTTGTAATTTTCATTCACACAAATACAGAACTTCAAATGTATGGTTTGCTTAAAACCTGCATGATCCTTGGCTGTCAAACTTAGTGCTAGGAACCCACCTGTCGTAGTTTTCCTTTAATACACGTCTATCCCTTCTAAGGGATTCCAGTCCCCCTGACCTTTCAACTGACCCCATGTCTTGACCCCTGTACATGCCAATCAGACTAGATTCCTCACCCCCAAACATATTTCGCTGTAAAGTCCTAGATTCAGACATGATGAGATCTTCGGTTGTGGTGGAGTGCATTAAGAGAAGGGTTTGAATTGTCCAAGGCTGTCAGGCACCAAACCACTTTGTGTACAATATTTCCCAGTGCTGTGTCTGTGAACAAAGCTTTGGTTGGTCTGTGGTGATTATCATCTCTGAACAAATGCCAGTCAGTTTACAGGCTATAGAAACTTAAGGCGTTTTATTGATTTTTGCTTTTGAGGAGAATATGGTCATAACATTTTGTTTAGATTTAAAATCTGGAGCAGTCAGCAGAAAAGACACTGATGGGAATTAAAAATGTGAATTGATATAACAAAATACACAGTTAAAATGTTAAAATTCACTGCAGCACCCTGTGTAAATAACTTTATGTAAAACTTAATTCAACTCTTATACATAGTTTGTCTCACTGCTTCTTCCTGCAGCCTTTTCAAAAAAGTGTTTTGGAATTCTTTGCAATGCTTTGCAGTTGAAATTGTGCATTTGGTATTATAATACTATTTGCAAGTTGTAAGTGATATTGGGTATAAAGATTTTTGAAGTTTATAAATGCTTTGCTCATTTCAGCAAACGGATTGTTATATTTAATGAGCCGCAGAGTTGCTTTAAAATGAGCAGCCTGTCCACTTGATGTCAAATGTCAAAGGTGGTATGCAGTGGAGATTCACTAATGAAATATTAATGTGCCATAAGATGATTTCCTATTAGAGTTTAGAACAATTTTTGTATAAGCTATATTGTACTCATTTCTTAAAGCCCTAGAGTCTGCTATTGCAAGATAGTGGCAGAAAAATTATTTCATCAATCATAATATGTTGATATATTTAGCTTTTTAAACTGTACATTGATGGTTTACTGGCATAATATGATAGTCATATTAACAGAAAGTTGAATGTTATATGTAGTTTGATGCTAATGTATTTTTTTTCTGTAACAGGCAGGCATGGGATACTCAGCTGGTTCAGTGGTATTGCTCTTCTTCCAGGACTTATAGCTGTTCCTGTCAGATACAAACACACTATGACTCATTTTTGGCAGTTGTCTGCTTAAATAATTAATAACATAAATGTCATCTATTTGCTAAGATGTAGGACATATGCAATTGATTGTACCTGTGCAGAAAGCTTGTTCGCAGTTTCACACCACTTTACCGAAATTGGTAATACCGGTTGACCCTCCCTGTGGTTTATTCCTTTTTGAAGAATCTACTCCAGGCCTACATTGCAAAGCTTTAGAAAGGAATGTTTACTAGGAAACAAGTGAATACGACAAGAAAAAAAGAAATTAATAGTGACCTAAAGCTACAAGCAAATCAGGCACAAAATCAAAAGTTTTCTGTAAATTTGAAGACCACTGTCAAAAGATTAGCAAAATGCCAGTCTGCTCATAATTTATCTGTGGATGAAGAGGAAAGAAGAGCAGAGTATTCACTTTCTCCAACATTGAGTTACAGGGTAGCCATAGCTAATGGACTGAAAAGGAAACTAAGTTCATCAAATAATGACAACCTTTTTCCAGTGCTATGGTCTGTTGATAGTGCTACTTCTGAATCATTGAATGAAGTCCGCCTTTGTCAGAAGGTAAAAGAGCAAAAATCACACACTATGCCAGTAAGAAGAAATAGGAAAAGTGTCAGTAGTCTTGCTGCATCTGATGGAGGTTCAGACGCTGATCGTACATTATTACGACTAGGTGCATTACGTAAACTTCGCAAATGGAAAAAAAGTCAAGAGTGTATTTCCTCAGAGACAGAAATGAGTACCTGGAAGAAGTCTCTTGGTTTCAGGAGCAAATCATTGGACAGAACTGGCCGCACGCAGCAGAAGAGTGGATTCGAACCCACATTCAGTTCAAGTGGCTGCATCAGTCAGACTCATAATGTCATGGAAATGATTTTTAAAGAGCTTCAAGGAATAAGTCAAATAGAAACTGAGCTTTGTGAGCTGCGTGGACATGTAAATGCCCTGAAACAGTCTATTGATGAAATTTCCACAAGTGTGGAAGTAGTGCAAACTGAAATTGAACAATTACGTTCTGGATTTGTACAGTCCAGAAGAGAAACCAGAGATATTCATGACTATATTAGACAAATTAACTATCAAGGAAACAGTGTAAGCCTAAGATTTATTAATATACCAGAGGAAATGCATGAAAATACTGAAAGTTTAATTTATACGATTATAGAAGAAAAGTTAGGACTAACAGATGCAAGAAAAACTGTTCAGATTGAACTTGCCCATAGACTTGGGCAGCGGCGAGACTGTATCAGTGCTAAGCCCCGCCCTATTCTTGTCTATTTTGACAGTCCACAGAACAGAGATTTAATTCTTAAAAAATGTTATAAATTGAAAGGTTCTGGTATTGGAATTTCCACAGAGATCTTTTATGACCCAAATGACAGAAAGGAATTTTCACTTCCACCAAAATCACAGACTTATGAAAGTATGAATATGAAACTAACAACAACCGAAGAAGAACCCAGAGGCAGTGAGTTGGCATCATCAAAATCGAGTGACAAAGACCTGGAAGAAGAACTTAGTAGCCATTGTTTTGAAATCAGTTCAAAAGCAGTTTTTGAGAAAGTACTTGTCTCTCCAAAATTGGGTGCAGAATCACACAATGTTGTTAATATTGACAGAACTATTTTTTGTAGCTCATATCCAAATTCCATGCAGTTATGTGCTGATGATAATTTCCATTCCCCTCTATTTGAAGACACCCAAAAACTGACAGAGCCTTATTACAATGAGCTGACGTCCACGTGGCTGCAGAATGATTACACTGCAGCTAAGCTCAGTCGTTCAGAGTCTGACTTTTCGAAGCTTTGCCAGTCAGTCTCTTACTCAGAAGATTTTTCGGACAATCAGTACTTCATCAGAGCAGATGGTGCCTCAGTTGTGTCAACATCAGAGAAGGATCTTTGGTTTCGAGGTAAAGAAGAAGTAGCAACCTCTTGGGTTAACACCAGTAATCAGCAGTATGATTATGAGGACCAGCAATACATTCAACATAGAGAAGTAGAAAAGACAGAAACAGCTGATAGTGGCATGAGCAATGGGTTAATCTGTGCATCGGGTGATAGAAGCCATTACAGTAATTCTCAGTTGTCTTTGCAATGTGACCTCTCAATGTGGCAAGAATGGCAGCATCTGGAACCAGGCACAGACTCTGGTCTAGACACTTCACAGCATGTTTTTGCTTCTGAAGTAAATAGTCCATCTGAGCAAAATGTCTTAAGCTATGCTACAGATTTTGACGAAAGGTACCAGGCTGCTAACCAAGACTATAAGGAGGAAATGTATGACACCACACTAGACACATCAGAAAGTATTGGTTTTGATGGGAAGTCACAAAATGAGTGGGAAAATATGTATGACTCCTATCATGACACTTATTCTACTGATCATTATCAGTATGAAAACAGATCACCACTAAGATGTCATAGCCAGAGTGAGCTACCCAGTGATAGTGACACAGTGGAAGCACCTGCTAAATCTTGGCATAGTCGCCTGAGTATTGATCTCTCAGATACTGGATTCAGCTTCCAAAAATTTGGATCCTCTCTTCAACGTGCTAAATCTGCCTTGGAGGTTGTTTGGAGTAAAATGGACTCTAGAAGTACCCAGAGTCTAAGCGAAAATGAAGTAAGAGGGAATTTTATGGGTCGTTTCAGGACCTTCTCTCAATCTACAGCAGATGAATCGAGCACCACCCTTGATTCTGATACGTACTGTGAGCCCTACTATTACAGAGCTGAGGAAGATGAGTCCAGTGAACAAGAAGGAGAAAATGGAATGGATTATGTTGAAGTGATGGAGGAAGTTCTTGCAAAACTGGAAAATAAAACCTTTCCTAAAGAAAGTGATGAGCAAACTTTAGCATTGGAGTCTTTGGAAGAGTATGCCATTCCAGTCTTAGCTGTAGAGAGTGAAGGAGTATCTTATGATATCAACAGTGTTAATAAAGTTACAGAGTCTGCAACTGAAATCTTTGAAGAGGTAGATGCAGCTGAGAATCATACTGTTTCAGAAGAATGTTCAGAAGTTCATGAAAATCAGACTGCTCCAGAGGAAAATCCTGAAGTTGAAATGGAAGTTAGAATAAGACCCACCTTCAAACAAGCTGCTTACAAAGCATATAGACAACAAATAGCAGGTACAAACACCAGATCTGTAGAAGTAATGTTCGGATAATGTTTGCTTAAAAACAGATGAAATTTAACATCAGAAATTAAATACAATGTGTTTGATTTTGGCTACTGAATAATAAGGTTCAGATTTGAACTTTTCTCCGCCTGAGTTTTAATTTCAGATGTAATTTTAACTTTTTGGTGCACATTTAACAATTAGGATTAGAATGCACTGAAAATTAATATATAGGGTTGTCTGATATCCTGCGCTTGTTTATTGTAGCGTGGTTTTGATTGGATTTTTTTCCCGAATGCCTTCCTTTTTATTCTCATTTAGTGAAAGCTTTCTGTCATGTCATGTTATTATATTTTATGAATTATCTTTGTTAATAATGTAGGCCATAATTGTTACCTTGACTAAAACCATTTCTTGGGTATGTTCACTTAAATTAGAAATGACAATTTTAAATATTAATTACTCCATAATATTTATTTTTGCTAAAGGTACTTCACTTAAACAAATGAAGAGTCTTATTAGTTTATGCATCTGTAGGGAATCAAAATTAAGTTTCACATAATTAATGATTTGATTGTTATGGTGAATATTGTGAGTTTTACATCCCGTTAGAATTTGTTGCAGTTTTGTGGATTAAGTTACACTCCTAGTTGATCAGAAATACAAACAACATTGATGATATGTGTTATTATTAGGAATTATTAGAAATATATAAAATCAAACATGACATACAGTATATCTTCTATTTAGTAGATGAGACTGAGACAGGTTCCTTAAGGTGGTATTGTTGGGGGAAGTAGTGGGGGTAAGTTCCCACTACCTATTGAATGCAACTGAAATAGCCTCTGACAACTAAGTCCAGCTCCTGGTCTTCATTTGTGGCTGAGAAACTAAGCCTGGCAGAGTTGTTTCTTCTGACAGAAAGGGCAAAGGTGGGTTACTGGCTTCGGACAGATGGGCCTTGTCAGCCATGGTTGGCAGCCCATCCAAGAAAAGGGAAGCCCTGATTGCAAATCTCTGCTGCCTTGCAGCTATACGCAGCCATGGGGAAGGCTTCAGGAGTAAACCCCAAGAAAAAATATAGAGCTGGAGTCCCTTTGGGCAGTCCTACATTGAGTTCATTACTGATTGGCAACTCTTGAGATGCTGCTGGTGCCAAACTGCATCAGTCTCTCCTGTTCCTTCAGATTCACTAGCTGCAGGGAGAGGCAGTACAATACTGAGCTTGCTCTCAATATTGTACTGCCCTGGCTTGCATATTAGATCCCAGAACATAGAAGGGTACAGCACAGATTTTGCTTTCCAATACTTTTCCGGATAGCTACCTTCTGGTCCGATTCTTCTCTAACTGACCTGGGGCTCCAGTTCCCAGCCCCTTGCAGAACTAGTTTAAACTGTCCTGCATAGCCTCAGGAAACCTCTCAGCCAGAATATTGGTTTCCCTCTAGTTTGGGTGCAACTTGTCCCTCTTGTACAGGTCACCCCTTCCCCAGAAAAGGTTCTAATGATCCAAGAACTTGAATCCCTGTCCCTTGTCTCCACAGCCACTCATTCATCCATGCTGTCACCCCATTCCTACCCACATTAGCCCATGGCACAGGGAGTAATCTGGAGATTACAGTCTTGGAGGTCCTTCTTTTCAGCCTCTTTCCTAACTCTATATACTCACTGTGTAGGATCTCTTCCTCTTTTCTGCCTATGCCATCAGTGCCAATATACACCACAACCTCTGGCTGTTCCTCCTCCCCCTTGAGAGTATCCTGTACCCACTCCGCTACATCATGGACTCCACTGATATGTGTAGATAGCTAACACAGAACATCCATGGTCAATGCTGATCAACAGAGGGCCTGCATTTAAGAATTAAACAAGAAAAATCATTGCTTGCCTCTGAATCTGAATGTACTCTGAATATGGCAATTGCTGACTCAGAATCAAATCAGTTTTATTATCATTATGAAACTTGTTGTTTTAAGCAACAGTACAATGCAAGACAAAATTTGCTGTTAGGATAGAAAATAAATAAATAATGCAAGAAGAAAGATTATTGAGGTAGTCTTCAGGGATTCATGGACCATTCAGAAATCTGATGGTGAAGAAGTAGTTCCTAAATCATTGAGTGTGTGTCTTCAGGCTTCTGTACCTCCTCCCCAATGGTAGGAATGAGAAAAAAGTTTGTCCTAGATGGTGAGTGTCCTTAATGATGCACTGTTCTTGAGGAATGGCCTCTTGAAGATGTCCTCAGTATGTATGTATGTATTTAATTATTTATTTAGAGATACAGCGTGGCACAGGCCCTTTGAGCCCTCCGAGCCATGACGGCCCCAACCCACTAATTTAACCCCAGCCTAATCATAGGACAATTTACAATGATCTGTTAACCTACTGGCCATTATGTTTTTGGACTGAGGGAGGAAACCAGAGCACCCAAAGGAAAGCTGGAGGAGTAGTGGAGAAGATTGTGCCTGTGATGAACCTGGCAGAGTCTATAACCCTCTGTGCCCTCTTATGCTATGGACATCCCATACTAGAATGCTTTCCAGTATACATCTGTATAAATTTGCAAGAGTTTTCGCTCTCAAGCTCCTAATGAAGTAGAGCTACCTTTTTTGTGATTACATGAGTGTGTTGCGCCCAGGATAGATCTTCTGTAGTGTTGACATCTGTGAAATTGAAACTGCTCATTCTTTCCGCCACTGATCCAACAATTAGCACTGGAGATTATTCTCCTATCTTCCCATCTTGAAGTCCACACACAATTCTTTGGTCTTGCTGATGTTTAGCGTGAGGTTGTTGTTGCAACACCATTCAATCAATTAAGGAGGCACGGGATCCAAGGGGACATTGCTTTGTGGATCCAGAACTGGCTTGCTCACAGAAGGCAAAGAGTGGTTGCAGACAGGTCATATTCTGCATGGAGGTCAGTCACCACTGGTGTGCCTCAGGGATCTGTTCTGGGATCCCTACTCTTCGTGATTTTTATAAATGACCTGGATGAAAAAGTGGAGGGATGGGTTAGTAAATTTGCTGATGACACAATGGTTGGGGGTGTTGTGGATAGTGTGGAGGGCTATCAGAGGTTACAGCGGGACATTGATAGGATGCAAAACTGGGCTGAGAAGTGGCAGATGGAGTTCAACCCAGATGATTGTGAGGTTGTTCATTTTGTAGGTCAAATATGATGACAGAATATAGTATTAATTGTAAGAGTCTTGGTAGTGCAGAGGGTCAGAGAGATGTTGGGGTCCGAGTCCATAGTTCGCTCAAAGCTGGTTGACTCTGTGGTTAAGAAGGCATACAGTGCATTGGCCTTCATCAATTGTGGGATTGAGTTTAAGAGCTGAGAGGTCATGTTGCAGCTATGTAGGACCCTGGTCAGACCCCACTTGGAGTACTGTGCTCAGTTCTGGTTGCCTCACTATAGGAAGGATTTGGAAACCATAGAAAGGGTGCCGAGGAGATTTACAAGGATGTTGCCTGGATTGGGGAGCATGCGTTATGAGAATAGGTTGAGTGAACTTGGCCTTTTTTCCTTGGATCGGCGGAGGATGAGAGGTGACCTGATAGAGGTGTATAAGATGATGAGAGGCATTGATTGTGTGGATAGTCAGAGGTATTTTCCCAGGGCTGAAATGGCTAGCACGAGAAAGTACAGTTTTAAGCTGCTGGGAAGTAGATACATAGGAGATGTCAGGGGTAAGTTTTTTACGCAGAGAGAGGTAAGTGCATGGAATGGGCTGCTGGCAACGATGGTGGAGGCGGACACAATAGGGTCTTTTAAGAGACTCCTAGACAGGTACATGGAGCTCAGAAAAATAGAAGGCTATGGGTAACCCTAGGTAATTTCTCAGGTAAGGACATGTTCGGCACAGCTTTGTGGGCTGAAAGGCCTGTATTGTGCTGTAGGTTTTCTATGTTTCTAACCTGCTGATCTATCTCTCTTCTGTTTGCCTCCTCACCTGCATTTTCTTCTTTTGCTCTGGACTAATATTACAACTACTCCTGATGAAGGGCCTCAACCCAAAACATCGATGGTTCATTTCCCTCCATAGGTGTAGCCTGAGCCACTGAGTTCTTCCAGCATTTTGTGTGCTGTTCTATATCCTCTTACTGAGTCCCAGTTCCTTTCGTAATATTAACAGCAATCACATTTGCCTCTCCACTAGAACTCAGGCCTTAGACCCAAGGTAGTGATGAGAACAATGTTCAAAGGTAAATTTATTATCAAGGTACATGTATGATACCATATACTACATTAAGATTTATTTTTTTGCGGGCATTTGCAAGGGGAAATAAAGGGATACAATTGAATTGTATGAGTAAACACCAAGACTAACAAACAACAATGAGCAAAAGACAAACTGTTCAAGTACAAATAATACTGAGAACATGACTTGTAAAGAATTTAGAATGAAGTTGCCTGGCTGAAACTCAAATTGAGCATTGAAAGTATTCTTAATTACACCGTCTGCCATTTTCCTGATGATGAAGTACAGACTGATTGATCGGTGATTAGCCAGACTGGATTTATCCTGCTCTTTGTTGATTGGACAGATGTGGATAATTTTCCATGTTGCTGAATAGATTGTAGTGTTACAACTGTGTGGATTGGCTTGGCTAGGAGCCACCTTTGATTGTAATCTTATTTTTAAGAATGTCAGATGTTTCATTATCCACTGTCTTGATAGAGAGAATTTACAATTTCTGCTGTTTTTTGAATTTTTGATATTGTGCTTTGTGATTTGACTTATACAATTAAAAATGTACATTGCACACAATTATAAAGAAAGTATATTTACAAATATCAGCTTTTCAAACAGTTAGTAAAGGAAAGAAGTAAAAAAAAATAAAAAGGGCCCATTACAGTTGACCCAGTCCAAATGTGCAGTTAAGTTGGAGCTCATCGTAAAGTTGTCTTTAACTCATGCGCTATACCCACGGTCTGCATGAAAGCACACACCACCTCAAAATACCACTCAAATCCACCTCAAACAAACAGGCTTCTCCATGGCGGTATTGGTCCCTCCTCCTTGAAACCATTCATCTGTACAAAGCACCTTGTGTAACGGGGCCAATATCCTCAGCCACCTTCCCTCTTGTCTTCTCCCAGCTCCCGACAAAATGAGCTTAACCCTCACCACTGTCCGTCACAAAAAGATCTCTGTCCAGCGTTCACTAGAACCTCTTGCAATTCCACCATCCTTATTGGCTGACACAGCACTCCTAAGTTGAGCAACATAGCCTCTTTAGCTCAAACCCAAACATGCTAAAAGCAGAACAGACTGCTCTTACAGGACTGCTAAAATGAAATACCTACAGCATAGCATTAAAAATCTTAACCAGAGTGTTACACCACTGATGTGATAGTCTTTTTGAACTCCAAATAGATATTGAACTTAACTGAATAAAATATTAAATACCAGTGGATGCACGTAATTACACAATAAAATAGATGACTAAAATATATCAAGTATAGAGCATGAAGCAATCTGAAAGCATGTAAATTGTTAATGTGTAAATATGATTGCATATTATGTTACTGGTATTAGGTATACAGCGCATCAACATGGGATGACTTCTGGCAAGGATAATGTCTAAATAATGTTGTACATATGAAGGGTGATTGATAAGTTTGTGGCCTACAGTTTCAGTCGAAGCAAGCAGCTGAATAAGAGAATGGAAGAATTTGGGTAGAAAGTGTCGTTTTTTTTTCTTAAAAACTGCTCGGGGAGAAGGGTCTGCACTGCGCAGGCGCGTGATGTAGCGCGCCAAGGTTTAAAAGCAGACCACCATATACTGCGGCCATCGTTGTAGTGGCCATTGTTGGAGTGGACTGAGTCAGAGTGGGATGGCTTTGGCTCAAACAGGCTTCGGTGAGAACAGGCAGAGGCCAGGGTAGGTTCCGGTAAGTGTTTTATTCAGATTGTCTAGCGTAGAGAGAATGCCAGGCAGGATGTTGGAATGCTCCTCTTGCAGGATGTGGGAAGTCAGGGAGCCCTCCGGTGTCCCTGACAACGACACCTGCAAGAAGTGCATCCAGCTGCAGCTCCTAACAAACCGCGTTAGGGAACTGGAGCAGGAGCTGGATGACCTGCGGATCATTCGGGAGAATGAGGAGATTATAGATAGTAGCTACAGGGAGGTAGTTACGCCAAAGGAGCAGAGGACAGGAAATTGGGTCACTGTCAGGTGAGGGAAGAGGAAAGGGCAGGCAGAGCAGGGTTGCCCTGTGGCCATTCCCCTCAACAACAAGTATACTGCATTGGATACTGTTGGGGGGGATGACTTACCTGGGACAAGCTGCAGTAGCCGGATCTCTGGCACCGAGTCTGGCTCGGCAGTGCAGAAGGGAAGGGGGGAAAGAGGAGAGCAGTAGTGATAGGGGACTTGATAGTTAGAGGTGCAGATAGGAGGTTCTGTGGTCATGACAGAGAATCCAGGATGGTTTGTTGCCTCCCGGGAGCCAGGATCAAGGATGTCTCTGATTGATTGCATGACATTCTGAAGTGAGAGGGTGATCAGCCAGATGTCGTGGTGCACATCGGTACCAATGACATAGCAAGGAAGAGTGAGGAGGTCCTGGAGAGTGAGTATAGGGAGCTTGATAGGAAGTTGAAAAGCAGGACCTCGAAGGTGGTAATCCCAGGATTGCTACCTGTGCTACATGTCAGTGAGGGTAGGAATAGGATGCTCTGGAGGATGAACAAGTGGCTGAGGAACTGGTGTAGGGAGCAGGGTTTCAGATTTCAGGATAATTGGGACCTCTTCTGGGGCAGGTGGGACCTGTACAAGAGAGACGGGTTACACTTGAACTACAGGGGGACCAATATCCTTTCAGGGAGGTTTGTTAATGCTATTGGGGGGGCTTTAAACTAGATTTGCAGGGGGATGGGAACCAGAGTGCCAGAGCTGACAGTGTGGCTGGGGTGAAAATAAATGATGTTAAAAGTTCAAGCAAATCCACTAATAGAAAGGTTGTGAGTGGTGGTAAAAATCTTCTGAGGTGTATATATTTCAATGCTAGGAGTATTGCGGGGAAGGCGGATGAGTTGAGGGCGTGGATTGACACGTGGAATTATGACGTCGTAGCAATTAGTGAAACTTGGCTACAGGAGGGGCAGGACTGGCAGCTTAATATTCCAGGGTTACGATGTTACAGATATGATCGAGGCAGAGGAATGAAAGGTGGGGGAGTGGCATTGCTTGTTAGGGAAAATATTACAGCAGTGCTCAGGCCGGACAGATTAGAGGGCTTGTCTACTGAGTCCTTGTGGGTGGAGCTGAGAAACAGGAAAGGTATGGCCACATTAGTGGGATTGTACTACAGACTACCCAATAGTCAACGAGAATTGGAAGAGCAAATCTGCAGAGAGATAGCAGGCAACTGCAGGAAACATAAAGTTGTGGTGGTAGGGGATTTTAATTTTCCATATATTGATTGGGTCTCCCATACTGTTAGGGGTCTAGATGGTTTAGGGTTTGTAAAATGTGTTCAGGAAAGTTTTCTAAATCAATATATAGAGGGACCAACTAGAGGGGATGCAATATTGGATCTCCTGTTAGGAACCGAGTTAGGACAAGTGACAGAAGTCTGTGTAGGGGAGCACTTTGGTTCCAGTGATCATAACACCATTAGTTTCAACTTGATCATGGACAAGGATAGATCTGCTCCGAGGGTTGAGGTTCCTAACTGGAAGAAGGCCAAATTTGAAGAAATGAGAAAGGATCTAAAAAGCGTGGATTGGGACAGGTTGTTCTCTGGCAAGGATGTGATCGGTAGGTGGGAAGCCTTCAAAGCAGAAATTTTGAGAGTGCAGAATTTATATGTTCCTGTCAGGATTAAAGGCAAAGTGAATAGGAATAAGGAACCTTGGTTCTCAAGGGATATTGCAACTCTGATAAAGAAGAAGAAGGAGTTGTATGACATGTATAGGAAGCAGGGAGTAAATCAGGTGCTTGAGGAGTATAAGAAGTGCAAGAAAATACTTAAGAAAGAAATCAGGAGGGCTAAAAGAACACATGAGGTTGCCCTGGCAGTCAAAGTGAAGGATAATCCAAAGAGCTGTTACAGGTATATTAAGAGCAAAAAGATTGTAAGGGATAAAATTGGTCCTCTTGAAGATCAGAGTGGTCGGCTATGTGCGGAACCAAAGGAACTGGGGAGATCCTAAATAGGTTTTTTGCGTCTGTATTTACTAAGGAACTACAGATTGAAAAGGAGGAGGTCCTTGATGTCTTGAGGAAAATTAAAGTGGATAAATCCCCAGGACCTGACAGGGTGTTCCCTCGGACCTTGAAGGAGACTAGTGTTGAAATTGCAGGGGCCCTGGCAGAAATATTTAAACTGTCGCTGTCTGCAGGTGAGGTGCCGGAGGATTGGAGAGTGGCTCATGTTGTTCCGTTGTTTAAAAAAGGATCAAAAAGTAATCCGGGAAATTATAGGTCAGTAAGTTTAACGTCGGTAGTAGGTAAGTTATTGGATGGAGTACTAAGAGACAGAATCTACAAGCATTTGGATAGACAGGGACTTATTAGGGAGAGTCAACATGGCTTCGTGCGTGGTAGGTCATGTTTGACCAATCTATTGGAGTTTTTCGAGGAGGTTACCAGGAAAGTGGATGAAGGGAAGGCAGTGGATATTGTCTACGTGGACTTCAGTAAGGCCTTTGACAAGGTCCCGCATGGGAAGTTAGTTAGGAAAATTCAGTCACTAGTTATACATGGAGAGGTGGTAAATTGGATTAGACATTGGCTCAATGGAAGAAGCCAAAGAGTGGTAGTAGAGAATTGCTTCTCTGAGTGGAGGCCTGTGACTAGTGGTGTGCCACAGGGATCAGTGCTGGGTCCATTGTTATTTGTCATCTATATCAATGATCTGGATGATAATGTGGTAAATTGGATCAGCAAATTTGCTGATGATACAAAGATTGGAGGTGTAGTAGATAGTGAGGAAGGTTTTCAGAGCCTGCAGAGGGACTTGGACCAGCTGGAAAAATGGGCTGAAAAATGGCAGATGGAGTTTAATACAGACAAGTGTGAGGTATTGCATGTTGGAAGGACAAACCAAGGTAGAACATATAGGGTTAATGGTAAGGCACTGAGGAGTGCAGTGGAACAGAGGGATCTGGGAATACAGATACAAAATTCCCTAAAAGTGGCGTCACAGGTAGATAGAGTCGTAAATAGAGCTTTTGGTACATTGGCCTTTATTAATCAAAGTATTGAGTATAAGAGCTGGAATGTTATGATGGGGTTGTATAAGGCATTAGTGAGGCCGAATCTGGAGTATTGTGTTCAGTTTTGGTCACCAAATTACAGGAAGGATATAAATAAGGTTGAAAGAGTGCAGAGAAGGTTTACAAGGATGTTGCCGGGACTTGAGAAACTCAGTTACAGAGAAAGGTTGAATAGATTGGGACTTTATTCCCTGGAGCGTAGAAGAATGAGGGGAGATTTGACAGAGGTATATAAAATCATGATGGGTATTGATAGAGTGAATGCAAGCAGGCTTTTTCCACTGAGGCAAGGGGAGAAAAAAACCAGAGGACATGGGTTAAGGGTGAGGGGGGAAAAGTTTAAAGGGAACATTAGTGGGTGCTTCTTCACACAGAGAGTGGTGGGAGTATGGAATGAGCTGCCAGACGAGGTGGTAAATGCGGGTTCTTTTTTAACATTTAAGAATAAATTGGACAGATACATGGATGGGAGGTGTATGGAGGGATATGGTCCGTGTGCAGGTCAGTGGGACTAGGCAGAAAATGGCTCGGCACAGCCAAGAAGGGCCAAAAGGCCTTTTTCTGTGCTGTAGTTTCTATGGTTCATTTTTAGAAAACCTAGCACATTTATTTTTCAACATAGTCCCCCTTCTACATTTACACACTTAGTTCAGTGGTCGTGGAGCATACGAATCCCTTCTTTGTAGAAGTCAGTGTCTTGGACCTCCAGAAAGTGGTCCACAGCAGGGGTGATTGATAAGTTCATGGCTTAAGGTAAAAGGAGATGAGTTATTACCTTCAAACTTCCTGCATAATCGCTCAGAATTGAACTGCATGTGCATGTAGCTAGAGCTGTATAACTCATCTCCTTCTACCTTAGGCCACAAGCTTATCAATCACCCCTGCTGTGGACCATTTTCTGGAGGACTGAGATGCTGACTTCTACAAAGAAGGGGTCCGTATGCTCCACGACTGCTGGACTAAGTGTGTAAATGTAGAAGGGGATTATGTTGAAAAATAAATGTGCTAGGTTTACTAAAATTGACTCTTTCTATCTTAGGCCACGAACTTATCAATCACCACTTGTATAGTCTAGTACAGATGCAGTGATGCACACCTTTTTTGTGGGAATGACTTCGATAATAATCTAAATCATTTCTGAGGAATTTAAGTCCAAATTTCCAGAGAGGCTCATGGCCACTGTCTTTCTGACCAAACTCTGACACTGGACTCCTCATGGAGACAGCAGCGGAACACCAATATCCAGCAGTTCCCCATTGAAGTTGTATTTATTTGTTTCAAACTTCTGTTATTGTTTTAATTAATTGAATTCTTGAGAATATTAATTATACATTTTATTTACATTAGTACATTTAATGTATAATTTGTGATTTTATATTTATTGCAGTCAAAGCCATTTGATAGCTTTCATGACATGTATCATATGTAGAATAGTATTTAAACTAGAAGTGCCTTCTGAAAATACAGAGCAAGTAATAAAAAAATGTTGGTTGTTAACCTTGTCTCTCATCAGAAATCAAATATTGTAAGTAAAATACTTGCAAGATTGGAAATAAACATTTAGTTTTTCTTCTGTTGATATCTTTAGCAACTTGGGAACATTGAACTCTGGGACAGTTGGGGGATTTTTAAAAACTGTTTAAAGGTCAAATTTAATATACAATTGTTTGTAAACTTCAAGGAGAAGTTTAATTGTCATTCAGCATATGGGAATACCTATGAATACAGACAAATGAAACAGCTTTACTCTAGGGCCAAAGTGAAGAACACAATACCAACAGTCATATACAGCACAATGCACATGGGGGAGACAGCATCAACTCCAGCATGGACACCACACCACACCACACCATCTCCAGTATTCCACTGGAGCACCCAACTCCAATGCCTCTCTCTCAATGGCTGCAAAAAGATGACATCGCAGCTTGAGGCCTAGTCCTTGCTACAATCAAGGTCACACAGCTTCCTGTTGTTTACCAATAAACCAATGAATTGAACTTGCAGCATTCCACACCACCAGTGCTCAACTGGTCTTGTGGTTACAAGAAAAACAACTAAGATGATCACTCACTGTTACACTATGCCCCCTCTTCACGCATTGATGCCTCTCTGTTGCAGGCAGCATCATGGTCCACACCAAGTCCAAGTCCTTCAGTTGTTCCGCCAATGAGAAGCTCACTAATGGGGTAGGCCTGCAGTACTTTAGGTTCTTAATGTCCAGCAAAGTCTTGCAATCATAAGAAATACATTTTAAAAAGACAATCATATCCTTGGTTGCCTCTGTAGAAGCTGCTGTGTCTGAGCATCCTGCAATCTTATCGGAAAATCAAAATGTCAATCTCGGCAAAGCTGGTGTATAAAATTAGCAACACAGCTGAATTTTGCAGCCAATTTGAACAATACAGTACAGAAACTGGCCCTTTGACTCATCTAGTACATGTTGAACTATTACTCTCCCTAGTCTAATTGACCTGCATCTGGGACCATAACTGTCCATACTCCTTCCGTCCCATGTACTTATCCAAACTGTTGAAATCAAATCTGCATCCATCACTTCTGCTGGCTGCTCTTTCCACATTCTTACCATGTTCTGAGTGATGGTCCCCCCTCGTGTTCTGCTTAAACATTTTGCCATTCACCCTTTTAGAGAGATTGAGGCCTGATGCCAGGCAAATGGCCTCTTCCTTAATGACAAAGGAGAAGGCTATCAACTTTAGGAGAACTCACACCACTCATAGTCCCCTTTACATCAGCAGCAGAGCAGTGGAAACTGCAAGCAGTTTCAAACTCCTGGGAATGCACATCACACACATCCTCTCATGGCCCTGGAACATATCCTACACAGTGAAGAATGCTTACTCATACTCACATAATTCTCCAGATGCACAGTGGAGAGCATCCTGACAAGCTGCATCACTGCTTGGTATGGAACCTGCACTGCAGCAAAAAGGAAGGCTAAACCACCTAACGCATTACCGGCACCAGCCTACCCTTCATCAATGACATATATACGGAATTGTGCCAGAAAAGGGTCAGTAACTTAATGAAGCATTCCACCCACCCTGCACAAGGACTGTTTGTCCATTTCCATCAGAGAAGAGGCTATGTAGCATCCACAAAAGGATCACCAGACTCAAAAATTCATGAGAATTTTTCCAGGAGTGAAAGGGTTACCATATGAGGAACATCTGGCAACTCTTGAGATGTATTCCCCGGAGTCCAGGAGAATGAGGGGGGGATCTCATCGAAACATTCTGAATGTTAAAAGACCTGAACAGATTAGATATGGCAAAGTTATTTCCCATGGTTAGGGAGTCTAGGACAAGAGGGCACGACTTCAGGATTTAGAACAGAGATACAGAAAACTTACTTTAGTCAGAGAGTGGTAAATCTGTAGAATTTGTTGCCACAAGTGACTGTGGAGGCCAAGTCATTGGGTGCATTTAAGGCAGAGATAGATAGGTTCTTGATTAGCCAGGGCATCGCAGGGGAGTGGGGATGACTGAAAGAATCGGATCAGCCCATGATTGAATGACAGAACAGACTTGATGGGCTGAATGGCCTACTTCTGCTCCTATACTTTATGGTCTTAAAAACAGTTACTTCCCAAGCAAAAAGGGGCTGAACAATTCTCCACCAATTACTTTATTACTTTCTGTCAATCACTGTACAGCCTAGTGTTACCTTTATGGACACACAAAATGAATCTATTGTGTGTGTCCATTATATATATCTATATATATATATATATATATATATAGAGAGAGAGAGAGAGAGAGAGAGAGATTTATATATATATAAAAGCTATTTAAATATTTATATTCATTGGGATTTATTTTTAATTATTATTGTGTTATCTTTTTTGTTTTTTTGTGCTGCATGGGATC
Source organism: Mobula hypostoma (assembly GCF_963921235.1). NCBI lineage: Eukaryota > Metazoa > Chordata > Chondrichthyes > Myliobatiformes > Myliobatidae > Mobula > Mobula hypostoma. The sequence goes on from NC_086109.1 coordinate 52,828,937, forward strand.
TAGAAAAACACCCTTTACCATATTTACACTACTAATTTTATATTCCTCTATGAAATATCCTTTCATTCTCCTATCCTCCAGGGAATAAAGTCCTAATCTATTGAACCTTTCCCTATAACTCAGGTTCTTAATTTCCAGCAACATTCCTGTAAATTTTCTCTGTACTCTTTCAACCTTACTGATATCTTTCCTGTAGGTAGGTGGCCAGATCTGCACAGAATACTCCAACTTGAGGCTCACCCATTCCTTATACATCAATGTAACATCCCAACTCCAGTACTCAGTGCTTTGACTTGTGATGGCCAATGTGCCAAAAGCTCCCTTTACAGCCCTATCTACCCTGTGAAGACACTTTTGGGTAAATATGTATTTGTATTCTCAGATCTCTCTGTTCTACTGCACTCTTCAGTGCCCTACCATTCAGATAAAGTTCAATGCTAAAGCGATGTTTAACTTTCTTAGGATGAGGTGCCAAGGATGTTTCACTGAACAAAAAATACGATAGATGGTGGAGTCCGAATAGAAAATGCTGGAAGTTCTCAGAGATCAGGTAGCACTCGTAGGGAGTGAAACAGGGCAGAGAGCCATTGGAAGTAGAAAAGTGAGAAAATATATATGTTTTAAATTGCAGCAAGGGTGAGAACAGAAGGAATTAAATATCTTAGGAATAGTTTCTGAAAGGCAAAATGGTGTTTGGTGATAGAAAAGGAAATAGAAATAAATGAAAACAGAAAGCCTCAGTTCTGTAATGATGTGAATGATTAAGGAGTATAGTCTTGGGCTACAGGACAGGTGGTGCACAAGAGATTCAACATCAGCTTGAGGAATACCATCTCATCTTCTTTCTATATATTGAAGCCAAAGTCAAGTTTCTTGTCATTTGCACAATACATAGAATAGTACAGTACAGGCCCTTTAGCCCACAATGTTATGCCGACCCTTAAACCCTGCCTCTCATATCACTCCCCTCTTCCTTAAATTCCTCCATATACCTGTCTAGTAGTCTCTTAAATTTCACTAGTGTATCTGCCTCCACCACTGACTCAGGCAGTGTTTTCCATGCACCAACCACTCTCTGAGTAAAAAAACCTTCCTCTAATATCCCCCTTGAACTTCCCACCCCTTACCTTAAAGCCATGTTCTCTTGTATTGAGCAGTGGTGCCCTGGGGAAGAGGCGCTGGCTGTCCACTCTATTCCTCTTAATATCTTGTATACCTCTATCATGTCTCCCTCATGTTCCTTCTCTCCAAAGAGTAAAGCCCTCGCTCCCTTAATCTCTGATCATAATTCATACTCTCGAAACCAGGCAGCATCCTGGTAAATATCCTCTGTACCCTTTCCAATGCTTCCACATCCTTCCTATAGTGTGACGACCAGAACTGGACACAGTACTCCAAGTGTGGCCTAACCAGAGTTTTATAGAGCTGCAACACACATAAAAGTTGCTGGTGATCGCAGCACGCCAGGCAGCATCTATCGGAAGAGGTACAGTCGATGTTTCGGGCCGAGACCCTTCGTCAGTACCCTGACCCTGACGAAAGGTCTCGGCCCAAAACGTCAACTGTACCGCTTTCTAGAGATCTGCCTCGCCTGCTGCGATCACCAGCAACTTTTATGTGTGTTTCTTGAAATTCCAGCATCTGCAGATTTCCTCGTATTTGTGTTTCACAGAGCTGCATCATTACCTCGCGACTCTTAAACTCTATCCTTCGACTTATGAAGGCACCCCATAAGCTTTCTTAACTACCCTATCTACCTGTGAGGCAACTTTCAGGGATCTGTGGACTTGTACCCCCAGATCCATCTGCTCCTCCACACTACCAAGTATCCTGCCATTTACTTTGTACTCTGCCTTGGAGTTTGTCCTTCCAAAGTGTACCACCTCACACTTCTCCGGGTTGACCACTCTTCTACCTCCACATCTAGGTCGTTAATAAAAATCACAAAAAGTAGAGGTCCCAGAACCGATCCTTGTGGGACACCACTAGTCACAACCCTCCAATCCGAATGTACTCCCTCCACCATGACCCTCTGCTTTCTGCAGGCAAGCCAATTCTGAAACCACCTGGCTAAACTTCCCTGAATCCCATGCTTTCTGACTTTCTGAATAAGCATACCGTGTGAAACCTTGTCAGATGTTTTACTAAAATCCATACAGATCACATCCACTGCACTACCCTCATCTATATGCCTGGTCACCTCCTCAAAGAACTCATATCAGGCTTGTTGGACATGATCAGCCCTTCACAAAGCCATGCTGACTGTCCCTGATCAGACCATGATTCTCTAAATGCCTATAGATCTTATCTCTAAGAATCTTTTCCAACAGCTTTCCCATCACAGACGTAAGGGTCACTGGTCTATAATTACCCGGACTATCCCTACTACCTTTTTTGAACAAGGGAACAACACTCACCTTCCTCCATTCCTCTGGTACCATTCCCGTGGACAGGGACATAAAGATCCTAGCCAGAGTCTCAGCAATCTCTTCCCTCACCTTGTGCAGCAGCCTGGGGAATATTCCGTTAGGTCTCGGGGACTTATCCGTCCTAACGTATTTTAACAGCTCCAACACCTCCTCTCCCTTAATATCAACATGCTCCAGAAAATCAACCTCACTCATATTGTCCTCACTGTCATCAAGTTCCCTCTCATTGGTGAATACCGAAGAGAAGTATTCATTGAGGACCTCACTCACTTCCACAGCCTCCAAGCACATCTTCCCACCTTTATCTCTAATCGGTCCTACCTTCACTCCTGTCATCCTTTTGTTCTTCACATAATTGAAGAATGCCTTGGGTTTTTCCTTTACCCTACTTGCCAAAGTCTTCTCATGCCCCCTTCTTGCTCTTCTCAGCCCCTTCTTAAGCTCCTTTCTTGCTACCCTATATTCCTCAATAGACCCATCTGATCCTTGCTTCCTAAACCTCATGTATGCTGCCTTCTTCCACCTGCCTAGATTTTCCACCTCACTTGTCACCCATGGTTCCTTCACCCTACCATTCTTTATCTTCCTCACTGGGACAAACTTATCCCTAATATCCTGCAAGAGATCCCTTAACATCAACCACATTTCCCTGCAAAAGCATCATCCCAATTCACACCTGCAAGTTCTAGCCTTATAGCCTCATAATTTGTCCTTCCCCAATTAAAAATTTTCCTGTCCTCTCTGATTCTATCCTTTTCCATGATAATGTTAAAGACCAGGGAGCGGTGGTCACTGTCCCCCAGATGCTCACCCACTGAGAGTTCTGTAACCTGACCCGGTTCATTACCTAATACTAGATCTAGTATGGCATTCCTCTTAGTCGGCCTGTCAACATACTGTGATAGGAATCCATCCTGGACACACTTAACAAACTCTGCCCCATCTAAACCATTGGAATGAATCAGGTGCCAATCAATATTAGGGAAGTTAAAGTCACCCATGATAACAACCCTGTTATTTTTGCACCTTTTCAAAATCTGCCTCCCAATCTGCTCCTCGGTATCTCTGCTGCTGCCATACATGTATGTAGAGGTGCAATGAAAAGTTTCCTTGCAACAGAATCAAGAGCACACAGTAGCATTCACAATACAACATAAATCAAACAAATTGTACACATTCCTTATAGAGAGGAACACAATTAGGATAAAAACCAAAGTCCATTTAGTGTAAAATGGACTAAGTGGTTGTTGTGTTGCTAAACTGTAGTGATTAGGGTTCTGTCAGTTATTTCAGTTACTGAATAGTTGAAGACCAGCGGCTCTTCTTGAAACAAGTGCTATGAGGCTACAGGCTTCAGTACCTTCTGCACCTCCTGCTTGACGATGACTGCCAGAATTTAGCATGGGCTGGATGGTAGGGATCCCTGACCTTCTTGAGGCAGAACCTCCTATAAATATTCCCAATGGTGGGTACGGATGTGCTTGTGATGTTTTGGGCAGAGTCCACTAATCTTTGCAGATGAGTTCCAGTGCATTTGAATTGTCATATCAGATCATGATGCAACCAGTCAGGATACTTTCAACAGTATATATGCATAAGTTTGTGAAAGTAGTATCGGCCATCAGAGTTTCATGTTTAGTTTAACTTTTGCAGGTAACCAATTCTTTTGAACTACTGAGTGCTTCCACTCCAAGTGATAAATGATCAGATCTGGGAATTGCAGATTCTTCCTAAGATTGACAGGAAGTACCTGATGACATGAGTGGCTTGCTCCTTCTGTTGTTTACACAAGGCCTCTTTCTGTGTCCTCCTTGTGCATTCTCCTGAGGTTCTCTATGCCATTCCAATACCACATCTATAATACATTTGGAGACTACTCCATTTTAAACAGTCAACAGCCAGAGCTTCCCAGAAGTCAGTTGGGATGTTGCAATTCATCAAATAAGTTTTGAACACATTCATGATGATTTCCACTGTCAATCTGGTAAGCTGTTTCTTGACTGAGTTCAGAATAATGCGTTGATTTCTGGAGAATGCTAGTGATGTGGTCTGCTCAATACAGTAAACTGGATTTGACCTAGGAAAGGACACTGCTGTTGGTTCATTTATTCTTCCAGTGTATTTGGCGAATTTTGCAATAATGGTATTTTTTCAGTATTGAAGTGTATTCATAATCTGATTTAGTAGCGAAATAATGTTCCATTTGTTTTAACATTTGACATTAATGCATTATAGTATTTTTGTTGGAGCAATGCCAGTTATTCAGTAAAATTCAGCAGATCATACAGAAATTTTCACTTCAGTGTCCGTGCTAGTGATTGCTGGAGGAAGTAATCTCATCCCTGTAGCGCCAATCCTCAATATTCAACGAAGAAAGTGTATTTCTAATTTTTTCCTGATTGAAAAGGTGTAATTCTCATTTTTTTTTGCAGTACTTTCTGCCTTTAAAAATATCTCTAGGAATTAAATGCAAGTTATGTAGGAATACAACTCTGCATTGCCTAATTAGAGAATAACTTTGGGAAGCAGTGTAACTGCCCTCGGCTGTAAATGTCTTCAAAGTATTTAATTATCAAATAAGTGGAGTGCATGTGTTATTGCCATAGCTGATCCAGTGTTTTCATTTAACTTGTATCATTACAAACCTCCTCACCACATTCTACAGAGGTTGTTTTGAGAGCATCCTGAGCAGCTGCATCACTGCCTGATTTGGAAATTTTAGCTGAGAAGACCATCGGGGTCTCTCTTCCCGCCATTACAGACATTTACACTGCACGCTGCATCCGTAAAGCAAGCAGCATTATGAAGGACCCCACTCACCCCTCATACAAACTCTTCTCCCTCCTGCCAACTGGCAAAAGGCACCGAAGTATTCGGGATCTCACGACCAGATTATGTAACAGTTTCTTCCCCCAAGCCATCTGACTCCTCAATACCTAGAGCCTGGACTGACATCAACCTACTGCCCTCTACTGTGCATATTGTCTTGTTTATTATTTAATGTAATGCCTGCACTGTTTTGTGCACTTTATGCAGTACTGGGTAGGCCTGTAATCTAGTGTAGTTTTTGTATTGTTCATGTAGGACCATGGTCCTGAAAAACATTGTCTCGTTTTTACTGTGTACTGTACCAGCAGTTATGGTCGAAATGAAAATAAAACGTGACTTGACTTGACTTTAACATCCTAAGAAATTTGGAGAAAGTCTTTTTTTCAGTTGGGATTTTGATGCACATTGGTAGGGCATGAACGTTTCATATACTTTTAGGGAAGTTTCCTGACTGATCTTAAGACTCATTCAACTCTGCTGAGGTATCAGCATTATTTGGAAATTAAAGTAGTTTATGTTACTGTCTTTAGCTTTTAATATGTTTGGCAAATCTTCTGGCCTTCACATGAGCCTTAATGTTCAGCATGTCTGGTGTCAGCTTTATGTCTGCACCTTTGGTAATATCTTGAGGCTACAGAAGAATTGAATCAACTGGCTCTCTTTACTGTTATCAGTGGAAGTGATTCTTGGGTGGTTTAATGCACCATTCACTTCAGGTCTGCCCACAGTTAAACTGAGTGCCCCTGTTGAAATGTGAAATGAGCTCAGATGTTAATTATTTTGTGGTTGATTATGTAAAATTCTGATGGTCATACCTCCTCCAGAAGAGGCCCCAATGATCCAGGAATCTAAAGACCTGACCCCTACAGCCACGCATTAATATAGACATTATATGGTAGTAATCTCAGGATTCAGGGTAGAAATCCAGGATTGCTACCTGTGCTAATGAGCGCAAGAATAGTATGATCAGGCATATTAACAGACATCCCACCTCTCCTGCATATTAGTGGCAGCTCCATGACGCCCGCAAATTATATACAGTATCCCGGAAATCAATTTTTTTGAGAGGGAGAGGAAGAAGAAGAGCGCGAGGGAGCATCCTGATTGGTCTCTCTTCGTGCTAAGTAGACCTATCAATTTTCTCTGTGGACGGGCTTTACAGTCGACCTCAAAAATAATGACAGTGTTGCTTGCTGCACTGTTTGCAACAGTGACTTTTCTATTGCCCATGGTGGATTAAAATGTAAAAGACAAGTTGAGGTGAGTTTAATAGGTGTCATTCATTCATTAGCATAGCTAACATTATTTAAACTAGCTGGCTAGTTGCTAAGGAGCTACTCTATTGATGTCCGTTGTGATGAGGCCAAACTCCCTGTAGACTTGCTTAAAGTTGTAATAGAATAAAAAACACCTCCATGATAATATAATATAATATAAGTACATATTTAGTGTCACATTTTCTGCATATACCCAACTTGGTTTACAGATTGGACAAAATCACTAAACAAACCCTTGGAGGTTGACTGGGGGGGGGAAATATGGGGTTGCGGGGGATGAGGGTGCTACTACCTCCCTGAAATGAGTTTTTGCTGGGTGGAATGTCTGTATTAATGCGTGGCTGTATGGGGCAGGGCTTTAGATTCCTGGATCACTGGGGCCTCTTCTGGAGGAGGTATAACCAGAACAAAGAGGATGGGTTACACCTGAACCCAAAGGGGCCCAATATTCTAGCAGCCAGGTTTAATAGAGCTGCTAGGGAGGGTTTAAGCTAATTTGGCAGGGGAATGGGAACCGGAGTGATGGGGCTGAGGAAGGGGAAAACAGAAATAAATCAAAGATAGTGTGCAACAGAGATGATAGAAAGAACAAGCAGAAAATGAGACATAGTCACAGCCGGTGGGATGAGTTACAGGACAATAGAGAAACAGAAAGCAACAAATAGAGTCATGGTGCAGTTAAAACACAAAGCAGCAGGAATAGATTGTGATTGGGGTGATTTGGATCCTCAGTGATCCTTCGGGCCCTTTTTACACACCCGTCTTTGTAAATGTCCTGAATCATGGGAAGTTCACAACTACAGATGTGTTGGCTGTCCGCCACACTCTCTGCAGGATCCTGTGATTAAGGGAGGTACAGTTCCCATACCAGGCAGTGAAGCAGCCAGTCAGGATGCTCTCAATTGTGCCCCTGTAGAAAGTTCTTAATATATGGGCCCCATACCAAACTTCCTAAACCATCTGAGGTGAAAGAGGTGCCGTTGTACAGACCACGTGAGGTTTTTGGTAATATGGATGCCGAGGAATTCAAGCTGTTTACCCTCTCAATCCCAGATCCATTGATGTTAAAAGGGGTTAGCTTGTCTCCATTCCTCCTGTAATCCACAACCAGCTCCTTTGTTTTTGTGACATTGAGGGAGAGGTTGTTTTCTTGACACCACTGTGTCAGAGAGATCGTAAACACAAAATAATCTGCAGATGCTGGGGTCAAATCAACACTCACAACACGCTGGAGGAACTCAGCAGGTCGGGCAGTATCCGTGGAAAAGATCGGTCGACGTTTGGGTTCCGGCCCGAAACATCGACTGATCATTTCCATGGATGCTGCCTGACCTGCTGAGTTCCTCCAGCGTGTTGTGTGTGTCAGAGAGATGACTTCTTCCCTGTAGGCCACCTCGTTATTATTTGAGATTAGGCCAATCAATGTAGCATATTCGTGGGTGGCGCCACAGTCATGGGTATACAGGGAGTAAAGGAGGGGACTTAGTACACAGCCCTGAGAGGCTCTCGGTATTGAGAGTCAGAGGGGTAGAGGTGAAGGAGCCCACACTAGAAGTCCAGGATCCAGCTGCACATGGCAGGGTCAAGGCCGAGGTCTCTGAGTTGGATGTTGGATGGAATTATGGTGTTGAATGTTGAACTGTAGTCCAAGAACAGCATTCTCACATAAACATCCTTCTTCTCCAGATGTGTAAGTACGGTATGTAGAGCGGTGGCTATTATGTCATCTGTCGATCGGTTGTGTCGGTAGGCAAATTGTAGGGGGTCCAATGTGGGTGGTAGCATGCTGCAGATGTAATCCTTGACCAGCCTCTCAAAGCATTTGCTTATTATTGAAGTGAGTGCGACAGGATGCCAGTTGTTCAAGCGTGTTACCTTTGTCTTTTTTTGGTACAGGGACAACCGTGGATAATTTGAAACAGGAGGGCACTCTACACCAGGACAGGGAGAGATTAAAAATGTCAGTAAACACACCTGCTAGTTGTGCTGCGCACATCCTGGGATACTGTACAGTCCTGCAGCCCTGCAACTGTCCACTCGTTGGAAACATCTGTGCTCTTCAGCCTCAGATGACCAGGTTGCAGGTTATAGTGGTGGCTTTCCTCGAAGGCCTAGAGTCAGTGACACCGAACCGAGCGCACAAGTGATTGAGCTCATCTGGGAGAGAGGCCGTGATGTTGACGGCACCACTATGTTTGTGTTTGAAGTCTGCGATGTATGCAGAGTATCGCGTGTGCTATTCGTTGTGAATCTTGACTCAACCTTGTTCCTGTCAAGGTTGTTTCACAGCCTTGATAACTTTGTGCAGATCATAGCTGCTTTTCTTGAGCTCTAGATTGCTGGCAATATAAGCTCTATGTCGCATGGTAAGTGCTGCTTATAAACCACTCTATCTATTCCTCTTAATATCTTGTATATCTCTATCATGTCTGCTCTCATCCTCCTTCTCTCCAAAGAGTAAAGCCCTAGCTCCCTTAATCTCTGATCATAATGCATACTATCTAAACCAGACAGCATCCTGGTAAATCTCATCTGTACCCTTTCCAATGCTTCCACATCCTTCCTATAGTGAGGTGACCAGAACTGGACACAGTACTCCAAGTGTGGCCTAACCAGAGTTTTATAGAGTTGCATCATTACATCGCGACTCTTAAACTCTATCCCTCGACTTATGAAAGCTAATAGCCCATAAGCTTTCTTAACTACCCTATCTATCTGTGAAGCAACTTTCAGGGACCAGTGGACATGTACCCCCAGATCCCTCTGCTCCTTCACACCACCAAGTATCCTGCCATTTACTTTGTACTCTGCCTTAGGGTTTTCCCTTCCAAAGTGTACCACCTCACACTTCTCTGGGTTGAACTCCATCTGCCACTTCTCAGCCCACTTCTACAACTATCAATGTCTCTCTGCAATCTTCAACAATCCTCTACACTATCTACAACACCACCAACCTTTGTGTCATCTGCAAACTTGCCAACCCACCCATCTAACCCCACATCCAGGTCGTTAATAAAAATCATGAAAGGTAGCGGTCCCAGAACCATTCCTTGTGGGATGCCACCAGTCTCAACCCTCCAATCCGAATGTGCTCCCTCCAACACAACCCTCTGCCTTCTACAGGCAAGCCAATTCTGAATCCACCTGGCCAAACATCCCTAGATCCCATGCCTTCTGACTTTCTGACCTTCTGAATAAGCCTACTGTGTGGAACCTTGTCAATAGATAATATCCATTTTGTTTTATGTGGCTGTGATAGGAATTGAATTGACTTCAATTCAACTGTGGGGGAGAAGCTGACAACGATACATGTGGATGCTTCCCTGGTATTATGGATTCTTGATTACCTGACTGGCAGACCACAGTACCTGTGCTTGCAACATCGTGTGTCCGACAGAGTGATCAGTAGCACTGGGGCTCCACAGGGGACCGTCTTGTCTCCCTTTCTCTTCACCACTTACACATCGGACTTCAACTACTGCACAGAGTCTTGTCATCTTCAGAAGTTTTCTGATGACTCTGCTATAGTTGGATGCCTCAGCAAGGGAGATGAGGCTGAGTACAGGGCTACGGTAGGAAACTTTGTCACATGGTGTGAGCAGAATTATCTGCAGCTTCATGTGAAAAAAAACTGAGGAGCTGATGGTAGACCTGAGGAGAGCTAAGGTACCGGTGACCCCTGTTTCCATCCAGGGGGTCAGTGTGGACATGGTGGATGATTACAGATACCTGGGGATACGAATTGACAATAAATTGGACTGGTCAAAGAACACTGAGGCTGTCTACAAGAAGGGTCAGAGCCGTCTCTGTTTCCTGAGGAGACTGAGGTCCTTTAACATCTACTGGACGATGCTGAGGAGTGTTCTACGAGTCTGTGGTGGCCAGTGCTATCATGTTTGCTGTTGTGTGCTGGGGCAGCAGGCTGAGGGTAGCAGACACCAACAGAATCAACAAACTCATTCGTAAGGCCAGTGATGTTGTGGGGATGGAACTGGACTCTCTCACGGTGGTGTCTGAAAAGAGGATGCTGTCTAAGTTGCATGCCATCTTGGTCAATGTCTCCCATCCACTACATAATGTACTGGTTGGGCACAGGAGTACATTCAGCCGGAGACTCATTCCACCGAGATGCAGCACAGAGCGTCATAGGAAGTCATTCCTGCCTGTGGCCATCAAACTTTTCAACTCCTCCCTTGGAGGGTCAGACACCCTGAGCCAATAGGCTGGTCCTGGACTTATTTTATAATTTACTGGCATAATTTACATATTACTATTTAACTATTTATGGATCTATTACTATTTATTATTTATGGTGCAACTGTAACGAAAACCAATTTCCCCCGGGATCGATAAAGTATGACTATGACTATGTCTTTATTTCTTACATCCTTCACATACATGAGGAGTAAAAATCTTTACGTTACGCCTCTGTCTAAATGTGCAATGTGCAATCATAGTAATTTATGTTAAATAGAACAGTCAGTGTAACATAGAATACACTCAAATCAGCGTGAGTTAATCAGTCAGTCTAGCCGTGTAATATGGAGAAATAATATTTAAGTTAAATTTCATTTAGAGTTTATTTCTACTGGATATGGTGACAACATGCATCTGTTGTAAAGTGTAAGCTTGATGTTCTCTCTTTAGCACCGGTTACCAGTGTAAGCTGGTTGGGAACAAATGCAGAACAGTTCTTGAATGTCTTCTGTTCCTGGCATTTAACATTGATAGCACATAGAAGAAGCAGAGGCAGAATAATATGTGATATTTTGATTACAATCTTTTTCCTCTTTCCAACAAACTATAATTTTATCCCAAAATCAGCAAAGTGGCACCATTTTTCGAAATGCTGATTAGAAAGCAGCCAGTGCGTGAGTGGGGCAGTGAAGGAGTGGAGCTTTGAGGCTTTGACTCGAAAGTTTTGGCAGTTGGTCTGTGCAATCAAGTCAATCAATATTTGAATAGATCAGCAGAAAGCCGTTGATTAGACAATCAAGATTTGAATAGCTCAGACTCAGCAGAAAGCAGCTGATTGGGCAGTCGAGGTCAGGTGACCAAACATTTTGAAAAGCTGAAACAGGTAAATAGAGGGATAGCTCAAGCGAAGCGGCCAGTGGAAAGTGGCCAGTGCGTGAGTGGGCCAGTGAAGGAGTGGAGCTTTGAGACTTTGACTCGAGAGGCTTCGACGAGAAGAGGCGGAGGACAAGCTAGCTCGCAGTTAGTTTTTACAATGTCCCCTGAGGCGCTGATGTGCCTCTCATATGAGATGTGGCAGTCTTGGGGGAACTCCCCTCTCCCGCAGTCACATCTGCCAGAAGTGCATACGGCTGGGCGATCTGGAAGACCGTGTAAGGAATCTGGAGCAGCAGCTGGATGACCTTCGACTCATAAGGGAGAATGAGGCAGTCATAGATGAGAGCTACAGGGAGGTAGTCACACCTAGGCTGTTGGAAGCAGGTCGTTGGGTGACAGTCAGAGGGGGGAAAGTGAAGGTGAGCAGACAGGTAGTGCAGAGCACCCATGTAGCCATTCCCCTGAATAATAAGTTTACCGTCCTGGATGCTGTTGGCGGGGACAACCGACCAGGTGTGAGCCACGGTGGCAGGGCCTCTGGCACTGAGTCTGGCTCTGCGGTGCAGAAGGGTGGGACGGAGAAGAGGAGGGCTGTCGTCATTGGAGACTCTATAGTCAGGGGAGCAGACAGGAGATTTTGTGGACGTGAGAAGGACACCTGCATGGTTTGTTGCCTCCTGGGTGCCAGGATGTCTCTGACCGGGTGCACGACATCCTGGTACGAGAGGGAAAGCAACCAGAAGTCGTGATACATGTTGGGACCAACGACATAGGCAGGAAGAGGGATGAGGTCCTGAAGTGTGAGTTTCGGGAACTAGGCAGAAAGCTGAAGAACAGGACCTCAAGGGTGGCGTTCTCAGGATTGCTGCCAGTGCTGCGTGACAGTGATGGTAAGAATTGGAGGAGATGGCAGTTGAATGCGTGGCTGAGGAGTTGGTGCAGGGAGCAGGGTTTTAGATTTTTAGATCATTGGGATCTCTTCTGGGGAAGGTGGGGCCTGTACTGGTTGGATGGGTTGCACCTGAACTTGACGGGGAGCAATATCCTTGCAAGTAGGTTTGCTAGCATGGTTCGGGAGGGTTTAAACTAATTTGCGAGGGGGATGGGACCCAGAGCGATAGAGCAGTGAAAGAAGTGCATGGAGTATAGCCAGATCTAACATACAGAGAGGCTTTGAGGAAAGAGAAGCAGAATAAACGGTGTAAAGACAGTAAGGTAGAAGGGCTGAAATGTGTGTACCTCAGTGCAAGAAGCATCAGGGACAAAGGTGGTGAACTGAGAGCTTGGATACATGCATGGAATTATGATGTAGTGGCCATTACAGAGACTTGGCTGGCACCAGGGCAGGAATGGATTCTCAATATTCCTGGATTTCAGTGCTTCAAAAGGGATAGAGAGGGTGGAAAAAAAGGAGGAGGGGTGGCATTACTGGTCAGGGATACTATTACAGCTACAGAAAGGGTGGGTAATGTAGCAGGATCCCCTTTTGAGTCAATATGGGTGGAAGTCAGGAACAGGAAGGGAGCAGTTACTCTACTGGGGGTATTCTGTAGGCCCCCTGGTAGCAGCAGAGATACAGAGAAGCAGATTGGGAGGCAGATTTTGGAAAGATGCAAAAATAACAGGGTTGTTATCATGGGTGACTTTAACTTCCCTAATATTGATTGGCACCTGATTTGTTCCAAGGGTTTAGATGGGGCAGAGTTTGTTAAGTGTGTCCAGGATGGACTCCTGTCACAGTATGTGGACAGGCCGACCAGGGGGATGGCCATACTAGATCTAGTACTAGGTAATGAACCAGGTCAGGTCACAGATCTCTCAGTGGGTGAGCATCTGGGGGACAGTGACCACCGCTCCCTGGCCTTTAGCATTATCATGGAAAAGGATAGAATCAGAGAGGACAGGAAAATTTTTAATTGGGGAAAGGCAAATTATGAGGCTATAAGGCTAGAACTTGCGGATGTGAATTGGGATGATGTTTTTGCAGGGAAATGTACTATGGACATGTGGTCGATGTTTAGCGATCTCTTGCAGGATGTTAGGGATAAATTTGTCCCGGTGAGGAAGGTAAAGAATGGTAGGGTGAAGGAAGTATGGGTGACAAGTGAGGTGGAAAATCTAGGCAGGTGGAAGAAGGCAGCATACATGAGGTTTAGGAAGCAAGGGTCAGATGGGTCTATTGAGGAATATAGGGAAGCAAGAAAGGAGCTTAAGAAGGGGCTGAGAAGAGCAAGAAGGGGGCATGAGAAGGCCTTGGCGAGTAAGGTAAAGGAAAACCCCAAGGCATTCTTCAATTATGTGAAGAACAAAAGGATAACAGGAATGAAGGTAGGACTGATTAGAGATAAAGGTGGGAAGATGTGCTTGGAGGCTGTGGAAGTGAGCGAGGTCCTCAATGAATACTTCTCTTCGGTATTCACCAATGAGAGGGAACTTGATCATGGTGAGGACATTATGAGTGTGGTTGATGTTCTGGAGCATGTTGATATTAAAGGAGAGGAGGTGTTGGAGTTGTTAAAATACATTAGGACAGATGAGTCCCCAGGGCCTGACGGAATATTCCCCAGGCTGCTCCATGAGGTGAGAGAAGAGATTGCTGAGCCTCTGGCCAGGATCTTTATGTCCTCGTTGTCCACGGGAATGGTACCGGAGGATTGGAGGGAGGTGAATGTTGTCCCCTTGTTCAAAAAAGGTAGTAGGGATAGTCCGGGTAATTATAGACCAGTGAGCCTTACGTCTGTGGTGGGAAAGCTGTTGGAAAAGATTCTTAGAGATAGGATCTATAGGCATTTAGGGAATCATGGTCTGATCAGGGACAGTCAGCATGGCATTGTGAAGGGCAGATCGTGTCTAAGAAGCCTGATAGAGTTCTTTGAGGCGGTGACCAGGCATATAGATGAGGGTAGTGCAGCGGATGTGATCTATATGGATTTTAGTACGGCATTTGACAAGGTTCCACATGGTAGGCTTATTCAGAAAGTTAGAAGGCATGGGATCCAGGGAAGTTTGGCCAGGTAGATTCAGAATTGGCTTGCCTGCAGAAGGCAGAGGGTGGTGGTGGAGGGAGTACATTCAGATTGGAGGATTGTGACAGTGGTGTCCCACAAGGATCTGTTCTGGGACCTCTACTTTTCGTGATTTTTATTAACGACCTGGATGTTGGGGTAGAAGGGTGGGTTGGCAAGTTTACAGATGACACAAAGGTTGGTGGTGTTGTAGATAGTGTAGAGGATTGTCAAAGATTGTAGAGGGACATTGATAGGATGCAGAAGTGGGCTGAGAAGTGGCAGATGGAGTTCAACCTGGAGAAGTGTGAGGCGGTACGCTTTGGAAGGACAAACTCCAAGGCAGAGTACAAAGTAAATGGCAGGATACTTGGAAGTGTGAAAGGGGCAGAGGGATCTGGGGGTACATGTTCACAGATCCCTGAAAGTTGCCTCACAGGTGGATAGGGTAGTTAAGAAAGCTTATGGGGTGTTAGCTTTCATAAGTCAAGGGATAGAGTTTAAGAGTCGCGATGTAATGATGCAGCTGTATGAAACTCTGGTTAGGCCACACTTGCAGTACTGTGTCCAGTTCTGGTCACTTCACTATAGGAAGGATGTGGAAGCATTGGAAAGGGTACAGAGCAGATTTACCAGGATGCTGCCTGGTTTAGAAAATATGCATTATGATCAGAGATTAAGGGAGCTAGGGCTTTACTCTTTGGAGAGAAGGAGGATGAGAGGAGACATGATAGAGGTGTACAAGATAATAAGAGGAATAGATAGAGTGGATAGCCATCGCCTCTTCCCCAGGGCGCCACTGCTCAATACAAGAGGACGTGGCTTTAAGGTAAGTGGTAGGAAGTTCAAGGGGGATATTAGAAGAAGGTTTTTTACTCTGAGAGTGGTTGGTGCATGGAATGCACTGCCTGAGTCATTGGTGGAGGCAGATATACTGGTGAAGTTTAAGAGACCCCTCGACAGGTATATGGAGGAATTTAAGGTGGGGGCTTATATGGGTGGCAGGGTTTGAGGGTCGGCACAACATTGTGGGCCAAAAGGCCTGTACTGTGCTGTACTATTCTATGTTCTATGTTCTAAACATAAGGTTATTTTAGTAGATGATTTTAACTTTCCACATATTGACTGGGGGTCCCATACTGTAAAAGGACTAGATTGGATAGTGTTTGTCAAATGTGTTAGGTAAATTTCCCTAATCAGTGCGTAGAAGTTCCAATGAGACAGTGTGTGATACTGGCACTGCTATTAGCCTCTGAAGTCTGTGTACTCAGCTATTATGTAGTAATATGCATTCCAACTTTCATCACTCCACTACAGGCAATCTATACCAATATCAGCAAAAAGAAACAGATCGATTCATCACCTAGTCACCTGCGATTTAGTTGGATTTTATGAGCATAGACTGGAAGCCTTGCTGCCCACATAATGATAATAACTACTCCATGAATACTGACATAACCACTAAGTATGTTAGCACACTTATATAGAGGTCATGAAACCATGTGTCAATAAGAATATTAGGAATTAAATAGCTACCTATAACCTTCAGCTATCTAGAACCTGAACTCTGGGATTCTCTTCCCTCTCTTCCCTACTTTCCTTGTCTCTAACTTCTTTGTTTCCTTCAACAGAACTTGCATGTCAAAAATGCTTTGTTCCATTAAAATATATTGAGCACATTCAAGTGTGTGCAGCACTGAAGGCGTCTGGCTGAAAGTACTATTCCTTTCTAATATTATGTAAATAGTCCAGTGATCTCTGAACCTGGTAAGTATTATAAACCAGATTTAAAATTCTGCCTCTTAAATATTGTTAGCATTTTGCAAAATTTTTATGCATACTCAATGTTAGGTGAAATTTTATATTTTTGAATACTGGGATTATATGAATGGACCTTTTGATTCTTTGTGGGGGTTCTTCTATTTGTGGAGCTCACAAAAATACAAGTAAATCCTATTATCTCACTCATTCCTGATAGAATCTGTAGAGCATACCATCTTGTCCAGGTGCCCTGTAGCTATTTAATTAATAAGATTCTTACTGACACATGGTTTCATGACCTCTACATATGTTATGGTAAACTTAGCCAAAAATTGCAGTGTCTATTATTCATCCACTTCCTGCCTTCATTGGAAATAGCTGCCATTTTCCAATGCTGTATAGATGTAATCTTGCCTCCTGAATATGTTTAAGTTTTCTGTACAATACAAAAAGTATTACTGTCTTTATGTAGTTAGCAAGCCTTCCAGTTTGTGCTGATAAGATCCCACAAAATAGCAGATGAGTGGATAGTGAATTGATTTTATTTGCTGATATAGGTACAAACATTTAGCCCATCCAAGGATTTCCCACAGTTGCCATAGACCCCTAAATATGCATTTCTTTTGTCTTGCATTATCTATTGCTTTAGCTTTTTGAAACTGTTTCTCATGCATTTCCTTCTAGTTGTTTACAAATATACTGCAAGCTTTCCTATGTCCTTTTAACATTCTTTGAACTTTTCTTCCTTGACTTGGTTATCATTGGCTTCTAAATTCTGTTTTCTTGTCCTTAACTTTACTGGTAATTTCGGCAGCCTTCCCTCATCTGCCTGATTACCCTTGACAGCTGTTATCTTTCTGCAGCATCGTATCCATGTATGCTTGTAAGAACAGCTTAGTTTGGTACGTTGGTGTAATGAAAATTATTTCAAAATGTGTTTGGTGTTCTTTTCTTATTCAGCTCAGTATCTTATATATATTCACAAAGAAAGGACAATCACAAGAAAACTTTATTAGAACTAATAAAGCATGAAATACAGAAAGGAAAAACAAACGTATACAGTAGTAGCTGTACAGAGATCAAAATCGTACTTTTCATTTCCATCTCTCTCTCCCTTTCTCCCTATCCCTCCCTCCCTCACCCTCACCCTCACCCTTTCCCTCTCTCAATATACCTGTCCCTATCTCTTTAGCACTAGCAATGATGGTGACCTAGCCTAAGACTAAAACTCTTCCACCCAGAACCAGGAAAGTACCCTTTTATACTTTTCAAAACCCCCTACAGTAGTACTTTTCCATCCCTTGGTGGTACCAGCTGCAGCCCCTTACTTCTTATGACCTCCAGCCCAGCCAAACATATTTTTCGTAATTTTCCACTATTCTGGCTGCAGATCTGCACATTCTTGACTTTCTCAAATCATTGCTGTAGACTTCTTCTCTTGTACTTTCTCTAAACAATCCCTCTAATTCCATACTGATACTAATACCAATCCAAGCTAATACCATTTTGTCTAACAGACTTCCATTTTATTTTGGCATGTAACAAGGAAGAATCACATTTAACTCTTCCCTTACAGTAAGGCAAAATTAAAGAGGGAATTACAGAATTTTCTCCTTTTAGAATTATCTAACCATCAGTGTAAATTTGTTCTTATTTTCAGCAGCCCCAGAGTTTCTTAATTTTTCTTTACAATACCACTGTCACCATTCTATGGCTTGGAGCAGTTGTATACTCAAACTCATAAATACTATGACAGAAAATGTGTGTTGCCACTTGATCTCGATTGTTACCTGGGGTGCTCATCTGGAATATCATTTCACTTGTAATCTGTATTGACAGAAGTGTGGGCTGTCATAGTTTCTTTGAAGCACTGTTTCTTTTACTAAAGATTCCAGTTTTTGAGCCATAAGCTAACAAGACAAGTTTCACAAATTTAGCTTTCCTTTTCCTTTAAATAATAAAGACATCTGTTAGTCTTGCGAGACCATGGATCTGCACCTGGAAAGTCTTCACTCTCCAGGGTGCAGGCCCGGGCAAGGTTGTATGGAAGACCGGCAGGTGCCCATGCTGCAAGTCTCCCCTCTCCACGATACCGATGTTGTCCAAGGGAACAGCAAGGGCTGATACAGCTTGGCACCAGTGTCATCGCAGAGCGCTGTGCGGTTAAATGCCTTGCTCAAGGACACAACACGCTGCCTCAGCTGGGGATTGAACTCACAACCTTCAGATCGCTAGTCCAATGCCTTAACCACTTGGCCACGTGCCCAAGGTCATGTTGAATCAATCCTATAGAGTTTTTTGAGAAAGTTACCAGGAAAGTTGATGAAGGCATGGCGGTGTATGTTGTCTAGGTGGACTTTAGCAAGGGAGACTGGTCAAGAAGGTTTAGTCACTCAGCATTCAAGATGATGTAGTAAATTGGATTAGATATTGGCTTTATGGTAGAAGCTAGAGAATGGTACTTGATGGTTGCCTCTCTGAATGGAGGCTTGTGGCTAGTGGAGTGCCACTGGCATTGGTGCTAGGTTGTTGTTTGTCTTTTGTATCAATGATCTCCATGATAATGTGGTTAACTGGATCAGCAAATTTGCAGATCACACTGAGGTTGGGAGTGTAGGGAACAACATGGTATGCTGTCATGGCTTGCAACGGGATCTGGATCAGCTGGAAAAGTGGGTTGCAAAATGTCGGATGGAATTTAATGCAGTCAAGTGTGAGGTGTTGCACTTCGGTTGGTTTGATATTAAACAGTGAATGGCAAGGCACTTTGGAGTATGGTAGAAGAAAAGGATCTGGGCATACAGGTGCATAATTCTTTGAAAGTGGCATCACAGGTTGATAGGGTCGTAAAGAAAGCTTTTGGCACATTAGCCTTCATAAATCAAAGTACAGGAGTACAGGAAATGGGATGTTATGTTGAAGTTGTATAAGACATTGGTTCAAAGTAAATTTATTATCAGAGTACATATACTGTATGTCTCCATGTATAAAACGCTGAGATTTATTTTCCTCTGGGCATTCTCAACAAAACTATGGAATTGTAACCATGACAGGATCAATGAAAGGTCACCTGGAGTGTAGAAGACAGCAAACAGTTCGAATGCAAAAACAAATATATAACAATAAATAATGAGAACATGAAATAGTTCTTAAAGGGAGGCCGAATTTGGAAAAATTGTGTGCAGTTCTGGTCACCTAACTAAAGGAAAAATGTAAACAAAGGTTGAAAAAGTACAGAGAACATTTACAAGAATGTTGCTGGATCTGGTGGACCTGAGTTATAAGGAAAGATTGAATAGATTGGGACTTTATTCCTTGGAACGTAGAAAATTGAAAGGAGATTTGACAGAGGTATACAGAATTACAAGGAGTATAGATAGGGTAAATGCAAGTAGGCTTTTTCCACTGAGGTTGAGTGGGTCTACAACCAGGGACATGTGGGTCATGGGTTATGGATGAAAAATTTAAGGGGACCATGAGGGGGAAACTTCTTCACTCAGAGGGTCATGAGAGTGTGGAATGAGCTGTTAGCCCAAGTGGTGCATGTATGTTTGATTTCAACGTTTAAGAGAAGTTTGGATAGGTGCATGGATGGTAGGGGTGTGGAGGGCAATGATTTGGCACAAACTAGATGGGCTGAAGGGCCTGTTTCTGTGCTGTACTCTTCTATGACATTATGACTGTCCATGCTTGACACTCTCAACCAGATATTATCCTAAGGGTCCAGTGTCCCAGTTATTATGTTAACAGGATGATTATACAAAGCTTTGACTAATCATTGGGTTACATTCAGAATTCATCTGGAGAATTTGACTTTATATATTAATAAATCTAGACTTTTAAAGATAAAGCTGATAGTTTGTGCTGCTGACCATAAAGTTACCTGGTTATAATTTAAAGTTTCTTCATGGGAGAGAAATCACTCATCTCCACCATTAGTTCTTTATGACACAGAATGTCTATCAGTGTGGTTAACTGTCATCTGGGATGGCAGAGTGATGCATCTAGTGGAGCTACTACCAATTCCAGAGACCTGAGTTTGATCTTCACCTTTATAGCTGGTCTTTGTGGAGTTTGTACATTCTCTCTTGACCATATGGGTTCCCCTTTGTGCCTTGATTACCTCCATTACCAAAGATATATGGTTTGGTACGTTAGGTAACCACAGTAAATTGCCTCTGGTGTATTGGTTAGCATTGAAATCTGAGAATTTTTTTCCCAGATTTATGGATTATATGGGGAATAAATATTGGGATTAATATATGGTTAGTGGAAATGGGCACTTAATGGTTGGCACAGACTGGAGGGCCATTTTACACCTTGATAAGTCTGTGACTATTCTCTGAAATGGCCCAGCAAACTACTCAAAAATGTGGATGGCTAATTAATACAGCACTTGCAAGTGATACCTATATTCATGAATGAACATGGATATAATAACCCACAGATTTACCTGACTTGCACCTTTTATTCATTGCCAAATGTTGATAGGAGTATGGAAGGTGATGGGTTAAAATGAAAATAATTTATTCAGAAAAGGGTTGGCTATCAATTCGACTTGACAGGTATAAAATTCTGCAATTTAAAGATTCTGCTGAACCCATGATTTAGAACTGGGTCAACTGTAGTTTCAGGGACAGTTTTAATCCTGTGGAGATTTGGGATTTGAATGACCTCGTATATGAGCCATGTGTAAAGTCTGAGATACATTTCCATTCTCCTGATACTGAATTACAACTTTATTTACTTAAAGTCCAACTGTCTTTTTTAAGTGGCCATACTTCAACAATGACAATTTGTGTAGATATAGGACTAGGATATTGGGATTTTACGACATTCATTTGTACATAAAATTTGGTAAATTTGAACTGTGTGGAAAACATCATGTCCCAGTACCCAAGAAGGGCCAACCAAAGGTCTAAAATGACTAACGTCCAGTGGCCCTGACCTCACACATTATGAGGGCTGGTCTTGGGTCACCTCCAACTCCTGATCAGATCAGACCTCGATCCCCTGTAGTTTGCCTACCAGGAGTACATTGGAGTCATTGGAGTCGACGATGCTGTCATCTACCTGTTGAGCAGAGCCTACTTCCAGTTGGATAAGCAAGGCAGCACTGTGAGGATCATGTTTTTTTTTATTTCTTGAGTGATTTCAATACATACAGCTCTCACTGTGGTGGGAAAATCTCTTTTCAATGCAGATTAGAGCTTCCATTGTATCCTGGATAATGGTCTACCTGACTGACAGACCACAATTTGTACGGCTTCAAAGCTGTGTGTCAGACATGGCTATAATCAACACTGGGGCCCCACAGGACTCCCTTCCTGTTTACTCTGTATACCTTGGGCCTTAGATACAACACTAAGTCATGCCATCTGCAGAAATTCTCTGAAGACTCTGCAATAGTTGGATATATAAATGAAGGATGGGAGGATGAATACAAGGCCCTAGTGGAGGACTTTGTCAAATGGTGCAAGCTGAATCATTTGCTGATCAACATCAGTAAGACAAAGGAGATGGTGATGGACTTTAAGAAGACCAAGCTTAACTGCTTCCTGTTTCTGTTGATGGTGATCTGTTCCTGACTGGTTGAATAAAAATTGAGAAACTGAGGAGATGTATAATTTTTTGTTTTCTTTGCTGCATCAATGGGATGGCAGAAAAGAGTTCCTCCCATTTGATGCAAAATATTGATCTGAGTGCACCATGAATCTGTGAATTGTCAATATGGTGGTGATTGCTTAATAATGAGGCCGCTCCATACAAAATCAGCAAAAAGAAACCTCGGAAAACTTGTATATAATTCTTCTAATGGTTTTGGGATGGTTTAACAATTGTTCAATAAAATTTTTATAAAATATAACATTTAATTGGAAGCACAAATGCATACTTTTGGTCAACTGTGGGAAATTTGAGGTTCATTTGCCAGGTTAAAGGAAGGGCTTGAGTTCAAGTTGATCTATGACCTCTCCCTGCTGATCCTTTCCTATTCCTGCTCCTTCACTGGCATTCTTCCTTCTGCCCATTGTACTTTTCCGACAAAAATCTTCTGTCACATTTTCTGGATCTTGTCTTCTGCAGTTTTTTTTCTAATTAATGCAACACTGTGGCTTAGTTGGTAGCGCTGCTGCCTCATGCCTTCAGAGATCCATGTTCAATACCACCTCTAGTCCTTTGCACATGTAGCGTTTGCACTCTATTCTTGTGACTGTGTAGGTTACCTCCCACATTGTTAAGACATGCACCATTGACAGACTAATTGGGACCTGTCAATTATCCCTAACTGAGTGCCAGATTCAGGGGAGAATAAAATATGATTAGTGCAGAATGAGCTCAACAAGGCTCGGCTCAGCTCGATCCGTGGACAGTGTTTTCTAGCTCGGCGTCGGCAGTTGGTGGCGCTGGCTGTGAATGGTGTGGGGATGTTGGGAAGTAGGAGGATCTGGAAAAGAAACCGGAAATGGAGGGTTCAGATGAGTGTAGGTTGGTGCGAGGAGTTTGGAATGAAGTTGAATCTAGATCTGGAAAATGAAAATGAAACATAATATTGGAGTGACTTCAAGTGATGGAGAGGAAGGGCAGGATATTTTCAAAAAGAAGGAAAGAAGACTTCAAGGTATTGTTGACGCAAACATGAGCATGTCCTGACGAAGGGTCTCGGCCCAAAACGTCAACTGTACCTCTTCCTATAGATACTGCCTGGCCTGCTGCGTTCCACCAGCATTTTGGAGGGTGTTGCTTGAAGGTATTGTTGAAATCCCATTGAATTAACTACAGAGTTGAAATCTGCTACAGGAATATAGATTGTGCTCATACTTTAAGAGGAGGTGATGTGTTAATCATTTGTATGGATAAGAAATAGTGAGAGAGGCATTACATTTGAAGACTTCATTTGGCAAAAAGTTAATATCATAAGACCTTAAGACATAGGAGCAGAATTAGGCCATTCAGCCCGTTGAGTCTGCTCTGCCATTCCATCATGGCTGATCCCAGATCTCATTCAACCCCAAACACCATAACCTTTGATGCTCTGACCAATCAGGAAACTATCAATTTTTGCATTAAATATACCCACAGTCTTGGCCCACATAGCTGTCCATGGCAGAGCATTCCACAGATTCACTACTATTTGGCTAGAAAATAAAATCTCCCCTAACCACTGTTCTGAAGGGTTGCCCCTCAATTTTGAGGCTGTGCTCTCTAGTTCTGGGCAACCCCACTATAGGAAACATTCTCCCCATATCCTTTCAACATTTGGTAGGTTTCAATGAGATCCCCTGCATTCTTCTAAATTCCAGTGAGTACAGACCCAGAATGCCAAACGCTCTTCATCTGTCAACACCTTCATTCCCAGAGTCATCTTCATGAATTTCCTATGGACTTTCTCCAATGACAACACATACTTTTTGAGATATGGAGCCAAAACTGTTGTCGATACTCCAAGTGTGACCTGACCAGTGTATTATAAAGCCTCAACATTATCTCCTTGTATTCTATTCTATTATATTCTATTCCCCTTGAAATAAATGCCAACATTGCATTTGCCTTCTTTACCACAGACTCAACCTGTAAATTAACCTTCTGGGAGTCTTGCATGAGGACTCCTAAGTCCCTTTGCACCTCTGATGTTTGAATTTCCTCCCCATTTAGATAATAGTCTGAACTTTTGTTCCTTTTACCAAAATGCATTATCATACATTTCTCAACACTGTATTCCAACTGTCACTTTTTGCCTATTGTTCCAATTTGTCTAGGTCCTGCTGCAATTGCATTGCTTCCTCAGCACTACCTACCCCTCCACCTACCTTAGTATCATCTGGAAATGTTGCCCCAAATCCATCAATTCCGTTATCTAAATCACTAGCAAACTATGTGAAAAGTAGCAGTCTTAATCCTGACTCCTGAGGAACACCACTAATTACTGGCAGCCAACCAGAAAAGACTCCCTTTATTTCCACTCACTGCCTCCTGCCTGTCAGCCATTCCTCTATCCATGCCAGTATCTTTCCTGTAACACCATGGGATTTTATTGTGTTAAGCAACCTCGTGTGTGGCACCTTATCAAATGCCTTGTGAAAATTCAAGTAAATGACATTCACTGCCTCTGTTTTGTCCACCCTGCTTATTACTTCTTCGAAGAACTTTGAACAAGTTTGTCAGGCAAGCTTTCCATTAACAGAAATCATGCTGAATATATTTTATCATCGGTCTCCAGGTACACTGAAGCCTCATGCTTAATAATGTGCTCTAGCATATCCCTAGCACTGAGGTTAGGCTAACTGGTCTATAATGTCCTTTCTTTTGCCTTCCTCCCTTCTTAAAGAGTGGAGTGACATTTACTATTTTCCACTCCTCTGTGATTCTTGAAAGATCATAACCAATGCATATGCTACCTCTACAGCAATCTCTTTCAGAACTCTGGGATGTAGTCCATCTCATCCAGGTGATTTATCCACCTTAAGGCCTTTGAGTTTGCCTAGCACTTTTTCCTTTGTAATATCAATGACACTCACTCCTGCTCCCTGACAGTTATGGACCTCTGGCACACCTCTAGTGTTTTCCACAATGAAGACTGATGCAAAGTACCCATTAAGTTCATCTGCTATTTCTTTGTCCCCTATTACTACTGTTACGTACCCCGTAACTGGGTTGCCAAACCAGCAGAAATGGAATGCTCGTTGGAGTCTGTGATTACTAGGAACTAACAAAGTTTTATTAAAGAAATAAGTAATACAGTACACTAATTGCAAGGATATAAATGTAACAGGTTAGCAATGATAATACACACATATACGCAGAAATAGGGTAATAGGAATCAACCAAGCTCTATTGCAGTCTAGGGGTAAAATGATCAGTCTTAAGTGAAGCAGAGTTCAGTTCAGCTTAGTACAGTTCGCAGTAATCGCTGTTGTGCCATTGGAGAGAGAGAGAGAGAGAGAGAGAGAGGGAGGGGGATGCAATTTGATTCAGGCAGACCTTTGATGTATTCGCAGTTGGTTTTGCGTGGACCCTTTTATGTCTTCAATCCTGCTGTGGTCACCGACTGTGACCCCTCCGTTCCGAATACGATCGTTCTTCCATGGTGAACCTGGCTCCCAGGCAAGGGCGGACACACACACCAGGTTCCCACCGATCCTACCTTTACACCCTGTGAGCCTATGGTTGGTACCCGCGAACCGGACCTCCAAACTTCCACCAACTTGTGGGGGCACACCGCTTTTTCCAGGGTCTCGTTATCTCGTGATCTCGTGGTGTGTCGCGTGCCTTAGCGAACCTGCTCTTTTTATCCCCCTGCTGGGGTATAACCTGTCCATCAACTTCAAACAGTTCAGGTTCAAAGTAACTGGTCTGTCAATATTCTGAATTGTGTTTCTTTTCCGTTAATGCCTCTCTCCTCTCTTATTAGCATTTTGAATGTTTCTCCATTGTCTCTCTTATCTCTCCAATTAGGATCAATCGTCCAATAGCTTGGTTTGGCATCACACTACCTCACCAGCATCATTTTCCAGTGGTCCAATATCATCTTTCACCCCCCTTTTACCTCTTTATATAACTAAAAATATCTTCTAATATCTTGCTTTATATTATTAGCTAGTTTTCCCATCTTATGCCTTTTTTAGTTACCTTTTGTTGGATTTTAAACACTTCCCAATCATCCAACTTCCCACTCACTTTTGGTACATTATATGCTCCTTCCTTGGTTTTTATGCAGTCCTTAACTTCCCTTGCCAGCCATAGTTGTCTACCCCGTTATTTGAGAACATCTTGTTTTGTGGAACATACAGTATCTATCCAGCCCCTTATGAACAATTCCCCGAATGTCAGCCATGTCTGCTGTGCCGTCATCCCCACCAGTATCCCCCTACTATCCACCTAGGCAAATTACTCTCTCATGCCTCTGTAATTTCCTATATTCCATTGGGATACTGATAATCTGACATGCTTCTCCCTCTCAAATTGCAGTATGAATTCAATCATATTATTATCACACAACACCCAATCTAAGATTGCCTTTCCCCGAGTAGGTTCAAGCACAAGCTGCTCTAAAAAGCCAACTCATAGGCATTCATCACATCTGTCTCCTGTGATCTGACACCAACCTGATTTTCCCAATCCCCTTGCATATTGAAGTCCCCTGATACAATTGTGACATTACCCTTATTACGTGCCCTTTCCAGCTCCCTTTATAATTTCAACCCCACATCTTGGCTCCCATTTGGCGGTCTATATATGCTTCCCATAATGGTTTTTTTACCCTTGCAGTTTTTTGACTCCATCCACAAAGATTTGACATTCTCTGATCCTATGTCACCTCTTTCTAAAGATGTAATTCCATCTCCTTCCAACAGAGCCACACTACCGCCTATACCTTCCTCCCTATCCTTTCGATACAAAGTATATCCTTTGATATCAAGCACCCGATTATGATCTTCATTCAGCCACGACTCAGTGATGCTCCAATGTCATACCGACCAATCTCTCATTGTGTCAGGAGTTCATCAAGCTTATTCTGAATACTATGTGCATTTAAATGCATCCTGTATTCTTTGCCCTTTAGAATTTTGCCTCTGTGGCATCATTTACCTCTTTGCCTTGACTGCATTTCTACCCAATCATTGCCTTATCATAGAAACATAGAAAACCTACAGCACAATACAGGCCCTTCAGCTCACAAAGTTGTGCCGAACATGTCCCTACCTTAGAAATTACTAGGCTTACCTATAGCCCTCTATTTTTCTAAGCTCCATGTACCTATCCAAAAGTCTCTTAAAAGACCCTATTGTATTCGCCTCCACCACCATTGCCGGCAGCCCATTCCACGCACTCACCACTCTCTGAGTAAGAAACTTACCCCTGACATCTCCTCTGTACCTTCTCCCCAGCACCTTAAACCTGTGTCCTCTGGTGGCAACCATTTCAGCCCTGGGAAAAAGCCTCTGACTATCCACACGATCAATGCTTCTCATCATCTTAAACACCTCTATCAGGTCACCTCTCATCCTTCATCGCTCCAATGAGAAAAAGCCGAGTTCACTCAACCTATTCTCATAAGGCATGCTCCCCAATCCAGGCAACATCCTTGTAAATCTTCTGTGCACCCTTTCTATGGCTTCCACATCCTTCCTGTAGTGAGGCGACCAGAACTGAGCACAGTACTTCAAGTGGGGTCTGACCAGGGTCCTATATGGCTGCAACATTACCTCTCAGCTCCTAAATTTAATTCCACGATTGGTGAAGGCCAGTACACCATATGCCTTCTTAACCACAGAATCAACCTGCGCAGCTGCTTTGAGCGTCCTATGCACTCGGACCCCAAGATCCCCCTGATCCTCCACATTCGAAGAGGAAGTCTGAGAATCGGAGCGGGAGTGCAGAGGAAGCCATTTTTGAATTTTTTTTTCCATCGGCGTACAGAGAGGCGGGACTGCGCAGGCGTGTGACATCGGGCAGTGAAGCGCAGAAGATTTAAAAGGAACACAGCCTCATACAGCGGGCAGCGCAGTTTGAGGGCTGCGGAGTGAGCCCGGAGCAGAGTGATGGCTTAAGGGCTTCGGCTCAACGGGCTTAGGCGGAAACAGGCAAGGTGAGGAAGTTTTGGTATTCATTTTTTTTGTTATTTGAGGAGAGGGGCAGTATGAGTGTGAGGGCAGTTTGTTGTTCTCGGTGCCGGATGTGGGAGGCACTGGAGTCTCCAAGCCTCCCGGACGTCTACATCGGCACCAGGTGCGCCGAGATGCAACTCCTAAGAGACCGCGTTAGGGAACTGGAGCTGCAGCTCGATGACCTTCATCTGGTCAGGGAGACTGAGGAGTTGATAGAGAGGAGTTACAGGCAGGTGGTCACACCGGGGCCACAGGAGGCAGACAAGTGGATCACGGTTAGGAGAGGGAAGGGGAAGAGTCAGGTAATAGAGATTACCCTGGTGGCTGTGCCCCTTGACAATAGGTACTCCTGTTTGAGTACTGTTGGGGAGGGACAGCTTACCTGGGGGAAGCGATAGTGGCTGTGCCAGTGGCACAGAGTCCGGCCCTGTAGCTCAGAAGGGTAGGGAAAGGAAGAGGAGGGCAGTAGTAATAGGGGACTCTGTAGTAAGGGGGTCAGATAGGCGATTCTGTGGACGCAGTCCAGAGACCCGGATGATAGTTTGCCTCCCTGATGCCAGGGTCCAGGATATTTCTGATCGTGTCCAAGATATCCTGAAGTGGGAGGGTGAGGAGCCAGAGGTCATGGTACATATGGGTACCAATGACATAGGTAGGAAAAGGGAAGAGGTCCTGAAAGGAGAATATAGGCAGTTAGGAAGGGAGTTGAGAAAAAAGACCGCAAAGGTAGTAATCTCGGGATTACTGCATGTGCCACGTGACAGTGAGAGTAGGAATGCAATGAGGTGGAGGACAAATGCGTGGCTGAGGGATTGGAGCAGGGGGCAGGGATTCAAGCTTTTGGATCATTGGGACCTCTTTTGGCGCAGGTGTGACCTGTACAAAAAGGACAGGTTACACTTAAATCCTAGGGGGACCAATATCCTGGCAGGGAGATTTGCGAGGGCTACTGAGATGACTTTAAACTAGAATGGTTGGCGGGTGGGAATCAAATTAAAGAGACTTGGAGAGAGGAGGTCAATTCACAACAGGGGGATGGGAACCAGTGTAGAGAGACAGAAGGGTGTAAAATGAGGGTAGAAGCAAAAAGTACAAAGGAGAAAAGTAAAAGTGGCAGGCCGGCAAATCCAGGGCAAAAATCAAAAAGTGCTACTTTTCAACATAATTGTATAAGGGCTAAGAGTGTTGTAAAAGCAAACCTGAAGGCTTTGTGTGTCAATGCAAGGAGCATTTGTAACAAGGTGGATGAATTAAAAGTGCAGATTGTTATTAATGAATATGATATAGTTGGGATCACAGAGACATGGCTCCAGGGTGACCAAGGATGGGAGCTCAACATTCAGGGATATTCAATATTCAGGAGGGATAGACATGAAAGAAAAGGAGGTGGGGTGGCGTTGCTGGTTAGAGAGGAGATTAACACAATAGAAAGGAAGGACATTAGCTGGGAGGATGTGCAATCGATATGGGTAGAGCTGCATAACACTAAGGGGCAGAAAGCACTGGTGGGAGTTGTGTACAGGCCACCTAACAGTAGTAGTGAGGTTGGGGATGGCATTAAACAGGAAATTAGAAATGCGTGCAATAACGGAACAGCAGTTATAATGGGTGACTTCAATCTACATATAGATTGGGTGAACCAAATTGGTATAAGGGTGCTGAGGAAGAGGTTTTCTTGGAATGTATGCGGGATAGTTTTCTGAACCAATATGTCAAGGAACCAACTTGAGAGCGAGCCATTCTAGACTGGGTATTGAGCAATGAGGATGTGTTAATTAGCAATCTTGTCGTGAGAGGCCCCTTGGGTAAGAGTGACCATAATGTGGTGGAATTCTTCATTAAGATGGAGAGTGACATAGTTAATTCAAAAACAAAGGTTCTGAACTTAAAGAAGGGTAACTTTGAAGGTGTTAGATGTGAATTAGCTAAGATAGACTGGCAAATGACACTTAAAGGGTTGATGGTGGATATGCAATGGCAAGCATTTAAAGATTGCATGGATGAACTACAACAATTGTTCATCCCAGTTTGGCAAAAGAATAAATCAAGGAAGGTAGTGCACCCGTGGCTGACAAGGGAAATTAGGATAGTATCAATTCCAAAGAAGAACCGTACAAATTAGCCAGAAAAAGTGGCTCACCTGAGGACTGGGAGAAATTCAGAGTCCAGCAGAGGAGGACAAAGGGCTTAATTAGGAATGGGAAAAAAGATTATGAGAAAAAACTGGCAAGGAACATAAAAACTGACTGTAAAAGCTTTTATAGATATGTGAAAAGGAAAAGATTGGTTAAGACAAATGTAGGTCCCCTACAGACAGAAACAGGTGAATTGATCACGGGGAGCAAGGACATGGCAGACGAATTGAATAACTACTTTGGTTCTGTCTTCACTAAGGAAGACATAAATAATCTTCCAGAAATAGTAGGGGACAGAGGGTCCAGTGAGATGGAGGAACTGAGGGAAATACATGTTAGTAGGGAAGTGATGTTAGATAAATTGAAGGGATTAAAGGCAGATAAATCCCCAGGGCCAGATGGTCTGCATCCCAGAGTGCTTAAGGAAGTAGCCCAAGAAATAGTGGATGCATTAGTGATCATTTTTCAAAACTCTTTAGATTCTGGACTAGATCCTGAGGATTGGAGGGTGGCTAATGTAACTCCACTTTTTAAAAAGAAGGGAGAGAGAAACCGGGGAATTATAGACCGGTTAGCCTAGCATCGGTGGTGGGGAAACTGCTGGAGTCAGTTATCAAGGATGTGATAACAGTACATTTGGCAAGCGGTGAAATCATCGGACAAAGTCAGCATGGTTTGTGAAAGGAAAATCATGTCTGACGAATCTCATAGAATTTTTTGAGGATGTAAGTAGTAGAGTGGATAGGGGAGAACCAGTGGATGTGGTATATTTGGATTTTCAAAAGGCTTTTTACAAGTTCCCACACAGGAGATTAGTGTGCAAACTTAAAGCACACGGTATTGGGGGTAAGGTATTGATGTGGATAGAGAATTGGTTGGCAGACAGGAAGCAAAGAGTGGGAATAAACGGGACCTTTTCAGAATGGCAGGCAGTGACTAGTGGGGTACCGCAAGGCTCAGTGCTGGGACCCCAGATGTTCACAATATATATATTAATGACTTAGATGAGGGAATTAAATGCAGCATCTCCAAGTTTGCGGATGACAGGAAACTGGGCGGCAGTGTTAGCTGTGAGGAAGATGCTAAGAGGATGCAGGGTGACTTGGATAGGTTAGGTGAGTGGGCAAATTCATGGCAGATGCAATTTAATGTGGATAAATGTGAGGTTATCCACTTTGTTGGCAAAAACAGGAAAACAGATTATTATCTGAATGGTGGCCGATTAGGAAAAGGGGAGGTGCAACGAGACCTGGCTGTCATTATACACCAGTCATTGAAGGTGGGCATGCAGGTACAGCAGGCGGTAAAAAAGGCGAATGGTATGCTGGCATTCATAGCAAGAGGATTCGAGTACAGGAGCAGGGAGGTACTACTGCAGTTGTACAAGGCCTTGGTGCGATCACACCTGGAGTATCGTGTGCAGTTTTGGTCCCCTAATCTGGGGAAAGACATTCTTGCCATAGAGGGTATACAAAGAAGGTTCACCAGATTGATTCCTGGGATGGCAGGACTTTCATATGATGAAAGACTGGATCGACTAGGCTTATACTGTCTGGAATTTAGAAGATTGAGGGGGGATCGTATTGAAACATATAAAATCCTAAAGGGATTGGACAGGCTAGATGCAGGAAGATTGTTCCCGATGTTGGGGAAGTCCAGAATGAGGGGTCACAGTGTGAGGATAAAGGGGAAGCCTTTTTGGACCGAGATTAGGAAAAACTTCTTCACACAGAGAGTGGTGAATCTGTGGAATTCTCTGCCACAGGAAACAGTTGAGGCCAGTTCATTGGCTATATTTAAGAGGGAGTTAGATATGGCCCTTGTGGCTAAAGGGATCAGGTGGTATGGGGGGAAGGCTGGTACAGGGTTCTGAGTTGGATGATCAGCCATGATCATACTGAATGGCGGTGCAGGCTCGAAGGGCCGAATGGCCTACTCCTGCACCTATTTTCTATGTTACTATGTTACTGCCAAGTGTCTTGCCATTAATACTATACTCTGCCATCATATTTGACCTACCAAAATGAACCACTTCACTTCTTCCTTAGATTCATATTACATTCATCATCTACTTGTAAACCTACTGGCTTAGCCTTAGGTCTGTCATACTGGTTCCCATCCATCTGTGATATTAGTTCAGACCACTCCCAATCGTTCTAGCAAACCTGCCTGCAAAGGTATTATTTCCCCTCAGATTCAAGTGCAACCTGTCCCTTTTTTACAGGTCACACCTGCCCTAGAAAAGGTCCCAGTGATCTCGAAATCTGAATCCCTGCTTCCTGCTCCAATTCTTCAGCCACACGTTTATCTGCCACCTTATTCTATTCCTATGCTCACTGTCACGTGGCACAGATAGCAATCCGGAGATCACTACCCTTGAGTTCCTGCTTCTCAACTTCCTTCCTAACTCCCTGTGTTCTTTTTAGAGGGCCTCTTTCCTTTTCTACCAATGTCGTTGGTATCAATCTGTACTGCAACTTCTGGAAGCTCATCCTTCCTTTTCAGGTTATTATGAATGCGTTCAGAAACATTGTGGATTCTAGCACCTGGGAGAAAAACTGTCATCTGTGTGTCTTTTATGTGTCAACAGAATCACCTATCTGTCCCCCTAACTATAGAGTCCCCTGTTACTGCTGTCATCCTCTTCAGTTCCCTGCCTTTCTGAGCCATAGGGCCTGACTCAGTGCCAGAGGCATGGCTGCTGTTGCTTCCGCCAGGTAGTACTCAAAATGCAGTACTTATTGTTAAGGGGTACAGCCACAGAGGTGTTCTCCACTCTCTGATGTTTTCCCTTCTCTCTCTTGACAGTCACCCATTTATCTGTCTCCTGTAGCTTCCCTGTAGCTCCTGCCTTACCACTTTGACTCAGACCACTCCGACAATGACCACTCCAATAGACAGTACCTCTCTTTTATGGAGACTGGGTCTTTCAAGCTCTGATTTGGACCAGCGCGGGAATGTTTCTACTGTGTCTGTGCTGCTGTCCAGTAAAAGGCAGGTATCTATGTTACCTAATGAAAATAGAGGTATTGGGGGTGTTGTAATGTGTGTTCTGGTGGAGATTTTGATAGAGGAGGTTAAATCTCATTTATTGGAAGGCAAAGGCGGTAAAGAGTTTGCAAGTAGTCAGAAATGGGTAAACAATGGATAGTTCATCTGTATTGATATATTTTGATGAGTGAAGCTCTCTGATAAAGATAGTTAGGGGTATTTTAGTTATAATCTACGAGCTTATATTCCACCTCTGCTTAGATGTTACAAATGTCAGAGATTTGGGCATGTTGCGTCAGTATGTTGTGGGAAACTAAGGTGTAGTAAGTGTGGTAGGGAACATAAATATGAAGATTGTGAAGAAGGTGTAAAGTTTAATTGTTGTAATTGCAGAGGAGAACATAGTTCAGCTTATGGAGGATGACTGAATATTGATAAAGTATTGACAGTCAGAGAACAGAATGTGAGGTCAGCGACTATATGTCAGCATCACAGTTTCTTACTAAAGATACTTTATTAGTTGATAAAATAAGTTTGTGGTGTCTATAACGGATGTGGTGAATTGTACTGCTCAGGCATCCAGTCATACTGAGAAAAGTAAAATTATTGTGAAAAATATCTTGGTATAACTGGTGTTATGTGGGAAGCTGTAAATGAAGCTCTGATAGGTGGGTTATCTGTATATCATTCTCACTGTGAAGGTACATAATGGGATTAAGAAAATTGCAGTGGAATACGAGAAGCCTAATTTCTAATGGTCAAGACTTCTAAGAAGTTTATTTCTGATTTATCAGATCCACCCGATATTATACGTATTCAGGGAACCTTGTTGTTACCACACTTAAGATTTCCTTTGCAGGATTATATTGAATAGGGGTTATAGGTTAGTTGGTAGAGGGGGTGGTGTTGCAAGTTTGATAAGGAAAGGGATAGGATATAACATTGCAAATGTAAATGAAGTGTATGAGGTACTTGTAGTCGAAATATTTGATTCAACAGTATTAAATTGGTAAATTTTTAACACAAATTGTGAAAAGCTTTTATACATCAAAGTTGCTGGTGAACGCAGCAGGCCAAGCAGCATCTATAGGAAGAGGCGCAGTCGACGTTTCAGGCCGAGACCCTTCGTCAGGACGAAGGGTCTCGGCCTGAAACGTCGACTGCGCCTCTTCCTATAGATGCTGCTTGGCCTGCTGCGTTCACCAGCAACTTTGATGTATGTTGCTTGAATTTCCAGCATCTGCAGAATTCCTGTTGTTTGTGAAAAGCTTTTGATTGATTTGTTAGAAAATATATGTAGCTCTAGCTCACTAAGTGTTGTGTGGAGATTTTAATGTACATTGTTCACTGTGGGATTGTTCACAGAATGATGGTAATGGTTTGATTGTAGAATTTTGAGATATTTCTCATCTTGTGTGTCTTAATGATGGTAGGGGTACAATATTTAATGTTCATAATAGTTCTGAAACTGCTATAGATTTAATTTTAGTTTGAAACATTCTGGCTGGAGTGAGTGGGTGGGATGTCGTGGGAGATCAAACATTGGTGGGTTATCATTTTCCTATGTTTATAAGCTTGGATTTGGATTTATAAAGTGAACAGGAGGCCACTTTTAGGAGGTGGAATTCTGGTAA
Organism: Mobula hypostoma; assembly: GCF_963921235.1. NCBI lineage: Eukaryota > Metazoa > Chordata > Chondrichthyes > Myliobatiformes > Myliobatidae > Mobula > Mobula hypostoma. Next base: position 52,863,677 of record NC_086109.1, read on the forward strand.
AGCAAATAGGGAGAAGTTTAAGATTTTATCTGATGAACCTCTGTCAAGGCTGAATATTGAGGATGATATGGATTTCTGCAATGTAAGGTTATGTCACATTATTCATCAAATTGTGGTGGAAGTGATTCCTATTAAAAAGGGCATTAATAGGAGAAAGGCTGTACCATGGACTGAGGAGTGTGCAGAGGCAATTAGGGAGAGGAATAAGGTGTTCAGGAAAGTTAAGAGATGACCTTATTAAGTATAAAAGGGTACGAGACGTGGTGAGGAAAGTGGTGAAGTTTGTGAAAAAAGTTTACTGGAGGTCATATTGTGATAGTATTGGAAGGGATATTAAACTTAAAGATGCTTGGAGTATGATTAAGAAAATGGGGGATTCATAAGGTTAATAACATTCTAGTATTGATTGAAGAAGGTAATACGATGTTACTGAAATAGAAAAGGTTGAGTTACTGGCTCGGTCGTTTGCTGCAATTCATAATCAAGATAATTTCAGTGAAGAGGCTAAACCGTATCAAGATAAGGCTTCCAGTGAATACCCTGATGTATTGGAAGCCAGCTGTAACAATGATAGTATTAGTGATGTAGAGTTCTCTTTTTGTGAATTCAAGAAAGCTTTTAATAGGACAGGTCAGACGGCTCCAGGAAAGTATGATATATGTTATTGTATGTTTAAACGTATAGGTGACAACTCTTTTGAGATAATATTTCATTTTTAAATTATATTTGAACTTTTGGCCATCTTCTCTCTTCTTGGAAAATAGCAGTAGTCATGCCTATTCTATAACCTGGGAAATCCCTGTCAAATTCTTCCAGTTATAGACCAATATCATTAACACACCAATTATGTAAACTTAAGGAATATATGATAATAGGGCGGTTGAATTATATTTTGGAAAAGAGAGGTGATAAAGTGTTTTAACATAGCAGATTTTGGAAAGGTTTGGATAGTACAGGTAAGTGAAGTTGTAATAGCAGTATTTTTGATGCTGAAAAAGCTTATGATATTTAATGGAAAGAAAGTCTTTTGTTTAAATTGTGGAAATTAGAAGTCAGAAGAAGGCTATGTAATTCTTTTCTGAGTGTTTTTATTTAGACAGTCTATGCAGGTAAGGGTGGGTAAGGTATAGTCGGGCTTCTATGAGATAGAGAATGGGACCACACAAGGCAGTATTTGTAGCCCCGTAATGTTTAATATTATGATTAATGATATTTTCTCTTGAGATAGGTACTGGGGTGGGTAAATTACTTTTTGCAGATGATGGATTAGATTAGATGTAAAAATTTCAATTTAACTGTAGATAAGATGCACTTAGTGATTAATAAGGTTGAACAGTGGGGTTTTAAGCTTTCAGTAGCTAAAACACAAGCTGTGTGTTTTACAAAGGGTATCAATAGACCTGCACTTGATTTGAAATTATACAGTCAAACTCTTGAAGAAGTGTCAGTGGTAAGATTTCTCGCTGTGTGGCTGGATAAAATCTGACATGGAAACACCGTATCAGTAAAATAATTGATAGATGTAAAGTAACATTAAATATCCTCACGCAAACACGAGGAAATCTGCAGATGCTGGAATTTCAAGCAACACTCATTAAGGTTGCTGGTGAATGCAGCAGGCCAGGCAGCATCTCTAGGAAGAGGTACGGTCGATGTTTCGGGCCGAGACTCTTTGTCAGGACCAGCTGAAAGAAGAGCTAGTAAGAGATTTGAAAGTGGGAGGGGGAGGGGGAGATCCGAAATGATAGGAGAAGACGGGAGGGGGAGGAATGGAGCCAAGACCTGGACAGTTGATTGGCAAAAGGGATATGAGAGAAGCATGGGACAGAAGGCCTAGGGAGAAAGAAAAGGGGGAGAGGAGAAGCCCAGAGGATGGGCAAGGGGTATCGTCACAGGGACAGAGGGAGAAAAAGGAGAGAGAGAAAAAGAATGTGTATAAATAAATAATGGGAGGGGTACGAGGGGGAGGTGGGGCATTAGCGGAAGTTTGAGAAGTCAGTGTTCATGCCATCAGGTTGGAGGCTACCCAGATGGAATATAAGGTGGTGTTCCTCCAACCTGAGTGTGGCTTCATCTTTACAGTAGAGGAGGCTGTGGATAGACATATCAGAATGGGAATGGGATGTGGAATTAAAATGTGTGGCCACTGAGAGATCCTGCTTTTGCTCCTGGGCCCTCAGAGGCTCCATCTTTCTCTCACCCCAACCCTCCCCTCTCCATTGACACCACCAGCCTCCCTCCCCCTCCCTCCTCTGATCCCACTTCTCATCCGTGCTGGGTCTTTACCAGCCCCTCTGACCTTCAACTGTCTGAAGCAGAGCACTCTGTCCTCAGTAAGGGCCTCACCTTTGTCCCCCTTCACCCACACCACAGCAAGTTCCGCGTTCGCAATGACATGGAACTCTTCTTCCACCGGCTCCATCTTCGAGCCTACTTCTTCGGCAGGGACTCTTCCACTCTCACCGATGACCCCCTTCTCCCCTCTTCAACCCTCCTCCTCTTCATGGACATCCCACTCTGGTCTTCTGCCTGCTCTGGATCTCTTTATTGCTAACTGCCAACGGGACATCAACCGTCTCGACTTCACCGCACCTTGTTCCAATTTCAACCTCACTCCTTCCAAATGCTCTGCTCTCCACTTCCTCCGCACTAATCCTAACCTTACTATAAAACCCGCTGATAAGGGGGGTGCAGTTGTAGTCTGGCATACTGATCTGCACCTTTCCGAGGCACAGTGGCAACTTGCGGATACCTTCTCTTATTTACCTCTCGATCGTGACCCCACTAAGGAGCACCAGGCCATTGTCTCCCACACCATCACCGACTTTATCCACTCAAGGGATTTCCCATCCACTGCTACCAACCTTATAGTTCCCACACCCTGCACTTCACATTTCTACCTCCTACCCAAGATCCACAAACCTGCCTGTCCTGGTAGACCTATTGTCTTAGCTTGCTTCTGCCCTACCAAACTCATTTAGATTAGATAAGATTAGATTATGAGGACTGCATGTTCTCAAAATCTAATCTAATCTAATATTCCTCTGGTGTGATATCACAGAAACACAAGACAGACCAAGACTGAAAAACTGACAAAAAACACATAATTATAACATATATACATCAAAGTTGCTGGTGAACGCAGCAGGCCAAGCAGCATCTATAGGAAGCATCTGCAGAATTCCTGTTGTTTGTAATTATAACATATAGTTACAACAGTGCAAAAAATACCATAACTTGATGAAGAACAGACCATGGGCACGGTAAAAAAGTTCAAAGTCTCTCGAAAGTCCCACATCGCACGCAGACGGGATAAGGAAGAAAACTCTCCCTGCCATGTCTGACCACAGTCCGACTCTGAGTCATCCGAAAACTTCGAGCCTCCGACCAGCCTCTGATACCGAGCACCGAGCACCATCTCTGCCAAGCACTTCGACTCAAGCCCCGGCCGCCAGCAGCAGGCAAAGCCGAGGATTAGGGGCCTTCCCTCCAGAGATTCTCGATCGACAGTAGCAGCGCCAACAAACCGGGCATTTCAGAAGTTTCTCCAGATGTTCCTCCGTGCTTCTCACGGCTGTCTCCATCAAATCAGAATTGTGCAAGGTCCTGATTTAATAAATATGGTATCATTTCACCAGAGAGGCTATGCGCACTGCGTCGCGCCGCCATCTTTCCTCCTGCCATGCATACTTCGCCCCTTGTTCAATCCCTTCCTACCTATGTTCGTGACATTTCTCACATTCTGAAACTTTTCGATGATTTTATGTTCCCTGGACCCCTCCGCTTTATTTTCGCTATGGATGTCCCTATATACTTCCAGCCCCCATCAGGATGGTCTCAAAGCTCTCTGCTTCTTTTTGGATTCCAGACCTAACCAGTTCCCCTCTACCACCACTCTGCTCCGTCTAGCGGAATTAATCCTTACTCTTCATAATTTCTCCTTTGGCTCCTCCCACTTCCTCCAAACTAAAGGTGTAGCCATGGGCACCCGTATGGGTCCTAGCTATGCCTGCCTTTTTGTTGGCTTTGTGGAACAATCTATGTTCCAAACCTATTCTGGTATCTGTCTCCCACTCTTCCTTCGCTACAGCGACGGCTGCATTGATGCTGCTTCCTGCACGCATGCTGAGCTCGTTGACTTCATTAACTTTGCCTCCAACTTTCACCCTGCCCTTAAGTTTACCTGGTCCATTTCCGACACCTCCCTCCCCTTTCTAGATCTTTCTGTGTCTATCTCTGGAGCCAGCTTATCTACCGATGTCTACTATAAGCCTACTGACTCTCACAGCTATCTGGACTATTCCTCTTCTCACCCTGTCTATTGCAAAAGTGCCATCCCCTTCTCGCAATTCCTCCATCTCCGCCGCATCTGCTCTCAGGATGAGGCTTTTCATTCCAGGCCGAAGGAGATGTCCTCCTTTTTTAAAGTAAGGGGCTTCCCTTCCTCCACCATCAACTCCACTCTCGAACGCATCTCCCCCATTTCATGCACGTCTGCTCTCACTCCATCTTCCCACCACCCCACTAGGAATAGGGTTCCCCTTGTCCTCACCTACCACCCCACCAGCCTCCGGGTCCAACATATAATTCTCCTTAACTTCTGCCACCTCCAATGAGATCCCACCACTAAGCACATCTTTCCCTCCCCCCCTCTCTCTGCTTTCCACAGGGATCGCTCTCTACGTGACTCCCTTGTCCATTCGTCCCCCCCATCCCTCCCCATGGATCTCCCTCCTGGTACTTATCCTTGTAAGCGGAACTAGTACTACACATGCCCTTACACTTCCTCCCTCACTACCATTCAGGGCCCCAAACAGTCCTTCCAGGTGAGGCGACACTTCACCTGTGAGTCGGCCGGGGTGATATACTGCATCCGGTGCTCCCAATGTGGCCTTCTATATATTGGCGAGACCCGACACAGACTGGGAGATCGTTAAGCTGAACACCTACGCTCTGTCCACCAGAGAAAGCAGGATCGCCCGGTGGCCACACATTTTAATTCCACGTCCGATTCCCATTCTGATATGTCTGTCCACAGCCTCCTCTACTGTAAAGATGAAGCCACACTCAGGTTGGAGGAACAACACCTTATATTCCGTCTGGGTAGCATCCAACCTGATGGCATGAACATCGACTTCTCAAACTTCCGCTAATTTCCCACCTCCCCCTCGTACCCCTTCCGTTATTTATTTATATACACATATTCTTTCTCTCTGTCTCCTTTTTCTCCCTCTGTCCCCCTCACTATACCCCTTGCCCATCCTTTGGGCTTCCCCCCTCCCTCTTTTCTTTCTCCCTAGGCCTCCTGTCCCATGATCCTCTCATATCCATTTTGCCAATCAACTGTGCAGCTCTTGGCTCCATCCCTCCCCCTCCGGTCTTCTCCTATCATTTTGGATCTCCCCCTCCCCCTCCCACTTTCAAATCTCTTTTTATCTCTTCTTTCAGTTAGTCCTGACGAAGGGTCTCAGCCCGAAACGTCGACTGTACCTCATCCTAGAGATGCTGCCTGGCCTGCTGCGTTCACCATTAAATATCCTCAGGTGCCTATGTTGGTATTCTTGGAGTGCTACATGAAAATCACCGTTGACCATTTATAATTGTTTAATCTGTACTTGATTAAGACTGTGAGACTTATAGATGAGCTTCATCTTCAAATTTAAAATGTTTGGATGTGAAACTTGCACAGGCTTTAAGATTGTGAGGTCGTGCAGTCAGGTAGTCTTCTCTTTCGGCTTTACTGGTTGAAATGGGACAATTACCCTCACAGATTTGGAGGTTGAGGTTGACGTTAACATACTGGATTCAGTTGACTCGCAGAGAGCTGATCACCCTATTAAAAGTGTATTGGAAGACTGTTGGGAACATCACAAGAAGAGTGTTTTTAGTTTGGGTGGCTGGGTTCTTATCATGCTAGGAATATGGGTATGCTGGTTTATGCAGTATGTCCAACTGTAGCTTTAACAGTAACCCCATCTTGGTTTTTTCAATGACTTTAGTTGATTTTAGGTTGCCTGCTTTTTTTTTGAAGTATAAGGATCCTGATATGCCTGAGTGTCTGCAGGCTCATCAATACGTTAAGGAAAATTATTATGATATGCTAGCCATTTTTTCTGATGGATTAAATAATAATGGGGATGTTGGTATGACTGTTTTTGTGACTGAATTGTAGGTAACAATAAAGAAATAACTTACTAACGATTGGTTGCCATCATTTTGGGCTTACAGTGGGCAGAGGGAATTTTTCCTTGCAAAGTTGTAATTTGTTCAAATTAATTTTTGGGTTTGATTAGTCTTAAAACAGGTGATTCTAATAGTGGGCCAGATTTGCTGCTGGAAGCTCTTTAAACTTCATTTCATATTCAAAGTTGCCATAATCCCCTAATTCTTAACCCCACCAACCCCCTAGTTTCTGATTTGCTAAGTGGAACATCTATATCCACAGATGAACTTTTAACAGATTTTTTTGCCAACCAATCAACCTGCTCATTCCGCTCTATGTGCAGAGACCTGTAAACCAATATTTTTAGTATGAAATGAAGTTTAAAGAGCTTCTAGCAGAAAATCTGACCCACTGTTAGAATGCAGGCTTCACTACCACCTTTGGGGGTTGATAGATTTCATTTAAAAAATTTGATTAAATTATGGAAGTGACTTTAATTCACAATATTGTCTTTCATTATTTACAATCTATAAGGCATTTTGGGGTAATTTAGTTTTCATCTGATAAAGAACTAGTAGGGGTTTTATTTCCCAAATCTCTGCACCAAACTCCGGTCCAGTTGGTGGATGTAATGCATTTTTAAATTGGATTGCCAACTGTCATTAAAAGTCAGAAAAGGAGTGCAATTAGGTACTTGGCTGTCAATATGGACTTGGGAGACCAAAGGGCATGTTCTATAAATACGACTCCAAGAGTGAAATAGGAAAGGAATAAGACATCACAACAACTTAAAGTATTTATCGAAATTGGCATCAGCCCATTGTACAATGTATTCGAGATTACCTTCACTGAAGCCCAATGTGCTGATGCTACTTTACACCATGTTTTAGTGATTTGTAGGTGTAGAAACATAACATATAGTGGTAGAAGAATCATGTTAGTAAGCTACTAGTAACAATCAATGCTATGTTTGTCTTGATGTCAGAGGATTTCTTCATCCCATTGTTCATCCCATTGAGGCCAGTTCATTGGCTATATTTAAGAGGGGGTTAGATATGGCCCTTGTGGCTACGGGGATCAGGGGGTATGGAGGGAAGGCTGGTGCAGGGTTCTGAGTTGGATGATCAGCCATGATCATAATAAGTGGCGGTGCAGGCTCGAAGGGCCGAATGGCCTATTCCTGCACCTATTTTCTATGTTTCTATGTTTCTGTAAGCTGGAACTTTCCTTTTAAAAAAGATAATGCAGTAGTTGAGGCCAACTTGATATATAGCTTGTCGTCTACGGAGCATGAAATATTCAATGATTGCGTGTACCTCCTTTTCCACAAACTATTTGATTTTATTGTTTGTCAATATTTAATTGGTTTACACTGACAACATTCCCACAGAATTGTATACCAGGTCTCCTGACACCCACTGCTTTATCAACTTAATGAGGAAACTGACTATTGAGAAATATGTGCCAAAATTATTTTTGCTAGCATTCACATGGTTCAGATTTCAAGATGGAAGCTATTTTAATAGTGTGTTAATTATTGGTGCAAAGAAGATGTCATGGAAATCAGCACAGGATGAAATAAGTCCATGTAGTTACCTGAACTGGGTGTATGTTATCAGCCAACAATAATGTACCTGTAAAATTTAATTAGAATTCATTACATAGAACAACAGTCATGTAAAGCATTAATTTAGAAAAAAATCATTATAACCAGCATTTATTATCTATTTCCAGTTGTTCTTAAGAAGGTGGTAGTGAACTATCTCTTTGAGGCTCCACACATAAGTTCCTGGTGAATGCAGCAGGCCAGGCAGTGTCTATAGGGAGAGGAACAGTCGACGTTTTGGGCCGAGCCCCTTCGTCAGGACTAACTGAAAGAAGAGCTAGTAAGATCTTTAAAATGGGAGGGGGAGGGGGAGATCCAAAACGATAGGAGAAGACAGGAGGGGGAGGGATGGAGCCAAGAGCTGGACAGGCAAAAGGGATATGAGAGGATCATGGGACGGGAGGCCTAGGGAGAAAGAAAAGAGGGAGGGGGGAAGCCTAGAGGACGGGCAATAATGGATGGGGTATGAAGGGGAGGTGGGGCATTAATGGAAGTTAGAGAAGCCAATGTTCATACCATCAGGTTGGAGGCTACCCAGACGGAATATAAGGTGTTGTTCCTCCAACCTGAGTGTGGCTTCATCTTTACAGTAGAGGAGGCTGTGGATAGACACATCAGAATGGGAATGGGACATGGAATTAAAATGTGTGGCCACTGGGAGATCCTGCTTTCTCTGGCGGACAGAGCATAGGTGTTCAGCGAAACAGTCTCCCAGTTTGCATTGGGTCTCGCCAATATATAGAAGGTCTCATCGGGAGCACCGGACGCAGTATATCACCCCAGCTGACTCACAGGTGAAGTGTCGCCTCACCTGGAAGGACTGTCTGGGGCCCTGAATGGTAGTGAGGGAGGAAGTGTAAGGGCATGTGTAGCAGTTGTTTTGCTTACAAGGATAAGTGCCAGGAGGGAGATCGGTGGGAAGGGATGGGGGGGACGAATGGCAAAGTATAGCTCCAACACCATACACCAGTTTGCTGATTAGATTAGGTTAGATTCAATTTTATTGTCATTGTGCTGAGTACAGATACAAAGCCAATGAAATGTAGTTAGCATCTCATCAGAAATACAAAAAATAATGTTATTTACAAAATAACTGCGAATAAAAAGTAAGTGCTACAGCATACAAATATAAAAGTACTGAGACAGTACAATATGGGTGCAATACTCCTCAGCGCTGTGATGTGAGGGCCACAGTCTCAGGTAAGAAGCTCTTCCTGTGTCTGCTGGTTTGGGAGCGGAGGCTCCTGATAGCGCTTACCGCATGGGAGGAGAGTAAAAAGTCCATGGTTAGGGTGAGATGCATCCTTGATCAGTCCTGACGAAGGGTCTCGGCCTGAAATGTCGACTGCGCCTCTTCCTATAGATGCTGCCTGGCCTGCTGCGTTCACCAGCAACTTTGATGTATGTTGCTTGAATTTCCAGCATCTGCAGAATTCCTGTTGTATGCATCCTTGATAATGCTTTTCGCCCTGCCCAGGTGGTGTTATGGTAGATGTTCTCAATGGTGGGCAATTGGGTGCCAATAATCTGCTGGGCCGTTTTCACCACATGCTGGAGTGCTTTGCAGTCCGATACGGGACAATTGCCATACCACACTGAGATGCAGTTGGTGAGTATGCTCTCAATGGTACAGCAGTAAATGTCCGTCAGTATCCTGGGACAGAGGTGAGCTTTCTTGATGCTCTGCAGGAAATAAAGGTGCTGTTGTGCCTTTTTGATGAGGATGGAGGAGTTCAGGGACCAGGTAAGATCCTCGGAAACGTGGACACCAAGGAATTTGAAGCTTGATACACGCTCCACTACAGCTCCGTTGATGTAGTAGGTGTGGCTCCTAGCATGCCTGAAGTCCGCAATGATCTCCTTTGTCTTCTGGGTGTTAAGGGCCAGGTTGTTGTTGGCACACTACGCGGCCAGGTGATGACACCATTGTTGTGGGCGGTATCAAAGGTGGAGATGAATCAGCATACAGGAGGGTGATTGAAAATTTGGCTGAGTGGTGTATTAACAACAACCTCTCATTCAATGTCAATAAGACCGAGGAACTGATTGTAGACTTCAGGAGAGGGAAACCAGAGGTCCATGAGCCTGTAATAATCAGAGATCAGAGGTGGAAAGGGCCAGTCACTTTAAATTCCTGAGTGTCACTATCTCAGATATCCTGTCCTAAACCCATCATAAAGATATAATTGCAAAGAAAGCATGAACGCACCTGTACCTCCTCAGGAGTCTGCGAAGATGCGGCATCTCATCAAAAACCTTGGTAAACGTGCGTGGTGGAAACTGACTGCATTACAGCCTCGTATGGGTACACCAATATCTTTGAGCGGAAACTCCTACAAAAGGTAGTGGATTTGGCCCAGTACATTGCAGGTAAAACCCTCCCAACCATTGAGCACATCTACATGAAAAATTACTGTGGAAAAACAGCACCATCGTCAAAGATCCTCCCCACCTGTTGCCATCAGATAAAAGGTACAAGTGCCTGAGGACTCTCACCACCAGGTTCAAGAACAGTTACTACCCCTCAACCATCAGGCTCTTGAACAAAAGGAATAACTACACTCCTTTAAGGACTCTGTTATCTTGTTATTTCATTTATATCTACATTTGCTCAGTTTGATGTCCATTGATCCTGTTTGTAGTTACTGTTCTATACATTTGGTAAGTATGCCCTCAGAAAAAGAATCTCAGTGTTGTATGTGGTGACGTGTACTCCAATAATAAATTTTACTTTGAACGTTGAACTTTGAAGTTGAAATGCTCACGAATAATTTGGTCCTTGCCTGTTTTTACATTATGTGATCAATTAAGATCAGTCACAGAATTCATTCCCCCCCACTTTATTCCACTCCAATTTTAGTTTTTCTGTACTGATGATGGAGCAGTGCCAACAGAAAACGTGAGGATAGTAAACTTAAGGATATCATTGGTGCTAACTTGACCAGAGATTTGTGTTTGGTATAGTAAAAAGACTTAAAATTACTGCGAGCTACAAAATAAATAAATAGTGAAAAAGAGGATAAAAGAAAGATTCATGGGTTGTATTTGATCCATATCCTTCTATTCCCTGAACTTCCATGTGTCAAAAGACTTTTAAATACCACTGTTGTATCTAATTCTCCCACAATCATTGACACACATTCCAGGCACCCACCACTCTGTATAAAAAAAAAGCTTGCCTTTCACATATTTTTAAATTTATCCCTCTCACTTTAAATATATGCCCTAGTATTTCGCATTTCTATCTTGGGAAAAAGATTCTGACTACCTACCCTGTCTCTATCAGGTCACCCCTAAGCTTCCGATGCCCCATTTGTTAAACCTTTCCTTGCCGCTCATTCATTAAGTATCTAGCAGCTGCCATCATATAGCATTGCCCACGGCACACTGACTGAGACTATGCAAATGAAATAAGATGCATTTAAAATCTCTCAATACTCCTGCTGTCAAAGTGTGGTAATTCACTGTGCCTCGCTGGAGCAGGGTAGCTTCATCTGGTTCCATTATCTGATCCCTTATGTCTTTCCAGCCAATTTTCAATTGTCCAGCTCGGACGCTGAAGCTAGTTGTAGCATTTCAGCTAAGCAGTTAATTGAGCATTCAGTGGATTGAAATCGACCTTGCTCCAAACTTACAGGTACTCACTTGCATAAGGAGAGCCTTTATGTCAGTGGACTGGATTGCAGCATCTAGGAAGCTGTAATAAGTGAGGTACAGTGTCTGTTGTATTGTCGGCAAATAAATTTCCACCAAAAATAGGTATTAGGCTATTGAGAGAACTCATAATTTATAGAGCTGATGAAGTAACAGATACATTGCAGTAACAAATGCTAAAACAATTTTGAAGTCAGGAATCATCTGGAGGAAATAGATTGGGTTAAGTAGAATGACTTGGAAGAATACTTAAAAAGTAAAGGTGGAGTGCTATTTTCAAGAGCACAAGTCTGAAAATTCATTGCTTGGTGATTTATTTTCTTTTAGTTCAAGGTGTACCAAATTAATTTATTCTACAGTGGAACAAGACTACAATGATTCTTGGATAGAATCTGCTCTGAAACTTCAACCAGACATTTCTAGTTGTGATTTTTACCCATAGGATGGCATAGTTTCCACTTCCACAGACTTGGTTAATGTGCAGGCCTCTAATATTTTGTCTGGGAGCCACTGAGATCCATGGACAAAATGACTGTTGATGCATTACACAATAACAATTAATCTCCAACCAGATTTCCTATCTCCTTCCTACATGCTGATTTATTACCACATTTGATTCTGCCTACGATAGTGGACTCATCAGCAAACTTAAATATGGCCTTGGGGCTGTTCTTAACCACACAATCATAAGTGCAGAACAAGTGTAAATTTCTGCAGTAACATATGAATTACAGTATAAAATGGTATCAGCTTATCAATGTTCAAGTGTCTTTAGGTGTTCAAAGATACTTTAAATGTTTAAGTGACAAGTGGAATACAATGTTGAGAAATGTATGATAATGCATTTTGATAAACAACAAAAGTGCAGACTATTATCTAAATAGGGAGAAAATTCAAATAGCAGAGGTGCAAAGGGATTTGGAGTCCTCATGCAAGACTCTCAGAAAGTAATTTACAGGTTGAGTCTGTGGTAAAGAAAGCAAATGTAATGTTGACATTCATTTCAAGGGCAATAGAATATAAAAACAAGAAGATAATGCTGAGGCTTTATAAGATACTAGTCAGGCCACACTTGAGGTACTGTCAACAGTTTGGGACTCCATATCTCAGAAAGCATGTGTTGTCATTGGACAGAGTCCAGAGGTAGTTCACGAGGATGATTCTAGGAATGAAGGGGTTAATGTATGAGAGCATTTGACAATTTAGAAGAATGCAGGGGGATCTCATTGAAACCTACCAAATGTTGAAAGGACTAGGTAAGGTGGATGTGAAGAGGATGTTTCCTATAGTGGCTGGAGCAGACTTGATGGGCTGAATGGTCTATTTCTGCTCCTGTATCTTATATCGTGTCCAGAACTAGAGGGCACAGCCTCAAATCTCCACCGCTCAATTTACAACCTCCTGAAAACTTAAACAGAGGAATTGATTTTCATCCAAAGATAATGGAGTACTGCTCCAGAATATGTGGTTTTTTAAAACTTGTAGCACTCGATGCAAATCACTTAATATAAAATTCATTTTAAAGTTCTCCTTTGCTAATAATTTCTATCAAACTATTGCATTGTAGAATTTAACAGGCATTGTTTTATAACCAGTGGATGACATTGCATGAATTGCATAAATTGCATGACATTAATTAATTTAAGTAAGTTGCACTAATTGTATTAAGGAAAGAATTATCAAATATAGTAACCAGTAAATAGTGGCAGATTAACACTCGCTGATGTTGTGTATGCCTGGATTTAGCTAAAATAGCCCCTTGCCATAATATAAGTTAAGATGATTGACAGTGCAAATAGTAATTTGTGTCATGTTATAACCACCATACTTTTGCCAGCTAGATACTGGCACATCTTTGGGTACTGATACTAATGCACAAGCAGTAGTCTCTTGATGTTATTAGTGCATGCATTTAGCATCTAGTTTCTGGAGCACTTTTTTATACAATGTCAGGACCAACTGATACTGTACAGAATAAAGAACAGGATTGGATGGTTTCAGTTAGTGCATACCTTCAGAATATGCAATCAGCAAACAAGTTCAAACCAGAGTTTTATGTCAAGGTAACAAATATTGCAAGATTCCTTATTTAATAAGGGGTTTGTCTTTAATGCTATGATAGAGAGTAACCATCCACAGAAGCAACTGACTTTGTACCAAATCTAAGGTTAAGTGGTATGGTACAAGAAGTTTTCTTTATTCAGAGATAAAAATTGAAGTCATTATCATGTATTTATGTCAGAATTTGACTTTGCAATGATTGAAATGAATGTTGAAATGACATTTAAATAATTATCTATGATTATGCATGCACCATGCCAATAGTAGCTATTTATGTAGGAATTTTCAAAGATATAATTCATTTTTTTCACCAGCTCTACAATGTTTGGAGTTGTTTTTCACTTGGTTTAAATTAAATTTGATTACTTAAGATTCCATTCAGGAAGGTATTAACACTTAGACTCAAGATTCTGATAACTAAAGTACTTATTCACTTTATCATATATGAATGGACAAGAAAATTATATTAATTTAGAATATCTAATATATTATTTCCTCTTCTCCTTGGTTCTTTTTCAGATAACAATTCTGTGGATCAACAGGTTCTAACTTGATGTGTTTCATCTTCCATGAACTATCATTTAAATTTTGTTGCATTGTTATGTGTTTCTGTAGTAAAGATGTTTATTTCCCATCCTATTGTCTCGCATGGAACTCACCTTTGCAAATCGAATTTCTCTTGTCTTCATGTGTTTAATATATGGTGCACTTGTAAACAGGACATCTGTCGCTGAAAATAAACTTTCACAAACATACTTCTTCATAATATATTTCATAAAAAAGCAAAAAGAAAAGATGTGGAATGTCTCATAAAGATACATATTTATCTTTTAGGTCTTAATAATGTTATTCTTTATTAAAGGCTCAGCTCTCAAGTGGAAATGTTTTTGGTGCATCTAGCCTTTCTAACCTCAAGACCCCAGGAGGGTGAGTAAACATTATACTCAATGGATTTCTAAAATAAATTTCACATAAAAATTGTTGTTGCTAATTAAAAAGAAAACTGTTATCTCTTTATCTTGAATCGTCTACTTAGAGAAGACAACTATTAAAAGCACAACGAATGATTGTTAAGGTCAGACAGCACTGATGGTGGAGACTGAGTGGCAGACCTGTGAGCAGAACAATATTGAAGGTGTTCTGGAAATATGAATTAGCACCATGAAAAGGCTTCATGTAATGTGTAATCCTACATTAGTGCAAGTTCTTATTTTATATTTTACATATTGCTGAAAATCAGTATTTAGAAATGTTTCGGTTATCCCAGAATGAGGCTCCTTTATGCAGAATAATTAAGAGTGATTTTTTGCAGAGGATATCATGACTTACAAAACTGAATGAGAATTTTTAGGAGTTAATTTAGAAAATTGATGAAGGCAGAGCAGTAGTCATTGAAAATGCGGATTTAAGTACGTTTTTGACAAGGTCCCATGTGGTAGGTTGGTCCAGCAGGTTAAGGCATGAGGTATCTGAGGCATTTTGGCAAACAGTATCCTAATTGGCTTGCTGATGGAAGATAGAGGGTAATAATATATGGGAGTTTCTTTTACTGGAAGTCTGTAACAAGTGGTGAATGTTGGTTGCATTATACATCTATGACATATGAGAATGTAGATGGTCTGATACTAAGTTTGCAAATAACATGAAAATTGATGAAGTCATAGAAAGCAAAGAAGGTTGCTTAAGGATACAGTGGATCAACTAGAGAGTTGGCATATGGAAATTAATCCAGACACATGTGAGGCAATGCACTTTGGGAAGTTAAATTCTAGTGGAAACATGTTGAATAACTAACAGGGATCTCATAAGTGTTAATAGACAAAGAGAATTTGAGGTGCCAACTCATAATTCCCTGAAATGGAGACACGTCTACAGAGGGGAGTGAAGATTTCATTTGCTATGCTTGCCTTTGTTGGTCAAGGCATTGAGTATAAGAGTCACAACATTAGTTTTCAACTGCAAAAAGCATTGCCTAGAGTATATATAGTGCAATGTGTACAGCTCTTTTCACTACTCTGCAAGAAGGATGTGGTAGCAATAGAGAGAGTGCAGAAGCGATTCACCAGGTTGTTGCCTAGAATAGAGGGCAGTAGTTATAAGCAGAGACTGGATAGCTTGGATTTATTCTCATCGAAATGTAGGAGGCTGAGGGGTGACCTTTTAGAGATTTGTAAAGTTATGAGGAGCATAGCTAGGACAGATAGAGTAGTTTACACTAGAATAGAGTGGACAGGTTTAAGGTGAGAAATCTGAGGGTTAAGTTATAAATATGTAATGCCCTGGTTAACATGGTTCATTTTTTTTCTCTGTTTTGCATTTCTTTTCTCCGTGTAAGCTGTTTGTTTGGGTTACTGTTGCAAATAAGAGATAGGAGAAATGTGTGTCATCTATTCGAGGTGAACAGATTCAGGGGAGGTTTCTCTGGTGAGGGACACTAAGGTTGGGCTTTGGGCTTTTGAGAGGAGAGAAGAGGTGGGTGGAGTTGACCCAGAGTGGGGCTGGGAGTCGACGAAGCCCAGAGAGATTGAAGGAGGATCGGCGAAGGGGAAACCATGAACTTCAATTTGTGCACATTAGACTGTTTCATTTAAAGTGGCCCACTCCTTTTTTTGCTTTTTCTTTATTAATCCTTTAGTCAAATTAAGAATTATAAAGCTATATCTTTTAATTGTATGCGGGAAAATGTCTGTTAATTCCTGATTATTATTTGTAACAAGGTAACAAATCACACAACATCCTTACAAACAGGGGGATTTGGGAGTTTTGCATTTCAGTCTCCCATGTTTGGTGGGGCCAGAGGGTATCTTCCCTAGACTTAGACAGCCGATGGAACCAGAATGTTACAAATACAAGAGATTCTGCATCTTCAGAAATGCTAGAATGGCAGAGCAGACTTCATGGGATGAATTGCCAAATTCTACTCTTATGTCTTATGGTCTTTGCCTTATGATCAACACACAAAAGGCTGGAGTAGCTCAGTAAGTCAGGAGGCATATGTAGAGGGAAATAAACGGTCGATTTTTCTGCTCAAGATCCTTCTGGAAAGGAAGGGGCAGAAAGCAGAATGAGAAGTTAGGGGGATAGGAAGGAGTACAGGCCTGCAGGTGATAGGTGAAGCTAGGTGAGAAGGAGGGTTGCTGGAGAGGGTGGATGAAGTGAGAAGCTAGGAGGTGGTAGGTGGAAAAAGCAATGGGCTGAAGAAGAAGGAATCAATTAGGAGAGGAAAGTGGGTCCTTTTTCAGTAAAGGAGTGGAGGGATATGGCACTAATGTGAGGAAAATTGGAATTGTGTGGTTAAGCAACTTGGTCAATGTAGATATGGTTGACTGAAAAGGTCCATTTCTGTGTTGTACAATTCCATTAATTCAGTGCTCTTGATTGATTTTTTTGTAGAGAATGCTCTGCACTTTTTGGAAATCTGAAATAAATAAGAAATTTTTGGAAGTTCAATAACCAGACAGTATCTCTGCCAAGAAAGAGTTGTGCTTAGAAATTGAATTGGTTTGTGCTTAAATTTTTTCCAAACTTATGTGATTGTTTGAAAATCAGTTTCTCCCAAAGAAAACTGAACTCACATCCATTCTCATCATTATGTTCAAGTTCAAATCTATTGTCATCTGATTGTACAACCAAACAAAACAATTTTTCTCTGGACTATGGTACACCAACAAAAATATATATCATACACAGCACATAAAACAAAATATAACCATAAATAAATTCATAAAATATAATTCAATATCTATGTAGAGTGCAGCACAGGCAAACAGTTGACAATAAATAGTAAATGGTACTGTAGACAGTATGCAGTCATACCTGTCAGGACTTCTGAGGCACCCTTGCAATCCTACATCAGAAGGGACATGTGATGATGTCATTTCCTGTGCAACATCCTTTTAGGCATTGTCCTAAGTGTTGCTGTCATTGGGACCATGTTGTTGTAATTGCATAGTGACAGCCTGGAAGATGTGCAGGGAAGTAAAGTGCCTGAACCATTTGGCCCTTCCGCTCCTTCATTGCACCATTGCACCAATGATATTACTCAATCTTCAATGGCAGTCCTCACAGGTTTCCTATGGAGTATGTGTATGTTAATGCTGATTTGAGGTTCTCTGACTTCAAGAGGCAATATCAGCAAAGAAACAGGCTAGTGCAAACATGGAGAAGTGGCCAAGCTCATTCTCCGTCTTTTTCTTTTGATCTTTCTGGGAGCCCAAGGTTCAAAAATTTCACTACATTTCACATTCCACAAGTACACTTAATGTTTATTTTTTAATCAATGTTTCACTTACGAACATTTTTATTGTTAAATAAGTTCATTGATGTAGCATTTACATAATTTAGTATGTACCAAGACATACAGTATTTAAAATAATAATTCTTCTTGAAGACAGTTTTACTTATTTCAATTGTCAGTAAACTCAGCAAAATACAAGGCAGAAATATTAGATTACTCTAAATCTGTACCCATTGACGGTAATAGTTAAGAGGTAATAGTTAAAAAAATGCGAGAAGCATTCTTTAAATTTAATTACAAGAAAAACTTTACCATATAACAATATAACAACTACAGTACGAAACAGGCCATCTCGGCCCTTCTAGTCCGTGCTGAACTCATACTCTCACCTAGTCCCACCGACCTGCACTCAGCCCATAACCCTCCATTCCTTTCCTGTCTATATAGCTATCAAATTTACAAATTGGAATGTAATCAAGTTTCAAATGCCAGCATTGAAACTGGAAGGGTTCTAATATTTGAAAATCAACAAATTGCAGATGCTACAAATTTTAAATAAAACACCGGAAGCTGTCAGTAGGTCAGGTGAAAAAGTGAAACAAATACAACATTTTGGGTTGATGACCTTTCAACAGAAAAGTTAAATTCCTAGTTCTGTTGAAAGTTGCTGGCCTGGAGCAGTAATCCTCTTTATGTTCTCTTGCCTGCTGAATATTTCCAGCATTTAAATTTGGTTTAGATTTGTTAAATAATTTTGCAATTAGAATACACACTGATAATTTAGAGATTAATTAATTAATTAATTAGAAACTCTTAATATTGGAATGTACTATATAATTCTTGAAGGCTTTAGATCAGCTGACCAGAACAGTTTTGTTGTTTTTTGAAATGCAGATAATCTGTCCTATATATAAAAATTAGTAAATAACGTTGTAATTATTGGTTTGAATTAGCTTAATCTAATCAAAGCTTCTCTATCTCAGAGTTGCAAAGATAAATTTAGGCTGTGGGTAATTTTGGTGAGGTGTAGGTTGAAAGAATGTGTTGTTCCCTTTTATGGGGTGCCTTTTAGAGAGATTCCTGCCTGAAGGCACCTGCTGGCCACTTCATCAGACTAAAGCCTACAAAGAGTTAAATGCAATAGGGAGGTGACAGGAAGCACTGGAGGGGTGGTGGTTGATCAAACAAGTGATCTCCATTGCCAGATTGAGGGCAGTATCATGCGGTGGTTGTACTGGTGGAATCATCTGATGGGTAGATTGGATTCAGCATTGTTCCAAATAGTGGGTGTGGATAAATTTAGTGAGCTGCTTGCTGTGTTTGAACAAGCACCCCTTCTCCTCTTTGGCCCACATGCAATGGTATAAAATCATCCAAATCCTTCAAGCTGACATTTATTCATTGTTCATTATTATCCCCGAACAGGGGAGCATGATAATCTGCCTCCGATAGTTAGACAGTATGAATCATCAACTGCCTGGATCGCCTTCATTGAAGGATTTAATGAACATAGGGATTTTTATGACAGTGGTTTCGTGGTTGCTCTTATGATGACAATGAACGTACTCATTCTCGATTCCTAAACTTCAGTCAAGACCTTAAGTCTTATTAGTTATGTGTCTATTAGTACCCTCATTTAGGGAGATTTCACTGTGTCCACGTATTTCAAAGACTAAGTTACTTAATAACTGGAGACTGAGCAATAAGAACCTAGTTATTGATAAGCAACTTGAACCTTGGACAATTTCTTCTGTTGTGCTGAAAAGCTGAGGTTGACAATAAACATTCTGGGCTGCACAGTGATTATTCATCACACTGTTACTGATACTAGCTTCTTATTACTGATTCACTTCATTACTTATATTTGAATTCTCCAGATGTTATGGCAACAGAGTGTAGTGGTGGATTGGTGTTTTTGAAAACTGTATCATCTGATATACAATGGATATCGCTAATGGGACCTTTGTTCTTGCAACAAATATATAAATGACTTGAATGAGAATGTAGATCATCTGTTTAACAGGTTTGTAGACAACACGACAATTGATAGAGCCATTAATAGCGAAGAAGGCTGTCTAAGGCTACTGTGGGATATAGATCAGCTGTAAAGCTGGGCAGAACAGTGGAAGATGGGATTTAATTCATTCAAGTGCAAGGTGATGCAGTTTGGGAAGTCCAGGTTGAGGTAGGTGTGTTGGATGTACAGAAGGATCTTGGGATGCAAATCTGTAGCTGACTGAAGGTGGTGACACAGGTGGATAGAATCTGCTTGGCTTCTTAGGCTGAGGCATTGAGTATAAGAGTAGAGTTGACATGTTGCAGCTGTAGAAAACATTGCTTAACTTCAAGTTCATGTTTAATTGCCATTCAACCAGACATGAATATAGCCATATGGCACAGCATTTCTCCGGGGCTAAGGTGCCAACTATCTCGCAGCACAACTAAGAGAGCAAACACATTTAAGATGTCAGTAAAATACAGTCACATAGTAAAAATATAGTCCAAGAGCCCGAGTCCATGAATGTTGCAGAACTGCAGTCAAACACAATATAGCTTGTCTTTGCTCCAACAATCCGCAAAACACAATACAGCTTGTCTTTGCTCCAACAATCTCCAAAACACAATCAAGCCAAAAAGAACAAGCAGAAGGTGTAGAAAAGGTGAAATAATTGAAGAGATTGGCTATCTGAAAGATGTCGCTCAAGGAATCATTAATCACTGGCACCATCTTGACCTGCAGGAGCTTGCAAATGAAAAGTTTTATTTAAAAAGGATAGCAACATCTTTGGTTGACCCCATAGAAGCCGTTGGAATCGAACATGCTGTTGTCTTATTGAAAGACT
Organism: Mobula hypostoma; assembly: GCF_963921235.1. Lineage (NCBI taxonomy): Eukaryota > Metazoa > Chordata > Chondrichthyes > Myliobatiformes > Myliobatidae > Mobula > Mobula hypostoma. The sequence continues at coordinate 52,884,241 of NC_086109.1, forward strand.
GCATTTGGAACATTATGTACAGTTCTGTTCATTGCACTAATGGAAGGATGAGGTTGTAATAGTGGGAGTGCAGAAGAGATTCACCAGGATGTTGTCAAAAATGGAGAGCTGTAGTAATAAAGAGAGATCTGATGCATAAGGATTTCAAACAGAGTTGAAGGTTTTCTAGAGGTAGTAGACATAGATATAGCGCTTAGAAGGTTCCAGGGCAGATACTTGGAAAGACATAGAGGAACATGGGGCTAATGTAGATAAATGAGATTAGCACAGATAGTCATCATGGCTGGAATGGATCAGGTGGCTCAAAGGAGCCCATTCTGTACAATTTTGTGATTCTACAGTTCTATATGATTCTAGATCAATTGTTCACGCCTGCAGAGCTTAGTCTGATGACATAACCACTGTTTTGCTGTACCTCTTGGACTGAGCATTTCTTCTCTCCTTTCAGCCCAGAAGCTGGTTGCTCTTTGTATACAATAAAATGTCTGTTAAGATGAAGAATGACAACACTATAATATTCAGGTGAACGAAGCATCTTGTGTTTCTGGTGAAACTGGAAGTGGATGGCTTTAAAACCGGTTTGATTCTGATTCTAGATTTTTGCACTTTGGCCTTAAACTATGTCCTGATCAATCTATTTTTGAAAGCTGAGCTTCTGGCACGAGTCTAATGTCTAATGGCAGATGGAGTTCAACTTGGAGAAGTGTGTGGTGGTACACGTTGGAAGGACATACTCCAAGGCAGAGTACAAAGTAAATGGCAGGATACTTGGTAGTATGGAAGAGCAGAGGGATCTGGGGGTACGTGTCCATAGATCCCTGAAAGTTGCCTCACAGTTAGATAGAGTAGTTAAGAAAGCTTATGAGGTGTTAGCTTTCGAGGGATAGAGTTTAAGAGTCGCGGGGTAATGACACAACTCTGTAAAACTCTGGTTAGGCCACACTTGGAGTACTGTGTCCAGTTCTGGTCGCCTCACTGTAGGAAGGATGTGGAAGCATTGGAAAAGGTACAGAGGAGATTTACCAGGACGCTGCCTGGTTTAGAGAGTATGCATTATGATCAGAGATTGAGGGAGCTAGGGCTTTACTCTTTGGAGAGAAGGAGGATGAGAGGAGACATGATAGAAGTATACAAGATATTAAGAGGAATAGATAGAGTGGACAGCCAGCGCCTCTTCCCCAGGGCACCACTGCCCAGTACAAGAAGACATGGCTTTAAGGTAAGGGGTGGGAAGTTCAAGGGGGATATTAGAGGAAGGTTTTTCACTCAGAGAGTGGTTAGTGCGTGGAATGCAGTGCCTGAGTCAGTGGCAGAGGCAGATACATTAGTGAAATTTAAGAGACTACTAGACAGGTAAATGGAGGAATTTAAGGTGGGGGGTTATATGGGAGGTAGGGTTTGAGGGTCGGCACAACATTGTGGGCCGAAGAGCCTGTACTGTGCTGTACTATGTTCTATGTTCAAGGGAAAGATAGATGCACTGCAGAAGTGTATTGGATTCTGTGTACCTCAAACTAAGGAATATTATTGTGAATTGCTCACTTAAACCAAACACACCCCTGTGCGACTCTTAAGATTCAAAATCTACTCTCTCATGTTTCTAATAAATCGTCATTGCAATGCGATGTTGAAAGTTAAGGCTTTACAAAGGAGACAGGATTGATGCAGCATCTTGTCAATCATAATTCACTGTAGACCCCAGAGAGGAAAGCATAATCATGTTTTGAAGCTTTGGTGAGAAAGGAAAATCAGCTGCTCCTTAGAGGAGCCAGAGGAATGATGAGTGGAAATATAGTCCATGAAGGCAAGTCAGGCTAAAATAGACAAAAATCGGAAAATTGAGGTCAGACAGCTCCTGGGGAAAGAGAAACAGAGCTACTGTTTTGGTCTGAGATTCCTCATTAGAACTGCAATATATGCTTGAGTGGTAACCAGTAAGGAATAGTGGGATAAACATCAGGAGGGCAAAGGGAGGCTGGTGGAGTATGGAGATGATAATTACAGCTAGTAATACTGAAGTAGACCGTAAGACAAAGGAGCAGAAGTCGGCCATGCGGCCCATCGCGTCTGCTCTGCCATTTTATCATGAGCTGATCCATTCTCCCATTTAGTCCCACTCCCCCGCCTTCTCACCATAACCTTTGATTCCCTGGCTATGCAGATACCTATCAATCTCTGCCTTAAATACACCCAATGACTTGGCCTCCACTGCTGCCCATGGCAACAAATTCCATAGATTCACCACCCTCTGATTAAAAAAATTTCTTTGCATTTCTGTTCTGAATGGGCGCCCTTCAATCCTGAAGTCATGCCCTCTCGTACTAGATTCCCCCATCATGGGAAACAACTTTGCCACATCCACTCTGTCCATGCCTTTTAACATTCGAAATGTTTCTATGAGGTCTCCCCTCATTCTTCTAAACTCCAAGGAATACAGTCCAAGGGCGGACAAACGTTCCTCATATGTTAACCCTCTCATTCCCGGAATCATTCTAGTGAATCTTCTCTGTACCCTCTCCAACGTCAGCACATCCTTTCTTAAATAAGGAGACCAAAACTGCCCACAGTACTCCAAGTGAGGTCTCACCAGCGCCTTATAGAGCCTCAACATCACATCCCTGCTCCTATACTCTATTCCTCTAGAAATGAATGCCAACATTGCATTCGCCTTCTTCACTACCGACTCAACCTGGAGGTTAACTTTAAGGGAATCCTGTACGAGGACTCCCAAGTCCCGTTGCATCTCAGAACTTTGAATTCTTTCCCCATTTAAATAATAGTCTGCCCGTTTATTTTTTCTGCCAAAGTGCATAACCATACACTTTACAACATTGTACTTCATTTGCCACTTCTCTGCCCATTCTTCCAATCTATCCAAGTCTCTCTGCAGACTCTCCGTTTCCTCAGCACTACCGGCCCCTCCACCTATCTTCGTATCGTCAGCAAACTTAGCCACAAAGCCATCTATTCCATAATCCAAATCGTTGATGTACAATGTAAAAAGAAGCGGCCCCAACACTGATCCCTGTGGAACACCACTGGTAACCGGCAGCCAACCAGAATAGGATCCCTTTATTCCCACTCTCTGTTTCCTGCCAATCAGCCAACGCTCTATCCACGTATGTAACTTTCCTGTAATTCCATGGGCTCTTATCTTGTTAAGCAGCCTCATGTGTGGCACCTTGTCAAAGGCCTTCTGAAAATCCAAATATACAACATCCACTGCATCTCCCTTGTCTAGCCTATTGGTAATTTCCTCAAAAAATTGTAATAGGTTTGTCAGGCAGGATTTTCCTTTAAGGAATCCATGCTGAGTTCTGCCTATCTTGTCGTATGCCTCCAGGTACTCTGTAAGCTCATCCTTGACAATCGACTCCAACAACTTCCCAACCACCGATGTCAAGCTAACTGGTCTATAATTTCCTTTTTGCTTCCTTGCGCCCTTCTTAAATAGCGGAGTGACATTTGCAATTTTCCATTCCTCCAGAATCTATCGACTTTTGAAAGATCATAGCTAATGCCTCCGCAATCTCCACAGCTACTTCCTTCAGAACACGAGGGTGCATTCCATCTGGTCCAGGAGTTTTATCGACCTTTAGCCTATTCAGCTTCCTGTGTACTTTCTCTGTCGTAATTGTGACTGCGCACACTTCTCTTCCCTGCCACCCTTGAGTGTCTGGTATCCTGCTGTCTTCCTCAGTGAAGACTGATGCAAAATATTTGTTCAGTTCCTCTGCCATCTCCTCATCTCCCATTACAATTTCTCCAGTATTATTTTCTATCGGTCCTATATCTAATCTCACCTGTCTTTTACTCTTTATATACTTGAAAAAGCTTTTAGTATCCTTTTTGATATTATTTGCTAACTTCCTTTCATAGTTAATCTTTTCCCTCTTAATGACCTTCTTAGTTTCCTTTTGTAAGCTTTTAAAAGCTTCCCAATCCTCTGTCTTCCCACTAATTTTTGCTTCCTTGTATGCCCTCTCCTTTGCTTTAACTTTGGCTTTGACTTGTCAACCACGGTTGCATCGTTTTTCCATTCGAAAATTTCTTCTTTTTTGGAATATACCTGTCTTGCACCTTCCTCACTTCTCGCATAAACTCCAGCCACTGCTGCTCTGCCGTCTTTCCCGCCAGTGTCCCTTTCCAGTGAACTTTGACCAGTTCCTCTTTCATGCCACTGTAATTTCCTTTACTCCACTGAAATACCGACACATCAGATTTCAGCTTCTCTTTTTCAACTTTCACAGTGAACTCAATCATGTTATGATCACTGTCTCCTAAGGGTTCCTTCACCTCAGTCTCTCTGATCACCTCCGGTTCATTATGCAATACCCAATCCAGTTCAGCCGATCCCCTAGTGGGCTCAACAACACGCTATTCTAAAAAGCCATCTCGCAGACATTCTACAAATTCTCTCTCTCGAGATCCAGTGCCGACCTGATTTTCCCAATCCTCTCCCATGTTAAAATCCCCCACAATTATCATAACACTATCCTTCTGACAAGCCTTTTCTATTCCCTGTTGTAATTTGTAGTCCACATCCCTGCAGCTGTTTGGAGACCTATAAATAACTGCCATCAGGGTCCTTTTACCCCTGCAATTTCTTAGCTCAATCCATAAAGATTCTGCACCTTCCGATCCTATATCACCTCTTTCTAATGATTTAATATCATTTCTTACCAATAAAGCCATGCCTCCCCCTCTGCCTACCTTCCTATCCTTCCGATACACTGTGTATCCTTGGACGTTCAGCTCCCAGAGACATGCATCCTTTAGCCACATTTCAGTGATGGCCACAATATCATACCTGCCAATCTGTAGCTGTACGACAAGATCATCCACCTTATTCCTTATGCTGCATGCATTTATGTATAACACCTTAAGACCAGTATTTGATATTTCTCGCTTTGATTTCACTGCAACTTTAGTGCACTGCAACTCATCCCAATGGCTATAAATTTGCCCCATCACCTGCCTGTTTTTCCTGACATCTTTACTGCTCACTATCTTAGATTTACTTCTGTTTTCCTCTTCCTCCGCTCTGTCATTCCAGTTCCCATCCCCCTGCCAAGTTAGTTTAAACCCTCCCTAACAGCTCTATTAAACTTTCCCACCAGGATATTGGTCCCCTTTGGGTTCAGGTGTAACCTGTCCTTTTTGAAAAGGTGAAACTTCCCCCAGAAGAGATCCCACTTATCCAAGAATCTGAAGCCCTGCCCCCTGCACCAGTCTCTCAGCCACGCATTCATCTGCCTGATCCTACTATTCTTGCCCTCACTAGCACATGGCACAGGTAGCAATCCCGAGATTACTACCCTGGAGGTCCTGCTTCTCAGCTTCCTTCCTAACTCCAGGAAATCTCTCTTCAGGACCTCCTCCTTTGTCCAATCTATGTCATTGGTACCAACATGTACCAAGACAACTGGCTGCTCACCCTCCCCCTTCAGAATCTTCAGGACCCGATCCGAGACATCCCATACCCTGGCACCTGGGAGGCAACACACCATGCGGGTATCTCTATCAGGCTCACAGAATCTCAGCACAATTCTTGCAGGGCGAGAAACACCCTGTGTATATAAATCTTTGAAGGTGCCAGGGCAGGTGAAGAAAACTGGTGAGAAGGGCATAGGATCATGGGCACAAACACCTGCTGAAGTGCTAAATCGAAACAAGTGCAGGTTCTGAAAGCAGTGGATCAGTCTTCACTTGAGAAAAATGTGTGGTTCAGGGCACTGAATTCTGGGAAGGAAGTTAAAGTTGAAGAAAGTACAGAAGAGATTTCCTAGAAGCGCTGCCATAGAAGGAGGACTTGAGTTACATTGTGCCTATTGCATTTATCCTCAACATTTACTATCCTTATGTCCATATGTATAAGAAGTTTTCCTTCGAACAAAGTCTGAGCTATTTGACAGAAGTGTAGCAAATCTTGAAGAAAACTATTCCTATTATGTTAAATGGATGATAATGAATGAAAATGGATTTATATTATTTAAAAATTTTAGAATAAATTTCTCACTGTGATTTATAGATTTTTTTTATATTTTGGAATGTACTGCTCTCACAGGACAAAGTATTTCACAACATATGCCAGTGATACAAATCCTGATTTTGATTCTGATTCTGAGTTAGTAGAGGCGTAGGATTAAAGGAACTCCAGGGATTGACAGCACAAGAGAATTTGCACTGTTACTAACTCAAACAGTCTGCCACCACTAATGTATTTCAGCCACACATAGCTTCAGGCTTGTGAACGCAGCTAAAATGTTCCTTCTGATCACACTTATGACTAATCAGGTATTGTTGCTCTCAACAGTAAGGGCTGATATGTTTTCTGCAATGAAGTGTAAAAAAACTTGAAACTTTTACTGTTCCTTCAAGAAGCTCCACAATTATCACTATACAAATCATCTACTAGAGTAGCTGAGCAGGTCATGCAGAAAAATAAACAGTCAATATTTCGGGTCAAGACCATTCATCAGGACTGGAAATTAAAAGAGCAGGGTTCAAAATAAAAGGTTGGGGGAGTGGGAGGAGCACGAGCTGCTGGGTGCTAAATGAATCCAGTGAGTGAGGTAAGATAGGTAGTTTGGGTGAGAAGCTGGGAGGCGGAAGGGCCTAATGGCTGAAGAAGATGGAATCTGGTAGAAGAAGACTATGGACCATGGAATAAAGGGAAGAAGGTGGGAAGCCACATGGAGGAAGGTGCACTCTGCAACCCCGTCTCCCTCAGATCCCACCGTCAACTCCTGGGCCCTTGGAGGCTCCTTTTTCCTCTCACCCCAACCTTCCCCTCTCCACTGACACCACCAGCCTCCCTCCCCCTCCCCCTCTGATCCCACTTCTCATCTATGCCGAGTCTTTACCATCCCCTCCGACCTTCAACTATCTGTGGTAGAGCGCTCTGTCCTCAGTAAAGGCCTCACCTTTGTCCCCCTTCACCCACACCTCAGCGAGTTCTGCGTTCGCCATGACGCGGAACTCTTCTTCCGCCAGCTCCGTTTTCGAGCCTACATCTTCGGCAAGGACTCTCCCACCCCCACCGATGACCCCTTTTCCCACCTTCAACCCTCCTCCTCTTCATGGACACCCCGCTCTGGTCTTCTGCCTGCTCTGGATCTCTTTATTGCTAACTGCTGACGGGACATCGACCGTCTCGACTTCACCACACCGTGTTCCCATTCCAACCTCACTCCTTCCGAACGCTGTGCTCTCCACTCCCTCCGCACTAATCCTAACCTTACTATAAAACCCACCGATAAGCGGGGTGCTGTTGTAGTCTGGCGTACTGACCTCTAACTTTCCGAGGCACAGCAACAACTCGCGGATACCTCCTCTTATCTACCCCTTGATCGTGACCCCACTAACGAGCACCAGGCCATTGTCTCCCACACCATCACCGACTATATCCGCTCAGGGGATCTCCCATCCACTGCTACCAACCTTATAATTCCCACAGCCCGCACTTCCGGTTTCTACCTCCAACCCAAGAACCCCAAACCTGCCCGTCCTGGTAGACCTATTGTCTCAGCTCACTCCTGCCCCACTGCACTCATTTCTGCGTACCTCGACACTGTTTTATCCCCCCTTGTTCAATCCCTTCCAACCTATGTTCGTGACACTTCTCACGCTCTGAAACTTTTCGATGATTTTAAGTTCCCTGGCCCCCACTGTTTTAGTTTCACCATGGATGTCCAGTCCCTATATACTTCCATCCCCCATCAGGAAGGTCGCAAAGCTCTCCGCTTCTTTTTGGATTCCAAACCTAACCAGTTCCCCTCTACTACCACTCTGCTCCGTCTAGCAGAACTAATCCTTACTCTTAATAATTTCTCCTTTGGCTCCTCCCACTTCCTCCAAACTAAAGGTGTAGCTATGGGCACCCGTATGGGTCCTAGCTATGCCTGCCTTTTTGTTGGCTTTGTGGAACAATCTATGTTCCAAACCTATTCTGGTATCTGTCCCCCACTTTTCCTTCACTACATCGACGACTGCATTGGTGCTGCTTCCTGCATGCATGCTAAGCTTGTTGACTTTATCAACTTTGCCTCCAACTTTCACCCTGCCCTCAAGTTTACCTGGTCCATTTCTGACACCTCCCTCCCCTTTCTAGATCTTTCTGTCTCTGTCTCTGGAGACAGCTTATCTACTGATGTCTACTGACTCCAACAGCTATCTGGACTATTCCTCTTCTCACCCTGTGTCTTGCAAAAATGCCATCCCCTTCTCGTAATTCCTCCGTCTTCGCCGCATCTGCTCTCAGGTTGAGACTTTTCATTCCAGGACAAAGAAGATGTCCTCCTTTTTTAAAGAAAGGGGTTTCCCTTCCTCCACCATCAACTCCGCTCTCAAACGCATCTCCCCCATTTCACGCACATCTGCTCTCACTCTATCCTCCTGCCACCCCACTAGGATCAGGGTTCCCCTTGTCCTCACCTACCACCTCACCAGCCTCCGGGTCCAACATATAATTCTCCGTAACTTCCGCCACCTCCAATAGGATCCCACCACTAAGCACATCTTTCCCTCCCCCCCATCTCTCTGCTGTCCGCAGGGATCCCTCACTACGCAACTCTCTTGTCCATTCGTCCCCCCCATCCCTCCCCACTGATCTCCCTCCTGGCACTCATCCTTGTAAGCGGAACAAGTGCTACTCATGCCCTTACACTTCCTCCCTCACTACCATTCAGGACCCCAGACAGTCCTTCCAGGTGAGGCGACACTTCACCTGTGAGTCGGCTGGGGTGATATACTGCGTCCGGTGCTCCTGATGTGGCCTTCTATATATCGGCGAGACCCGACGCAGACGGGGAGATCGTTTCGCTGAACACCTACGCTCTGTCCGTCAAAGAAAGCAGGATCTTCCAGTGGCTACACATTATAATTCCACGTCCCATTCCCATTCTGATATGTCTATCCAAGGCCTCCTCTACTGTAAAGATGAAGCCACACTCAGGTTGGAGGAACACCACCTTATATTCCGCCTGGGTAGCCTCCAAGCTGATGGTATGAACACTGACTTCTCAAACTTACGCTAATGCCCCACCTCCCCCTTGTACCCTATCCCTTATTTATTTATTTATTTATATACACACATTCTTTTTCTCTCTCTCCTTTTTCTCCCTCTGTCCCTCTTTGTATACCCCTTGCCCATCCTCTGGGCTTCCACCCTCCCCCTTTTCTTTCTCCCCAGGCCTCCTGTCCCATGATCCTCTCATATCCATTTTGCCAATCAACTGTCCAGCTCTTGGCCCCATCCCTTCCCCTCCTGTCTTTTCCTATCATTTCGGATCTCCCCCTCCCCCTTCCAGTTTCAAATCTCTTACTAGCTCTTCTTACAGTTAGTCCTGACGAAGGGTCTGGGCCTGAAACTTCGACTGTTCCTCTTCCTAGGGATGCTGCCTGGCCTGCTGCGTTCGCCAGCAACTTTTATGTGTGTTACATGGAGGAAGGTGTTGGTGTTTGTCAGGGCAGGGGAAGGGAAGGGAAGGAAAAGGAGTAAAGGGGCCAGAGGGATGAGGCAAAATAAATTGGTGGTGGGTAGAGACAGTAGGGAGTGGTAACCAGAAGTGAGAGAAATCAGTGATAATACCATCAGGTTGGGGACTACGAAGATGGAATATGAGATTTTATTCTTCTATATGTGTCTAGCCCCAACTTCACAGTAGTAGGGGCTGTGGACTGTCATGCCGATGTGGGATAGAAGTGGAATTAAAATGATTGTCCACTAGGATATCCTGGCTGTTATGATTCAAATTTCAAGGTAAATTTATCATCGAAGTACATATATGTTATCATACACACCCCTGAAATTTGTTTTCTTGTGGGCATACACAGTAAATCGAGAACATGATATGAAGAGATTTGGAAAGGTTGTGGAGGCAGATGTTGGTCAGACCTCAGACAAAGTCAGAAATCAAAAAGTTGAGCACGGTACAACTAGTGTCCTGAGCTGCAGATATTTCAATGCAAAAAGTATTGTAGGAAAGGTAGATGAGCTCAGGGCATAGATTAGTGGTCAACAACCTTTTTAAGCCCAAGATCCCCTACCTCGACCTCAGTGAAAGGCAAGATCTACCTACTAAATCATTTAGAGAAAAAAAACAGCTCAGATTGTACTTCCAATTTAAGGCCTTTTATTTGGGTGAATTGTATTTGAATTACACAAAATACTTTTGTCAAACTTTCAAATTAATTCAAACAAGAAAACACTGTAACTAGCATATCAAACAGGCCATAGCTGTCTTTCTTTAAGAATATTACAATACTTCACACCTTTAATTCTAAGTTTCATTATTTAATTTTATTTCAACATGAAATATAAATGAGTAAAAATTGACTGTTGCAATCAGTGTGATGACTGGGGCTGAATACTTTCTGCTAGTTCCCTGAAATTTGGCTCATAACTACAGACAGCCAGCCTGAGACAGTCTGTGAGGTGTAGGGTTGTCAACTGTCCCGTATTCCCCCCACGAAGGTAGAATGTTCCTCTGAAACCTTTCGTGCTGAAATGCTTTATGCCGAAGAAACAATTACCATTAATTTATATGGAAAAAAATTTTGAGCGTTCCCAGACCCAAAAAAACCTACCAAATCATGCCAAATGACACATAAAACCTAAAATAACACTAACATATAGTAAAAACAGGAATAAGATGATAAATACACAGCCTATATAAAGTAGAAATAATGAAGATTAAGCCAAAACCGATTCGTGGGGTTAAAAAATTGGTACGCATGCGCACACAGGTGCCCGCGCAAGGCTTCATGGTCATGGTAGTCTTTCTCGGGGTAAACACAAATGTCCTGGGATTTGACTGCTACTTTTGTCCCTTATTTGGGAGTGAGAAAGTTGGCAACCCTAGTGAGGTGTCTGTCAGTAAGTCAGCTCCTGTACTTAGATTTACTAATTTTCATCTGTAAAAATGCAATTTCACATAGATAATTTGACCCGAAGTAGGCACTGACTTTTAGTGCTATAAAACCAAAGCGCACACCGCGCATTGCTCGGTCCCATCAGTAGTAATTGCCACCAGGTTATGAATGGGGATGTCATTTTCACGGACATTTTTTTAAACTCATTGTAAATATCCTCACCTCTCGTTCTTTCCTTTAATTGCAAAAGAGTGAGGAAGTCCTCTTTTGTTGTAAAATCCTGGAAAGCCATTCTGACAAATACAACAAGCTGAGCTGTTTGCATTACATCCATGGATTCATCGAACTGTAGTGAAAAATATTCACGTCCTCTGACGGTGACTCTACCCTCCTTGTCACTGTTGCAGGGCCAAGCGGTATATTATGTGTTGCGGTTGTGATGCCGTTTTTGTTTTTAAAGTCACTAAAACCGTCTCTGCGGTAATGACCATTGCTTCCTTGAATAAATCGCCATCTGTAGAAGGCTTCTTGTGTTTAGCCAAAAGGTGACCTACACGAAATGATGCTTCAATAGCAGCGTTATTTTGAGCAGCATGTTTTGTGGAAAACGATTGTTGGGTCTTCAACCCCGATTTCAGTTCAACTTTCCAGGCACGAATTGTGCTCTTTGGGGGGTAGGTGTCTTTAAATTCCTGGTGGTTGGTGTTGTGGTGCCGCTCCAGATTCCCTCTTTTAGTCAGTGCTTGTGTTTGGTGGCACAACATACATACACACTTGTCTTTCACTAAGGTAAATAGAAATTCCTCTTCCCATTCTGGATGGAATTTGTACGTTTTCACCTTCGTTCGTGGAGTCTCCACTATGCTATCAGGATATCACGAGCGATTGCCGATCGCGTCGCCTCTGATCTGAGCCGACATTTACATGCTAGGCAGCACCTAATTAATTAGCTTGTTTATTTTGGCTTTTTTTCTTAAAAATGTGCTGTGTGCATCCCGACTACCGCTGCACCCCTGCATGCTTCGCGGCCCGGAGGTTGGGGACATTGCCGTATATTGATGTTTGCGACAATCTGTACTCTTATCTAATCTGATTGGTCACTTTGTTGCAGCACAGGCTGCGCTGTAAAACGCAGTGCATGGCGGGGGAACTACACACATGCGCACTGGGCAGAAAGAATGGAACTAAACCCCCGCAACCCGGAAACAATCTCTCTTTACAAACAGCTTTTTAGCGAAAATATTGTTATATTACCATTATCCTAATTAGTATTACTTTTATAATGCTCACATTACAACAGAATTTGTGTATTTGTTTTTGATTTTTCTTTGGGATCTACTGGGAAAGTCTTAGATCGACCGGTCGATCGCGATCGACGGGTTGGTGACCCCTAGCATAGATCAACATCTGGAATAATGACGTTGTAGCCAATAGTGAGACTTGGTTGCAGGAGGAGCAGGACTGGCAGCTCGATATTCCAGGATGCTGTTGTTTTAGACGCAACAGAGTGGAGGGATTAAGAGGGGGGGTGGCATTATTAGTCAGGGAAAAATATTATGGCAGTGCTCAGTCAGGACAGATTGGAGAACTCACCTAGTGAGGCATTATGGGTGGAACTGAGTAATAATAAAGGTATCATCACATTAATGGGGCGATATTACAGACCACCCTACTGTCCGAGGGATTTAGAGGAACACATTTGTACAGAGATTGCAGACTGTCCCATGAAGCAACAAGACTGTTGTAGTAGGTGATTTTACCTTTCCACATATTGATTGGGATTGCCATATTGTTAAAAAAAGAGTAGATGGGATAGAGTTTGTCAAATGTGTCCAAGAATGTTTCCTTAGTCTTCACAGATATCCCAATGAGAGAGTGTGCAATACTTGATCTGCTATTAGGGAATGAGACAGGGTAGATGGCAGAAGTTTGTGTAGGGGAACACTTTACATCCAGTGATCACAATGCCATTTGTTTCAAGGTAATTATGCAAAAAGATAGGTCTGCTCCACAGGTTGAGATTCTAAATTGGAAAAAGGCCGATTTTGATGGTATCAGAAATGTGTAGATTGGGACAGGCTGTTTTCTGGCAACATGGTTAGTGGAAGGCCTTCAAAAGTGAAATTTTGAGAGTTCAGAATCAGAATTAAGTTTATTATCACTGGCATGTGTCATGAAATTTGTTAACTTAGCAGCAGTTCAATACAATATATCAATCAATTACAGAAAATATATAATAGATTAAATTAGAGCAAAAACAAATAATACATATATTTAAAAAAAAGTGTGGTAGTGTTCAAGGGTTCAATGTCCATTTATGAATCGTATGACAGAGGGGAGGAAGCTGTTCCTGAATTGCTGAGTGTGTGTCTTCAGGCTTATGTACCTCCTACCTGATGGTAACAGTGAGAAGAGAATATGCCCTGGGTGATGGGGTCCTTAACAATGCATGTCGCTTTTCTGAGGCACCGCTCCTTGAGAAGTTGAAAATGTCCTTGTGAGAAGTTGAAAATGTCCTTGAATTCTCCCGCCAGTTGGGTTGGCACAAGTTTTCAGAGCTTTACCAGGTATGCCATCGGAGTCTGCTGCCTTGCTGCCTAGACAGCCCGACATCAGCCTCCGAGACAGAGATCACAGGGTCACCTGTGCAGCAGGGATCTTCATAGATGTAGTTATCTTTCGAAGCGAGCATAGAAGGCGTTGAGCTGATCTGGCAATGAAGCATTGCTGCCAGTCATGCTATTGGGTTTTGTTTTGTAGGAAGTTATGTATTGCAAACCCTACCAGAGCTTGTATATGCCTGTTAGAATAAAAGGTAAAGATATCAAGTGTAGGGAACCTTAATTCTCAAGAGGTATTGAGGCCGTGGTTCAGGAAAAAAACAGGGGGTACTTAGCAGGTAAAGGCAGGTAAGGACAAATGAGATGCTTATTGAGTATAAAAACGCAAGAGAACACTTAAGAAAGAAATCAGGAAGGATAAAAGAAGGCATGAATTGGCCCGAGCAGACAAGGTGAAGGAGAATCCCAAGGGATTCTATAGGTATGTTAAGAGCAAAAGAATTTCAGGGGACTAAATTGGTCTTCTGGAAGATCAGAATGGTAATCCAAAAAGAGATGGGGGAGATCTTAATTTTTTTTTGTATCTCTATGTATTCTGGAGACAGAGACAGAGTCTATACAAATGAGGCAAAGGTATTGCAGAGGAGGAGGTGTTTGCTGTCATGAGGTAAATCAATGTGGGCAAATCCACAGGGCCTGACAAGGTGTTCCCTTGGACCTGTGGGAGGCAAGTGCAGAAATTGCTAGGGCCCTAGCAGAGATGTTTAAATCATCCTTATTGACAGATGAGGCACCAGAGGATTGGGGGGTAGCCAATGTTGTTCCGCTGTTTAAGAAAGGCTCTAAACGTAAACCAGTAAATTATTGGCTGGTGTGCCCGACATCAGCTGTGGGAAAGTTATTGGAAGCTATTCTAAGAGACTGAATAGATAAGTATTTGGATAGATATGGACTGATTAAGGGCTTTGTGCATGGTAGTTTATGTTTAACCAATCTTAAAGAGTTTTTCGAGGAAGTTACCAGAAAGTAGTTGAAGGCAAGGCAGTGGATGTTTTCTACATGTTTAGCAAGGCCTTTGTCAGGGTCCTGCATGGGGGGTTGGTCAAGAAGGTTCAGTCACTCGGCATTCAAGATGAGGTAGTAAACTGGATTAGATATTAGCTTTGTGGAAGAAGCCAGAGAGTAGTAGTAGATATTTGCGTCTCCGACTGGAGGCCTGTAACTAGTGGGATCAGTACTGTGTCCATTGTTATTTGAATTCTGTATCAATGATTTGAATGATCATTGGTTAACTACAAGTATATGAAGAGTGAGAGGATAAGACGTGAAAGAATAGGACCTATGAAGTGTGACAGTGGGAGAGTGTGTATGGAACTGGAGGAAATAGCAGAGGTACTTAATGAATACTTTACTTCAGTATTCACTATGGAAAAGGATCTTGGTGATTGTAGTGATGATTTTCAGCAGACTGAAAAGCTTGAGCATGTAGATATTAAGAAAGAGGATGTGCTGGAGCTTCTGGAAAGCATCAAGTTAGATAGGTCGCCAGGACCTGATGAGACATACCCCAGGCTACAGTGGGAGGCGAGGGAGGAGATTGCTGAGCCTCTGGCAATGATCTTTGCATCATCAATGGGGACAGGAGAGGTTCCAGAGGAATGGAGGGTTGCGAATGTTGTTCCTTTATTCAAGAAAGGGAGTAGAGATAGCCCATGAAATTATATACCAGGGAGTCTTACCTCAGTGTTTGGTAAGTTGATGGAGAAGATCCTGAGAGGCAGGATTAATGAAGATTTGGAGAGCTATAATATGATTAGGAGTAGTCAGCATGGCTTTGTCAAGGGCAGGTCGTGCCTTACAAGCCTGATTGAATTTTTTGAGGATGTGACTAAACACATTGAAGAAGGAAGAGCAGTATATGTAGTGTATATGGATTTCAGCAAGGTATTTGATAAGGTACCCCATGCAGGGCTTATTGAGAAAGTAAAGAGGCATGGGATCTAAGGGGACATTGCTTTGTGGATCCAGAACTGGCTTGCCCACAAAAGGCAAAGAGTGGTTGAAGACGGGTCATATTTTGCATGGAGGTTGGTTACCAGTGGGGTGCCACAGGGATCTGTTCTGGGACCCTTACTCTTTGTGGTTTTTATAAATGACCTGGATGAGGAAGTGGAGGGATGGGTTAGTAAGTTTGTTGATAACACAAAGGTTGGAGGTGTTGTGGATAGTGTGGACGGCTGTCAGAGGTTAGAGCGGGACATTGATAGGATGTAAAACTGGGCTGAGAAGTGGCAGATGGAGTTCAACCCAGGTAAGTGTGAAGTGGTTCATTTTGGTACGTCAAATATGATGGAAGAATATAGTATTAATGGTAAGATTCTTGGCAGTGTGGAGGATCAGAGGGATCTTGGGGTCCCAGTCTATAGGATGCTCAAAGCAGCTGCGCAGATTGGGTCTGTGGTTAAGAAGGTGTATGGTGTATTGACCTTCATCAATGGTGGATTTTAGGAGCCAAGAGGTAATGTTGCAGCTATATAGGACCCTGGTCAGACCCCACTTGGAGTACTGTGCTCAGTTCTGGTTGCCTCACTACAGGAAGGATGTGGAAGCCATAGAAAGGGTGCAGAGGAGATTTACAAGGATGTTGCCTGGATTGGGGCATGCCTTATGAGAATAGGTTGAGTGAACTTGGCTTTTTTTCCTTGGAGCGACAGAGGATGAGAGGTGACCTGATAGAGGTGTATAAGATGATGAGAGGCATTGATCGTGTGGATAGTCAAGAGACTTTTTCCAGGGCTGAAATGGTTGCCACAAGAAGACACAGGTTTAAGGTGCTGGGGAGTAGGTACAGAGGAGATGTCAGGGGTAAGTTTTTTTACTCAGAGAGTGGTGAGTTCATGGAATGGGCTGCCGGCAACGGTGGTGGAGGCAGATACCATAGGTATTTTAAGAGACATTTAGATAGGTACATGGAGCTTAGTAAAATAGAGGGCTATAGGTAAGCCAAGTAATTTCTAAGGTAGCGACAAGTTTGGCACAACTTTGTGGGTCAAAGGGCCTGTATTGTGCTGTAGGTTTTCTATGTTTCTATGTAACTGGATCAGCAAATTTATGGATGATGGCAAGATTGGGGGTGCAGTGGACAGTGAGGAAGGCTATCATGGATTGGAAAAGGATCTGGATCATCTTGAAAAATGGGCTGAAAAATGGTAGATGGAATTTAATTCAAATAAGTGTGACCTTGTACTTCAGCAGGAACAACCAGTGTAGGATTTACACAGTGAACAATGGAGTGTTTTAGAACAAAGGGATCTGGGAATACAGGTCCATCGTTCATTGAAAGTAATGGCACAGGTTGATAGGGTCATAAAGAAAGCTTTTAGCACATTGGCCTTGATAAATCGTAGTATTTGAGTACAGGAGATGGGATGTTATGTTGAAATTGTATAAGATGTTAGTGAGACCTAATTTGGTTTATTGTGCGCAGTTTTGGTCAACTACCTACAGTAAAGATGTAAGTAAGGTTGAAAGAGTACAGAGAAAATTTATAAGGATGTTGCCAAAACAGGAGGACCTGAGTTATTGGGAAAGATTGAATAGATTAGGACTTTATTCCTTGGAATGTTGAAGATTGAGAGGAATTTTGATGGAGGTAGACAAAATTATGAGGGTATAGACAGGGTAAATTCAAGCAGGCTTTGTCCACTGAAGTTGGTTGGGCTACCAGCCTCATGGGTTAAGGGTGAAAGGTGAAAAATTTAAGGAGAACATGAGGGGAAAGAACTTCCCTTCGAGGGTCATGAAAGTGTGGAACGAGCTGCCAGTACAAATAGTGCATGTGAGCTCGATTTCAATGTTTAAGTGAAGATTGGATAGGTTCATGGATGATAGGGGTATGAAGGGCTATGGCCCTTGAAAGGCAGGGCAAGCTGACAGGAGTAGGCAGTTGAAATGGTTTTAGCATTGGCCTGATGGGGCTTGTGGCCCATTTCTATGCTGTACCTTTCTGTGACTCTACGACTCTAAGAGCCCTTGAAAATAAATCTTATCAGATGTGAGACCATTTGAGTGATGGAGCGAGTGAAGTTGAGTGACATTATGTCCTCTGGTTCAAGTTATTGACGGGTAATAACTGTTTCTGAAACTGGTGGTGTGAGTCCTGATGCTCCTGTACCTTCTTCCTGGTGGCAGCAGCGGGAAGACAGCATGGCCTGGTTAGTGGGAGTCCTTGATGATGGATGCTACTTTCCTGCAACAGCGCTCTGTATAGATGTGTTCAATGGTGGAAAAGTCTTTACCTGTGATGGACTGTGCGGTATCTACTACTTTTTAACCCCATATAACCATATAAAAATTACAGCACAGAAACAGGCCATCTTGGCCCTTCTAGTCCATGCCGAACTCTTACTCTCACCTAGTCCCACCGATCTGCACTCAGCCCATAACCCTCCATTCCTTTCCTGTCCATATAGCTGTCCAATGTAACTTTAAACGACAACATCGAACCTGCCTCAACCACTTCTGCTGGAAGCTCATTCCACACAGCTACCACTCTCTGAGTAAAGAACTTCCCCCTCATGTTACCCCTAAACTTTTGCCTTTTAACTCTCAACTCAGGTCGTCTTGTTTGAATCTCCCCCACTCTCAATGGAAAAAGCCTATCCACGTCAACTCTATCTATCCTACTCATAATTTTAAATATCTCTATCAAGTCCCCCCTCAACCTTCTACGTTCCAAAGAATAAAGACCCAACTTGTTCAACCTTTCTCTGTAACTTAGGTGATGAAACCAAGGTAACATTCTAGTAAATCTTCTCTGTACTCTCTCTATTTTGTTGACATCTTTCCTATAATTTGGTGACCAAAACTGTGCACAATACTCCAAATTTGGCCTCACCAATGCCTTGTGCAATTTCAACATTACATCCCAACTCCTATACTCAATGGTCTGATTTATAAAGGCCAGCATACCAAACACTTTCTTCACCACCCTATCCACATGAGATTCTACCTTCAGGGAACTATGCACCATTATTCTTAGACCCTTCTGTTCTACTGCATTATTCAATGCCCTACCATTTACCATGTATGTCCTATTTTGATTAGTCCTACCAAAATGTAGCACCTCACATTTATCAGTATTAAACTCCATCTGCCATCTTTCAGCCCACTCTTCTAACTGGCCTAAATCTCTCTGCAAGCTTTTTATAGGATTTTCCATTCAAGAGTATTGGTATTTCCATACCAGGCCACGATGCAGCCAGTCAATATACTCTCCACTACATATATATTGATATTTGTCAAAATTTTTGATGTCATACCAAATATTTGCAAACAGCGGAGGAAGTCGAGCTACTGAAGTCAATATCAGCTCCTTGATCTAACTGACCCAAATTAAGTTAAAGTCTGCCTCATGACTCTTAGACGTTCTTCAAAGTTTCATTCATGCCTTAATCTGTTTTAACAGAATAAATTTAATTTGTTTGTGAACAATTGAGATAGTGAATGAGTGAATGTGCACACAGTGTTGATATTTATGAAGTCATATATTTTGGTGAGTACTGAGAAACTGCTACCATTACAGCCAGAAGATGGAAGGGCTATGCTCTAATACCTCTGACTGTTTACCTAAATTAAAATAAAGGTGTATTGACATTGAGTGGACTCATCATGAGAAAAATTAAACACATTTTCAACAATTCTAGTCCTGTGAAAAAGGGGAACTGAAAGAAATTTAAGTTTTGGAATTAGTGAGAAAACAGCATTAGAGAAATGCTCGTCAGCCATGGTTGGCAGTTCATCTAGGAGAAGGAAAACTCTGATTTCAAACCTCCACTGTTTTCTCCGAGATGAACTGCCAACCATGGCTGATGAGCCTCATCTGCATGAAGTGATTGGCTTTAAGGTGCCAGTAACCCACCTTTTCTCCTTCTCCTGTCAGTCGAAATGGTTCTGCCAGGCTCAGTAGCTAAGCCATACATGAAGGGCAAGAGCTCGATGATTGTCAGAGGCTATTTGTGGCACATGCTATTGAGAGCATTTAATAGGTAGTGGGAGCTTATTCCTACTACCTCCGCCAGCTATATACATGTTTAAATGCACTGAATACTCTTAAAACACATTTAAAACTCACAGAGGATTTCTATCTTAAACATTTACAAATTACAAATTATTTTTAAAACACAAAGCATTTCTTAAACATAAGGGACAAAGGATTTCCAAAACACAGTTACAATTCCTCTAGACTAAAAAGATAAACCCATGAGTTGCAGACAAACAAATTGTCCACTGTAGGAAACAAAGCTAGAGGAATGGATTCTAATTTACCTCATATTTCTTCCATAGCTTCTTGGTGTTCTTTACCCCATTCCTATTAAGCCTGAACTGGCTTTTATACCCCTCATACCCTTTTCTCTTCACACTCACATGATATTTCCACAGATACTATTTTAACAGCAACAGTCTAAAAGTATTTTGGAGTCATAGTTCCACAATTCATACTGTAAACCTAACTTCCTTGAGTACATAAACCTTCCAATAGATAGAATGCTGGAGGAACTCAGCAGGTTGGATGGCATCTATGAAGGGGAATTAATATTATTTGATATACTAAATGATATTATCCATCTGGTCTGCAAGCTCCCTTGAGCTAAGCAACTTAGACTCAACCTGTCTGTTTTGAGTCAACACAAATTAGACAGCCCATTGTCTTATATACACCTCGAGCAGTAATACTCCAGCTGTAGTTACTTAATATAGACAGAGCATCTGCAAAATACAGAACTTGTTTGCAGAACTGTTCAATGGACAGTACTTATTTTAACTTCAAACTGATTGCTGCTTGCCATTTACACCTTAAGAACTGAAGACTGAGTCCCATTTATGATGAGAAACTAAACAATGTATACTAGCTGGAAGTTTACTTACAACTGTTTGTTCTTACAAGTGGCAGCTGCTGTGTTTAGAAAGCTACGATTAGCAAACATGAGTCAGAAAATGAATATCCTTCACAACCCGTCATGCTAAGCAAAGATTCCTAACCTATCGTCTTCCTACCGACATCAGCTTTGAGATCAAGACTCCTCTTGGGTGCAGACTATCACTCCTCTAATTGTTCCAGTAAGTTACCAGTGCCAGAAAGGCTCGCTTCAATCCAATACTCGAAACACTTATTGAGTACTTCCAAATGTAGGGGTTTCTGTGTGATTTTATCTTTAGAGTATTCACTGCCTCAATTTTAGCTACACACACTTCCTTTCTTTTCAAATCTTTTTATTGTCATATTATACAGGAAAAATAACATGAGTACATTGAAGTAACAACACTTACAATGTCTCAAAAAAGACATTATCTTAAAGATTGAAAAAAAAATTTGTGATAACAAAAAAACCTACTAAGCAGAAAAATGAGAGAAAAAAGAAGAACCCATTAGGTGTACAACCCCGGAGTCATGCGTCATACAAAAAGCTTCTAAAAATAAACATCAAACTGCCACCAAGAAAAGAAAATATACTAAAAAATTTACAATTAGATCATGGAAAAATTATATCAATTAACTCAAATGATAATAACGAGCAAATGAGCCCCATCTTTTCTCAAAATCAGATAAAGGTTCAAAGGTTCGATTTCTAATTTTCTCCAAACTAAGACATAACCATTGTGACAAAGTGGGAGCTGATGTATCCTTCCACTTCAACGAAATGGCCCTCCTAGCTATCAATGTAACAAATGCAATAACATGTTGGTCAGACACAGAAATACGATGAATATTTTGAGGAATTATTCCAAAAAGCACAGTTAATTTATTAGGTTGTAAATTAATTTTAAATGCTTTAGAAATTGTTGAAAAAACCGACTTCCTGAACTGTTCCAATATAGAATAAGACTAAAACATATGTGTCAGTGTAGCTATCTCAGTTTTACATCTATCACAATGACTATCAACTTTAGAAAAGATTTTAGTAAGTCTCTCCTTTGTCAAATGATAACGATGTACAATTTAAAATTGAATCAATGAATGGCTAGCACAAATTGAAGAAGAGTTAACCAACTTCAAAATCCGCATGCAATCCTCCTTCATAAAAGTCAAATTAAGTTCCTTTTCCCAATCCTGTTTAATCTTAGATAAAGGACGCTTATCCCATTGTAATAATAAATTATAAATTCTTCCAATAGAACCCTTAATAAAAAGATTCATACTCATAATAGTATCTAACAGGTCAGCCTCCAATATGTAAGGAAAATTACTTAAATATTTTTGTAAAAAATGTCTAACTTGAAGTTATCGCAGGAAGTGTGAGTATGAAAGAGAATATTTATGAATTAATTGTTCAAAAGACATCAATCTATCTTCTTTAAATAAATCCAAAGAAGAATTAATACCTTTATTTTTCCAAAGTAAAAAAAAATTGGATCACTCAAAGAAGGCTGAAAAAAGTAATTTTGGTAAATTAAACTACAAAGTTTAAATTTTTTAAGATTAAAAAATTGCGGAACTGGAGCCAAATTTGTAAAGAATACTTAATCACAGCATATAGGTTTAAATTAACAACTTTAACTAATTGCATAGGTAAAGGAGCTCCCAATAACGAGGTTAAATAAAACTGTAGCTGCACACACTTCCCAAACCTCAAAGGAATGTCACCATTATATTCTTCTTCCATAAACACACAACAATGCATTAACGTCCATACTATAAGTCCATTTCAGTCCATCTTTAAGATAGTCTTCCTCACAAACAGTCCTTGCAGTTTCCTTAATGCAACTTTGAATCACTCTCTGTGTTGCTGTTAGCTCATCAGGTCAGCTGGCAGTGTCTCTCACTGAGCTGAAGATAGTTCATCTTTTTCACAGGGGTGTTCATATTGCTTTCAATGCAATGCACAACTTTACCCAGGTTTCCTGAAAACAAGTCTTGTAAACAAGTTACTGATTGTTTATTGTTTTCTTCATTTTCCTAAGGATTAGCAACCTCACCAGTTAGCTTTAGAAAATTATATCCATCAGCGACATAGTTTCACATATAATAATATACATAAAAATGAAACATTTACAAGAGTAAGGATCGATACAGTTCCTCTGTTAAGGATTCTGTATATACCTTTAATTTTAAGCTCCCAGAAAAAAGAGATGTCTCAACATAGGGCAGACACGAGGAAATCTGCAGATGCTGGAAATTCAAGCAACAGACACAAAATGCTAGTGGACGCAGCAGACCAGGCAGCATCTATAGGAAGAGGTACAGTCGACGTTTCGGGCTGAGACCCTTCGTCAGGACTCAACATAGGGGTTGCTTATGCCTCTCCCATAATACTGAACACCCAGTGGAGTGTGATAACTTAATATTCTGACAGTAATCATCTGCATAAATTGCTCCCCATTTTAGTGATTCTGGATTCTGGGTATAATTGTACTTCCCCCCCCCCGCCCCACCTTTACTTTATCAAGGATTGGGCCTAACTGTGATTAATTGACACATCTTCCCAACCTTCTTTTTTACCCAGAAAACTTTAATTGAGCAAGAGCTACTTAGGAAGAGGTGCAGTCGACATTTCAGGCCGAGACCCTTCGTCAGGACTAACTGAAGGAAGAGTGAGTAAGAGATTTGAAAGTTGGAGGGGGAGGGGGAGATCCAAAATCTCCCCCTCCCCCTCCAACTTTCAAACCTCTTACTCACTCTTCCTTCAGTTAGTCCTGACGAATGGTCTTGGCCTGAAATGTCGACTGCACCTCTTCCTGGAGATGCTGCCTGGCCTGCTGCGTTCACCAGCAACTTTGATGTGTGTTGCTTGAATTTCCAGCATCTGCAGATTTCCTGTTGAAGAGCTACTTAGTCTGCTCTGTCAAACCATGGGATTTTATCCGCCAAATAGACAAATTATTCTTGAAACGGCAAATATAACATGAATAGCACTATTGATAGGCTTAGTGGTCCTACTTGTTGCATTGTAGGAGTACTATATATACAATGTATGCTTATACCCAAATAATAATCAACTAGCAACGCATGCAACTAGTTCTGCTTTGTGACATAAATTGCTTTGTAGACCGTGGATGCCTTAGGATTACATTACCATTCCTAAGGAAGTCGCCGCAAAATAGATAAATGGGTTATCAGGAATATAGCCTTCCTCAGGAGTAATTATCTTTCTCCTTCTGGCAAGTATTTTATTATTACATAACATAACACACAAAATATAGTAATATAGATAATTTCAAAAGTCAAAGGCATAACCCGTGATAGAATAGTATCATCATTAGTAATGACTAACACATTTACAAAGTACATTATATAAAATCTTAAGAACCAAAAATATAAAAGGTTGCCCATGTTAGAAAGTGAATATGCAACATCCAAATAGGCCATTAAAAATAATGTTTGTTGACTCATCTTTCTGTGGGAATGTGTTGAGAGACCAATTATTTGCAACATCCCAACTCCCCTCAAGATCAGCTGAGAAGCATGAATACCCATACACAACGTTAATGATCAAGGAAAAGAAGAGGAGCAAGGATAACATGATCAGCTATTCCATGTTCTTTGCTCTTCCAGGGTTGAGGATGAACTAGGAGATAGGTAAAGAAGTGAGTATGAGTCATTGTATAGCAAAGCAGGCATACAAGAGGTGTGCAGGTCAGGTATTGTAATTAAATGGGTCTTAGATGTGGAGCTACTATAAAAGCAAAGCAGAAGTCACCAAATTTCCATCCTTGAAGACTTCAGCATCTCAATAAAAAGAGCACTACATAAACAATAATTCCAATGTCTAAGGGAATTGTTCTACAGAAAACTGCAAAAAAAAATCTGTAACCCAATTTAAGGTAGTGTCAATCTACGCAGAAACTGCTGTGGGAATTAAATTTGCAACAGCTGGAAAGGTCTTAACTACTGTTTCAGCTAGAATGTTAAGCCAGACAGGGGCTTAGTATGTGTCTGCAAAGGAAACTTGTGAAAAGAAGGAGCCTTGCTTGTCATTGTGTCAGTTCAATTACCGCCCCCCCCCCCATAATGTATAGAGAAATATTCTTATAATTTAACCAAATTTGTTCTAACCATTGTTGACGAATATCAAGTCCTTTTAAAACATTCTTTGTTGCATCCCTTAAAACTGGACTTGTGTTTCTGTCCTTAAATATGCAACATAAATCATTAAATTATTCCGAGAATCATTTCCTTTATAAACCTTAAAAAGTGGGTGATCCTCTGATAGCAGTATGTCTGAACAACTTTCGTCATCAGAAATTTCTCTCTTCTGATTGAAACAAAGGATCACATCAGAGCTATATTGAGAAGTGAGCATTGTCACTGCATGGCTGTACAGGCAGTTTTACTATTTTTTTAAATCATGAAAATTGTTTTGGGCTGAATATTCTTTTCTCTGCCTGTTGATAATAACACAATGCAACTGAATACGCAGTTATAATTGAAGATTTGTCTGCGTATCTAGCATTGTTTATTTCAGAAGTAATTTTATCTGTGTAACACCAAAACTTAGCATTAACAATTGGTGTCTAATAGCAAAAATTTTCATCGCCTTCTTTCCCCCAGGTTCAACCTGTAGTCGAAATATTGAATTTGTAAAAATGCTAATAATTCTGAATTGATTTACATCGTAAGGTACTATTCACATCACAGCACGAATAATTCATGACTGTTTGATTAAGGACAAATCAGAAATTTGAGCAGATGCAATAATCTATGGGACTAAAATCTCTAAAAAGCTTATCAGATTTACCAATTTCTGTTGACTAGGGAGGAAAGCATTATCGTTTTATCTCTCAGCTTCGGCTTCCGTGCATCTTTCCATCTTATCTTCCCATCCAAAAACCTGGATGCTGAACCATTTAGAACGTGACACAGAAATGCACAAAAATGTCCTGTTACCTTGACATATAATAACGGAGTGAAATAGGAGCCATAATTGGAGAAATGGAAACATCTAAAATCTTCGTAGTATTCATGGAGATGCTGGCTATAAAGAGAAAGTGCAATAATATATCTGTCAAATGTACAAGTCTACATTAAAGTAAGCTATTTCACAATGCTCTAGTTTAATGAATTCAATATTGTTTTAACATGAGTGGGATCACTCAGTGACATGCATATCAGTGTCTATACTCTTCTACAAGTGTAGTATCCATGTTATTAGTACCTTCAAAATCTGGATTGGAATCTTTCAGTTTTGTTAGGGTGTTATTAATCATTTCTGCAAACAATTCTTTGCCGCCTTATGTATCTATGTTCATTTCATCTGCAGTGTGGTCAGAGTTGAATGTATAAGTGGAAAGGAACAATCACTTTGTCAGAGGCAAGATTGAAGGGTTCCAATATATTAGTTCATATATGACCAAGAGGAAAGGGCCATTTAGTGTTATTTAAATTAGATTTAATATTGCCTGCAGATCCCCTTAATCTAATATTCTCTGAGTCATTAAGTTTTACGTGTGCCTGAGCCAGATGAGACTACTTACATAGTAGATGCGACTTTGTGAAAAAGCAAATGGTAAGTAAGGCAGAACTAAACAATATTATTATAAGGACAAATATTAAAAGTAAAATACAGCAAAAGCAACACTTCTTCCTGGAGTTGCAGTCTGTCTCACTCTGAAAACAATAGAGCCTTCTGGTTGTAATATCCCTGGGCAATGTATCTGTGCAATCTTCCTCAAGTCAACAGGAATTTTTCACTGCTTTTCAGATCTTAACTTGTGTTTTATCTTTTCAATACATCTTACCCATGGTGGACCAGCCTGTTGTTTCTGTGGGAACCCATATATCAGAATAATATAGGCTTTCCACACATTCTGGGAGGAAAAATCCAGCTGGGACAGTTTTGATGTTATCTATGGAGATAATTTTACTTACAGTCTTGTTTCACCTCCCAGTCTCAATTTCCACACTCCTGTTGTTGATAGCCTGAGTTATGAGACCAGCGGTTTCTTTCTAGGATGGAATCTAGAGTTGAAATTATATTTATGGAATTTCTTTTCTTGGGCCCATTCCCTTTTTTTTGGTCTCCATACTGTCTTGTTGGGTTCTTTTTCTTTCACTTGAATTCCTATAAACTCTCTCAATACCTTGAGGAGAGCTGTCTCAGGTGCTGGCGCTGGTAGGCCAGAGTTAGTGATCAGGGGTGTATTTAGGTGGCTATTGTACATTAAGAAATAAAGTGTAACATTCTTGTGTACTCCTATTTTTGGAATTGCTACTTTGTTTATGGACAGTTGCACGTCATGGATTAATATAGCCTACTTTGCCTCCAGGGTAGACCAGTTTTGCTAGTCCTAGTGTAATCTCTCGATTCTTTTGCTCCGCCATGCTGCTCGATTGCAGCTGGAAAGGAGTGCTGTACTCCACTTGTGTGCCTGTTCATTTACACATAGCTTGAAAGCCTTTGTCACTGAAGGATGACCCTCAATAGGCACATATGCAGACACAAGTGCCAGCGTATAGGAAAATGGAGTTTTGAAGTGTTGTGAGGCGGGGTGGGGTGGGTTGCTCATTACAAGAAATTTTGAAGACTAACCATGTATATCCCGTATCACAAGAATATACTTATTAGATTTCCAGTAAGATGGGTTGTCATGGGATGTCAGAGATAATCAATTTCCACATTTTCATTAGTGAAATTAGTTTTGTTTGTCTTATAGAAAGGAGGTGGCCTTGTAGAGCAGACATTCTTTACTATTTGCAATGAATCACTTACAATTACTCAACATGTAAGGCCACTAGTATAACATGGATAATTTCACCTGAGTGGCTTGTCTGCCACCATGATTGTATCCAAATCCTCCTTGGGCTTCTTGAATCAGTGCCTCCTACTTGTGGGCAGGAGGTATTTGTTTCTTTTTTTTTTACCTTCACCATCAGTTTCATATTTGTACCTTGTTCGAAATCCTTTTGAATTGGTTTAGTGCTATGTAGGAGAATTCTTAAAACATCATCCAGATTATTTCTCATTTGTCACTACCAAACCTCGGCCTCCCTAACTGTAGTACGGTCCATCCTGACAGCTTGTTTTACTTGGTTATTCCTTAGTTTGTTACCATAGCTGTGTAAGGGGCCTGCAGTATGTTCCGGGATGTATAACATTTTATTAACGGTCTAGTCAGTAATAATACATAGATATTCTTCCATGTCAGCAAGTGTGGAAGCAGTTTACCTCTGTGGGTTCTCCATCTAGTAGTTGACCCATTATATCTTCCACTGGGGTGGCTTCACACACACATGATATTTCCTCAGATACCCTTTTAACACAAACAGTCTAAGAGCATCTCGGAAACATACTTCTATAATTAATGCCGTAAAGCATAAAACATTCAACATAAACAAGTCAGCTATTTGATCTGCTAAATAACATTTTCCAGCTGGTCCGCAAGCTGCTTTGAAATAAGCATCTTAGTTTCAGCTTGACTGTTTTAAAACAACCTAAATTAAACAACCCATTGCTTTAGTCCTTGAGACCATAAGACATAGGAACAGAATTCAGTCCTCCTTGTCCATGCCAGAATCAAGTGATTCTTGAAAGATTATGAGAAATGCATCTGCTACCTCTTCAGCAACCTCATTCAGTTGTAGTCCATCTGGTCCAAGTGACTTATCCAGGTTAAGACCTTTGAGTTTACCTGGTACTTTTTCCTTTGTAATAGTAATGGCACTCACACCTGCTCCCCAACACTCAGGAACTTCTGGCACTCTGCCAGTGTCTTCCACAATGAAGACTGATGCAAAGAAACCATCAAGTTCATCTGCCATTTCTTTGTCCCCATTACTACCTCACCAACATCATTTTCCAGTGTTCCAATATCAACTCTCACCTCCCTTTTATTCTTTATATAACTGAAAAATCATTTAGTAACCTCCTTTATATTCTTGGTTAGTTTGCCCTCATATTTCATCTTCTCCCTTATAGCTTTTTAAATTGCCTTTTGTTTGATTTTAAAAGCTTCCAAATCATCCTACTTCCCACTCACTTTCACTACCTTATATGCCCTTTCCTTGGCTTTTATGCAGTCCCTAACTTCCCTTGTCAGCACGATTGTCTACCCCTGCCATTTGAGAACTACTTCTCCTGTGGGATATATCTATCTTGTGCTTTGTATACTATTCCCAGAATCTTCAGCCCTCACTGTTCTGCCATCATTCCCACCAGTCTCCTCCTCCAATTCACCTGAACAAACTCTTCTCTCATGCCTCTGTAATTCCCTTTATTCCATTACGATACTAATACATGTGACTCATGCTTCTCCCTCCCAAATTGCAGTATGAATTCAATCATATTATGATCACTGCCTCCTCAATGTTCCTTTACATTAAACTCCCTAATAAGATCTGGATTATTACACAGCCTCTAATCTAAAATAGCCTTTTCCTGAGTAGGCTCAAGCTGCACTAAAAAGCTACCTAGGAGGCATTCAACAAATTCCCTCTCTTGTGATCTGACACCAACCTGATTTTCCCAATCTCCTTGCATACTGATGTCCCCAATTGCAATTGTGTCATTACCCTTATTACATGCTTTTCTAGCTCCTTTGGCAATATCAATCCTACATCCTGTCTACTATTTGGAGGCTTACATATGGTTTCCATAATGGTTTTTTACCTTTGCAGTTTCTTAAATCCACCCGTAATATATACCCCGTGCAGTGTTACGCCTGATGTAATTACTTCCTAAAAAGTGGCTGCCATATGCAGAGCTTGTTTGGAAAGATGTTCTATGGGCAGTTCTTGTCTTAACTTCAGATTGATTGCTGCTTGGCATTTATATTTTAAGAACTGTAGACTGACAACCATTTACAACCAGAGACTAAGCAAGGTATACTACTTTGGAAGTTTACTTACAACTGCTTGATCTTACAAGTGGCAGTTGATGTATTATTTAGAAAGCCACAAATAGCAAACATGAGACAAGAAGTGAGTATCCATCACATGATATGACTGAACTTGAGAGGAAGAGATATGTCTCTTGGGTGCATTATATTGTATGATCATCTTAAGTTGTCACAATGTGTTCTAGTAACTGCTGCTCCCTAGATATTTGTTGATCAAGTATATTATGACATTAAAATATTGCTGTAAGAAAACCCTAATGGATTTTATTTCATGACCAAATACAAAAGTTGTAGTAAAATAGTTTCCTTCATAGTTATTTTATATAACTGCACTTTGTTATGCAGGAGGAAAGAGACACATTTAGATAGTCTCTTTCACCTCCCTTTCAGGAAATTCTAAAGGGGCGGCAGGTAGTTTTGAGGAAATTGAGAAGCTACTGAAGGACAGGGACAGATTAGGAGAAAAGGCAGAGAAGTGGCAAATGGAATACAATGTCGGGAAGTGCACTTTGGTGGAAAAAGGTGGAGACTATTTTCTAAATGAAGAGAAAATTCAAAAATCTGACGTGTAAAGGGTGTCCTCGAGCAGGATTCCTTAAAGGTTAATTTGCAGGTTGAGTCGGTGGTGAGGAAGGCAAATATGATGTTCACATTAATTTTGAGAGAACTAGAATATAAAAACAAGGATGTAATGTTGCAAAGATGTGATGTTGAGGCTTTATAAAGTACTAGTGAAGCCTCAGCTGGAGTACTAGGAGTAGCTTTGGGCCTCTTATCTAAGAACAGAAGTGCTGACATTGAGAGTGCTCAAAGGAGGTTTACGAAAATGATTCTGGGTTTGAAAGGCTTGTCATATGAGGATCGTTTGATGGCTCTGAGGAATTCAGAAAAATAAGGGGTGACCTCATTGAAACCTATCGAATGTTGAAAGGCCTTGATAGAGTGGATGTGGAGAAGATGTTTCCTATGGTGGAGGAGTCTAATACCAGAGGACGCAGCCTCAAAATAGAGGGGAGTCCTTTTAGAGTGGAGATAAGGAGGAATTTCTTTAGCCAAAGAGTGGTGAATCTGTGGAAATCGTTTCCATGGTTAGTTGTGGAGGCCAAGTCATTGGGTATGTTTAAGGCAAAGATTGATAGATTCTTGATTAGTCAGGGCATGAAGGAATACAGGGAGAAGGAAGGAGAATGAGGTTGAGAGGGAAAATGGATCAGCCATGATGAAATGGCAAAGCAGACTCAATGGGCCAAATGGCCTGATTTTGCTCCTATATCTTATGGTCAGCACAGCCAATGCTCCCTGTAATGCAATACAATGCTCCAGTAAAACTTTTAGTATTCTATGGAGCTGTTCCAACATTGCCGTGGATTCTGGAGGTGGAGTAGGAAATACAGCCACTACTCTACAGCACATTGACGCCACTCATTGGGGATGTATTCAGTCTTGAATTGTAGGATGATCAGAATGTGAGAAGCTAATGTATTTCTGTGCATCACTGCTGGATTTTGTTATTTCAGGATAATTGCTTTCACTTTCTTCTGTGCTATACAACTCAATAATAAGATGTTTCAAACAGCAGTTCATCTGGAAACCAGGGTAATTTCACCCATTGGAGATTGTTCACTTTCAATGCGCAGAAGGAATAGAATTCAATGTGAGCTACTTTCGACAGGTTTTAGTACTTCAGTATTCAAGTTACGCTCCAACGTTAATACAGCTTTCATTAGAAAGACTACAAGTCAATAGCTGATATAGAACTGCTTTTTCTCAAAGTCAGGATTTTTTTTAAGAATCTGCTTTGGATAAAAATAAACAGGGTTATGTTACTGAGGTTAGTTTTGAAGCTGACTACTCTGAATCAGCTGAAAGTATAAATACAGCTATTTGGTGATTAAGGGATGTCATTAAATTCCAGCAAAAAAACATTGCAGCCAAGGTAACCTGAGTGATAAGTTTTTCACAAAGAGGGTGGTGAATATCTAGAATGTACTACGAATGGAGGTGGTAGATACGATTGCAATGTTTAAAATACATTTGGTTGAATAGATCATAGAAGCAGGCCCTTTGACTCAGCTGGTCAACTTGGGATGTCAGAAATAATCTATTTCCACTCCTTCATTAGTGAAGTTTTTCAACTCAACTTGGGGGTGTCAATTCAGGCAGTGTTCTGTAAGGAGTCTCTTTACATCCTCCCCTTGGAATGCATGCATTTTCAACAGGTGCTTCTGCTTTCTCCCACAGTCTAAAGACCTACTAGGTAGGTTAATTCGTCATTGTAAATTGTCCGTTGATAGGTTAGGGTTAGTCAGGGTTGTGGGGTTGCTGGGGTTGCTAGGGTGGCATGGCGTTAAGAGCTAGAAGGACCTATATTTGCTCCATATTCCCTTTAAACCTTTCCTATCCAAATCCCTGTCCAAGTAGCTTTTAAATGTTGTTAATTTACCTGCTTCAACCACTTCCTGTGGCAGCTCATTCCATATCTGGCACCATCCTTTGGGTGAATAAGTTGCTCCTGGGGTTCCTATTAAATTTCTCTCCTCTTACTTCAAACCTATTTCTTCTAACTCTTGACTTTCAACCCTGGGAAAAGCCTCCATGCATGCTCTCTATGACCTCATGACTTTATACTCCTCTCTAAGTTCATACCTCATTCTCCTACATTACAGAAAATAAAGTCCCAGCCTGTACAACCTCTCTCCATAATTCAGTCCCTCAAATCCCCAGCAACATTCTCTTTAATCTCTTATGCACCTCTTCCATCTTAATAATATCAGTCTTTTGTAGGGTAGCCAAAAAAAACACAATATTCTAAACGCAAACACGAGGAAATCTGCAGATGCTGGAATTTCAAGCAATACACATAAAAGTTGCTGGTGAACCCAGCAGGCCAGGCAGCATCTCTAGGAAGAGGTACAGTCGATGTTTCAGGCCGAGACCCTTCGTCAGGACTAACTGAAAGAAGAGCTAGTAAGAGATTTGAAAGTGGGAGGGGGAGGGGAAGATCAGAAATGATAGGAGAAGACAGGAGGGGGAGGGATGGAGCCAAGAGCTGGACAGTTGATTGGCAAAAGGGATATGAGGGGGTCATGGGACAGGAGGCCTAGGGAGAAAGAAAAGGGGGGGGGAAACCAGAGGATGGGCAAGGGGTATAGTGAGGGGGACAGAGGGAGAAAAGGGAGAGAGAGAAAAGAATGTGTATATAAATAAATAACGGATGGGGTACGAGGGGGAGGTGGGGCATTAGCGGAAGTTAGAGAAGTCAATGTTCATGCCATCAGGTTGGAGGCTACCCAGACAGAATATAAGGTGCTGTTCTTCCAACCTGAGTGTGGTTTCATCTTTACAGTAGAGGAGGCCATGGATAGACATATCAGAATGGGAATGGGACGTGGAATTAAAATGTGTGGCCACTGGAAGATCCTGCTTTCTCTGCGGACAGAGCCTAGGTGTTCAGCGAAACGATCTCTCAGTCTGTGTTGGGTCTTGCCAATATATAATAAAGGCATCCGTTAGCCTTGCGAGACCATGGATCTGCGCCTGGAAAGTCTTCACTCTCCAGCGCGCAGGCCTGGGCAAGATTGTATGGAAGATTGGCAGTTGCCCATGCTGTAAGTCTCCCCTCTCCACGACACCAATGTTGTCCAAGGGAAGGGCATTAGGACCCATACAGCTTGGCACCAGTGTCGTTGCAGAGTACTGTGTGATTAAGTGCCTTGCTCAAGGACACAACACGCTGCCTCGGCTGGGGCTTGAACTCACGACCTTCAGATTGCTAGTCAAAGGCCTTAACCACTTGGCATGTGCCCACAATATATAGAAGGCCACATCGGGAGCACCGGATGCAGTATATCACCCCAGCCGACTCACAGGTGAAGTGTTGCCTCACCTGGAAGGACTGTCTGGGGCCCTGAATGGTGGTGAGGGAGGAAGTGTAAGGGCATGTGTAGCACTTATTATTCTGCTTACAAAGATAAATGCCAGAAGGGAGATTGGTGGGGAGGGATGGGGACGAATGGACAAGGGAGTCGCGTAGGGAGCAATCCCTGCGGAAAGTGGGGGGGGGGGGAAGATGTGCTTCGTGGTGGGATCCCGTTGGAGGTGGCGGAAGTTATGGTGAATTATATGTTGGACCCGGAGGCTGGTGGGGTGGTAGGGAGGATAAGGGGAACCCTATTCCTTGTGGGGTACCAGGAGGATGGAGAGAGAGCAGATGTGCGTGAAATGGGGGAGATGCGTTTGAGAGCAGAGTTGATGGTGGAGGAAGGGAAGTCCCTTTGATGGTGGCCTTATCACCATCTTGTACAACTGCAACATAACATCCCAGTTTCCGTACTCGGTTTAACTGATGAAGCCAGCATGCCAAAAGCTTTCTTTACCACCCTGTCTATTTTTGATACCACTTTCAGGAAACCATGTACTTGTATTGTTAGATCCCTCTATACTTGAACATTTCCCTGGGGCTTGGGTACTTGGATAAGAAAGCAATAGAGGCATACAGGCTTAATGTCAGCAAATGGGGTTAGCGTAGAATGATGTCATGGTCAGCGTCGCGAGGTGGGCTGAAAGTGCCTAGTTCTGCACTATTGTTTCTATCATTCTATGATCTTAGATAAGCAGGACTTCCTAATGTAGAGTAAGCATGCATGATACCCAATTCATTTCATAAACAGCAATGCCAGAAGTTGTGCTCAGTTACTGAATGTGACTGAATGAAATTTGGTTTCATTGATTTTGATTTTTAAGTGCATCCACAAAAGCAACAGGGTTCTGCTTCTATCCAGCACCAAAAATAAGGAAAGAATTGTTTGTCTGAATTGCTAATCAAGATAGTATGAGTATGGACAGTAAGTTTGCCAGTTGTGCTAGGGTTAAGAATGTAGAGCATTGCAAACAGAAAGGTATTGAGGTGCAACCTCATTGGGCCACAGCAAAGCAAATTTGGTGCTGTTATCTGGACAAAGACCAAGAAATTACATGATGTTAGATATGTTGTAATATTTGACTGAAGTGACTGTAAAACAAAATTAGAGATTTACACTGGGGTCCACGAAGCCCAAGATTTGCAGGAGCAGTTCTCCTCCATTATATAGAGTCATAAGGTACTTAAACATCAACCTCAAATGTTAATTATCCCACATGGTAGTGAAGCCTTATAACGAAAAGCTCTGGCAATATGGAAGCTCAGCATCCTTTGCCACACTTTCTTTTGGTCTTTGAAAACATTCCTCCATCTTAAGCCTGTTCTTTTCCACTAACCAACCTCCTCTTACCCCTCCCCTTTACCCTTTTCCTTTTCTTGGTGGGCTTTATTATGGAGCAGTGAAGATTTGATAGTCTGGCTTTTGTTTCCTGAAATGAAGGGATTTATAAAGTGCTCAGAGGTAAAGATAGAAAAGATAATTAGAATTTTTTTCTTATAATAAGGCTAATAAAACAAGTGGGTATAGGATTAAGATGAGGTATGGGGGGATCAGAGGTTTCGATGAAGGACCCATTTCTGTACTATACAAATGTGACTCTGTGCAAAGCATATTGGTTTTAATTGGGACTCATTATGCGATAGGCGTTCTGTAATAAAATCATCTCTAGGAATAACAATGGTTATTTCTCTGTACTCAATAATGCTAACCCTCCTTGTTATAGACCTATACCTGCATTTAAGATGCATAAAATTTTTGGCCCATTTGACTGGCATTTAATTTATATATATTTTTTATATATAATTTATATAGGATTTTTTTTCATAAAGATGTGAATCTATATGGTGGTACAAATTAGTAGACGGTATGATTTAGAGGCCCAATAGATAAATCCCCAGTTTACTATAGGAAGAGAGGAAAGAGATTACTGTGCCATTGGCAATGATCTTTGCATCCTCACTGACCACAGGAGTACTACTACCAGAAGATTGGAAGATGGCAAGTGTTATTCATTTTTTTTCAAGAAAGTTAATGCTAATCCTGGGAATTATAGACCAATGAGCCTTAAATCAGTGGAGGGTAATTATTGAAGACAGGATTTGTGAGCATTTGGACAACCATAGTCCAGTTAGGGATAGTCAACATGGTTTTGTGAGGGGCAAGTTGTGTTGCAGGCACCTGACTGACTTTTTGCAGGAAGTGACAAAACAAATTGATGAAGATAGAGCAGTAGATTTTCATAAGGTTTTCGACGAGGTTTCCTGTTGTATAGGCTCACTCAGAAAATCAGGAGCAATGGAATCCACGGAAATTTGACTGTGTGGATTCAGAATTGGCTTTCCCCCTGAAGCTAATAGGCAGAGGTTAAAGAGCAAGGCTCTAGAAGTAAGGACAATGAAGAAATGGTCATGGAAGGCAAAGGAGTGGCTTTGGGGTTGCTTTGAGTTGGTGGAATGGGCCGTGTTCAAGGACTTATCAAAGATCAGAATGAATGCACCATGGTTATCATGGCATTTATAAAAAACCTGTTTTAGATGACTATGACCCCACAGGGAGTCTTCCCCACCAGAAGCCCTGGATGAGCCATGAGATCGCAATCTGCTGAGGGACAATATCGGTGGCATTCAGGTCTAGCAAACAAGCAAAAGTACAAGGAGGTCCAGTTATGATCTCCGGAAAGCCATCTCAAGAGTGAAGTGGAAAGTTTGGACCAAGCTTGAATCACTAAAGGTCGCTGAACTGCTATGGCAGGACTTAAATGCTATCACCTTCTACAAAGTTAAATCAAGTGACATACTGTAGGTGACATCAAGGTTTTGCTCCCAGATGAGCTCAATGTCTTTTATGCATTAGATGATCAAAACATGGCAGGACCTTCACAAACTCCCATAGCTGCCACTGACCTCGATTTCAGCACTAAGGGAGGTTCTGAGTCTGCTCCACTGGTTCTTGGTTATGTTCGATTTATAAAAGATGAAAGCATGGTTCAAGAGTTGTTGTTTGCAAAGGGATTAAAATCAAAAATGAAGGGGGAGTCAATATTTTTGACTGTTGAGCAATTTTACAAAGAGAAGGATATTTCCCTCACCAACATTCATGCTTGTGCAATAGATGGGGCACCATCATTGACAGGACACTGCTGTGTTTCTTGAAAAAAGCCATACCTAACATGTTTACCATGTACAGTGTAATTCATAGACAACATTTTACCACAAAAACCTAAGTGATTGGCTGCACAAATCATTAAGTACCGTTATCGCAGCAGTAAATAAAATCAAGTCCCAAACTTTCAATTCTCGACTACTTCAAGAGCTTTGCATTGAGAATGATGAGCATTTTGAACACTACAAAATGATTGTGATCTGAAGCAGAAGTTAAAAAAAATCACATCAAGACTTTTGGTTACAGAAAGTAATCTGAATGCTATCCTGTGCTGTGGAAAATGGTCGAGCTATTTTTTATTGCCTTACCAACATCATATCTAGTGGAGTCTGGTTTCAGTGCAGTTGTCCAACTTCTTTCAAAGCAATAAAACAGTCCAAAAATTACTGAACGTGGGGATCTGCGATCCTTTTGAGTGACATTCCATCTGATGTTGAGAAGCTGATATTACTGTATCAAGCCCATACATCTCATTGAAAAGAGAAAAAAGCAATGAAGTAGTGAATAGTTGGAGTACTGATGTATATTCTAAAATGGTTTTTACTGTAATTAAATAAAGAAATAATTGCATTTGCAGCTCTAAATAGATTTGAATAATTCTTGTAATTATTTGTCACTGCTTTGGATTTGCAGTTCTTATTTTCTTTCACTGTGCATCATAAATCAAAATTCTTTATAGTTTTATGTAACGGCTAGAAAGGGAGAGCGGGTGCTGGAGATATGGGCAGGGAGCTAAAGGGGCAGTAAGCCAAAAATGTACAATTGACATTTCGGGCTGAAACCCTTCGGGCCGAAACGCTGACTATACCTTTTCAGATACTGCCTGGCCTGCTGAGTTCATCCAGCATTTTGTGTGTGTTGCTCTGCTCTTGATCTGTTGTTGCGTTAGGCAAATCAGAGTGGATCCAGGACACTCCAGACATGCTAGAGGTATTAACAATTAATGAACAGGCAAATATTAGCACACTGGCCTTCATTCCAAGGATGTTGAAACTTAAATGTCAAGAAAGACAAATAAATTGCTAAGAGCTTTGATCAAATGCCATTTGGACTGACGTAGCTTGTGTTTCCTATAATGATGTCTGAGTTTGAAGCCATGAATGATAAGAAAAGGCCAAATATGCATGTTGCATCCTAGGTAACTTAGAAATTGTTGTGACATAATAAAGGTGATTATGTAGATACAGAGAAATTGGGGTGCAAATGAGTGGGGTGTTCTCTCATCTCATAACGTTCGCTTAACTCGTCTATCTGGTTCCCTCTGTTACTAATTAACAGTAGATATTTCATTCTCTAACTCCTAATTTGTTCCCCTAACTTGTAACTATGCTTCTGACAAAGGACAGTTTATGTTTGGATGCAAGCATATCTCCTTTCTCCTTTCCTTCCCTTGGCATCATCTAGACTGTATATTGCGGTTTGTTGACTAATTGGGGGGGGGCGCAGGTGGCATTTGTGTGGAGGGTAGTAATGCCTCCTTTTGGTTGATTGCTGGTTTCTTTAACCAGTTATTCACACTAACTGAAACTGGTACATATGCATCATATCCACATTCCTCTGCCCCTGTAAATTAGTAAACTTCTCTTTAAGGTGTACTACCTCCTCGTGGAGCCTTTCACTCTCCTGTTCCATTCTGTCCCGCACTACTTCAGCTCTCTGCCAATATTCTATGTTTTCTTCTTCTCATCTGTCCCTCTCTATTTTAGCTCCTGCCGACATTCTATTCAATTCTCGATTAAATAGCTAACAGCTACTGGCTTCTGTAATAGTTTAAATCATTTGTCTGACAATTTCCCTTACTAATCTTCCAAAGAGCTTCCCCAGCAGTTTTCTCTTCACTGCCAGTGTGACTAGTATACTCTGTATTTTGGCCATTTCCTCTTTAAGAACTTCTGGAGGAGTCCCTGCCAGTCAAAACAATCCAAGTCCTCCAGACTTGCACTGTTCCCTGAATTCTTCATCCTGGGTTAGCAACAGCTAACTACCCAGCCACAGATCTCTCTGTACATCACCAATATGGTATGCCTCAGATCTCTTGCTAACTCAATGGAGACATTTATTCTCAAATTTACCCAGGGACCTCAATTTTGTAACAGGTATTAACTCTCAATAATTATCAGTTAGGAACAGAGAGAATCTGTATTTGCTGACAAGTACCTTTATTGGCTCAGTTAACAAGCACGTGAATATAGAAAACTAAATACCTCTGTTGGGTTCCCTGACCCTCCATGAACAATCATAGATTAGAAAAGATAATACTCTGGAAAAGGAGTCTACACTGCTCAGGTGTTTCTCTTGATCCCAATGTTATCTCTTAAATTTCAGATGTGGGGTCATCTACTTCTGCAATGGTTGGTCT
The DNA here is from genome assembly GCF_963921235.1 of Mobula hypostoma. Taxonomy (NCBI): domain Eukaryota; kingdom Metazoa; phylum Chordata; class Chondrichthyes; order Myliobatiformes; family Myliobatidae; genus Mobula; species Mobula hypostoma. The sequence goes on from NC_086109.1 coordinate 52,922,949, forward strand.
CCACAGAGTTGCCACTACCAAAATCCTCATTTCTGCCTTTCCTTTATCACACCAATCTGTTATATTTCAATTTCTTTGGCTTTAGCTCATCTGACTAACATGTGTCAACTCACACATCAAAGTTGCTGGTGAATGCAGCAGGCCAGGCAGCATCTCTAGGAAGAGGTACAGTCGACATTTCGGGCCGAGACCCTTCGTCAGGACTAACTGAAGGAAGAGCTAGTATTTAAAAATGGTCTCAGGTTTAGCAAATCATCAAGTCACTAAATAACTACCATCAACAAATGACTTGGAGTACCAGAGGAAACAATACAATGGACCACTGTTACACCACCAGCAAGAATGCCGACCATGTTATTCCACACCCACACTTTGGAAAGTCTGATCACCTGGCTGTACTTCTACTCCTTGAGTATAGGCAGAGACTGAAAACTGCAGCACCAGTAGTGAGGACCAAGAAGGTAAGGACAAGGGAAGCACAGGAGAGCTTGCATGGCTGCTTTGAATTGGTGGACTGGACTGTATTCAGGGATTCATCTTCGAATCTGGATGAGTATGCTGCAGTTGTTAACGACTTCATAAAAACCTACATGGATGAGTGTGTGCAATAAAAAAACTTGCTGTACATTCCCAAACCAAAAGCCGTGCGTTAACCAGGAAAGCTGTGGGGCTAGATCTGTGGCATTTAAGTCTGATGACCCAGGACTGTACTGACTTGCGGAGGGCTATTTCAAGAGCGAAGAAACAATTGTGAGTGAGGTTGCAGACAATAACAGATGCACATCAACTCTGACAGGGTTTGTAAGACATTACTTCCTACAAAGTGAAACCCAATAGCATAAATGGTAGTGATGCTGCACTACCAGATGAGCTCAACACCCCCTATGCCCACTTTGAAAGGGAGAATATAATTACAGCTGTGAAGATCCCTGCTGCACACAGTGACCCTGTGATCTCTGTCTTGGAGGCCAATGTCAGGCTGTCCTTCAGGAGGGTGAACCCTTGCAAGGTGACAGCCCCCGATGGAGTACCTGGTAAGGCTCTGAAAACTTGTGTTAACCAACTGGCGGGAGTATTCAAGGATACCTTCAACCTCTCACTGCTACGGTCAGAACTTCCCACCTGCTTCAAAAAGGCAACAATTATGCCAGTGCCTAAGAAGAGCAGTGTGACTGCCTTAATGACTATCACCCAGTAGCACTCATATCTATGGTGATGAAGTGCTTTGAGACGTTGGTCATAGCTAGAATGAACTCCTGCTTCAACAAGGACCTGGACGCACTGCAATTTGACTATCATCACAATAGGTCTACAGCAGGCACAATAACAAGGAGTCTTAAAACAGCCTTAGATCACCTGGACAGTATAAACACTTATGTCAGGATGCTGCTCATTCACTATAACACAGCATTTAAAACCATCATTCCTACAATCCTGATTAATAAGCTACAGAACCTAGGTCTTCGTGCCTCCCTTTGCAATTGGATCCTTGACTTCCTAACTGGAAAACCACAACCTATGCGGATTGGTAATAATATCTCCTCCTCACTGACTATCAACACTGGTGAACCTTGGGTGTGTGCTTAGACCACTGCTATATTCCCTCTGTACCCATGACTGTGTGGCTAGGTTTAGCTGAAATGTCATTTATAAATTTGCTGATGATACAACCATTGTTGATAGAATCTCAGATGGAGATGAGAGGGCGTGCAGGAGTGAGATATACCAACTAGTTAAGTGGTGTCACAGCAACTACCTTGCACTTAACATCAGTAAAATGAAGGAGCTGATTGTGGTCTTCAGGAAAGGTAAGACAAGGGAAAATGAACCAATCCTCATAGAGGGATCAGAAGTGGAGAGAGTGAGCAATTTCAAGTTCCTAGGTGCCAAGATCCCTGAGAATCTAACCTGGTCCCAATTCTATCAATGCAGTTATAAAGAAGGCAAGACAGTAGCTATATTTCATTAGGAGTTTGAAGAGATTTGGTTTGTCACCTAAAACATTTGAAAACGATAGATGTACCATGGAGAGCATTTTGACAAGCTGCATCACTGTCTGGTATGGTGGAGGGGAGTACTGCACCGGACCGAAAGAAGCTACAGGAAGTTGTAAAATTAGTCAGCTCTATCTTGGGTACTAACCTCTGTATATCTAAGACATCTTCAAGGAGCGGTACCTCAGAAGCGGCATCCATATTAAGGACCCTCGTCACCCAGGACGTACTCTCTTCTCATTGTTACCATCAGAAAGGAGACACAGAAGCCTGAAGGTAGAAACTCAGTGATTCAGGAAAAGCTTCTTCCCCTCTGCCATATGATTTCTAAATGGATATTGAACCCATGAACACTACCTCACTTTAAAAAAAACAGTGATGATTCTGATTCTGATTCATCCGCAGGAAATTCTTTGGGTCCATGTAGGAGCAGAATTAGGCCATTTAGCCCATCGAGTTTGTTCCATCATTTCATCATGGCTGATCAAATTTTCCTCTCAGCCCCAATCTTCTGCTTTCTCTCTGTATCTCTTCATGCACTGTCCAACCAAGAATATGTCAGCCTCTGCCTTAAGTATACAAAAAGACTTGGCAAAGAATTCCACAGATTCACCACTCTTGTGGAAATACATGATAAATAAATACAGAGAACAAAACTGAATTATAGTAAAAAAAAAGTGCAAAAAACAACAGAAATTTTAAAACATAATGAGGTAGTGTTCATGGGTTCAATGTCCATTTAGAAATTACATGGCTGAGGGGAAGAAACTGTTCCTGAATCGTTGAGTGTGTGCCTTCAGGCATCTGTACTTCCTCCTGAACAGTAATGATGAGAAGAAGGCATGTCCTGGGAGGGTGATGGGGGTCCTTAATAATGGACACTGCCTTCCTAAGGCACTATTCCTTAAAGATGTCTTGGATACTACAGAAACAACAGGAATTCTGCAGATGCTGGAAATTCAAGCAACATACATCAAAGTTGCTGGTGAATGCAGCAGGCCAAGCAGCATCTATCGGAAGAGGCGCAGTTGACGTTTCAGGCAGAGACCCTTCGTCAGGACCTTCGTATAGTCCCGACGAAGGGTCTCGGCCTGAAACGTCGACTGCGCCTCTTCCTATAGATGCTGCTTGGCCTGTTGGATACTACAGAGGCTAGATGGAGGTAACTGATTTTACAAATTTCTGAAACTTACTTCAATCTTGTGCAGTAACCCCGCCCCCCCCCCATACCAGAGGGTGATGCAGCTAGTCAGATTGCTCTCCACAGTACATCTGTAGAAGTTTTCAAGTGTTTTGGTTGACAAATCCAATCTCCTCAAACTCTTAATGAAATATAGCCACTGTCGTTAAGAATGAGGTTTCGATATACTTGGAGACTAATGATAGAATAAGTCAAAGTCAGCATGGTTTCTGTAAAGGGAAATCTTACCTAACAAGTCTGTTAGAGTTTTCTGAGGATGTAACAAGCAGGGTGGACAAAGGAGAAGCAGTGGATGTTATTTAATTGGATTTTGAGAAGGCATTTGATAAGGTGCTACACATCAGGCTGCTTAGCAAGATAAAATCCTATGGCATACATGAAAGGTACTGGTATGGATCGAGGAATTTTTGACAGGCAGGAGGCAGTGAATGGGAATAAACGGGGCCTTTTCTGGGTGGCTGCCAGTGACTAGTGGTATTCCTCAAGGGTCAGTATTGGGTCTGTTACTTTTCACATTGTTTGTCAATGATTTAGATAATGGAATTAGTAGCTTTGTAGCAAAGTTTGCCGAGTAGGTAGTGCTATGGAAGCAATGCAGCAAGACTTGGATGAATTGGAAGAATGGGCAAAAAAGTGGCAGATGGAATACAGTGTTGGGAAGTGTTTGACAATGCATTTTGGTAAAAGAAACAATAGTACAAACTATTATCTAAATGGGGGGAAGTTTCAAACATCAGAGGTACAGACTGGTCCTCGTGTAAGCCTCCCAAAAGGTTAGTGTAAAGGTTGAGTCTGTGGTAAAAAAGACAAATGCAATGTTGGCATTTATTTCAAGAGGAATAGAATATAAAAGCAAGGAGATAATGATGAGGCTTTATAAGAGACTGGTCAGGCTGCACTTGGAGTATTGTCAACAATTTTGGGCCCGATATCTCAGAAAGGATGTGTTGTCATTGGAGAGAGTCCAGAGGAGGTTCAAGAAGATAATTCCAGGAATGAAGGGGTTAACATGTGAGGAGCATTTGGCAGCTTTGAGCCTGTACTCACTGGAATTTAGAAGAATGCGGGGGGGGGGTGGGGGGGGATCTTATTGAAACCTACCAAATGTTGAAAGCACTAGATAAAGTGGATGTGGAGAGGATTTTTCCTATGGTGGGTGTATCCAGAACTATAGGGCAAAGTCTCAAAATTAAGTGAAGACCTTTTAGAACAGAAGTAAGGAGGATTTTTCTTTTAGCCAGGGAGTAGTGAATCTGTAGAATGCTCTGCCACAGGCTGCATTGGAGGCCAAGTCCATGGGTATATTTAAGGCGGAAGCTGATAGTTTCCTGATTGGTCAGGGCATCAAAGGATTTGGCGAGAAGGCAGAAGTATAGGGTTGAGTGGGATCCAGGATCAGCCATGATGGAAAGACGGAGCTGACTCATTGGGCTGAATGGCCTAATACTGCTCCTATGTCTCATGGTGTCATGGTCTTATGGTCTTGCTTTCTTTATAGCTGCATTGATATGTTGCTTCCAGTTTTAGCATTATCCCTATTTCCATTCCAGAGCAATGGCACAACATTGTTGTTTATTGTTTATTGAAACTCTACCACCAGCCTGGCAATGTGTTCCAAACACCTACAACTCTCGATATAAAGAAACCTTGCGTCTGTCATCCTCCTGTTATTTTCCTGACAGCACCTTAAACTTATGCCTCCTTGTATTAGCCATTACTGCCCTGGAAAATAGTTTCTGACCGTCCACTTGATATATGCCTCTTATCATCTTTAACATCTCTATCAAGTAACCTCTTTTCCTAAGTGAAAAGCCCTAGCTCACTCAGCCAAGGAAATAAAGGTGTTGTAGAAACCCAAACTCATTCTTGTTATAATAGAACCAACATATTAAAAGCCCACAAAATATTGTAAACACATACTTGGATCCAAAATGTTTGTGATTAAGTTTATTTTGGGCCCCTCTCAATCATCTGTTGGAATTAAGTAGAAATCAGCTCATACTCCGTCAAAGTGATGAATGATCTCATTCTATTTATTGTCCATTCTCAACTCCTTTGTGACTACCTTGTAACTCTCTAGAGTTTTGTCTGATCCTTTCTTCCTAAACCTTAAGTAAACTTCTTTCTTCTTCTTGACTAGATATTCTCTTGCCAACTTCAGTCCTCCATCCTTTCCCTACCTCAATAGGACAAACCTATCCAGAACCCCATACATGTGCTCCCTAAACAGCTCCCACATTTCTGCGGTACATTTTTTCCCAACTTATGCTCCCATGTTCCTGCCTAATAACATCATAATAGCCCCTTCACCAATGAAATGTTTCCCATACTGCCTGCTGCTATCCCTTTCCAGGTATGGTCATTGTCTCTGAGATGCGCAGCCACCAAGAGATCTGACACCTGACCAGGTTCATTGCCTAACATCAGATCCAGTGTGTCATCTCACCTCATTAGTCTGTCTGCATATTACATAGAAAACCTACAGCACAATACAGGCTCTTTGGCCCAAAAAGTTGTGCCGAACATGTCCTTACCTGAGAAATTACCTAGGGTTACCCATAGCCCTCTATTTTTCTGAGGTCCATGTACCAAAATTTCAAGTAGGCTAGACAAGGGAGATGCAATGGATGATATGTATTTGGATTTTCAGAAGGCCTTTAACAAGGTGCCGCACATGAGGCTACTAAACAAGATAAGAGCCCATGGAATTACGGGAAAGTTACATACGTGGATAGAGCGTTGGCTGATTGGCAGGAAACAGAGAGTGGGAATAAAGGGATCCCATTCTGGTTGGCTGCCGGTTACCAGTGGTGTTCCCCAGGGGTCTGTGTTGAGGCCGCTTCTTTTTATGTTGTATATCAACGATTTGGATTATGGAATTGATGGCTTTGTGCCTAAGTATGCTGATGATACAAAGATAGGTGGAGGGGCCGGTAGTGTGGAGGAAACAGAGAGTCTGCAGAGAGACTTGGATAGATTAGGAGAATGGGCAAAGAAGTGGCAAATGAAATACAATGTTGGAAAGTGTATGGTCATGCACTTTGGTAGAAGAAATAAACGGGCAGACTATTATTTAAATGGGGAGAGAATTCAAAGTTCTGAGATGCAACAGGACTTGGTAGTCCTCGTGTAGGATACCCTTAAGGTTAATCTCCAGGTTGAGTCAGTGGTAAAGAAGGCGAATGCAATGTTGGCATTCATTTCTAGAGGAATAGAGTATAGGAGCAGGGATGTGATGTTGAGTCTCTATAAGGCACTGGTAAGACCCCACTTGGAGTACTGTGTGCAGTTTTGGTCTCCTTATTTAAGAAAGGATGTGCTGATGTTGGAGAGTGTTCAGAGAAGATTCACTAGAATGATTCTGGCAATATGAGGAATGTTTGACCGCTCTTGGACTGTATTCCTTGGAGTTTAGGAGAATGAGGGGGACCTCACAGGAAAATTTCAAATGTTGAAAGGCATGGACAGAGTGGAAGTGGCAAAGTGGTTGCCCATGGTGGGGGAGTCTAGTACAAGAGGGCATGACTTAAGCCCATTCAGAACAGAGATGTGAAGAAATTGTTTTAGCCAGAGGGTGGTGAATCCGTGGAATTTGGTGCCACGGGTGTCAGCGGAGGTCAAGTCATTGGGTGTATTTAAAGCAGACATTGATAGGTATCTGAGTAGCCAGGGCATCAAAGGTTATGATGAGAAGGCGGGGGAGTGGGATTAAATGGGAGAATGGATCATCTCATGATAAAATGGCGGAGCAGACTCGATGAGCCGAATGGCCGACTTCTGCTCCTTTGTCTTATGTCTAATATATGAGGAGTGTTTGATGGCTCTGGGCCTATACTTGCTCGACTTTAGAAGAAAGAGTGGGGATCTCATTGAAACCTATTGAATATCGATTCAAAGATTTAAAGGTTCGAAGTACATTTATTATGAAAGTATGCGGTATACAATCCTGAAATTCGTCTTCCCACAGACAGCCACGAAACAAAGAAGAACCATGGAACCAACCTGTTCAAAGAAAAACATCAAAGCACCACCCCTCCCCGTCCATGTACAAAAAAGTCACGCAAGTAGCAGCAAAAAAGCTAGCGAAAACACAATATAAAACACAAAATCAAAAGGCATGTTTCAGTGCAGTCTGGCTCAGTGTTCATTTTCGGCATGTTGCACTAATTCAAAAATCACCCAAGAGTAGTAACAATAAGGATCGACTAGAACTAGAAACTAGAAGACATCATAAACCCGAATTAGAGTCCAAATCTACAATCCTCATCGATTAAACCGTGCTCTGACACCATCCGCCAACAGCACTGAGGGAGAGAAAGAGACCATTTGAATGCAAGGACCTTCCTTTGGGAGCAGCGAGTGAGAGACTGCCATATGCAACCGCAGTGGCTGGCAACAACAAGCGAGAGGCTGGTAGACGACACTGAACACTCGCTTGCCTTCTGCATCCACCTCGCTGATTTCAATCTTCCTCGGCACTTTAATCAGCAAGAGATGATCATGGGCCTATTCAGAGTGGATGTGGAGAGGATGTTTTCTATGGTGGGTGAGTCTTGGACCAGAGTGCACAACCTCAGAATAGAGGGATGTACTTTTGGAACAGAGGTGAGAAAGAATTTCTTTAGTCAGAGACTACCACAGGTGGCTGTGGAGGCAAGTCATTGAGTAAATTTAAAACAGAGGTTTATAGGTTCTTGGCTAATCAGGGCATTGATGGTTACAGGGAGAATGGGGTTGAAAGGGATAATAAATTAGACATGATAAAGTAGTCGAGCAGACTCGGACTGAGTATCCTAATTTTGCTCCTATATCTTATGGTCTTATGGATATACACAGTGAACAGTGGAGTGTGGAGTGTTACGAGAATACACATAAAATTAAGATGTTTGCTGGCCTGGGCTAGCATCAGTGGCATCAGCAGTTGGTCTGCCACCTGCCCTCAGGGGAAGGAGAGATAAGGAACAATGGAGCAGCGTCTGGAGATGTGTAATGAAGGGATGTGGGAGAGAGAGCTGTCTGGAGCGGCTCCCCCCTTTGAACCCTGAACTGTTTGAAGTGATGGACAGGCGATACCCCAGCAGGGGGATAAAAAGGGACAGGTTCGCTAAGGCAACACACACGCCACCCGAGGTAACGAGACCCTGGAAGCGGTGCGCCTCTCACGAGTGGGTGGGAAGTGCCAGACAACGACAAGGGTGGAAAGGTACGATCAGCGGGAACCCGGTGTGTGTCCGCCCTTGCCTGGGTGCCGGGTTCACTGCAGAGGATCGACCGCATCTGGAGGAGGGGTCACAGTCGGTGACCTCAGGTGACATCACCAAGGACCCGCCCAAATGCTGTTTGTGAGCCATCTCGCTGGTCTGTGAGTGAAGCCGTTCTGAATGATCAGTTGTTCCTATTCTATGTCTCTCTTCCCCCACGTTGTCCCCGCCATGGCAACGATTACTGCGAACTGAACTACTAACTGGACTGAACTTTGAGTCATTTTGAAATTGGTCATTTACCCCTAGACAACGATAGAGCTTGATTGATGCTGTTATCTTAATGCTGTGCACATGTGTGTTTATCATCACTGAACTGTTGCATTTATTATCCTTTCGATTACTGTGTTGCTTGTTTCTTTAATAAAACTTTCTTAGTTCTAGTACTCCAGACTCCAACTGAGTGATCCATTTCTGCTGGTTTGGCAACCCAGTTACGGGGTACGTAACAGGAGGAACAGAGAAATCTTTGAATAGAGATCCATAATTCCTTGAAAGTAGTAGGAAGGGGTAGGTAGATAGACAGGTAGATAGAGTCATAAAGAGAGCTTTTGGCACACTGGCTGTCATAAATCAGAATATTAAGTATACGAGTTGGATTTTATGTTGAAGTTGTATAAGACTGGTGAGGCTAAATTTGAAGCATTGTTTGCAGTTCTGGTCTGGAAAGGTATTAATAAGATTGAAAGAATACAGAGAAAATTTGCAAGGATGTTGCCAGATCTTAAGGACCTGAGTTACAGGGAAAGGTTTAATAAATTAGGACTTTTTTTCCCTGGATCATAGTATAATGAGGAGAGATTTTTTAGAGGTATACAAAACTATGAGAGTTACAGCTAAGGGAAATGCAAGCAGGCTTTTTTTTTTACTGAGGTTGAGGGAGATTAGAACTAGAGGTCATATTTACGTGTGAAAGTTGAAATTTTTAAGGGAACCTGGGGGAGATTTTGTAGAGGGTAGTGCAAGTGTGGAACAAGCTGCCAGCGGAAGTGATGGATGAAGGTTTGATTGCATCATTTAAGAGAACTTTGGATAAATATATCAATGGGAGGAGTATGGTGGTGTTGTTGGGACTTGATAGAATAACAGTTCAAAATAAATTTATTATCAAAGTACATATATGTCATCATATACAAACCTGAGATTATTTTTCTTATGGGATACGCAATAAACCCATAATACAATAATAACCATAATAGAATCCATGAAAGAACACACCAACTTGGGCAAAACCAATGTGCAAAAGACAACAAACTGTGCAAATACAAAAAGAAATAAATAATAATAATAAATAAATAAACAATAAGTATCGAGAACATTTGATGAAGAGTCCTTGAAACTTCCCATCGGTTATGGGAACAGTTCAAAGATGAGGCAAGTGAAGTCGAGTGAAGTTATCCCCTTTGATTCAGGAGCCTGATGTTGAGGGGTAATAACTGTTCCTGAATCTGGTGATGTGAGTCCTAACGCTCCTGTACCCTCTTCCTGATGGCAGCAGTGAGAAGGGTGTATGCCCTGGGTGGTGGGGTTCCTGATGATGGATGCTGCTTTCCTGCAACATTGGTTCATGAAGAGATGCTCAGTGGTGGAGAGGGCATTACCCATGATGAACTGGGCTTGTATCCACTACTTTTTGTAGGATTTTCCATAAAAGGCTATGATGCAGTCAGTCAATATACGCTCCACCACACATTTATAGAAGTTTGTCAAAGTTTACGACGTTATGTTGAACCTCCATATACTCCTAAGAAAGTAGAGGTGCTGCTTGCTTCCTGCGTAATTGCACTTAATGTGCTGGCTTCAGAGCAGGTCCTCTGAAATAAAAACACTGAGGAATTTAAGGTTGCTGACCCTCTCCACCTCTGATCCTCCAATGAAGACTGGCTCAAGGACCTCTGGTTTCCTCCACCTTAAGTCAATAATCAACTCCTTGGTGTTGCTAACATTAGATGTTGTTATGGCACCACTCAGCCAGATTTTCAGTCTCCCTCCAATATGCTGACTCACCAGCCTCTTTGGTTCGGCCTACAACAATGATGTTGTCAGCAAACTTGAATATGGCATTGGAGCTGTGCTTAGCAACACATCAGAAGAGTAAAGCAAGTCGAAGAGGGGGTTAAGCATGCAATGATGTAGTGCACCCGTGCTGATGGAGATTGTGGAGAAGTTGTTGCCAATCTGAACTGACTGTGGTTTGCATGTGAGGAAATTGAGGATCCAATAACACAAGGCGGTATAGAGGCGTCAGTCTTAAAGATTGTTGATCAGTTTTGAGGGGATGATGGTATTGAATGCTGAGCTGTAGTTGATAAAGAGCATCCTGATGTGTGCATCTTTGCTGTGCAGATATTCCAGGGTTGAGTGAAGACAGCATGGACTAGATGAGCCGAAGGGCCTGTTCTGTACTGTCATGCTCTATGACTCCATGACTATATATAAAACAAAGTTTTGAAAACCATCTCTATTTGATTTATCTTTTGATAAATCAGAGGATAAAATAGATGCAAGTAATGTTTACTTATACTTCATTGGTAAAGCAGTAATGCTTAATCTTAATTTATATTTTCTGAGAACCATTGGAGGAATTTACTTTTGTGTGTGGTGTGAGTCACTGCAGCTGGAAAGTAGTGATGTTTCCCACCATGGATTTCAGCTGGTCCTTGAGACCATTTTAAATTATTCTGACATCAAGTTCAGATATTTCAACACTTGGACTATATTGCGTCATCAGGGACCAGCATAATCAGAATCAGCTTTATTATCACTGACCTATGTCACGAAATTTGTTGTTTTGTGTTGGTAGTACAGTGCAATCTATTAAAAATTTCTGTACATAACAATAAAAATGTATAAAAAATAAATGAAGATTGTCAAGATGTAGACAAATGGGTTAAATTCTTATTTTTTTTACTAGCTTCACACAAAATGCTGTAGATGTTGTAAATCTGAAATGAAATAAAAAATGCTGAGAATGCTCAATAGATCAGGTAGCCTTGATGCAGGGAGCAAAGGAGAATTATCTGAAACATTAAGCCTCTTCTTTACAGATTCTGACTGATTGTGGTGAGTATGAGATGTTGAGAATCTTCTGCGTATGAAGTTTTTAGATAAATTGTGAATGGCATTCGTGGATGCCCACCCTGTTAAAAAATACAGCAACCCCCAATGAAAGAAATTTTGTAGACAAGGGAAACATTTTTACCCATGCTTAGTATTTAATTTTTGTGGGAGTTGCAATGCCTAGCGAGCCTCAATGCTGTGGCCTTTCCACGATTGTGAATAGTGACAGAAACATATCCTTCCCTCTCAGAAAGCCTTTTCCTTTAGTTCTAGTGTTTGTCATGATTTAAGAGAAATTAAGTTGAAATAAACATAAATCATTTCTAAAAGTAATACTAATAGCAATTGATAGAGTTAGTAATATATTAATATTGATTAAAATTCAAGCAAGCCATTGGCCTTTTCCTACCTTTAGTTAGATGAATGGGGCTATGTAGTTATGGTTGGTGTAGAGTGAGAGACCAAGTGCAAAGTTGTTTGACACTTTAGTTCATAGGTTTTGGAGTTGTTGCTGGAATCAAAGCAGAGTGCAACAGCAGAGCAGACCAGATCTTCGGGGCTGCTGTCACTTTTGTGTGGAATTGCTGGCCAGTACAATCGGAGCAGTGGCAGATGGAATATAATCCAAACGAGAGCGGATTGTCAGATGTTGGCAGGACATATACGTCAACTCATTATTCCTTAGGTGCTGCCTGATCTGCTAGGTTCCTCAAATATTTTGTGTGTTATTCAGGGCATTTATAGTGTCAGGGACCTGAGCAGTGTTAATGTATGGGGAGGCTTTGGTGTGCAAGTTGATTGTTCCCTGCAAATAGTAGATAGAATAGTGAAGATGGCAATTGGCATGCTTGCCTTCATAGGCTGGGGTATTGCGAATAAGAGTTGTGTATCATGTTGCAGCTGTACAAACCTTTGGTTAGAACAGATCTGGAGGATATTATCCATCTAGTCAGCATACAACAGGAGGGATGTGATAACATTAGAAAGAGTGCAAAGGAGCCTTGTCCGAATGTTGCAGAAATTTATGTTGCCTGAAGGCCGGAGAATGAATGGGGTTGAGAGGGAGAATAAACCACCTCTTATAGAATCATGAAGCGGACTCAATGGGCCAAGTGGCCTAATTCTGCTCTTGTGTCTTATGGCCTTATAAAATTGAGGGCCTTGGGTACCAGAGAGATTAGATAGTCTGAATTGTTATCACTGGAAGTTAGTGAGATGACCTATAGAAGTTTATAAAATTAGGGGAAGCACAGATAAAGCAGGCCGAGTTTTTTTATCTCTCAGGACAAGCAAGTCTAATTTTCAAGGACAATGACTTAAGGTAAGAAGGAAGAAATTTAAAGAAGATCTGAAATCATGTTTTTGATACAGAAGATCATAGTTATATGGAACAATTTCCTAGAGGAGGCAGCAGAGGTGGGTACATTTGCAACACTTAAAAAACGTTTCATCAGATACGTGGAAAGGAAAGAATTTGAAAATTATCCAAATACAGATGTCATGCTTGGCATGGACAAAGTAGGCCAAAAGGACCTTATTCTGTTCTATGTAACTCTGTGACTCTATGCATGAGACACAAATAAGCAATATTTACAAAGCTATAAAAATATGATGATATAATGTAATTCCATTAAATTTTGCAAACACATGTCAATACCACTCTTTAAAGTGCATTAATAAACCATATTGACATTCTTAGGGTTGGAAGTGTGCTGTACGGCATTGACAGCATGCCAGATCTACGGCGGAAGAAGACGATGCCTATTGTTCGAGATGTGGTGAGTCACAATTTGAGTTATAGTTTGGCTTTCTTTGAAAATCGTGCTTTATTCTGGAGAGGTTATGCCTCTGAGATGAAAGAGAGGGTGTTACACTTCATTCTAAGGGAGGATGTTACATTTGAAGTTCAGACTTACTTCCTACCTTTAGTTGTGAGCAGCATATTGTTTGATTCAGTTGTCCTGTACTGAATTCTGTGAAACTCTCTGAGCTCCAGGTCATGGCCTGAATACTTGTTGAGGTTTGTGTAGCCATTTGTAGCTGATACCATATTAATGATGGGTTTGCTGTGTGCACAGCTAGTGCCCACCAGACCTATGCAGAGAAACAGATTGCAAGATCAGTCAGGTTGAAATGCAACAGAGCCACTTTGGAGCTTGATGTTACAGCAAACACAAAGTAAGCAAGAGAAAGGTCCCCTACAGTGTGACTGAAACCAAATCTTTCACTGATTGCGAATTGGCTGCAAGTTGATTTCTTCTAGTAGTGGCTTGTTGCAGTTGCTTGAAATTGCAAAGGTTCACAGCAAGAAAGTAACATGGCTGGTGCTGAAGGACCTTTTGCATAGGTTTCTGTGTTAACACTGGTGCTAGAAAGTTTGTAAACACTTTAGAATTTTTTCTATTTCTGCATAGCTTCTTTCCAACTGTGATAAGACTGCTGAACGGATCCTGACCCGGATCTGGGCCGTACCCTGCAAATATGCGGACCTGCCTCTTGGTTTTTTTGCACTACCTCACTTTCCATTTTTCTATTTTCTATTTATAATTTATAATTTAAATTTTTAATATTTACTAATTTTTACTGTTTTTAATATTTAATATTTGTAATCCAGGGAGGGGGAAGTGCAGAATCAAATATCGCTGTGGTGATTGTATCAATTGTTTGGCGACAATAAAGTATAAAGTATAAATATGACCTAAAATGTGATCAAATTTTCGTGCAAGTCCTAAAACTACAAACTCCATTTCCAGAAAAGTTGGGATATTTTCCAAAATGCAATAAAAACAAAAATCTGTGATATGTTAATTCACGTGAATCTTTATTTAACTGACAAAAGTACAAAGAAAAGATTTTCAATAGTTCTACTGACCAACTTAATTGTATTTTGTAAACGTACACAAATTTAGAATTTGATGGCTGCAACACACTCAACAAAAGTTGGGACAGAGGCATGTTTACCATTGTGTGACATCACCTTTCCTTTTAATAACACTTTTTAATCGTTTTGGAACTGAGGATACTAATTGTAGTATATTTGCAATTGGAAATTTTGTCCATTCTTGCTTGATATAAGACTTCAGCTGCTCAACAGTCCGTGGTCTCCGTTGTCCGATTCTCCTCTTCATGATGCGCGATACATTTTCAATAGGAGATAGATCTGGACTGGCAGCAGGCCAGTCAAGCACACGCACTCTGTGTCTACAAAGCCATGCTGTTGTAGACCGTGCAGAATGTGGTCTGGCATTGTCCTGCTGAAATAAACATGGACGTCCCGGGAAGAGACGTCGCCTTGATGGCAACATATGTCTCTCTAAAATCCTAATATACACCTCAGAGTCAATGGTACCTTCACATACATGCAACTCACCCATGCCGTGGGCACTGATGCACCCCCATACCATCACAGATGCTGGGTTTTGCACCTTTCGCTGATAACAATCTGGATGGTCATTTTCATCTTTGGCACAGAGAACTCGACACCCATTTTTTCAGAAAACTAGCTGAAATGTGGACTCATAGAAACATAGAAACATAGAAAATAGGTGCAGGAGTAGGCCATTCGGCCCTTCGAGCCTGCACCACCATTTATTATGATCATGGCTGATCCTCCAACTCAGAACCCCGCCCCAGCCTTCCCTCCATACCCCCTGACCCCCGTAGCCACAAGGGCCATATCTAACTCCCTCTTAAATATAGCCAATGAACTGGCCTCAACTGTTTCCTGTGGCAGAGAATTCCACAGATTCACCACTCTCTGTGTGAAGAAGTTTTTCGTAATCTCGGTCCTAAAAGGCTTCCCCTCTATCCTCAAACTGTGGCCCCTCGTTCTGGACTTCCCCAACATCGGGAACAATCTTCCTGCATCTAGCTTGTCCAATCCCTTTAGGATCTTATACATTTCAATCAGATCCCCCCTCAATCTTCTAAATTCCAACGAGTACAAGCCCAGTTCATCCAGTCTTTCTTCATATGAAAGTCCTGCCATCCCAGGAATCAACCTGGTGAACCTTCTTTGTACTCCCTCTATGGCAAGGATGTCTTTCCTCAGATTAGGGGACCAAAACTGCACACAATACTCCAGGTGTGGTCTCACCAAGGCCTTGTACAACTGCAGTAGTACCTCCCTGCTCCTGTACTCGAATCCTCTTGCTATGAATGCCAGCATACCATTCGCCTTTTTCACCGCCTGCTGTACCTGCATGCCCACTTTCAATGACTGGTGTATAATGACACCCAGGTCTCATTGCACCTCCCCTTTTCCTAATCGGCCACCATTCAGATAATAATCTGTTTTCCTATTTTTGCCACCAAAGTGGATAACTTCACATTTATCCACATTAAATTGCATCTGCCATGAATTTGCCCACTCACCCAACCTATCCAAGTCACCCTGCATCCTCTTAGCATCCTCCTTACAGCTAACACTGCCACCCAGCTTCGTGTCATCCGCAAACTTATCTGACCACAGCACACAGTTCCACAGTCTTTCGGTCCATCTGAGATGAGCTCGGGCCCAGAGAACTTGCCGGCGTTTCTGCATAGAGTTGATGTATGGCTTCCTCCTTGCGTAATACAGTTTCAAGCTGCATTTCTGGATGCAGCAACGGACTGTGTTGAGTGACAATGGGTTTCCGAAGTACTCCTGAGCCCAGGTGGCTATAATTGTCACAATAGCATGATGGTTTCTTAGGCAGTGCTGCCTGAGGGCTCGAAGATCACGCGCATTCAACAGTGGCTTCTGACCTTGCCGTTTACGCACTGAGATGTCTCTGAATTCTCTGAATCTTTTCACAATATTATGTACTGTAGATGTTGAAAGACCTAAATTCTCTGCAATCTTGCATTGAGAAATGTTCCTTTTGAACTGACTAACAATCCTCTCACGAATTTTGGCACAAAGGGGTGAGCCACGACCCATCCTTGCTTGCAAAGACTGAACCTTTTGATGGACGCTACTTTTATACCCAGTCATGATACCTCACCTGCTACCAATTAGCCTGCTTAATGTGGAGTCTTCCAAATCAGTGTGACTTGAATACTCGGCACTTTTCAATCTTATTTTAACTCTGTCCCAAGTTTTGTTGAGTGTGTTGCAGCCATCAAATTCTAAATTTGTGTATGTTTACAAAATACAATTAAGTTGGTCAGTAAAAGTATTGAAAATCTTTTCTTTGTACTTCTGTCAGTTAAATAAAGGTTCACGTGAATTAACATATCACAGATTTTTGTTCTTATTGCATTTTGGAAAATATCCCAACTTTTATGGAAATGGAGTTTGTAGATAAAGAGAACCCAATTAAATAAATAACACAAAAAATTATACTTATTCATTTATTTATTGAGAAAAATGATCCCATATTACATGTATTTGTTGGAAAAAGAATGTGAACCTCTGTGGTAATGCCTTCTACAAAAGCTATTTAGGATCAGGTGTTCCAATCAATGAGATGAGATTGGAGATGTGCGTTGTCCAGGTGCCCTGCCCTATTAAAAAAAAGACACACAAAGTCAGGTTACTGACAGAGCCTGCTATTCTCAAGAAAGATCTGTTTATGTGCTCCGTGCCTCAATCAAAACAACTTTCAGAGGATCTTAGAAGAAGAATTGTAGAGATGCATGAAGCTGAAAACAGCTAACAAAAGCATTTCTAAAGACCTGAGTGTTCATGAGTCCACAGTAAGAGACATTGTCTACAAATGGAGGAAACTCAGTACTGTTGCTACTCTCCTAGGAGTGGGCACCCTGCAAAGATCGCACTAAGAGCTTAATGTGCAATGTTGAAGGAGGTGATAAAAAACCAAGAGTAACAGGACAAGACCTGCAGAAATATCTCAAACTTGCTAAGCCTCTGTTCATGTGTCCATTATAAGAAAAACTGAACAAGGGTGGTTTTCATGGAAAGACAATATAGAGGAAACTGCTGCTCTCCAAAAGAAAACATTGTTGCACATCTCCAGTTTGCAAAAGACCACTTGGATGTTCTACAATGCTTCTGGGACAATGTTCTGTGGACAGATGAGGCAAAAGTTAAACTTCTTGGCAGAAATGCACATTGCTATGGTTGGAGGAAAAAGGGCACTGCACACCAACACCGAAACCTCATCCCAGCTGTGAAGCATGGTGGAAGAAGCATCATGATTTGGGCTGCTTTGCTGCCTCAGGGTCTGGACGGCTTGCAATTGTTGAGGGAATAATGAATTAAAAATTGTATTAAGACATTTTACAGAAGGTCAGGGTAGCAGTCCGTCACCTGAAGCTTAATAGAAGTTGGATGACGCAACAAGATAATGATCAGAAACATAAGAGTAACTCAACAGCAGAGCTGTTTAAAAAGAAGAAAATTTGTGTTTTGGAACAGCCAAGTCAAAGTCCTGACCTTAATTCTATAGAAATGATGTGGAAGGACCTGAAACAACCAGCTCATGCAAGGAAGTCCACCAACATCCCAGAGTTGAAGTAGTTTTATAAGGAGGAATGACCTAAAATTCCTCCAAGCTGATGTGCAGGACTGATCAACAGTTAACGGTAATTGAAAGCAAAGGTTCATATTCTTTTTCCAGCAAATACATATAATATTGCATCTTTTTACTCAATAGATAAATTACAAGTATAATGTTTTTTGTGTTAATTTTTAAATTGGGGTTTCTTTAGTTTTAGGACTTACGTAAAGGTCTGATCACATTTTAGGCCATATTTATGCAGAAATAGAGGAACTTCTACAGGGTTCACAAACTTTCTAGTACCACTGCAGGTGTTACTTTCAGATGTGGATACATCATAAACAATTCTTGTAAAGCAGAATGGTAGGGCATTCACATCAGAACCAAGTTGAAACAACGGAGATCTAAACAAAACTCTCCCTCTACCCCTCAGGAAGCAATACTTTCCCTGAATATAGAAAAGACTCAGATGCTAGAATCTAGAACAAAAAACAATTTACTGGAAGAAGTCTATGGATTATGGGGAGACAAAGGGGTAATCAACATTTCATGCCAAGACCTTGTATCAGGACAGATTCATACTTCTATTGAACTCAGTAAGGAACAATTAGTGCATTCATAAGCAATATGCTGCAGTCTAACCACAACAATCACTGTGTTCTTTGTTGTGGTTGCCAGGGTGACTGGAGTACTAAATGTTTACACATGTATTCTTGCACCTGGAACCTGAGATACGTATATACAACTCTTCACAGCTTGCTGGCCTCCTCTTGCAAATGGATTTCATGTTTGTCATGGGATGAACCCACAAACAGAGAGCACGTGTGATATTGCTAGGTTGTAAGCTTCCACCTTGGCTGTGTGCATATTATCTCACACCAACATATCTGTGAAACCTTATTTGGTATTTTGGCAAAGGTAATGAATCATGCCAGTCCCGGCTGCAATCATATCTTCATTCTACAGCGGTCTGTTGTACAATCTGCATCGAACCACTGTGGCAAACCAGTGGATGTTTACTGACTGGGCAGAGAAATACTTTGGTCACCTGGCTGAGAACTCTTTGAACAGCCACCCTGCACCCCGGGCATTCTGCATACGAAAGGAAGCTTTGCTGTCAGATTTAATGTGAGGAAACAGATCACCAAGTGTTAAAAGTATTTGGCTGGCCAAACCCTGTTTAGGAGAGTAATATGGGGTGCCCTTCTGTGTGCTGCATGACTACAGTATGTGATGGTGAGACAACAGACCTTCCCTGACTTATACATGACTTATACATGACTTATCAATGACACAGACTTATACCATGAGAGTGAAAACAAAATCACCTGAGCACTATTTCTTTAACACAATCAGCTCCCCCTTTCTGGCCATCACATCTTTTAACTGATTCATCAAGTTCGCTAATGATACAACAGTGGTTGGCCTCATCAGCAACAATGATGAGTTGGCATACAGAGAAGGGGTGGAGAGGCTTGTCAAATGGTGTGGGAACAACAACCTGAGTCTCAATGGGGACAAGACAAAAGAGAAAATTGTGGACTTCAGGAAGGCTCTGCCATGGAGAGAGTGAAGGGCACAAAGTTCTTTGTTACGCGCATAATGTACGCTCTAATCTGGGCCTACAACACCTTCCTGTTAGTCAAAAAGGCACAACAGCGTCTATACTTTCTGAGGAGATTGAGGCTCCCCGCCCGAATTCTTACAACTTTCTACAGGAGTACTGTCGCGAGAGCGTCCAGTCTGGCTGTTTGATTGTGTGGTACAGAACCTGCTAGGCATCAAATTGCAAGACCCTACAGAGGACAGTAAAACCTGCCAAGAGGTGTGCTGGGGTTTCTGTGCTCCCTATTTGTGATATTTACCAGGAGTATTGTATATGAAGGCCCTGAAGCATTGATGAGGATCCCTACTACCTATCCCAAAATCTCTTTAACCCACTACCATCAGGAAGAAGGTGCAGGAGCATCAAGACTAGTATTGCCAGTCTGGATAACAGCCTCTTTCCCCTAACTATGACACTAATGAATACCTTGCCACCACTGAGGTTTAGATGCCAGGACAGTGGGCTGTTTATTGTACTGTTCACTGTTTACCTGCACTGCGCACTGTTGAATTTTATTACCTAATCTAGATAAGATAATTCACTACACAACTCCTAATTAATCAAAGCTAGCACTTTATTGTCTTTGCAAAACCATCAACATAACTATGTTGATCACAGGCCAACAACTTAAAACATCAATTCTACTAGGAGGTACAGAAGCCTGAAGGCACACACTCAGCGATTCAGGAACAGTTTCTTCCCCTCTGCCATCCGATTTCTAAGTGGACATTGAGCTTTGGACACTAACAACAGGAATTCTGCAGATGCTGGAAATTCAAGCAACACACATCAAAGTTGCTGCCTGGCCTGCTGCGTTCACCAGCAACTTTGATGTGTGGAGCTTTGGACACTACCTCACTTTTTTGTAATATACAGTATTTCTGTTTTTGCACATTTAAAAAAAAGT
Source organism: Mobula hypostoma (assembly GCF_963921235.1). Classification (NCBI taxonomy): domain Eukaryota; kingdom Metazoa; phylum Chordata; class Chondrichthyes; order Myliobatiformes; family Myliobatidae; genus Mobula; species Mobula hypostoma. The sequence goes on from NC_086109.1 coordinate 52,943,421, forward strand.
CTTTTCAATACATGTAATTGATTTACTTGTTTGTTAGTTTATTATGTTTTATTTTATTTATTATTATTATTTTCTCTCTCTGCTAGACTATGTATTGCATTGATTGAACTGCTGCCGCTAAGTTAACAAATTTCATGTCACATGCCAGATTTTGATTCTGATTCTGTTCCGTCTGTACCAATACTCAGTCAGAGCACTTACCCAATTTATTACATTGACATAGGGGATCTCCCATTGGCCAAATGATTGATCCTTTTTCTCCCAGCCCCTGGCATAGAGTTCTTCCTTGCAATACTTAGACTTGGGAGTACTTGTCACTTTGCATTTGGAGACCTTGTCTTTATAACCTTTCCTCGTCAGTTCAAATGTTATGTTTCAATCTCATTGAATGTCCTGTGTCAGATTCCCACTGGATGTAGTCCAAGACAGCACCAATATATTGCCCTTCTGCAAGTGACCACTTGTAATTTGAACTTTGTTCTGAATCAGCCAGTAACTAGGCTCAAATTATTCAGGTCAGACACAGACTTCACTACTCATAAGCCTGCGTGTTCTATCGCACTAAAATACACCTCACAGATAATTTTTTATTTGGAAATTCTTGCAAATTCAGCAGATTATCAAGAGTATCACTGTATGAGCTTTAAAGTTATTTGACACAATGCTTACTGAGCAAAAACAGTTCACAAGATAGCTCACAAAATGGAGGTTACAGAGCAGCTTCACAGAATGGCGGCTTCCATTCCTTCAAGCAAATAGCAAGAACAAAGACAATTAGTTTGCTTACTTCCGCTTGTCTTGACTCATTTGAATTCGATGTTTTTTTGCATATTTTAATTCCTTTATGGCCAACAGCACTACATGCATTTTGAATTATATTTTATTAATTTATTTGTGGTAATATTTTGTTTTATGTGCTGTGTATGATATATGTATTGTGGGTGTGCCGTGAAATATTGTTTTGTTTGGTTGTATATACAGTATGTACAATCAGATGACGATAAACAGGAACTTATTGTTCACATAGCAGAAGTTACCATAATCAAACCTAGATTTGTAACTGAAGTTGCCACAGTTCAAATGCAAGACAGTGTCATCCTTCCTGTGCTGGCTTGAGTGCTATCATGCAATATAACTTCAGTAAAGAGAATTTAGATGACATTGGAAGGCTGAGCTGGAGTCTGTACCATCTCTGTCTTGGCAGCAGCAGCACCATAGGCTACCTGAGAGGCAACAGAATGCACAGCAGTGGGAGAACAAATGCTGGCCCGTATTTTACAGCAGGTTGTTGCTCCATGAAACCTCTGCCAACTCCTTGGATGGCATCTTGACAATAACAGAAACCCACCGGATGAGGGATTACTGGATATTTCTAATACTCTTGCAGCCTCTTCACTATTGCAGTCTACAGCCACAGTGTAGGTGGTCAATTCTGACACAGCAGTAAGCTGAGTACAGCTCATGTATCCGTGCGTGTTTTGGGTGGGTATCTGGTGTGCCATATGGTCCCTTCAATGAGTAGAATAGGTCTTTTACTTCTCAACTTTCCACAAAAGCCTCTAGTCCGGTCCCTGAAGATCATGGAACACTTGTTTTATACCATTCCTTATTGTTTCCCAGATCAGATTAATTTTGCAGAATATCTGCCACCCACTGCTCCAACCACAGTACACCTTTCCTCCATTATAGTATAGTTTAGTCTTAAGTGGTATTACTACCCAGTTTTGGCCCTGCTGGAATGCCTAGCCAGGGGTTAGCATTGTCCGGGACTACAAGTATTATAATTATGGCGCAGCACTATGCTTACTTCATTATTACAATGGAGGAATGGGACTCATTGAGCTTTATGATCCAGGGATGAGCTTCAGTTATCCGATGAAGTGGCCTGTGAATTTTGTCTCCCACCCCACCATTTTATCCTTGTATAAATAGCCTTTTCTGAAATGAGATCTATCTCCATATTTTAGCCTGTCTTTCAATAACTAGCTACTAGAGGGTGTGTGAAGCTGTTAATGATCATCTTGCTCTTTAGTTTGTATCTCTAGCTAGTCTAATAGAAATTAAGTATTGTTTATGAAGAGTGTATAAGTGAATTTCTGAAGTCTGCAGAATAGTTCAATGCACTGATCACTTAATAACACTGACATAGAAACCCATTTAGATGTTAACCTTATTGCAATTTATCAGTGTGGCTGTTACATCTGCTTTAAACAATCGTTGAAACATTTATTTATTTTTACAACTGCAAATAGTGAAATTAACAGGTAATTTATTTTCCTTCCATGCTACCTGGATTAAACAGGCGATGGTATGTGCTTTCCAAATATATAAATCATGTCTATTTTGTAACATTCTGCAGCAGAAGGAGTAGTACCGATGAATTAAATAGAAAACAATGTAAACTTAGCCCAGTCAAACATAATTTAATATTTAGCAATATATAACTATTATTGCTTGCTCTTCATTGTCATGATGCCACACATGAAGCTGCTTAACAGGATAAGAGCCCGAGGCATTACAGGAAAAATAGAAGCATGGATAGAGCATTGGCTGATTGGCAGGAGGCAAAGTGTGGGAGTAAAGGGAACATTTTCTGGTTAGCTGCCGATGACTAGTGGTGTTTTGCAGAGGTCAGAGTTGGAACCACTTCTTTTTATGTTATATATCAATGATTTGGGTGACAGAAATGATGGGTTTGTGGCAAAGTTTGCAGGCAATTCTAAAATAGGTGGAGAGACTGTGTTAAGGAAGCAGTGAGGCTGCAGAAGGATTTGGACAGATTAGGAGAATAGGGAAAGAAGTGGTAGGTGGAATACAGTGTCGAGAAGTGTGTGGTCATGCATTTTCGTAGAAGGAATAAAAGCATAGACCTTTTTTCTAAATGGGAAGAAAATTCAAAAATCTGAGGTGCAGAAAGACTTAGATGTCCTCCTGCAGGATTCCCTAAAGGTTAACTTGTAGGTTGAGTCAGTGGTGATGAGGCTAAATGTAATGTTAGCATTCATTTCAAGAGGAATAGAATGTAAAAGCAAGGATGTAATGCTGAGGCTTTGTAAGCACAGGTGAAGCTTCATATGTAGTATTGTGAGCAGTTCTAAGAAAGGATGTGTTAACTTTGGAGAGGATTCAAAGGAGGTTCACGAGTATGATTCTGGGAATGAAAGGTTTATCATATGAGGAGTGTTTGATGGCTCTGGAATTTGGAAGAATAAGATGGAGAATGGGGATATCATTGGAACCTATTGAATGTTTAAAGGCTGGATAGAGTGGATGTAGAGACAATGTTTCCCATAGTGGGGGAGTTTAGGATCAGAGGGCGCAGCCTCAGAATAGAAAGACGTCCCTTTAAAATGGAGATGAAGAGGAATTTCTTTGTCAGAGTATGGTGAATCTGTGGAATTGTTGCCACAGGCAGCTGCAGAGGAAATTGCAGAGCAGACTCTGGGTTGAGTGGCTTAATTCTGCTCCTATGTCTTTTCGTCTTATGGTTATCAGTAACTTGGTATTAAAAAGGGATTTTCGAGATGAATAAAGAATAGCTCCTTCATCAAGCAGATATATGTGCAATTCACAATTTAATGCGTTGGTCTCCCTATTAACAAAAATGGGGCAAAGTCACTGCTTCACACACATTTGTGGGTTGTTACAGAATGGTAGAACTTGCCAATGCCATTGAAGCAGTAAAGCTAATTCAGAGAGGAGAAACTGGTGGATAGCAGTCATGGCCACACTGACATTTCATTCGTTAAGTAGTCACAGAATACTTATAATTAAATTAGACAAGTTCAAAGTTACCTTTCTTAATTCATTGGCATAAGATTTGATAATTGATATTATACAGTCATAGAGTAATATAGCACTAGATACAAGCCCTTCATCTGACCATGTCTGTGGTGACCATTGTGCCTATCTATTGGTTTTGTCTAGTTTTAAATTTAGTTTTAGGCACCGCTACCATGGGAAGTGGATACTAGTTATCTACCCTACCTATACCTCTCTTAATTGTATTTAATTGTCATGTCATCACTTGGCCTCCTTCACTCCAGTGAAAACAGACCCAGTCTGTTTAACCTCTATTGAAAGTCAAGCTTTCCAATCCAGCAAACATCTTCATGATTTTTTTTTCTGCACCATCTCTACTTTAATCTTGTCCTTTCTATCAGGTGGTGAGCAGAAAGGCACAAAATGTTCAAGGACCGCCTAACCAATGTGACATCCATCTCTTAGAGTTGGTGTCTCAATTGTTGACTGCAACCATGTAATTTGTCTGTCTTTGTTCAACTATTTAAGGATCTATGCCCTTAAGCCTCAAGGATACTCTGTTTAACAACGTTCCCCAAAGCACTGACATTCACTCTGTATTTCCAGCCCTGGGTTAACTTCCCAACAAGCATTACTTCACACCTGTCTGAATTAAATTCCATCTGGCATCCCCTTACTCACATTCTAGTCATGTTATAACATAGACAACCTTCTTTACTGTCCACTAAATCAACAATTTCAGTGTCATCTGCAAACTTACAAATCATGCCACCCACGTGCTCACCTAGGCTTACTGTCATTTTGTATCCAGTTTACTAATTCACCTTGGATTCCATATGATCTCACCTTCCTGACCAGCTTACCATGCAGAACCTTCTCAAAGGCTTTCCTGAAGTCTGTTTGGACGAGAGGTATAAATTGACTAGAAGGAAATAGCAAATGGGAGTAGTTATTTTACTTCTAAATACATAATTTTTATGTTTATATGTGTTATTTTTAGTACATCTTACTTTTAAATAAATATTCCACTGTGGATAAAACTCAATTATCCTCAATGCAGTATATTATTTTTACACTGTTCTCTAGACTTCCACTGAAGGTTTCACTGTATCTTGTATAGAAATCTAGAATTATTTTAACTGAGCCTCCAAAGCTGATTTTCAGACAAACCATGATTTGCAATTACACACATTAGAATTAGTCTAATTTTGTTCAAAGTAAAATATGATAGATTTTGACAAGTAATTAAAATATTCAAAACAAACTGATTATATGTTTTGCTGAAGAGATATCAGTTTGGTTTTTCTATTTTAGCATCGTCTGTGGTAATTTCAAGTTTTATATTCAAATGAAAGCTTCCTAGTTTACTAGTATTTCCAGTCTGCTTCCTTAAGATAAGGTATAGACTTGTGCAAGTTTAGCAAGCCTAGTACTATACAGAGGATAGGACTGTCTTAGGTAAATCCCTCAACATGTTAGGAAAAATGATTTCTAAGCTACTTCCCAAAATCTACGGTACCTTAAATTACTGAATAAGTAATAGTAACTTTGTTTGCATGTTGTTCTGGTATCCAGAGCATTTATTTTTCAATAACCTTTTCAAGTGCCTGTGAATCTGAATCCTCTCTGTTGCTATTTCTTCAATCTAGCAAATAACGTACCAAAAGTATTGTTGGTTTTATCTGAGGATATTTACTTATTCCATCCCCAATTTTGTGTGTGCTTCGTTATTGACACTTGGGTCAGAGATGGGACACTTTAGGGCTGTTTTTATAATCTCAGGTTCTGTAACTCATTAAAAGAACCATTTTTGATTCACATGCGGACTGTTTTCTGTCAAGGCCAAAATTATAAATTTGTTGTCCCATTCCAAATTGCCCTTGAAATATGTGAATATTTGAATTCAATAATAATTTCGTTAAAAATGTATTTTTGCTGACAGTAGTATTATTATTTTTGTTCTAATGCAGTGTTACTCATCCCTGAGTTGAAAGTTGCCTTCTTCCAATTCAGGGATCTTCTGCGGTTCACTACATTTTTTCATGGCAAGTGGTCTGTGCCTGTGGTTCTCTGCACAGTATTTCAAGTATCTCACTGCTGATTGTGTCATGTTCAAGCATCTCACTGTTTTAATTATGGGTTTTGTCTGATGTATTGACATTTGATTATTGCTATAGCTTTCTTTTGTTTTCTTTTCCTGGAGAGCAAAGAACAATTCTGAGCCCAACTGAATCAACATCACAAAGTCAAAGAAATAGAAGACCCAGCAAGTCCTGAACTATAGCCACCAAACCCTAGTGGTGGGCTGGCTCAACTTCCAGCCTAAAGCAAAACCTCATTCGATTATTAAAATCAACAGATTTTTTAACTTAAATTAACTAGTTTTTGTAGCTTCATCAAGTAGAATTCCCTTCAGAAATTTGTTTGAAATTTCAAAACATTTAATTCACGTATTTCTTATTACAGCAATTTCTATTACGTAATGCCTTCTCATCACTTACTGTGAATATTTTAACCCATCTCAACAGACCTTTGCTGCTAGAAAAGCAGGTATATCTTTTGCCATGGTTGCTAGAACCTCGATAAACGATCAAGAATTGGTAAGTGTGTTTCTTTAACAGCTTTGTAATTGTTCAGTTGATGAATAGCTTTTATACGGTGAGAATATGGGTGTCAATAGAAACCATTTGAAAGCGCTGCTTACAAGTCAGAGTAGTTTTTCCACAGTTACACCCAATTGGTTATATTCAAGAGTTAAAGATGAAATGTTTCCATTCAAAATGCCTTTTGTTACAGAAACATAAATGAATTAAGATACTCATGACAATAGGACTTTCAGTAGAAAACTTGTATTCCCTGAGCATTCATGGGTTTTTTCAGGCTTCAATTTCAATCAATCTACCTACCCATTGAATCAGGGGTTGTAATGTAGACACTGATATTGTCAGTATAAAACAGTGAACTTTTAACAGTCAAAAATTACACTAATACGTAGATTCAAACTAATTGTATTTTAAAATTTTATATGCATGTCGGTTTCATCAGTTCAAGTCTGACCCACCAATTCAAAGGTCACCCATTGAAGAATGGTCAATAAAGGAAAATATTAATTTTGAAAAACTGATATTATGGTAAATCAATATAAGGCATTATTTGAGTTTATTCAAGACTAAAGCCTTTTCTCAGTTCCTTCATCTCTGCTGAATCTGTTCCTAGGATGAGGCTTTTCTTTCCAGGGCATCAGTGACGTTGTCCTTCCTCAAGGAGCAGGGTTTTCATTCATCCAGCATTGATACTGCCCTCACCTGCGTCTCCTCTGTTTCTGTGAAATCCATACAGAACCCAGCTTCCCATTGCCTTAATAGGGATAGAGTTCCTCTTGTCATCACTTATCACCCCATGAGCCTCAGCACCCAACACATCATTCTCCACAAATTCCATCATCTTCACTGGGACCCTACAACCAAAGACATGTTTACCAGCTCCTACTCTCTGCCTTCCACAGAAATTGCTTGTTCCATGATTCCCTTGTTCATTCATCCCTCCCCACTAATCTCCCTCTTGGCATTTATCCCTGCAAGCAATGAAAATGCTACACTAGCCCATTCACTTCCTCCTTCACCTCCATTCAGGGCCCCAAATAGTCCTTCTAGGTGAGGCAACATTTCCTGTGCAAATTGGTTGGGGTTGTCTACCATATCCGATGGTTCTCCTCTATTTTGGTGAGACGTGTCGTAAATTGGGGGACTACTTTGTGGACCACCTTCACTCTATTCGCAAGAAGTGGAATTTCCCAGTGGCCAATTATTTTAATTCCCACATTTCAGTCCATGGCTTCATCTTCTGCCATGAATAGGCCACTCTCAGGTTGCAGGAGAACACCTCATCTTCTGTGGGTAGCTTCCAACCTGATGGTATGTACATTGATTTATCCATCTTCTGGTAATGTTTTCTCCTCCCCTTTCCATCTTTTTTTTCCTGCCCTGGCCTCTTACCCCTTCTCACATGTCAAACAGCTTCCCCTGGTGCCCCCACTCCTTTCCTTTCTCCCATGATCCACTTTCCTCTCAAATCAGATGACTACTTCTCCTGCCTTTGCCTTTTGCACTTATCTCCTCCCAACATCTTACTTCACACCCCACTCCCACACACCGGGCTGCACCAATCACCTTCCAGCTTATTTTCTTCTCCCTCTCACGCCTTCTTATTCTGGCTTTTCCTCCCTTCCTTTCCAGTCCTGATGAAGGATCTCAACCTAAAACATCAACTGTTTCTTTAGTTCCAGAGATAGAAACATAGAAAAAAATATAGAAAATAGGTGCAGGAGTAGGCCATTTGGCCCTTCGAGCCTGCACTGCCATTTATTATGATCATGGCTGATCATCCAACTCAGAACCCTGCACCAGCCTTCCCTCCATACCCTCTGATCCCCCTAGCCACAAGGGCCATATCTAACTCCCTCTTAAATATAGCCAATGAACTGGCCTCAACTGTTTCCAGTGGCAGAGAATTCCACAGATTCACCACTCTCTGTGTGAAGAAGTTTTTCCTAATCTCAGTCCTAAAAGGCTTCCCCCTTATCCTCAAACTGTGACCCCTCGTTCTGGACTTCCCCAACATCGGGAACAATCTTCCTGCATCTAGCCTGTCCAATCCCTTTAGGATTTTATAGGTTTCAATCAGATCCCCCCTCAATCTTCTAAATTCCAACGAGTACAAGCCCAGTTCATCCAGTCTTTCTTCATATGAAAGTCCTGCCATCCCAGGAATCAATCTGGTGAACCTTCTTTGTACTCCCTCTATGGCAAGGATGTCTTTCCTCAGATTAGGGGACCAAAACTGCACACAATACTCCAGGTGTGGTCTCACCAAGGCCTTGTACAACTGCAGTAGTACCTCCCTGCTCCTGTACTTGAATCCTCTTGCTATAAATGCCAGTATACCATTCACCTTTTTCACTGCCTGCTGTACCTGCATGCCCACTTTCAATGACTGGTGTATAATGACACCCAGGTCTCGTTGCACCTCCCCTTTTCCTAATCGGCCACCATTCAGATAATAATCTGTTTTCCTATTCAAAGTGGATAACTTCACATTTATCCACATTAAATTGCATCTGCCATGAATTTGCCCACTCACCCAACCTATCCAAGTCACCCTGCATCCTCTTAGCATCCTCCTCATAGCTAACACTGCCGCCCAGCTTCGTGTCATCCGCAAACTTGGAGATGCTGCATTTAATTCCCTCATCCAAGTCATTAATATATATTGTAAACAACTGGGGTCCCAGCACTGAGCCTTGCGGTACCCCACTAGTCACTGCCTGCCATTCTGAAAAGGTCCCGTTTATTCCCACTCTTTGCTTCCTGTCTGCTCACCAATTCTCTATCTACATCAATACCTTACCCCCAATACCGTGTGCTTTAAGTTTGCACACTAATCTCCTGTGTGGGACCTTGTTAAAAGCCTTTTGAAAATCCAAATATACCACATCCACTGGTTCTCCCCTATCCACGCTACTAGTTACATCCTCAAAAAACTCCACGAGATTCGTCAGACACGATTTTCCCTTCACAAATCCATGCTGACTTTGTCCGATGATTTCACCGCTTTCCAAATGCTGCCTTCCTGACCTGCTGAGTTCCACCAGCATTAATGTGTGTTATTAAAGATGATTAAACTTCCTATTAGCAAGTGTTCTAGTCCTTTAAAACAACTGATGAATATGCTAAGGATATGAATTCCTCTCATTGATGATCATATTACAAGAGAGCTTAAAATATGTTCTTGAGTTGCAAATAAAATTGATTTGGTAGGATAAGCTGTGCTGATTTGTCAGCTTATTCAAATGTTATCAAATATTGAAATCATTTAAAATTAAATAAACACTTTAATGAATCGTACTGTGATTTGTTCATTAGAGGGTAAGAACACAGTATGTACAGTATATTCTGGAACATTTTCTCCAATATACCTATGTGGCTTAAATCCCTTATCTCTGGTATCGGTCTTGTTATTTTATCTTGCACCTTCTGACTCTGTTAAGCAGTGTGGTAGTGCTGCTGCTTCAAGGGAGAGAGAAGAGGGTATATAGGGAGGGGGGGATGGGCCTGATGGGTTTGCTTTACTGGAGACTACAAGGCCTTCATAGGTTGAATAGCCTCCGTTTATGTTGCAATGAGTAAGTGTATTGACAAAACTAGACATACAGTGGCATGCAAGTGTTTGGGTACCCCTGGTCAAAATATCTGTTACTATGAATAGCTATGCGAGTAAAAGATGACCTGATTTCCAAAAGGCATTAAAAAGTTAAAGATGACATATTTCTTTAATATTTTAAGCAAGATTACTTTTTTATTTCCATCTTTTACTGTTTCAAAATAACAAAAAATGAAAAGGGCCCGAAGCAAAAGTTTGGGCACCCTGCATGATCAGTACTTAGTAACACCCCCTTTGGCAAGTATCACAGCTCTCTGTAGCCAGCTAAGAGTCTTTCAATTCTTGTTTGGGGGATTTTCGCCCATTCTTCCTTGCAAAAGGCTTCTAGTTCTGTGAGATTCTTGGGCCATCTTGCATCCACTATTCTTTTGAGGTCTATCCACAGATTTTTGATGATGTTTAGGTCAGGGGACTGTGAGGCCCATGGCAAAACTTTCAGCTTGCGCCTCTTGAGGTAGTCTATTGTGGATTTTGAAATATGTTTAAGATCATTATCCTGTTGTAGACGCCATCCTCTTTTCATCTTCAGCGTTTTTAAAGATGGTGCGATGTTTGCTTCCAGAATTTGCTGGTATTTAAATGAATTCATTCTTTGCTCGACCAGTGAAATGTTCCCCATGCCATTGGCTGCAACACAAGCCCAAAGCATGATGGATCCACCCCCGTGCTTAACAGTTGGAGAGGGGTTCTTTTCATGAAGTTCTGCATCCTTTTTTCTCCAAACATACCTTTGCTCATTGCGGCCAAAACATTCTATTTTAAGTTCATCAGTCTGCAGGACTTGTTTCCAAAATGCATCAGGCTTGTTTAGGTGTTTCTTTAAAAACTTCTGACGCTGAATTTTGTGGTGAGGATGCAGAAAAGGTTTTCTTCTGATGACTCTTCCACAAAGGTCATATTTGTGCAGGTGTCGTTGCACAGTAGAACAGTGCACCACCACTCCAGAGACTGCTAAATCCTCCTGAAGGTCTTTTGCAGTCAAACGGAGGTTTTGATTTGCTTTCCTAGCAATCCTATGAGCAGTTCTCTTGGAAAGTTTTCTTAGTCTTCCAGATCTCAAATTAACCTCCACCGTTCCTGTTAACTGCCATTTCTTAATTACATTACGAACTGAGGAAACGTCTACCTGAAAATGCTTTGCTATCTTCTTATAGCCTTCTCCTGATTTGTGGGCATCATCTATTTTAATTTTCAGAGTGCTAGGCAGCTGCTTAAAGGAGCCCATGGCTGCTGATTGTTGGCAAGGTTTGAGGAGTCAGGGTATTTATAAAGCTTTGAAATTTGCATCACCTGGCCTTTTCTAATGATTATTGTGAACAAGCCATAGCCCTAACAAGCTAATTAAGGTCTGAGACCTTGGTAAAAGTTATCTGAGAGCTCAAATCTCTTGGGGTTCCCAAACGTTTGCATGGTGCTCATTTCCTTTTTTTCACTCTAAAGTTGTACAAAACAAAAATAATACACTACTTGCTTAAAATATTGAAAAGAATGTTTCATTTTTAACTTTATGACTTTTGGAGATCAGTTCATCTTCTACTCACTTAACTATTCACAGTAACAGAAATTTTGACCAAGGGTGCCCAAACTTTTGCATGCCACTGTAATCTTACAAGTTTGATCAAACCCATGTTTTCTCAGCGTCAAAACATATGGATGATGGAATCAAAAGCAGGAATGTTAGAAATGTTAGAAAAACTCAGCAGCTCAGGCAGCATCTGCGGAAGGATAAATGGGTAATATTTCAGGTCAAAGCCCGTTCATCAGAAGTGAGGATGAGAGAAGGCAAGTTAATTGTAGCCACAGACAAAGTGGTGGAGGGCATTTGTTGAAGCTAAGTAGATTTCACAACATTAGCACCCCATTACACGGATAAAGGTGCTTAATAATCCGTTTAATAGTCACACCCAATTATTGGCATTTCCTCTTCAATCCATTGCCAAAATATGACCAGAAGAAGACCATAATATCATAAGACATAGGAGCAGAATTGGATCATTTGGCCCACTGAGTCTGTTCTGCCATTCCATTATGGCTGATTTATTATCTCCCTCAACCCCTTCCTTTGCCTTGTCCCCATAATCTTTGACACCCTTACTAATCAAGAATCTATTAACTTCTGCTTTAAATATACCCAATGCCTTGGTCTCCATAGCCATCTGTGGCAAGGAATTTCACAGATTCACCATTGTAGCTAAAGAAATTCCTCCTCATCTCTGTTCTAAATGTCAAAATGTTCAGATATGACCCAAGTGTGGAGAGACAGTGATCACTGAGCGGGTTAAATCTTCACTGACTTTAACGAGTACTGTTGCAGAATTTAAAGGAAAAGAAAAACAATAAATGCTAGGCCAACTGGACTATTAACTAAAACAATCAAACTGAAAGTTAAAAACCAACTCCACAAATGGAAAAAATAACTAAATATTGAATGCAGTGAGTGTAATTGTTGCTGTGATTTTGGTTATATCTCGACAGGACTAGAACGAAAATAAGGGAGTTAAATAACACCGCAATGAAACAGTAATTAGCTAGAACATGTGTATTGACGAGCGTAGTTGTTGAACCGTTGTGCAGCCCGCCTGCGGGGTGTATGTAGATACTACAGCAGAGGCCATGATTGTGAGAGGTCACCCCCCCACTGAGCCATAGCTCCGGAGGTGCCAAGGAACTGTAAATACTCAAAGTCCTGGATGAGAGATTTGTCAAAGATGTCATTAGTTGGAATCCAAGATCGTTCCTCTAAACTATACCCCTCACAATCCATGAGTCCATGAGGTACTGGACCTTGACCTGCACCCGGCAAGATGCGAGGAGGTGCTGCACAGTGTAGAACAGATAATCATCCACCAAGCAGGGAGGAGGAGAAGGTGGGGTGACTGAAGCCAGGGGGAGGCAGTAACCAGCTTGAGTTGGGAAACATGGAACACTGAGTGGATCTTCATTGTTGCAATCTATACAAGACTATCTTGATAGCCTTTTCCACTACAAATGGTCCCATGTAACGTAGGGCCAACTCACAGCTCTCGACTTTTAGGGGAAGATCCCACGATACAAACCAGACTTTCTCTCCTGGCTTGAGAGGTCACACCTGTGAGGGGAGCCAATCAGCCTACTGGTCACATTGTTTCTGAATGCACAGCAGAGAAGTCCTGGCTCATCTCCACACATGCTTGTAAGGTTGGATCAACTGTACAGCAGCAGGAACTCCCACATCAATCTCTTGGTCAGGGAAGAGAAGTGGCTGGAATCTCTCTGGCATTCATTGGGAAACATGCCAAACCAATTGGGAGCTCCTGGACATTGGGGTTGGAAGAGACAAGGCAGCATGATGTTATCTCCTAGTGTCTCCTACTCTCTCAGCCTGGCCATTAGATTGGGGGTGGAAACCAGATGAAAGGCTGGCTATGGCTCCCACAGGAGAATAGAAAGCCTTCCAAAAATGGATGTGAATTGTGGTCCTCGATCAGATAAAATATCCTGAGGGAAGCTGTGCAGTCTGAACAGATATTGAACCATGAAGGTGACAGTGTCATGAGCTAATGGGAGTTTAGGGAGAGCAATGGATTGGACAGCCTTGGAGAATCGATCCACAATGGCCAAAATGGTGGTGTTTTCATTAGACTGGGGGGGGGGGCGGGGAAGGGCTAGACCAGTGATGAAATCCACCAAGAGGTTGACCAGGGTAGTGGAGCAATGGCAGTGGACATGTCACATAGGCACCCTGTGGTTCTGAGCACAAAGTCGTGGATATCCTGGGACATAGATGACCACCAAAACTCTTGGTAAACTCCTAGGTCTGATGAATTCCCAGATGGTCAATCAGACAGATAGCGTGACCCCGTTCCAACACACTGGAGTGCAACCATAGCAGGGACAAGCAGCCAGTTGGGAGGTTGGGCCTGGATGCAACTATTCCATGGCCCTCACCTCTGCTTCTATTTCCCAAATCACTGAGGCAGTAATGCACGAGCGAGGAAGGAGGGGTTCTGGATTGGCATTGCCCTCAGACCCATCAAACTGCTGGGAGAGAGCATCAGCCTTAGTATTCTTGCTGCTGGGATGACAGGTGAGGATGGAATTAAACCAGGTGAAGAAGAGAGCCCAACATGCTTGATGGCAGTTGAGTTTTTTAGCATCCGGAAGGTAGGAGAGGTTTTTGTGATCTGACCAAACTAAAAAAGGATGCACTGCTCCCTTCAGCCATTGTCACCATTCTTTCAGTGCCTCCTTGACAGCCAGAAGTTCTTCATTCCTGACATCTCAGCCAAAGTGAAGTGACAGGTAAGAAAGGCACAATGGTGTAGCTGTCTATCTGCAGAGGAACACTGAGAGAGTACAACCCATTGCCAACATCTCATGCATCCAACTTGATGATGGGCTAGGTGTTCCAGCACCAAAGCAATAGTGAAGTGTTGATTTAGTTCCAAGAATGCTTGGTCTCCATCATTTGTCCAATGGAATCCTGCTGAGGTTTCCTGGTGAGTGTATTTATGGGGACCATGCTAGAGCTGAAATTTCGGATGAAGCAGCGATAAAAATTCACAAACCCCATGAAATGCCACACCTCTTTGACCATAGGTGGTTTGAGCCACTCTGTGACAGGCTGAGCTTTACTCGGGTCTATTTGAAAGCTGGAAGGGGTAAGTATATAGCCCAAAAACAATACTTGGGCTTTATGGAATTCACCTCTCTGGCCCGCAGACAGGTTATTCTTGAGGGTTTATCTGAGAACTCTCCAGAAATGCTCGACGTATACCTGGTGAGAGAGGGAATAGATCAGAATGTCGACCAAATATACAAAAATAAACTGAGCATATCATTGACCAGGGCCTGAGAAACAATTGGCCAGACCAAAGGGCATCATAAGCTACTCATAATGGCCAGCAGTGGTGTTGAAAGTTGTCTTCTACTTGTTCCCTTATCTGATATGAACAAGATTATAACCATTGTTTAGATCTCTTGGAAATTATGATTGCCCCCTGGATTTGTTTGATTGCAGAGGCAAGAAGCAGAGGAATAGCAGTTCTTCACGGTAATATTATTTGGGGGCTAATCATCAATGCACGGATGGAACATGTCACCCTTTTTGCTCACAAAAAGTAATTTTTGTCCCTGCTGGCGAGGTTGACAGACTGATAAACCCCAAGGCCAATGCCTCCATGGCTATCATTTCTGGATGAGAGAGGGAAAAGAACTAGCCCCAGGGAGGACTAGTACCAGGTAAGAGGTCAATGGCACAGTTATATGGCCAGTGTGGAGGCAGGGAGATGGCCTTCTTTTTACTGAAAACCTCAAGAAGGTCAGCATATTCAGCCAGAACACCAGACAGGACCACATCAGTAGCTGACACAGGAGTGGACTCAGGGACCAGAGCTTGACCTGGACCCAGACAGGCATACCGGTCCCCACTCTTAGAATGTTTTAAGGGAGCAATTAATCCATGGGTTATGTCAGGATAACCGAGGGAGACCTAGCACCAGTGGCAGTTCAGGCAAATCAACCAGATAGAAGGAGAGTTGTTCCTAATGATTGCCTTCCAGCACAAATTGGAGGGGTTTAGTGGAAAAGTGGATCTAACCAGTGTCCAAAGGTTGAACATCCAGAGCCTTGATGTTGACCTTTTCTCTCAATTTCTGAGTTGGAACTCCTCACCTTTGAGCCAGAGGATGTTCATGAGATTCCCGGCTGCCCTGGATATGATAAATGCTTGAAGTTCATAGGTCCGAGACCCTCAAGAAACTGGGACTATATCAAAATTGAGGGTGACCCGTCGGGATTCCCCTTCCTACTGGATACTTGGGACATGACACTCAGTAATGACATGAGTCACCACAGTGGAGGCAGGAATATCTTCTCCTGTGCCGATCTCATTCCTCCTGAGATAGGCAGATGTGCCTCATTTGCATAGGCTCCTCTGTTGGGAGATGAGGGAGAGGGTGAAGACATCCAATGATCTAAGGAGTAGGAAACTCAAGACATTCTTTCCCTATGCCACTCAGTTACCTGGTTATCAACTTGAATGGCCAGATTAATCAGGTCTTCCAGACTATCCTGCTCATCACAAACAGCAGTCTTGTGCTGAACTGCTGCATTCAGTCTTCACTGGAAGGCAGTGATAAGGGATATCTCATTCCATTCTGTCTCCATTGCAAGCATGCGGAATTTTACAGCATAGTTTTTCACTGTCCTTCTACCTTGGCACAGGTCAGTGGGCAGTCTCTTAACTCTGTACTGGAAGATCAGAAGTTCTTCTTAACTCAGCAACAAAATGTCGAAATTACTGGGCAGCAGGGAAACATTGCTCCTGTATAGCATTGCAAAGGTTGAATGGAGGTCCATGCAGGAGACTTACCATGTATTCCAGTTTATGCGCATCATTATTAAACCAACCAGGCTGGGCTTGGAAAGTCAGCTTGCACTGGGTAATGAAATTACCGCAGTCTTTGAGATAACCAGAGTTATCTGCCCGCTGGAGGAATACTCCGTTCAGGTATGGACACAGGAGTTGGTTCTGGTCCAGATGTGGAAGTCAGGGCATTAGTTGCTGAGGTTTTTTGGGTAGTAGAAAATGAGGATCTGTGAGATGCTTGGAGTGGGACCGGCATGACCAAATCCTGCTGATGAATGTCAATGACTGTCAGCTGACAATAGCTGTTGCCTCTAAGTTCATGGACTGTGGCTGTGAGAGTGTAAATGGCAGCCACTTGATTCTAGTTGTCTGTGGTGAGCTGCTAAACTGTTGCTGGGAGGGATGATTACTGTTCCTCCAGCTGAGACTGGGCTTGTTGAATGAAAATTATCTATCACATTGCTTCAGTTACTTCTTCAATACAGGTTCCACTACCTGTAACTTCTCCCCTACCTGGGAGAATGTTCGGACATGGCCCAAGCAGGGGGCTGGGGGGGGGGTGAAGGGAGAGGGAGACTAAAGTGGCTCAACAGTTCACTGACTTCAAAGAGAATTGTTGCAGAATTTAAAGGAAAAGAAAAACAATAAATGCTTGGCAACTGGGCCGTTAACTAAAACTCTCAACTGACATTTAAATACCAACACCACAGATGGAAGCAATAACTAAATACTAAATGAATATTGCACCTTTACAGTGTTGAAATGGTAATCCACTTTCCCGGACAAGGATGAGGCTAAATAGGGAGCATAATTGTTGCTGTGCTTTTGGTCAGGTTTCAACAAAACTAGAATGAAAAGAAGGGAGTTAAATACCACCATAATTACTGCAAAGTGCACACTCGTGAACACCATTGTTGAACCTATTGCGTAGCCCGCCTGTGCAGGCGAGTAGACACTGCAACAGAGTCTGTGCTTGTGACACTAAAGAGATGTCCTTGTATTCTGAGACTGTACCATGTAATCCAAGACACCCCTACCATAGGAAACATCCTTTCCACATCCACTCTATCTAGGCCTTACAATATTCAACAGGTTTCAATGAGATTTCCCTCGCTCTCTCCCCGCTCACTCTTCTTAACATCAGCAAATACAGGTTCAGAGCCATTAAACTCTCCTCATACATTAACCCTTTCATTCCCGGGATCATTCTCGTGAACCTCCTCCAGACTATCTCCAATATTAGTGCATCCTTTCTTAGATAAGGGGCTCAGTATTGCTCACAATACTCCAAGCGTGGTGTCATCAATGCCATATATAACCTCAGCATTACATCCTTGCTTTTATATTTTAGTCCTCTCGAAATGAATGCTAACATTGGATTTGCTTTCCTTACTCAACGTGCAAGTTAATCTTCAGTGAATCCTGCACAAGGACTCCGAAGACCCTTTGCACCTCTGATTTATGATTTTCTCCCTATTTAGAACATAGTCTACACCTTCGTTCCTTCTTCCAAAGTGCAAGAGCATACACTTCTGTACGTTATATTCAATCTGCCACTTTTAATCTCCTAATTCTCCTCATTCTCCTAATCTGTGGACATTTCATGCTGAGTCCTTTCATTAGGACTGGAAAGGAAGGAGGCAGAAGCCAGACTAAAATCGGGGGGTGGAAAAGGGTACAAGCTAGCAGCTGCTTCACTGAAAAGTCTGTTTGAGGTATGACTAGCCTGAAGAGGTTTAAATCTTTTCTTTGACTGGAATTCAGTGAGACCCTCTCTCACAGCTTCCCTTCTGTGATTACCGCCCTCCACCTCTTGGACTATCACCCAGACTCACCGTCACCTTACCGCCTTCCTTCCAACTTCCATGGTCCACTGTCCTCTCCTATTAGATTCCTTCTTCAGCCCTTTAATTCTTCCACCTATCACCTTCAAGCTTCTTACTTCATCCCCTCTCCACTACCCACCTACAGGATGAGTAAAGAAGAATGAAACACAGAGTCAAACATTTATGCCTCAGTGCAAAGTTTTCCCCTTAATAGCTGTAAAGTGCATCACCTCCTGTAAATACTCGTCCACTAGTGTGTCTAGGGAAGTGTCAACATCAACCAAACCTTCTCAAGTAGCTGTTAAAACAATGAAAGCTCTTTACCTTAGTTGTAACTTCCTCTGGTGGCAATCACAAAATCCTCAACTGGAGAGGGGAAGTCAGTCATCAGCATAGAAGCTGTCCCAGCAGCCAATCATATCCGTGCCAAGCGTGAGTGAAATAAAATAAAATAATGAATTATTTATTGGTAGGGCATATCTACCAACAATTATGATTAACAATAAAGTAGATTGCAGCCTCTCTCTGGGTTCCAACTTGATCCTTACCCATTAAACATGAGCAACTTTCAGTGTGAGTGTGATACCATCAGACTCCAACCATCCCATAATGACTGTGGGCAACTACTTTCATCATAACTCTAGACTTATGGGAAGTTAAGCCACATGCTTCCCATACCACTGAAGCCCAGAATTATTTCCTATTGCAACCAAGTCACAGGACCATCCCGTGTTAACATCAGAATCAAATTTAATGTCAGCATATGTCATGAAATTTGTTAACTTTACAGCAGCAGTAAACTAAATACATGATAAATAAATATAGAGAAAAAAACTGAATTTCAATAAGTATATATAGCGCCTATAAAAAGTATTCACCCCCCCCCGGAAGTTTTCATGTTTTATTGTTTTACAACATTGAATCACAATGGATTTAATTTGGCTTTTTTTTACACTGATCAACAGATAAAGATTTCTGTGTCAAAATTAAAACAGATCTCTACAAAGTGATCTAAATTAATTACAAATATAAAATAACTGATTGCAAAAGTATTCACCCCCTTCAAGTCAGCATTTAGTACATGAACCTTTGACAGCAATTACAGCCTTGAGTCTGTGTGGATAGGTCTCCATCAGCTTTGCACTTCTGGACACTGTAATTCTTCCCCATTCTTCTTTACAAAACTGCTCAAGCTCTGTTAGATTGCATGGAGATCGTGAGTGAACAGCCCTCTTCAAGTCCAGCCACAGAATTCTCAATGGATTGAGGTCTGTACTCTGACTTGGCCCCTCCTGGACATTAACTTTGTTGTTTTTAAGCCTTCCTGTGTAGCTTTGACTTTATGCTTTGGGTCATTGTCATGCTGGAAAACAAATCTCCCAACTCACAATTCTCCTGCAGACTGCATCAGGTGATGATTTGGTTAAAGGTGGTGGGGGGGAGGGTGAATACTTATGCAATCAGTTACTTTGTGTTTTATAATTTAATTAATTTAGATCACTTTGTAGAGATCTGTTTTCACTTTGACATGAAAAAATCTTTTTCTGTTGATCAGTGTCAAAAAAACCAAATTAAATCCACTGTGATTCAATGTTGTAAAAAACAATAAAACATGAAAACTTCCAAGAGGGTGAATAGAAACATAGAAACATAGAAAATAGATGCAGGAGTAGGCCATTCGGCCCTTCGAGCCTGCACCACCATTTATTATGATCATGGCTGATCATCCAACTCAGAACCCCGCCCCAGCCTTCCCTCCATACCCCCTGACCCCTGTAGCCGCAAGGGCCATATCCAACTCCCTCTTAAACATAGCCAATGAACTGGCCTCAACAGTTTCCTGTGGCAGAGAATTCCACAGATTCACCACTCTCTGTGTGAAGAAGTTTTTCCTAATCTCGGTCCTAAAAGGCTTCCCCTCTATCCTCAAACTGTGACCCCTCGTTCTGGACTTCCCCAACATCGGGAACAATCTTCCTGCATCTAGCCTGTCCAATCCCTTCAGGATCTTATACGTTTCAATCAGATCCCCCCTCAATCTTCTAAATTCCAACGAGTACAAGCCCAGTTCATCCAGTCTTTCTTCATATGAAAGTCCTGCCATCCCAGGAATCAATCTGGTGAACCTTCTTTGTACTCTCTCTATGGCAAAGATGTCTTTCCTCAGATTAGGGGACCAAAACTGCACACAATACTCCAGGTGTGGTCTCACCAAGGCCTTGTACAACTGCAGTAGTACCTCCCTGCTCCTGTACTCGAATCCTCTCGCTATAAATGCCAGCATACCATTCGCCTTTTTCACCGCCTGCTGTACCTGCATGCCCACTTTCAATGACTGGTGTATAATGACACCCAGGTCTCGTTGCACCTCCCCTTTTCCTAATCGGCCACCATTCAGATAATAATCTGTTTTCCTATTTTTGCCACCAAAGTGGATAACTTCACATTTATCCACATTAAATTGCATCTGCCATGAGTTCGCCCACTCACCCAACCTATCCAAGTCACCCTGCATCCTCTTAGCATCCTCCTCACTGCTAACACTGCCACCCAGCTTCGTGTCATCCGCAAACGTGGAGATGCTGCATTTAATTCCCTCATCCAAGTCATTAATATATATTGTAAACAACTGGGGTCCCAGCACTGAGCCTTGCGGTACCCCACTAGTCACCGCCTGCCATTCTGAAAAGGTCCTGTTTATTCCCACTCTTTGCTTCCTGTCTGCTAACCAATTCTCCACCCACACCAATACCTTACCCCCAATACCGTGTGCTTTAAGTTTGCACACTAATCTCCTGTGTGGGACCTTGTCAAAAGCCTTTTGAAAATCCAAATATACCACATCCACTGGCTCTCCCCTATCCACTCTACTAGTTACATCCTCAAAAAATTCTATGAGATTCGTCAGACATGATTTTCCTTTCACAAATCCATGCTGACTTTGTCCGATCATTTCACCGCTTTCCAAATGTGCTGTTATCACATCCTTGATAACTGACTCCAGCAGTTTCCCCACCACCGACGTTAGGCTAACCGGTCTATAATTCCCCAGTTTCTCTCTCCCTCCTTTTTTAAAAAGTGGGGTTACATTAGCCAACCTCCAAACCTCAGGAACTAGTCCAGAATCTAACGAGTTTTGAAAAATTAACACTAATGCATCCATTATTTCTTGGGCTACTTCCTTAAGCACTCTAGGATGCAGACCATCTGGCCCTGGGGATTTATCTGCCTTCAATCCCTTCAATTTACCTAACACCACTTCCCTACTAACATGTATTTCACTCAGTTCCTCCATCTCACTGGACCCTCTGTCCCTTACTATTTCTGGAAGATTATTTATGTCCTCCTTAGTGAAGACAGAACCAAAGTAATTATTCAATTGGTCTGCCATGTCCTTGCTCCCCATAATCAATTCACCTGTTTCTGTCTGCAGGGGACCTACATTTGTCTTTACCAGTCTTTTCCTTTTTACATATCTATAAAAGCTTTTACAGTCCGTTTTTATGTTCCCCGCCAGTTTTCTCTCATAATCTTTTTTCCCCTTCCTAATTAAGCCCTTTGGCCTCCTCTGCTGAACTCTGAATTTCTCCCAGTCCTCAGGTGAGCCACTTTCTCTGGCTAATTTGTATGCTACTTCTTTGGAATTGATACTATCCCTAATTTCTCTTGTCAGCCACGGGTGCACTACCTTCCTTGATTTATTCTTTTGCCAAACTGGGATGAACAATTGTTGTAGTTCATCCATGCAACCTTTAAATGCTTGCCATTGCATATCCACCGTCAATCCTTTAAGTGTCATTTGCCAGTCTATCTTAGCTAATTCACGTCTCATACCTTCAAAGTTATCCCTCTTTAAGTTCAGAACCTTTGTTTCTGAATTAACTATGTCACTCTCCATATTAATGAAGAATTCCACCATATTGTGGTCACTCTTACCCAAGGGGCCTCTCACGACAAGATCGCTAATTAACCCTTCCTCATTGCTCAAAACCCAATCCAGAATAGCCTGCTCTCTAGTTGGTTCCTCGACATGTTGGTTCAAAAAACCATCCCGCATACATTCCAAGAAATCCTCTTCCTCAGCATCTTTACCAATTTGGTTCACCCAGTCTACATGTAGATTGAAGTCACCCATTATAACTGCTGTTCCTTTATTGCACACATTTCTAATTTCCTGTTTAATACCATCTCCGACCTCACTACTACTGTTAGGTGGCCTGTACACAACTCCCACCAGCGTCTTCTGCCCCTTAGTGTTACGCAGCTCTACCCATATCGATTCCACATCTTCCCGGCTTATGTCCTTCCTTTCTATTGCGTTAATCTCTTCTTTAACCAGCAACGCCACCCCACCTCCCCTTCCTTCATGTCTATCCCTCCTGAATATTGAATATCCCTGAACGTTGAGCTCCCATCCCTGGTCACCCTGGAGCCATGTCTCTGTGATCCCAACTATATCATAATCATTAATAACAATCTGCACTTTCAATTCATCCACCTTATTACGAATGCTCCTTGCATTGACACATAAAGCCTTCAGGCGCTCTTTTACAACTCTCTTAGCCCTTATACAATTATGTTGAAAAGTGGCCCTTTTTAATGCTTGCCCTGGATTTGTCGGCCTGCCACTTTTACTTTTCTCCTTTGTACTTTTTGCTTCTACGCTCACTTTACACCCCTCTGTCTCTCTGCACTGGTTCCCATCCCCCTGTTGTGAACTAACCTCCTCACGCCTAGCCTCTTTAATTTGATTCCCACCCCCCAACCATTCTAGTTTAAAGTCACCTCAGTAGCCCCCGCTAATCTCCCTGCCAGGATATTGGTCCCCCTAGGATTCAAGTGTAACCCGTCCTTTTTGTACAGGTCACGCCTGCTCCAAAAGAGGTCCCAATGATCCAAAAACTTGAATCCCTGCCCCCTGCTCCAATTCCTCAGCCACGCATTTATCCTCCACCCTCACTGTCGTGTGGCACAGGCAGTAATCCCGAGATTACTACCTTTGCGGTCCTTTTTCTCAACTCCCTTCCTAGCTCCCTATATTCTCCTTTCAGGACCTCATCCCTTTTCCTACCTATGTCATTGGTACCTATATGTACCACGACCTCTGGCTCCTCACCCTCCCACTTCAGGATATCTTGGACACGATCAGAAATATCCCGGACCCTGGCACCAGGGAGGCAAACTACCATTCGAGTCTCTGGACTGCGTCCACAGAATCGCCTATCTGACCCCCTTACTATCGAGTCCCCTATCACAACTGCCCTCCTCTTCCTTGCCCTACCCTTCTGAGCTACAGGGCCAGACTCTGTGCCGGAGGCACGGCCACTGTCGCTTCCCCCGGGTAAGCTGTCCCCCCCAACAGTACTCAAACAGGAGTACCTGTTGTTAAGGGGCACAGCCACCGGGGTACTCCCCATCACCTGACTTTTCCCCTTCCCCCTCCTAACCGTGACCCACTTGTCTGCCTCCCGTGGCCCCGGCGTGACCACCTGCCTTCCACTCCTCTCTATCACCTCCTCGCTCTCCCTGACCAGACGAAGGTCATCGAGCTGCAGCTCCAGTTCCGTAACGCGGTCCCTTAGGAGCTGCATCTTGATGCACTTGGCGCAGATGTAGACGTCTGGGAGGCTTGGAGACTCCAGGGCCTCCCACATCCGACACCGAGAACAGCAAACTGCCCTCACAGTCATAATGCCCCTCTCCTCAAATAGCAACAGAAAATGAATGTGAAACCTTCCTCGCCTCACTGTGTATATGTATGAAATAGTTAAAATAAGTTGTGCAAAAAAAACAAGTAATGAAGTAGTGAGGTAGTGTTCATGGGTTCAATATCCATTTAGAAATTAGAAAGAGGAGAAGAAGCTGTTCCTGAATCGCTCAGTGTGTGCCTTCAGGCTTTGTGCCTCCTTCCTGATGGTAACAATGAGAACTGGGCATTGTCTTGGGTGGTGGGGGTCCTTAATGATGGATGCCGCCTATTCATTCTTCAGTGCCTATTCATTCTTCTAATAATGCTGCAGGCTGTGCAGCTGTCTCACAGCATAGTGCACCAAGTTCAATCCTCATCTTACATGCAGTCTGCATGAAATTCAAAAAGTTTTATGATGATTTCATACACTATCCCTGGATGTCTCTGTTTTCAGCTATATTTGACACTTGCTGGTCAGTTTACTAACTGACCATTTCAATTACCACTAGCTTAAGTCAGAGATCCACAGAGCAGCGGTAGATGAATGAGATATAGGGTAAATTAGTACATAGTATGAGGAGTTTTGGATGCTTTCAGGTTTGTGTAGGGTAGAAAATAGGAGGCTGGATGGTTTTGATTTGGAATAGTTGAGTGTAAACATATCATTAAGCTTAGTTGAGGCTTTCGACAGTAGAGGAGCCATGGCATGTGCAAAGAGGTATTGCAAAGGAGGCAAGCTGTCATAGTGAAGAATGCATATATTTAATTTCTAAACATAAATAGTTATGCTTAGTTTCAAGGAATTGTTAGCCACGGAATAGTGGAAAAGGAGATGATAGCATGAATAGAGTATCAGTGTAAACATGGAAACCAGTAAAGATAGAAAACTAATATGGAGGAGAGGAGAAAGAGAGACATGGGAATAATGAAATAGTGTTTGGTCCTGATTTACATGTTTGTACATGAGATTTTAATCTTTGTTGAATTCTATAAATAAATTAATTTTGAACTATTGATCAAGAAAATTAACTTAAAGTAATTTACTGTTAAGTAATTTATCCAAAGAAAGGCTAGAAATTGCAATTATTTAGGTTACCAGAAAGAATGCCTTGCCAATGATCCTGTGACTTTGGATTAGAAATTTAAAGCTTACAATTGAGCATCAGACCCAGATTATCTAAGAACAGTACCACTGAAAATTTGGATTGTCTACATAAAATCAGAATTTGCACTCACTAATCTGAGGAACACAAACGTAATACATAGAATGAATATCATAAACTTCTACTTGATTAAGAATTTTAAAGCAATGCTTAAGATGACCAACTTCAGGAATTTCTCAACCCTATTTTCAACAGAAATTACATGTTTACAAGAAAACATTACAGGCCTTAATCTACCCAATATCATCAACTACACCGCACAACTTTGAAGTGTGGACAGCAACAACTCCAACTTACTGCTACGAATGTGAAGGGCTGCTGTGGGGCATAGCAAGACAAGGCATGCGATGTAGTGAGTGTGGTGTCAAATGCCATGAGAAGTGTCAAGACCTTCTCAATGCTGACTGTTTGCAACGTGAGTATTTTTGCTCTTGTGCATTTGTGTAATCTGTTTAATAGCAAAGATTTTGCATTGACTTGAGCACAACTTATAGTCATGGCATGAAAATTTTAAAAAGCTTCAGTTGTTGGAAATGGAAAATAAAAACAGGAAAGACTTGAAACCAAGTGCAGGAGTGGCACTCTCTACAAAAGGAAACAGAATTAGCAATTCAGGTCAGAGACCTTAGATTGATCAGAACTCTTTTGATGAAAGGTTATGATTGGATTGAACATGAAGGTAAACTGAAGAGATTGAGAGGAATTTGAGCACAATGATCTCCAATAGAGATGTTACATCAACAAGCACAAAAGCATTAGGTTCACTTCAACCAATCAGTTGAAGTTTCCTCATATACAGTTGAAGTCAGAAGTTTACATACACCTTAGCCAAATACATCTAAACTTAGTTTTTCACATTCTTGACATTTAATCCTGGAAAACATTCCCTGTCTTAGGTCAGTTAGGATCACTACCTTATTTTAAGAATGTGAAATGTCAAAATGATTTATTTTAGCTTTTATTTCTTTCATCACACTCCCAGTGGGTTAGAAGTTTGCATACACTTTGTTAGTATTTGGTAGCATTGCCCCTAAATTGCTTAACTTGGGTCAATCATTTTGGTAGCCTTCCACAAGCTTCTCACAATAAGTTGCTGGAATTTCGTTCCATTCCTCCAGACAGAACTGGTGTAACTGAGTCAGGTTTGTAGACCTCCTTGCTCGCACACGCTTTTTCAGTTCTGCCCACAAATTTTCTATCGGTTTGAGGTCAAGGCTTTGTGATGGCCACTCCAATACCTTGACTCCAATTTGTTGTCCTTAAGCAATTTTGCCACAACTTTGAATGTATGCTTGGGGTCATTGTCCATTTGGAAGACCCATTTGCGACCAAGCTTTAACTTACTGGCTGATGTCTTGAGATTTTGCTTCAATATATCCACATAATTTTCCTTCCTCATGATGCCGTCTATTTTGTGAAGTGCACCAGTCCCTCCTGCAGCAAAGCACCCCCACAACATGATGTTGCCACCCCCATGCTTCACGGTTGGGATGGTGTTCTTTGGCTTGCAAGCCTCACCCTTTTTCCTCCAAACATAATGATGGTCATTATGACCAAACAGTTCAATTTTTTTTTCATCAGACCAGAGGACATTTCTCCAAAAAGTAAGATCTTTGTCTGCATGTGCACTTGCAAACTGTAGTCTGGCTTTTTTTTATGATGGTTTTAGAGCAGTGGCTTCTTCCTTGCTGAGCAGCCTTTCAGGTTATGTGGATATAGGACTCGTTTTACTGTGGATATAGATACTTGTCTACTATTGTTTGTACAGGTGAACGTGGTACCTTCAGGCGTTTGGAACTTGCTCCCAAGGATGAACCAGACTTGTGGAGGTCCACAATTTTTTTCTCTGAGGTCTTGGCTGATTTCTTTTGATTTTGTTTGTGAAATTTTGACCCAGTGGAATTGTGATATAGTCAATTAAAAGTGAAATAATCTGTCTGTGAACAATTGTTAGTTGGAAAAATTACTCGTGTTTTGCACAAAGTAGATGTCCTCAACGTCTTGCCAAAACTATAGTTTGCTAACATGAAATCTGTGGAGTGGTTAAACAATGAGTTTTAATGACTTCAACCTAAATGTATGTAAACTTCTGACTTCAACTGTAGATCTATAAATTGATAGATACGTCATTAAACAGTTGCTGTGCAGCACGCTAATCAACACTTTGACCATAGGCCTAAGGTCTCAAAAGACCATTCCTTTGTCAACCTCTGCCATTGTGGTGCTGTAAGAGAAATCCAGTCAGTCCTGGTTGGGTTTAGGGACTGCAAGGAGAATGGCCCAGGGGGTCTGCACAGTGCTTATCAGTAATGAGAGTGGCTAGGGCAAAAACTATGAAGGAGGTTAGGGTGAGAACAACTTGGGACTTGTGGTTGGAGCCAGTTCAGAAGGGATTGGCAGTGGCACAAGTGGTAGTTTGGAAGTAGGCTCCAGTTGTCAAGGACATGTTGGTTGTGAAAGGGCGAGTGTCCAGAAGGACAGCAGATCATTGCCTGAGGTGGTTTGAGCAAATACACAGACTTGGGCTGGAATCTGTGGGAAGAACTAAGCAAACGGATCCTTACAATGTTGGTGACTCAGTGCGAGCCTGTCTCCCCATTTCCTTTTCTATATCTCTTGTCAGCCTCTCCATTTTCTACATGATATATCATCTGTTGGATTTAAAGCAATGCCCAGGGGTTGAGTACGTTGACAGAAAAACATTTTGAGGAGCCATGATAGCAAATCATTAAAGGTTTAGAAAGTGATTAGAAAAATGCTTATATTGCTCTTAAGTTTATCTGGAGAAAATTCTGATATTGTTTTATGGGCTTTTTATCATATTTATCTGAGATGTCATTTTCAAAAAGTGAAAAATATTAAACTGAAATTAACATCTTGACTGGGCTTAATTTTGTCATTTACAAAAATGTCAAGAATCAGTCATGTGCTGTAAGTGCTCAGAATACATTCAACAATTGCACCAGTTAAATAATCTTGGTCTAGACTCCGGCACAAAACTTCCGTAGTACTGGAATTTATAACTTCCAAAAAAATAATGAATTTTCAAGAAGAAAAGACTATAAGACCATAAGACATAGAAGGAAAATGAGTCCATTTGGCCGAGCGTGCCTGCTCCATCATTCCATTGTGGCTGATTTAGTATCCCTTTCAACCCCATTATCCTGCCTTCTTCCTGTAACCTTTGACTTCCCTTTCTAATCAAGAACCTATCAAACTGCAGTTAAAATATACCTAATGATTTAGCCTCCACAGCTGTTTATGAGAGTAAATTTCACAGATCCACTACTTTGTCACTAAAGCAATTCTTCCTCATCTCAGCTCTAAATGGATACCCCTCTATTCTATGGCTGTGCCTTCTGGTCATAGACTCCTGCACTATAGGAAACATCCTCTCCACATCCACTCTATCCAGGCCTTTCAATATTCAATAGGTTACGATAAGATCCCTACTTATTCTTAAAAATTCCAGCAAAAGAAGGCCTAGTGCCATCAATTGCTCCAGATACAGTAACAAATCACACCCGTAATTATTCTCGTCAACCTCCTCTGGACCCTCTCCAATGCCAGCACATTAGTTTTCAGATAATGAGCCCAAAACTGCTCACAATTCTCCATGTGATCTAACCAATGCCTTATGAAGTCTCAGCATTATATCCTTGCTTTTATATTCTAGTCTTCTAGAAATGAATGCTAACATTGTACTTGCTTTCCTTACCATCGACTCAAACTGCAAGTCAATCTTTAGGGAATCCTGCAATGAGGACTCACAAGTCCCTTTGCATCTCTTATTTTTTAAATTTCTTCCCATTTAAAAAATAATTTACACCTTTGTTTTTTCTACCGAAGTGCATGATTATACACTTCCTTTCACTATATTCCATCTGTCACTTTGTTCATTCTCCCAGTTTAAGTCCTTCTGCAGACTTCCTGCTTCCTCAGCACTATTTGTCACTCCACCTATCTCTGTATCATCTGCAAACCTGGTGGCCATAAAGCCATTAATTCTATTATTCAGATCATTGACATATAACATGAAAAGAAGTGGTCTAAAACACTTACCCCTACAGAACACCACTATTTACCAGCAACAATCCAGAAAAGACCCCCTTTCTTCCCACTCTGCCCCCTGCCAGTCAGCTAATCTTCTTTCCACACCAGTATATTTCCTGTAATGCCATGGCTCTTATCTTGTTAAGTATCCTTATGTGTGGCACCTTGGCCTATTTTATCATGTGCCTCCAAATCCCCTGAAACTTCATCCTTAATAATGGACTCCAACATCCTCCCAACCATTGAAGTCACACTAAATGACCTATAATTTCCCTTCTTCTGCCTTCCTCGCTTCTTAAAGAATGGGGTGATGTTTGCAATTTTCCAGTCCTTTGGAACCATTCCAGAATATAGTGATTCTTTAAAGATCATTGCAAACAGTCTCTTAAGCTACATCTTTCAGAACCCTGGGGTGTAGTCCAGAAGATCATAAGATAGAGGAGCAGAATTAGGCCATTTGGCCGTTGAGTCTGTGCCAGTATTTCATCATAGCTGATTCATTTCACTCTCAGCCCGATCTCCTGCCTTCTCCCTGTATCTCTTCATACACTGACTAATAATGAATCTCTCCACCTCTTCATGAAATATACCCAATGAGTTGGCCTCCACAGCTGTTTGTGGCAATGAATTCCACTGATTCACCACTCTCCAGCTAAAGAAATTCCTCCTCATCTGTGTTCTAAATAGAGGTGCCTCTATTCTAAGGCTATGTCCTCTGGTCTTAGATTATCCCACAAGCATCCTCTTCAAATCCACTCTGTCATGGCCTTACAACATTTGATAGGTTTCAGTGTCATTCCCCCTCATTCTTCTGAATTCCAGTGAGTACAGGAACAGAACCATCTAATGCTCCGCATATTATAAGCCACTGAATCCCAGTCATTTTCATGAACCTCTTTTGAATTGTCTCCAATGTCAGTGTGGCCCTTCTTAGATAAGAGGCCCCAAAACTGCTCAATATACACTGTGAGACTTCAACAGTGCCTCAATAAAGCCTCAATCCTTGCTTCTATATTCTAGTCAATCTGACATATCTACCTTCAGACCTTTCAGTTCCTAAGCACCTACTCCTTAGTAATACCAACATTCACTTTTGGCCCTTGACATTCTCAAATTTCTGGCATACTGCTAGTGTCTTCTACAGTGAAGACTGACGTGAATTACTCATTAAATTCATCTGCTGTTTTTTTCTCCACCATTACTGCCACCACTCCAGTGTCATTTTCCAGTCGTCGTATATCGACCCTCATGTCTATTTACTCTTCATATATCTGAAAATCCTTTTGGTATTCACCTCCTTGTATGTTTTCATGTTTTATTGCTTTACAATATGGAATCACAGTAGATGTAATTTGGCTTTTTTGACACTGATAAACAGAAAAAGACTCTTTCGTGTCAAAGTGAAAACAGATCTCTACAAAGTGATCTAAATTAATTTCAAATATAAAATACAAAATAATTGATTGTTTAAGTTTTCACTCCCTATAATATGGCATGAAAGATGGTGCAGCCAATTGGATTTAGAAGTCACATAATTAGTTAAGGTGTCCTAGCTATATATAAACCCGCGTGCAGTCAAGGTGTTCTAATTGATTATACTAAAAATACACCAGTATCTGGCGAGTCAGTAACCTGACAGAAATAGCACCATAAAGACTAAAGCACACCCCAGGCAAGTCTGTGAAAAAGTTTCTGAAAAGCACAAGTCAATAAATGAAAACAAGAAAAATTCCAAGTCACTGACTATCCCTTGGAGTACAGCTAAATCAATCATTAAAGAAATGGAAAGAATATGGCACAACTATAAATCTGCCTATAGCAGGCCGTCCTCAAAAACTGAGTGATTCTGCAAAAATGGGACTAGTGAGGGAGGCCACCAATTGACCTATGCAAATTCTGGACGATTTTCAAGCTGTAGTGGCTGAGGTGCGAGAGACTGCACCTAGAACAGAGTCTGTTATCAAAGATGTGATAACAGCACATTTGGAAAGCGGTGAAATCATCGGACAAAGACAGCATGGATTTGTGAAAGGAAAATCATGTCTGACGAATTGTATAGAATTTTTTGAGGATGTAACTAGTAGAGTGGATAGGGGAGAACCAGTGGATGTGGTATATTTGGATTTTCAAACGGCTTTTGACAAGATCCCACACAGGAGATTAGTGTGCAAACTTAAAGCACACGGTATTGGGGGTAAGGTATTGATGTGGATAGAGAATTGGTTGGCAGACAGGAAACAAAGAGTGGGAATAAACGGGATCTTTTCAGAATGGCAGGCAGTGACTAGTGGGGACAAGGCTCAGTGCTGGGACCCCAGTTGTTCACAATATATATTAATGACTTAGATGAGGAAATTAAATGCAGCATCTCCACGTTTGCGGATGACAGGAAGCTAGGCGGCAGTGTTAGCTGTGAGGAGGATGCTAAGAGGATGCAGGGTGACTTGGATAGGTGAGTGGGCAAATTCATGGCAGATGCAATTTAATGTGGATAAATGTGAAGTTATTCACTTTGGTGGCAAAAATAGGAAAACAGATTATTATCTGAATGGTGGCCGATTAGGAAAAGGGGAGGTGCAACAAGACCTGGGTGTCATTATACACCAGTCATTGAAAGTGGGCATGCAGGTACAGCAGGCGGTGAAAAAGGCGAATGGTATGCTGGCATTCGTAGCAAGAGGATTCGAGTACAGGAGCAGGGAGTTACTACTGCAGTTATATAAGGCCTTGGTGAGACCACACCTGGAGTATTATGTGCAGTTTTGGTCCCCTAATCTGAGGAAAAACAACCTTGCCATAGAGGGAGTACAAAGAAGGTTCACCAGATTGATTCCTGGGATGGCAGGACTTTCATATGATGAAAGACTGGATGAACTAGGCTTATACTCGTTGGAATTTAGAAGATTGAGGGGGGATCTTATTGAAACGTATAAAATCCTAAAGGGATTGGACAGGGTAGATGCAGGAAGATTGTTCCCGATGTTGGGGAAGTCTAAATAAGGGGTCACAGTTTGAGGATAAAGGGGAAGCCTTTTAGGACCGAGATGAGCAAAAACTTCTTCACACAGAGAGTGGTGAATCTGTGGAATTCTCTGCCACAGGAAACAGTTGAGGCCAGTTCATTGGCTATATTTAAGAGGGAGTTAGATATGGCCCTTGTGAATAAAGGGATCAGGGGTATGGAGGGAAGGCTGGTACAGGGTTCTGAGTTGGATGATCAGCCGTGATCATACTGAATGGTGGTGCAGGCTCGAAGGGCCAAATGGCCTACTCCTGCACCTATTTTCTATGTTTCTATGTTTCTAGAACAGCTGTTGCCTGGGTGCTTCACCAGTCACAGTTTTATGGGAGAGTGGTTTTATGAAAGAGAAAGCCACTGTTGAAAAAAACTCACATGAAATCTCGGTTAGAGTTTGCCAGAAGGCATGTGGGAGACTCTGAAGTCAGCTGGAATAAGGTTCAATGAACTGATGAAACCAAAATTGAGCTTAAACAACAGGAATTCTGCAGATGCTGGAAATTCAAGCAACACACATTAAAGTTGCTGGTGAATGCAGCAGGCCAGGCAGCATCTGTATTCCTGAGGTGCAGTCGACGTTTCAGGCCGAGACCCTTCGTCAGGACAAAATTGAGCTTTTTGGCCATTAGACTAAACACTATGTTTGGCCTAAGCCAAACATCACACATCATTGAAAACATACCATCCCTACTGTGAAGCATAGTGGTGGATACATCATGTGGGGATGCTTCACTGCAGCAGACCTTGGAAGGCTTATGAAGGTAAAGGGTAAAATGAATGCAGCAAAATACAGGGAAATCCAGGAGGAAAACCTGATGCCGGTCTGCAAGAGAAATGCATTTTAAGAGAATTTGTTTTGCAGCAAGAAAATGACCCCAAGCATAAAGCCAAAACTCTACAGGAATGGCTTCAAAACAACAAACAACAATTGAGAATTTGTGACTGGACTTGAAAAGGGCTATTCGCTTACGACCCCCATGCAATCTGACAGAGCTTGAGCAGTTTTGTAAAGAAGAATGGAGAAAAATTGCAGTGTCCAGATGTGCAAAGCTGATAGAGACCTGTGATTGCTGCCAAAGGTGCATCTATTAAATACTGACTAGAAGGGGGTAATACTTATGCAATCAATTATTCTGTGCTTATTAATTGTAATACATTTGGACCAATTTGTCAAAATTTGTTTTCACTTTGGCATGAAAGAATCTTTTCTGGTGATCAGTGTCAAAAAAGCCAAATTAAATCCACTGTGATACAATGTTGTAAAACAATAAAACATGAAAACTTCAAAAGGGGTGAATACTTTTTATAGGCACTAAATCTATCCTGCGCCTTCTGAATTTCCCCCAGAAACTCCAGCCATTGCTATTCTGCCATCATCCCTGCTGGTGTCCCCTTCCAATCAAATTTGGCAAGCTCCTCTCTCATGCCTCTGTAATTCCCTTAACTCCACTGATATATCTGACTTTATCGTCTCTCATAAAATGCAGGTGGATTCTATCATATTATGATCACACCTTCCTAAAGGTTTATTTACCTTAAGCTCCCCAAACAAACCTGGTTCAAAACACAATAACCAATCCAGAATTGCCTTTCCCCTAGTGAGCTCCACCAGAAGCTGCTCTAAAAAGCCATCTTGTGGGCATTTTACAAATTCCCTCTCTTGGGATCCAGCACCAAAATGATTTTCCCAACCTACTGCATATTGAAAACTGCATGACAATGCAAAATTGCCCTTTTTATATGTGTTTTCTATCCCCCGTTGTAATTTATATTCCATAATCTGGCTCTGTTCAGACATCTGTATAATACTCCCATCAGGGTCTCTTTTACCCATAGAACACTACAGCACAGAAACAGGCCTTCTGGCCCTTCTTGGCTGTGCCGAACCATTTTTCTGCTAGTTCCACTGACCTGCACCTGGACCATATCCTTCCATACACCTCTCATCCATGTACCTGTCCAAGTTTTTCTTAAATGTTAAAAGTGAGCCCGCATTTACCACTTCATCTGGCGGCTCATTCCATACTTGCACCACTCTCTGTGTGAAGGAGCACACAGTATCCTAATGTTCCCTTTAAACTATTCCCCCTTCACCCTTAACCCATGTCCTCTGGTTTTTTTCTCCCCTAGCCTCAGTTGGGAAAAAAACCTGCTTGCATTCACTCTATCTATACCCATCATAATTTTATATACCTCAAGTTCCGGCAACATCCTTGTAACCCTTCTCTGCACTCTTTCAACCTTATTAATATCCTTCCTGTAAATTGGTGACCAAAACTGCATACAATACTCTAAATTTGGCCACACCAACGCCTTATGCAACCTCACCATAATATTCCAACTCAATACCTTGATTTATAAAGGCCAATGTACCAAAAGCTGCCTTTACGACCCTATCTACCCGTGACGCCATTTTTAGGGAATTTTGTATCTGTATTCCCAGATCCCTCTGTTCTGCTGCACTCCCCAGTGCCCTACCATTTACCTTGTATGTTCTACCTCGGTTTGTCCTTCCAAAGTGCAATACCTCACACTTGTACCCTTGCAGTTTCTTAATTGGATTCGATATCTTCGGATCGTCAGTCACCTCTTTCTAAGCATTTGATTTATTTTATAACCAACAGAGCCTCCCATCCTCTCTCTCTACCTGCTGTTGTAGTCTGGCACACTGACCTCTACCTTGCCGAGGCTCAGTGACAACTCGCGGATACCTCCTCTTAATTACCCCTCAATCGTGACCCCACTAAGGAGGACCAGGCCATTGTCTCCCACACCATCACCGAATTTATCAGCTCAGGGGATCTCCCATCCACTGCTGCCAACCTTATAGTTCCCACACCTCGCACTTCTCGTTTCTACCTCCTACCCAAGATCCACAAACCTGCCTGTCCTGGCAGACCTGTTGTCTCAGCTTGCTCTCACCCCACTAAACTCGTTTCTGCATACTTCGACACGGTTTTATCCCCCTTGTTCAATCCCATCCGACCTATGTTTGTGACACTTCTCACGCTCTTAAACTTTTCAATGATTTTAAGTTCCCTGGCCCCCACCGCTTTATTTTCACCATGGATGTTCAGTCCCTGTATACTTTCATCCCCCATCAGGAAGGTCTCAAAGCTTTTTTTTGGATTCCAGACCTAATCAGTTCCCTGCTACGACCACTCTGCTCCGTCTTGCAGAATTAGACCTTACTCTTAATAATTTCTCCTTTGGCTCCTCCCACTTCCTCCAAACCAAAGGTGTAGCTATGGGCATCAGTATGGCTCCTAGCTATGCCTGTCTTTTTGTTGGCTTTGTGGAACAATCTGTGTTCCAAACCTATTGTGGTATCTATCCCCCACATTTCCTTCACTACATCGATGACTGCATTGGCGCTGCTTCCTGCACGCATGCTGAGCTCGTTGACTTCATTAACTTTGCCTCCAACTTTCACCCTGCCCTCAAGTTTACCTGGTCCATTTCCGACTCCTCCCTCCCCTTTCTAGATCTTTCTGGCTTGATCTCTGGAGACAGCTTATCTACTGATGTCTACTATAAGCCTACTGACTCTCACAGCTATCTGGACTATTCCTCTTCTCACCCTGTCTCTTGCAAAAGTGCCATCCTCTTCTCGCAATTCCTCCGTCTCTGCCGCATCTGCTCTCAGGATGATGCTTTTCATTCCAGGACGAAGGGAGATGTCCTCCTTTTTTAAGAAGGGGGCTTCCCTTCCTCCACCATCAACTCTGCTCTCAAACGCATCTCCCCCATTTCATGCTCATCTGCTCTCACTCCATCCTCCCGTCACCCCACTAGGAATAGGGTTCCCCTGGTCCTCACCTACCACCCCACCAGCCTCCAGGTCCAACATATTATTTTCCGTAACTTCCGCCACCTCCAACGGGATCCCACCACTAAGCACAACTTTCCCTCCCCACCCTCTGCTTTCCACAGGGATCGCTCCCTACGCGACTCCCTTGTCCATTCATCCCCCCCATCCCTCCCCACTAATCTCCCTCCTGGCACTTATCCTTGTAAGCGGAACAAGTGCTACACATGCCCTTACACTTCCTCCCTTACCACCATTCAGGGCCCCAGACAGTCCTTCCAGGTGAGGCGACACTTCACCTGTGAGTCGGCTGGGGTGATATACTGCGTCTGGTGCTCCCGATGTGGCCTTCTATATATTGGCGAGACCCGACGCAGACTGGGAGATCGTTTTGCTGAACACCTATGCTCTGTCCGCCACAGAAAGCAGGATCTCCCAGAGGCCACACATTTTAACTCCACATCCCATTCCCATTCTGATATGTCTATACACGGCCTCCTCTACTGTAAAGATGAAGCCATACTCAGGTTGGAGGAACAACACCTTATATTCTGTCTGGGTAGCCTCCAACCTGATGGCATGAACACTGACTTCTCTAACTTCCGCTAATGTCCCACCTCCCCCTTGTACCCCATCCGTTGTTTATTTATATACACACATTCTTTCTCTCTCTCTCTTCTTTTTCTCCCTCTGTCCCTCTGACTATACCCCTTGCCCATCCTCTGGGTTTTCCCCCCCTCCCCCTTTTCCTTCTCCCTGGGCCTCCTGTCCCATGATCCTCTCATATCCCTTTCGCCAATCAACTGTCCAGCTCTTGGCTCCATCCCTCCCCCTCCTGTCTTCTCCTATCATTTTGGATCTCCCCCTCCCCCTCCCACTTTCAAATCTCTTACTAGCTCTTCCTTCAGTTAGTCCTGACGAAGGGTCTCGGCCCGAAATGTCGACTGTACCTCTTCCTAGAGATGCTGCCTGGCCTACTGCGTTCACCAGCAACTTTGATGTGTGTTGCCTGTCCTTTGTGTATCTTTGGATGTTAAGCTCCCAATTATGTGATGCCCACATCAGACCTGCTAATCTCTGACTGTGCTACAAGATCATCTACCTTATTCCATGTAACACCTTCAGTCCTGTATTCATCACCCTTTTCAATCTTGCCCTTATATTACACTTCAGCTCATCTCACTGACTACAATTTTGCCCTGTCATCTGCTTGTCCTTCCTCACATTCTCACTACACACTGCATCTACTTGTACACCAAATGCCCTTCCTCACTTTGGTTCCCAACCCCTGGCAAATTAGTTTAAACCCTCCCCTATAGCTCCAGAAAAGCTGTCTGCAAGGTAATTGGTCCCTCTTGTGTTCAGGTGTAACCCATCCTTCTTGTACAGGTCATACCTTCCCCAGAAGAGATCCCAGTGATCCAGAAATCTGAAGCTATGCCCCCTGCATCAGAATATTTGATTTTCTTTCAGAGCTGAATCTGGGTGAATGGAGTTCAGATGCAGAGAAAATAAACTCATTTAACATAGATTGTACCAACTGTGCCAAGTCTGCAAATCCTTTTAATGTTGTTTCAACTTCACAAATCTAGTTCATTTGAAATTCTAAATGATGACTCACTTTGACATTTTCAATTTCAGGAGCGGCAGAGAAAAGCTCAAAGCATGGTGCAGAGGACAAAACACAAAACATTATTGCAGCCATGAAGGAAAGAATGAAAATCAGAGAGAGAAACAAGCCTGAGATATTTGAGTTGATCCAAGCACAATTTGAAGTGTCTAAGGAAGACTATGCACAGCATCTGAAGGCAGCAAAGCAAAATGTGTTGGAGGGAACATCTAAATGGTCAGCAAAGATAAAAATAACAGGTCAGACTACCCAAAGTATATTTATCCTAACAATTCAAATTATGATTCAAATTATGAATATTTGGTTGTTTATTAATCGTTCATTCTGAGTTTTCATTTACTTTAAAAATTGAGGCCTTTTCAAAAATGTTCAAGTCTTAAAAATAATTTACTATATCAGAACTGGGTTTAAGTTATTATCCCCACTGACAACTGTAAGGCAATGGTCTTGTTGGTGAAATGATCACCTGACTAATTTTCCTCTAACATCTTAGGCTAATGAAAGATAAAAAGTCTTCTGTGTTGCTGCAAGCACCTTCTGTAAAATAAATAAAAATGAGCTTAATTTTACACAAGTTATAATGATTTTTGTTGCCCAAGCTGTCAGGTAACTTGTGTGAGAAGTGGAAATGGTAATAGCACATTTCTGAAACACTTGCATTTCATATATGGCCATATGACACCACTGGACCATATTTCTATTTTGAGAATCTGTTTATGTTTATGTTACAAATAATGAAATGTGCTCTGTTTCATTCCACTTATAATATTTTTCCTGGATGCAACTTCTCTACTTCATAAATCATCCTGAAATTCTAATTCCCTGTAATCTGCATTAAGAGATATTGAATGTAATGTATATGAGCCAAGCAAGCAAATAATTACATCAATTCTTCAACCAGATTGCTTCACTCAACCTATATTTTACCATTTCCCTCTACAACACATCTCTTGTTCTTCGAATTATTCCAGGATCAGATTCAACTAGTTACTTTCAAGTTAGTTTATTTTAGATCTTTTAAGATAGGAATCGCATCCTTGGCCATAGCCCATCAAGTACTATTAGTTCTGATAAACATGATGTTATTACTCAGATTATATTTGAAGTTAATCATTTAACGAAGTGATGATGATCTTCAATAGCATAAATTGCAGTTATGTGAGCCTTATTGAATGTACAGAATTGCACGAGAAGCACACTAGCACACACAGGCACAGAGTAAAAGAAACGAAACAAAGAACAAAGAGGAAAGTTATAATGTAGGAGGTAGTAGAATTTTTTTAAAAGCAGATTAAATATCACATTTTACTTATAATAGTTAAGCAAAAGAAAACATGATTCTAGTTTAAAGAGGTAGAAAATTATAGTGGCTTAGAAACATAGAAAATAGGTGCAGGAGTAGGCCATTCGGCCCTTCAAGCCTGCACCGCTATTCAGTACGATCATGGCTGATCATCCATCTCAGAACCCTGTACCTGCCTTCTCTCCATACCCCCTGATCCCTTGATCCCTTTAGCCACAAGGGCCATATCTAACTCCCTCTTAAATATAGCCAATGAACAGGCCTCAACTGTTTCCTGTGGCAGAGAATTCCACTGATTCACCACTCTCTGTGTGAAGAAGTTTTTCTTCATCTCGGTCCTAAAAGGCTTCCCCTTTATCCTCAAACTGTGACCCCTCATTCTAGACTTCCCCAACATTGGGAACAATCTTTCTACATCTAGCCTGTCCAATCCCTTTAGAATTTTATACATTTCAATAAGATCCCCCCTCAATCTTCTAAATTCCAGAGAGTATAAACCTAGTCGATCCAGTCTTTCATCATATGAAAGTCCTGCCATCCCAGGAATCAATCTGATGAACCTTCTTTGTATTACGTCTATGGCAAGAATGTCTTTTCTCAGATTAGGGGACCAAAACTGCACACAATATTCCAGGTGTGGTCTCACAAAGGCCTTGTACAACTGCAGTAGTACCTCCCTGCTCCTGTACTCGAATCCTCTTGCTATGAATGCCAGCATACCATTCTCCTTTTTCACCGCCTGCTGTACCAGCATGCCCACTTTCAATGACTGGTGTACAATGACACCCAGGTCTCGTTGCACCTCCCCTTTTCCTAATCGGCCACCATTCAGATAATAATCTGTTCTCCTGTTCTTGCCACCAAAGTGGATAACCTCACATTTATCCACATTAAATTGCATCTGCCATGAATTTGCCCACTCACCTAACCTATCCAAGTCACCCAGCATCCTCTTAGCATCCTCCTCACAGCTAACACTGCCACCCAGCTTTGTGTCATCTGCAGACTTGGAGATGCTGCATTTAATTCCCTCGTCAAAGTCATTAATATATATTGTCAACAACTGGGGTCCCAGCACTGAGCTTTGCGGTACCCTACTAGTCACTGTCTGCCATTCTGAAAAGGTCCCGTTTATTCCTACTCTTTGCTTCCTGTCTGCCAACCAATTCTCTATCCACATCAATAGCATACCCCCAATACTGTGTGCTTTAAGTTTGCACACTTATCTCTCCTGTGGGACCTTGTCAAAAGCCTTTTGAAAATCCAAATATACCACATCCACTGGTTCTCCCCTATCCACTCTACTAGTTACATCCTCAAAAAATACTATTAGATTTGTCAGACATGATTTTCCTTTCACAAAATCCATGCTGACATTGTCCGATGATTTCACCGCTTTCCAAATGTGCTGTTATCACATCTTTGATAACTGACTCCAGCATTTTCCCCACCACCGATGTCAGGCTTACCGGCCTATAATTCCTCGGTTTCTCTCCCTCCTTTTCTAAAAAGCGGGGTTACATTAGCCACCCTCCAGCCCTCAGGAACTAATCCAGAATCTAAAGAGTTTGGGCTACTTGCTTCAGCACTCTGGGATGCAGACCATCTGGCCCTGGGGATTTATCTGCCTTTAATCCCTTCAATTTACCTAACACCACTTCCCTACTAACATGTATTTCCCTCAGTTCCTCCATCTCACTAGACCCTCGGTCCCCTACTATTTCCGGAAGATTATTTATGTCCTCCTTAATGAAAACAGAACCAAAATAGTTATTCAATTGGTCTGCCATGTCCTTGCTCCCCACAATCAATTTACCTGTTTCTGTCTGTAGGGGACCTACATTTGTCTTAACCAATCTTTTTCTTTTCACATATCTATAAAAGCTTTTACAGTCAGTTTTTATGTTCCCTGCCAGCTTTCTCTCATAATCTTTTTTCCCTTTCCTAATTAAGCCCTTTGTCCTCCTCTGCTGCACTATGAATTTCTCCCAGTCCTCAGGTGAGCCACTTTTCCTGGCTAATTTGTATGTTTCTTATTTGGAATTGATACTATCCCTAATTTCCCTTGTCAGCCATGGGTGCACTACCTTCCCTGGTTTATTCTTTTGCTAAACTGGGATGAACAATTGTTGTAGTTCATCCATGCGATCTTTAAATGCTTGCCATTGCATATCCACCGTCAACCCTTTAAGTATCATTTGCCAGTCTATCTTAGCTAATTCAAGTCTCATACCTTCAAAGTTACCCTTCTTTAAGTTCAGAACCTTTGTTACTGAATTAACTATATCACTCTCCATCTTAATGAAGAATTCCACCATATTATGGTCACTCTTACCCAAGGGGCCTCGCACGACAAGATTGCTAACTAATCCTTCCTCATTGCTCAATACCCAGTCTGGAATGGCCTGCTCTCTAGTTGGTTAGTTGGTTCCGCAACATGTTGGTTCAGAAAACTATCCCGCAGACATTCCAAGAAATCCTCTTCCTCAGCACCCTTACCAATTTGGTTCACCCAACCTATATGTAGATTGAAGTCACCCATTATAACGGCTTGATAACAACCGTTGGAACTCTTGAACTGTAGTGACTAAACCTGCAGAAAACTCTAATAATCTGCAATCTCATTCTTCAGAAATCCTGATGATTGGGTATTTGGTTTGCCGACTATCTTTTTTTTCAGATGACAAATTTCTAAAAAAATGAATGTTTGGGGTATTAATAAAAGCAAAATCCAGTAAAATAGAAGATCTACTGGTCCAGTGCCACCAAAGTCTAAAATATGCTGCACTATTGGAGTTTTATTCAATTTTGGATTTTGTTGTATTAATGGAGTTTTAAATGAAGTGGTTAAGAATTAGAGCAGATGTATCAGGATAAAATAGTGAGCAAGTGACTGGGAACCTGGTGGATAATTAAGCTAGTATATTTAGTTTTCATCATGGAATTTAAATTCAAATAACTAAATAGGAGTCAGTACTATTAGTAAAACTTAGGAGTGGTAACAGTTACTGTAAGCTTCCAGATCGTAGTCAGAACCCATCTGGTTCACTAATCTCTATTTTCAGGCCATCTATACCTGTGAGTCTGTACTCTCACAATGCCCAATGAAAAGGCTCAAAAAGCC
Organism: Mobula hypostoma; assembly: GCF_963921235.1. Taxonomy (NCBI): domain Eukaryota; kingdom Metazoa; phylum Chordata; class Chondrichthyes; order Myliobatiformes; family Myliobatidae; genus Mobula; species Mobula hypostoma. The sequence goes on from NC_086109.1 coordinate 52,985,366, forward strand.
ATTGTTTATGAATATTTTGGGGTGGGTGAAAAATGCAGGCTTAGCCAGTGACATCTGTGTCTCGTGAATGGATCAGTTAAATGAATCTGACTCTGTGCAACTTCACCAAACAGACCAAGAGACTAAGGTTTTGAGACAACTTACCTATGCTGCTCTGTCTTTTTCAACAATGCATTACAAGGTTGCCCCCGTCTTAATTCCTCACATAGCATCTGAATCCGATCAAAAGGAACATCAACTTGATTTGAGCATCTAACACAATTTAGAATGTGCAGGAATGCATTTTAAAAATCTTTTGTCTTTTGAGAAAACTAATTTGTAGAAGTTAATAGAGTTAATCTTATTTAAAAAATAAGATGCATTATGAAACTAATTAATTTTGAGAAGTATATAATTGGGTACACCTCCTATAATGTGCCAATTTTGTAAACATCTTTAACATTCCATAACAGCCCTATTAACCTGCACAGTTGTCAGGATAGTTCTAGGGTATTTGAGATATAGATCAAAATATGCTTTCAGATGAAACTTCACTTGAATGTTTCCACCAACTTATTTTTCATAAATTTACTATGAAATCAAGGAGTTGTAAAGTTGTGTAGTCTAAATTTGTAAAGCAATGAAGTCCATCCTCTTTTACTTCTAATAATCCTGCTGAGGTTGGGGAGTGAGGATTTCCAATTATCAAAATCCTACTTTGTGTTCTGTAAAAGGCACTCACCAATCAGCCCCAGTTCAGCTTAAACTGAATTTAATGTTAAAAAATGTTGACTGGTCATCCAACCAATACTTCCTTGAAGGTTTCCAAATTTGACATAAATTAGAGCTAACACAGACTAACATTTGTAAAAACTGACATTGGAGTTGCCAGAGAACAAATTCCTCACTCCCTAAGCATTGTCATTGCCATTTACTTGGAAAGCCAATGACTAAGTTCTGCAATTCCAGCTCCATGTCCATTTCTTTTGTAGAAACTAGTATAACTTGTTATTGGACTGACACAATCATCAGTATAATGATTCATATTATTTTCTTAAAAATTTTGTCTATTTATTGTCTTACATGATTCTCCTGCCCCAGTCTGTCAAAATTACCCAAGTAATGAACATTGAACAGTATCTCACAGTAATAGGATATTTATCCCACCATATGTATGCCAACTATGACGCTAGTTTAAACTAATACAATCTGCCTCCACGTCATTTATAACCCTTCATTCACTGCCTCTTTATGGGTAGTCTAAATGCCTCTTAAACGTTATTATCATATCCATAAGACATAGGAGCAGAATTAGGCGATTTGGCCCATTGAGTCTGCTCTGCCATTCCATGATGGCTGATTTTCTTTATTTATTTATTTACTTACTTTCTGATACAGTGTGGAATGGGTCTTTCTGGCCCTTCAAGCTATGCCAATCCGGCAAACCACAAGCTTGATTAGCCCAAATCTAATAACTAATTAACCTATCACAGGGCCTTTGGACCATGGGAGGAAACTGGAGCGCCAGGGAAAAAACACACACATTCCACGAGGAGGGTATAGAGAGACTCCTTACAAAATGGCGCTTGAATTGAAGTCCAAACCCTGGAATGCCCTAAGCTGTAATAAACATCGTGCTTACCACTACACTACAATGGTCGAAGATTTATTATCCTTCTTAACCCCATTCCCCTGCCCTCTTCCTTTAACCTATTATGTTATCACTAATAAAAAAAACATCAGTTTCTGCTATAAATATACTCAATTACAGCCTCCACAGCCATCTGTAGCAATGAATTCCATAGATTCACCATGATCTTGCTAAAGAAATTCCTCTTCATCTCTGTTCTAAGTGTCCTTGGTACTGGATTCCCCCACTATAGGAAACAAATTTTTCATGTCCACTCTATCTAGGCCTTTCATTATTCAGTTGGTTTCAATGAGATCCCCTTATTCTTCTAAACCACAGCAAGTATAGACCCACAGCCTTCAAAAGTTCATTACACATTAACCCTTTCATTCATCAGCTAATTCTCATGAATCTCCCCTGAACAATGGCAGCACATCCTTTCTTAGATAAGGGGCCCAAAACTGTTCTCAATACTCTATATACAGTCTAGCCAACACATTATAAAGCCTCAGCCTTTAATCTTGCTTTTATATTCTAGTCCTCTTGAAATGAATGTTAACATTGCATTTGCTTCCCTTTCTAGCATCTGAATCTGCAAGCTAACATTTAGGGAATCCTGCATGATAATTCAGTTCCCTCTATTTAAACGTTACCTTATTTATTTATATATCTACCTATTTATTTATTCATTTATCCATCCATGTATTTATTAATTTGTTTATGTATGTATTTATTTATTTATCTATGTATGTATGTATGGGATACAGCATGGCAATAGGCCCTAACAACCCTGCACCTTCCAATTACACACATGCAGCCAATTAACTTACTAACCCATATGCCTTTAGAACGTGAGGAAACAGGAGCACCTGGCGGAAACCCACCTGGTCACAAGGAGAACATGCTAACACCTCACAGACAGCAGTAGGAATTGAACCCGGGTCACTGGCACTGTAAAGTATTACGCTAACCACTACACTACTGTGCCATGCCAAATTTCTGGACTTGAATTCTGTGGATAGGCATCACTATATTTTATGTTTAACTTGTGTGATGAAGGAAGGAATTCTACCCTTCTGTAACACTTGCTTTTGTGATTCAAACAGATTTTGACTGGTGTTCTCCATTGACCAGAGAAAATACCCGAGCATTCACATGCTAGCATGTGTAAATACAAAAAGTTGCCAGTACATATTTCATCACATTTAAGTTTTACCTATATGATTAAAAGTACATATTAAACATTCCAAGCTTTCCTTGTACATACAGTGCTCTGTGCTCAGGGTTTACAAGCGAAAGATAAGACTGGCTCAAGCGACCCTTATGTCACAGTGCAAGTGGGTAAAACCAAAAGGAGGACTAAAACCATTTTTGGGAATCTCAACCCAAGCTGGGATGAAACTTTTCACTTGTAAGTACTGGATTACAATTTTTAAATGTTTACTATAAATTATCAAGTTGGGCAATTTTATAGTTTGCTTCCAAGTAGGATTTGCTAATAAGCAATATACTTGATAAAGGTGATATATATATATATTTATAATCACTGAATTCATACTTTCAAAGGTTACTGGTAAAAAGTAAGAATTGATTCAAGTGAAAGCAGTAAATGCTTGGTGTTACCAAAATAATAATCCTGAATCTTAACACAGTACAAATGATGCCATAAGAAGTCAGTGTCATTCAGTAATTTTCTACATCAGAATCAGGTTTAATGCCACTGATGTACAGTCAGTTGTGATTTTTTTTTGTTTTGTGGCAGCACTACACTACAATACATAAAATCACTATAAATTACAATAAGAAATATATATAAAAATTAAAATACTAGTGCGAAAGAGAGCATATAGAGTGAGGTTGTCTTTATGGGTTGCTTTATTGTTTGATTAGAAATCTGATGGTGGAGGAGTAGAAGATATTTTTAAAATGTTGAGTGAGTATCTGTTGTACCTCCTTCCTAATGATAGTAACATGAAGAGAGTCCGTCCTGTGTGATGTGCATCCTTAATGATGCATGCCACATTTTTGAGGGATCACCTTTTGAAATGTCCTGGATGGTGGTTAGGCCAGTGCATATGATGGAGCTGGCTGGGTGTGCAAACCAGGCCAACTTTTTGTAGTCCTGTGCAGTGCCCCTCCATACCAGGTGGTGATGCAACCAGTTAGAATGCTCTCCATGATATATCTGTAGACATTTGCTAGTCTTTGGTGACATACCAAATCCGAGTCCTGAACGATTTCATCTTTTCTTTCCTAATGACTTCCTTAGTTTCCTTCTGTAAGTTTTTAAAAGTCTTCCAGTCCTCATTTTTCCCACTAATTTTTGCTTCCTTGTACGCTGTTTCTTTTGCCTTTATTTTTGCCTTAACCTCTTGTTAGCCACATTTGTGCCATTTTTCCATTCATAATTTCCTTTTTTCTTGTATATATTTTTCCTGCATTTTCCTTATTTCTTGTCGGAATTTCATCCAATTTTGCTCTGCCGTCCCTCCATTTAGCTTTTCCAATCGACTTGGGCCAGTTCCTCTCTTATACTACTGTAATTTCCCCTGTTCCACTGAAATATCGATACACCTGATACCAGCTTCTCCTTTTCAAATTTGAAACTGAACTCAATCATATTATGATCACTACTTCCAAGGGGTTCCTTTACCTCCAGCTCCCTAATCGCCTCAGGTTCGTTACACAGCACCCAATCCAAAACAGCTGGTCCCCTGGTGGGCTTCTGGACAAGCTGCTCCAAAAAGCCATCCTGTAGGCATTCTACAAACTCCCTCTCCTGAGATCCATTACCTTCCTGACTTTCCCAATCCACTTTCATATTAAAATCCCCCATAATTATCTTGACATTTTCCTTCTGACACGCTTTTTCTATTTCCAGCTGCAACTTGTAGTCTGCATCCCGGCTGCTGTTTGGAGGCCTGTATATAACTGCTATTAGTGTCTTTTTACCCTTGCTATTTCTTAACTCTACCCATAAGGATTCTACCTCTTCTGATCCTATGTCCCTTCTTTCCTATTGATTTGATATCGTTACTTACCATCAGGGCCACACCACTCCCTTTACCTACCTTCCTCTCTTTCCTATACACTGTGTATCCTTGGATATTCAGCTCCCAATCATATCCATCATTTAGCCATGACTTGGTGTTGGCCACAATGTCATATCTTTTAACCTGCAGCTGTGCAGCAAGGTCATCCACTTTATTTCTAATGCTGCATGCACTTAAGTACAGTACATCAGTATCTGTTGCTGATTTTGCTATATTTCTATTTTGCAGGAAATTATCCTGTATATTCACCGGCCTGTCCTTCTTGCGATCTTTGCTGCACAGTATTTTTGACTTATTTCTATTTTCCTCTTCCTCGACCCTAACACCTTGGTTTCCTTCCCTTTGCCAACTTAGTTTAAACCCTCCCTAACAGCTATATTAAACAATCCCGCCAGGATATTAGTACCTTTTGGATTCAGGTGTAATCTCCATCTTTTTTGTATAAGTCATTCCTTCCCCAAAATAGATCTCAATGATTCAAGAATCTGAAGCCCTGCCCCCTGCACCAGTTACTTAGCCACACATTCATCTGCTTAATTCTGCCATTCTTACCATCATTAGCGCACAGCTCAGGCAGCAATCCTAATATTATTACTCTGGAGGTCCGGCTTTTCAATTTTCTTCCTAGCTCCCAGTAATCTTGCTTCAGGACCTCCTCTCTTTTTCTGTCTATGTCATTGGTACCAACATGTACCAAGACTTCCGGCTGCTCACCCTCTCTCCTCAGAATACTCTGGCCTCGATCTGAGACATCCCTTACCTGGGCACCAGGGAGGCAACACACCATCCGGGTATCCTTGTCCAGCTCGCAGAATCTCTTGTCCGTCCCCCTTACGATAGAATCCCCTATAGCTACTGAATTTCTTCTTGCTCTCTTGATTTTGGCACTGGGCAGAATGCCAGAATCTCGTTCACTGTGGTCCTCCTCTGTCAGGTCTACCTCTTCAACAGTATCCAAAACGATATATCAATTTCTGAGGGGGACTGTCCAAGGGGTTTTATCCACCACCTCTCTGTAGGTAGTATCTATCACCTCCTCACTTTCCCTAATTAGCCGAAGGTCATCAATTTCCATCTCCAGCTCCTTAACATGGTCCTTCAGGAGCTTCATCTCAGTGCACCTGGTGCAGATGTAATCCTTGGGGAGGCTGGGAGTCTCCCAGGGTCCCCACATCTGGCACTCCAAGCACAACACTAATCCTAGATGCATACCTCTAATGCTACTGTTTGTACTAAATACCAAAAAACTGTAACTTACTCCGTTATTATGAGACTCAACGGTCGCAGGAAGCCTCTTCCTGTCTCCGCCGAAGCCCGTTGAGCCAAAGCCCTTTCACTCCGCACCCTCTCACTCTGCAGCCTGCTCCAACGCTGCCCGCTCGATATGGCGGTTTTCTTTTTAAACTGTTCGCGCTCAACTGGCTGACGTCACACACCTGCGCAGTCTGACCTCTCTCCTACTCCGAGAAATAAAATGTCTTCTCGCTTAGCCTCTTACTGCTGTCTTCTTGATCCGAAGAGAAACAAAAATAAATCATGTGTGTGACTGTGTGTGTGTGTGTGTGTGTGTGTGTGTGTGTGTGTGAGAGAGAGAGAGAGAGAGAAAGGAGATGTTGAAGATGTTTTGAATCATAGAACATAGATATAGAACAGAACAGCACAGGAATGGGTCCTTCAGCCCATGATGTACCGAACAAATTAAACTAGTAATTTACTAATCTAATCCCTCCTCCCTACAAAATGTCCATATTGCTCCATTTTTGCATATTCAATTGCTTATCTAAGAACCCCTTAAATTCCTTTATCATACTTGCCTCCACTACTACCCCTGGTAGTGCATTCTAGGCATTGAATATATTCTGTTTATAGTGCTCTTTCCACTGAGAGTGTGCCACAGTGTTGGAGAGACTCAGTTTTTGGGTGGTGGATAAAGTCACCGTCATGCAGGTTGCTTTATTAGAGTAGAGTATTAATGTATTATTAGAGCTGCACCCTATTGTGCCTCTAGACATAAGGCACAGCAGGCTTTCACTGTGCCTTACCAGTCCAGATAATGAGGTTTTGGAGCTATCTGGCAAACTGGGCTACCCTGAGCAGGAAAGGGATTTTATGGGGATAGTGGGAGCAGTTTTGCACCTTCTTATTCCATAAACATGTTTCTACCTTTTTGCAAAAATTCTACATTGGTGTATTCTTCTGAGAGGCTCCTTAAAGCACACCTCTAATATCTTCTCCATCTGATGAAGTGTCGCCTTTGCCAAGATTCTGCAGAGTTCCTTGGGACATCTTCAATAGTTCAATAGTTCCTTCTTGCTGCTTAAGGTACAATGTGAATACCAGTTCAAACAAATGCAGAAAATGCGGGAAACACTAACTGAGATGACATGTAATTTGTTGTTTAGTGGAAGCAGTATGGTGCAAGAGTTGAAATTTCTGTCAGTTACTAAAATAAATAGTGAAGATGGGGTGGTGTTGATGGACCATTTTGTTAGAAAGGTGCTAAAGCTGTTTCTGAATCATTGTGTGTGGATCTTTAGCCTTAGTTACCAACATGCTGTTAGTTTCTTTTGTTCCTGAATGAATGGGTATCTTCTTCTATTCCTCTGACTATCAAGTCTTCTTATATCATCTAGAAGCCATATAAACCAAGGCATTCTCTAAATTAAATAGAGTTAAGTTTTCAGCTTTTCCTAGCCTTTTTTCCATGACAAGATCCTTACTGAGCAACAAGCTCTGATTACTGAATCTGTCCCATTTCTTGTTTCAATGTGGAAAATCTAGTTTTCTATCTAGAAAACCCAGAGCAAATCTGGTTTAACCACAGGAATATCAACATAAGTTTAAAAAATCAGATTAGTATTGAAATGAAGATTAGATGCTTAATTATCATGAGGTTTCAACTATTCTTGTTTAAATCATTATGGAACTGATCACTATTTGTTGTAAATTATGACACCTATTTGGGTCTGGTAATGATAAGCAGAGAAATCAAGGGCGCGCTGTGTAGCTTTTTCCATTGTTTATTATCCTGAGCCTTTTTGCCTTATCTGTATTCAAACGAGGGAGTACAGGTGTCCCCCGCTTTTCGAACGTTCGCTTTACGAAACCTCGCTGTTATGAAAGACCTAGATTAGTACCCTGTTTTCGCTTTTAGAAGGTGTTTTCACTGTTACGAAGAAAGGCAGCGCGCGTCCCGAGCAGCCGCTCTCCCTGGATTCGGAATGGCATTGCTTTAATACATGCCTGTGAGCAGGCATTAGCAAGATGAGTTCTGAGGTATTGGAAAAGCCTAAAAGAGCTCATAAGGGTGTTACACTTACTGTAAAACTAGACATAATTAAGCGTTTCGATCGTGGTGAACGAAGCAAGGACAAAGTGAGTTTGGCTTGTGGAAGCTGACGAAGATGATGTTGAAGAGCTTTTGGCATCCCGTGACCAAGAACTGATAGATGAAGAGCTGATGCAGTTGGAAGAGGAAAGGATAACAATCGAAACTGAATGCAGCAGCGAACTGAACGTGAGGCAACTGCATGAGATTTTCGCTGCAATGAGAAAGTACGACTTTAATTTTGAAAGGGTACGTAGGTTTAGAGGATATTTGCAGGATGGTTTGAGTCCTTACAAACAACTGTATGATAGAAAAATACACAAGGCTCAGCAGTCAAGCAAGCCTTCCACGTCAGCCACAGCAGACGACGAACCTTGATCCTCGACATCAAGGCGGGCAGTCATAGGAGAAGATGAGCTGCCTGCCCTGATCGACGATGAGATGACACCCCAGTGTCCCACCACCTGTGCCCCGGACAGATACTGTACCGATTCGTGGAAAATGCAGCAGTAGCCGGGAGGCACACAGCACATCTTTAAGAAAAAAGCCAAAATAAACAAGCTAATTAATTAGGTGCCGCTGACACGTAATTGTCAGCCCAGATCAGTGCCGATTTCTGATTGCCTTGCCTCCGATCTGGGCCGACAATTACATGTCAGCGGCACCTAATTAATTAGCTTGTTTATTTCGGCTTTTTTCTTAAAGCTGTGCTGTGTGCCTCCCGGCTACTGCTGCATTCTTCGCGGAAATGTATCGGGGTGGGGGCCACTGCACCACCCAACCTGCGATGACTCAGCCTAACACACCATCATCAGTTTGCTTGGCACGCTGCCTTCCCGATTCCAGTAAGTATACTACACTGTACATACATTATTTCTACTTTACATAGGTTGTGTATTTTCACGTGTTATTTGGTAGATTTGGCAGCCTCATAGCTTAAAGGCTACTGGAGAGCGCGTTTATGCCAACAGCGCTTGCGTGAGATTTTCGCTACGGAGATCTGTGCAGGCAACCGTTGTAGAGAAGTATTTCTACTTTGTATAGGCTGTGTATTTATCATATCATTCCTGCTTTTACTATATGTTACTGTTATTTTAGGTTTTATGTGTTATTTGTCATGATTTGGTAGGTTATTTTTGGGTCTGCAAACGCTCACAAAATTTTCCCATACAAATAAATGGTAATTGCTTCTTCGCTTTACGACATTTCGGCTTATGAACTGTTTCATGGGAACGCTCTACCTTTGGATGGCGGGGGAAACCTGTATTGTCCAAACTATGGAGTTGGAAAAAGAATTTAAACAGATTAGGACAATAGGCAAAGAAGTGGCAGATGGAATATAGTGTAGCAAAGTGTATGGTCATGCAAGTTAGTAAAAGGAATAAAGGCGTAGTAGGTTTTCAAAATGGAGAAAAGTCAGAAATATGAGGGACAAAGGGACTTCGGAGTCCTTGTATAAGATTCCCTCAAGGTTAACTTGCAGGTTGAATCAGTGGTAAGAAAGGCAAGTGCAATGCTAGCATTCATTTTGAGAAGACTAGAATATGAATGCAAAGATGTCATGCTGAGATTTTATATATGACGTTGGTGAAACTGTACTTGGAATATTGTGAGTAGTTTTGGGCCCTAATCTAAGAAAAGATGTGATGGCATAGGAGAGGGTCCAGAGGAGTTTCACAAGAATGATCCCAAAAATGAAAGGATTAATCTATGAAGAGTGTTTGATGGCTCTGGGCCTATACTTGCTGGAGTTCAGAAGATTGTTGGGGTGGGGGGGGTCTCTTTGAAACATATTGAATATTAAAAGGCTTAGGTAGAGTGGATGTGGAGAGGATTTTTCCTATAGTGGGAGCTAGGACCAGATAGCACAGCCTCAAATAAAGGGACTGATTTAGAACAGAGATGAAGAGGAATTTCTTTAGCTAGAGGATGGTGAATCTGTGGAATTCATTGCCACAGATGGCTGTGGAGGCCAAGTTATTGGGTATATTTAAAGTAGAGGCCACAAGGACATCAAAGTTTACAGGGAGATCAGGAGAATGGGGTTGAGAGTATGATGTGAGTCCTTGACGCGGATAGTTTGGACCCAAGTGCTGGAGTATCCAAAGCAAGGATTAAGACATGGTATCAAACTACATCGAGAACTGAGCACAAACAAATGCTAGATGATATCAGTAGTAGGGCTTATGATTGAGCACTGAACCTCAGTTCAGATACTCTTTAAGTACTCAATTTTTGGTGCCCAAAACATGATTACCAGTTAGCGGGACCATCCTGAAGCCTTAAAGGGACCATGTCAGCTAGCTATACTCTGGAGAGTTAGAGCATCTAACTGGCACAGTTGAGAGCTTCTCATAACAGAACCCCCTCCTCTACGGCTGACTTCTGTCGGCCCTGGCTGCCGGGAGAGGTGGTGATGGTAATCATATATGGAAGCCAGATCCAAGATGGCTCTTTCAGACACTTCCCCAGTCTACGAGGTATTGCCAAACTCCTCAAACCGTGCACGAGTCCAAAAGCCTTATCACAGTGAAGACCTGTACCCCCTCAATAGATCTGGGTGGTGGTGGGGCTGATGCAGGCAAGTTGTAATTCAGAGATTTGGAAGGTGGGATTGATCTTTAGGGTCTTGGGGAGCTGTAAGGTGTAAGCCATCGGATTTACTTTCCTCGGGACTTTGAAGGATCCAATGAATTTCAGTGCCAACTTTCTCGATTCTACCCTGAGAGGCAAGTCATGAGTGAACAGCCAGACTTGTTGCCCAGGCTGTAAAGCAGGTCCATGTCATCTCCTTCTGTTCGCCTAGGTCTCCACTTTCCAGGTAGAGGCCAGCAAAATCTCTCTTGCCCTAATCCATTTTTGCTTGCAGCGTTGGATGAGTTCTTCAACCGCAGGGACCCACTTCAGCCTCTTGTTCTGGAAAGAGAGGCGGAGGATAACCAAACTGGCACTGGAGCAGTGACGTTCTTGTGCGCTGAATACTGTGAGGTAGTGTGCGTGATCTCTGCCCACATCAAATGGACACACCACACATCAGGTCTTTCTGAGGCCAGGCATCTTAGAGTACCTTCTAAACTTAAGTTGGTCTGCTTTGTCTGGCTGTTGGACTGTGCGTGAAACTCAGAGGAAAGGCTTGCTGTAGCCCCTATCAGCTTACAGAATGCCCTCAAGAAATGTGATGTGAATTCTGGACCACAATCCAAGATAATGTCCACCAGGATCCTAAAGATCTAGTCCAGGACAATTTTGGCCATATCCCTCGCAGACAATAGTTCCTCCAAGGCAATGAACTTACAGGATTTTGATAACCGGGGACAATTACTATGATTAATGGTGGAAGACCGTGACAGTCCATAGAGATGTGTGCCCGTGGCCTTTCCAGAACAAGTAGGGGGTGGAGGAACCCTTGAGGTTGGGTACGAGCTCCTTGTTCCAGGCACACACCTTGCATGCTGCACATACTGGTGAACTTCCTTTGTCATTCTGGGCCACCAATATCTCCTCTTGATAAACTCGAGGGTCTTGGCAATCCCTGGGTGTGTGGTCATTCTGGGTGAATGTCGGCATTGAGATACCTGGAACTGGACGGAATCTGAGACGAACACTGAGAAATCTCCCCTTGCGCTTGCGCCTTGCGATCAAGAGTTCCAGTTCTTCGACAAATTGGCACTAGTACCCTGGCTTGGACAAAATGGCAGTAGGGTGCTCCTCTTGTTCTGGTTTATCAAATTGACGGGACAAGGTATCTGGCTTCTGTTTTTTTGACCCCGGTCAACAGGTCAGGATGAAATCAAAGCAGTTAAAGAACAAAGAACACCCAATTTAACTGGAATTCAGCCTCTTGGCCTCCTGAATATAAGCCAGGTTCATGTGGTCATCCAAATGATAAAAGGGTTCTTGGCCTACTGCAGCCATTCCTCCAAAGCTAACTTAACTGCAAGAAGCTCCGGATTCCCGGTATCATAGCTCCTCTCTGTTGGGGATAGCCGCCTGGAGAAGAATGCATATGGATGCAGTTTATTGGCCAATGGTGATAATTGAGACAAAACGCCACCCATGCTGATGTCTGAGGCGTCCACCACCACAATGAAGGGAAGGTCCGGGTTAGGAGAAACCAAGATCTGTTATGAACCACTGTTTAAGCTCTGCAAAAGCAGCCTCCACTTCATTAGTGCAGACAAAAAGGCTCGTGGATTTCTTTCTTTCTTTTCAAATCTTATTATTATCCAAAATTAACATGAGTACATCGAAGTAAGCAAAACTTACAATGTCTCAAGAAAAAAAACATTATTTTAAAGATTGAAAACATTTTGGTGATAAAAAACCCTACTAAGCAAGAAAAAATGGGGGAAAACCCCCCTAAGGTGTTCAACCCCGGAGCCATATGTCATACAAAAAGCTTCTATAGATAAACATCAAACTGTCAGCAAGAAAAAAAAAAGTACCAAAAATTTACAATTAGATCGTGGAGGAAATCTATCAATTAACTCGAATGATAATAATGACCAAATGAACCCCATCTTTTCTCAAAATCAAACATATGTTCAAAGGTTCAACTTCTAATTTTCTCCAAACTAAGACATAGCTTCACTTGAGAGAACCAGTGTGACAAAGTGGGAGCTGATGTATCCTTGCACTTCAATAAAACGGCCCTCCTAGCTATTAATCTAACAAATGCAATAACATGTTGGTTATACACAGAGATACTACGGATATTTTGAGGAATTATTCCAAAAAGCACAGTTAATTTGTTAGGTTGTAAATTAATTTTAGGTGTTTTAGAAATTGTCGAAAAACTGACTTCCAGAATCGTTCCAATATAGAACAAGACCAAAACATGTGTGTCAGTGTAGCTGTCTCAGTTTTACATCTATCACAATAACTATCAACATTAGGAAATATTTTAGACAGTCTCTCCTTCGTCAAATGGTAACAATGTACAATTTTAAATTGAATCAGTGAGTGACAAGCACAGATCGAAGAAGAGTTAACCAGCTTCAGAATCTGTGTCCAATCCTCCGTCATAAAAGTCAAATTGAGTTCCTTTTCCCAAACTTGCTTAATCTTAAATAAAGGACGATATCCCATTGTAATAGTAAATTATAAATTCTTCCAATGGAATCCTTCATTGAAGGGTTCATACTCATAATAGTATCTAACAGGACAGCATCCAATATGTAAGGAAAATTACTTAAATATGTTTGTAAGAAATATCTAACTTGAAGGTACTATAAAAAGTGTGAGTATGAAAGAGAATATTTATCAACTAATTGTTCATATGACACCAATCTTTAAATAAATCCAAAAAAGAATTAATACCTTTATTTTTCCAAAGTAAAAAAATTGGATCACTCAAAGAAGGCTTAAAAAAGTAATTTCGATAAATTAAGCTACAAAGTTTAAATTTTTTAAGACTAAAAAAATTGCGGAACTGGAGCCAAGTTTGTAAAGAATGCTTAATCACAGGGTATTAGTTTACATTAGCAACTTTAGCTAATTATATAGGTAAAGCAGCTCCCAGTAATGAGATTAAATAAAACTGTTTCACAGTTTTCAATTCCAAGTCTACCCAAATTGGCCGATCATTCTTATCAACCCAATATAACCAAAAGGACATGTATCGCACATTAACAACCCAGTAATACATTCTTAAATTAGGCAAAGCGAGACCTCCATCCTTTTTCAACTTTTGTAAGTGACATTTACTAACACTTGGTCTTTTATTATTCCAAATAAAAGATAAAATAATAGAATCAATCTGATCAAAAAACTTCTTAGTCAAAAAAACAGGAATATTCTGAAATAAATATAAAAATTTTGGTAAAATCATCATTTTGACTATATGGATGCAACCGACAAGTGAAAATGTAAATCTACTAAATAAATACTTCATAGAGTCTACCAAGGAAACAAAATTGGCTTTATAAAGATGCTCATATTTTTTAGTGATTGTAACACCAAAATATCTAAAATAATTCATGACTTTGAAAGGAGTATTATCATATATAGAAACAGATTCATTTAAAGGAAACAATTCACTTTTACTAAAATTTATTTTATATCGTGAAAAATCTCCAAGTTCATTAAATAATTTTAGCAAGGCAGGAATAGATTCCTCAGGATTAGATATATAAACCAATAAATCGTCAGCATAAAGAGAAATGGTCTCATTCACAAAAATTCCATAAATATTTTTAGCTTCACGAAGAGCAATAGCAAAGGGTTCTAATATTAAATTAATTAACAAAGGACTTAATAGACAACCTTGTCTTGTCCCCCGTGAAAGCTGAAAAAAAGGAGACCTACAGTTATTAGTAATAACAGTAGCAATAGGAGATTTATATATCATTCTAATCCAATTATTAAAATTAACACCAAAGCCAAATTTCTTTAAAACATTAAATAAATATTTCCATTTGACTCGATCGAATGCTTTTTCAGCATCCAAAGAGACGACACATTATGGAGTTTTAAAAGAGGACGAATATATAATGTCAAATAGTCTCCAAACATTTGAAAAAGAATAACAACCCTTTATAAAGCCTATTTGATCTTTAAAAATAATTTTACCCAAAATATTCTCCAACCGATTGGCCATTATCTTTGACAGGATCTTAGCATCGACATTCAATAATGAAATAGGTCTGTATGAGGCACAATCAGTAGGATCTTTATCCTTTTTAGGAATTAAAGAAATAGAAACCTCATAGAAAGTAGAGGATAAATCACCTTTCACAAAAGAATCCTTAAACATTTCCAACATATAGGGAGAAAGCAATTTTCCAAATTTTTTGTAAAATTCTACAGGACAGTCATCAAGTCCAGGGGTCTTACCAGATTGCATTGAAAAAATAGCTTTATGAATTTTGGGTTCAGTAATTTGGGCATCAAGAGTTTTTTGATCCTCAACAGAAATTTTAGGAAAAGCAATCTTTCGTAAGAAAGCATTCATTTTAGAAGAATCTGCTGGACATTGGGACTTATAAAGTTCAGTATAAAATCTTGAAAAATCTTATTAATTTCTTCATATTTGCAAGCCAGGGTACAATCTTTCCTATGAATTTTCAAAATTTGCCTTTTGGCTCTCACCGTTTTTAATTGAGATGCAAGCAGTTTATTATTTTTATCTCCAAACATATAAAATTGGCTCTTTAACTTAAGCAAATAGCCTTCAATAGGATGAGTCAATAATAGCTTATATTGTGATTGAAGTTCCACAGTTTGTTTGAATAAATCAGTATTAAGGGAAATTGCATAAATATTATCTAACTCTTTATTTTGTTTTGAAATCTTATCTAATTCTACCTTAGTCTGTTTTCCAAGCTTAGCTGAATAAGAAATGATCTGACCACATAAAAATACTTTAAATGTATCCCATAAAATTAATTTGGATGTACCCCCATATCATTAAAAAGAAAAAAATTCTTTTATCTGGGTTTCAATGAAACTGACAAAGTCAGAGTTTTGCAATAATGTCTGAGACATGCGCCATGATGGACAGGCAAGAATGACATCATCAAATTCAAAAGACAAATTCAGAGGCGCATGATCAGATATAGCAATAGCGTCATATTCACAATTTTTAACACTAGGCAAGAAGCAAGGATCGATTATAATATATCCTTGAATATTTTTATAAACATGTGAAAAGAAAGAATATTCTCTGTTATCAGGGTGTAGATACCTCCATAATTCAATCAATCCAAAATCGGTCAAAAAGGAGTTAATAAATGACGCAGACTGATTTGGAAGTCGCTGATTGGTTGAGCTCTTGTCAATCAAAGGATTTAAACAACAGTTAAAATCCGCACCCGTTATCAACATATATTCATTTAAATCAGGTAGTATAGCAAATAACAGGAATTCTGCAGATGCTGGAAATTCAAGCAACATACATCAAAGTTGCTGGTGAACGCAGCAGGCCAAGCAGCATCTATAGGAAGAGGCGCAGTCGACGTTTCAGGCCGAGACCCTTCGTCAGGACTAACTGAAGGAAGAGTGAGTAAGGGATTTGAAAGCTGGAGGGGGAGGGGGAGATGCAAAATGATAGGAGAAGACAGGAGGGGGAAGGATAGAGCCGAGAGCTGGACAGGTGATAGGCAAAAGGGGATACGAGAGGATCATGGGACAGGAGGTCCGGGAAGAAAGACAAGGGGGGGTTTGACCCAGAGGATGGGCAAGAGGTATATTCAGAGGGACAGAGGGAGAAAAAGGAGAGTGAGAGAAAGAATGTGTGCATAAAAATGAGTAACAGATGGGGTACGAGGGGGAGGTGGGGCCTAGCGGACGTTAGAGAAGTCAATGTTACCTCCCTTACCACCATTCAGGGCCCAGTCCTTCCAGGTGAGGCATCACTTCACCTGTGAGTCGACTGGGGTGATATACTGCGTCCGGTGCTCCCGATGTGGCCTTTTATATATTGGTGAGACCCGACGCAGACTGGGAGACCGCTTTGCTGAACATCTACGCTCTGTCCGCCAGAGAAAGCAGGATCTCCCAGTGGCCACACACTTTAATTCCACATCCCATTCCCATTCTGACATGTCTATCCACGGCCTCCTCTACTGTAAAGATGAAGCCACACTCAGGTTGGAGGAACAACACCTTATATTCCGTCTGGGTAGCCTCCAACCTGATGGCATGAACACTGACTTCTCTAACTTCCGCTAGGCCCCACCTCCCCCTCGTACCCCATCTGTTACTCATTTTTATGCACACATTCTTTCTCTCACTCTCCTTTTTCTCCCTCTGTCCCTCTGAATATACCTCTTGCCCATCCTCTGGGTCAAACCCCGCCTTGTCTTTCTTCCCGGACCTCCTGTCCCATGATCCTCTCGTATCCCCTTTTGCCTATCACCTGTCCAGCTCTCGGCTCTATCCCTCCCCCTCCTGTCTTCTCCTATCATTTTGCATCTCCCCCTCCCCCTCCAGCTTTCGAATCCCTTACTCACTCTTTCTTCAGTTAGTCCTGACGAAGGGTCTCAGCCTGAAACGTCGACTGCGCCTCTTCCTATAGATGCTGCTTGGCCTGCTGCGTTCACCAGCAACTTTGATGTATGTTGTTAGTATAGCAAATACCTTTTTTAAAAAAAGGATCATCTAAGTTAGGACCGTACAAATTGACTAAAACAACTTTTCTGTTACAGATCACTCCTTTAACAATTAAAAATCTACCATTAAAATCTGACTCAATATCCTCTTGAGTAAATATATTGGATTTAATAAAGATGGACACACCCTTAATTTTACTCTGAGAAGTGGAGTGAAACTGCAAATCCCTCCACCATCCAAAAAATCTATTTTGATCTCCCGCCCTGATATGTGGCTCTTGAGCAAAAATTATATCAGGTTGGAATTGGTTAATGATTTTAAAAGTCTTTTTTCATTTGATAGGATGATTCCAACCACAGACATTCCAACTTATTACATTAATCCGTTTAAATACCATACTATAATTTTATTCATGCGCAGAGCACATACCAGTATGGGATGATCAAAAATGGCGGCGATGAAGAATACAACCACATAAAAAACACACATGCTCTAGAACCACCCAATGGGAAAAAACTCCTAACTCTAACCCTACCCTCCTCCCCCCAAAGCCCGAAAAAAGGCAGGCACCCTATGATAGAATACAAGCCAGGGACCACTCTGTCTGTACAGAAAAAATTTTTAAAAGATTCTCTCTCCCTCCCCCAGTTAAAAAAAAACTGACTGACCTTATAAGAGGAATGATAAAATCTCAACAAAGGGAAGTGTTTACATTCCAGGATCAACAAGCTATCCCATATTTATATTTAATCTTTTTTTAAACAAGAAAGAACCAAAATAATGTTATCTCTTAAAAAGAAAAACCTGCGCCATTTTTAAATTTAACATTAAATCCCTAAAAAAATACTTTATATTCGGTTATAAGACGCTATAATAAAGCAGAAAAAAAGTTAATAGCATATTTAACCCAACTAAATTTTCAAAAATACCAATTAATAATATCATAAGTAATTGAACCCACCCCTAAATATATATATAAAAGAAGCCCCATTAGTAGGAAAATCTACCAATTAATTAATTAAGAAAGAAACCAAAAAAGACATCAAACCAGATATTAGGTTAAAGAAACAAGTCCCTTTATCTTCTTTTTCTCAGTCGAATGTCCAAGTAACCATTTAAACAGTCATACTTGAACCATAGATGTTCTTTTCAAAAAAAAAACAATAATTCATTCATAAGGCCAGTGATGTTGTGGGGATGGAACTGAACTCTCTGACGGTGGTGTCTGAAAAGAGGGTGCTGTCCAAGTTGCATGCCATCTTGGACAATGTCTCCCATCCACTACATAATGTACTGATTGGGCACAGGAGTACATTCAGCCAGAGACTCATTCCACCGAGATGCAACACTGAGTATCATAGGAAGTCATTCCTGCCTGTGGCCATCAAACTTTACAACTCCCCCCTTGGAGGGTCAGACACCCTGAGCCAATAGGCTGGTCCTGGACTTATTTCCTGGCATAATTTACATATTACTATTTAATTATTTATGGTTTTATTACTATTTAATTATTTATGGTGCAACTGTAACAAAAACCAATTTCCCTCGGGATCAATAAAGTATGACTATGACTATATGCAATAATGAACAAATCTCCTTATCTTTTTTTATTAGTCTCTCAATGAAATATCCAAGTAACTTTCATAAATCTTCTTTCCAAAATGCCAATAATATACAGATAACCAAACAACCTTTCAGACAGTTCATCCGGCAGGTATAGTTTGAACGAACTCCAGTGCAGCTTTTGGATCAAAAATGTACGAATAGGAGAGTTAGGAGGAAAAACTTTAGTTCTTGTTGGGTAACGCAAAGAAGTAAACAGTTTCTTATCATATGCCTGTTTCATTACCGGAGCAAATCTTGATCTTTGTTCCATTACCTCCTTCGGATAATCCTGATAAAAACGGAGCTCAGATTCCTTAAATCTAAAAACTCTGTTTTCTTGCCTGTCGCATTATTTGATCTTTAATTTTAAAGTGCTGAAAACAAACCACAACAGACCTTGGTTTACTTGGATCTTTAAATTTCGAAATAAAAGCTCTGTGTGCTCTTTCTATAGTAGGCAGCTGTGATAATATGGTAGGAAATAAGGTATGAAAAAGCTTACCAAAGTATGCAGTTAAATCTTCATCTTCAGCTCCTTCTTGCAGCCCAACAATTCGTATATTCCTTCAGCGAGACCTAGTTTCCAGGTCTATAATCTTAATTTGTTATCTTTCCAAACGAGTTGTAGCTTCAAACAATTTTTGCTTAGTTATCTTCAATTCCTCTTCGTGTGTAATAGCTTGAGTTTCCAAGTCTTTTAAGTTTTCCCAGAAATGACTTCATTTCATTACTGTTCTTTTCCAGTTGACCCATTCTGATCTTTAATTGAATTCAGTGTCCGAACCATATCTTCAGCCCATGGTGGCATTTCATCAGATCTTTCCTTTTGCATCTTTCCTTTCCCATAGCCTTTGTCACTAGGTTCAGACAAGTTCTTCCCGTTCCTCATAGACATAGACATATTGTTCCCCCTCAAGAATCAGCAAATAAAAATTTTAAATTCGAAGTTTGAACTAGGAGGAGAGGAACAAAATTAAGAGCAGTACAAAACTGCTGCTACTCCATTTGCAGACAGGTGCGGTCTCCAGGCCCACGGATTTCTTAGTTAGCACCATCAGCTGAGTTGATGAACTTCTGGTAGAAGTTTGCAAACTGCAGGAATCATTGGACGTGTTTGATAATGGTGGTGGCCGGTCTTTCACTGCCTGGTCTTGGTGGGATCCATCTTGAGATTGCCATTGATGAAACCCAAAAATAAAGCAGTCATCACATGAAATTCGGACTTAGCCAATTTGACATAAAGTCCATGGTATAGAAGCCTCTAAAATGTCCCTGATGTGAGCGACATGCTCCTCCATGGGCTTTGAGAATATTAGGATAACACTCAGGTACAAACCCCATTTCCAGAAAAGTTGGTATATTTTCCAAAATGCAATAAAAACAAAAATCTGTGATATGTTAATTCATGTGAACCTTTATTTAACTGACAAAAGTACAAAGAAAAGATTTTCAATAGTTTTACTGAACAACTTAATTGAATTTTGTAAATATACACAAATTTAGAATTTGATGGCTGCAACACACTCAACAAAAGTTGGGACAGAGGAATGTTTACCATTGTGTTACATCACCTTTCCTTTTAATAACGCTTTTTAATCGTTTTGGAACTGAGTATACTAATTGTAGTAGATTTGCAATTGGAAATTTTGTCCATTCTTGCTTGATATAAGACTTCAGCTGCTCAACAGTCCGTGGTCTCCGTTGTCTGATTCTCCTCTTCATGATGCGACATTCATTTTCAAAGTCAATGGTCCTTTCACATACATGCAACTCACCCATGCCGTGGGCACTGATGCACCCCCATACCATCACAGATGCTAGCTTTTGCACCTTTCGCTGATAACAACTTGGATGGTCGTTTTCATTTTTGGCACGAAGAATTCAACATCCGTTTTTTCCGAAAACTAGCTGAAATGTGGACTCATCTGACCACAGCACACGGTTCCACAGTCTTTCGGTCCATCTGAGATGAGCTCAGGCCCAGAGAACTCACCGGTGTTTCTGCATAGAGTTGATGTCTGGCTTCCTCCTTGCGTAATATAGTTTCAAGTTGCATTTCTTGATGCAGTGACGGACTGTGTTGAGTGACAATGGTTTTCTGAAGTACTCCCGAGCCCAAGTGGCTATAATTGTCACAGTAGCATGAAGGTTTCTTAGGCAGTGCCGCCTGAGGGCTCGAAGATCACGCACATTCAACAGTGGTTTCCAACCTTGCCCTTTACGCACTGAGATGTCTCTGAATTCTCTGAATCTTTTCACAATATTATGAACTGTAGATGTTGAAAGACATAAATTTTCTGCAATCTTGCATTGAGAAATGTTCCTTTTGAACTGACTAACAATTCTCTCACGAATTTTGGCACAAAGGGATGAGCCATGACCCATTCTTGCTTGCAAAAACTGAACTTTTGATGGGCACTACTTTTTTACCCAGTCATGATACCCCACCTGCCACCAATTAGCCTGCTTAATGTGGAGTCTTCCAAACCGGTGTTACTTGAATATTCTGTGCACTTTTCAATCTTATTTTAACTGTCCCAACTTTTGTTGAGTGTGTTGCAGCCATCAAATTCTAAGTTTGTGTATATTTACAAAATACAATTAAGTTGGCTAGTAAAAGTATTGAAAATCTTTTCTTTGTACTTTTGTCAGTTAAATAAAGGTTCACGTGAATTAACATATCACAGATTTTTGTTTTTATTGCATTTTGGAAAATATCCCAACTTTTCTGGAAATAGAGTTTGTAAACAAAGGCATACTTATGGAGAGTAGCCTAGAGCATATCATTTATAAAGGCCTGAAAATGTGCCGGAGAGTTCATCAGGCTGAGGACATAACCAAGTACTCGTAGTGCCCTGTCAGTGTATAGAATGCAGTCTTCCACTTATACAGACCAGACTGTATGGTCTAGTTTTGTGAATACTCTTGTTCCTTGGCGCATTTCGAAGGCTGTATTCATGAGTGGAAGGTGGAAATGATTCTTGGCTATTATGCAGTTTAATTCGTTATAATCAATGCAGGGCCATAGGCTCCCATCTTCCTTTTATACGAAGAAGAAGCCTGCACCCCGGCGGGTGAGGTGGAGGGCTGAATGAAGCTTTTATCCAGAGCTTCCTTTATATGCTGTTCTGTTGTGCTTCTTCCTGGGCCTGAGGATGCATAGAATCAACCCTGTGGGGGACCATTACTGGGCAACTGGTCTATAGCACAGTTGTAGGGTCGGTGCAGTGGAAGAGTTGAGGGTTTTCCCCTGCTGAAGACCTCCTCCAAGTCTTTCTAGATGAAAGGGAATTCGACCAGTTTGGGTGATCCTATCTCCTCTGGACCTTCCTTCAAGGATGACGCCTGAGGCTTCTTAGCTGGCAGGGGTGATTTGACGGTCTTCAGAGTCCTCTACCTAGGTTCACAAAAGTACGATGCATTGGGACTGGGCTTGGACTGGCTTTCTTTGACAGTCCCACTTTAAATTTGCCAGGTGATTATTGAGATGAGTGGACTGGTCGACCAGAATCTCTAAGTTCTCTGTTGGCTTTCCCAAGGTGAGGGCATCTTTCAGTTCATCTCGGAGTCTGAGGTGGCATAGAGTGGCTATGGCCTCCCTGTTCCAGCCGTTCTCTTGGGCCAAGGTCTGAAATTTGATTTCGTAGTCGGCTGCTGAGCATCAGCCCTGTCATAATCTTCATCAGACTGTCTGAGTCTTGGCTGGCTCCTCATGGTAGTCATGAATTCCTCCGAATCTGAGCAAATCTCTCACCCTTATTCCCAATGCACGGTAGCCCAGGCCAGGGCTCTTCCAGAAAGTAGAAAGATAATGAAGGTCGCCTTTCTGCGCACTGAAGGGAACCAAGATGGCTGGATTTTAAATACTACTGAGCATTGGATGAGGAAGTTGTGACCAGAATCTGAGTCACCGTCAAATCTCTCTGGTGTTAGAAGATGTACTAGCTCTGCTGAGTGACCGACTGGCTCTCCCAGACTCTGACTTCCTGCTTGTGAAGGTTGATATACAGCTACCTGGAGGTTGTGTATCACCAGACTCTGATTGGGAAATCCTCTTCTTGTGGCTGGCCACAGTGGATGAAAGACTCTTAGTACCCCACTGGGATTGAGATACAGTATCAAATTAGATCAAAAACTGAGCACAAAACAAACGCTAGAGGATGTCACTAGTCTGGCTTATGATTGAGCACCAAACCTCAGTTCAGGTGCTCTTTAAAAAATTCTTGGTGCACTAAATATGATTGTAAATTAGCAGGACCATGCTGAACCCTTAAAAGGGGTCACTCCAGCTATCCACAGAGAGCTAGAATGGCTAAATCCCAGAAGCTAGAGCATCTTGTAACAGAAAGAGGTATAATAAGTGGGGTGGCGGTTAGCCTGGTCCGTGCTGTATCGCTAAATAATTAAATAAATATAATTGGTCATGATGGTTTGGCAGAGTAGACTTGATGGGCTACTGGTCTATTTCTGTTCCTATGTCTTGTGTTCTTATGATATCCATTTTAAAAGAAGATTTGGTTCTAGTCTTGTCCTATCTTACCTTTGGTTATACTGTAAGGTACAATACAATGGAGTTCCTTCTTACTTCCTGCCCTAGATTTGTAGAAACATTGATAGCTATTGGAACTATAGATGAAATCAGATTTCTAAATTTGTTAGCATTTGAGTCACCAATGTAGGTTAGCTGAAGATGTTAGCCAGAGATACACAGATGTTTGTCCATTGGTAGAATCAGTGATTGTAAATCCTCACCTAAATCTCTGTTTAGCAGCTGTTCTGAGTGTAATGAAAAAAAGCTTAACCATCTAAATGCAGTAAAAAAAAATGTAATATAATTTTCACAAGATATAGAAAACATATAATGCTCAAAATCAGCTTCAGGCCCATAATTATACAATTTATTCACAAAGGGTCAATATTGGACCCACGCTACTCTTTCCTCTTCCCTGAAGCTGCTGCTCCCTAAAATCAATGTACAGATGGCAGCAGAGGAAGGTGAATGAGCTGCATTAAATTTTCATGGCGATGTATGAATTCATGTTCAGCATGTTCATTGCTTTGTTTCCAGTGCTTAGCATTTTGATCTCTATTCATCAGTGTTGCTATAATTGTAGTTTCTAGTGTGCTGCAGACTTTGATTCCATTGACCTCAGCATCTTCAGATGTCATCAACGGAAGGGTGTTAAGGAGCTGGGTGATGCAGAAGTGATACCCAGCAGGAGTAGCATCCCTGGGTTCATTACATGATATTTTGAACTTTCTCATCTGACATCAGCTGAGTCACAGAAAATGAGACCTGATAATCTTGAGCATCTTGTTTAAAGAGACTGCTCTATGCATAAGGATGAATGTATGCCAAATATGGCCCACAGCCAGTTACTAAGTAACTAAACATCAGGAGGTGCTTCCAAGGTGAAAGGGGAAAGGTTATGAGATCTTGGGTCGAATTAATTTATGGCAACATCAAGTATTTTTCCAGGTTCAAATAATAACACATGGATGTCTAGAAACTCTTCCCCAGGTAATATACTACATAATCACATCAGCTAATAAATTAAGTGAAAGAAAATTCCAACACATTGATGCTAATCTATTGTCTTCAGCATGTTTGCTGATAATGAAATTTGAAACAGTTTTTCCAGGCTGGGCATTGGAGGCCCGAAATAAAAATATAATTTAAAAAAGAAATGCAAGGTAAATTTTAGGGTGCTCCGAGTAGGATGGGTCAGTTTGATCTGTATAAGCTTCCTGCTTTTGAAGAAGATTTCTTTTCTCATTTGTGTGTATTCCAATTATACATAGATCAAACTCCAACTGAGATTTAGAGAAGTAAAAAATATATAGGAAAAGGCTGAAACTAGCTGCCAGTAATTTAATCATATACATCTTATGTCAGCAATAAAGAATCAAGCGCTGAGTGTTTTAATTGGCTGCACTGAGCAACCAATTACCTTTCTGGTAGGAGAAGAGCAGAGCAGCAATTCTGACTAGCTAAAATGGATACCATGGAATTTATTAAAATATAAACTATTTCTAATTGTCTATTGAGAAAAAAACAATTATTCATATCTTCTCATCTTTGGCAAAATACAAGAATACAAGTCCATTGTTCAAAGATCACCATTTTGAAATATCACGCATTCTTATTGAATGCATATCTTTATGGTGGAATTAATTGAAGTGGCAAATACAAAAGCTTAAGAAATTTCTAAATGCCCAGTGCACAAAAATTTGGCAGGACAATTTGCAAGTTTAGTGTTCTCAGAAACTATTCCCTGCTAACCTTACAGAGTAAATTGAGTATAACTCATGAAATTTCAAGTGCGGTCTGTGAACAATTGAGGTAAAATTCGGAAATAGTGAGTATTCAAGGCAGCAGTGATGCATTCAGCATAGGGGAATGGCTTAGGATCTGTGCAGGGGCCCAAGTTCTGTATTTAAGTTAAGGTGGGCCCATATTCCATCACATTGCATGCTGATACAGTTACTGGTGATTTCTGGTTTCCAGTAGCAAATGCTGCAGTAAGTGAGTCAGCTGCCGTGGTGGTTACATCAGTTTGAGGAAGGTTTAGTGATTTGCCATACCAGATTACAATTGAGATGAGATTGAAGAGAATTAAAACTGACATGAGATTCCAGGTCTAGACTTGGTAGCTGCATTTCTTCAGTCAGGTCTACCTCTACTTCCACAACATAGTCTTCATGTGATGTAAATGTCGCCTTTGGTACAAATGGCCTGTGCTACCCACATTCACACCAGATGTAACTTTTGGGTGTAATGTCCAGATCTTTAGTACATGTGATTGGACCCCACTGCTCACAACTGGTCACCTTGATGTTTTCATACGTGCAAACGTTTGGTAGGAAAAGGAGATTGTGATCTTGCATCAAATCTCTGATATTTATTTATCAAATGCTTTTCCAGAGAAACTCAGTGATATAACAGATATGAACAATACATGGCTTACACCTGAAAGTGCCATTCCATATGAAAGCTTCTCAATTCACTGGATAGACCTTACGTCATCCTTGGACAAAGTCAAGGGAGTCTGCTTCTTACTCAACACCTTGTGGTGCTTGAATACGATGATTCCTGCTCACCTAACTTGGAATATCTATTATACCATAAGACCATAAGACATCATCATCATCATCATGTGTCATGCCCAGTTTGAGCTTTGACTGCCATGGCCCACACACTCCTGTTTCGGGTCAAGTGGATCAATTCATTGGTATTCATTTCCAGTTCTCTGGCTGCTGTCTCCATCATCATTTGTCTTTGCCTTCCTCTTGCTTTCTTCTCTTCAATCTTTCCCATAATTACCGTGCATTCTAACTCCTCTTTCCTAATCACTTGTCCAATGAAGTTACATTGCCTTTTCATGATCTCATACGTTATTTCTCTTTTTGTGTTTGCTCTGTTCATGACATCCTCATTAGATATTTGTTTCGTCCATAATATTCTTTGCACCCTCTTCAAAAACCACATCTCTGCTGCTTCAATTTGTTTCTTCGTGTTACTAGATATTGTCCAACATTCTGAGCCATATAACATAACTGGATAAATGTAACATTTCAGTACTCTGAGGCGGGTTGTCATGCCTAGTTTAGTATTGATCAGTATACTCTCTATTCTCGTAAAGCTGTCTTTTGCCATCCCTATTCTTCTTTTGATGTCCATGTCACACCTGCCATCTGATGTCACCCAGCTTCCTAAGTAGCAAAAGTTCTGTACTTGTTTTATGTCTTCCCTGTTTATTCTCAGCCTGCAGATAGGGTTCTCCTTCTTTTTGGATATCGCCATACATTCTGTCTTTTTGCAATTGATAGATAGACCCATTTTTGCATTTTCCTCAACAACTATATCAATTAAGTTTTGTAGTTCTTCCTCCGTACTTGCAATTAACACAGTGTCATCCGCATATCTGAAATTATTGATGTTTTTACCGCCAACTTTGATCCCTAACATGTCTCTTATTTTTTGTAATATTGTTTCACTGTACACATTAAATAAATCAGGAGAGAAAACACACCCTTGTCTAACGCCTCTCTTGATTTTCGTAAACTGACTCACTTCTCCATCATTTCTTACAGCGGCAGTTTGTTCCCAGTGCAGATTTCTGATTAGGCAGAGGTCTTTCTAATCTAGATCTAGGCTTTCCTGTAATATTTCAAATAGCTTATTGTGCTTCACTTTATCAAATGCTTTTGTGTAGTCGATAAAACAAACAAACAAATCTTTTTGCACTTGAATAGCTCATTCTGATAGTATCCTTAACATCAATATTGCTTTTCTTGTATCTTTGTCTTTCACAAAACCGCATTGTTCTTTATCTATTTCAGCTTGTATCTTACTTTTAGTTCTAATTCTTAGAAATATCTTGGTGATATGACTCACTAAACTTATGATCCTATGTAATTCACATTCTATTGCTCCAGGTTTCTTAGGAAGAGTGATAAATACTGATTTTTTTCATTTCTTCTGGTATTATTCCAGTCTCATAAGTGTTATTGATTAAATAAGTAAGTTTTTCAATTCCATAATCTTCGAGAGCGATAATTTGTTCTATTACTAATTCACTAGGATCTGCTGCCTTTCCTTTCTTCATCTTATTTATTGCATCACAAACTTCAGATTTTAAAATACTTGGACCTACAATGTTTTTCTTAAGTTCTGGTTTTTTGCCTCAATCGTGTTCAAACAATTCCTGAATATACTCAGTCCATCTGTTCATAATCTGAACTTTTTTCCATGATAATGGTATTGTCCTTTGCTTTCAAACATCCACCTGAAGAACAGAGGAGCTTTTTACCAGTGATATTGTTGATTTGTTGATGTAACCTTTTTGGATCAGTAATAGGGATTCTTTCTATTTGCTCACATTCCTGGTTGAACCATTCTTCTTTGGCTTTTTGACATAAGCTTTTCACTTTTTTATCTAAGGACTTATATTCTATAGGATTTGCTTTCTTCCATTAGATTTTTGATTTCATTTATCATCCATTTATTCTTCATGCTTTTTTTCTTTTTGAGGATTCATTGACTTTGCTGATTCTACCAAGGCATTCTTTAGAGAGTTAAACTTCATTTCTACATGATTGCTACATGATTGCTATCATCTTCAACAGATTCTATTTCTTGACTTTGAAATCTATTCCTTACCTCAATTGTAAATTTTTGTCTTAAGTTTTCTTCTTCGATTAATTGTGAGTAGTCAAGGGATTGTTCAGGTTTTTGATTCTTTAGTTTTTTATGTTTTACTTTTACATGGCATATTACTGGGTTATGATCACTATTACAGTCTGCACCTGGATACATTTTGCATTGAGTCACTGAGTTTCTAACTCTTTGGTTTATAGTAATAAAGTTAATTTGATTTCTTGTGTTATCACCTGGACTTTTCCAGGTCCACAAGCGTCTTGGATAGTTTTTAATGTAGGTATTCATAATGACCTGATTATTCATCTTGCACCATTCTACCCATTTCTCACCTTTTTCATTTCTTTCCTTAGTCCAAATTTTCCTATGGTATTTCCATCAGCACCTCGTCCTACTTTAGCATTTAGATCTCCCATGACAATAACAATATTTTGAGATTTGCATCCATTCTTTGTTCAAGGCCTTAGTCGATCCAGTCTTCATCATATGAAAGTCCTGCCATCCCAGGAATCGATCTGGTGATCATACTGAATGGCGGTGCAGGCTCGAAGGGCCGAATGGCCTACTCCTGCACCTATTTTCTATGTTTCATAGAATTTATCTTTATCTTCATTTGTTCCATCTGTTGTTGGTGCATATACCTGTATAATTGCTTAATCAAATGGTTGTCCTCTAACAAGGAGCACTCTTCCTGATATTGCCCAATGTCCTAAAACACTTTTTGCCATGTTTACCATAAGACATAGGGAGCTGAATTAGGCCATTTACACATCGAGTCTACTCCTCCATTCAATCATGGCTGATTCTTTTTACCCCTCCTCAGCCACACTCCCTGGCATCCTCCCTGTAACCTTTGATGTCGTGACTAATCAAGAACCTATCATTCTCTGCCTTAAATACACCCAGTGACCTGGCCTCTACAGCTATCTGTGGTAACAAATTCCACAAATTAACCACCCACTGGCTAAAGAAATTTCTCCACATCTCTGTCTTAATTTGATGCCTCTCTATCCTGAGACTGTGCTATCTTGTCCCAGACTCCCCCACTATGGGAAACATCCTTTCCACATTTACTCCATCTAGGCCTTTCAATATTTGAAAGGTTTCAATGAGATCCCCCTCATCCTTCTAAATTCCAGTGAGTATAGGCCCAGAGCCATTAAGCATTCCTCATATGATAACCCTTTCATTCCCGGAATCATCCTTGTCAACCTCCTCTGAACCCTTTCCATACCAGCAGATCTCTTCTTAAATAAGGAACCCAAAACTGTTCACAATACTCAAGGTGAAGCCTCACCAGTACCTTATAAAGCCTTAGCATCATATCCTTGCTCTTGTGTTCTAAAATGCTTGAAATGAATACTAACATTGCATTTGCCTTCCTCACCATGGACTCAATCTGCAAGATAACTTTTAGGGTGTTCTGCACAACGACTCCCAAGTCCCTTTGCATCTCAGATTTTTTTGAATTTCTCCCTGTTTAGAAAATAGTCTGCACATTTATTTCTTCTACCAAAGTGCATGACCATGCATTTTCCAACATTGTATTTAATTTGCAACTTTCTTGCCCATTCTGCTAATCTGTCTGCAGCCTTTCTGTTTCCTCAACACTACATGCCCCTCCACCAGTCTTTGTATCATCTGCAAACTTAGCAGTAAAGCTATCTATTCCATACTGTAAATCATTGATATACAGCATAAAAAGAAGTGGTCCCAACACCGTTCCCTGTGGAACATCACTAGTCACTGGCAGCCAACCAGAAAAGGATCCTTTTATTCCCACTCACTGCCTCCTACCAATCAGCCAATCATCTAACCATGCTATTATATCTCATAGAAACATAGAAACATAGAAAATAGGTGCAGGAGTAGGCCATTCGGCCCTTCGAGCCTGCACTGCCATTTATTATGATCATGGCTGATCATCCAACTCAGAACCCTGCACCAGCCTTCCCTCCATACCCTCTGATCCCCCTAGC
Source organism: Mobula hypostoma (assembly GCF_963921235.1). Taxonomy (NCBI): domain Eukaryota; kingdom Metazoa; phylum Chordata; class Chondrichthyes; order Myliobatiformes; family Myliobatidae; genus Mobula; species Mobula hypostoma. Next base: position 53,015,151 of record NC_086109.1, read on the forward strand.
CACAAGGGCCATATCTAACTCCCTCTTAAATATAGCCAATGAACTCGCCTCAACTGTTTCCTGTGGCAGAGAATTCCACAGATTCACCACTCTCTGTGTGAAGAAGTTTTTCGTAATCTCGGTCCTAAAAGGCTTCCCCCTTATCCTCAAACTGTGACCCCTCGTTCTGGACTTCCCCAACATCGGGAACATCTTCCTGCATCTAGCCTGTCCAATACCTTTAGGATTTTATACGTTTCAATCAGATCCCCCCTCAATCTTCTAAATTCCAACGAGTACAAGCCTAGTTCATCCAGTCTTTCTTCATATGAAAGTCCTGCCATCCCAGGAATCAATCTGGTGAACCTTCTTTGTACTCCCTCTATGGCAAGGATGTCTTTCCTCAGATTAGGGGACCAAAACTGCAAACAATACTCCAGGTGTGGTCTCACCAAGGCCTTGTACAACTGCAGTAGTACCTCCCTGCTCCTGTACTCGAATCCTCTCGCTATAAATGCCAGCATACCATTCGCCTTTTTCACCGCCTGCTGTACCTGCATGCCCACTTTCAATGACTGGTGTATAATGACACCCAGGTCTCGTTGCACCTCCCCTTTTCCTAATCGGCCACCATTCAGATAATAATCTGTTTTCCTATTTTTGCCACCAAAGTGGATAACTTCACATTATCCACATTAAATTGCATCTGCCATGAATTTGCCCACTCACCCAACCTATTCAAGTCACCCTGCATCCTCTTAGCATCCTCCTCACATCTAACACTGCCGCCTAGCTTCGTGTCATCTGCAAACTTGGAGATGCTGCATTTAATTCCCTCATCCAAGTCATTAATATATATTGTTAACAACTGGGGTCCCAGCACTGAGCCTTGCGGTACCCCACTAGTCACTGCCTGCCATTCTGAAAAGGCCCCGTTTATTCCCACTCTTTGCTTCCTGTCTGCCAACCAATTCTCTATCCACATCAATACCTTACCCCCAATACCGTGTGCTTTAAGTTTGCACACTAATCTCCTGTGTGGGACCTTGTCAAAAGCCTTTTGAAAATCAAAATATACCACATCCACTGGTTCTCCCCTATCCACTCTACTAGTTACATCCTCAAAAAATTCTATGAGATTCGTCAGACATGATTTTCCTTTCACAAATCCATGCTGGCTTTGTCCGATGATTTCACCGCTTTCCAAATATGCTGTTATTACATCTTTGATAACTGACTCCAGCAGTTTCCCCACCAACTTTATTATCTCCTGTAATAACATGGGCTCTTACTTGGTATGCAGCCTCATGTGTGGGCAACTTGGCAAAGGCCTTCTCAAAATCCAGATATTTAACTGTCCACAACATCTCCTTTATCTATCTTATTTGTAAATTCCTCAAAAAATTCCAACAGGTTCATCAAGCAACATTTTCCCTTAAGGAAGCCATGCTAAGTTCATCCTTAACAATTGACTCCATCACCTTTCCAACCACTGAGGTCAGTCTAACTGGTCTATAATTTCCTTTCTGCTGCCTCCCTCCTTTCTTAAAGAGAGGAGTGATATTTGCAAATTTTCCAGTACTCCAGAACCACGCCAGAGTCCAATGGTTCTTGAAAGATCATTACTAATGCCTCCACAAACTCTACCTCTATCTCTTTCAGAGCCCTAGGGTGTAGTTCATCTGGTCTGGGTGACTTATGCACCTTCATGACTTTCAGCTTTTTGGGAACCACCTCCCTTGTAATAGTAATTGTACTCACTTCTCTTTCCACACACACTTCACACCTGGGACACTGCTAGTGATTTCTGCAGTGAAGACTGATGCAAAATACTCATATAGTTCATCTGCCATCTCCTTGTCCCCTGCTATTATTTCTCCAGCCTCTTTTTCTAGTGGTCCTATATCCACTCTCATCTATTTTTTTATATATACTTGTAAAAGCCTTTTCTATCTCCCCTGATAATATTTGCTAGCTTGCGTTCATATTTCACCTTCTCCTTCCGAATGATTCTTTTAGTTGCTTTCTGTAGGCTTTTAAAAGCTTCCCAATCTTCTATCTTCCCGCTAATTTTTGCCTGTCATATTCCCACTTTTTAAATTATGTCATATGTAATATGATTGAGAGGAAGGCAAGCCAATAATTGGGTACAACTACAGACGGAGCAGGTTAGTTTGTACCACAGAGGTAAAGTTCATAAGGGTGAAGAATGCAGGACCGAAGATGCTGTATTTAAATGCACGTAGCATTCGGAATAAGGTGTCGCAATTAGGGATTGTACGGGATGACATTGTGGGCATCACTGAGTCGAGGCTGAAAGAGTGTCATAGTTGGGAGTTTAATATCAAAGGATATTGAAAGGACTGGCAGGAAGGCATAGGTGGTGGTGTGGCTCTGTTGGTAAGGGATGGAACTACATCTTTAGAAAGAGGGGACATAAGGTCAGAGAGCGTTGAATCTTTGTGGGTGGAGTTAAGAAACTGCAAAGGTAAAATAGTCATTATGGGAATAATATATAGGACTCCAAATAGTAGCCAAGGTGAGGGGTTGAGATTGCAAAGGGAACTGGCATGTAATGCTAAGAAGGCATAATGCATAATCCTTAAGAAGGTCATACGGAAAAGGACCTTGGCAATTGTAGGGATGATTTACAGTGGACTGAAAAGCTTGAGCATATAGACATTAAGAAATATGATGTGCTGGAACTTTTGGAAAGCATCAGGTTGGATAAGTCACCAGGACAGAACGATATATACCCCTGGCTACTGTGGGAAGCGAGAGAGGAGATTGCTGAGTCTCTGGCGATGATCTTTGCATCATCAATGGGGATGGGAGAGGTTCCAGAGGATTGGAGAGTTGCGGATGTTGTTCCCTTATTCAAGAAAGGCAGTAGAGATAGCGCAAGAAATTATAGACCAGTGAGTCTTACTTCAGTGGTAGGTAAATTGATGGAGAAGATCCTGAGAGGCAGGAGTTATGAACATTTGGAGAGGCATAATATGATTAGGAATAGTCAACTTGGCTTTGTCAAAGGCAGTTGTGCCTTACGAGCCTGGTGGAATTTTTTGAGGATGTGACTAAACACATTGATGAAGTTAGAGCAGTAGATGTAGTGTATATGGATTTTAGCAAGGCATTTGATAAGGTACCCCATGCAAGGTTTATTGAGAAAGTAAGGAGGCATGGGATCCAAGAGGACCTTGCTTTGTCGATCCAGAACTAGCTTGCACACAGAAGGCAAAAAGTGGTTGTAGACGGGTCATATTCTACATGGAGGTTGGTGACCAGTGGTGTGTCTCAGGGATCTGTTCTGGGATGATAAGCATGTCAACACACGTCAGGACAAACCAGAGGCACCTACTGTTCCTCCACCCTTGGAACACAGGATCCGAGCTCGGTGGCTCTTCAGAGCTCTGGACAGGCTCACAATGCCAGTTTTAGTGAATTCTGGGAGGGCCTGTGTAGGGTAACATAATTCGTGGAAATGTACATAATTCACAACCAGTGACAATGAACTGGGGTTTCACTTTAAGAGGCTGGTCTAGCATGATGATGCAATTACATGAAGTTCGGTTACCATGCATTGTGTTCAGGTTTTGGAGTACAATAAATGAGTTTGTTACGTTTTTTCTTAAACGTAAAATGCTTCACGTCATTTTATTTGTGTAAACCTACACTGGTATGGACAAAGCAGTGGTTGATTGGCAGGAGGCAAACAGTGGGAATAAAGGGAGCCTTTTTTGGTTGGCTGCCAGTGACTAGTGGTGTCTCACAGGAGTCTGTCATGGGACTATTTCTTTTTATGTTATACGTCAATGACTGGGATGATTAATTGATGGCTTTATTGCAAAGTTTGCAAACAAAATGAAGACAGGTGGAGGGACAGGTAGTTTTGAGGAAGCAGAGAGGCTACAGAAGGACTTGGGTTAGGAGAATGGGCAAAGAAGTAGCAGATGGAATACAGTGTTGGGAAGTGTATGGTCATATACTTTGGTATAAGAAATAAAAGGGTAGTCTATTTTCTAAATGGAAAGAAAATTCAAAAATCTGAGGCACTAAAGGACTTGGGAGTCCTTGTGCAGGATTCCCTAAAGGTTAATTTGCAAGTTGATTCTGTGGTGAGGAGGGAAAACGTGGCATTAGCATTCATACTTTATACTTTATTGTCGCCAAACAATTGTTACTAGAATGTACAATCATCACAGCGATATTTGATTCTGCGCTTCACACTCCCTGGATTAGAAATATTAAATATTATAAATATTAAAAATAGTTAAAATTAGTAAATATTAAAAATTTAAATAATAAATCATAATTAGAAAATAGAAAAATGGGAAGTAAGGTAGTGCAAAAAAACCGAGAAGCACGTCCAGATATTTGGAGGGTATGGCCCAGGTCCGGGTCAGGATCCGTTTAGCAGTCTTATCACAGTTGGAAAGAAACTGTTTCCAAATCTGGCCATATGAGTCTTCAAGCTCCTGAACCTTCTTCCGGAGGGAAGAGGGACAAAACGTCTGTTTGCTGGGTGGGGCGTGTCCTTGATTATCCTGGCAGTACTGCTTCAACAGCGTGCGGTGTAAAGTGAGTCCACGGATGGAAGATTGGATTGTGTTATCTGCTGCGCCATGTTCATGATCTTCTGCAGCTTCTTTTGGTCTTGGACAGGACAACTTCCATACCAGATTGTGATACACCCTAGAAGTATGGTTTCTATGGTGCATCTATAAAAATTAGTGAGGGTTTTAGGGGACAGGCCAAATTTCTTTAGTTTTCTCAGGAAGTAAAGGCGCTGGTGGGCCTTCTTGGCAGTGAACTCTGCTTGGTTGGACCAAGTCAGGTCATTTGTGATATCGACCCCGAGGAACTTAAAGCTTTTGACCTGTTCCACTTGCGCACCACCGGTGTAAATTGGGTCATGCAGTCCGCTACTCCTTCTGAAGTCAACAACCAATTCCTTCATCTAGAATACGTTAAGTTCGTCAGGAAAAGAAGCGCCACCATTATTGATATTCCCAGCCTTTTCTTTCCGCCCAGTGATCTCATTTAGACCCTGCCATAGTCTACTGGCATCCCTTTGGTTAGCCTGGGCTTCCAACTTGGCTCAATATTGCCTCTTGGCGCCCTTAATGGCTTTCCGTAGTTCACGCCTGGATTCCGTGTAGCGACTGGTATCTCTGGACCTAAAAGCCGCAGCTCTAGCCATTAAAAGGGACTTGACCTCATAATTCATCCAAGGTTTCCGGTTAGGGAATACCCGGATCGTCTTGCGAGACACACAGTCCTCCGTGCATTTCCAAATAAAGTCTGTGACAGCTGAGGCATACTCATCGAGGTTAGCTGCCGAATCCTTGAATACTAACCAGTCCACCGATTCAAAGCAGTCACAGAGGACCTCATCCGTTTCCTCCATCCAACGTGACACTACTTTTGACACGGTGACCTCCCGCTTCAGTTTCTGTTTGTAAGCCAGGAGGAGGAGTACGGCTTGATGGTCCGATTTTCCAAAGTGAGGTAGTGGGATGGAACAGTAGGCATCCTTGACTGCTGTGTAGCAGTGGTCAAGTATATTTGGGCCTCTAGTGGGGCAGGAGACATGTTGGTATAACTTTGGCAGCGCCTTTCTGAGGTTGGCCTGGTTAAAGTCCCAGGCTGTAATGAGCAAAACCTCCAGATACCTGGTCTCAAGTTCACTGATGTTGGCATACAGTATGTTCAGAGCACACTCCACGTCCGCCTGGGGGGCAGAATGTAGACTGCTGTCAGTATGACCAGGGTGAATTCCCATGGCAGATAGTAGGGACGACACTTCACCGACAGGTATTCCAAGTCCGGGCTGCAGGAGCTTGTCAGTGCCACTGTGTCTGAGCACCACCCAGTGTTGATCAGTAGGCAGACATCACCTCCCCTCGTCTTGCCCGAAGACGCCGTGCAGTCCATCCGATGGATCGAAAATCGCTCTGGTCGGATGGCAAGGTCGGGGGTGGCAGGGGAGAGCCAGGTCTCGGTGAAACAGAATACATAGCAGTTCTGCATCTCCCTGCAGTAGGTGAGTCTCCCTTTAAGATCATCCACCTTGTTCTCTATGGCTTGCAAAATTAGCTAGTAGGATGGTGGGCATAGGGACCCTGAAGCCCCTCAGCTTCCTGCTGACCAGCAGCCCAGCTCTTTTCCCACACTTCCTCGGTAAGTAGTGCATCTTTCCAGGTCTCCATTGATGCAGTGTGTTTTTGACAGCTCTTTGATGTTGGTGGATGCGTCCCGCGGGAATCGATTGCCCGGTCACGTCATCGTGTGCTCCGGGTCAGGCCGAGTAATGGGGGAGGCTCCGCTGCCACTTACAGCTGCCAGGGGCCCGGGCTGTCAATTGGGTCAGGCCCCGAAGCCGACACTTAATCCCGGATGGCCAGGCTCCTTCCTTAAGCTGAGTCACGGTTGTGGAAGCCTCCGCTCCAGTCGAGCCTCGGGCTCAATTTCCGAGGTCGGCGGCAGAGTCCTCACTTCCAGCAACTGTGGATGGCCACCAATGGGGCTTTACGGTGGTCGCTCCAGGGAAGTGTCTGGGGCACCTTGAGATCTCCACCGTCACTTCTGGGTGGTCCTCTGCTCTGGAGAGGTGCTGGTCGGAATGGGCCGTGTCTCCAAGTGCTCCGGCACGGTAGCAGATCGCGGGTCTCCGGGAACATGGTGCGCCTCGTTGGTCGGGTCCAGGTGTGGAGTTTAAGAAGCAGTTCTGGCGCAGTGGTCTCCAGCTCGGTCAGTAGCTTCGCCAGGGTGTTGTTGATCTTGATCTTGCTAAATTGGAGGTTTAGAAGGGTTTCTCGGGTATAGGGTAGTGGAGAGTGCAGTTTGCTCGAGACAGCCAGTTACCGGCACCATCTTTAACGGCCATTTCAAGAGGACTTGAATATAAAAGCAACAATGTCATGTTGAGGATTTATGAAGCACTGGTATGGCCTCACTTGGAATACTGTGAGCAGTTTTGGGCCCCTTATTTTAGAAAGGATGCACTGACACTTGAGAGGGTTCAAATGAGGTTTTTGAAAGTGATTCCAGGATTGAATGGCTTGTCACATGAAGAGCGTTTGATGGCTCTGGACCTGTATTCACTGGAATTTAAAATAATGAAGGATGACGTAATTGAAACCTATCGAATGCTGGAAAGCCTCAATAGAGTGGATGTGGAAAGGATGTTTCCCATGGTGGGAGAGTCTTGGACCAGAGGACACAGCCTCAGAATTGAGGGTTGTCCTTTTCGAATGGAGATGAGGAGGAATTTCTTTAGCTCAAGAGTGGTGAATCTGTGGAATTTGTTGCCACTCTTGGCTGTGGACTCTAAGCCTTTACATATATTTAAGGCAGCGGTTGATAGATTCTTGATTAGTCAGGGCATGAAGGGATACGAAGAGAAGGCAGGAGATTAGGGCTGAGAGGGAAAATGGATCAGCTCTGGTGAAATGGTAGAGCAGACTCAATGGGCCAAATGTCCTAATTCTGCTCCTATATCTTATTTCTATTCCTATTTTTATAAGGAAAATGTGGAAAAGTAAACTGTGTATACTTGCTGTCTGACAATTGAAATCAGCTATATTTACACTTAATTAGTTTAAAAATTATATTTTTCGCCTTTATGCAGCTCACCATGGGCTAGAACATTAATGGCAATGAATAAGTTTTCACAAAGAACCATAAGTCTAATGACTTCCCAAGCTTAGTGTCTGCCAGGGGCAACAGTTCTCCTGACATCTCATTTGTCTCAGTCTTAAGTAATTAAATAAAACTGGAAGAAAATTGTGTTTTCAAGGCTACAGAATGCAGCTAAGCAAAGGCATAATATTCTGCAAAAGGTTGCTAATTTCTCTGATATCACTTTAATAATATGATGAATTATTTCTGAAAGGTGTTAAGTCAATAAAACAAAGTTTCTAAATAAAAGAGAGGTTTATGAAGCAGTGTTCATTGTTGAACTGTACTCTTCATCTACTTTCTTTTTAATTTATGTGCAGTGAGTGCCATAATTCCACTGATAGAATAAAGGTTAGAGTCTGGGATGAAGATGATGACATCAAGTCTCGAGTTAAACAACATTTCAAAAAAGAATCAGATGACTTTCTTGGACAAACAATTATTGAAGTCCGAACATTGAGCAGTGAGATGGATGTCTGGTACAACTTGGGTATGTATTGTTTAATGCTGGCTATTTCTGGGGTACATTAATGAGTTTGTTCAATAGAAATCTGGAATGTAATGTGTATAAATGATATTGAACAGGGTGTAAACAAACAGTTTTCTTCCTTATTCATGTGATGGTGTGGTAGAAGGGTGTTCTCTGGCAAGACTACAATCTAATTGTTCTTGAACCGAGTGCCTTGGCCATTTCTTGAACAGATAATTGTCAACCATAAGAAGAAGTTCTCAAATGGCAGAGGTAGGCAACCGTAGCTGAGAAGAGAAGTTAATGACTGCATAAAAGCCAAGGAAAGGGCATATGAGTTAGCAAAAATGAGTGGGAAGTTGGATGATTGGGAAGCTTTTAAAATCCAACTGAAACGCCCTAGTTTCTTCAACTGCATAAATCTAGAGAAGACAATCTCTGGCTCCACCAAACTTGTGAGATTGAGGTGTGAGCCCACTGCAAACCCTCTGTATGTGTAGATGCTATATAATTCACTACCCTGTTACAAATGAGTGCCACAAAATAACAGACAGTACACTTCATACAATTAAAAGGTTTATCTTTATAATTCTTAATTTGACTGAAGGGTTAGTAAAGAGAAGAACAAAAAAGAAAAGGGTCCATTTTAATGAAACAGTCTAATGTGTACAAGTTGGAGCTCACAGTTTCCTCAAGTCACCGATCCTCAATCAATCTTACCCTGGGCTTTGTTGAATCATGGTCCCGCTCCGGGTCAGATCCTACGACCTCTTCTCTCCTGTGTCTTCTCTCTTCATCCCTCTCAAACCAAAAGAAAACCCCAAGCCCAAACTTAGTGTCCTTCACCAGAGAAACCTGCCCTTCAATTTGACCATCCTAACTACAGGGCACACGTTTCTCATCTCTTATCTTCAACAATGACCCAAGCATAAGCTGAAATAAAGCAGCTTGCATAGATTAGCACAAAGTGAAATACATATAGCATTACAGGAAAAAAATATGAATCAGGATATTACACAACAAAAGGCAACTGAAAAAGCTATAAGCAGGGAAAAGATGAAATATGAGTGCAAACTATCCAATAATGTAAAGCAGGTTACTAAAAGTTATTTCAGTTACATAAAGAGTAAAAGTGAGGTGAGAGTTGATATTGAACCACTGGAAGGTGATGCTGTTGAGGTAGTAGTGGGGAACAAAGTAATGGCAGATGAACCTAATAGGTACATTGCGTCAGTCTTCATTGTGGAAGACACTAGCAGTGTGCCAGAGGACCATGAATGTCAGGAAGCAGGAATAAGTGCTATTGCTATTACAAAGGAAAAGGTGTTAGGCAAACTCAAAGGTCTGAAGGTAGGTAATTCACCTGGACCAGATGGACTACATCCAGAGTCCTGAGAGAGGTTGTTGAAGAGATAATGGATGCATCAGTCATGATCTGTCAAGAATCACTTGATTTTGGTATGGTTACGTAGGACGAGAAAATTGCAAATGTCGCTACACTCTTTAAGAAGGGAGGAAGACAAAGGAGAGGAAATTATAGGCCAGGTAGCCTAATCTCAGTGGTTGGAAAAGTTGGAGTCCATTATTAAGGATGAGGTTTCGGGGTACTTGGAGACTAATGATAAAATAAGTCAAAGTCAGTATGGTTCCTGTAAAGGGAAATCTTGCCTGACAAGCCTGTTAGAGTTCTTTGAGGAAGTAACAAGCAGGGTGGACAAAGGATAGGCAGTGGGCATCATTTACTCGGACTTTCAGAAGGCATTTGATAAGGTGCCATGCATGAGGCTGCTTAACAAGATAAAATCCTATGGCATTACAGGAAAGTTACTGGCATGGATCGAAGAGTGACTGACAGGCAGGAGGCAGCAAGTGGGAATAAAGGGGCCTTTTCTGGTTGGCTGCCAGTGACTAGTGGTGTTCCTCAAGGGTCAGTATTGGGACTGCTGCTTTTAACATTGTTCATCAGTAATTTAGATAATAGAATTGATGGCTTTGTGGCAAAGTTTGCAGATGATACGAAGATAAGTGGAGGGTAGGTAGTGCTGAGGAAGCAATGCGATTGCAGAAGGACTTAGACAAATTGGAAGAATGGGCAAAAAAAGTGGCAGATGGAATACAGTGGTGGAAAATGTATGATAATGCATTTTGGTAAACGGAACAATAGTGCAGACAATTATCTAAGTTGAGAGAAGGGTCAAAAATCAGAGGTGCAAAGGGACTTAGGAATCCTTATGCAAGACACCCGGAAGATTAGTTTACAGGTTGAGTCTGTGGTAAAGAAGGCAAATGCAATGTTGGCATTTATTTCAAGGGGAATGGAATATAAAAACAAGGAGATAATGCTGAGCTTTTATAAGACACTAGTCAGGCCACACTGGGAGTATTGTCAACAGTTTAGAGCCCATAACTCAGAAAGGATGTGTTATCGTTGAAGAGAGTCCAGAGGAGGTTCACAAGGATGATTCCGGGAATGAAGGGGTTAATATATGAGGAGTGTTTAGCAGTTTTGGGCCTGTACTCACTGGAATTTAGAAGAATGCAGGGTGGGGGTTGGGAGGTCTCATTGAAACCTACTGAATGCCGAAAGGACTAGATAGGGTGGATGCGGAGAGGATGTTTTCTCTGGTGGGTGTATCCATTAGAGGGCACAGCTTCAAAATTGAGGGGTAACCTCTTAGTTTAGTCAGAGAGTAGTGAATCTGTGGAACACTCTGCCACAGACTGTGGTGGAGGGCAGGTTCGTGGGTATATTTAAGGCAGAAGTTGATAGTTTCCTGATTGGTCAGGGCATTGAAGGATATGGCAAGAAGGGAGGTGTATGGTGTTGAGTGTGATCTGGGATCAGTCATGATAGAATGGTGGAGCAGACTCAATGGGCTGAATGGCCTAATTATTCTCCTATATCTTATGATTTAACTGTACTGACTGCTCAGGTATGTGGTCATGCTAAATGACTGGACAGGTAGAGGATAATGTGGAAAGTGAGACTTTATTTACATTATTAAGAACACTAGAGAATACTAATCTTTTCATATTGTCTATATTAAAGTAGAGTGCAGATGTACATTAGTGTGGAGATTCAAGAAATGCAGGTAGATATAACAAGAGTTTAGGAAGAAGAATGCTAACTTGGGCTTTATTCTTAGGAAACATATGCATAAGTGGAATGAATTAATCTGTGAAAGGACAGAATTTTACTTAGATCACATCTAGTTTACTTACTTTTGGCTTCCTTACCAAAGAAAAGATATATATGTATAGGAGAATCAAGGCAGCGTTGATTCATTAAATAGATCCCCAAGGTGAAGGACTTGTTTTGGAAGGAAAGATCAGCTGGTTCATATATGACTCTGAGCCACTATCAGCCTGCCTTTTGACTGATGATACTTCCAAGTCCTTCTACATCAGTGCCGATTAGTACAATTGAAATACTTGTAAGCATGAGAATATTTGAGAATATTTGGTCTTTTATACTTATATATATATAATTAAAACAATTAACTTGTGTACATTAATCAAAATTAATGTTAATGGAATACTTCGAAACCTTAGCCTAATTTACCTTTGTAAAAAAGGTCAGCTGTGGCAGGGACCAGATTAGATATGTCAATGGTGGCTAATATAAGACAGTGGAAGCTAGATTCCAAGTGCATCCAACCTGTCCACCCAAGGATCTCCACTGGACATGGTGTTGATTCCAGAAGCAGTGTGGGCATCAGATTTTGTTTTTCATTGTAGAAGTTCCATGTCACAGAATCTTGTAATACACTGGTTCCCTACAGAACCATTGGCTAAGATTCAGATTGACCCATGCTCTCTTTCAGTGAAATCATTAAAACATGAAGTGGATCGAGAGGGTAGATAGAACATAAAAGAGTACAACAGAGGAACAGGCCCTCAGTTCATGATGCTGTACTGTATTAATTAAGCAAATAACTAATAATTAAACTAATTCCTTCTGCATGCACATAGTTTTGATCCCTCCATTTTCTGATTCACACACAAAATGCTGGAGGAACTCAGCAGGCTAGGCAGCATCTATGGGGGAAGAAAAGTACAGTCAACATTTCGGGCTGAGACCTTTCACCAGTACTGATGGAGGGTCTCAGCCCAAAACATCGACCATACTCTTTTCCAATAATGCTGCCTGGCCTGCTGAGTTCCTCCAGTATTTTGTGTGTGTTGCTTAGATTTCCAGCATCTGGAGATTTTTAAAAACGTAAACACGAGGAATTCTGCAGATGCTGGAAATTCAAGCAACACACATCAAAGTTGCTGGTGAATGCAGCAGGCCAGGCAGCATCTCTAGGAAGAGGTGCAGTCGACGTTTCAGGTCAAGACCTCCCTCCCCTTTCTCGATCTTTCTGTCTCTATCTCTGGAGACAGCTCATCTACTGATGTCTACTATAAGCCTACCAACTCTCACAGCTATCTGGACTATTCCTCTTCTCACCCTGTCTCTTGCAAAAATGCCATCTCCTTCTCGCAATTCCTCCGTCTCTGCCACATCTGCTCTCAGGATGAGGCTTTTCATTCCAGGACGAGGGAGATGTCCCCCTTTTTCAAAGAAGAGGGCTTCCCTTCCTCCACCATCAACTCTGCTCTCAAACGCATCTCCCCCATTTCACACACATCTGCTCTCACTCCATCCTCCCGCCACCCCACTAGGAATAGGGTTCCCCTGGTCCTCACCTACCACCCCACCAGCCTCCGGGTCCAACATATTATTCTCCGTAACTTCCGCCATATCCAACGGGATCCACTAAGCACATCTTTTCCTCCCCACCTCTCTCTGCTTTCCACAAGGATCGCTCCCTACGTGACTCCCTTGTCCATTCGTTCCCCCCGCCCATCCCTCCCTCCTGGCACTTCTCCTTGCAAGCGGAACAAGTGCTACACATGCCCTTACACTTCCTCCCCTACCACCATTCAGGGCCCAAGACAGTCCTTCCACTTCACCTGTGAGTCGGCTGCGGTGATATACTTTATCCAGTGCTCCCGACGTGGCCTTCTATGTATTGGCGAGACCCGAAGCAGACTGGGAGATCGTTTTGCTAAGCACCTACGCTCTGTCTGCCAGAGAAAGTAGAATCTCCCAGTGGACACACATTTTAATTCCACATCCCATTCCCATTCTGATATGTCTATCCACGGCCTCCTCTACTATAAAGATGAAGCCACACTCAGGTTGGAGGAACAACACCTTATATTCCGTCTGGGTAGCCTCCAACCTGATGGCATGAACATTAACTTCTCCAACTTCCGCTAATGCCCCACCTCCCCTTCGTACCCCATCTGTTATTTATTTATATACACACATTCTTTCTCTCTCTCCTTTTTCTCTCTCTGTCCCTCTCACTATACCCCTTGCCCATCCTCTGGGTTTCCCCCCCCCCATTCCTTCTCCCTGGGCCTCCTGTCCCATGATCCTCTCATATCCCCTTTGCCAATCATCCGTCCAGCTGTTGGCTCCATCCCTCCCCCTCCTGTCTATCTCCCCCTTCCCCCTCCCACTTTCAAATCTCTTACTAGCTCTTCCTTCAGTTAGTCCTGATGAAGGGTCTCGGCCCAGAACGTTGACTGTACCTCTTCCTAGAGATGCTGCCTGGCCTGCTGTATTCACCAGCAACTTTGATGTGTGTTGTCTGAAGATTTTTGCTTGTTTTCCATTTTCTGCATGTTCGTGTGCCTGTCTAAGAGATTATTAAGCACCTCAATCAAATTTACCTTCACCACTACTTCAGGCAGTGCCTTCCAGATACCCACTACTCTGTGTAAAAAACTTGTGTCGCATATCTGCTTTGAACTTTAAATGCATTACCTCTGATATTAAACATTTCAACCCTTGGGAAGATACTGACTGCCTAATCTATCTATATATTGATAAACTTATAAACCTTGATCAGATCTCCCGTCAGCCCCACTGCTGCAGAAAAAGAAGCAACCAAAGTTTGTCCAAATTCTGTTTAGAGTACATGCCCTCTAATTCATGCAGCATCCTGCTAAACCTCTTATGTACCTTCTCAAAATCCTATACATCCTAATGAAATAACTAAATTTGACAATTACGAATGATATAGAAAACTAACTGACTACTGCCCAGTGACACTGATGCCAATCATCGTGAAATGCTTGGAATAGCTGACAATGGCACACATCAAAAACTCCACTCCTGCCACATTGGACATTCACTAATATGTTTACCAAAAGAACCGCTCTACAACAGATGCTGTAGCATATGTCATGCACCTGGCTCTGACACATCCAAAAAACAAAGACAGTCACATCAAAGTGCTGTTTCTAGATTTCAATTCAGCATTCAACATTATTGTTCCACAGACCTTGGTGAACAAACTCCTTCTCGGTCTAAATACACTCATGTGCAACTTGGTATTGGCATACCTAGTGAACAGACCTCAGACAGTCAAGATGCACAACCACTCCACCCTCCCATCCTCCACACCATGGGTACCCCTACCACCCCAGGGATGTGTGTTGAGTCCATTGCTGTACACTCTGCTCGTACGTTACAGTACAACCGCAGCTGAACACCTGAGCAATCACATCATCAAGTTCGCCGATGACACAACAGTGATAGAGCTCATCACCAACTACAGTGAGATGGTCTAAAGAGAGGAGGTGGAAGAGCTCGAGTCCTGGTGAGGAGATGGATACCGATTTCAGGAGAACTTTCACCACTCACACGCCCTTTTACATCAGCAGCATGCAAATGGAAACTGCAGGAAGTTTCAGCCTCCTGTGGGTTCACATCACACACAGCCTCTCATAGAAAACATAGAAAGCATAGAAAATAGGTGCAGGAGTAGGCCATTCGGCCCTTCGAGCCTGCACCGCAATTCAGTATGATCATGCCTGATCATCCAACTCAGAACGCTGTACCAGACTTCCCCCCATATCCCCTGATCCCTTTAGCCACAAGGGCCATATCTAACTCCCTCTTAAATATAGCCAATGAACTGGCCTCAACTGTTTCCTGTGGCAGAGAATTCCACATATTCACCACTCTGTGTGAAGAAGTGTTTCCTCATCTCGGTCCTAAAAGGCTTCCTCTTTATCCTTAAACTGTGACCTCTAGTTCTGGACTTCCCCAACAATGGGAACAATCTTCCTGCATCTAGCCTGTCCAATCCCTTTAGAATTTTATACATTTCAATAAGATCCCCCTTCAATCTTCTAAATTCCAGAGAGTATAAGCCTAGTCGATCCAATCTTTCATCATATGAAAGTCCTGCCATCCCAGGAATCAATCTGGTGAACCTTCTTTGCACTCCCTCTATGGCAAGAAAGTCTTTCCTCAGATTAGGGGACCAAAACTGCACACAATACTCCAGGTGTGGTCTCACCAAGGCCTTGTACAACTGCAGTAGTACCTCCCTGCTCCTGTACTCGTATCCTCTTGCTATGAATGCCAGCATACCATTCGCCTTTTTCACCACCTGCTGTACCTGTATGCCCACTTTCAATGACTGGTGTACAATGACACCCAGGTCTCGTTGCACCTCCCCTTTTCCTAATCGGCCACCACTTAGATAATAATCTGTTTTCCTGTTCTTGCCACCAAAGTGGATAACCTCACATTTATCCACATTAAATTGCATCTGCTATGAATTTGCTCACTCACCTAACCTATCCAAGTCACCCTGCATCCTCTTAGCATCCTCCTCACAGCTAACACTGCTGCCCAGCTTCGTGTCATCCACAAATTTGGAGATGCTGTATTTAATTCCCTCATCTAAGTCATTAATATATATTGTAAACAACTGGGGTCCCAGCACTGAGTCTTGCTGTACCCCACTAGTCACTGCTTGCCATTCTGAAAAGGTCCCGTTTATTCCCACTCTTTGCTTCCTGTCTGCCAACCAGTTCTCTGTCCACATCAATACCATACCCCTAGTACCATGTGCTTTAAGTTTGCACACTAATCTCCTGTGTGGGACCTTGTCAAAAGCCTTTTGAAAATCCAAATATACCACATCCACTGGTTCTCCCCTGTCCACTCTACTAGTTACATCCTCAAAAAATTCTATAAGATTTGTCAGACATGATTTTCCTTTCACAAATCCATGCTGACTTTGTCCGTTGATTTCACCGCTTTCCAAATGTGCTGTTATCACATCTTTGATAACTGACTCTAACATTTTCCCCACCACCGATGTCAGGCTAACTGGTATATAATTCCCCGGTTTCTCTCTCACTCCAATTTTTAAAAGCGGGGTTACATAAGCCACCCTCCAATCCTCAGGAACTAATCCAGAATCTAAAGAGTTTTGAAAAATTATCATTAATGCATCAACTATTTATTGGGCTTCCTCCTTAAGCACTCTGGGATGCAGGCCATCTGGCCCTGGGGATTTATCTGCCTTTAATCCCTTCAATTTACCTAACACCACTTCCCTACTAACATGTATTTCCCTCAGTTGCTCCATCTCACTAGGCCCTCGGACCCAGTATTTCCAGAAGATTATTTATGTCCTCCTTAGTGAAAACAGAACCAAAGTAGTTATTCAATTGGTCTGCCATGTCCTTGTTCCCCTTGATCAATTCACCTGTTTCTGACTGTAAGGAACCTACATTTGGCTTAACCAATCTTTTTCTTTTCGCATATCTATAAAAGCTTTTACAGTCAGTTTTTATGTCCCCTGCCATTTTACTCTCATCATCTTTTTTCCCTTTCCTAATTAAGCCCTTTGTCCTCCTCTGCTGGACTCTGAATTTTTCCCAGTCCGCAGGTGTGCTGCTTTTTCTGGCTAAGTTTTATGTTTCTTCTTCGGAATTGATACTATCCCTAACTTCCCTTGTCAGCCTCGGGTGCACTACCTTCCTTGGTTTATTCTTTTGCCAAACTGGGATGAACAATTGTAGTTCATCCATGTGATCTTTAAATGCTTGCCATTGCAAATCCACCGTCAGCCATTTAAGTATCATTTGCCAGTCTATCTTAACTAATTCACATCTCATACCTTCAAAGTTACCCTTAAGTTCAGAACCTTTGTTTCTGAACTAACTATGTCACTCTCCATCTTAATGAAGAATTCCTCATTCCTCAATACCCAGTCTAGAATGGCCTGCCCTCTAGTTGGTTCCTCGACATGTTGGTTCAGAAAATCGACCCGCATACATTCCAAGAAATCCTCTTCCTCAGCATCCTTACCAATTTGGTTCACCCAATCTATATGTAGGTTGAAGTCACCCATTATAACTGCTGTTCCATTATTGCACGCATTTCTAATTTACTGTTTAATGCCATCCCCAACCTCACTACTACTGTTAGGTGGCCTGTACACAACTCCCACCAGTGTTTTCTGCCTCTTAGTGTTATGCAGCTCTACCCATATCGACTCCACATCCTCCCAGCTAATGTCCTTCCTTTCTATTGCATTAATCTCCTCTCTAACCAGCAATGCTACCCCACCTCCTTTTCTTTCATGTCTATACCTCCTGAATATTGAATATCCCTGAATGTTGAGCTCCCATCCTTGGTCACCCTAGAGCCATGTCTCTGTGATCCCAACTGTATCATATTCATTAATAACTATCTGTACATTCAATTCATCCACCTTGTTGTTAATGCTCCTTGCATTGACCCAAAAAGCCTTCAGGCTTGTTTTTACAACACTATTAGCCCTTATACAATTATGCTGAAAAGTGGCCCTTTTTGATTTTTGCCCTGGATTTGCCTGCCTGCCACTTTTACTTTTCACCTTACTACTTTTTGCTTCTACCTTCATTTTACACCCCTCCGTCTCTCTGCACTTGTTTCCATCCCCCTGCCACATTAGTTTAAGTCCTCCTGAACAACAGTAGCAAACCCTCCCCCTAGGATATTGGTTCCAGTCCAGCCCAGGTGCAGACTGTCCTGTTTGTACCGGTCCCACCTCCTCCAGAACTGTTTCCAGTGCCCCAGAAATTTGAATCCCTCCCCCTTGCACCATTTTTCAAGCCACGTATTCATCTGATATATCCTCCTATTTCTACTCTGACTAGCACGTGGCACTGGTAGTAATCCAGAGATTATTACCTTTGTGGCCTTACCTTTTAGTTTATCTCCTAACTCCCTAAATTCACCTTGTAGGACCTCAACCTGTTTTTTACTTATATCATTGGTACCTATGTGCACCACGACCACTGGCTGTTCACCCTCCCACTCCAGAATGTCCTGCAGCCGCTCAGAGTCATGCTTGACCCTTGCACGAGGGAGGCCACGTACCCTCCTGGAGTCTCAGTTGCGACCGCAGAAACGCCTATCTATTCCCCTTTCAATCAAATCCCCTACCACTATAGCTCTCCCACTCCTTTTCCTTCCCTCCTGTGCCGCAGAGCCACCCATGGTGCCATGAACTCGGCTGCTGCTACCTTCCCCTGCTGAGACATCTCCTCCAACAGTATCCAAAACAGTATATCTGTTTAGGAGGGAGATGACCTCAGGGGACTCCTGCACTACCTGCCTACTGCTACGCTGTCTATTGGCCATCCATTCCCTTTCTGCCTGTGTAGCCTTTACCTGCAGTGTGGCCAACTCACTGAACGTGCTATTCATGACTTTCTCAGCATTGCAGATGTTCCAGTATGAATCCAATCACAGCTCCATCCGCTCAATGCGCTCTGCCAGAAGCTGCAGCTGGACACATTTCCTACACACATATTCGTCAAGGGCACTGGAAGTATCCCTGATTTCCCACATGCTGCAGGATGAACAAACCACAGGGCCGATCACAGCTGTCATGACCTATCCAATATGCTACAGTCTTTCCGCCTTCCTTGGTTCAAATAAAATACCACTGCAGACCGGTCTCCTTTTAACAGAACTTACCTGGCCTTACGTCACTTGGAGTGAAGTTTGTCCTCAGCCTCTGCTCGCCGAAGCCTCTCGAGACAATGCCTTCCTACTCTGTCTCCCTCTACTCCGTCGCCCGCTCCATCAAACTGCTGTCTTTTAAACACTCCAGCTGCCTCATGGTCCGACTTACACACGCTTGCGCAGTCCTGCCCCATTCAACCGCCGAAGAAAATGGTACCAGAACACAGTTAAGAGAGCTCATCAATGCCTTTACTTCCTGAGGAGGCTGAAGAGAGCTGGACTTTGCACATCTATACTTACATCTTTCTACAGATAAGCAGTAGAGAGAGCGTGTAGAGAACAAGCTGCATCACTGCTTCGTATGGAAACTGCACTGTGGCCGACAGGAAGGCTGTACCACAGTTAAGTTAAAACTTGACACCAGCTTACCCTCTATCAAAGCTGTGTATACTGAAAGGTGCTGGATAAGGTCCAGTAACATCATGAAGGAACCCACCCACCCTGCTCATGGACTGTTTGTCCTACTCCCATGAGGGAGGAGGCTATGGACTATCCATGCTAGGACAACCAGACTCAAAAATAGTTACTTTATCAAAGCAGTAGGGCTGATCAACATCTCCACTCACTAACTCCACCACTATTTTTTTTAATTTTCCATCAGTCATCTTATGTACAGCCTAACGTCATGGACATCATAGGTATTCACATTTATTATGTTATTTTTATTTTTTTTTCTCAGCTGAGGCTGGTAAAACCTCGGGTATGGGCATAGCCAAGCAGCAATGTTAGTGTTGATTGGCAGAAAGTCTCTAGTTCATTTCATCTTTGACTTATTGTATTAATTCCCATATAGGAACACAGAACAGGAATAATGCCTCAAAGCTGATTATGTGTCATCTACATCCTCCTGCCTTTAACAAATGCCCTAACCTTAACCCTAATGTCAAATGCAACAAATAAAACTAACATCAGCTTTGAAATTTCCATTCAAATCAATATCTGGGTGAGAAAATTCCCATCTGCCAGCAACTCTTTTACTGAGAAATAAGCTTTTTTTTCCCAATTTCACTCCTGCATTCTATAAATATTGAATTGTTTCTTGTCTCTCCATGTTCATCATCTCTGCTTGTTTCTCTTTCTTTCCTTCATCTCTCTTATCCTGAAATAACTATGTTTACAATTATCCTGAACAATAAACTTAAAGCACTATATTCACACAACAAAATAAAATCTTGAAGTCGAAATCTGTTGAGTTATATTGTTATTTTTCCAGTTGCATGTTTTGAATGTTTAAATATTTTTATTTTTTCCAGACTAAAGTAATGAAATTTTCAAAGATGATAACTGATGTGTAATAGCCAAAATCGCACAACACAAGTACAAAGATAACAGTTTGATTTTGGCCAAAGCTTCATTATATTTGAACCCTTTAATGTAAAATGGAAAATAAGGTAATATATACATTATATAGCATATGGTTACATTAGAAAGAATGCAGAAGAGATTCATCAAAATGTGGAATGGAGGTCTATAGTATTAAGGAGAGATTGGATTGGTGAGTTTATTCTGCCTCTGATGTAGCAAACTGAGGGATGACCTCATAGACGTTTATAAAATTATGAGGGGCATGAAAATAATAGATAGTCAAAGCCCTTTTCCTACTGTAAAGATGTGAGGACCAAAGTTCCCAGGTAGAGGCTGGTGGGTATGTGTAACAAGCTAGCAGAGGAAGTGGTTGCGGCAGGTACAATTAGAATGTTTAAAAGGTGTTTGGCTAGGAAAATGATAGAGTGATATAGGCCTAAAAGAGATAAATGGAATCAACATGATATCACAGTGGGCATCGACATATTGGGCTAAAGGACCTGTTTCTGTGCTGTACAGGCTGATATACTACACATCATGTTTTCCACTTTAATGATTTCATAATCATAACCTTAGAAGGATATCGCCAAATTGTATTTGACATAGATTGTTGATTAACATGCTGAAACATTCTTATTCAGTGCTTTAATTAGAAGAACTGTACTCTTCTAAAGTGTATTTGGTGAATCAAACTTTGTGTGTATTTACCCCTCCTAGAAACCCAGCCATTCCATATACATGCATACTCTCTATCATAATGATTTTTCAAAGACCATTCTGAATTTTTACAAAGTTAGCATTATTTCTTTGTTCTTTTTTATTATGCAATTATTCTTTCCTTCGTATCAGGCTTAGTGCAGGTTGCTAATTCTAGTTCTCTGCTTATAGGGTCCCATATAATGCTTTAAATTCTACTTGTGATTTGTTCTTGATA
The DNA here is from genome assembly GCF_963921235.1 of Mobula hypostoma. Classification (NCBI taxonomy): domain Eukaryota; kingdom Metazoa; phylum Chordata; class Chondrichthyes; order Myliobatiformes; family Myliobatidae; genus Mobula; species Mobula hypostoma. Next base: position 53,036,400 of record NC_086109.1, read on the forward strand.
TTACACAAAGGCACATGATGAATTACTTGATCAAATGTTCCTTTTACAAAACAGATAAAATAAAATATCTTCCTACTCACCAAATATATATAATATTTTGGCATCATGTTAAAAGCTGTAAAATAATTTTGGTTTAGATGGGTTTCCGAATTATTTCAATCTAATGGTTTGGAATACCTTCTAAACCCATCCATTAGATTATATTCTTGTAATTTATTTCCAGCTTTGTTACATTTGAATTTTCAATTTATGAGAGCAATAGTCATAATTTCATTACATCCATATAAACGTTAAAGCATTTCCACAGTTGTAAACTGTAACTTATTTTTGATTCTCAGCATGCTTTTTATTATTCCATCATATAAACCTATAGAAATATATAAATCGTGACCATTTCCAGCTGGCAAAAATCTGCCAAAATCGATATTAAACCTCCAAATTCTCCTTGAATTGTTTCAAACGTTGCAGCAAAAATCAATTTGGAAAAATTTACAAAACTTTTTTTGGTAAATTTGAAGAACCATATGATCCATCTTACCCAAATCTGAATTCAGTAACAAATTTGTTCAAGAAAAGAAGCAGGATTTCCAATGTTACAGGAAGTGGTAAAATATTTCTTTACATTCTGCAATGAAAACAGATCATCGATGAGAAAATTAATTCAGCCTCTCCCTGTTCTGCCAAGCAGAATGTAAAGTCCTGAAATTTAGCTGGTACATAATCCCAAAGTTTCTAACGCCATTGAACTATTTAGGAGTTTAGTACTTGTGTTGATCATTTCTTGTCTGATGTATATTTTTCTGGTGTTACTGCTATATTTATTTCCACTGGCTGTCCATAGTAATAGTCAGCACAGGTTCTGGGTGTGGTATTAACAGACGGGAAGATTTTAAGTGAGTACTGTGTGTTGTTACTGTGAATAAGCCACACAGAGACCAGAGTTAGTGAAGGTCATCAGCAGAAGCAGACATTCAGGAAGAGGTCTAGTGGAAGACTTTCTGGGAGAAACTTTAAGTAGAATCTCCCTGAACTCAAAGAACATCAAGTTTTTATACTCTTAAGAACAAAGATAGCCTTGGATGTTTAAATACAATTTCAATAATTATGATTGTGATGTTTACTTTAGAACTTTGGTTGCAGACAAATGATTCTATTGAGTTACATATTGACAATGGGGTCACATCAGAACATGAAAATATTCAAACACTTTTACTGGGACAGAATAATCCACATGAATGACATCAAAGCTGAGGACAGAGACCCAAATATTCAGAATTAGGCCTTCAAGGATACCGTTGAGAAACACAAATATCGCAGTAAGGGGATGAGTTATACAGCTCTCGTTACATGCACATACAGTTCAACTCTTTGAGTGATTATGCAGAAAGTTTGAAGTTAATAACTCATCTCCTTCTACCTTAGACCACAAACTTATCAATCACCCTTGCTGTGGACCACTTTCTGGAGGTCCAAGATGCCGACTTCTACAAAGAAGGGATCCGTATGCTCCACGACCACTGGACTAAGTGTTTAAATGTAGGAGGGGACTATGTTGAAAAATAAATGTGCTAGGTTTTCTAAAATTGACTCCTTCTACCTTAGGCCACAAACTTATTAATCACCCCTCGTCGGAACCCAGCATTTGAGAGATGAGTAAGATGAATGGGAATGATTTGTCGGCTGTTGCACTGTTGCAGGCATCATCTGGTGTTTTGGAATGGGGTATTTTCATGTGCCTTCATTCCCTCCTCCTACCCCTTCCTAGCCATATGAATCAGGGGCTGGGCCAATCCAAGCAAAGCTGGGAATGCTGAGCAGACTCAGTCCGTGAGGCTGGCGGAGGGCTACTCTTCTCTGCCTCTTTGCCACACCCTGACAGCTTTTTCTGTGACCCACTCCCACATACTATTGTTTATTTCTGATTTGTTGTGGTTACAAACAGTTCTCAGGTATGAAATCCTGTTGTAACCTGGGAATGATAGATGTTTAGGGGAGAGGAGGATACCAGTGCTTATATTTAAAGATAAAGAATGAAATTAAAAAACAATATTTCAGTTAAAAAGTAAGATTGCATCTGTTAATGCAATGTATATTCATCTGAGCATGTTGACTCACATAATATGCTGGAGGAACTCTGTAGATCAGGCAGCATTTGTGGAAGGAAATTTATGGAAGTTGACATTTTGGGCGAGACTCTGTCAGTGGATGTAAGTTTACATTAAGATTGCAATTAGAAGTCATGTCAAAAGGGGAATAGACTTTAATCTGCAATCCTAACTCAACACTGATGTTTAGAAAGCATAGAACCAGATATCACAAGAACAGGCCCTTCAGCCCACCGTGTCCGAGCCAATCATTGAGCACCTAACTATCAATTACACTAATCCAACACTAATCACATTTTATTCATTGATGCTTTTAGTGAATGTTGGCGATGACAACGTATGAATTCTCAGTCTGTTTTCATAGCACTGGTTCCCACTTGATATGACAATCTGAAAGTTAGTTTTAATTTCTAAACAAAAATACGTGACTTAGAGCATTGTGAGCCTTGCTAAGCATTTTTTCCTTGTAATCCTTTTGCAATAAGATTAAAATGCAAAAGTGCACATGAAATTAATTTATGGTCCTATTACTCCTTTGATGCAAATTTGTATCCATCTGTTTTATAATACCAAAGGAAATGTAATTTCATTTTGAATAGAAATTTCACATTGGGCAAGCTTCCTCTAAAGAAATTGTTACAGTTGTTTATTGCTTGTAAAAATGATAAATGGCAATTGTGTTTTTCATACACACAGTTTACTGTTTACATCAGCAGCTTGTTGGACTTCAGTTCCACAGGTTTAGGGAAGGAGACAGGAACCGGAGTGGGATGGTGTTGGGATGAGGGTACATATGGGTAGGTTTTGAATGGCATGTGAGCTATTTGAGGCTGATCAATTTGGGACTGAATGCTAGTTCAGGAGTAAAACTGCAAGAAAGTTCACAAGGGAAACAATGCGTTATTTCAAATAGACTGTAATATCTCAGGATGTCTTTCGTATCACACAGTATTTGTATACTTGTGAAGAAATTGTAAAGAAAATGCTGTAGGTTGCACCCTTTGCATCCATTTTCCATTGTTAAGTACTTAAGACAAGCCATGGACATTGTTGAACATTTAGCAAATGAGAGTTATATTTAGATGAATCTCACAAACAGAGCCAGGTTATATCCTAATGGTTAGGATGTGCTGAAACAGTCAAACATTGCTTTTTATGGTTAATTTACCTGGAAAAATAGTAGATAGTTCATTTTTTGAGGGAAATATATTTATATCATATTAGTTCAATGTGATGTTACTGTTTGTTTTGGTATCTTACTCTCTCGAATACCAAATAGATTTTATGGGTCAAGGACAATATTTTGTAGCTGATTGAAATATAAAGTAGTATCACCACTTACAAAGCAAAATGCAGTCATCGTTAAGGATCCGTCAATTCTCAGATGTAATTTCATGTTAAGTAACTTTTAAATTTTGAGATTAACTGTAAGACAGGTCACCATTTAAAAGTAATTATGATTTCCCTGAGGGTTCAACATGTGGTGTTACCAATGAGAAATGCTAAATATGTTCTTAACAATTTTTGTGATCGATCAGAAGAATCACAAATTGCTTATTATTGCTGAACTCTCCTGTAAAAGAGCAGTTTATCTTTTCCATCATTGCTGTCGTCAGTTAATTATTTGTTTAATGAGACATATGGCTTCAGTTTATCTTGAGAATGATTGTTTCGGAACAATAATTGTCACCAGTAATTCAATGGAAGTAATTAACCTCACATGATAGTGGATCTACACCAGTTTAGATGCACATATACAAACATTTGTATTTACCTCTAATAACTTAAAGATCTGGGGTTTTATGGAGTTTCCAATTAGCTAGAGAGAGAGGGGGAGATTAGGGTTTCCTTTGCTGGTCTTTGGAAGACTGTGATTGGGCTGGCGTAAAAGCCACAAAGGACATCCACATTGATGAGGCTGGAGGAGTGAGGATTAAATAGAAAACTCAAAGGGGGATTGTTATGCTTTGTACCGCCAAAACATAAAACTAATTGAAAGGAAAAGACAGAGTCTGAAATGCAAGTCTAATTTAGCTTTTACTTTAAGTGAGGTGCTCACATATGACGTGACGGTATGAGGAAGTATGCCATGCGTGTACTTTTACTTATAGACTGGAATGAATTATTTGAAGAATGAGGAATGCTTATTCAAACAATATATTTATGATATTCCTCAAATACTACTGAAATGTTAAATACACAGCACTCCTCCCTGCTTTGCTATAAACTCCAACTCAATATAAAATGCATCTGAACTATACACAGTTTACTATATTGTACAACTGCTATATAGACAGCCACGTCATAGTAAATTTCATATTATCCTATTCAGGCCCAAATATTTAATCGTGTTCTTACTTTCATGGGATAGTGTCATATCTGACAAAGGAAATCATTCTGCTTGGCAGGTGAAACTTGTGGCTGTGAAAACAATTTCAGGTTCTGGGGTCTCCTCCATGGTGGCTGTAGGAGTCGACGCGGACACTGCAGGAAGTGGTCCCGACAACTCTGGACACCTTTCTTCTCCTTTACTCAGCTCTTCTCTCTGGATCTACTTTGACCTTTGGTTCTATACTAGTCATTGGTTCTTACTCTCTCTTTATCCCACTATTTAGCTTTCTCATGTTCTCTTTCTCAACTTTTTGTTCTACTAGTTTCTTGTGAGTATCTCTGAAATGGTTAATTTCTTGACAAATGATGTCTTGCTTATCTCTTTCATTTCCTAGCAATTATATCATCATCCTTTTTTTCCCTTTTTTCTTCTTTCAAGGATGTGCACCTTGATCTTGGGAAGATGCATTTAGTTGCATATAGTCCTTCTATTGCTCCCTTCAGGATCCGATCTCTCCTCTTGATTTCCTCATCCTCAACATATCACATAAATCCTTTGTTTCTGTATCTCCATTGACTCTTTTCTTTTTGGCCTTCCACTCATCCATCTGGGCTTTGGTCATTGCATCCACTTTTATAAGCAGCTTTTTGTCTCTCCCACTTGAAGTTCATGCAATAACCTTAAGCATGCGGAATAGATTCTGGTTCCTTATACTCACAAAAGCTCAATGCTTGCAACTTTACTGGAGCTCCTTGAACTCTCTTCCAACTTAAAAGGAAGCCATGCTTTGCAAATAACTGCCTGATTAACATATCAGAAACTTTCTCAGGTTGCCTATAAAACTATTGTAGTCAGACCACTGTTTTTGTGAATTTCACACTTCCTCTGAGCAGTATGGTTCTTCCAGCAATAGTTCATGATGTACAGCATGGAGACAGTTGTGGTATCATCCAGTACCTTTCTCAAGTTGCTTTCAGGGGATGTGGCAGACAAATGGTGGTTGGATCCCTGTTCTGTTCGCTATTGGGGGAGAGTGTAGAGCACACCAGGATACCCAACTGAACTTTATTGATAACCCTGCTTTTACAATATGTGAACTCCTTCCACATGGGAGCGGCTAACTGAGTGGCACAGGAATAACACTATTAACTACCACTACATGCCCCCTTCTTGAGGAAAAAGAAGAAAAACTAGGTATGATTCTTGCAGTGGGACCTCAGAGGTAGGAATCTTGGCTTTGATGCCTGTGCCACATGATAGTGACTGTAGAAATAGAATGAGGTGGAGGGTAAATGGATAGCTGAAGAATTAGAGCAGGGGGCAGGGATTCAGATTTCTGGATCATTGTGACCTCTTCTGGGGCAAGTGTGACTTGTATAAAAAGGATGGGTTGCACTTGAATCCAAGGGAGACCAATATCTTGGTGGGGAGGGTTTAAACTAGATTTGCAGGGGGATGGGAACCAAAGTGAAGAGGCAGAGGATGGGGAGGTTGGAGCACAAGTGGAGACAGCTTTTATGGAGTTTGTGAGGTAGGATAGGCAGATGTTAGAGCAAAGATGCACTCAGCCTGATGATTTGAGATGTGCCTATTTTAATGCAAGGAGTATCATAAACAAGGCGGATGAACTTAGAGCGTGGATCAATACATGGAACTATGACGTTGTGGCCATTGCGACGTTGGATGTCTCAAGGGCAGGAATTGCTGCTGAATGTGTCAGGCTTTAGATATTTCAAAAAGATCAGAGAAGGAGGCAAAAGAGGTGGGGATATGCCAATGCTAATTAGGGATAGTGTCATGGTTGCAGAAAAGGAGGAAGTTATGTAGGGATGGTCTACTGAGTCAGTGTGGGTGGAAGTCAGAAACAGGAAAGGGGCAATAATTCTACTGGATGCTTTTCATAGACCCCCCCAGTAGTAACAGGGATATCAAGGAGCAGGTAGGGAGGCAGATTCTGGAACAGTGCAATAATAATAGGGTTGGTGTGATGGGTGATCTTAACTTCCCTAATATTGATTGGCATCTCCTTAGCACAAAGGGTTTTGATAGGGTGGAGTTTGTTAGGTGTGCAAGAAGCTTTCCTGATACAAGATGTAGATAAGCCATCTAGAGGAGAGGCTGTACTTGATCTGTTATTGGGAAATGATCCTTGTCTGGAGTCAGATCTCTCAGTGGGAGAGCATTTTGGAGGTAGTGACCACAACTCCATCTCCTTCACCATAGCGCTGGAGAGGGATAGGAGCAAACAATTTGGGAAAGCATTTAATTGGGGTAGGGGGAAATATGATGCTATTAGGCAGGAACTCGGGGGCATAAATTGGGAGCACATGTTCTCAGGGAAATGCATGGCAGAAATATGGCAAATGTTCAGGGAATATTTGCATGGAGTTCTGCATAGGTATGTTCCATTGAGGTAGGAAAAGGATGGTAGAGTTAAAGAACCATGGTGTACAAAGTATGTAGAAAATCTAGTTAAAAAGAAAAGAAAAATCTACAAAAGGTTCAAGAAATTAGGTACGGTTAGTGCTCTAGAAAATTACAAGGTTGCTAGGAAGGAGCATAGGAGTAGAATTAGGAGAGCCAGAAGGGGCCATGAGAAGGCCTTGGTGAGCAGGATTAGGGAAAATCCCAAGGCATTCCACAAGTATGTGAAGGGCAAGAGGATGAGCCGTGTGAGAATAGGAGCAATCAGGTGCAATAGTGGAAACGTGTGTATGGAGTCAGTGGAAGTAGCAGAGGTACTTAATGAATACTTTGCTTCAGTATTTACCAGGGAAAAAGACCTTGACAATTCTGGGGATGACTTAAAATGGACTGAAACACTTGAGCATACAGACATTAAGAACGGGGATGTGCTGGAGCTTTTGAAAAGCATTAAGTTAGATAAGTCACTGGAACTGGATGAGATATACCCCAGGCCACTGTGGGAAGCGAGGGAGGAGATTGCTGAGCCTCTTTTGACGATCTTTGCATCATCAGTAGGGATGAGAGAACTATCAGAGGATTGGAGAGTTGCAAATGTTGTTCCCTTGTTCAAGAAAGGGAGTAGAGATAGCCCAGGAAATTATAGACCAGTGAGTCTGACTTCAGTGGTGGGCAAGTTGTTGGAGAAGATCCCTAGAGGCAGGATTTATGAGCATTTGGAGAGACATAATCTGATAAGGGATAGTCAGCACGGCTTTGTCAAGGGAAGGTCATACCTTACCTTCTTTGAGGATGTAACAAAACACATTCATGAAGGTAGAGCAGTGGATGTAGTGTATACAGTATAGATTTCAGTAAGGCATTTGATAAGATTCCCCATGCAAGGCTCCTTCAGAAAGTAAGGAGGCACGGGATCCAAGGAGACCTTGCTTAGTGGATCCAGAATTGGCTTGCCCACAGAAGGCAAAGGGTGGTTGTAGATGGTTCGTAATCTATATATATATAAAACATCAGATATGCTGATGACATCGTACTAATAGCTGAGTCAGAAACAAAACTTCAAGAACTACTCACTATAGTGGCAGCAGAAAGTAATTGCACAGGCCTCTCAATCAACACCAAGAAGACAGAAAGCATGGTCATCTCCAGAAATACAAACATCCCACATGTTTGATCAAGATTGGAAATACAAACATCAAACAAGTCAACAAATTCAAATATCTTGGCAGCCTAATAACAAGTAATGGCAGGTGCAACAGAGATATCAAATACAGAATAGCAATGATGAAAGAAGCTTTCCAAAAAATGAAGATCATATTAACAGACAGAAAGATGAGCACGTACACTAAAAACAGAATACTGCAGTACTACATTTATTCTATCCTGACTTATGGAAGTGAATGCTGGACCATTTCTCTAGCAATGGAAAAGAGACTAGAAGCAGCTGAATTATGGTTCTGCAGGAGAATGTTAAAAATATCATGGACCACACACACATCAAATGAAGAAGTTCTCAGAAGAGCCCAAGCAGTTTATCACTCATACCAACAATAAGAGAAAGACAACTCAGATTCCTAGGACATATCATGCAGAAAGATGAACTAGAAGAACTCATACTCTCTGGAAAGATTGAGGGGAGTAAACCTAGAGGAAGACCTCAGCTTATGTACATCAAAACATAGCCAGGTGGCTACACATCAAGGAAATGGAAGTCATCCAAAAAACGAAGGATAGATCTATATGGAAAACCATGATCACCAAAGTCCGCATCGGATATGGTACCTAGACAGACAGATTGTTCGTATTCTGCATGGAAGTTGGTGACCAGTGGTGTTTGGCAGGGATCTCTTCTGGGATCCTTCTTCTTTGTGATTTTTATAAATGACTTGGATGAAGAAGTAGAAGGGTGGGTTAGTAGGTTTGCTGATGACACAAAGGTTGGAGGTGTTGTGGATAGTCTGAAGGGTTATCAGAGGTTACAGCGGGACATTGATAGGGAATGTAACTGGGATGAGAAGTGGCAGATGGAGTTCAACCCAGATAAGTGTGAAGTGGTTCATTTTAGTAGGTCGAATTTGAAGTCAGAATATAATATGAATGGTAACTCTTGGCAGTGTGGAGGATCTGAGAGATCTTGGGGTCCGTGTCAATAGGACACTCAAGGCTGCTGCGCAGGTTGGCAGAGTTGTTAATTCAACAACCATGGGCGTGGGCTCAAGAGCTGTGAGGTAATTTTACAGCTATACAAGACCTTGGTCAGACCCCACTTGAAGTGCCTCAATTTCAATACTATAGAGACAGTGCAGATGAGACTTACAAGGCTGTTGCCTGGAATGGAGGCCGTACCTTATGAGAATAGATTGAGTGAACGTGTCCTTTTCTCCTTGGAGTGACGGAGGATGAAAGGTAACTTGACAGAGGTGTATAAGATGGTGAGGGGCATTGATCGTGTGGATAGCCAGAGGCTTTTTCCGAGGGCAGAAATGGCTCACACAAGGGGGCATAGTTTTAAGGTGCTTGGAAACAGGTACCAAGGGAATGTCAGGGCTAAGTTTTTCACACAGAGAGTGGTGGGTGCGTGAATGCACTGCCGGCAGTGGTGGTGGAAGTGGATACCATAGGGTCTTTTAAGAGAATGGAGCTTAGAAAAACAGAAAGCTATGTGCTAGGGAAATTCTAGGCAGTCTCTAGAGTAGGTTACATGGTTGGCACAACATTGTGGGCTGAAGAGCCTGGAATGTGCTGTAAGTTTTTATTTCTATTTTCTTTGTACTTCCTGTCTATCGAACTGCATTGAAATGACAGTCACTGAAATTGAGCGATTCAGTTCACTTTAGCCATAGCACATAACTTACGCTCCTTACAGAAACATAAAAAAGAATTGCCATCATTATAACTGTCTTTCACTTGGTTTTCCTCCTTTTTTTTTCTTCTTAGAACAGTCTTATTCTGTGAAATGTTTTCAACATTAGGACTCGTTAACAAAAAACTAAATCTAATAGAGGTCAGGGTAGATAGCTGAACATTCCAGCGAAGTAAGAGGATTATTCTGCCTCTTTAATCACTTGTCCATATTAGGTTATGGAGTATATCTCTGTGGTGGGACAGATAAACAACCAGATTTGCTATAGGTTCTGGAAGTGTTACAGTGAATGGAGATTCTTGAACAGGTGCATATACCTCAGGTAAGTGGTCCATGTCATGAGCATCAGACCACTCTATTTCTTTCTCTAACTTTTGTGGACTTTGAAGATGCATGAACGTAAGAAATAGGAGCAAGAGTAGGCCATCTGGCCCATTGAGTCTGCTCCAACATTCATTGAGATCATGCCTGTTGGCCATGGACTCCTCCATCTACCTGTCTTTTCCCCACAATCTTTAATTCCCTTACTATGCAAAAATCTATCGCACCTTGTCTGATATATATTTACTGAGGTAGCCTCCACTGCTTCATTGGGCAGAAAATTCCACAGATTCACCATTCTCTGGGAAAGGCAGTGCCTCCTCACCCCCATCTTAAATCTATTCCCCTGGAATCTTGCGGCTATGTTCCCTAGTTCTAGTCTCACCTATCAGAGGAAACAACTTTCCTGCCTCTATCATACTTCCATAATTTTATATGTTTCCATAAGATCTCCTCTCTTTCTTCTGAATTTTAGTGAGTACAGTCCCAGGCGACTCAATCTCTCCTCATCATCTAATCCCCTTATCTCTGGAGTCAACCTGGTGAACCACCTCCAAAGCCAGTACATCCTTCCTCAAGTAAAGAGATAAGAACTACACGTAGTACTCCAGGTGCAGCCTCACCAGTACCCTGTACAGTTGCAGCATAACCTCCCTGCTCTTAAATTCAATCCCTTTAGCAATGAAGGCCAACATTCCATTTGCCTTCTTGATAGCCTGCTGCACCTGCAAACCAACCTTTTGTGATTCATGCACAGGCACTCCCAAGTCCCTCTGCACAGCAGCATGCTACAATTTTGTACCATTTAAATAATAACTTGATCTTCCATTTTTCCTTCCAACGTGGATAAACTCACATTTACCAGCTGTGTACTCCATCTGCCAGACCCTTGCCCATTAACTTAACCTATCTATATCTCTCTGCAGACTCTCCGCATCTTCAGCACAATTTGTTTTTCCACTCAATTTTGTTTCAACAGCAAACTTAGATACACTGCACTCAGTCCCCTCTTCCAAATCATTAATGTATATCGTGAACACCGAACCCTGTGGTACACCATTCACCAGTGATTGCCAACCAGAGTAACACCCATGTATCCCACTCTCTGCTTTCTATTAATTAACCAATCCTCTATCCATGCTAATAGGCATCCGTTAATCTCCTGAGACCATGGATTTGCGCCCTGGAATGTTTCCAGTGCGCAGGCCTGGGCAAGGTTGTATGGAAGACCAGTGGTTGCCCATTCTGCAAGTCTCCCCTCTCCACGCCACCGATGTTGTCCAAGGGAAGGGCACTAGGGCGGATACAGCTTGGCACCAGTGTTGTCGCAGAACAATGTGTGGTTAAGCGCCTTGTTCAAGGACACAACATACTGCCTCAGCTGAGGCTTGAACTAGCGACCTTCGGATCACTAGACTGACACCTTAACCACTTGGCCACGCATCCATGCTAATATATTACCCCCAACTCTATGCATCCTTATCTTATGGATAAGTCTTTTATGTGGCACCTTATTAAACACCTTCTGGAAATCCAAGTAAATAACGTCCATTTGTTCCCCTCTATCCACTGCGCTCATTATATCCTCAAAGAACTCCAGCAAGTTTGTCAAACAGGACCTGCCTTTGCTGAATCCATGCTGCACCTGTCTGATGGATCCATTTCTTTCCAAATGCCTGGCTATTTCTTTTTTAATGATAGCTTCAAGCATTTTCCCAACTACAGATGTTAAACCAACTGTCCTTCAACTGCCTTTTGCCTATGCCCCTTTTTGAACAGTGGTGAAATATTCGCCGTTTCCAATCTGCTGGGACCTGCTCAGAGTCCAGAGAACTTTGGTAAATTATTACCAAAGCCTCTACTGTAACTTCTGCCAGTTCTTTCAATACCCGGGGATGCCTTCCATCGGGACCAGGGGACTTATCTATCTTCAGGCCCACAAGTTTGCTCAGCACTACCTCTTTAGTGATAGCTATTGTATCAAGGCTCTCACCTCCCATCGCATCCATAACATCTCTTTTTTGCATGTTAGACATGTCCTTCGCTGTGAAGACAGACACAAAATAGTCATTCAAAGCCTCTTTCATTTCCTCATTACCCAATATCAATTTCCCCTTCTCATCCTCCAAGGGACTTGCATTCACATTAGCCACCCTTTCTGCTTTATATAATTATAAAAAACTTTTACTATCTGTTTTTATATTTTATAATCTTTTCCCTTTCTTTATTGCTCGCTTAGTGGTTCTTTGTTGCTTTTTAAAGCTTTCACAATTTTCCAGTTTCCCACCACTCTTGATGACTTTGTATGCACGAGCTTTTAGTTTGATGCCTTCTTTTATTTCCATAGTTATCCAAGGCTGGCTCTCCCTGCCCTTACTGTCCTTACTTTTGATGAGCACCATAAAAAATATCTTTGAAAGTCTTCCACTGTTCCACAACTGTCCCACCATATAGCCTGTGTTCCCAGTCTACACAAGCCAAATCCTCCCTCATCCCATTGTAGTTTCCATTGTGTAGGCATAATACCTTGGTTTTCAATTGGACTATTATGCCCTTCATTTGTATGAGAAACTCAATCAAACTGTGATTACTCTTTCCAAGGGATTCTTAACTACAAGATCACTAATGTTACCTGTCTCATTGCATATTCCCCTGTAGGTTCAGTAGCATGCTGCTCAAGAAAGCCATCACGGCTGCATTCTATGAAGACCTCCTCAAGACTGCCTTGACCAACTTGATTCATCCAATCTAGGTGCAAGTTAAAGTCCCCATGATAACTGCTGTTCCATTGTCTCTCACTATCACCCTGATCTCATCTTTAATTAAGAGCACTACCCACCTCCTTTACTTCCTGCCTAACCTTCCATATTACCTGATATCCTTGGATATTTAATTCCCAATCTTGTCCATCCTGCAACAACGTCTCTGCAATGGCCACTAAATCATACCCTTTTGTACTGATTTGTGCCACAAGTTCGCTGACCTTGTTTTGACTACTATGGGCATTCAGATAAAGTGCCCTTACACTCATTGTGCTTTTAAAATCTTGTAATCTTTTACTCTTTTTCACTTGACTTTTCTTCACTCCACTCTTACTTTTCTCTTTTTCATCTTTTGTTTTTTCTTTATTTTATCCACACTTCTTTTTTACTTTACTTCTCCAATCTATTGAACCCACCCCCCTACTATTTAGTTTAAAGCCCTATCCATAGCCCTCGTTATATGATTCTCTAGGATCCAGGTGCCATTATGGTTCAGGTGGGGACTGTACCATTGGTATAGCTCCCTCCTTCCCCAATACTGGAGCCAATTTCCCATGAATTCAAATCCACATGTAACACCTGTGTAGCACCAGTCTTATCACGTGCGACTAGTCGTTGCACTGTTTTGACACGAGGTGCTAATAGGCCATCAGAAGAATCCAGGTATCGAAAGGAGGCAGTGAATAGAAACCGCACACTTCTGGAAATAAGGTTTTTTTTATATAAGAAAAAACAATATGTACAAAATATTTACATGAGCAAGAACAATTAAAAATTCAAACATTCTGTTTTGGTTCCAAATCTTCGTTATCAAACCACAACAAATTCCTTTTTAATTGGAATCAGTGATATTCATTAGAATAACCTTTGTTAAATTAGATCTAGTGTTATTCCCTATTTATAAGTTTACAGACTAAACTTGCCTTTTTACTTATCCCTGATTAGTTAGAAAACCAAATATAATTCCTATTCTCAAGTATTATAGTTAACTTCAGTTTCAGTTTCAGACAGTATGTCTACAAGTTTAAATTCAAATCCAAAAATTATATACACACAGTTTCACTCCTTTTACGACAATTCTCCAACATCACAACTCCTAAACAAAGTAAAAATCTCATTCAGTAACTTATGAAAGTCTTTGCAAAAATAATCAGTTCTTGCAGGAAATCAAATTCGGTTTCTTTGAATGAAAATAAACATGTACATCCAACCATATTAAATCCTCTGCGTCATTATACATTTTGTTCCTGCGCTGATTCTTTATCTTGGGTGGCTCACCATCATGTTTCTTGGATCTTTGGAATGAAATAGTTGATCATCCACAAAAAGTCAGTTCATAAACTTGTACCAAACTTGGCCAAATGCCTTGGTATAATTTTGCAGAACTAATTCCCGACTACACGGTAGGTATTTTGGACACTGGTCTCTGCCAATATTGTCTCGTTATAGCTGCTGCGTGTAACAGGTGTCCCCTGCTTTTCGAATGTTTGCTTTACGAAACCTCACTGTTATGAAAGACCTACATTAGTACCCTGTTTGCACATTCAGAAGGTGTTTTCACTGTTACGAAGAAAGGCAGCATGCGATAAAAAATCAGCACGTGAAAAAATCAGCGCGCGATAAAAGGCAGCGTGTGCTCCGAGCAGCCGCTCTCCCCCGGATTCGGAACGGTATTGCTTAAACATGTTGCATTGAGCAGCCCTTAGCAAGATGAGTTCTAAGGTGTCGGAAAAGCCTGAAAGAGCTCGTAAGGGTGTTACACTTAGCGTAAAACTGGATATAATTAAGCGTTTCAATCGTGGTGAACGAAGCAAGGACAAAGTGAGTTTGGCTTGTGGAAGCTGACGAAGATGATGTTGAAGAGGTTTTGGCATCCCATGACCAAGATCTGATAGATGAAGAGCTGATGCAATTGAAAGAGGAAAGGATAACAATCGAAACCGAATGCAATAGCGAAAGTGAAGCAACTGCGTGAGATTTTCGCTGCAATGATACAGTATGACTTTAATTTTGAAATAGGTTTAGGGGATATTTTCAGGATGATTTGAGTGTTTACAAAGAACTGTGTGATAGAAAGATGCGCGAGGCTCAGCAGTCAAGCAAGCCTTCCACATCAGCCACAGCAGACGATGAACCTCAACCTTCGACATCGAGGAGGGCAGTCATAGGAGAAGATGAGCTGCCTACCCTGATCGACAATGAGATGACACCCCCGTGTCCCACCACCCCAACCCCCAGGCCCCAGACAGATTCTGTACCGATTCGCGGAGAGTGCAGCGGTAGCTGGGAGGCACACAGCACATCTTTAAGAAAAAAGCCAAAATAAACATGCTAATTAATTAGGTGCCGCCTAGCACATAATTGTCGGCCCAGATCAGAGGCGATGCAATGGCAATCGCCTCTGATCTGCGCTGACACTTACATGCCGGGCAGCACCTAATTAATTAGCATGTTTATTTTGGCTTTTTCCTTAAAAATGTGCTGTGTGCCTCCCGGCTACCACTGCATTCTTCGCGGCAATGTATCGGGTCAGCGGTCCGGAGGGTGGGGCCACTGCACCACCCCAACCTGCGAGGACTCAGTCTAACACACCATCATTGGTGTGCTCAGCGCTGTTTTCCCAATTCCGGTAAGTGATACTACACTGTACATACATTATTTCTACTTTATATAGGCTGTGTATTTTTACGTGTTATTTGGTAGATTTGGCAGCTTCATAGTTTAAAGATTACTGGAGAGTGCTTGCACTGTGTTTTTTCCAACAGCGCTTGCGTGAGGTTTTCTGCAGAGATCACTTGCGTGAGATTTTCGCTACGGAGATCTGTGCAGGCAGTCATTGTAGAGAAGTATTTCTACTTTATATAGGCTGTGTATTTATCATATCATTCCTGCTTTTACTATATGTTACTGTTATTTTAGGTTTTATGTGTTATTTGGCATGATTTGGTAGGTTATTTTTGGGTCTGCGAACGCTCACAAAATTTTCCCATATAAATAAATCGTAATTGCTTCTTCGCTTTACGACATTCCGGCTTATGAACCGTTTCATAAGAACGCTCTACCTTTGGATGGCGGGGGAAACCTGTATATCTGTAGCTTCAATAAATCTTTTATCGCCATTGTCTGTCCTCCAGGGGTGTCACCCTGAGGGTTTCAAGTTAGTAGGTTAAAGATACTCACTACTAATTCCACTCTAAACAGTTCATGTCTTTTGCTTCTAATCGTTGCTGCGTTTCTCTCCTTGTCCATCCTGTGTCCACCCACACCAATCCTTGAGCCATGCATTTAACTCTCTAATCTTCTTGACCTAATGCCAATTTGCACATGGCTCAGTTAGTAATCCAGAGATTACTAGTTCTGATTTTTAATTTAGTCCCTAGCTGCTCAAATTCCCTCAGCAGAACCTTTTTCCTCATTCTACCTATGTCATTGGTACCCACGTGGACCACAACAACTGGATCTTTCCCCTTTCACTGCAAATTCCTCTGCAGATAAGATATCCCAAACCTGGGCACCAGGCAGGTAACACAGCCTTCGGGACACTCTATCCTTGCGACAGAGAACTGTGTCTATTCCCCTCACTATACTATCCCCAATTAACACTACATTTCTCTTCTTCCCCCCCACCCCCGAATGGCTCCCTGAACAATGGTGCCACAGTTAGCTTGCTCATTCTTCCTACAACCACTCTCATCCACACAAGGAGCAAGAATCTCAGACCTGTTGGACAAGCTCAAGGACTGAGGCTCCTCCAGCACTGTCTCTTGGGTTTCACTAACCACCTCACTCGCAGTCACACCCTCTTGTCCCTGACCACAGACCGAATTTGAGGCAGCTAATCTAATGGGTGTGACTACCTCCTGAAACAGAGAATCCAGTTAACTCTCCCTCTCCCTTATCTGCAGTGTTTAAAGCTCATAATACAGGTCATCAACTTTGAGCCTGAGTTCTTTGAGCAGCCAACACTTGCTGCAGATGTGGTCACCAGGAACCACAATGGGAACCACCAGCTCCTACGTCATGCAGCTACAGCACATCACCTGATCCTGCATCATCCCTTTATTTAAGTAGCTGTAATTTAGGGATGTTTTATTCGAGCACTACAAAAGGCTACTTACCTGTGCCTCCTTGTCGAAGCCTCTTGAGCCAAAGCCTCAATTTTCCACTCCTAAACTGGTCTACTCAAACAGTTGCCACTCTGTTTTGACCCTGCTGTACTTTTATTTGCTCCTGCTAATGAATCGCAAATTGATTGGTCTGCCACTAATGTGCCAAGCCCCGTAAAACACTCCTTCTTAAAATTCTTTTCCCTGACCTGTGCGAAGCTCTCTCTCTCTCTCTCTCTCTCTCTCTCTCTGCAGATTGATTGGTCCAACACTAATGCACCGAGCCCCGCAAAATGCTCCTTTTTAAACTTTTCTCCCCAGCCCATTCATTCATTCATTCATTCATTCTCTCTCTCTCTCTCTTCTCTCTCTTTCTCTCTCTTCCCCCCCCCCCCCCCGATGAACGCACACCTATTCCGCCTGAAACCCAAACAGCTTCAGCACTCCTGAGCGGCCACGAGATTTTATTCTGTACCTGAGATCATGCATCCTCTTTGTTTTCTCAAAGCTGTGTTCTCTCAAAATTTCTCACTTTGTCTAAGTTCAGTTAGCGAGTTTGGAGAACGAAAGAAGAACAGGCAGGCTTGTTCTCAGTCTCCAGCCCCTTAACAGCTCTGATGGACTGTAGCCATTCACAAGAGGTGTGCAACAATACGCTAGCAGTGCTTGGTAGGAGTCTTTTGCTTTCTGTATGCAACTCAACAGTTTGTACTGCTCTTTCTACTGCTCCATTTGCACGTGGATACCGTGGACTGCTTGTCTAGTGTTTGAACTTACATTCCCTAGCAGAGGATTTGAATTCTACGCAGCTGAATTGTGGACCGTTGTCTGACCGAAGTGTCTCTAGTACTCTATGGCAAGTGAATACAGCTTTCAGGTGCTCTATAACTGCTGCTGAGGATGTAGATACCACAACATTCTGTGAGTACTAGTCCATAGTGATAAGATATTTGTCTGTTTACAGCTTGAAAGCGTCTGTGCCTGCAATTTGCCACGGAATGTCTGGGAATTCTGTGGGACAGAGAGGTTCAGCATGATTTTTGTGCAGTTTTCTGCATGCATCACATTGCTTGACATAATCTCCCAACTGTGTGCTCAGACCAGACAACCACATGGATGCCTTGCTTTTTGGTGACATTTTTTGTTGACTTGAAATCCTTGGTGGATTTGACTGAAGATTTTGGCATGCATAGAAACAGGAATGACAAGCCCTTCAGCTGCAAACAATCAAGAATGGTGAATGTGTCTCTTTCAAGCCAGGAAGGTCTGAGTTTGTGAGATCCTTTTGGAACAGCTGACCATCCATGCTCACAGTATTGCATGACCTTGCTGCAGATTTGATCCTTTTTCAACTCAGCATGAATTTCATCCAGTTTACTATGGAATGCAGGAAAGCTTTCACGAACCTGAGCTGATTAGATAATACCAATATGTACTCTTATCTTCCATGAAGCCGGAGTCAGCTTTCGTCCACTCACTTTTTCAGGGCATCCGCGATGGAGTGTCTGGTGTTGTAAAAAATTTGACGGGGGCATGTTCAATGTAATAACCCTCCTTCTGAATCTATGCAGACATGGAAGTAAGTCATCCAAGTGTTTTAAGCTGAGGAGGCTGAAAGTTGACTGGTGTCTGTTTCAAATAGGAATTTAGTGCCTTTCGTGTAGCAGCTGAAACATTCACAAGCCTATACGAGAGCCAGCATCTCCTTTTCGATTTGGGCATCATGTAGGTGTCAGTGCTCTTGATGCATATGTATCTGGTCTCCATACACACTGTAGTACTGCATAACCACTCCCCCTAAGCCTGCTGAGATCTTGGGGGTTGCTTTCTTCGATCAAAGAATACCAATGTTGGCGGAGAGACAAACTCTGCTTTAAGTGATGAGAATGACTTTTCCTGTGGACTTTTCCAGGTCCAAATGTGGTGTGTCCCAGGTCCAAATGTTTCTCTGAGAGAGGAGTGTCTTTGTTTTCTGTGCCAAATCTGGAATGAATTTTTGCAGCTGGTTTAACATGCCAAGGAAACTACCGAAATAAAGGCTGCTTTAACAGAGCTCAAACAACAGTTCGCAACAGCTCCCAGTTTGGTCGCACCTAACCCAGACTTTCCCTTCATCGTGGAAGTGGACACCCCAGACGTCGGAGTGGGTGCAGTGTTATCTCAATGGACATCTTTGGGCAATAAACTGCACCTATTTGCATTCTTTTCCAGGCAACTACCCCTGGCAGAGGTGAATTATGAAATTGGGAATAGAGAGCTGCTCGCAATCAAATTGGGCACTGGAGGAATGGCATCACTGGCTCGAGAAGACCAAGAAGCCTTTTATCACATGGACAAATCACAAGAACCTGGCTTCTATACAGGACGCCAAGAGACTGAATTCCAGGCAGGCCAGGTGGTTTCCTGTCAGTTTGACGAACCTGAATGAGAAAGTCAGCCTACCACCTTTTTGCCCCAAGCCAAGGTAATAGTGCCAATTTGTTGGGGAATCGACACACTTGTTTGCAAGGCCCAGACACAAGGGGAGATTCCTCAGAATGGTCCTCCAGGTCATCTGTTTAGTGCTAGTCCTTTCTGGTCTCAAGTTCTTCACTGGGGACATGCATCGAGATTGACATCTAACTCAGAGATTGCCAGGACCCTTATCATTAAGAGAAGATATTGGTGGCCCAGAATGGCATGGGATGCCTGCCAATACATGGAGGCATGTGAGGTATGCGCTTGGATCAAGGAGCAATGCACCCAACCTCAAGGACTCCTTCAACCCCTGCCTGTTCTGGAAAGACCATAAGCTCTCATCTCTATGGACTTTGTCACTGGTCTTCCTCCTTCCAAGGGGAAGACCATTGTCATGGTAAATGTAGATCATTTTTCAATGGCCTGCAAATTCATCACCTTAGACAGGCTTCCATCTGCAGTGGAGATTGCTGAGATTGTCCTGCAGCAGCCCTTCAGGATCCACAGTTTTCTGGTGGATGTAGTGTTGGATCGCAGTCTGCAATTCGCATCACATTTCTGGAGCGTGTTTTGCAAATTGATAGCGGCAACAGCGAGTCTTTCCTCTGGGTTTCACTCGCAGCCCAACAGCCAAAGGAGCAGGTGAACCAAGATATAGAATGTATCTCTGAAAGACCGAATGAGTGGAGTGACCGTTTGATGTGGGCAGAGGTCACCCACAACATTTTGTGGAATTCAGCACATAAGCTGTCTCTTTTCGAGTGCCAATTTGGGTATTCTCCGCCATTCTTCCCCAATCAGGAGGCAGAAGTTGAGGTTCCTGTGGCCAAAGATTTCACTCGATGCTGCAAGGAGAGATGGACTGGGGCAAGGGAAATTTTGTTAGCTTCTACCTGGTAGGCTGAAATAAAGACTAACGGCTAAAGATTAAGGGGACCAGTTTTACAGCCTGGGCAACATGTCTGGCTGTTGACTCAGGATTTGCATCTCTGAAACTGGCGCCCAAGTTCATTGGGCTCGTAAGGATTCTCAGGAAAGCAAACCCGGCGGCCTTCACCTTGCAGCTCCCCAAGACTCTCAAGAGCAATCCCACTTTTCACATTTCCAAGTTAAAACTTGTGAACACCACCCCGTTAGCCCCACCACCGTCAGCCCTGCCACCACCCAAGTTTATTGATGGGGAACAGGTTTTCACCATGAGAAGAATTTAGAACTTCATACTGTTCGACAATATCTCATGGACATGGAAGGAATCGGAGCGGAGGAGAGATGCTGGGTGCCTGAAAGAGACATCTTGGATCTGGCTCTCATCCATAACTATAATTGTGATACCTCCAAACAGCTAGGGCCGTCAGGAGTCAGCCATAGGGGAGGGGTCCTGTTACGACATGCATCCATCTGTGCCATCTTCCTAAGTTTAGTCGCTGTAACTCCCTGGAGTATGGACAGCTGGCGTAGCCCCTTTAAGGATTCAGGACAGTCTTGTTAATTGGCAGTCATGTTTTGGATGCCAAAGATTGAGCACTTAAGGAGTACATGAACTGAGATTCAGTGCTCAATCGTAAGCCTACTTGTGATTTTGTCTAGTGTTTGTTTTGTGCTTAGATTTTTGTTCCAGTTTGAAACCGTGTCTCAATCCTAGACTTGGATATTCCATCATTTGGGTCCAAGCCATTCTCGTCAAGGACCTTTGTCAGAGCACCTCCAACTTTGCAAATTTACATTTCTTTTTGTTCAGGGTCTCCAAGTTTCAGTTTCTCCAAGGCAGCTTCTGAAGATGAGTATATCATCCATATGGCAGACTACTCCTTCCAGTCCCTCCAAAATTTGGTTCATCCTCATCTGAAAGAATTCAGGGACTGATGAGATGCCGAAAGGGAGTCTCTTGAAGGTATAGTGTCCATATGGTGTGATAAATTCTGTGAGCTTCAGTGACTCAGGAGCTAAATGGATCTGTCAGATCCCTGAGTTTGCCTGTAGTTTGATGAAGAACTTTGCTCCACCCAGCATACCAAATGTGGGCAGAATAAAATCCTCCCACCTCACTACATTATTCACTTTTGTTAGATCACCACAGGTCATCACTGTGCCATCTGTCTTGGGAACAGAAACAATGCCCACACACCAATCAGTAGGTCTAAGCACCTCCATTCTCTAAAGTTCAGCTTTGACTTTGTTCATCAATGGGACAGGTATATCCTTTGCTGTGGTCAGAGAGAACTGCATCACTCTTGGCCTCAGTTGGATAAGGTACTCTTCTTTCAGTACTTCCAGGCCTGTGAACAACTCCTGGTACTTCTCCTGCCACTAAACCTTGTGAAGCAAATCCAGTCTTACAATGAAGTTCGCTTCTTGATGATATGTCATCCCAGTAGAGATTCTGAATAACAGAGACATCCTCTTGGAACTGTTTCTCATTTTTACAGATGGAAGTAGTAAACAGTCCTCTCACACTGAGCTTCTGTGTCCCTAGCCCCAAGAGCACTTTCTTTGTTGGGTTTGACGAATGCCTGTTTTCTTCATCATTTTTGTGAACAGACACTTGGGGATGGCTGTGGTATCTACTCCAGTGTCCATTTTAAATATCTCTGTCTCATTTTGCAACAGAACTGTAGTCCACCAGCCTTGTCTATTTGAATCTAGAGCCCCAAGAGAGATCTCTGTTTGTCTGAATTATGGTCTTCTTTGACATGAAGAACTGTTTTTGAATGACACCGGCTTTTATAGTGGCCAACTCTATGGTACTGATGGCATTTCATTTCTTTTGCTAGACAGAGCGCTTTGATGTGGAATGGAGACTTGCTGCATCTCCTGCAGTTGGACCTTTTACCTGCTCTTTGTTTTGCTTGTCTGTTTTGTTTGAGCTGAGCTCTACTGTCCCCTCTTTATGTAGTCTTTCTGACTGCACCTTGTTCTTATACTTCTTTTTGCGCAGCTTCTAGCTTTACCACATTTTCATGCCTGAGTTCTGCCTGTTGCTGATGATCATTCTCTCTCTGCCTGACCATAGTAATAGCTTTCTCTAGTGTGAGATTTGCCTGCAACTGAAGTCTCTCTGACAAATTGATGTCTCGTAGCCCGACAACAATCCTGTCTCTAATGAGCTCAGGTTTCCATATGCATTGTTGTCTGACAGGACATACAATGCTGTGATGAAGTTATTTACACTTTCATCCGGCTCCTGTTTTCTGGAGTTGAACTTTGCCCTCTCATATATCACATTTCGCTTTCCTTTGAAATATCCTTTGACTTTGTCCTGCACTGTTTTGTACTTTTTTCTGAGCACGCATCAGTTCTATTCCACCCATGATGGGTCATCTGCTTTGTCATCCATGCAGTATGTGTGTGCTTACTTGATGCTGTTCTGAAGCCTGAGTGAGATTGCTTACAACCTTAAATCTCTTAAAGCACTTGAGCCATCACTCAAAGGAATCAAATGTCTCCGGGGTCTTTATTAGGCAAGTAGATGTAGGTACTGCAGTTATTGGCTGCATTTTCCTGTTTGTTTGTTTGCTTGTTTATTTGGACTTCAAAAGTTTTCTCTTTCTGAGAGTTTGACTGACTATCCTGCTGTCTCTGCACTTCCCCAGGCTAGTGGCCCACAGATTACAATTTTTGGGTGTAACTTGAACGTGTTCCCTAGCAACCCTGGCACTTTCTTAACTCAAGCCTCATGGTGCATACAGTTAGCAACTAGCATAGGTAGTTTAGATTGATAAGTCTCGGGATATTTTTCATAGACATACATGATTAAGAACAGTCTTACTGTAAATTTTCTTGTTCGGGGGGTCTCACTTGGTCTGTAGCACCAATTCATCAATGACCAACCACTTCTGACACCACGTTGTGTTCATTATTGAGGGATAGTTCAGAGCAGACCAGGACACCAGCATGCTGGATACTCAGCTGAACTTTATTGATAACCCTGCTTGTACAGTATGCGAAAGTTACTGAGTGGCACAGGAATAACACTATTAACTACTACTATTGATCTCCAAGGAAGTTATAGTTGTCTCAGCCACTCACATCCCCTCAATTCTGGCTCTCCTGTGTTACCACATACAAGCCCAATGTGGGGTATTGATTGTTGTATTTCACTGTTAGGAATGTCATTCTCACAGAAGTTATCTTTTCTTCAGTATACACAATGTGAAAAAGGCCCTTTGAGCCACATTGCCTAGCAACCCCTGAATGACTGAAACAGCCGAGCCAGTGTCCAATTTCAGTTTAATTTATCTTCCATTCACCTCTGGTCTGTTGTTAGCTTTCACATTGTAAATCTTAAGGCTACTCAGTCCTGTGTCACTTTCATCAGACTTTTTATCAACAGTATGCAGATTAGTGCTTTCTTTGAAACTCCAACTTGACCTTTTAGCTTTTTCTCTTCCACGTGAGTTCCAATTATTTTGTCTGACCAAGGTTCCCTTTGTATGTGTCCTACTTTGTTGCATTTTCTGCAAGTTTAACCTTTAAACCTGTGTTTGTTTGGTGTATGTGAGCCCCTGCCACAATAGTAACACAATTTATTAGGCCAGACCAGTTTCTGTTTAGCTGCTGAACTTTTGTTCACGTTCACTTTGATTGCACTTCTGTCTGCTGTTTCCAACTATTTCAGCTGGTGTTTTAAATGTGAGTTGTGCTATATTAAGGAGCTGTTTTTGAATACTTTCTTGTAAGATTTCACAAATTAAATGATATCTCACTGCATTATTAAGCCCCTCATTGAACTGACAATGCTCAGACAACTTCTTCAATTCAGCTATGTATGCTTAAATGAGCTCTCTTTCCTTTTGATTCTGCTTATGAAACCGAAAGTGTCTGCAATCAGCAATGGTTTTGGTTCTAAATGTGCCTGCATTACTTTCACAATATCAGCAAAGCTTATTTTGGCTAGTTTGGTTGAAGCTGATTAAATTTTTCAGCGATCTGTTTGCCTTTAACCCAAATGCACTCAGCAAAACTGGTACTTGTTTCTCATTGGCTATTCCATTTATTTTACAATGCTGCTCAATCAGTCCTGTATACATATTCCTGTTATCTTTGGTGCAATCAACTGCGTTTCTGTTGTAGCTCGCCATTTCTGCTCCCATTTTTATGATTATTATCACCCAGTACTTATTGTTTACGAACCCATTAACTCTTCCATTTCTACCTTTTTTAAACTCGATCATTTCTTCCCTTCCGAAGAGCGCATGCTGCGCTGCTTTTCTTTTACTTGACTGTTTCTTGCTGCGCTTCAACAGGTAGATAGTCATCTCAGGTTCATTTAAACTTCTTTGTTACTACTGTTATGTCTTGTTACTCCAGAACATAAAACTAATTTAAAGGAAAAGACGAAGAGTCTGAAATGTGAGTCTAACTCAGCTTTTACTTTAAGCAAGATGCGCGTGTATGACTTAGGCCGTAAGACATAGGAGCAGAATTAGGCCATCTGGCTCATCAAGTCTGCTCCACCATTCAATCATGGCTGATCCTTTCTTTTCTCCTCCTCAACCCCAGTTCCCGGCCTTCTCCCCATAACCTTTGATACCGTGTCCGATCAAGAACCTATCAATTTTTACCTTAAATACACCCAAAGACCTGGCCTCCACATCTGCATGCAGCCACAGATTCCACAAATTCACCACC
Organism: Mobula hypostoma; assembly: GCF_963921235.1. NCBI lineage: Eukaryota > Metazoa > Chordata > Chondrichthyes > Myliobatiformes > Myliobatidae > Mobula > Mobula hypostoma. Next base: position 53,061,398 of record NC_086109.1, read on the forward strand.
CTTTGGCTAACGAAATTTCTCTGCATCTCTGTATTAAATGGATGCCCCTCTATCCTGAGGCTGTCACCTCTTGTCCTAGACACTCCCACCATGGGAAACATCCTTTCCACATCTACTCCGTCGAAGCCTTTCAACATTCAAAAGGTTTCAGTGAGATCCCCCCTCATCCTTCTAAATTTCAGCGAGTACAGGCGTAGAGCCATCAAATGTTTCTCATATGATAACCCTTTCATTCCTGGAATCATCCTTGTGAACCTCCTCTGGACTCTCTCCAATGCCAGCACATCTTTTCTCAGATGTGGAGCCCAAAACTGTTCACAATACTCAAGTTGAGGCCTCACCAGTGCGTTATAAAGCCTCAGCATCACATCCTTGCTCTTGTATTCTAGTCCTCTTGAAATGAATGCTAACATAGCATTTGCCTTCCTCACCATCGACTCAACCTGAAAGTTAACCTTCAGGGCGTTCTGCACAAGGACTCCGAAGTCCCTTTGCATCTCAGATTTTTGCATTTTCTCCCCGTTTAGAAAATAGTCCGCACATTTATTTCTACTAACAAAGTGCGCGGCTTTGCATTTTCCAACATTGTATTTCATTTGCCACTTTCATACCCATTCTCCTAATCTGTCTAAAGGCTGATTTATACTTGTGCGTACTAGCTTATGCCATAGCCTACACAAGTGGGCTATGCCATTATGAGCATTTATACTTGTGCGTTGGTGTGTCTGCAATTCACTGCCAAAACGCTAGTTGGCAGTGGGGTTTCTATGCCATTGTGTTGAGTTTCTTCGTGTTCTTCGGCCACTGAGAGACATGAATGAGGAAATGCATTTCAAATATTTTCGGATGTCGGCAGGTAGATTTGACGATTTGGTTCATCGTCTCCATCCATTTATTTCGCATCAGTGTATGCACAGTATACTGAGAGACTGGCAATCACCATTTGAGTTTTAGCTTTAAGTGGAAGTCAACAGGCTGTAGCAGCTAGCTACAAACTGGCGTCAAGCACAGGGTCCTCCACAATTTCAGAGGTCTGTAAAGCTTTATGGAAAGCATTACAGCCAGAGTTCCTTCCCTGCCCTTCAGTCGCCCAATGGGAAGCTGTTGCAGTGTAGGAGGAAATGCGATGCTACCAAGCGGACCAATCACAGTTGTTTCGGTCTGCATCGCCGCAATGTGTGGTTACGTTTTGGGAGAGGTGCGCGTTAGGCTACGGCGTAAGGTTCAGCGTAGAGTACAGCGTAGGGTACGCAGCTACGCCGTACTTACGGCGTACATTTGATGCACAGGTATAAATCAGCCTTAAATCCTTCTGCATCCTTCCTGCTTCCTCAACACTACCTGCCCCTCCACTAATCTTTGTATCATCTGCAAACTTGGCAACAAAGCCATCTATTCCATCATCTAAATAATTTATATACAGCATAAAAAGAAGTGGCCCCAACACTGACCCCTGCGGAACACCACTAGTCACTGGCAGCCAACCAGAAAAGGATCCTTTTATTCCCACTCGCTGCCTCCTACCAATCAGCCAATGCTAACCCTATTATTAACTTTCCTTTAATATCATGGGCTCTTAACTTGGTAAGCAGCTTCATGTGTGGCACCTTGTCAAAGGCCTTCTGAAAGTCCAAATAAACAACACCCCTTTTATTTGGACTACTTATAATTTCCTCAAAGAATTCCAACAGGTTTGTCAGGCAGGATTTTCCCTGAAAGAAACCATGCTGACTTTGTACTATCTTATCCTGTGTCACCACGTACTCCATCAACTTATCCTTAAGAATTGACTCTAACATCTTCCCAACCAATGAGGTCAGGCTAACTGGTCTATAATTTCCTTTTTGCTGCCTTTTCTCCTATCTTAAAAAGTGGTGTGACTTGGTGACATGACAATGTATGCCAGGGGTCCCCAACCTTTTTTGCACCGTGGACTGGTTTAATATTGACAATATTCTTGCAGACTGGCTGACCGGGGGGTGGGGGCTCGTTGGTGTTCAAGTAGGGTTGCTAACATTCTCACTCCCAAATAAGGGACAAAAGTAGCAGTCAAATACGGGACCCTTGTGCTTACCCAGAGAAAGACTACCATAACCACGAAGCCTTGCGCAGGCACCTGTGTGCGCATCCGTGTATGTGCCGATTTTTTTTTCTACAAATCGGTTTTGGCTTAACCTTTCTGATTCTGTTAAGTGAAACTACACTGTTACATACATTATTTCTACTTTATGTAGGCTGTGTAATCATCATATCATTCCTCCTTTTACTATATGTTAGTGTTATTTTAGGTTTTATGTGTTATTTGGTATGATTTGGTAGGTTATTTCAAGTTCAACAGTGCGTAACAGGGACTGAGGAAAGGTGCAGCTGACTCATATCGTTTCATATTGCCAAATCATATCGATTCTTCGCGGCCCAGTAGCACATGCTTTACGGCCCGGTGCTTGGGGACCACTGATGTATACTATGCACATACTTTTACATATAAGTCATAATTAAGTATTTAAACTTCAAAGAATCTTAATCAATCAAAATATTTACAATATTACTCAAATGTTACTGAAATAGTAAATACACAACAGAGACCAACTTGTGGGAGCATTTGCGAGACAGATTGCATGGCTGCAGACCAGCTAAGCTGATCTTCTAAATCACAATATTATAAGAGGTAATTTCTGCATGTCAGTCCCAGTCAGCTCCTGGATCTCAAATTAATTTTGTGCTAATGAGGTCAGAATATGATTTTTGAGTTATTTGAGGCCAGATACCTCTGTGTTTGACCTGCACGCAAGGAACTCGGAACAAATTTGATATTTAACCAGAACTGTGCAGTAATGGGATTAGATTCCTCTGAGCAGTACACAAAATCATCTCACTGCTGGAAGGAAGATGTTTACATCTGTAACAGCCATAACTTGTTGTACATGATGCCTTTATTGTAAAGGAATGTATCAAGGTTATAATATAGGAACCAAATCACATTTAACACTAATCTGGATGCAAACATAAAGTCAGATGACTAACACCAGGGCAAAGAGGTAAATTTTAAGATGTGTCTTAAAAAAGGAAGAAGACATTGGAAGGCAAACAAGGGAAAATCTGCAGTTCTGAACGAGGGTCGCAGCCTGAAATGTTACTCCTTTCCATAAATGCTGCCTAGGCTGCTGAGTTCCTCCAGCATTTTTGTGTGTGTTGCTTGGAAGTTAAAGAGGTGTAAAGAGGGTATTACAAGGGAGATTCATGATATCTGAAAGCAAGGCAGCCAAGGTAAGAGTGGCTGCAATCATGGATGCACCCAGCAATCAAGAAGAGTTGTGCAACTGAGCAGGATTAAAGAGGGGTGAGGCCATGAAAGGATGAGAAACGTCACTGGGCTTTGAAGGGTTGTGAATGTTGGAGTAAAAAGTGGTGTGACTTAGTGACATGATGATGATGTATACCACGCACATACTTTTACATATAAGCCATAATTAAGTATTTAAATTACAAAGAATATTAATCAAACAAAATATTTGCAATATTACTCAAATGTTACTGAAATATTAAATACACAACAGGGACCAGCTTGTGGGAGCATTTGCGAGACAGATTGCATGGCTGCAGACCAGCTAAACTGATCCTCAAAATCACTGTATTATAAGAGGTAATTTCTGCATGTCAGTCCCACTCAGTTCTTGGATCTCAAATTACAGTCCTATGCTAATGAGTCCTATACAGTCCTATGTAAATTAGGACAAAGAATGTTTAGAATGAATTCATGTCTATGGTTGATAAAGAGACACTAGACAATGACCCTTATTATCAGTAATATTTATTTTACGGTTATTTTAGTTATGTTATTTCCTGCTACAGAGCAGAGTAGCTAGAGAGGCAGGAATATGATACTTCGATTTAAACAAATTAGGCAGTAGTTCTGAAAAGGGGAATGGATAAAGTTAGAGGAAGAACAATGAGAATACAGGCACTTATACCTAGGTTTAATAGAAATCAAAATCATCTTGCTGAAATAGAAGTGAGATTTAATCAAACAGTGGCAAAAAAAGCAAAGAATTTCAAAGATCTTACTGGAATAAATTATTGTTACATTGTTGGAAAAGAGCCATTGATAAAGTACATCTTATAGTTAGTAGGGATGGTGAATCTGGAGTTGGTTAGCTGGATCATCCGAGGTGTTTAAAGATGAGGTGGTCTTTTTTTTCAATGATCAGGAATTGATGATCACGGAGATTCAGCACAGAGTTGGGGGTGGCGGGGAAGATGCTGAGTAGAATACTCATGCTCCTGTTTTCTTGTTTTCAAGGCAGAAAGTATTAATTCAGAGTTTTTACCTCTCTAAGGTCTGCACTCTATGATGTTGCTTCAGCTGCACCTGTCCTAAAAGTGTAGCTCTACTTACTTCAGTCTACAGGAACATTAGCTCTGAAAAGATGCAACCTGATGGTGGCGTAGGGGGGAAAACTGGGTTTGAGGGCAAGTAGGTTGTAACCAATTAAATAAAGAGAACTATATTAAACTAATTAATATAGAAAGATTTGAGAAGGAACATAAATTCAATATTTAATCAGTTACATGAATGTTATGTTCATTAATTGCTAAATCAGCTTTTTAATAAATTAGAGCCAATGTGAGTACCTATTTAATGCTGTCTCACTAATCCAGATACCCGGGTTCAATCCTGATCTTTGATGCTGTTTGCGTGGACTTCTTACATTCTTCCTGGAATGGCGACTGCACTAGTTTCTTCCAATATCCTAAAGATATGATGGTAGATATGTTTGCCACTGTAAATTGCCCTTCATGTGGGTGGGTTTGGGAAACTCAGAGAGGAGTTCGTGATCAGAGTGGAGAGAATAGGTTACAGGGAAATGGTCCAACAGCCAGAAAAACTCAGCGAACCACATGGCCTTTTCCTGTTTCATAAGATGGAATAAGAAATGAAATTTGTATTTCCAGATTTTCTTTTTAACTTTTAGTTTCTATTGCTGCCCTAAACACCAGCGGCGTAACAGGCAGTAACTAAATTTAAATTTCTGTCACTTCTCTTTGAATCCAGTCTCTTGCTCTGTGTTTCTTTTACTACATCCTCTCCTACTCCAGATCTATTAGATGCTTTAGTTTATTGAAATAAAATTTGAATTTATATAGTAAGAATTCTGAAACAACTTATTTTGAAGAGTCAATTTACAGCATTGGCATTGGTGATTATCTGTGATTGGAAGAGGGCTTTCATCAAACTTTGTCACTTCATTAATTGTACAGAGCTATTCCATGCTATTTATAAATCATTACCCTCCAAATGAGCATTCTGCTATTTTGCTGTGTTGTACAATAGATGAGAATTATGCACTCTATCTTTTCCGCAGAGAAGAGAACGGACAAATCTGCTGTTTCTGGTGCAATTAGAATGAAAATTGCCGTTGAAATTAAGGGTGAAGAAAAAGTGGCCCCGTATCATGTGCAGTACACCTGCTTACATGAGGTGAGGGAACACAGCAAATATGCGTATTTATATAATTTTTTCAGGTTTTCAAACACTTACTTGTTGTTGACTATACACAGTGCAAATGTACTTTCTTGCTTCCAACTGAAGAAAGCAATAGAATGGACATGATCTTCTAATGGCCACCAAGGAGCTGGTTAGGTGGTTATAGCAGTGACACACTAAGACTTCAGCTTCTACTCAAGAGAATACACTGGCCAAGACCCATGTTGGGCTCAGAGAGTTCAGAAGAGGAGAGACAGCAGCTAACAGTTGATCAAATTGGGAATTTAAATTGAGTCAAATAATGCCCAAAGGGTGAGTGCATCTGTGTGCAACATTGTTGAATGGGTTCTATGAAGCACACTCAAATCTGGGGATAGGTTGAGTGAAAACTTGTAAGTGGCAGAATGTAGGGGTGAATATGATCTTGGGCTTCAGCTGATTAGTTAGGACTGCGGAATGGTGCTGAATGGGATGGATTGGGAGGTGGGGGTGGGAGATAGTGGTATGGATTCGGAGGGTTTTAGAGAACTTTAGGAGGTGAGGAAAGTACCCAAAGGATAAAAGCAAAGATGCTACTTACTTCAGTGAGCTTTGTTGTCCCAAACATGCTCAGCAACAATTATTCTCTAAATCACTGGTTTTAATTGCCTTTGCAATGCTCCAGAATTCTTGGATAGAAATTCCACACTTGACTGATACAGAAATCATGTCAGGAGTAGATCACAGATGTCAATGCCCAGTCGACTAGCTGGAATAGCAGCTTGACCCAGAAATGGTCAATCTCATATTCCATGCTAGAAATAATATTTCTTCAAAAACATAGGTTAGGGGGAAAAATCAGTACAACACATTATAATTTCTAGACCAATAATTTAAATTATATTGAATCTACTTTTATCAAAATTATACACTGCTGTGAGCCTTTTACTCCTAAATTGTTACCTATGTGTGTGATTTTGTGGCCGAATATGTCACTTGTATTTTTATCTATTTACTCCCAAACATTTTGATACTTAACAGAGATTTTTTAACAACCAACCTAGCAATTTCTTGCATATAAGTTTGTTGCTTTTATTTTTATCGACATTTTTTCTGCTACTTTAAAATGGGAATATAATTTTATTTAAATAATCCCAGTGCCGTCTATCTTCAAAAGCTATAAATACTATTCATGTTATTAATACTAGTTTTATTGCCTTCAGAATCTTTTCAGTTATTTGACTGAAACAAAGTATAATGGTGTTGTGAAGATTCCACAAGTGAAAGGAGATGAGGCATGGAAGGTGTACTTTGAAGATAATGCTCAGGAAATTGTGGATGAATTTGCGATGCGCTATGGTGTTGAATCAATTTACCAGGCCATGACGTGAGTACCTATTTGCATTATTTGCCTTATGTATGACCCTAATTCTGTTCTGACCAGTAAGAAATAGTTTTCTCAAACCAGTGTATAGTAGTTATGTTTCTGAAATGATAATCCAAAAGTGATAGCTTGTACCCTGAAATTTACTTTGAGAATTTGAGTTTAGATTGGGGAATATACAAATGTAGTAATGAACTGCTGGTGTCAATATAAGTGACCATGAAGTTTCTAGATTGTTTCACAATGTCATCAGGTATACGAGTCTCCTTCAGTGTAGGAATCCTTACCTGGTCAGATCTGCACATGGTAATTGTTCCTTCCCATAACGGGCACCTCTGAGTTGCCGAGTGAAATGGACATCTGTTGTACTCAGGAAAAGCCAGAGCAACTTCTCTAAGCCATCAGGAATGGTTGACAATATGCTGGCATTGCCAGTGATGTCTACATTTCATGTATGTTTAATTTTAAAACTAGAGCCTAATTATTATTATTACAGTTGCTGCAGGAAAATGAATAGCTTCCCCAAGACGAATGTTTCAATGCAATGGAATTTGAATGTGGCATGTTTTTCTCTGGAAGTTATGTTAACCCAATTTTTTACGTTTGTGTGTATTTTTCTGGATTGTGTTTCATTTGGCTTACAGCTCAGACTTCAGCATCAACCCTTCCTCACTCTGATGTCACAGTTGTAAAGACTTCGATTCAATCTGATCTCTGGTGCTGTTTGCACATTCTCCCTGTGACCGTGTCAGATTCCTGTGGTTATTTCACTTTCTTTCTATATCCTAAATAAATGCATAAGTAATTGGCCACTGTCAATCACTCCTAGTGTGCAGGTGATTGGTAACATCTGGGAGGAATTGATATGAATGTTCAAAGAGTAAAAAAAAATGAGATTAGTGTAAGTGATTGGCTGATGGCTTGTAGCTGTGCTGTAGCACTCTATAACTGTTCCTTTGGTCATACTTCTTCAGTCCCAGGCACTGAAACATTCCCAGCTTCCAAGGTGACAGCTATCCCATCAGGTGGAACAGTCAACAATCTGCATCACGTTAAGGTCTCCTGAGGTCTCAGATCCAAACTACCTTGTCAAGGTCCCTCATGGGGATAGATTGAATATGGTAATGACATGGACATAACCCTGACAGTGGCACTAGGCACAGCTATGGAGCTTCTGATGGGCACAGGACTGATTCAGCGTGGAATAGAAAGTCAAGTAGCACTTAGCAGAGATGTGGAAGTCAAGGATTGGCTAGTCTGCAGGATGCAGATGGCCAGCTGCTCTGTCTGAAATTTTTGTTAGCCAACAGGATAATCCAGTCCATGACACCTGACTAATGTCATTGCTGCAACTAGTTTTCTACTGCATCAGTTGTGAAATCCTGGTGAATTTCTTCAGATGTCAATAAATATCTAAAAGGATCAAGAAACCCATATTAGAATGCAGCATCAAATTTAAACTTAATAATTGTGTAGAGTGACTTCTGTATCTTTAACTATTTAGTAAAATGTACTGCTGCCTTTAAGTAAATGGAATTATGAAGGCTAAGGGCCCTCACTGGCAGTGCAATATAGAACATAAAACAGGCCATTTAATCCACTATATCTGCACTGAACACATTGCCAAATTAACGTAAATCACACATAATCCATGTTCCTCCATTCCCTTTAAACCTCTAAAATGACACTATTATACATGCTTTCACCAAAGTCCCTGACAGGCTGTTCCTGGTACCCACCATACTCTGTATGAAAAAAACTTGTTCTGCCTCAAATCTTTTAAAATTTACCCCCCCCCCCATCTTAGATCCATGTACTTTACGATTTGACTTTTATACCCTGAGAAAAAAAAACATTCTGTCCGTCCTATGTATGCCTTTCATAAATTTATAAAGCATCTATCAAGTCTCCTCTCAGTCTCTGACATTCCAGACAAAAGAACCCAAGTTTGACCCAACTCTCCTTATGACTCATAAATTTTAGTCCAGGCAGCATCCTGGTGAACTCGACAAACAGGATGTGGAGACTCTTTTCAAAGACAGGAAGAAGGGTTCTAGCTACCAGACCTTTACTGTTAGAATCGTAAGGGACATATCTGCCTGTGAGGAGCAGTGCTCTTGGATGCATTGGTTCACAGAGTTCTGCTGCATCCCGTAAGTACTGAGACAAACTCAGGTTGTTTTTGTCTGCAGTGTCAGAGGCTGAGGGGAGATCTAATAGAAGTTTATGATATATTGAGAGGTATAGATAGTGTAGATTAGACTGTCAAAAAGTCTTCTTCCAAAGATAGCAATGTCAAATATTAGAGGATATAACTTTAAGGTGAAGGATAAAAGTTTAAAGGAGGTTTATGAGGCAAGTTTCATTACATGTAGCTGCCAAAGGAGTTGGTACAAGCAGAAACTTCAGAAGCAGAAGCTTTTCAGTGGGCTTCAGTCATCATGAGGTTAGTATGCATATCACTTATAAAAAAAAGTGGGGCCTTTAATGACTTTATGGCAGGCTTCTGTCATCATGAGCAGTTGCTTTTTCTGATGTAAATCAGTATGTGATTTAAAAAGTGTGTGGGGCCTTTTGGGACTTTTCAGCAGGCTTCAGTTATCACAATTTATTAAGCAATTGGTAAAAGCCAATGAAAAGAAGTTAGGTTTAGCCAGAGCAGCCATTGTGTCAGTGGACCTCTGTTAGAATTGTGGGTTTTGATACTTTGGCTTAAGAGGTATAAACATGAAGAGGCAAAGGTTAAGGTAAGTTTCTTACTTTCTTTGTCTATTAGTGGATAGCTAGTGTAGCAAGAATGGGTCCAGGATGAGTGGAGTGTTCTTTATGTCAGATGTGGGAATTCTGGGAGACCTCCAGTCTCCCTGATAACTACATCTATGTGAGCTGCAGCTGGATGCAGCTCCTTACTGACCATGCTAGGGAACTGGAGCTATAACCGAATGACATACGGGAGAATGAGGAAGAGATAGGTACGATCTACAGAGAGGTAGTTACCCCTAAGTTGCAGTAGGCAGGTAACTGGGTGACTGACAGGAGAGGGAAAGGGACTATTCAGAGTATCCCTGTGGCTGAATTACAGGTATACAGTTTTGGATACTGTTGGGGTAATGACTCACCAGGGGAAAGCCACAGCAACTAGATCTCTGGCTCTGTGGCTCAAAAGGGAAGTGAGAAAAAAAGAGGAGCACATTGCGCTAGGGGATTCAGTACTGAGAGGAGCAGACAGGGGGTCTGTGGGCACGACAGAGACATCCAGATGGTATGTTGTCTTCCAGGTGTCAGGGTAAGGGATGTCTCAGATCTGGTCCAAAGCATTCTGAAGGGGGAGGGGGGAAAAGAGATGTGGCCTTGAAGGGAGAATATAGGAAACTAGGTAAGAAGCTGAAGTTCAAGGTTCAAAATAAGTTTATTATCAAAATACATATATGTCACCATATATAACCCTGATATTCATTTCTTGCGGACATTCTCAATACATCCAATAACCATAACAGAAGCAATGAAAGGCTGCAACAAATGGGTGCACAACCAGTTTGCAAAAGACAATGAAATGCAAATACAAGAAGAAATAAATAATAATAATAATAATAAAATAACCAAGCAATAAATATTGAGAGATGAGATGAAGAGTCCTTCTGCAGACACTTTCTTCCTAAGAAAGGTATGACGACATTAATGGGGCTGCATTACAGACCACCCAACAGTCCAAGGGATTTAGAGGAACAAACTTGTAAAAAGATTGCAGGCTGTTGCAAAAAACATATGGTTGTTATATTAGGTGATTTTAACTTTCCACATATTGAATGGGAATCCCATACTGTAAAAGGACCAGATGAGATAAAGTTTGCTGAATGTGTTCAAAAAAGTTTCCTTCATTAGTACATAGAAGTCCCAGTGAGAGAGCACGCGATACTGGATCTGCTAGGGAATAATACAGGCCAGGTGACAAACATATATGTAGGAGAACACTTCTCATCCAGTGACCACAAGCTATTAGATTCAAAGTAAGTATGCAAAAGGATAGGTCTGCTCCATGGGTTGAGATTCTAAATTGGAGAAAGGTCAATTTTGGTGGTATCAGAAATGTGTGGATTAGGATAGGCTGCATTCTGGCAAAAGTGTACTTGGAAAGTGGGAGGCCTTCAAACACAAAATTTCAAAAGCACAAAGCTTGTATGTCCCTGTCAGAATAAAAGGTAAAGGTAACAAGTGTAAGGAATCTTGTTTTTCAAGAGATATTGAGGCCGTGGGTAAAAGAAAGGAGGATGATACATAACAGGTATAGGCAAGTAGGGACCAAATGAGTTGCTGAGGAGTACAAGAAATGCAAGAGAACATTTAAAAGTGAAATCAAGAAGACTAAAAGAAGGCAGAAGTTGTTCCAGCAGAAAAGGTGAAGGAGAATCCAAGAAGATTCTACAGATATGTCAAGAGCTAAAGGATTACAAGGAACAACATTGGTTCTCTGGAAGACCAGAATGGTAATCCATGTGTGGAGCCAAAACAGATGGGGGAGATCTTAAGTAAATAGCTTGCATCTGTATTTACTCAGGAGACATATACAGAGGCTATAGGAGTGAGGCAAAGCGGCATCAACTTCATTGTTGATTACAGAGATTACAGAGGAGGAGGTGTTTGCTACCCTGAGACAGATCAGGGTGAATAAATCTCCCTGGTCTGACAAGGTGTTCCCTCAAACTTTCTGGGAGGTAAGTGCAGAAATTGCTAGGACCCCTAGCAGAGATATTTAAAACATCCTTAGTGACAGGAGAGGTACTAAATAGCCAATGCTGTTCCGCTGTTTAAAAAAGACTCTAAACAGAAACCAGGAAATTATAGAGCGGTGAGCCTTACATCAGTTAGGGGAACGTTATTGTAAGGTATTTTAAGGGTCCGCATACATCAGTATTTGGATAGATATGGACTGATTAAGGATAGTCACCATAGACTCATGTGTGATATGTCATGTCAAACCAATTTTATAGAGTTTTTTGAGGAAGTTACCAGGAAAGCTGATGAAAACAAGGCTGTGGATGTTGTCTACATGGACATTAATAAGGCATTTGACAAGGTCCCGCATGGATCAGGAAATTTATGGATAACACCAAGATTGGGGGTGTAGTGGTCACTGAGGAAGGCTATAATAGATTGCAGAGAAATCTGCATCAGCTGGAAAAATGTTCTGAAAAATGGCAGATAGAATTTAATACAGACAAGAGCAAACATAGGACATAGAAATCTACTGCACATTGTAGGCCCTTTGGCCCGCAATGTTGTGCCAACCATGTAAACCTACTCTAGAAACTGCCTAGAATTGCCCTAGCGCAAAGCCCTCTATTTTTCTAAGCAAAGTTTTGCACTTTGGTAGGACTAACCAAGATAAGTCTTATACAGTAAACGGAAGGGCACTCAGGAGCATGGTAGAACAAAGGGATCTCGGAATACAGGTCCATAATTTGTTGAAAGTGGCATTACAGTTGATAAGGTTGTAAAGGAAGTTTTTGTCACGTTGACCTTCATAAATCAGTATACTGAGTACAGAAGATGGGATGTTATGTTGTAGTTGTATAAGACATTGGTGAGGCCTAATTTGGAGTATTGTATACAGTTTTGGTCACCTGCCTACAGGGAAGATGTAAGCAAGGTTGAAAGAATGGAGAGAAAATTTACAAGGGTGTTGCTGAGTCTGGAGAACCTGAGTTTTAAGAAAAGATTCAATAAATTAGGATTGTATTCTTTAGATTGTAGAAGACTGAGAGGAGATTTGATCAAGGTATACAAAGTTATGAGGTGTATACTCTAGATAGGGTAAATGCAAGCAGGCTTTTTCCACTATGGTTAGGTGGGATTACAACCAGAGGTTATGGGTTAAGGGTGAAAGGTGAGAAGTCTAAGGGGAACAGGAGGAAAACTTTTTCACTCAGAGGGTCGTGAGAGTGTGGAAAGAGTTGGCAGCACAAGAGGTACATGCGAGCTCAATTTCAAAATTTAAGAGAAGTCTGGATAGTTACATGATTAGTAGGAATATGGCGGGTGCAGGCCGATGGGAATAGGTGGTTTAAATGGCTTCAGTATGGACTAGATGGGCCAGAGGTTCTCTTTCTGTGCTGTACTTTTCTGTGACTCTTATTGAGTGAGTCCATAAGTTGTGAGGACATTTCAGTGATGTTGCAAGTGAAATTGTATGAAATTATCCCCTTTGGTTCAAGAGCTTGATGGTTCAGAGGTATTAACTCTTCCTGAGCCTGGTGGTATGGGTCCTGAGGCTCCTGTGCCTTCTTCCTGATGGCAGCAGTGAGAAGAGAACATGACCTGGGAGCTGGATAACCCTGATAATGGATGCTGCTTTCCTGCAAAACACTCCCTGTATATGTGCAAAATGGTGGGGAGGGATTTACCTGTGATGGGCTGGGACATATCTACTACTTTTTGTAGAATTTTGCACACCCACCTGTGCAAATACAGAAATAAATAAATCAATCAATCAATCAATCAATCAATCCATACTCTTCCTCTCATCTCAATATTTATTCTGTATTTATTTATCATTATTATTCCTTTCTTTTTGTATTTGCACAATTTATTGTCTTTTTCACACTGGTTGAATGCACAAGTTGGTGCTGTCTTTCATTGATTCTATTATGGTTATTGAGCAAGCCCCCAAGATTCATTCAGGGTCATATATGGTGAGATATATGTTAAACTTAAAGTCTGTCCTGAGCCTTGTGGCCCATCAGGCCGTTGCTTATGCTGGTTTCTGTGGCGTGAAGCGATTGAGAGTATGAGACCCCCCCCCCCCCCCGGATAGGACGCCAGTCTATCGTGAGGTTAACCCCCAGCATTTTGCCGGTACCCATTTTCAGCTGGGTGGACTGGAGCAGTGTGTGGTTAAGTGCCTTGCTCAAAGACACAACATGCTGCCTTGGCCAAGACTCGAACCCACGACCTTCAGATCGTGAGCCCAATGTCCTAACCACTTGGTCATGTGCCATACACGTGAGATATATGTACTTCGATAATAAATTTCTTTGAACTTTGAAGTTTAATTTTCTGTTTGACAAGGTCACTCATGGGAGATTCATCCAGAAAATTAAGATACATGGGATCCATGGTGAACCGGTCATTTGTATTGAGAACTGGCTTGCACATAGAAGACAGAGGGGATCGAAGGGACTTTATTCCAGTTGGAGGCCTGTGATTAGTGGTATTCCACAGGGATCTGTACTGGGACCTCTGCTGTTTATGATTTACTGTATATATGTGACTGGATGAAAATGTAGTAAATGGGTATGTTAGTATCTTTGCAGATGATATGAAGACTGGTGTTTTGGAGACCGTAAAAGCCTGCTAAAGGATACATCAGGATATAGATCAGTTGCAGATATTGGCGGAGAAATGGCTGATAGATTTTAACCCAGCCGCGTGTGAAATGTTGTACCTAGGTCAGTCAAATGTAGAGACAGTACACTGTTAAAGGCAAGACCCTTAATGGTGTTGATGAGCAGAGGGATCTTGGGGTCCAAGTACATAGCTCCCTAAAGTGGCTACGCAGGGTGATAGGGTGGTTAAGAAGGTATGTGGCATGCTTGCCTTTATGAGTTGAGGCATTGAGTTCAAAAATCAGGCAGTTATGTTGCAGCTTTATAAAGCTCTAGTTAGGCTGCATCTGGTGGTGTATTGTATACAGTTCTAGTTGCCCTGTTATAGGACAGATGTTGAGGTTTTGGAGAGAGTGCAGAAGAGGTTTACCAGGATGCCGTCTGGATTAGAGAGCATGTGCTATAATGAGAGGCTGGATAAACTTGGGTTGTTTTTTCTGGAGCAACAGAGGCTGAGAGGAGATCTAATAGAGGTTTAAGATATTATAAGAAGCATAGAGTAGACAGTATCTTTCTTCCAGGGTTTGAAATGTATAATACCAGAGGACATCCATTAAGGTGAGGTGGGTAATTTTAAAGGAGGTATGAGGGGCAAATTTTTTACACAGAGAGTGGTGGGTGCCTGAAATGTGCTGCTTAGGATGGTGGTAGAGACAGATACATTAGAGACTTACAAGAGAAATTTAGATAGGCACATTCAATGTGAGGGATTGGAAGGGTTTGAATATTGTGTTGGCAGAAGAGATTAGTTTAGTTGGCTATTTGATTGCCTATTAATTTGGTTCAGCACAACACTGTGGACCAGGTGCCTCTTCCTGGGTTGTATTGCTATACGTTCTGGGTTCAGACTAATCTTATAATCACAGTGACTGCAAAAGCAGGCCCTATAGGATGTCTGTGCATGGAACCAGGTCATGGCAGGTTGTTTAAATTGATACTTATTTATCAAGGAGAAAGGTATGGTTGGTGATTTTGGCGATTTTTCTGGGAAGAATGAAATGCTGGAATACATAAGGATTAAAAAATCTGAGCTATTATATGTGTTCCTGTTAATAAAGATTGCTTAATCCCCAGGGCCTGATGAACTATATGCTTGGATGCTGTGGGAAGCAATGGAAAAGATTGCTGGGGCTCTGACAGTCCAGTGGAACCAATGACTCACAGCCCCAGATAACTTGGCAGATGGAGTTCAACCCAGATAAGTGTGAGGTGGTTCATTTTGGTCAAATATGATGACAGAATATAGTATTAATGGTAAGACTTTTGGCATTGTGGAGGTTCAGAGGGATCTTGGGGTCCGGGTTCATAGGACAGTTAAAGCTGCTGCACGGGTTGACTCTGTCATACAGTGCATTGGCCTTCATCAACCATGGAATTGAGTTTAAAAGCCAAGAGGTAATATTACAGCTTTATAAGACTCTGTCAGAACCCACTTGGAGTACTGTGCTCAGTTCTGGCCACCTCACTACAGGAAGGATGTGGAAACTATAGAAGGGATGCAGAGGAGATTTACAAGGACGTTGCCTGGATTGGGGAGCATGTCTTATGAGAATAGGTTTAGTGAATTTGGCCTTTTCTCCTTGGAGCGACAGAGGATGAGAAATGACCTGATAGAGGTGTATAAGATGATGAGAGGCATTGCTCATGTGGATAGACAGAGGCTTTTTCCTAGGGTTGAAATGGCTAGCATGAGAGGGCACTCTTTTAAGGTGCTTGGAAGTAGGTATAGTGGAGATGTCAGGGGTAAGTTTTTTACACAGAGGTGGTGAGTGCGTGGAATGAGCTGCCAGCGACGGTGGTGGAGGCGGATTCGATAGGGTCTTTTAAGAGACTTCTGGATAGGTACATGAAGCTTAGAAAAATAGAGGGCTATGGGTAACCCTAGGTAATTTCTAAAGTAAGTACGTGTTCAGCACAGCATTGTGGGCTGAAGGGCCTGTATTGTGCTGTAGGTTTTCTATGTTTCTAATTCCAATGTATGGTGCTATCTGTATGGAGTTTGCATGTTCTCCCTCTGACTATGAGTTTCCTCCCACATCCCCAAGAACTATTGGTTCGGTCGCTGTAAGTCGCCCTTACTGTTAGGTGGCTGGTAGATTCTAGGAGGAGTTAATGAGAATACAGGTGGAGTTTAAAAAGTGGGATTATTGCAGGATTAGCGTAAAAGGGTATTTGATGGTCAGCAAAGATGGTGCATTGAAGGGCCTGTTTGCATGGAACCATAAGGAGATACTGTCCAATGTATCTATGCCAACATTAAATACTCATCTACACTAATCATTCTCCCCGATTTTATTCCCCTGACATTTCACATCAACTTCGCTGAGATTCTACCCACCTACACGTGAGGGAAATTTTACAGAAGTTAATTAACCATATACAGTTGGTCCTCCATATTTGCGGGGGTTTGGTTCCGTGACCCCCCCACGGATTCAATCCCAATCCGCGGTTGGTTGAATCCGTGGATGCAGAGCCCACAGATACGGAGGGCTGACTGTATGGGCTTCCAAATAGTTTTGGGCTGAAACGCCGACTGTACTTTTTTCAGTAGATGCTACCTGGCCTGCTGAGCTCTACCAGCATTTTGTGTGTGTTGCTCAGATTTCCAGCATCTGCACATTTTCTCTTGTTTGGCATTGGTTATGATCTTTCAATAATCACTTGATTCTGGCATAGCTCCAGAGGAATGGAAGATTGCAAATGTCACTCCACTCTTTAAGAAGGGAAGAAGGCAAAAGAGAGGAAATTATAGGCCAGTTAGCCTAACCTCAGTGCTTGGGAAAGTGTCGAAATCCATTATGAAGGATGAGTTTTCAGCATATTTGGTGACTAATGATAAAATAAGTAAAAGTCAGTCTGGTTTCTGTAAAGCAAATCTTGCTTGACAAATCTGTTAGAATTCTTCGAGGTAGTAACAAGCCTGGTGGACAAAGGAGAGGCAGTGGATGTCATTTACTTGGATTTTCAGAACACACTTAATAAGGTGTCACACATGAGGTTGCTTAACAAGATAAAATCCTATGGCATTAAAGAAAAGATACTGGCATGGATAGAGAAATGGCCGACAGCCAGGAGGCAGCAAGTGTGAATAAAGGGAGTGTTTTCTGTTTGGCTGCAGTGACTAGTGATGTTCCTCAAGGGTCAGTATTGGGACTGCTACTTTTCACATTGTTTGTCAATGATTTAGATAATGGAGTTGATGGCTCTGTGGCAAAGTTTGTGGATGATACAAAGATAGGTGGAGGGGTAAGTCGTGCTGAGGAAGCAATGTGATTGCAGAAGTACAGACAAATTGGAAGAATGGGCAAAAAAGTGGCAGATAGGAAATATATGATATTACACTTTGGTAAAAGGAACAAAAGTGCAGACTGTTATCTAAATGGGGAGGAAATTCAAGCATCAGTGGTGCGAAGGGACTTGGGAGTCCTCATGCAAAACTCCCAGAAGGTTAATTTACAGGTTGAGTCTGTGGTAAAGAAGGCAAATGAATTGTTGGCATTTATTTCAAGGGGAATAGAATGTAAAAGCAAAGAGGTAATGCTGAAGCTTTATAAGGGACTAGTCAAGCTACACTTGGAGTATTGTTAACAGTTTTGGGCCCCATATCTCAGAAAGGATGTGTTGTCATTGGAGAGAGTCCAGAGGAAGTTCACAAGGATTATTCCAGGAACAAAGGGGTTAACATATGAGGAGAATTTGGCATATTTGCACCTGTACTCACTGGAATTTAGAAGAATGCAGGGGTGTATCTCATTGAAACCTACCGAATATTGTAAGGACTAGATAAGGTAGATGTGGAGGGGATGTTTCCTATGGTGGTAGTGTCCAGAACTAGAGGGCACTCCCTCAAAATTCAGGGGCAATGCTTTAGAACAGAGGTAATGAGGAATTTTTTTAGCCAGAGAGTAGTGAATCTGTGGAATATTCTGCCACAGACAGCTGTAGAGACCAAGACTGTAGGTATATTTAAAGTGAAAAGTGATTGTTTCCTGATTGGTCATGGCATCAAAGGTTGTGGCGAGAAGGCAGATCTATGGGATTGAATGGGATCTGGTATCAGCTGTGATAGAATGGCGGAGCAGGCTCGATGGGCTGAATGGCTTAATTCTGCTACTTTGTCTTATGGTCTTGTGGTCTAACCTATCCCAAGTCTGTGGGACGTTGCAGGAAACCAGAGGTAACCCACATGGTGACAGAGAAAGTGATAAACTCCATACAGACAGCACCAGAGGTCAGGATCGAACTTGGGTCTCTGAAGCTCTGAAGGGTACCTGCCGTGTCACTGCTGTTTGCTACGTCTTTCCAGAAGACTTAAGTAATTTTGCATCCCACTGAGAAGGTGATGGTGTTCCATTACTTGAACTGCTGTAGTCTATGTGCAAGTCTTTATTGGGCCAATTTAGAAGGTATTAGTGAACTAGGGCAGTTTTCACAAAAATAGTTGAGTCTATCCAGGATGTTAGAATTCCTCTCTGTTCAGCTGCTTTCTTCAGTCACAGCTCCTGGAGAACATGCATCACTACAGTCCAGGTTTGGTTTGTTGTGAGATAGCTTGCTGGCATTCACTGAGTAATCAGTGATCATTTGTGTCACTGGAACTATGTTCCAGTCCATGCCCAAAATGGGAATTTGATGTGGAGTAACGGAGTTGATTTGGGTCTCTGAGAGCATGTTGCCACTCTTGATCTCAGACTATGTTTATTCAGGTTCCTCTGGACTCAATAATTAAAATATAGCTATTTTCAGTTTCTGGGAGATTCTGCTAATCTTAATGAAATGTCTTGTTTCCTGCATGACACCAAGGTGAAGTTAAATTATCCAGCATTCCTTTCCCTCTTCCCCGCAATTCAAACCTTATCCACACCACCCACCAGGCCCTCACTCAACTTCCTTCCACATAGGACTATTCCCAGTTAGTAAAAAGGCTCAGTGCTGGGACCCCAGTTGTTTACAATATATATTAATGACTTGGATGAGGGAATTAAATGCAGCATCTCCAAGTTTGCGGATGACACGAAGCTGGGTGGCAGTGTTAGCAGTGAGGAGGATGCTAAGAGGATGCAGGGTGACTTGGTTAGGTTGGGTGAGTGGGCAAACTCATGGCAGATGCAATTTAATGTGGATAAATGTGAAGTTATCCACTTTGGTGGCAAAAATAGGAAAACAGATTATTATCTGAATGGTGGCCGATTAGGAAAAGGGGAGGTGCAACGAGACCTGGGTGTCATTATACACCAGTCATTGAAAGTGGGCATGCAGGTACAGCAGGCGGTGAAAAAGGCGAACGGTATGCTGGCATTTATAGCGAGAGGATTCGAGTACAGGAGCAGGGAGGTACTACTGCAGTTGTACAAGGCCTTGGTGAGACCACACCTGGAGTATTGTGTGCAGTTTTGGTCCCCTAATCTGAGGAAAGACATCTTTGCCATAGAGGGAGTACAAAGAAGGTTCACCAGATTGATTCCTGGGATGGCAGGTCTTTCATATGAAGAAAGACTGGATGAACTGGGCTTGTACTCGTTGGAATTTAGAAGATTGAGGGGGGATCTGATTGAAACGTATAAGATCCTAAAGGGATTGGACAGGCTAGATGCGGGAAGATTGTTCCCGATGTTGGGGAGGTCCAGAACGAGGGGTCACAGTTTGAGGATAGAGGGGAAGCCTTTTAGGACCGAGATTAGGAAAAACTTCTTCACACAGAGAGTGGTGAATCTGTGGAATTCTCTGCCACAGCAAACTGTTGAGGCCGGTTCATTGGCTGTGTTTAAGAGGAAGTTAGATATGGCCCTTGTGGCTACAGGGGTCAGGGGGTATGGAGGGAAGGCTGGGTTCTGAGTTGGATGATCAGCCATGATCATAATAAATGGCGGTGCAGGCTCGAAGGGCCGAATGGCCTACTCCTGCACCTATTTTCTATGTTTCTATGTTTCTATGAATCAGCTGCCTCAAAATATTCTTCAAGTTAAATATTGCTGTGAAGTGTCTTGCTACTAAATTTAATTATTTTTGAGCAAGGAGTAAAGGGAATTTAATGATGTCTGAGTCACATTCACAGTTATCCAAGTGTTACAATATATCTTAATTGATTGGATTTGAATGCCCGGAAGGTATAACTTTTGCATTGTACTCCGGTGAAAATTTGGAAACTGAGAATTTTTACTCCTATTAACAGTAGTTAAGAGTGAAAGGAAGTATCCGGTCTTTTGAATTTTTGTTGGTTAGTAATTCAGATCATTGGTACAATTTGCAAGATCTTATTAAGAACCTTGAAAAATATTGGGGTCTGAACTTAATTTAGAGTGATTCTATCTATTCATTTTAAGTTGCATTACAAACAAGGACTATTATGCCTTTAATTCTTTTTCTAATGAGTTATATGTGATTGAAAGTTAAATTTGATAGTTTTGAAGATGTATTGGTGTTCTTGGTTTAGCAATCCTTTTCTCTTATAATCACAAACTGTCATCACCTTTGCAATTTTGTGTCAATGCTTCAACATTGCTGAATGAGCATAGTAGATAGAAGAAAACTAATTGACATTTATCTATTTAGTGGGGAACTCCTGCTTGTCATATGTTCACTCACCCCTCATTTTATATTTCCCTGCCTGCTGAATCACATAAACAAGTCTAGGATGAGCTGAAGGTCAGTCACCAACATCCCTGATATCTAGCTCCTCCTCTAGATTCTCCATTAAATCCTGCTATGGTATATTGACTTACTAAAGAGAGACACTTCACATCTGACTCCTCAGTGTTACCCTCAGACGAGCTGGCAAACAGCCAAAAAATAATTATCCAATGTATTTATCCATCTGCAAAATATTTTTAATTATTTGTTAGCATTTAAGGTTTTTAATTGTATTTAAATATTTAATTTAGAATATATTTGCATATGTTTTTGAAATGTCTCTGTCTAAACCCTTGATCAACCAATCCAGGAAAACTTAACTTGGTGCACAAAATGTTTAACTTCACATTCTGGTCTTTCATCCTCAGTGCACTCAATGAATTTTCTCCCTGTTGCTTCAACTCTTATATTCATTGCCCTGACTAATGAAAGCAAATGTACCAAAGGCTTTCTCCACAACCATATCTGCTTTTGACGCTACTTTTGGAGAAATTACATTCCCAAGTCCTATATTCTATAACTTTCTGCATGAGATAACACAGGGATTCATGAGGATGGTATTAGAATAGAGTAATTTTAGTTATGAGGAGGAAGTAACTGATCTGTTTGTTTTCTTTTGAATAAAAGTGACCTGAAGGAAGAGTTGACTAAGGCCTATAAAGGATGAGCAGAGCAGTCAATAAGTCAGCAATGTACATCAATCATTATTAAATGGGAGATGAAGGAAAATGTCCTCAGCAAAGAGAAAATGGTGGGAATTCAGTAAAGATAACTTTAATTCAAACTCATGTGATACAAATGAAAGCTTTATGTTTAGAATAGTGAGCTAGAGTTGGGATGTGATTATTAAGTATGTTGTTTCAAGAAATTACTTTGCATTGTAATGTTTGCGCCTTTTAGTTCATCCACTCATACATAGCTACAGAGCACACAAAACCTAATGTTTAATGTTCCAAGTTGTGGTGAATGGTCTCGCTTCACAAGGTTGACTGTTTATTCCTCTCCATAGATGCTGCCTGACCTGCTGAGTTCCTCAAGTATTTTGTATGTGTTACTCTGGATTTCCAGCATTTGCAGAATCTCTTGTGTTTGCGGCCATGTAAAATTATTGTCGCTCAAAATGATATACATAAATACTTAAGAATTTCATCCATCAAAATGAGATCGATGTAGTTGCAGTTCACATTAGAGTCTATCAAAGTCCAAGGCTGTGAAATGGAATCTGAGGTGTACAAGTAAGACCAGTTCAGGCAATAGGCCTGATGAAGAGTCTTGGCCCAAAACATTGATTATTTATTTCCCTCCATGGAGGCTGCCTGATTTGCTGAGTTCCTCCAGCATCTTGTGTGTGTTGCTCAAGATTTCCAGCAGCTACAGAATTTCTTGTGGCTTTTCAGAATAATGCAGAGCAGGACTAGTTACATTTCAGCAACTTACAATTCTGTGACTAAGAAGAGCAATAAAGGCAGTTTTGGTAGCAATAAGAAATTAAAATGGAAAATTCTTCATAGTTTGTAAGTTCATTCATCCAATAAGGAATTTGAAGTACTGTATACAGTATGTTGTAAGCTGTAAAGACAACAACCAATTTTCAGATAAAGATGTTGATTAACAATCAGAAACACACAAATTGATACTACTGCAGACTGCTCAATAATCAGTCAAGGTATTTATTCCTGCAAGTTTAAGCAGATGCTATTGACAGCAAAGCAAGTGCTATCGCAGTAGAAATTTGTTCTATGAAGTTCTACAGATGATAGGGGCATGTCAGTACACATTGCAATACAATAAACTTAATTCAGTTAGTCATCATTGCAAACAGAGTCTGGTGGTCATATGCATCAGGCAGATAAATTATGCTGCTGTTTAGAAACTTATGGTCACACTGAATGAAGATTTACTACCCCTTCTGGACGATGTCAGCAAGACAACCAAAGGCCAAATCTATGTGTGGAGCCAGGCAATATTTCTCATTGCTACTCACTAGGAGCAACAAATGATCTGCTGGTAGAACTCTGCAGGTCAAGCAGCATCTGTAAGGGGGAAAGAAATTGCATTTTGGGCTGGAATCCTTCATCATTAAGGATGTAGGGGCTGGAGAGATAATGAATTGTGCACGAATATTCTGGGAAATTCTTGTGTCATGAAGGACGAAATGTTAAAGTCAGAGTACATACATCCCAGTGCCTGATGTGATCTACTTTAGGATGTCCTGGGGTTGAAGGAAGCAAGGGAAATGATTGCTGGGGCTCTGACAGAGATATTTACATCTTCATTAGCCACAGGTGACCTGGAAGATGCAAATGTTGTCCTTTTGTTTAAATTGGGCAGCATAGATAAACCAGGAAACTAGAAGTCAGTGAGTCTTTCATCAATAGTAGGGAAATCATTTTACAAGGTCCCATGTGGAGGACTCTTTCAGAAAATTAGGTTACATGGAATCCAAAGGGTGTTACCTAATTAGATCCAATATTGACTTGGTTGTAGGAGGCTGAGATTCAGATTAGGATTCATTTATATATCAGTGCACACCGAAACATGCAGTGAAACATGTCATTTGTGCTGACAACCTGCACAATCTAAGGATGTGCTGGGGGTATCCCACAAACATTCCAGCACCAACATGGCATGCCCACAATGCTCAGCAGAACAACAACAAAAAAGCAATAACAGCAAAATAAGCCCCTTTCCTTCCAACCACTCACACACACAGTCTTCCAACCCCAGGACAGGCTAACAGGCTTCCTGCGGACTCACGGACAACAGATCTCTGACTTCTCCAGAGAATTCTGTGGGCTTCAGCCATCAAGCCTTGATCTTCGGACCTCTGATTGATCATCAGTATCAACCCCAGGACTAGCCGATGATGAGACCCCAAACTTCAGGCCCCGTACTCTGGTCCTGCCAACTCGCATACAGGGGTCATTGGCTCTCATGCCCCCTTATTACACGGCATCTGATCCTGGTACCTACTGACCTGGGGGTGGGTTAGACTAACTGACCCAGTCCTTGTCCTCACTGGCCCTCAACAACAGTGCTTGCTAGCCTGACATACACAGTTGTCCTTTGACCCATGTTCAAATCACTGCCCTATGAGCACGTAGCAGGGGTCCTTCTGCACCAATTATGAAAGGATGCTGAAGGATATAGATCAGATGGAAAGTTGGGTGGAAAAGTGGCAATGGAGTTTAATCTAAAAAAGTGTGAGGGAAAATGCTTGGGCTGCCAAATCCTAACAGGACATAATTAGATACAGTAGAGGCAGGGAACTCGAGTGTAGATGCACAGAGAATCCCAGAGCTTCCTGAAAATTGTGATACAGGTGGGGAGGCGAGTGAAGGAAACAATGGTTTGCTTGTTTTCGTAGGCTGAGCCTTTGAGTTTAACAGTTGTGATGTCATGTTGCAACTGTGCCGCACCTGGAGCATTGTATACGATTCTGGTCATCACACCATAGGAAAGACATGGCAGCATTTGAGTAAGTGCACAAGTAATAGAGGGCTGCAGTTATGAGAAGTTCATTGGAACATTAGAAGCTGAGTGGTGACCTTATTGATGTTTACAAAATTATGAGGGCCCTTGACAGTGTGGATGGTCAGCACCTTTTTATCCTAGAATCTGTAAGTCTAAAATTAGAGGCCATTGGTTTAAGGTGAGAGAAGAGAACCTTAAAGGAGTCTAAGGGCAGGTGTTTCACACAAAAGAAGATCGTTATATGAAATGGGCTATTTCAGTGTTTTAGATCATGCATCCAGAGCTACAAGTTTGAATCCAAATGTGGTAGCTCCAAGACATAGATTCTAGTGATTAAATCAATCTAGAATTGAAGCTTGTCTCAGCAATTGTAACAATGAGAGCACTTGTTTTTTGTGAAAACCTATCTTTTCACTAATGTTCCTCAGTGAAAGAAATCTACCATCCTTATCCGAACCTATTCTGGACTTCATGTGACTTCAGATACAGAAATATGTTAGATATGTAATTGTTTATTTGATTCATCAACAGGAAGAGTTGAACAGTCAGTTGTCAGCAGTCTATATCCCATGACAATTCAGTATAAATAAAAGCATTTGATGAAGAGGAGATTGCATCTTGTTCAATCAAATTTGGTTTCTAGAGTTAAACACCAGCAGTTGAGTCAGCAAAATCACCATATTAATAATCAGAAAGAACATAGTTCAAACAAAATGTCTACATTGATATTCATATTCTAGTCAGAAAATCGGGCTTGCACTGAGGGTAGGAACCTTTGTATAGGTGTACAGAACCAAGAAACAATTGATTTACAAACAGTTCAGAAGTGTTCATTGGATAAAATATTAGTGATGAACTAACCTGGACTATTCAGTCGCCAGATCTCAATCTTAACATATAGATAGCTAAATGCTTTGACAGTTCAGAACTGTTTTGCTCACTGTGGTTTCAAGCATTCAGGTGTGGAGAAGCCAGAAATGGCCGAGTGGAAATGAAATAACTTCTCTACTTTAACAAGTTAGAAACCATGAAGAATTTAAAGCTATTGACAATCATCTTGCATGTTACAATGAAAATGATGATTTGGAGGATGCAATTGTCAACAGCATTGAATGAAGGCAGTCCATTATCTATACTCTGTGTCAGCACTGATTTTGTTCATTTACAGTCAATCTGGATGAATTTGTTAATATTAGGAACTAATACATAATTTTATAGTTCTGGAGTAGTATTGGTAGTGTTCTAATTTGTTCTGTATTTCATTTAAATATATCATTTGTTACTCAGTTCAATAGTAGTTTGTCTTTTTTATACCCTTTTAACTATTTCTATAAAACTTTGGCTAATTGGGGACAGCACTTAATTGGGCCAAGATGTACTGGGTCTGATGTGTCCCAATGAACCAGAATCTAACCTAGCTATATTTTTCAGTGACTTATTTTGCTATACATTTCTCTGATTCTGGGTTGCATTGAGTTGTTTATTCTTTGTCTCCAAGAATGTCCATCTAGTTATTGCCTTCAACCAGATGGTGTAATTTAACTTCATCTCTCATGCATGACACTATGGCTGGCAACATTACAGTAATAATGTATTCCATCATCAGCCCAACTCTAGTACACTTGCTTCTGAAACAAAACATTGGATGTTCATACTGCATCAGGGCTTGATGCTTCAGAGCACTTCTCTATTTATTTATTAATTATTTATTTGCAAGTACAGCACAGTATGAGAATGTACAAACTCCTAGG
Source organism: Mobula hypostoma (assembly GCF_963921235.1). Taxonomy (NCBI): domain Eukaryota; kingdom Metazoa; phylum Chordata; class Chondrichthyes; order Myliobatiformes; family Myliobatidae; genus Mobula; species Mobula hypostoma. The sequence goes on from NC_086109.1 coordinate 53,087,483, forward strand.
TCACCGGTGCTGTAATAGCATTACATTAACTACTATGCCACTGTGCCTTCTTAATTATCAAGGACGTTGTCTCTGATGGCCCAAGGTGTGTAAACATGTTGTGTCCACCTGCAGAAAAACGGCCATTGCGTCTGCTCCACCATTCTAACATGGCTGATTCATTATCCCTCACAACCCCATTCTCCTGCCTTCTTCCTGTGATTTTTGACGCTGTAACTCATCAAGAATCTTATCAATCTCTGCCTTAAATATACTTAAATGAATCAACCTCCATAGCCATCTGTGGCAATGAATTCAACAGGTTCATCATCCTATGATGTTCTTGTATTCTGAGGCTCTAGCCTCTGGCCCTAGACTCCCTCATTATTGGAAACATCCACTAAACTTCCACTTTTAATATTTGGTAATTTGGCCTTTCAATATTAGATAGATTTCAATGTGATCCCCACCCCCAATTCTTCAAATTCCAGTGAGTACAAGCCCAGAGCCAACAAATGTTCTTCATATTTTAACCCTTTCATTCCCTGGATCATTCTTGTGAATTTCCTCTGGAATTTGTTTAATGCCTCCTTCTGCAATGCAATGCCTGCATCCTTTCTTAGATAAGGGGCCCAAAACTGCACACCATACTCCAAATACAGTCTGACCGGTGCCTTATAAAGCTTCTGCATTACTTGCTTGCTAGTCCTCTCAAAATGATCATTAACATTGCATACTATCAACTCACCCTGCAATGCTGCATGAGGACTCCCAAGACCCTTTGCACTTACGAGTTCTGAATTTTCTCCCTATTTAGAAAATAGTCTATACTCTTATTCCTTCTACCAAAGTGTCTGACCATACACTTATCGACCCTTTAGTCTATCTTCCACTTTTTTTCCATTATCCTAATCTGTCCAAGTCCTTTTGCAGACTCCCTGCTTCCTCAACACAGCCACCTGTCTGTATTGCCAGCAACCTTGGCCACATTGCCATCAATACCATCAACCAAGTCATCGAAATTTAGCATGAAAAGAAGCAGGTCCAAAACTTATTATTTTGAAGTAGTAAAATTTAGTATCAAATTATGTATATGTTACCATAAACCACTTTGAGTTTATTTTTACAGGCATTTACAGGAAAAAAAGAAATAAAATGGAATTTATGGAAAAAAGACATAAAGACTGACAAGCCGCCAATCTGCAATTGAACAACTATAAAAATAAAAATAAATAATGATGAGATCATGAGCTGTAGAGTCCTTGAAAGTGATCTGTAGGTTGTATAATCAGTTCAGAGTTGTGATGATTGCAGTTACCCTTGTGGTTCATGAACCTGATGGTTGTAATAACTGTTCTTGAACCTGGTTGTGTGGGACTGAAGATAGTAGTGAAAAGAGAGCATGCATGGCCTGAATAGTGGTGGTCCTTGATGGATGCTCATTTCTAGTGGCAGCACTCAGTGTAAGTGTGCTCAAATGTGGGGATTACAGTTTGAATATTCAATGCTGTAATTTACTGTTTACAACAATGGAGTGCACGCAGCAGTAAAGTGGTTTGCCTACAGAACAGTAGCAACTGTGCTAAACTCAATTTATTTAGAAACATAGAAACATAGAAAATAGGTGCAGGAGTAGGCCATTCAGCCCTTCGAGCCTGCACCACCATTCAGTACATTCATGGCTGATCATCCAACTCAGAACCCTATGCCTGCCTTCTCTCCATATCCCCTGATCCCTTTAGCCACAAGGGCCTTATCTAACTCCCTCTTAAGTATAGCCAATGAACTGGCCTCAACTGTTTCCTGTGGCAGAGAATTCCACAGATTCACCACTCTCTGTGTGAAGAAGTTTTTCCTCATCTCGGTCCTAAAAGGCTTCCCCTTTATCCTCAAACTGTGACCCCTTGTTCTAGACTTCCCCAACATCAAGAACAATCTTCCTGCATCTAGCCTGTCCAATCCCTTTAGAATTTTATACGTTTCAATCAGATCCCCCCTCAATCTTCTAAATTCCAGCGAGTATAAGCCTAGTCGATCCAGTCTTTCACCATTGGAAAGTCCTGCCATCCCAGGAATCAAACTGGTGAACCTTCTTTTTACTCCCTCTATGGCAAGAATGTCTTTCCTCAGATCTTCTTGCTATGAATGCCAGCATACCATTCGCCTTTTTCACCGCCTGCTGTACTTGCATGCCCACTTTCAATGACTGGTGTACAATGACACCGAGGTCTCGTTGCACCTCCCCGTTTCCTAATCGGCCACCATTCAGATAATAATCTGTTTTCCTGTTCTTGCCACCAAAGTGGATAACCTCACATTTATCCACATTAAATTGCATCTGCCATGAATTTGCCCACTCACCTAACCTATCCAAGTCACCCTGCATCCTCTTAGCATCCTCCTCACAGCTAACACTGCCACCCAGCTTCGTGTCATCCGCAATCTTGGAGATGCTGCATTTAATTCCCTCGTCTAAGTCATTAATATATATTGTAAACAACTGGGGTCCCAGCACTGAGCCTTGCAGTACCCCACTAGTCACTGCCTGCCATTCTGAAAAGGTCCCATTTATTCCCACTCTTTGTTTCCTGTCTGCCAACCAATTCTCTATCCACATCAATACCATACCCCCAATACCGTGTGCTTTAAGTTTGCACACTAATCTCCTGTGTGGGACCTTGTCAAAAGCCTTTTGAAAATCCAAATATACCACATCCACTGGTTCTACCCGATCCACTCTACTAGTTACATCCTCCAAAAATTCTATGAGATTCGTCAGACATGACTTTCCTTTCACAAATCCATGCTGACTTTGTCTGATGATTTCACCGCTTTCCAAATGGGCTGTTATCACATCTTTGATAACTGACTCTAGCATTTTCCGCATCACCAATGTCAGGCTTACCGGTCTATAATTCCCCGGTTTCTCTCTCCCTCCTCTTTTAAAAAGCAGTGTTACATTAGCCACCCTCCAATCCTCAGGAACTAATCCAGAATCTAAAGAGTTTTGAAAAATTATCACTAATGCATCCACTATTTCTTGGGCTACTTCCTTAAGCACTCTGGGATGCAGACCATCTAGCCCTGGGGATTTATCTGCCTTTAATCCCTTCAATTTACCTAACACCACTTCCCTACTAACATGTATTTCCCTCAGTTCCTCCATCTCACTGGACCCTCGGTCCCCTACTATTTCCAGAAGATTGTTTATATCCTCCTTAGTGAAGACAGAACCAAAGTAGTTATTCAATTCGTCTGCCATGTCCTTATTCCCCATAATCAATTCACCTGTTCCTGACTGTAAGGGACCTACATTTGTCTTAGCCAATCTTTTTCTTTTCACATATCTATAAAAGCTTTTACAGTCAGTTTTTATGTTCCCTGCCAGCTTTCTCTCATAATCTTTTTTCCTTTCCTAACTAAGCCCTTTGTCCTCCTCTGCTGGACTCTGAATTTCTCCCAGTCCTCAGGTGTGCCGCTTTTTCTGGCTAATTTGTATGTTTCTTCTTTGGAATTGATACTATGCCTAATTTCCCTTGTCAGCCACGGGTGCACTACCTTCCCTGGTTTATTCTTTTTCCAAACTGGGATGAACAATTGTTGTTGTTCATTCATGTGATCTTTAAGTTCTTGCCATTGCATATCCACCGTCAACCCTTTAAGTATCATTTGCCAGTCTATTTTAGCTAATTCTTGTCTCATACCTTCAACATTACCCTTCTTTAAGTTCAGAACCTTTGCTTCTGAATTAACTATGCTACTCTCCATCGTAATGAAGAATTCCACCGTATTATGGTCACTCTTACCCAAGGGGCCTCACACAACAAGATTGCTAACTAACCCTTCCTCATTGCTCAATACCCAGTCCAGAACGGCTGCTCCCTAGTTGATTTCTTGACATTTTGGTTCAGAAAACTATCCCACATATATTCCAAGAAATCCTCTTCCTTAGCAACCTTACCAATTTGGTTCACCCAATCTATATGTAGATTGAAGTCACCCATTATAACTGCTGTTCCTTTATTGCACGCATATCTAATTTCCTGTTTAATGCCATCGCCAACCTCACTACTACTGTTAGGTGGCCTGTATTGAACTCTCACCAGCGTTTTCTGCCCCTTAGTGTTATGCAGCTCTACCCATATCGATTTCACATCCTCCCGGCTAATGTCCTTCCTTTCTATTGCGTTAATCACCTCTCTAACCAGCAATGCCACCCCACCTCCTTTTCTTTCATGTCTATCCTTCCTGAATATTGAATATCCCTGAATGTTGAGCTCCCATCCTTGGTCACCCTGGAGCCATGTCTCCGTAATCCCAACTATATCATATTCATTGAAACTATCTGCACATTCAATTCATCCACCTTGTTACGAATGCTCCTTGCACTGACACACAAAGCCTTCAGGCTTGCTTTTACTACACTCTTAGCCCTTATACAATTATGTTGAAAAGTGGCCCTTTTTGATTTTTGTCCTGGATTTGCCAGCCTGCCACTTTCACTTTTCACCTTACTACTTATTGCGTCTACCCTCATTTTACACCTCTCTGTCTATCTGACTTGTTCCTTGCCACATTAGTTTAAATCCTCCTGAACAACTGTAGCAAACGCTCCCCCTAGGACACTGCTTCCAGTGTAGCCTAGGTGCAGACTGTCCTGTTTGTACCACCTCCTCCAGAACTGGTTCCAGTGCCCCAGAAACTTGAATCCCTTTGTTGCAACATACTTAAGAACTTACATAAAACACAGGGCACCATGGTAGCGTACCGACTCCACTACAGCTTGGGGCTTACTGGAGCTCAGAGTTCATTTCCAACCCACCATTCTGTAAGGAGTCTCTGTACGTCCTCCCCGTGGAATGCATGGGTTTTCCCTCGGTGCTCCGATTTTCTGCCACAGTCGGAAGACGTACCGGGTAGGTTAATTAGTCATTGTAAATAAATTGTCCCGTAATTACGTTAGGGTAAAATTGGAATTGTGGTGTTGCTGGAAAGTGTGGCTTGAAGGCTGGAAGGGCCTACTCCATGTTGATTCACTAAATAAATAGAACATTACATCACAGTACAGGCCCTTCGGCTCACAATGTTGTACCGACCTTTTAACTTACTCTAGGATCAATCTAACCCATCCCTCCTACATAGTCCTCCACTTTCTATCATTCATGTGCCTACCTAAGAGTTTCTTAAATGTCCCTAATATATATATTTCCACCACTGCCTTTGGCAGAGTATTACATGCATCCACCATTCTTTGTGTAAAAAAAAAATTACCTCTGACATTCCCCTATACTTTTGGCCAATTACCTTTAAATTATCGCCCCTCATATTAGCCATTTCCACCTTGGGAGAATGTATCTGTCTAGCCACTTGATGTATGTTTCTTATCATTTTGGACACCTCTATCAAGTCTCCTCTCATCCTCCTTTTCTCCAGTGAAAAGCCCTAGCTCCCTCAACCAAGGACATAAAAGGTGCTGTACAAACCCAAACTCATTCTTTCTTTCAATAATAGAAGCAATATATTAAAAGACCTTAAAATTCTAAACACATCCTTCAATCAAAAATGTCTGTGATTACATTTATTTGAGCCTTCTCTCAATCATCTGTTATATTTAAGCAAAAATCAGCTAAGACTCTGGTGAAGTGATGAATTATGTCATTCTGCTAATGGGAAAGAGATCTTTTTTTGTAGCTGTATCTAACCTGTGCCCTTGACACAATTGCTTCAGTATTTACACTGACATAACTGAGACCGGTCAATAGGAGAGCTTCAAATCTATATCAGATATTTTTGGCTTACTACCTTAAAAAAAATTGTGTTAGTCCCAAAGCTGCAGTAGCTGTTGTTTTAATTCAGTGGGTAATCAGTGACACAAATTAGAACAAACTACTTCAGCACTAATCTTAATTGTTGACAGTCAATGAGTATGACAGTCATGAGGCCAGGCCAAATTAAGATCCTAGTGGCCATCTCTCAACTGCAGTGGGCCTCAGATACAGATGGTTGGCAGTCAAAGTAACATCAGATCCTATCCAACCAAAAAGGACCAGATATATACTGTATCTATAAAATATTAGCCTGTGTACGACAGCAGAAATTTTATAATATTTGTGGGACCACAAATTATGCCAAATGTGGTGCCAGATAGATTCAAGTTAGCCCTTAACTTGTACCTTTTCCATGATATAATGCTCTATAGATGTTCTGGTTTGGATGAACGATTTAGAGAGAAAAGTGTGAGTTCTTCCTCTCATTTTGAAGTCATAAATGAACTTTGAAGAGATTCCAAATAATCATGGAACTAATTATGGCTATCACAGCCTCATTAAATTGACTTTAAACAGAAACATAGTAAGCAAAGATTTTGTTTATCCACTTTAGCATGAAACTGATGACATGCACAAAATAGCTGATTAGATGTTATGTAGATTGATCAACCTCTTCCAAGATAAAGATAGCGTGTAAAGTTCAAACAAGGAATTGCTGCACACAAAAAATACCGATTTGATCAAATGATGTGATCAAATTTCCTTGCAAATTGAAGCTGGTGAATTACCCGGTCAAAGTGTAGGTGCCAAATTGGAAGATTTGGAGTAGGGTAAATTCTGGACAGGGGAGAGTAGCTAAGAGGGCCAACTAGTCTAATTTCATACTGCTATGTGTGAAGACCATGTCAGCTTGATATGAGACCTGGAAGAACGAAATTGCAACATGAATGATATGTAAAGTTTTGTGCTTATTTGAACCAAATGTACAAACATTCCTGTAAGCCAAACATCTACATTGGGATATGTAGTGAGGGGAACATGGGGAGTTCTTAAAATAAATTAAAATGAAAATAAAGGATCCCCTTTAAATCTCCCCCTTTCTTACCTTAGGCCCATCACCACTTGCTTTTGATATCTATGGGAAAAAGAATTCACTTTCTACCCTATTTATGCCACTCATAGTATATATACTTGTGTTTGGCCACACTCTCATTTGCTCCAGGGAAAACAAGGCCAACCTATCCAATCTCTCCCCATAAGTCTCCTCAACCCTTCTCCTTACCATGTCACAGGTTTCCTACGGCATGGTAATCAGGACTGTACACAGTACTCAAGGTACTGTCTAATCAGTAAAGTTGCAACATAATGGACCAGTTTTTATCTTCTATACCTGACCTACAAAAACAAGCATGCCTATTCTTCCTTCATCATCCTACCTAAATGTGTTGCTTTATTTGTGATTTATCGTGCTACAATATAATCACATACCTCAAGATGACAAGCAAGATATAACTTGGTCTACGAAAAAAATATGATGTGTAATCCCTTTTAACTTGTGTTTTCTTTCTTATAGGCATTTCTCCTGCCTGTCATCCAAGTACATGTGCCCAGGGGTTCCAGCAGTAATGAGCACCTTGTTGGCCAATATTAATGCCTTCTTTGCTCATACCACAGCTACAACAAATGTTTCAGCCTCAGATCGATTTGCTGCCTCAAACTTCGGAGTAAGTCCAAAATGTGTTATAATGTTGTGCCGAAACCTGAACTGAACTGTGATCCATTTATTTCTCTTTTCATGGAACTGTTAGCAGAGGAACTGACCCTTTGGCCCACAGTGTTGTGTCAAACTAATTAAACTTGCAATTAAACTAAAGTAATCCTTTCCGCCTACGCACTGTCCATATCCTTCTATTCTCTGCACGCTCATGTGCCTATCTGAGAGCTTCTTAAATGTCCCTGCTTGTCTCCACCATCACCCGTCAACACATTTCAGTCACACACCACTCTTCATAAAACAAAACTGTTTCACATATCTCCTTTGAATTTATCCCTTGAACTTACCACCTTAAATGTGTGTCTTCTACTATTAAGCATTTCGATCCTGAGAAAACAGATACTGGCTATCCACTCTATCTATTCCTCTCATAATCTTGTATACCTCTACCAGGTCTTATCTTCCACCCCTCCTAGTAAAACAAACCATTTGTTCAACTACTCCTTATAGAACCTGCCCTTTCGTCCAGGCAGTACCTTTAGTAAACTTCTTCAGTACCCTCTCCAAAGCTTCCACATGCTTCCTATAATGAGGCACCCAGAACTGAACAAAATACTCCAGATGCAGCCTAAATAGAATTTTATAAAGCTGTAACATGACTTCCTAAATCTGGAACTCAGTGCCTCTACTAATAATGTCAAACATGCTATATGCCATCTTTACCAGCCTCCCAACTTGTGAGGCTAATTTCAGAGCACATTGTGTTGTTTCTTTACCCATATCTGCAATTGATCTATATCCTGCTAAATCCTTTGGCATTTTTCTGCAGCACCCACAACACCCCAAATCTTTGTATCATCTGCAAACTTACTAACCCACCCATCCACGTTTTCATCCATTTATAATACTACACAAACCATAAATGTTCCACTACAGATCCCCATGGAACACCACTATACACTACATTATATACATTTTTGTAGCACACGAGCTTTTTCATTTTTCCTTATGACATAGGAAGAGGACATTTGGCCCATTGAGTCTAAACTGGTTAGTGGAACAGTATCAATCCCATTTGTCTATTTTCCCTCACATGCCCATCAACTTTCCCCCTCCCTCTTTGAATCGCTTACTAGTCTCCTTTACTGGGAGAAATCTATATTAGTAATCAAATCTACTAGCAAGCACATCATGGGCTAAGTGAAAAAAATGGAGCACCCAAGGGAAACCCAGACCCAAACCTCGCAAGAAAACCATTCAAACTCTAAGCAGACAGCACCAAAGGATAGGACTGAACCCAGTCCTTCGAGCTGTATGTCAACAAGTCCAACTGCTGCACCACTCAGCTGCTCTCTGTCTTGGGTGAGAATTGTCTTTCTGGAAATTGTTTAGATAGGTCTCAAATAAAATCAATATCTACTCCAGCTTCTGCTGATCCTTCATTCAGAGTTTGATAGTATGATTGCAATCACTTCGATGTCATTGGGCGCAGAAAATGACTGCTGGCTATAAACTAGTACCATGAATGTGGCTAAGTCTTTAGTCTATTTTTAAATGTTTATAATTTACTGAATTCATAGGAACTGCTTTTTATGCCGTTAATTGCCTGCGCTGGCTCTTCAGGTCTTGCTGATCTGCCATATTTAATATTTAATGTCTGAGTTCAGTTTTAGAGTTGTACAACATTAAAGCCTTGAGTTGTGGCACTTGACACACTACATTTTTAATTTAAAAGTAGCATCAGAGCAGGAAAAGGCCATTTAGCCTCTTGAGAGATTTACATGGAGCCCTATGCAAATCAGATAAATAAATTTAAGATTGTCATCTCAATCTAAAGGTAGGTACTGTATTCTTGTGTGAGAAATGTACAGAGATGTGGATTAGTTACTTTCATACATGTTTAATTTCCTTATTTGAAATATTTATTATTTCATATTAAAGCTCAGAGACTGGTTTTGAGCTCTCGTGATTTAATTGAAAGCAATTGTGATGCTTTCAATTTTCATTCTTGTGCACACAAGTTTGAAGTAACACAAATTATGTAGCTAGTTTCACTATCAAACAAAACTGGTTTACTTCATTCAGTCAGAGATCTATAGCACAAAAAGTCCCTTCAGCCCATCGAATTGGTGGTGAACATTTACTCTGCTAATCCCATCAACCTGCTCCCAGGCCATACCTCTTCTATCTATGTCCTGGTAGATAGTGTACAGGATTGTCGAAGATTGCAGAGAGACATCGCTAGGTTGCAGAAGTGGGCTGAGAAGTGGCAGATGGAGTTCAATCCAGAGAAGTGTGAGGTGGTACACTTTGGAAGGACAAACTCCAAGGCAGAGTACAAAGTAAATGGCAAGATACTTGGTAGTGTGGAGGAGCAGAAGGATCTGGGGGTACATGTCCACAGATCCCTGAAAGTTGCCTCACAGGTAGATAGGGTAGTTAAGAAAGCTTATGGGGTGTTAGCTTTCATAAGTCGAGGGATAGAGTTTAAGAGTCGCGAGGTAATGATGCAGCTCTATAAAACTCTGGTGAGGCCACACTTGGAGTACTGTGTCCAGTTCTGGTCGCCTCACTATAGGAAGGATGTGGAAGCATTGGAAGGGGTACAGAGGAGATTTACCAGAATGCTGCCTGGTTTAGAAAGTATGGATTATGATCAGAGATTAAGGGAGCTAGGGCTTTACTCTTTGGAGAGAAGGCAGATGAGAGGAGACATGACAGAGGTATACAAGATATTAAGAGGAATAGATAGAGTGGATAGCTAGCACCTCTTCCCCAGGGCACCACTGCTCAATACAAGGGGACATTGCTTCAAGGTAAGGGGTGGAAAGTTCAAGGGGGATATTACTCAGAGAGTGGTTGGTGCATGGAATGCACTGCCTGAGTCAGTGGTGGAGGCAGATACACTAGTGAAATTTAAGAGACTACTAGACAGGTATATGGAGGAATTTAAGATGGGGGCTTATATGGGAGGCAGGGTTTGAGGATCGGCACAACAATGTGGGCCGAAGGGCCTGTACCACGCTGTACTATTCTATGTTCTGTGTTCTAAGTTTTATGTTCTATGTTTATCTGATTCCTCTTAAGTTTGGAAATCATACCCACATCCATCACTTCCACTGGCACCTCTTTCCAGACTCTCATCACCCTCTGAGTGAATAGATTTCCCCACTTGTTCCCCTTGAACATTTTATCTTTCACCCTTAACTGATGACCTCTGGTTCTAGTCTCACCCAACCTCTGTGGAAAAAAAGCCTGCTTGCATTTACCTTATTTATGCCTCTCATAATTTCATGTACTGTACCTCTATCAAACCTCCCCTCATTCTCCTAAGCTCTAGGGGATGAAGTCCCAACCTTTTCAACCCTTCCCTGTAACATTGACCCTCAAGTCCTGGCAACATCCTTGTTTTCTCTCCACTCTTTCAAACTTAATGATACCTTTCCTGTAGGTAACTGACCAGAACTGGACGTAATACTCTAAATTAGACCTTACCAACATATTATACAACTTCAACATAACGTCTCAGCTCCGGTACTCAATAACACGGAGAAAGGTCTCACCCTGAAACATTGCCAATTTATTCATTTCCATAGAAGCTGTCTGACCTGTTGAGTTCCTTAGCATGTTCTTTGCCTCAATACTGTATTTTGATTTATAAATTCTCTTTATGACTCTAACCACCAGTGATGCCACTTTTAGGGGATTATGGATCTGTATTCCCAAATCCCTCTGTTCTAATCCTCTTCTCAGTGCCCTACTGCTCATTGTGTAAATCCTACCCTGGTTTGTCCTCCCACACTATAACACCTCACTCTTGTCTGCATTAAATTTCATCTGCCATTTTTAGGCCATTTTTCCAGCTGATCTAGATTCTGCTGCAAATAGAGGAGGTTTAGGTGAAATCTGACAGAGGTATGCATAGATTTCAGAGGCATTGTTGGAACAGATAGTAAGAAACTTTTCCTCATGGCAGATGTATCTTAAGGCCATAGGACATTGGTTTAAGGTGAGGTATATGAGGTTTAGAGGTGGAACTGAAAGATAATTTGTTTTCCCAGTTTGGAATGTACTGCTCAGAAGGTGATGGGGGCATGTACGCTTGCATTAGTTAGGAACCATCTGGATGAGCACTTGAATTGCCAAGGCACAATTAGCTACAGTTCTAATGCAGGTAAATGGGATCAGTGTAGACAAGGTTCTTTATAAATTTTTGATGTCCAAGGTTTATATGTGCCTGGCGAGACATCAGCGAATTGATTCTCTCTTGATAATACCTTCCATTAATAGTTCAGCAAAGATTGAATTGAAAGTTGCTTTTTGTACCATGCCTACTTGATTTTCCAAACTGCCTTAGCTTTACATTACTTGCATTCTGGAAGTTTACCTTCTTTCACACATCTCAATAGTCTTCAAGGTCCTGCAAAATATCTTTACCTCGTCAATCAGATTTTTTTACTCCTACCAGTGAAACTATATTGTATTTACAGGAGCCCAGTTCAACACAAACAGAAAGAGTTTTGAGAACCAGCCAGGATTTTAACTGCAAAATATACTAGATCCCTTTATTTAAGAAGTGCAGCAGAGATAAGCCAGGTAACTATGGTTTAGTATAAAGAATTATGTACATTTTCAAAGGCACCAGCTGATTGGAGATACTCAGGATGGCTTTATCTGCAGGGACACTCTGCCTTAGTAATTTGTTAAGGTTTTTGATGAGGTAGTGAAGAAGACTGTCATCGCTGGAGATTTTAACCAAGCGTCGCTGGCCAGAGCTTACACAAAGTTCTACCAACACATTGAGGTGAGCACACGGGAGGAAATATACTCAACCACTTTTACTCTCCCTTCCGCAATGCCTACAAAGCACTTCTCCGCCCTCTGTTTGGAAAGTGATATTCCTCCATTTTCCTCCTACCTGCCTACAGGCAGAAATTGTAGCACAAAGCAGCCACAGTGAAAATTATCCATTGCTTGTCCAACCAATCAGGCTCAATGTTACAAGATTGCTTTGATAACGTCACCTGGGAGGTATTTCAAGCTGAAGACATTTCCAAATACATGGAGGTGGTCACAATCTTCATTTCAAAGTGCAATGAAGACATTGTTCCCCAAAAATCTGTCTGGGTCTAACCAAACCAGAAGCCATGGATGAATAGTTCAGTACTGTTGCTTTCAGTGCAAGGGATAAAGCCTTCACTTCCATAGATTAGCAAGAGCTCAAGAGATGCCACCATGATTTACATAGAGCCATCAAAGTGGCAAAATGGCATCACAAGAACAAAGCCCAGTCACAACTCTGCGACAATGACACACACAGCATTTAGCAAGGACTGCACACCATCGTGGACTTCAAGAGGAAATGCAGCAATACAGCCAATGTTGCCGCCTCACTCCCAGACAAGCTGAATGTTTTTTTATGCTCAGTTCGAGGTTGATAGGACTGAACCCCAAAGAGAGCCGCCTTGGTCATCTCCAAGGTTGAGGTACATAGAACATTCCAGTGTGTCAACGGCCACAAGGCAGCGGGGCCAGATGGCATCCCAGGGTGTGCCCTCAAAGTGTGCTGGACAGCTGGCTGGTGTGTTTACAGACATTTTTAATCTCTATTTCTCCTAGAGTGTAGTGCCCTCCTGTTTTGAATTGTCCATCATTGTCCCTGTACCTAAGAAAACCAAGGTAGCATGCCTGAACGATTGGTGCCCTATCGCAATCACCTCAATTATAAGCAAGTGCTTTGAGAAGCCGGTTAAAGACTATATCTGCAACATGCTACCACCCACACTGGACTCCCTACAATTCACCTACCAACAGCACTGCACACTGTCCTCACTCACCTGGAGAAGAGGGATGCATACATTAGTATACTATTCCTGGACTACAGTTCAGTATTCAACACCACAATTCCCTCCAAACTTGACAGGAAGCTCAGAGACCTCAGCCTGCCTCCCACCTTGTGCAGCTGGATCCTAGACTTCCTATCAGATTACCGACAGGTGATAAGGATGGGCTCCCTCACCTCTTCCCTCTGACCCTCAACACTGGTGCCCCCCAGTAGAGGATGTGTCCTGAATCCCATCCTCTACTCCCTTTACACCCATGACTGTACTGCCACACACAGGTCCAATCTGCTGATCAAATTCACAGATGACACTACTTTGATCGGCCTTATTTCTAGCAGTAATGAGACAGCCTACAGAGGAGAGGTTAACACCCTGACACAGCCTCTCCTTCTATTATCAAAAAAACAAAAGAGCTGATCGTGGATTACAGGAGGAACAGAGACAGGATCAATGTCAATGGGTCAGCAGTTGAGAGGGTGAGTAGTTTCAAGTTCCTCAGCATACACATCACTGATGATCTTACCTGGACTGTACACACCAGCTGAGTGGCAAAAAAAAGCACAACAGCGTCTCTTCCACCTCATCAGACTGAAGAAGTTTGGCATTGACCCCCAAATCCTCAAGACCTTCTACAGGGGCACCATTGAGAGCAAACTGACTGGCTGTATCACCGCCTGGTACAGGAACTGCATCAACCTTGATCACTGGGCACTGCAGAGAGTGGTATGGACAGCCCAGCGCATCTGTGGATGTGAACTTTCCTCCGTTGTGGACATTTATAGCAGCGGGTGCAGAAAGAAGGCCTGAAAGATAATTGAGGACACTAGTCACCCAAGCATAAACTGTTTCAGCTGCTTCTGTCTGGCAAATGCTACTGCAACATTAAAGCCAGGACCAACAGGCAATGGGACAGCTTCCTTCTACAAACCATTAGAGTTTTAAATTCACATGGCTGTACATTGCAACGGAATCATATCGCAAAGATTTTGACTCCCTCACGTTGTGGGATGTATGTAAGATTTAAGTAAATTCTAATTCTAATTCTGATTCTAAATACAGTATATATGAAGACTTGGAGTCTACAGCTGCCTGCAGCAAAGGATTCTACAGATTCAGCACTCTCTGGCTAAAGAAATTCCTCCTCCACTCTAAAAGGACACCCCTCTATTTTGACGCTGTGTCCTCTGGTTCCACCATAGGAAACATCCTCTCCACATTCAGTCTATTAAGGTCTTTCACCATTTAATATGCTTCAATGAGGTCACCCCTTATTCTTCTGAGTTCTAGTGAATACAGGCCCACAGCCATCAGACAGTCTTCATATGACAAGCCATTTATCCTGGAATCATTTTTGTGAACTTCCTTTGAACCCTTTCCAGTTTCAGCACATCCTTTCTGAGATAAGGGACCCAAGCCTGCTCATAATTCTCCAAATGACGCCTCACTAGTGCTTTATAAAGTTTCAATATTACATCCTTGCTTTTATATTCTAGTCCTCTTGAAATGGATGCATTTACCTTCCTTACCACAGACTCAACCTGCAAATTAGTCTTTAGGTAGTCCTGCACAAGAACTCCCAAGTTACTTTGCATCTCAGTTTTTTCGTATGTTCTCTCCAGTTAGAAAATAGTCAACCCTTTCATTTGTTCTCCCAATGTGCATGACCATACACTGTATTCCTGATACATTTCCGGACACTGTATTCCATCTGCCATTTCTTTGCCCATTCTCCTAATCTATCTAAGGCCTTCTGTAGCCTTTCTACTTCCTCAAAACTACCTTCCCCGCTACCTATCTTCATATCATCTGCAAACTTTGCAACAAAGCCATCAACTGCATCATCCAAATCATTGACATATAACATAAAAAGAATCGGTCCCAATACAGACATCTGTGGAACACCACTAGTCACTGGCAGCTAACCAGAAAAGGCTCCATTTATTCCCACTCTTTCCCTCCTGGCAATTAGACACTGCTTTATCCATGCTAGAATCTTACCTGTAAAACCATGGGCTCATAGCTTGTGTGGCACCTTGTGAAAGGCCTTCTGAAAATCCAAGTACACAACATCAACCAATTTTCTTTTGTCTATCCTGCTTGTTACTTCTTCAAAGAATTTCAACAAATTTCCAACACATGCCCTCAAGTCCAAACAGAAATCTAGTAAATTTCCTCAGCACTCTCTCTAATACTTCTGCATCCTTCCCATAATTAGGCAACTGGAACTGAACACTGCATTCTACTTTGTAAGTGTAGTCCAACCAGAGTTTTGCACCATGCACCCTTTTAAGAACCCTATCAACTTCTGCAGCAACTATGCATGTGGGCACCAAGATCCCTCTGTTCCTTCACACTGTCAAGATTTCTGCCATTAAGCCTGCATTCTGCCTTCATAATTGACCTTCCAAAATGAATTACTTCACATTTTTCTCAGTTGAGCTCCATCCTCTGCATCCTGACCATGGCCCATTGCAACCAACAACAACCCACCATGCTATCCAGAGTTCCACCATCCTTCATACCATCTGCAAACTTATTGACCAAACCAAGACCAAAACCAAGACATTTATATTAAAAAAATCACAAGCAGCCCGGGTCCCATAACTGACACAGGTTGTTGGAGGAGCTCAGCAGGTCAGGCAGCCTCTATAGAAAGGAATAAAGTGTGAGTATTTTAGCCCGAGACCCTTCAGCATTTTGTGTGCATTACATTGGATCTCTGGCATCTTCAAAATCTCTTGTGTCCCAAAATAGGTCCCTATGGAACACCAGTGGTCACTGACCTCCAGGCTTAATATGTTCCATCTACTACCACCTTCTTCCTTCTATCAGCAAGCCAATTCTGTATCCACACATGTATAGTTCCCTGGATTCCATGTTGCTAACTTTTTGAATGAGTCTCCCTTAGTGAACCTTATCAAACGCCTTACTAAAATGTACATTCACTCCATCCACTGCTCTACCTTCATTAATATGCTTTATCGTATCATCAAAAATGCTATCAGGCACATGAGGCATGACCTGCCCCTCAAAAAGACCTGCTTACTATCCCTATCTTTTTCCAAATGCTCATCAGTTCTGTCTCTAAGACAGAATAATTTGCCCACCAGTTAAGTAGGACTCACTGGTCCATAATTTCCTTGGTTATAAGATCATAAGTCCAAAACACATAGGAGTAGAATTAGGCCATTCAGCCCATCAAGTCTGCTCTGCCATTCCGTCATTGATGATTCCGGATCCCACTTAACCCCATATATCTGCCTTTTCACCATATCCTTTGATGCCCTGATGAAACAGAAAACTATCAACTTCACCTTTAAATATAACCATGAACTTGGCCTCCATCATAGTCTGTGGCAGAGCATTCCACAGATTCACTAATCTCAGGCCAAAAAAATTCCTCCTTGCCTCTGTTCTAAAAGGTCACCCCTCAATTTTGAGGCTGTACCCTCTAGTTCTGGATACCCCACCATAGGAAACATTCTCTCCACATCCACCCTATCTAGTCCTCTCAACATTCGGTAGGTTTCAATGAGATCCCTCTCACATTCTTCTAAATTCCAGCGAGTGTGGGCCCAAAGCTGCCCAATGCTTCTTATATGTTAGCCCCTTCATTCCTGGAATCATCCTCGTGAACCTCCTCTGGACTCTCTCCAATGACAACGCATCCTCTCTGAGACACAGGGCCCAAAGGTCCTGGTGGGGGTCTACACTGCCAGCAGGGCTGCTGGGGAGTTCTGGTGCCCCTTCCAGAGGAGGCCCTGTTTGTGTGAGACAAGAGACAGAGCACCCAGAGTGTCACTCCCTTCCTTCAGCCTCGCTGGGTTAAGGGTGGCCAAGCGCCAAGTTACTATATGAGGAACATTTGGCAGCTCTTGGGCTGTATTCCCTTGAGTTCAGGAGAATGAGGGGGGATCTCATAGAAACATTTTGAATGTTATAAGGCCTGAACAGATTAGATAAGTCAAAGTTATTTCCCATGGTAGGGGAATCCAGGACAAGAGGGAACAACTTCAGGATTTTGAATGGAGATGCAGAGAAATTACTTTTGTTAGAGGGTGGTAAATCTGTGGAATTTGTTGCCACAAGCAGCTGTGGAGGCCAAGTCATTGGGTGTACTTAAGGTAGAGATAGATAGGTTCTTGATTAGCCAGGGCATCAAAGGGTATGGGGTGAATGCAGGGGAGTGGGGATGACTGGAAAAATTGGATCAGCCCACGATTGAATGGTGGGTCAGACTCGATGGGCCAAATAGCCTACTTCTGCTTCTATATCTTACGGTCTTATGATGCCAGCTAGTCCCGGTGCGGCACGACTACCTTCCGCCGCTCAGGCAACCACACCTTATATGCCACGTCGGAGATGCGGTCAAGCACTTCTCCCGGCTCCTTCCAGTGGCTTCTTCTGGGAGGGGTAGTAAACCCATACTGGGGTACCACCATGTACTGCTGTATTTGTGCCCTAGACTGGCGGCCTGGCCCCTTCTGCGATGTGCAAGTATTGCAGCAGTGCATGAACCGCTCCACGTTCTGACTGTACCCAGGCCAGTAGAAGTTTTCATGCAGCCTGCCCAATGTCTTTGCAGCTCCAAGATGGCCAGCCCCCACCAGCCTGTGCACCGACTGCAGCACCATGGTGTGGAGCCTCCGGGGGACCCCCAGCTGCAAGATATTTCTGTCACCATCAGACACCTGCCACCACCTGAACAGCATCCTGTCGAGGTCCTCCGGCATTCCCCACTGAGAGTATAGGTCTCTTGAGCCAGGGTGGAGACCTCTGCCCACTTCGGCTGTCGTTTCACACTCAGCCATTCACTTACCTGAGCCAGCACAGGACTGCTCGTTTGTTCACTGCGCAGCTGCTGGTAATCCATAGCGGGGAGGTCGCTGGCTGTCACCGTCACTTGCCCCTGGTTCAGCTGTGTTGCATTGGGCCCCTCCAGGGTCTGCTGCACGGCTGCGGGCCGCTGTGTGACCGACCGGTACTGGTGGTTCTCGGCTAGTTTGCCCTCATGTTTCATCTTTTCCCTTCTTGTAGCTTTTTTAGTTGCCTTTTATTGGATTTTAAAAACTTCCCAATCATCCAACTTCCCACTCACTTTTGCTCCCTTAAATGCCATTTTCTTGGCAGTTACACAGTCTTTAACTTCCCTTGTCAGCCACAGTTGCCTCCCACTGCCATTTGAGAACAACTTCTTCTGTGGAACATATCTATCCTGCGCCTTGTGAACTATTCCCAGAAGCATCAACCACCTCTGCTCTGCCACCATCCCTGCTAGTATCCCACTTGAATCCACCTAGGCAAGCTCCTCTCTCCTTCCTCTGTAATTCCCTTTATTTTTTTGTGATACTGATACATGAGATTTATGCTCTTCCTTCTCAAACTGCAGTACCATTCAATCATATTATGATCACTGTCTCCTAAGAGTTCCTAAGCTCCCAAATAAGATCTGGTTTATTACACCTAATCTAAGATAGCCTTTCTCCCAGTAGGCTCAAGCGCAAGCTTCCCTAAAAGCCATCTCATAAGGATTCATCAAATTCCCTCTCTTGTGATCCAGCACCAACATAATTTTCCCAATCCACTTCCATATTGAAGTCCCCCATTACAATTGCAAGATTACCCTTATTACGTGCCTTTTGGAGCTCCCCTTGCAATCTCAACCCCACATCTAGGCTACTACTTGGAGGCCTATATATGATTCCCATAATGGTTTTTTCATCCTTGTAGTTTCTTAACTCTACCCACAAAGATTCCTCTAACCCTATGTCTCCTCTTTCTAAGGATGAAATTCCACCTCTACAAACAGAGACACACCACCACCTTTGAAACAAAGTATATCCTTTGATGTTAAGTTCCAAGCTATGACCCTCTTTCAGCCACGACTCAGTGATGCCCATAGCGTCATACCGACCAATCTCTAATTGCGCCACAAGTTCTTCCACCTTATTCTGAAGGCTACACACATTTAAATACAGCACCTTCCATCCTGCATTCTTCATCTTTTGAGTTTTGCATCTGTGGTACAATTTAACTCTTTGCTCTGTCTGCATTTGTACCCGTTCATTAGCTTGTTCTTCCTTACGTTCATGTTATATCCATCATCTATCTCCTTGTAAACCCTCTGGCTCATCCTCTGCTCTATCATACTGGTTCCCACCCCCCTGCCATATTAGTTTAAGGCACTCACAACAGCTCTAATAAACCTGCCCAGAAGAATATTTGTCCCCTTCAGATTCAAGTGCAACCTGTCCCTTTTGCACAGGTCACACCTGCCTCAGAAGAGGTTCTAATGATTCAGAAATCTGAATCCCTGCACCCTGCTCCAATTCTTCAGCCATGCATTTATCCTCCACCTCACTCTATTCCTATCCTCACTGTCGCGTGACACAGGCAGCAATCCCAAGATTACTACCCTTGAGGTCCCACTTCTCAGCTTCCTTCCTAACTAACTGTATTTTGTTTCAGGACTTCCTTCCTTTTTCTGCCTATATCCTTCGTACCAATATGTACCACAACTTCTGGCTGCTCATCCTCCCTTTTCAGGGTATTATGGGAGCATCCTCTGGCACCTTGGAGACAAACTACCATCAGAGTTTCTTTTTAGCATCCACAGAATTGCCTATTTGTCCCCCTAACTTTCAGGTCCCCCTATTACTGCTGCCATCCTCTTCAGTTCCCTACTTCTCTGAGCCACAGGCCAGACTCAGGTCCAGAGGCACGGCCACTGTTGCTTCCCCCCAGGTAGGTTGTCCCCTCTAACAGTACTCAAAATGCAGTACTTAGTTTTGAGGGGGACAGCCATAGGGATGCTCTTCACTATATGAAGTTCTTCCTGTAGCTCCCGTCCATCACCTCTTCACTTTCCCTCTCAAGCTGAGGGTCATCGAGCTGCAATTCCATTTCCCTAACTCAGTCTCTAAGCAGCTGCAACACGATGCACCTGGTGCAGATGTGGCCATCGGGGAGGCTGGTAGTCTCCTGGATAACCCACATCTGATGCCCAGAGCAGAACACTGACCCTGAAGACATACCCCCTATTCTCTCAAGAGTTAAATAAGGAAAAAGGACTGAACTTAGCTGCTTACCTTGCTGCCGCCTATTTTTGCCAAATCCTTGCTCCCTACTCCCTTCGTGAACAAATGAGTAACATTTGCCACCCTCCAATCATCTGGTATTACTCCTGCATTCAGTGAGGATCACTGCCAAAGATGCAGCAATTTCTTCGCTTTCCAGCACAACCCATTTCTTTGCATGAGTTGACATGCTCAGGCATATCAGATAGAAAATTTGGCAGAGAGTTGGCAGATGGAATTTACTTTTGACAAATGTGAGGACGTCAAATAGGGATATGATATCTACAGTAAATAATATGGCACTAAGGAATGTTGATGAACAGGGAGAACTTGGGATTTAAAATCCATTGTTGCCTGGAAATAGCAACATAGTGAAGAACGCATATGACATGCTTGTCTCCATCGGCTGGGACATAGAATATACAAGTTAGTACATAGTAATGCAACTTTACAATACAATCATTAGGCCACAGTTGGAGTATTGTTGCACTAGAGAGAGTGCAGAGGAGATTCACCGCTGTTGCCTGGATTGGAGGACTTCAGTTCTGGGGAGAGAATGGTTTGTTTTACCTGGTGAAGGCTGAGTGGTGACCTGATAGAAGTAAATAAAGTTATGACAGATACAGATTGTAAGACAATTTTTCACGTATTAGGGAAGGAAGGAGTTTTAGAGGGAATCTGACAAGTAAGTTTTTATTACACCAGGCGTAGTTGATATTTCAACTGAACAGTTAGTGGAGATGATGAAATGAGATTTAAAGGCAAGTTATAAAGGCATTTAAACAGTCACTTAAATAGGTAAGGGCATGGAGGATATGGCCTAATATGGGTAAATAGGATTATATCTGATGAACTAAAAGGTGGGTTTAAAGGCCTGCTCTATGCTTTTCAACTTTATGGATCTATTAGGTTTCATTCACCTTTAAAGTACTTTTTTTTTTGTCATTCTGAGGCTGAATTTCTGTTGCAGTGAAAGCATTTGGCTGCTGCTTCTGACTTGCAGTGTAGTCTTCTACGTGAGGGTTGTCTGAGTGCAAACAGCCCACTGCACTCCAACCACAGCTCTCACAGCTGGTGAGGAATCCTCCCCAGGCCCAACAGCTGTCAAAGCATCAGTCTCGCTGACTAAAAAAGATTTAGCCTTAAGACCTGATTGAAAATTTGAAAATAAAAAAAATGCTGTAATATTTGTAACATTTAAAATACTAAAATTCTTCTTTGTTTTGCTAAAATAAAATTAAAACATTGATAGTAAGTATTTTCTAAAAAGTAGCTCCATTTCCTCCTGACAGCAAATGTCTTCCATCCATCTGGCAAAAGACTGCTGTAAGTTCCCTCTGGCCTGGGCTCAGTGAACAAACTTTCTCTCTAAGACCCGAGAAGCTTGAAAAGTTCACACTGTCTCACATTGGTGCAACAAAGGGGCAGAATCAGCAACCACCAACTCGGAGCCACAGCAATGCTAGAGGCAGATGATTCAAACTCATGCATATGCTAGTACAAACAGCCCTGGCATCACAATGAAAAATAGAGTCAAAAATGTAATGTAGAACATAGAAGCAGTCCCTTTATTAGTGCTTACCATCATTCCTAATTATTCTAATCCCACTTGTTTGCATTAATTCCATATCTTCCTATGCACTGTGCATTTAAGTATCTGTACAGATAGCTGTTAACTGTTGTTACTGTTCCTGTCTCCACCACCATGTCTGGCAGCTTGTTCCATATACCACCTACTCTCTGTGTGAAATGTTTACTCCTCAGGTCCTTTTAAACCTCCTCCTTCTCACTTAAACCTATGCCTTATAGTATATTTCTCTACCAAGACTAACACTCTGACCACCTACCCTATCAGTGCTTCTCATAATTTTATACATCTTTCAGCTTCCTTCACTCTGGTAAAACAGTCCCTAGCTATCCAATTTCTCCTTGTAACTCAAGCAAAATCTTTTCTGAACTCACTCTAGCTTAATCTTACTTTGTGTAGCGTAGTGACTGGAACTGCACACAATATGTAGGTGCTATCTAATCAACATTTTGGAGAATTTTAACATGATGTCCCAACCTTTGTACTAAACACCTCACCAATGAGGTCAAGCAGACCATATGCCTTTTTCACAAACCTGTCTACCACTGTCCAGGAACTGTCATTGTATCCCTAGCTCTCTCTGTTTCAACAACACTCACCAAAGCACTGCCATTAGTGTGTTTAACTTCCCAAGATACATCACTTGACTTCAATATATTCTGCCATTTCTTGACTCACCCTGGATTCCATGTGGGACCTGGTCAAAGGGTTTGCTAAAGACCCATCCAGATGGCCTCATTGCCTCATCAGTTCTCTTGGTCACTTCTTCAAAAATCTGTATCAAACTTGTGAGACATAATTTCCCAAGCACAAAGCCACGCTGTCTTGTCTTTCCGAATGCAAATAAATCCTATCCCTCAGAATCCTCTTCTGTTACTTTCTCACTACAGCCATACTGGCCTGGAGCTCTCTGGTGTGTCTCTGCTTCCCTTCTTGAATAAGAGCAATTGCTTATTCCCCTGAACTCATTAGCTTCAACCTCTTTCTCTGTGGAAATAGAGAGAAACATTTATTTAATATCTTGCCCACATCCCCTGGCTCCATAAGTACTCCATGCTGATGCTCAGGGGACCTACTGTTTCCTTAACTATCTGTTTCCCTTTAATATACACACATAATTTTCTAAGATTCTCCTTTATTTTATCTCATCACCTGCTCTGGCCCTCCGAATTTCCTTCTTAAGTGTACTCCCACATCTTTTACACTCTTCATGGGGCTCAGCTGATCCCAGATGCTGATATCTAATAGATGTCTCCTTTTTCCTCAATAACCCTCATAAACCAAGGTCTCTTAATTCTGCCAGCCTTGTTCTTCACTGCAGCAGGAACATCCTGGCCTCACTTTTAAATCTTTCTCACTCCTCCTGGCTCACTTTTAAATCTTTCTCACCTGTTTAACTCGCACTTCCCAGTGGGTGTGGCATGCTTGTATAGTGGTTAGCATAACACTATTACAGCACCAGCAACATTGGTTTAATTCCGGTCGCTGTCTGTAAGGAGTTTGTACTGTACATTCGCCCCATGACCACTAGGTGCTCCAGTTTCCTCCCACATTCTAGCAGGTCAATCGTTTACATGGGTATACTTAGGCGGTGCAGACTCACTGGACGCAAGGGCCTGTTACTGTGTCATATCTCTGGATTTTTAAAAAATTAAATTACTTAAATTTCTCTTTACTTACTAACAGCCTTTTTAGAAACTAGCCTTACCCTTATTTAGAATATTAAGTTGCTTATTCCAATCATTTTCTGTGACTCTTGTATGAAATTTGGCAAAATTAGCTCAGAGGTTGGAAGCAGTCGATGGTGGTTGAAGTGAGATTCTCAGAATGGAGGGTGTGACTCGTATTTGATAATGTTCTCCATGGTCGACTCATTCAGAAAGACAGTAAGCATGGGATCCAGGGTAACTTGGCTGTGTGGATACAGAATTGGCTACCCACAGATGGAGTCTATTTTGCCTGGAGGTCAGTGTCAAGTGATGTTCCACAGGGATCTGTTCTGGTATCTCTGCTCTTTGTGATTCTTATAAATGACTTAGATGAGAAAGTGCAAACAACAGGAATTCTGCAGATGCTGGAAATTCAAGCAACACACATAAAAGTTGCTGGTGAACGCAGCAGGCCAGGCAGCATCTCTAGGAAGAGGTGCAGTCGACGTTTCAGGCCGAGACCCTTCGTCAGGACTAACTGAAGGAAGAGTGAGTAAGGGATTTGAAAGTTGGAGGGGGAGGGGGAGATCCAAAAAGTGGATGGTTAGGTTAGTCAGTTTGCAGATGACATGAAGGTTGGTGGAGTTGTAAATAATGTAAAAGGTTATCATAGGTTAAAAGAGGATATTGACAGGATGCAGAGCTGGGCTGAGAAGTGGTAGATGGAGTTCAAACCAGGGAAGTGTGAAGTGATTCATTTGGAAGGTTGAATTTGATAGCAAGGTTAATGGCATGATTTTTCACAATGTGGAGGAACTGAGGGATCTTGCACTCCATGTGGACCTTTTCAGAATGGCAGGCAGTGACTAGTGGGATACTGCAAGGCTCAGTGCTAGGACCCCAGTTGTTTACAATATATATTAATGACTTATATTGGGGAATTAAATGCAGCACCTCCAAGTTTGCAGATGACACAAAGCTGGACGGCAGTGAGGAGGATACTAAGAGGATGCAGGATGACTTGGATAGGTTAGGTGAGTGGGCAAGGTCATAGCAGATGCAATTTAATGTGGATAAATGTGAGGTTTCCACTTTGGTAGCAAGAACAGGAAAACAGATTATTATCTGAATGGTGGCCGATTAGGAAAAGGGGAGGTGCAACGAGACCTGGGTGTCATTGTATACCAGTCATTGAAAGTGGGCATGAAGGTAGAGCAGGCGGTGAAAAAGGTGAATGGTATGCTGGCATTCATAGCAAGAGGATTCGAGTACAGGAGCAGGGAGGTACTATTGCAGTTGTACAAGGCCTTGGTGAGACCACACCTGGAGTATTGTGTGCAGTTTTGGTCCCTAATCTGAGAAAAGACATTCTTGCCATAGAGGGAGTACAAAGAAGGTTCACCAGATTGATTCCTGGGATGGCAGGACTTTCATATGATGAAAGACTGGATTGACTAAGCTTATACTCGCTGGAATTTAGAAGATTGAGGGGGGGGGATCTTATTGAAATGTATAAAATTCTAAAGAGATTGGACAGGCTAGATGCAGGAAGATTGTTCCCGATGTTGGGGAAGTCCAGAACGAGGGGTCACAGTTTAAGGATAAAGGGGAAGCCTTTTAAGACCGAGATGAGGAAAAACTTCTTCACACAGAGAGTGGTGAATCTGTGGAATTCTCTGCCACAGGAAACAGTTGAGGCCAGTTCATTGGCTATATTTAAGAGGGAGGTGGATATAGCCCTTGTGGCTAAGGGGGTCGGGGGTATGGAGAGAAGGCGGGTACAGGGTTCTGAGTTGCATGATCAGTCATGATCATACTGAATGGCGGTGCAGGCTCGAAGGACTAAATGGCCTACTCCTGCACCTATTTTCTATGTTTCTATGTTTCTATATGCATTGATCTTTCAAAGTTGCCGCGTAAGTTGACAGGGTGATTAAGGTGTATGGTGTACTGGCCTCGGTTGGAATTCCAGAGTTGCAAGGTAATGTGGCAGCTCTATAAAATCCCTAGTTAGAACACACAAGGAATGTTGTGTACAGTTCTGGTCACTTCATAATAGGATGGATGTAGAAGCAATAGATGGGGTGCAGAGGGAATTTACCAGGATACTGCCTGGATTAGAAAATTATAGTGAGTGTGTGGAACAGGTCGCCGGCGGTGGTGGTGGAGGCAGATATGATAGGATCTTTCAAGAAACTTCTGGATAGGTACATGAAGCATAGAAAAATAGAGGGCTATGGGTAACCCTAGGTAATTTCTAAGGTAAGGACATGTTTGGCACAGCTTTGTGGGCCGAAGGGCCTGTATTCTGCTGTAGCGCTCTATGTTCCAAGTTAAGGTTATCATAGATTTCAAGAGGACCCCAAATAGTTAGGGAAGTGGTGGGAATGGTCATCAATATCTCATTGGATCTATCTTAGGTCCAACTGTTTGATGCATTCAAACAGCAGATAAGCTAGTGGGTGCATGTCATTAGGAGTTTGAGGAGATCTGGTATGTCATCAAAGACTTTTGGAAAGTAGAAAGAGGTAGATAGAGTGATAGTAGATAGTAGATAAATAAAAGCCATTTAGCTCACTGCCCTTCATCAGTCGAGGCATTGAATATAGGAGTTAGGATATTGTGTTGCAGTCACTGGTTAGGCTGCACTTCCAGTGCTGTATAGAATTTCAGTCACCCTGTTGAAGGAAAGATGTGGCTAAATGGAAAGAATGTAGAAGAGATTAATAAGGATATTGCTGGTACTGGAGGGCCTGTGCTATAGGGAAAGGTTGGCCAGGCTAGCTATTGATTCATTGGAACATAGGAGAATGTCGGGTGACCTTATAGAAATAATTGACATTATCAGAGGCAGAGATAATGGGGATGGTAAAAGTCTTTTCCTCAGGGAAGGGGGTCCATATCTAGGGAGCATAGGCTTAAGGTGTGGGTGGAATGATTTAAAAGGGACATAAGGGCTAACTTTCTCCACACAGAAGGTTGTGAGTATATGGAACAAAGCAGAGGCATGTACAGTGGTATCATTTACAAAGCACTTGGATAGATACATGAAGGGTCAGAGGTTAGAGGATTATGGGCCAAATACAGGAAATTGGGACTAGCTTGGTGGACACCATGGATGGCGTGGACAGGCTGGGCTTGTGTCCATGTAATATTAAATCTCATATAGTTATGCTCACTGATCCCAAAATACTCTGCCAATGCCACATCAACCAGTTAGCCAGCCTCATTTCCTTTGAGGTTCAGTGTAGCTCCTTTCTGTCATAGGGCCACACTGCATCAGAAAACCTTTCTTGATGCATTTAATAAACTTTGCTCCATCTAATCATTTAGCACTATAGCTGTCGCTGTGAACATTAGGGAAGTTAAAAACTATCAGCTATAACAACCCTGACTCATAATCTTTTGAAAATCAAATTCAAAAAACACTGAAAGAATTGAATCCGTAGGAGTGCCAAGAGGCCAAAAAATACTCTTTTGATATGCTTTACTTTGCAAATGGCTTTGCATGAAACTCCACAAATAATGTTCTACCAGTTATAATTTTAAAATGAATGAATAAACCTTTATTCTACACTACTACCAAAATGGCATTTCTGCCATGTTGAGTTTCTGAAAATGGAAACATGGCCCTTCACAGGTGCTGGGTCTGCAGAGTGTGCATGGCATGAGATGTGAATGGAATGAAATAAGGAAGCATCTGTTTATTATTTCTTTCTGCACTTAGTCTGGTATTTTGAGTTGATGTAGCATAATCGATACACGATATCCGAGTAAGTATTGGCTTACAGGGTTCAAGATTCAAGTTTCAAGATTGTTTAATGTAATTTCTAGTAGAGAAGTATAAAGGAGAATGAAATAATTGTTACTTTGGATCTGATACAACCCATAAAACAACACAATAAGGTAAAGAACACAATAATAAAAACACAATAAATATAAATACACAAGATAACTTATATACATAGATTGACTGTATGTACATAAGTGATCCTAGGCCTTATCTCTGTATATAAGGGGACTCCGACAGGAAATGTTAAAGTAGTAGAAAATGTGAGGGAGGGGGTGTTAATGCGTGGAGGTGTTGATCAGCCTCACTGCTTGCAGAAAGTAACTGTTTCTGAGGCTGGTGATACTGGCATGGTTGCTATGTAGCTTCATCTCTGATGGGAGTGGGACAAACAGTTCATGAGCAGGGTAGTTCAGATCCTTCATGATGGTGCTGCCCTATGTCCTTGATGGGGAGTTATATATGTCCTTGATGGTGAGTAGTCTGGTACCGGTCATACAGTGAACAGTTTTGAGTACCCATTGTAGAGCTTTCCTGTACACCACATACAGTGAACAGTTTTGAGTACCCATTGTAGAGCTTTCCTGTACACCACATACAGTGAACAGTTTTGAGTACCCATTGTAGAGCTTTCCTGTACACCACATACAGTGCAGTGATGCAGCTTGTTAGGACTGCTCTCTTCTGTCCATCTGTAGAATGCCGTGAATTTGATGTTCATCGTCCACCTCTCTTCAGCCTCCTTGGAAAGTAGAAGCATCGGTGAACTTTCTTATTCAAGCAGGATGTGTTCTGGGATACGAGAGTTTGTGCAAGACGTGCACTTTCAAGAGTTTGAAACTGCTCATTGCTCTTCTACCACCTCTCACATTCATTTTTCATATTTTTAAAGTAATTTTCTGATTATTAAGCCTCAGTTTAAGTTGTAAGACTATCTACAGCTGTTAAATATTATGAATTATTTTGAATAACGAACTGAGGAAAGCAATTACTACCAGATATATCAGACCTGTTTTGCAGGAGTAAAGAAAGCAGTCAGTACTAACTGCAACTATTAACACCTGGTTGGATAGTGAGTCATAGCCTTGCAAGTTCTATGGAGCCAGAGAACAGTGGGGCAGTGGGTTTGGGGGTGTGGGGGCAACTAGTCCTTGCCTTTGCTGGAAGAAATGTCACCAAATGGTAGACTGGATGTGTCAGTCATGTGAGTCAACCATTCCAAGAGTGGGGAAAAGGTCAATGGATTTCTCTTGTTAAGAATTTCAGAGATTCAACTGGCTCCACTGGACTGTCCTCAGGGTATTACAATGCCCAAAGGACCTTCCATTGGGAAGGACCAGTCATATAACAATGATATTGACACATGGGCAATGTGGATGTAACAGAGTCAACTGCCTGGCCCACTGCAGCTAATCAAATCATGATGTCACTTCATCGCTATAGCCACCCAGGTTAGTTGTATATTAACTCCATTTGCTGATGCGCCTATCATAATACTTTAAATGAATGTCACTCATGTATTGCAATGTTAAATTTATCTGAACTTACTATTAAGAAACAATAGATTTGGCATAAAATATTTCCCAAAAAATGTGAAACAAAATGAGGCTTTTTTTTAAACATCTGCTGCCCTAAATGAAGTGCCTCAGTCCCATCCAATCACTGACTTTTCATCAACTGAATGGAAACAAAGAAAGCAAAAGCCAAGTAATGATGTGTATGGTGGGTTTTGTTATAATATCCAAACACTTACTGTAAAAGCAAATGGTAGAATTCTTCCATACAGACCTGTGTGTGCCTTGACCCAAAAGGTCAACTGTACATTTCCTTCCACAGACACTGTCTAACCTGCTGAGCTGCTCCAGCACTTTGTCAGCTGGTGGCTTTCTCTGCCACACAAAGCTCATTACATCCCTCAAATTTATGAAGTTTCATAGTTTTTGGGGAATCAATTAAGAGTTAAACTGAATTATGAATTCACGAACAATGGCCAATTCATATTATCTTCAGATTACCTGTAACATTTCAATATGTTTTTAGTAAATTCCACACATTGCTGTTCATCATGATGCTATGACCTCACACTGGGTGTTTGGAGGGCAACTTTCCAAAATTACGATTCTGCTGATTTTATCAACAGTCATCAATCTTTGGTTAGAGAGATTTACTTAACTTCAAAACAAATTCTTATTCCTTACAGGTATTAGCCAACATAAAATGGCGTAGAATGCTAAAACATGAGGCACTCACTAAATATATTACAGCAAGGGAAACGTCAGGGGGACAACTAAAAGTCACTCGTTTTTCTCACCTATGTACAAAAACTTGTGTTTTATTTGTTTTGCAGAGAGAAAAATTTATAAAACTCTTGGATCAGTTGCACAATTCTCTGAGGATTGACCTATCTAAATATAGGGTAAGTGTGGAGAAAATGAAAAATGATCTGTTCCAAAACTGGTTACACGTTACTGAGTAAGATTTTTTTAAATCGTAGTTCCAGTTTCTTCACATCCTAGGGATTTCTCCTCCTCTTTGTTTTACATCCAACTCTATGTATATGCATATGTATATGTATATACATACAATATATATTTGTCTGGTTGTGTTTTTAACAATATTCTGTATGTGTTTGTATATGTGAGGACTGGGCCTCAAAGCTACGATTCACCTAGCGGGAGTCAGGTATCAGGCTCAGGGCTGGGGTTCAAAGCCATGGGTTCACCTAGCGGGAGTCAGGTAGCAGGGTAAGGACTGGGCCTCAAAGCCATGGATTCACTTGGCGGGAGTCAAGTAGCAGGATAAGGACTGGGCCTCAAAGTCATGGATTCACCTAGCGGGAGTCAGGTATTGGGGTGCGAACTGGACCTCAAAGCCAAGGTGTCACCTAGCTAGTGTCGGGGGCCAGTTGACAGATGGTATCGGTGGGCAGGGCTTCGCGAGGGGAGTGAGAGGGGAGGTGGGTGTCTCAGGACCCTTATTATATGATTGTGATCTTCTGTGTGTGACTGTTTGTAATGTGTCTTTGCACCTTGACACTGCTTTGTTTGGCTGTATTCATGAGCTTTCATATATGGTTAAATGACAATTAAACTTGAATTGAATTAAGTTGTGTGTTACTGGTTAGAGAAGTCACAGAGCTATCAGTTTCTGCACCAAGACTACACAGGCTTGTCTAGACAACTCAGAAATGTTGGCCATTTATTTGCATCTCATGCTTTCACCAGAAGTTTTGAGTCAGTTCATAAGGAAGGAGTGCTGTGGAAGATCTGTTACTGAGCGTTGCTGCCTTCTTGTGCTTCTGTTCTTGACTTTTGGGTAGACATAGGAAAGTCTCACCTGGGTGTAGGTGAATATCCTGAGCTAGGACTGAAAATGCGGATTAGGATCAAACCAAGGCCAGGGGTCAGGAACATGGGCAGATGAGAGGCTGGAGTAAGGAACAGGTACTCAGCTAGCCTGATGAGCTTGAGTTTAGAGTGCAGTCGGGAACAAGAATGGGAGGTTGGGTGAGCAGGGTGAAAAGGAAACCACCATTCCTGTGTTTGAGCCTGTTCATGTGTGTCACTGTGTGTGTGTGCACGCACATATGACAAATAGGTGTGCACATGCCAGTTGTATATATGAGCATTGATTGTCATTTGGCAAAGTTTGATCTCTCCAGAATAATCCTGAGTCCGATGAAATAGATGGTGGGGCAGGTACAGGGAGGGGTGCGGGCAACATTGAGGATGCAGGGAGCTGGCAGAAGGACTTAGACAAATTAGGGGAATGGACAAAGAATTTGCAAATGGACTATAGTTCAATAAAGAATATGGTCATGCACTTTGGTAGAAGGATAACGGTGTAGACTGCTTTCTAAATGGGGAGAATATTCGGAAATCAGAGGCTCAAGGCGATTTAGAAGTCCTTGCAACACACGCAAAATGCTGGTGGAACGCAGTAGGCCAGACAGCATCCATAGGAAGAAGCACAGTCGATGTTTCAGGCCGAGACCCTTCGTCAGGACTTGTGCAGGATTTCCTGTTGGTTAACTTGTAGGCTGAGTTGGTGAAAGGAAGGCAAATGTTATGTTAACATTTATTTTGAGAGGACTAGAATATAAAAGCAAGGATGTAATGCTGAGTCTTTATAAGGCACTGATCAGACCACATTTGGAGTATTGTGAGCAGTTTTGTGCCCTTTACCTACGAAAGGATTTGCTGGCAATGGAGAGGCTAGAGGAGGTTCACAAGAATGATTCCAGGAATCAAAGGGTCAACATATGAGGAGTGTTTGATGGCTCTGAGCTGTACTTGCAGGAATTTACAAGAATGAGAGGTGTTCTCATTGAAACCTATCAAATATTTAAAGGCCTAGACAGAGTAGATGTGGAGAAGGTGTTTCCCATAGTGGGGTGGTGTAGGACCACAACTCAAAATAGAAGAACGTCCCTCTAGAACAGAGATGAGGAGGAATCTTTTTAGCCAGAGGGTGATGAATCCGTGGAAGTTATTGCCACAGACAGCTGTGGAGGCCAAGTTATTGGGTATATTTAAAGCAGAGTTTGATAGGTACTTGATTAGTAAGTGCATCAAGGGTTATGGGGAGAAGGTAGGAGAATGTGGTTGAGAGTAATAATAAATCAGTTATAATGGAATGGCTAAGCAGATCCGATGGGCCAGATGATCTATTTTTGCTCCTATGCCTTCTGGAGATTGATTTGGATGCTGGAAATGTAAGTATACTTTAAGTGCAAATGGCTTTAGCATAGATAAGTATCACCATTAGCATGGACTGGCTGGGCTGAAGACTTATTTCTATAATGTATATTTCTAAGTATGATAGATGCTGACTAGAGTAGTGGGCTCACTATATAAAACCTGAAGGGAGCTGGTGCATAATAGCCACAAACAGTAAAGAAAACAACGAACAGGCAATTTCCACACCTTAACATAAAGTTCAGAACGTGAAATACCAGGATCTTCATGGATAATCTCCAACATGAGAGGGCTGAATGCTGCCCTACTATCATAATTCATTCACTTTTACATCAATGTGACCACATTGAGTGTGACATGAGGAACAGGAGATACCAGACTAAAGATAAACCAGTAGGACACTATGGTGGGGAAAAGCAGAAGGGTTAATACCATCTCCATGGAATGAACTTCACCAGAAAGAATAAATTAAGTTGGCATCTCAGCAACTTCTCATGAGGAATTAGTGGATTCATTTTATGAGCTTTTGCCTCATTCTAACAAGGCAGTAATGTGCTGCAGTCATTATGCAGTCACCTCAACCATGGGACATTCAGGTGAACCCAAGGAGTTCTAAACAAAAACAGTCATGAGTTGAGAGTTAAAGGGCAAAAGTTTAGGGGTAACATGAGGGGCGATTTGTTTACCTAGAGAGTGGTAGCTGTGTGGAACGAGCTTCCAGCAGAAGTGATTGAGGCAGGTTCGATGTTGTTATTTAAAGTTAAATTGGATAGCTATATGGACAGAAAAGGAATGGAGGGTTATGGGCTGAGTGCAGGTTGGTGGGACTAGGTGAGAGTAAGAGTTCGGCACGGACTAGAAGGGCCGAGATGGCCTGTTTCCGTGCTGTAATTGTTATGTGGTTGTTATATGGTCCTGATCCACATTCCATGGGGAGACAAGCTGATGTCCTGGATGATTTCAAAGCCAAGGAACAGGTGCACAGGTTTCAAGGTGTGATCAGTAAGACTAGTTTAGTGGCACTGTCTGGAATTCCCTGCCTGTGTACATTCCAACAACAACCAATCGGGGCTTTTCCTAACAGGAATTGGATTGGGGCTAAAAGAAAGATTACAATTTGCAGGGTTATAGGGAAGGTGTATAGAATTAGGACTGTCTGGAATACTCTAGGTGGTGCTGTCATGACTTTCAGATGAATTATCTCATTTTCCAAAGTAATGCTACAAGGCTGCTGAGCTTGGTTCAGACCTGTGTCATGTAAGTATAGCAGACACTGAATAGAGGAATCTTTATGAAATGGTGGACGAAAAATATTTCATTGCTGCCCAGATGCTATGCTGAGCTACTTGTTGGTAATTCACATTCTACTAAGTTAATTAGTCAGCTTGGTACATTGGCCTTCATAAATCAAAAGTTTTGAGTACAGGAGATGGGATGTTACGTTGAAAGGACCTGGATTAATGATTATTGGCAGGAGTTATATTTAACCAGAGGTTATGCTCATTCTCACATCTGGATGTTGCAGACAACTTAGAAAAATAAGGGGCTATGGGTAAGCCTAGTAATTTCTAAGGTAGGGACATGTTTAGCACAACTTTGTGGGCCGAAAGGCCTGTATTGCGCTGTAGGTTTTCTATGTTTCTAACAATAATATTTATTTTCTTTCCCAAATTCAGCACGTGCTGAGTTCTGAACTATGTCAGAGGTTGTTCTCCATCTACCTAGATTATCTGGGATTGGAGTTACCAATGCATGATCCGTAGGTTCTGT
Organism: Mobula hypostoma; assembly: GCF_963921235.1. NCBI lineage: Eukaryota > Metazoa > Chordata > Chondrichthyes > Myliobatiformes > Myliobatidae > Mobula > Mobula hypostoma. The sequence goes on from NC_086109.1 coordinate 53,121,357, forward strand.
TAACCTTTATGACAGTCCGGTGACATTACAATCATATCTTACAGAACAGACGTTCAGAATTTATTTACCCTAAGTACCGACTCCACAAACATGATGCTATTTCAATTCACACATCATTTATCCAGGCCTCTAAGATTCCTATTGAAACAGTTTAGCTTCTGTACTGCTGTATCAATAAATCTAAACTCACCCTGCAATAAAATGGTTCAAACATTTTAATAAACCAGCAGCCACTGCAAAACACAGTGGGAATGCACCTTCCAACAGCCACTGACTATCAATCATACACCCCACCCTCACTATGTTCCGTCTCTAGACCCACAAACCAATATCCAGCATTGGGACATTTTGTAATGTGAGGCAAAGTGATAAAAAAAAGGCAAGAACTTGCATTGTGTACAGTATATCCTTTATTAACCTCAGGATGTCCTAAAGCACGTCACAATGTGATGTTAAATGTCATCTCATTGCATAGATAACTACACAAACAAATGATAGTGAATAAATGTTCATGAGTACAAAATGCCCACAAACATCCTAAGCTGCACTTTTTAAAAATATTTAACAATTTCCAGCATTTCAAATTTGTTAAACAAAGTATCATTTTCCTAGGATAATTTCCCAGCAAGTAATCCGGAAAGGCTGCAAGACCTGAAGTCAACGGTGGATCTTTTGACCAGCATTACCTTTTTCCGTATGAAGGTATTATACCTAAAGTGCCATTATATTGAAGGAGGTTCACTAATTATTTTAACAAAGGCAACTGTAGTCATTTTTTCACAACAAAAGTTTGGTAATTCACACCACCTCATGAATTCTTCTGCATTATTGTTTAGCACCCCATCAGTTTGTTTAAGTGCCTTGGATCTATTTAAAAGTGCTGTCTGCAACACTAGATTACTATAGAACTTGATGTATCACAGAGTGCTATTTACAGGTGGTCATTTGCTCATGCAATCTCAACACATCTAATATGTTGTGAAAGAATGAATTACTGTATATATTATGGTTAATTCTATTACTAAGCATCTTTTGTTAATTTTTTCTTTTTGGATTTGCAGCTCTATTGAAATGTGGGGTAAATTTTAATCTCCCAAAACATGTACTTTTGAATGGGCTTGTTTGTTAAGATTCTGAACTCCCTTCCACATGGAAAGATGACCTGGTGTTGCGTAAGAAGGTCTCAGGCATCAGGTCATAGTCAGGGGACAGAGGGCTTTGGGATAATCAGCAGTTAGAAGCCATACTGAAGGTAGTGGCCTAGATCAGTTTGGCTATCTAACCCCATATTACTGCCCTCCTATCCATTTAGTGGAGGTAGGATATATGCAGGCAACATACATCAAAGTTGCTGGTGAACGCAGCAGGCCAAGCAGCATCTATAGGAAGAGGCGCAGTCGACGTTTCAGGCCGAGACCCTTCGTCAGGACTAACTGAAGGAAGAGTGATATGCAGGCAACCTGTTTTCTCCCAAGTACTCCACTACAGTACAGCAATATCGCACAGGAACAGACCCTTCAGCCCAAAATATCTGTGCCAAGCATGATGCCAAATTAAACTAATCCCTCCATGTAGGAAAGCAACCACAGCTCTTCCTTCATCAAGCACCTCCATCATCTCCTGGAAAAACTCATATCAAGTTAGTAAATCACAATTTGGCTGCACAAAGCCCTGCCAGAATTGGGATATCAAGAACCACAGGACATAGGTTTAAGGTGAGAGAGGAAATACTTAAGAGGAACTTAAGGGGCAATCTTTTTACACAAATGGTGGTATTTATGTGGAACGAGCTGCCAGAGAAGGCGGTTACAGTAACAACTTTTAAGACAGCTGGACAGGTCAGTGGATTGGAAAGACTTAGAAAGTTATAGGGCAAGGGCGGGCAAATGGGACTAGCTTGCTTGGGGCATCTTGGGTGGCATGGAGTGTTGGGCCAAAGGGCCTGTCTCTATGACTTTACGAATCTATTTCTGAAATGCTGTCTGATTTCAGCTTCCTAAACCTTTCATGTGCTTCCTTTTCTTTTTTTGACTAAATTTACAACTCCTCTCATCATACAAGGTTCCTTTAGCTTATCATCTTTGTCCTTCCTTCCTACTGGAACATACCTGTCCTGAATTCTAGTCAGATGATTTTTAAATTAATTCCAAATGTTGTATGTTGACTTAGTAACAGCTGCTCCCAATCTACTCTACCAAGCTCCTGTCTAATATGCTGCAATTTGCCTTGCCCCAGTTTAATATTTACTCACTGATTCTAGACTTGCCTTTATTCATCACTATCTTAAAACTTAAGGAGTTAATTTCACTGCTTCCAGTACATTCTCCACCGAAAAATCACTCATCTGACCAAGCTTGTAATATATCATTAGTGACTTAATTTGAAATACAATTGGAATTTGAATCTTTAGCTTTACCACAAATGCTGACTTCATGCATACATTACCACTCCATAACTTGATCAAAAATTTGCTTATTTACACATTTGCATTGCAATATTAAGGTTCAATGAATATTAATAATTACAGGTTCAAGAACTTCAGAGCCCTCCTAGAGCAAGTTCTGTGGTGAAAGATTGTGTCAAAGCTTGCCTGGACTCAACATACAAATATATTTTTGACAACTGCTATGATCTATATAACCAGTTGCTGGACCAGGTAATGGAATTTTATGTTTTTTAAAGTTTCAGTATTTAACAATTGACTGGAGCATCCAAGCCATGTGTAAAATATAGTTCATTGCTACAACCAGTGACCAAGATCTTTAGTTGTGTATTTAATTACAGGTGTAACATCTCATTATTAGGAAACATTTTATTTCAAGTAACATTTTACTGAAGGTATTGTTTGAATAAGCATCTATAATTTTTTCAGCACATCCAGCTAGTGGAGAGATTCACTGATTAGCTACATGATAACCGCCTTTATAGGCACCAAACTAAATATAGATGACAACACACACACACACACACACACACAATTCTGAAGGAACTCAGCAGACCAGACAGCATCAATGGAAAAGAGTTAATAGTTGACATTCTGGGTCAAGACCCTTCATTAGCCCTGATGAAGGGTCTCAGCCCGAAATGTCAACTGTTCTTGCTCTTTTCCATAGATGCTGCCTGGTCTGCTGAGTTCCTCCAGCATTGTGTGTGTGTTGCCTTGGATTTCCAGCACCTGCAGATTTCTCGTGTTTGTAAATATAGAAGACTCCGTTGTTACAGAAATCTAGCAACGAGTTGTTATTTCTCTCACAAATAAAATATACCAACATCATAACCAAATAGAGGTTGAACTGAAGCATCTGTGAGACTTTCATGCTTGGAGGAAGAAAGCAGCCACAAAGAATTCTCCAGATAGTGTGGCCTTTGCCCATTAGAAAAGAGAAAGGAATAACTTTATGTCTGTGGTGAAGGGGAAAGTCACAACCTCAACACTGGTGAATTGCAACGTATTGTGTGATGTCGGATGTCAGAAGGGAACAGGGCGTGAGAATGACATCACCTCATCAGCTTCATTGAACATAGAATACTGGACAGTACAGCAGAGGACAGGCCATTTGGCTCGCCATATTGTGCCACACTAATTAAACTAGTAATCATGTGCCTGGGAAAATAAGGCTGGCTTGTTAGAAACTGAAACTTAGTTAAACAAAGGGCCGTATGATGAACAGATAGGAATTGCTTTATTATTGTCACATGTACTGAAGTACAGTGAAAAACTTGTTTTGCGTACTGTTCATACAGTGCAGTTCATTCATTCATTATGAGCTGTGTCATATTTTGAGGATAATCATGGTCTTTCCATGACCTTGATTGTTCTTGGCAAGAACAGTGCAGTATAGAGTACATTAGCGTAGTACAAAGTAAAACAACAACAGGATGTAGAATGAAGTGTAACAATGACAATAAGGCACCAGATCATAACAAGGTAGATTATGAGGTTGAGTCTATCTCTTGACTGGTTCCTTAATATGATTGGATGGCTCTTCACCATACAATCTACCTCATTACGATCTTGTTTACCTACAGTTTATTCTACATGGTTTTTCTTTACTTTCTTCTGCCTCAGTGCTCTGTGTAATGCTTTCATCTGCATGAATAGTATGCAAGACAAGCTTTTCACTGTATTTTGGCATATGTGACAATAATAAACCAATTCCAATAGGGAACCATTCAATGTATTGTAACAGTGAGATGGAAGCTGCCTTTGAGCCTGTTGGTACATGCTTCCAGGCCTTTGTATCTTCTGCCAGATGGGAGAGAGTATGTCCAGGATGGATGGGGTCTTTAGTTCCTCTGCTTTCTTAAGTGAGGCACTGAGAAGGATAGACAGAGCCCATGGAGTGGAGGCTAATGTCATTGATGTGGTGAGCTATGTTCAAAACTCTGCAGTTTTGTTTTGTGTTTACTTATAGAAGAGTTGCCATACCAAGTTGTTAGGCACCTAGATAGGATGCTTTCTATAGTACATCAACAAATCTTGGTAAGGGTTGAAAGGCACTTGCCAAATTTCTTTATTCTCTTGATGGAATGAGGTGTTTGTGAGTTTTATTGGTTCTTGGTGTCTATGTGGTTAGGCTAGGACAGGCTGTTGGTAAAGTTCACTCTGAGGAACTTGAAGCTCTTAATCCTCTAAACCTTACCAAAGTTGATGAAGACAGGAGCATGTGCACTATTCTCCTTCCTGAAGTCAGTAACCAGCTCTCGTTCTGCTGATATTGAGAAAAGGTTGGTAGCTTGACACCATGTTACGAAGCTCTTTATCTCCTTCCTGTACTGCATCTGTAAATGTCACACCACCCTTTAAGAAGGGAGGGAGGCAAAAGACGGAAAAATACACACCAGTTAGCCTGATTTCAGTGGTTGGCAAGATGCTAGAGTTCAATATTAATGATGAGGTTTCAGTGTACTTGGAGGCACATGATAAAATCTGTTGAAATTAGTATGGTTTCCTTAAGGAGAAAACTTGCCTAACCAATTTGTTGGAATTCCTTGAGGAATTAACATGAAGGGTAGACTATGGAGAGTCGGTGGATGTTGTTTATTGGATTTTCAGAGGGCCATTGACAAGGTGCCATACATTAGGTTTCTATATTAGATGAGTAGTACAGGAAAGATACAAGCAGGTAGAGAATATGGGTGGACTGGCAGGTGGAAAACAGTAGGAATAAAGGGGCCTTCCTGGTTAGCTTCCAGTGACAAGCAGTGTTCTTTGGGTGTCGGTGTTGGGATGCTTCTTTTCACATTATGTCAATCATCTGAAGGGCGGAGTTGATAGCTTTGTGGTCAAGTTTGCAGATGATACAAAAACAGGTAGTGTTGAGGAAGCAACAAGTCTGCAGAAGGACTGAGACATATTAGAGAAATGGGCCAAGAACTGGCAGATGGAATACAATGTAGGGAAGTGCATAGTCCTGCACTTTGGTAGAAGGATTAAAGACAGACTATTTTCTAAATGGAAAGCAAATTCAGAAATATGAGGTGTAAAGGGACTTGGGAGTCCTTGTGCATGATTCCCTAAAGGTTAACTTGCAGGTATTAAGGCAGACAAATGCAACGTTACCATTCATTTTGAGATGACTAGAATATAAAAACAAGGACACATTGCTGAGGCTTTATAAGACATTAGTCTGACTGTACTTGGAGTAATGTGAGCAGTTTTGGGCCCCTAAGAAAGGATGTGCTGGCATTGGAGAGGGTCTAGAGGTGGTTCACGAGAATGATCATGGGAATGAAGGGTTAACCTATGGGAAGTGCTTGATAGCTCTGGGCTGGAGTTTATAAGAATGAGAGGGGATCTCACTAAAACCTATCGAATATTGAAAAGCCTAGATGGAGTGGATGCAGAGAGGATTGTTCCAAAAGTGGCTTTTAGAACTAAAGGCCACAGCCTCAGAATACAAGGATGTCCCTTTAGCCAGAGGGTTTTGAATCTGTGGAATTCATTCCCACAGTTAGCTTTAGAGGCCAAGCCCTTGGGTTTATTTAATGTGGAGGTTAATGGGTTCACAATTAGTAAAGGTGTCAATAGTTAAGGGGAGAAGGCAGAAGAATGGGGGTGAGAGGGAGAGTAAATCGGCCATGATCGAAATGCAGAGCAGATTCAATAGGCTGAATGGGCTAATTCTGCTTCTTCTATATGTCTAATATTCTTATGGGCTCATTGTTATTTGAGATATATCCCATTATGGTGGTATCACCTGCAAACTGATGAATGGAGCTAGAGCAGAATATGGCCACACAGTCATGAGCTTACCGTGAGTACAGTAGGGGACGGAGGACACAACTTTGTGAAGCACAAGTATTGAGAATAATTATGGCAGAAATGCATTTACACATTAAGTGCAGAATTCCAGGATTCTGACCTAGTAATGCTGGAAGGGCAGATGATAGTACTGTGCTGTGCTTTATATGAATCACGATGTATTGACTAGTTGTTTTGTGCAATTTTGCAAGATGAAAATTATTGTTTTAAGTAGAAAATCAATATTATTTAATTATTCGTAACAAGCTTGTTCCACAAACAATACAAATGACTCTAATGCTGAAAATTAGAAAATGAGGTGATTTATTATTATAACATTTGTACTTGTAATTTTAAAACTTTATTCCTGGACAGAAGCCATTAGACTGATTTACATATGAGTACAACTCAAACCAAAAATTTCTATTTATAGCAATGACACATCTATCACTTATTTATTGCATTTTAGTGTGAATTAAACACTTTGCATTTATCTGTCATATGCAAGTCGAGTGATAATGTACCTCCACATCCCAGAGGGCAATATTTATTCAATCGAGACTGAGCAATGATGCTTTGTAAATCTTCAGATTTATTCAATAAGAGAGCTACCAGATGGACCAAGATCAATTCCAGAAGAAGTAATTTTAAGATTGATACTTGCAAGTCCAACTAGTAACTACCAGCCTGCTAAAAATGAGTTGCTTGTTACTTTGGTATTGGAAGAGTTCAGAGAATGGCTATAAGGCTCGTAAAATGTCACAGTTTATCTAGTGTAAGAGTTGGAAGTTGGTGATAGCACAATGAAAGAAAGAGCCTAAAAGTGCACAATTTAGAAAACTGAAGCAATGTTATTGGATATACTGAGCCATGTGGGACTCATATTATCCTTCATACATGTTGTAAGATAGTGTAGACCAGATTGCTCTGAATTCCAATTTATGTCAAATATCATGTCAGAATACCACCTCTCCCAAGTGCAAATCTTGCTAAACCTTGCCAATGGCAAAACAGTGTCTCAACATGTTGGATGTCCTCCCTATAACTAGAGTAAGGTGAGGAATATGCACAGCTCAGCATATTAAATGTGATCACAGCCAACTCACTGGAGTTTGCTTTCACATAAAGCCTACAATCACTCTTGCCTTTAGTAGCCATGCAGGTTCAGGCTTTGCTCTGACATACTGAGACATTCTCCAGGCCTTGCTACAAAATGAAGGGCTGTGATTGGCACATTGGCTTCTGATGGCAGGTCCTGAGGACCCACACTTCATCACCATTATAATCTTTTGATAGGATTTAAATAATGAAACAAATACAAACATGCAAAAATATCTTTCAAACATACAAGTTATTAAAATTAATTCTAAATGAAAGACTAAATCAAATAACAAGTAACTTCCTAACTATCTGTTGTGATTCCATTCAGACAACGTACAACATTATGTTTGCCGGTGTAAAGCTGAGGGGTCAGATACAAACTATGGATGGTTTCAGCACTGAAGCATGCAGGTGTGGAAATCAGAGTTGAGTTAATCTCACACTACAGCTCTCCCGAAGCATGAGGAGATTTTGAAGACCATGCTGGTGATAGAAAGCGTATTGAACACTTAGTGTATTTTCTGAAATTTTATATAACTTCCCTGTTTTTGGCACAGGGCATCAGAAAAACTTTCCTCTATCTTTTGAAAACTGAAATGGCATATAGTTTAAATCTTATGGAAGTTGATAAAATTGGACAGTAGATGGGTAATCCCATATTGTCAATTTTGCACAATCAATAAAAGTTTAGATTTGCTATTCACAATTTCAAAGCTCATTTCCATCAGAATTGCCATTTCAGAAGTCCAAAGTGCCAGGAAACAGCCAATTTACAAAATCACTGGATCATTCTCACTCCACAAGCAAATCTAGTAAATGTTTTAATTTTTATGTTATAAAAATGAATCAGGCAATGATATTGTTTGTAATATGTAAATAAAAGTCAAATTACATTCATACATCTTTCCTCTTTTATTTCAAAGCATGAAAATGCTTTGGAGTTCCTTAGACAAGAGTCAAAGAGCATGAAAACAGGCCCTTTGGCCCAGTGTTCCATGTTATCTAAGATTCCCTTCTAACCTATTTGCTCACGTTTGGCCCATATCCCTCCAGAGTCTTCCTATTCATGTACCTGCCCAAGTATTGTTTAATGTTGTTAATGTACCTGCCTCACCCACTTCTCCTGGTAACTTATTCCATATATACTGACCAACCTCTGCATTAAATTAATTTGTCTCACAGGCTCATCCCTGTCACCCTAAACCTATGTCCTCTCGTTCTTGATTCTTAGTTTTAATTTAAATTACATTTCTTCTTTACCTCTTGATTTAATTCAGGCAATAGCTTGAATTATTTTTAATTCTCGAAGTATTAATTTCACGCAGGACCACATCTCAGCTGAACAGTAGCTGAGAAGAATAGTTATTTAAAGTAGTTTGAGTACCTTGTATTCTTGTCAGCATTCTTGTCAAACGTAACATTTGGTCCAGAAGTTATAGAGTAAAAATCTTTAAGCATGATTTGTCTGCAATATCACACTTACAATAAGTCTACATCTCAAGTAAACAAGCCACTTGGCTTCGGAAGTAGCACAGGGTACTTGATGAAATGTCAATTGTGTCATTTTATCCCAAACGAATATTATTCATGACAAATTAATTACTATTCAGTATCCTGAAATTTCTCCTATCATTATTAAATTTTCAGGTCATGATTTGAGAATCTCTGGTCAATTTATGCAAGTTATGATTTAATAGTATTTGGGACTATTACATAATAGGTGTCTTTTTCCTATGGTCACAGTTTAAGGTGAACACCAGCCATTTTATACCAATTGAAAACTGTATTTTTTCACTATGTGAAATGAATCAAAGTCCTTTAGTTTAGATTCTCCAGAATAATGTCTTCATACATTTATCTTCAGTAAGATATTAAAACAATTATTTTAGCAAGAAATGCTTATAATAGGCCTCACTCCTATTAGAATGACAAGCTTATTTAACAACTAATAGCAAGTTTGTGGTTATCAGTGGGCACAAAGAGCAGGGGTGAAAATCTTGTATCCATGACCAAAAATTTAAGAACTTATATCACAAACAAGAGAAAATTTGGAGATACTGGAAATCCAAGCAGCACCCACAAAATACTGGAGGAACTCAGCACGTCAGGCAGCATCTATGGAAAAGAGTACAGTCGACGTTTTGGGCCGAGACCCTTCAGCAGGACTGGAGAAAAAAAAAGATGAAGGGTAGATTTAAAAGGTGGGGAAAGGGGAGGGAGAAACACAAGGTGATAGGTGAAACTGGGAGGAAGAGTGGTGAAGTAAAGAGCTGGGAAGTTGATTGGTGAAAGAGATACAGGGCTGGAGAAGGGGGAATCTAATAGGAGAGGACAGAAGGCCATGGAGGGAGGTGATGGGCAGGCAAGGAGATAAGGTGAGAGGGGGAACGGGGATGGGAAATGGTGAAGAGGGGGGCATTACCAGAGTTTCAAGAAATCGATGTTCATGCCATCAGGTTGGAGGCTACCCAGATGGAATACAAGGTGTAGTTCCACCAACCTGAGTGTGGCCTCATTGCGACAGTAGAGGAGGCCATGGATTGACATATTGGAATGGGAATGAGAAGTGGAATTAAAATGGATGCCCACCTTTTATCCCGCTTCTTCTGGCAGACGGAGTGTAGGTATTTGGTGAAGTGGTCTCCTAATTTATGTCGGGTGTCATCAATATACAGATGGCCACACTGGAAGCACCAGACACAGTATATGGCTTCAACAGACTCACAGGTGAAGCATCACCTCCCCTGAAAGGACTGTTTGGGGCCCTGAATGGCAGTGAGGAAGGAGGTGTAGCGCTTGTTCCACCTGCAAGGATAAGTGCCAGGACAGAGATTGGTGGGGAGGGACGAATGGACAAGGGAGTCATGATCACTGTGGAGAGCAGAAAGTGGGGAAAGCAGAAGTTATATCATCTGTTTGAATATTAATATTTGATAGCACAAGCATACTTCTGGATCTGTTCATCTACATAATTAAGAAACCTAGGTGGAGATGTGTGTTAGGAACATAGTAATGATAGAGGCAGAAACCTGGGTGGGAATGAAAGTTTGAAGGTGTGGCACAAAAATCTGAAAGATTTCAGAAAAACTCAGGTATGTCAGCTCACTAGCAGCCTTTCCAACAGCTGCGAGGACAAATCATTAAATAATGCTCAGGACTGGTGCATGCTGACATAAAGCACAAATGTCACTATTTTGCATTGATTAGTAGCCTTGATGGATATGAACTCTCTTCCTCCAGCCATTGCTGGTTGAGTGTAGCTAAACCCATAGGTATTGGTGGTACACTGGTGTGGCCACTGCCTCACCTTGCCAGTAATCTGAGTTCAATCCTGACCTCTACTTTGGTTTACACATTCTCCATCTACGTGGGTCTCCTCTGCATGTTCCACATCCCATTAATGTGCAAGTTGGTAGGTTAATTGGCCATTGTAATTTCCCCTAGTGTATAGATGAGAAGTAGAATCTGGGGGAGGTTAATAGGAGCAGGGAGAACAAACTGGGATTGTCATTAGATTAGTGTAAATAGGTGGCAGATGGATGGTCTCACTGGGTAAATGGCCTATTTCCGTGTTGTATGACTCTAGGGAATGTAGTTGGAGGAATCTGGACTAGTTCAACCAATGAGGCTTCATTTGATCATTGCTGTTTAAGAAAATCCAAAAAAGGAAGATGCTGAAAATCTGAAACAAAAACATGGAATACTGAGAATACTCAGGTCAGGTAGCATCTACAGTTGTACAAGGCATTGGTGAAACCACACTTGGAATATTTGTGTGCATTTCTGGTGGTCATACTATAGGAAAGTTGTGATTAAACTAGAGACTGTTCAGACAGGACTCATAAGGATGTTACTGAACTGGAGGGCTTGAATTATAAGAAGAGACTGGATAGGTTTGGGATTGTTTTCTCTGGAATGAAGGAAGCTGAGGAGTGACCTCACTGAGATTTATAAAATCACGAGGGCATAGACAAGATAACTGTAACAGTATTTTTTCCCAGGTAAAGGAGTCTAAAACTAGAGGGTACAAATTTAAATTGAAATGGGAAAGTCTAAGGGACCTGAGGAGCAGGTGTCACACACAGATAGTGACGGGTATATGGAATAAGCTTCCAAAAGAAGTGGAAGAGCCAGGTACAATTATGTTTAAAAGATATTTAGGTGGGTGCAGAGATAGGAGAGGCTAAATATAGACAATTGGGACAAGCTCAGGAAGCCACCTTGATCAGCATAGAAGAGTTGCACCAAAGAGCCAATCACCATACTGCATTAGTCAATGAATATTTTATTCTGTTTGTGAAAAGAGAAATAGAGTTTATATTTCAAGTCAAAGACCCTTCATCAAAAGTGGTGGTAACTTATTATCCAATTAGCCAGTGAGTTTAACAGCTGGTGCAGCTGGAATCCTTTTCCTCCTCCTGTTTGAGCTTTCTCTTATGGCTAAGGTAGCACTGATGGCATTGAGAATCTATTGCCATGTATTTTTGAAATTCCCTGTAAGTTTTGATTGATGCCTTTAATTTTGTATAATTTGACATGGTCATCTGACTTGATCACCCATGTGGAATCACGTTCAATTGAATATTTTAATCTGTATTTCATTCTTTAACCCATTGATTATCTTTGTAATTCTACACTTGGCCTTTGAGTTGTTGGATAGAATGAACATCATTTTAATATTGTTACTAAAATCACTTTGTCTTGACAGAGTAAAAAACAAGACATTCCTCGCGAGGAACAGGGACCCAGCATCAAAAACTTGGAATTCTGGCCTAAGCTCATTACTTTGATGGTTTCTTGTGTAGAAGAGGACAAGACAGCCTATACTCCTATCCTGAACCAGTAAGTAAAGTTACACAATTCAGTTTTATTTTAAATGTCAAATCTGTGTTAAGTAGAAAGATCATTTTAAAAGATAATTAAACCTCAGATCTTGCTGTCAGTCAAAATATTATTGAGATTAACTTCAAAACAAAAAGCTACAATCATTTTACAATGACAGTTTTATTATTTCTTGCTTAATATTTACCTCGAGTTTGGACATAGTGATGTGAAGTATTAAGTTATAATATTATAATAACATTCCAAGTATGAAGTTATATGTGAACTAGCCTAGAGATTAATTGCATATGTGTTTTTTTTATCAACACACTATTGAAAATGTCCTTACCTTGGAATTAAATGTGACTATTTTTAGATTGTTTTGCATCACACAGGAAGTCCAGCTGGGTGCTAAAAGGTGTGGATCTTGTTTTTCAGTTTTTCATTCAGATATGCAACAAATTACTTCATTTGCCTCTCTTTAGACCATTTGGGGCAAATTAGACTAACTTGTGCCTGAAGTGACTTTCTTTGGTTTTTCTCTAGAACAACCAAGTGCTTAGTGCAAAAATAGACTAGGATCTCACATCAACATTTCTTTCAGTGTCCTTCCCGCCATCAGCCCACACAATACACTCCACACAGAACCACACCTAGGTCATAGGCTCTGACACCCCACTAATTATTTCACTATCAACTTTCCAATTGCCCTCAGTCCCTGACAGCGTTGCATCCCTGATGACCAGTCTGGCCCAAGTCCCATCCAGACTGTTCATTTCTTTCCCAGGGCCCAGCATTGGTATGAACATTGTTTATCCATTCCTACACTTTTGAGTTGGCTCTTTACTGTCATCCAAAGCCTTGAGTGCTGCCGAAGTTGATAAAAGCAGGCCCACAGAAAGCACTGCCTTTGAGTTGAGTTGTTATGGCCATCTGAAATACTCTGAAGCATACCCTGAGTATTTCTACTGTTACGTACCCCGTAACTGGGTTGCCAAACCAGCAGAAATGGATCACTCAGTTGGAGTCTGGAGTACTAGAACTAAGAAAGTTTTATTAAAGAAACAAGCAACACAGTAATCGAAAGGATAATAAATGCAACAATTCAACAATGATAACCACACATGTGCACAGAATTAAGATAACAGCATCAATCAAGCTCTATCGTTGTCTAGGGGTAAATGACCAATTTCAAAATGACTCAAAGTTCAGTCCAGTTAGTAGTTCAGTTCGCAGTAATCTTTGCCATGGCGATGGACAAGGTGGGGGAAGAGAGACAGAGAGAACAGGAACAACTCATCATTCAGCACAGCTTCACTCACAGATCAGCGAGATGGCTCACAAACAGCTTTTGGGCGGGTCCTTGGTGATGTCACCTGAGGTCACCGACTGTGACCCCTCCTCCAGATGCGGTCGATCCTCTGCAGTGAACCCGGCACCCAGGCAAGGGCGGACACACACCGGGTTCCCGCTGATCGTACCTTTCCACCCTGGTCGTTGTCTGGTACTTCTCACCCACTCGTGAGAAGCGTACCGCTTCCAGGGTATCGTTACCTCGGGTGGCGTGTGTGTGTCTTAGCGAACCTGTCCCTTTTTATCCCCCTGCTGGGGTATTGCCTGTCCATCACTTCAAACAGTTCAGGGTTCAAAGGGGGGAGCCGCTCCAGACAGCTCCTCCTCCCACATCCCTTCATTACACATCTCCAGACGCTGCTCCATTGTTCCTTATCTCTCCTTCCCCTGAGGGCAGGTGGCAGACCAACTGCTGATGCCACTGATGCTAGCCCAGGCCAGCAAACATCTTAATTTCATGTGTATTCTCGTAACACTTCCCCCCTTTAAGGATTTTTACCGGGAGGTAAAAATTACAAACATGACTACATTATCTGATACATACACAATATACATCTTTAACAGTTATTTAGCTAATACAGAGAATTTGAAGCTGTCAACACCTTGACAGACAGTCATCACATTTTCTGTTCCTTTTACACGTGTTATTAATAATCCCTTAGACCAGGCTCCAACTCAGCAAACTTCATAGTGGCCAAAAACACTGATGAATTGCGACCAATGTAACCTCTCATTTGGTTTTGTCCCGGACCACAACAACAAGGGTCGTCCCATTCCGGCTCAGTTTTCTCTCGCAAGGGCTTAGTAGGAGGGGGACGGGTATTGACCGCCGAGTTATTGCAAAACTTCCTGCAGTACCCCACCATCTCCAAGAGCCTTCTGAGGGCCCTCTTGTCTGTCGGGGTTGGGAGGTCAGCGATAGCCTGCACTGTAGCTTGCATCACTGCCAGCTGCCCCTGTGTCACCACAATTCCCAGGTAAGTGACCTTCGTGTGGCCGAATTCATTTTTTTCAAGGTTCACTATCAAGCTGGCTTCAGACAGCCGTGTTAAATTGCCAATACACACCTCTGTGTTCATCAGCCCTTTAGTCACTGAATTACTCAAAAAATATGGGTGTTGTTTACTTGGCTGCCCTATTGTAACCACAATCGCCCAACGTCCCAGTTCTTTGCATTTCCTCGGGACAATCAAACACATGGGTGCGAGTCGTTTAATTACTCCTTCGGGGATTAAGGGAGAGACCTTATCAGTAGACCTGGCCAAAACAATAGCCTTCTCCCATCTGACCGATCCCATCCTAATCTTTTCAAAATGGTTTTTTTCTCTTATCAAGGGGCCCCTAGCTTCATTGATTTCCACGCTAACACCGACTAGGTTTGTTAGCATATCAAAAGCCGGTGACCGTCTCAGTTCGCGTCGGTCATGATCAATAACATTTTTCCCCCTGGGCAGCCGGTAACTCTCTTTCATGATTCCACCAACTGTTTCCTCCAGCACCGCAAAATGTCCACCGGGGGGTACCTCGTGGGCCATGTTAAAAACCTCATCCCCATAACTCTTTTGCACCACCCCCCACTCCTCATCTGCGGATGCTGTACTTGATTTCCCTTTCTTCCTTAGCACTTCCTCATCCGCACAATAGCTTGTCAAGGCTGTGTCAGAGAGAGCGGTCTCTGCCAAAACCATCAGCCCCTCGTCTCGCTCCTGCGTCTGCACAAATTCTTTCCTGGCTACTGCTACGTCCGTCCCAGCTCCCTCACTACCTCTTATCTCACTACACCCTGTCTCATACAAGGTTGGCAGAAATGTTTCAGCCAAATTCACCATCGCGGGCGGGGCCTCCATGCTGGCAGGCTGACCCGTCAATCTCACGACTGGGAACACGATTCCTCCGGCGATGTCATTACCGAGCAAGACTTCCACGTCTTTCATCGGTAATTCGGACCTCACCCCGATCGTGACTAGTCCAGAGACCAGGTTGCTCTGTAAATGTATCTGGTGCAAAGGGACTGACTCTGTCCCTTCCCCAACACCTTTGACCTCTACCTCCCCAGTCTGGGTCTCTGAGCTAAACTCTAATACACTCTTCAGTATTAGTGACTGACACGCTCCCGTGTCTCTCCAGATCCGCACTGGAACTGGTTTTAACCTCTTTTTCACTGACACCAGTCCGGCCGAGATAAACCTCTCGCGCCCTTCCTGGACTTTTTCAGACCTGTCCTTCCCTAGCAGTTCGCTTAACAGCTCGATACAGCCATTCAAAATTTCCGCTTTTCCTTTCCCCGTCTCCTTCCTTGGGGCAAAGCACCTGGACGCAAAGTGTCCGACTTTCCCACAATTATAACAGACGACCCCAGGAGACTTCCTACCAGACTGCTCCCGGTCTACCTTATCCTTTTCACTAGTCCCCGGCTTACTTTCTGACTTTTCCGGTGGACTCTCCCCGCCGTCCTGACTACCCTTCTGGTAGCCTTTACTCAGGGCAAACTTCATTTTATGCGTCAACGCATACTCATCCGCTAACTTAGCAGTTGCGGCTAACGTGGCTGCCTCTTTCTCATCGAGGTAGGGTCTCATACCCTCAGGGACACAACCTTTAAACTGCTCAATCAGAATCAGCTGCAGCAGTCTGTCATAATCCCTCTCTACCCCCTTCGAGGCGCACCAACGCTCACAATATGTTTGCATCTCGCGAGCAAACTCCAAATACGTGCGGTCCCACCGCTTCCTCGCATTCCGGAACCTCTGCCGGTATGCCTCCGGGACCAACTCATAAATCCTGAGGATGGCCTCCTTCACCACCTCATACTTCTGGGCATCTTCCGCGGATAAAGCGGAGTAAGCTTGTTGGGCTTTCCCTTTCAGTACACGTCTGAAGTAAAACAACCCACTTATCCCTCGGCCATTCCTGACTTATAGCCACCTTTTCGAAGTGGAGAAAGTACCGATCCACATCGGTATCGTGAAATGGGGGAACCAGCCTAACCTCCTGGGTCGCCTGGAACCCTCCACCTTGGTTCGGCACGAGCCCCTGCTCGGCCCTTATCTTTAACTTCTCCAGCTCAAATTCCCTTTCCCTCTGTTTCTCCTCTCTCTCCAACTGTCTGTCCCTCTCTCTCTCTTGCCTTTCTACCTCTCTCTCCTGCCTTTCTAACTGCTTCTCTTTGTGTTCTAACTGCCGTACCCGGAACTCGTGCTCGAGTCTCAGTTTTTCAAGCTGTACCTGTACCGCGTCTCCAGCAGGTTTTTCAATAGACACCTCCCCCAGCTCACCTTGGGGAAACACACCTTTAGATACATAGTGCTCTACAATAGCTCTGTGTATCTCCTCTCTCCTCATTGTCGACTTCACCTTAGCAAGATTCACCCGTTTTGCCACAGCTATCAATTCCGATTTCCTGGCATCCTCTAATGCCTCCAAGGTCGGCGCCTTTATAAATTCCTCAACCTCCATTTCTGCTGTTTGTCTTTTCTTTCTTTCGGGAATTTTAACCCAATCAATTTACTCCGTCCCAAATTTAGCGTTCAAAATCGCGGACGAGAACCCCACTTATGTTACGTACCCCGTAACTGGGTTGCCAAACCAGCAGAAATGGATCACTCAGTTGGAGTCTGGAGTACTAGAACTAAGAAAGTTTTATTAAAGAAACAAGCAACACAGTAATCGAAAGGATAATAAATGCAACAATTCAACAATGATAACCACACATGTGCACAGAATTAAGATAACAGCATCAATCAAGCTCTATCGTTGTCTAGGGGTAAATGACCAATTTCAAAATGACTCAAAGTTCAGTCCAGTTAGTAGTTCAGTTCGCAGTAATCTTTGCCATGGCGATGGACAAGGTGGGGGAAGAGAGACAGAGAGAACAGGAACAACTCATCATTCAGCACAGCTTCACTCACAGATCAGCGAGATGGCTCACAAACAGCTTTTGGGCGGGTCCTTGGTGATGTCACCTGAGGTCACCGACTGTGACCCCTCCTCCAGATGCGGTCGATCCTCTGCAGTGAACCCGGCACCCAGGCAAGGGCGGACACACACCGGGTTCCCGCTGATCGTACCTTTCCACCCTGGTCGTTGTCTGGTACTTCTCACCCACTCGTGAGAAGCGTACCGCTTCCAGGGTATCGTTACCTCGGGTGGCGTGTGTGTGTCTTAGCGAACCTGTCCCTTTTTATCCCCCTGCTGGGGTATTGCCTGTCCATCACTTCAAACAGTTCAGGGTTCAAAGGGGGGAGCCGCTCCAGACAGCTCCTCCTCCCACATCCCTTCATTACACATCTCCAGACGCTGCTCCATTGTTCCTTATCTCTCCTTCCCCTGAGGGCAGGTGGCAGACCAACTGCTGATGCCACTGATGCTAGCCCAGGCCAGCAAACATCTTAATTTCATGTGTATTCTCGTAACACTACATCCCTGTATGTCAGTCTTTAAAAAAAAATAAAGATCAGGTTTTCAAACAAAGTATGCTGTGCTTTTGCTATCTGCATATTCCTGCAAGTGCAGCCCAGTTGAAAACTAGTGGTACAGACAAATGAAGGCAAATGGATATGAAACCCTTGTTATTTAATCGTACCTTAATCTTACACAATATATTATTAGAGCATCATGCTTGATATGTTTACATTCTCTGTTTCTGCTAAGTTAGTGGTAGACTAACTTACTGATTTTAATCAAATTAATTACTTCTAGCAGAGTGAAATTTTGGTTGAAAGTGTTAAACATGCTGCCTTCCCATGGTTAAATTTATAGTACGTTTATTATTTGATGAATGCACCACATCTCCAGTGTAAAGCTAAGTAATGCATTTCAAGCAAGTTGGTGAATTTTTTAGATTGTTCAAAGTGGCTGAGCCCACTGGAACTATCAGTTCGTTTGAAACCATTAGTTGTAATTGTTATCAATCTTTAGACTCATTTGAGAGTTTGATCCTCTGATAGAATGGATTTTCTTTCAGGCTGCTTGTTCCATAGCCATAAAATAGCTATATTTAATTGTTTCATTCAAACTTATTAGAACTAGTTCAGAAATGAGATTGAATTCCTTTTGCAAATTTCAGCCACTCTAAACAAAGTTCACACTTCAAGATGTTGGAAAAGATTTGTAGCTTGGGTGGAGGATGTTGTTGAGCGGCTCACCGAATTGGCTTGTTAGCTTGCAGATATTTCGTTGCCCATCTAGGCAACATCAACAGTGCAACTTCAAATAGAATGTTGGTGGTATACATTGTTCGTCTTTGATGTGTCCTATGATTAGTCCGTGTGAAAACCTGTGCGTATGTGTGCTATTTCTATTGGTTCCCGATTATGTAAACTGCGATTGTTTTGTTAAAATCCAATAATCACAGATGAACAATGTAGATCACCAACATTTCATTCAAAGTTGCACTGATGTTGCCTAGCTGGGTAACAAAATGGCTGCAAGCTAACAAGCCAGTTCGGCGGGCCACTAAACAACAAAAAAGTTCACACTTTTGTGTATGACCAGTGTGGAAATATTCATATGTCATTGGGCATCCTGAAGTTCAGCTTACTGTCAACGTCAGATCTGAGCTAGTATTGCTTTAATGAAAAAGTTATTTATTTACTGCTAAACCATTCTTGGTCCAGACTCTTGTTTTAGACCTTGGCTTTATTTTAAACCATCTTGAAATGAAGTTCTGGGTTTCTGAAACATTTTGCTGGCAAAGTATAGCTGCAGCTTAGATTCCAACAAACAAACATGTTTGATGAAGGCTCACATTTCCAACATACAAATTTTGTTCATTGAAAAAGTCAAATAGTGATTTGAGTTTCAAACGATGTGATTAGAGATTTAGCAACCGTCTGTGGCATTTCCCTCACCAAAGCACATATGCAGAATTAACATGTTTGGAGCAACCAGATGCTGAATCTGAAAATTTATGGATCACTTTGAGAGTCATTTTTCTGGGGGGGCGGGGGTGGAATATGTGTGTGTGTGTGTGTGTGTGTGTGTGTGTGTGTGTGTAGGATCCATCAACAATGGCAATATGGATATAACCAATACAGATAGAAGAGTGAAGTATAATGTCACCACGAGCAACCAATTTTCTCCTTATGATCCTCTTTTATTAAGAAAGAAAGTTAAGATACTGGAACTGTAGAAAATGATGATGATTTCAGAAAGCACATGAATAACACGATGTTATCTCATCAAACATAGGAAATGAAGCTCCCAAAGATTCATTTATATACTAATAAAATTGGTTGCATTTCTGAAGAAGTTAAGTAAATGTTTTCCTTATATCAACTCAATGTCCAGAAACAGATTTAATTTTCATTCCATTAAGAACAGAAAACCTTGAAAATTTAAATTATCTATAAGCAAATAGAGAAGTTAATTTATATTGTAATCTTAAAATTTACTTAAAATATAACTGCATCATATTTCATTTAGATCATTTGATTCATAGAGATTATATCCAGTCAAAGCTTCCATTGAGATGTTTGAGTTTAGTTTGCTGTGGTATCTCCAGGTCTCCCAGAGTAGGCTTTGAACGAAGCAGAGTAAAGAGTGTTTAAGTCACCAGCAAAGTGAAAGGGAGTAGGAGAGAAGATGACATTACTCAAAATTGTGGGCAGATTTAGTCATAATTTGGCTGTAAATTGGTGAAAGTTTAAATGAGAAAAAAAATCTCAAATACTGAAATTTGAAGACTTTGGAAAAACAATTCAAGTCAAAGAATGTAGTTTATAGCTATGCAACAGTGTGCATTCGTAACATACAAAGATACTCTGTTATATTCATCACTTTCCTCAAAGATCTTTCCAATGGGTTTACAGATTAATTTGCAAACCTGGATGTTGGCATCACATGAGGCCCATGTCATTCCATCCCCATGAATTTAATATGTGATTTGCAAACTGGAACTTCTTGAGAGGGCGCCAAAATTTTGAGATGCCAAATTCATTGTTTTACCAATGAGCTTACATTTTATCTGAATAATTTTGTAAGATCCATCGCACATGCAGAAGCTGACTGGTATCATGCTTCACTTTATTTTATTGTCACTAAACAATTGGTGTCTCTCTTTTAAAGGGATATCACTGAACCCAAGCACAGTTGGGATCATTGTGCTGCTCTAACAATACTGACTGCAGCAATGGGGCTATAAGCAGAGGAGTGGTCAGCACCACTGAAGGTTGCTTTGTGATCCTGTTGAAGATACCAGTCTGCTGAAGAAGGTCCAGTAGACCAGGAGACCTAGCAAGTTGCCAGTATCCAAAATAAAGCTACTACTACGACTACTGCTACTAATACGCCGACTCAGGCCTAGAGGGCCGGCGTTGGGCAATATTCTGTGCCTTACAAGGCGCGAAACGAAAGACTGTGTGGTGCGCCACTACTCACACTGACAGTAGGTGGCTGTTGACTCACAAAGAGTTCATCCGCCCTTTAACAGGTTTTCGTGTTAGTCCTGCTGGGTGCCTACACACCCTCCTCCCTGGTTAACCGAAGTGCACCGGGGGTGTGCCGGTTGAGTCGCCAACAACCCGACCCGAGACAGGTAGTACTGGGCTACATGGTACCAGTAGCAAGGCAAGGCCCTGACATGACCTGAAATGAAGCACTATGGGAATATTTGCTCAATCAAGGTTCAAGTGATGCCCAAGGAACTGATCTCAAGGACTTAATAGGTCACTAGGAAGAGAAAATAGCAACAAATCCCACCTACCACTTAATGCACAGCTATACTGATACATTTTCTTCATGCCACACCTGCCACAAACCTCCAACCCATTACAGTCATACACACAGGCAGCAACTCTTGCCTCTCTCTTGTAGGAGAATGTTGCTGAGAATCGAAGAGTGCCACAGTACTGGCAGGAATTCTATGTGTCATTGGGTTCAGTCATTTCAAGGAAAGGTTACTGACAGTTAATGGGTTTGTGCACCACAGTGCCTATGGCTTGTGGTGCACTAGGGTTTATGGGAAATGAGTGTATGAATGTATGCAATATACCTCCTTACATCCCACTTCTCCCTCATCACAATCTCTCAAGACTTAGAATATTCAAATAGTTCAAATGTGCCCCTTCCCTATCCATGACCACATTCGTTCATGGTCAGAATCAACTACTACCTAAGCAAGGAGCTAGACCTGCCCGCAACCATTTGCCAATCACAATAGGTCTGCAGTGGATGCAAACTTACTGGCTCTTCACTCAGCCTTGTATCGTCCGGACAATAGCAATACTTATATCAGGCTGCTGCTTATTGATTATAGCTCAGCATTCAACACCATCTTATTTTCAGTACTAATCAATGAGCTCCAAAACCTGGGCCTTTCTACCTCTTTTTGCAACTGGATCCTTGACTTCCTCATTGGAAGTCCACAATCAGTGCAGATCAGAAATAACATCTCCTGGCTGACAATCATCACTGTCAGAAATCAAGGAAGACCACTGCTCTTCTCTCTCTGTATCCATGACAGTGTGGCTAGGCACAGTGCAAATGCAGTCTAAAAATTTGCCAATAACAGAACTATTGTTGGCAGAATTTCAGTTGGTGACAAGGAGGCATACAGGAGGAGTGAGATAGATCAGCTGGTTGAGTAGTGTCACAATATAGCCCTTGTGGCTAAAGGGATCAGGGGGTATGGAGGGAAGGCTGGTACAAGGTTCTGAGTTGGATGTTCAGCCATGATCATACTGAATGGTGGTGCAGGCTTGAAGGGCTGAATGGCCGACTCCTGCACCTATTTTCTATGTTCTATGTTTCTACGTTTCTATAAAAACTTGCACTCAATGTCAGTGAGATCAAGGAATTGATGGTGGACTTCAGGAAGGGGAAGTCAAGGACTCACCAGTCCTCATTGAGGGATCAGCAGTGAGCAGTTTCAATGTCCTGGGTGTCAACATCTCCGTAGTTCTTTCCTGGGCCCAATATTTTGATACAATTACAAAGAAGGCACAACACTGGCTATATTTCATTAGGAGTTTAAGGAGACCAGATGTCACCAAAGACTCTAGCAAAATACTATAAATGTACTGTGGAGAGCATTCTCACTAGTTGCATCACCGTCTGGTATGGAGGGGCCACTGTACAGGATTGGAAAAAGCTGTAGAAGGTTGCAAATTCAGGCCGCTCCATCATGGGCACTAGCTTCCTCAGCATCGAGGACATCTTCAAATGCGTCTCTCAAAAAGTCTGCATCCATTATTAAGGGCCTCCTTCACCCTGTTCATGCCCTCTTTTCATTGCTACTATCAAGGAGGAGGTACAGGATCCTGAAGACACACACTCACAGCAGACACAGGTGGTGTGAGATGAAGCAGAAATGCGGCAAGAGAACGAAGGCTCTAGCCAGGGTGAGAGCTAACCCTACCACACTAGTGGTATCATTATTTTCCTGGCCAACATCCACTCACTAGAGAATAAAATGGACTCTCTAAGACTGAGAATGAATGCACAGAAAGAGGTGAGATACTGCTGCATTCTGGTTTTCACCAAAATATGGATAAACAAGAACTTGCCCAACTCCGAAATTCATCTTGATGGGATGACTCTGTTCTACGCAGACAGAAATTGCCTTTCAGGGAAATCCAGAGGAAGTGAAATCCTTGTGAACATTAACAAGGATTGGTGTACAAACTTATCTGTGGTTAGCAGTCACTGTTCTGAGACAATTGAACATCTTACAATTAAACGCCGGCTATATTGCCTGTTCAGGGGGTTTATTGTTGTGTTCATCATCCATGTTTACATACCCCCTGAGTGCAAATATCAAGGACATACTGGGAGATCTTTAAAATATCATCAGCTCACTACAAAACAAGCATCTGGATGAACTCTTCATAACTGCAGGAGACTTCCATCATGTTAACCTGCAGGACTTTTTACCCAGATTCCACTAACACATCACCATGGACATTGGGTGAACAAACAGACTGGACCATGTTTATACCAACGGACACAGCACTTACAAAGCTATCCCACACCCTCTTCTTGGCCTCTCTGACCACATCTCTATAATGTTAATCCCAGAATACTGACTGCTGCTGAAAATGGAGAAAGCAGTCAGGAGGACCATCACTGTGTATGGACTAATGAAGCAACCTCTATGCTTCAGGACTGTTTTGAAGGGACTAATTGGCAGATGTTCATGGAGAATGCTCACACTACAAACTGAGAAAATGTAGACCTTGAGAAATATGCTTCATCTGTCACCAGCTACATCAGTAAGTGTGTAGATGTTGGTATCTCAAGAGCAGTCATCTCATAGCCCAATCAGAAACCCTGGCTGAATGCAGTGGTGAGCTCCCTACTAAAGCATGGGACTCTACCTTCAAGTCAGGTGATAGAACAGCTCTCAGAGCAACCAGGAGAAACCTCACCTAAGGACAAATTCCACCTACACACAGAAAGTTCAGGAACACTTAGTTGTGACTAGTGGTGCATTGTACAAATTGATTGTTGTTTACCATCTGTATTAATGATCTGGATGATAATATGGTAAACTAGATCAGAAAATTTATCGGTGACACCAAGATTGGCATGTAGTGGACAGCAAGGAGGTCTATCAGTGTTTGCAGTGGGATCTGGACAAAGATGGTCTGAAAAATGGCAGATGGAATTTAATGCAGACAAGTGTGAGGTGTTGCACTTTTGAGAGGACAAGCTGGTGTAGGACTCAAAGTGAACAGTAGGACACTGAGTAGTGCAATAGAACAGAGGGATCTGAGAATACAGATACATAAATCCTTGAAGTATTGAGTACACAAGTTGGGATGTTACAATGAAGTTGTATAAGATGTTGGTGATGCCTAATTTTGGAGTACTGTGTCCAGTTCTGTCTGGACACTTACCTACAGAAAAGATAAATAAAATTAATGAGATTACAGGATGTTGCCAGGACTTGAGGAACTGAGTTAAAGGGAAATATGAATATGTTTGGACTTTATTCCTATGTGTAGGAGAAAGAGGGGAGATTTGATAGAGATATACAAAACTATAAGGGGCACAGATAGGGTAAATGCAAGCAAGCTTTTTCCACTGAGGTTGGGTGGCTGAGTCTCTAGAACCAGAGGTTATGGGTTAATGAAAGGTGAAATGTTTAAGGAGAAAATGACAGGGAACTTCAGAAGATGGTGAGAGTTTGGAACAAGCTGCAAGCAGAAGTGGTAGATGTAGGTTCCATTTCAAAATTTAAAGGACATTTTGGATGGGGATATGGATGGGAGGGAGATGGAGGGCTATGATCCCAAGCAGGTCAATGGGACTGGGCAGATTAATAGCTCAGCATGGACTAGAAGGGCCGAAGGGTCAGTTTGTGTTGTAGTACTCCATCACTCTAAATGTGGTAATTGTATGAACTTCCATATTCCCTTTAGCACATATTCATGTCACTCTGTTAGGGTGAAGGCTGGAGGCCCAAAACTAGTGGTGGTTCCTTGGGCTTGGTGCTGGGTCAGTTGCTATTTGTCATTTGTGTCAATGATTTGGATGAGATTATACAAGGAGACGTGATAGAGGTATACAAGCTATTACGAGGAATAGATGGAGTGGATAGCCAGCACCTCTTCTCCAGGGCACCACTGCTCAATACAAGGGGATATGGCTTTAAGGTAAGGGGTGGGAAGTTCAAGGGGGATATTAGAGGAAGGTTTTTTACTCAGAGAGTGGTTGGTGCGTGGAATATACTGCCTGAGTCAGTGGTGGAGGCAGATACATTAGTGAAATTTAAGAGACTACTAGACAGGTAGTACAGACTAGATAGGACGAATTTAAGGTGGGGGGGTTATATGGGAGGCAGGGTTTGAGGGTCGGCACAACAATGTGGCTGTACTGTGCTGTACTATTCTGTGTTCATAGTTAATAAGTTTGCAGATGACACTAACATAGATGGTGATAGTGACCATGATGGTTATCAGGATCTACAGAGTGATCTGGATCAGATGGGTAAATGGGCCAAGAAGTGGTTGTACTGAGAGACCTACGAATGGTGGTGAACCCAAGTGCAGAGTAAGGTCTAGAATCAACTCAAACTCAAAATAAACAAGCCAAATCGCCAACTGTAGTACCTGAAATGGAACACCTACAATTGAGGACTGAGTCGTCAGCATGAGGCATTTAAGTACAGACTTCCCATGAAGGAATGTGGCAGGCAATAATTGGCAGTCTGAGTCTTAAAGGGACAGCAGCAGTTAACCATTCTCCAAGGACTTGGAGCACCAAAACTTGGATGCCTGTTGCTGTTTGGTTGGGACCATGGCAGAACACCCCCCCCCCTTCTTCATTCAGCCAGCTCCTGACAGCCCAGGGCAGTTGGATCGTGCTGGTGAAAGTCCTCTATCAAAGTAGGGTTCAGGATGTCCCATGAAAGAATCCAGTTTCTTTCTTCTAGGCCATATCCTTCCCAATCTGAGAGGTATTGCCTTTTACCCCAAACAATGCAGATCTCCTGAAGTTGACAGACTCCATAGGTAGGTTGTCCCTCAACAATTCTGGGAAGCGGAGAAGGTTTGGAAACTGGAGTCAGGGGGCTGGCACTCATGAGCTTGGCCTATCTGTTTTAAATATACTGAGTGACTTGGCCTTCACTGCCAGCTGTGGTTATGAATTCCACAGATTCACCACCCTCTGGCTCAAAAATTCATTCTCATCTCCGGTCTAAATGGATGTTCCTCTATTCTGAGGCTGTGCCCTGTGGTCCTAGACTCACCCAATATAGGAAACCTCCTTTCCACATGCATACTGTCTAGACTTTTCAATATTTGTTGTTGTTATGTAACCAGCAACAATGAATATCAATCGAGACAGGATATATAAAAATAACCAAACATTTATTAAACACCGATAAACGAAAGTGGAAAAAAAAACAGATGAAAACTTTAACTGGAAGTTAACAGATATGCAGCCGTTCACCAACTCGCCACTCGGCTCTGGTTCTTAAAGTGTTAAATGCGAAAACAGTTCTTAAAGCAATACAGTCAGATATAGTTCTTAAAGCGATAACTTCGAAAGTCCAACAGATTTACACGTTCAATTGGGAGAAAATTCGCTGGAGAAGGATTTCTTCACAGACGCAACTTTACTGCTGGTTCTGTCCACGATGCTGAAAATAAACAGTTTAAATCGACTGACCTTAAATTCCTTTAGAGAGAGAGCACCTTTTTGCATGAACTCATTGCTCTTTTGGCAAGAGTTATCTCGATGCAGGTAGCTACTACTCCAGTGAAGACTCAATAAGGTCGATCCTTTATTAAACTGCCAAACGATGCTGACTCCTCTCGATCCTTCGATTCTGCACTTTGATAAACTCTTCACTCTCCCTTCTAATGTTGGAATTGAGTAAATCAACACATCTAGCAAAAATTTCCAGTCCAAATAATAAGGTATTTTGCAACAAAACGCACAACCGTTTTAAAAATGAAACTACGTCACGAAAAACAAACACGCAACAGAAACGGAGATGTAGCACATTCTACCTGGAAATCTACAAACTCAAAAACCCACTGCATCACCTGGGTCGACCCTTATATAGTCACGGGGCACATGTCATCACGTGACCTCACATCGGCGGGAAAATCACATCAGGTGACCTCCAAAAGACCATTACATCATTCTCACTATAAAAAAACAGATCTCCTTGAGCATGTAACACCTCCCTCCAAAAAAATTTTGGTGTCTTGAAGAACAAAATTTTAACAATTTATACAAAAAAAAACAAAGGTATAAAATTTACAAAATAGACAATACATATAATCTTATCTTTCAGCCCTTTACGAACTAATGTACAGTAGGAGTGTTACAAATGTTAAAATATCACTCCAAAAAAAACATTTTCATTATACATTTAACATCTAGACAAACAATCAGCAATCACATTATCTTTACCCTTAATATGAGTGATCAAAATGTTGTACTCCTGTAACATTAAACTGTGTTATTAAATTGGAGTCTAATTTCCTTAACCCTTTTCCTTAACGGGGGTCACAGTGGCATGACCAAATTCACTGTTAGCTAGGTTAGTAGTTAAGTTAGCTTTTGAAAGTCTCTCAAATAATTTCTCCACCCCTGTAACATGTGCTTTCCACGTACTATTCTCTGTAATCAAATCATCAATATAGGCATCTGTATCTTTTAATCCCTGAATCACGCCATTAATCATCCTCTGAAAAGTACTTGGTGCATTCTTCATCCCAAATGGAAGAACAATAATCCAGATGGGGTTACAAATGCTGTAATCTCTCTACCTCTATCCGTCAATGGAACACACCAATAACCTTTTAACAAATCAATTTTTGTAAGGAATTTGGCCTGTCCAACTTTATCCACACAATCATCTACCCTAGGGATTGGATATGCATCGGTCTTTGTCACAGCATTCCCCTTTCTGTAATCTGTACAAAACCTAATACTATGGTCTGGCTTAGGCACCATAACACACGGTGAACTCCAATTCGAATTAGAATGTCTAATAATATCATTCTCTAACATATACTTAATTTCTTGTTCAGCAAGTTCACATTTTTCCCTGTTCATTCGATACGGATGTTGTTTTATGGGTTTTGTACCTCCAACATCTACATCATGTGGTTCTTCTACGGACGTCTGGAAATACATCTCTATACTTAAAAATTAACTGTTTCATCTGCTCTCTCTGCTCTGGCTGTAAATGAACTAATTTTTCATCAATATTTTCCTGAATTTTTGAATTTGGTAACCTAGTTGAAATAATGTTGGGTTTAAAATGAGTTTCGGATGAATCCTCCAGTAAGTTTTCATCAAAATCAGATTCATTATCCATCACAACAGTCATAGTAGCAACTTCTCTCTCATAATACGGTTTTATCATATTTATATGACATAGCTGTGTGGTCTTTCTCTGATCTGGGGTTTTTACCACATAATCCACATCATTTACCTTAGATTTAATCTCATAAGGACCATGGAATTTGGCTTGCAATGGGTTCGTTTGCACTGGGAAGAGAACCAACACCTTATCTCCAGGCTTAAACGTCCTCATCCTAGCTTTCTTATCTTACCACGTCTTCATCTACTCTTGAGCTGACTTTAAATTTTCCTTGGCCAAGCTACAAGCTTTGTACAATCTGTCTTTAAATTTCAAAACATAATCTAGCAAATTAGTGTGTACTTCCTTATTAATCCATTGTTCCTTCAGCAAAGCCAAAGGTCCTCGAACTCTATGTCCAAACACAAGTTCAAAAGGACTAAAACTTAATGATTCCTGCACTGGCTCCCTTACTGCAAAAAGTAGTAAATATATACCTTCATCCCAGTCCTTTTCATTTTCCACACAATATGTCCTAATCATAGTTTTTAGTGTAGAATGAAATCTCTCCAAGGCTCTTTGGGATTCTGGATGATAAGCTGAGGAAATAATCTGCTTTGCTCCCAGATTATATACTATCTGCTAAAACAACCCAGACATAAAATTTACTACCTTGATCTGATTGTATTTCCTTAGGCAACCCAAAATAAGTAAAGAATTTTATAAGAGCCTTTGTCACAGTTTTGTCTGTTATATTCCTGAGAGGTACTGCCTCTGGTAACCTAGACGCTGTGTACATAATAGTTAATAAATATTGATGTCCAGTTTTAGATTTTGGCAAAGGACCTACATAGTCTACAATGATTTTTGAGAACGGCTCACCGAATACTGGAATTGGTTGCAGTGGGGCCACTGAAGTTACCTTGACTCTCTCTGTGCTAGTTTTCCTTTTAAAAATTTTACCTGGAGAAAATTTATTCTTGTGAATTAAAACAACTCGTCAGCCAATTTAGCAATCTCCTGCGAAGTAGCAGTGTCCCGTTCATTTAAGTATGTTCTCACTTCAACAGGAATGCTTCTTTTAAATTCCTCCTGCAAAATCAGCTCTTTTAATTTATTATACTCCCCATTCACATTTTTGGAGGAGACCCATCTCTCAAAACACACAGATTTCTCATAGGCAAATTTCACATAAGTTTTTTCCACCGATTTCTTCAAACTTCTAAATCTTTCTCTATACGCTTCTGGAACCATCTCGTATGCCTTTAATATATTCTGCTTAACAATATCATAATCCAGTGCTTGCTCAGCATTTAAAACCGTATAAACTTGTTGTGCCTTGCCTTTAATTACACCGTAACATCACTGGCCATTGGTCCTTCGGCCACTTTAAACTCAGAGCAACTGTTTCGAAATGTTGGAAATATGTGTCCACATCAGCTTCATTAAATGGAGGAGCCAAAATAACCTCACGACTAGCAATGAACTGTTTCGTAGAACCAGAAGACCGACTCCCAAACTTCAATTTCTGCATTTCTAGCTCGAATTTCCTCTGGTTTTCAGCTTCTCTTTCTTCAAATTCCCTTTTTTTAAGGGCTTCTCTTTCTTCAAATTCCCTTATTTTATTAGCCTCTCTTTTGGCCATTTCCACTTTAAATCTTTCAAACTTTAACTGTTCAAGATGCAACTGCATTTCCAGATTACTCATTGGAAACTTCTCTAACACCTCAGCATCAAACAAATTCAAAGTAATATAATGTTCAGCAATTTTTCTTTGTATGAAAGCCTTGGTAGAATTTCTCGTAATTCCTTTAATATCCAACTTCCTAGCAATCTCCAATACCTCAGATTTTCTCGCATTCTCTAACAGCCCCGAGTCAGGCGTCTTCAAAAACCCGTCAATATCCATTGTTGCCGAATACAACACACACACCAATCAAACCAAAAAAAGAGGGTATTCCCCTTATCCAAATCAAAATGGCAATTACCAGCAATTAAACTCAAAATTGGAACATATCCCGGACGAGTCCACACTGTTTATGTTACGTAACCAGCAACAATGAATATCAATCGAGATAGGTTATATAAAAATAACCAAACATTTATTAAACACTGATAAATGATAAGGGAAAAAAAAACAAACGAACACTTTAACCGGAAGTTAACAGATATGCAGCCGTTCACCAACTCGCCACTCGGATCTGGTTCTTAAAGCATTAAATGCGAAAACAGTTCTTAAAGCGATACAGTCAGATATAGTTCTTAAAGTGATAACTTCGAAAATCCAAAAGATTTACACGTTCAATTGGGAGAGACTTCTCTGGAGAAGGATTTCTTCACGGACGCAACTTTACTGCTGGTTCTGTCCACGATGCCGAAAATAAACAGTTTAAACCGACTGACCTTAAATTCCTTTAGAGAGAGAGAGCACCTTTTTGCATGAACTCATTGCTTTTTTGGCAAGAGTTATCTCGATGCAGGTAGCTACTACTCCAACAAAGACTCAATAAGGTCGATCCTTTATTAAACTGCTAAACGATGCCGACTCCTCCGATCCTTCAATTCTGCACTTTGATAAATTCTTCACTCTCCCTTCTAATATTGGAATTGAGTAAATCAACACATCTAGCAAAAATTTCCAGTCCAAATAATAAGGTATTTTGCAACAGAACGCACAACTGTTTTAAAAATGAAACTACGTCACCAAAAACAAACACGCAACAGAAACGGAGATGTAGCACATTCTACCTGGAAATCTACAAACTTAAAAACCCACTGCATCACCTGGGTCAACCCTTATATAGCAATGGGGCACATGTCATCACGTCACCTCACATCGGCGGGAAAATCACATCAGGTGACCTCTAAAAGACCATTACATCATTCTCACTAAAAAAACAGATCTCCTTGAGCATGTAACAGTTATGTTTCAATGAGATCCCCCAGATTCTTCTTAACTCCAGTGAGTACAGGCCCAGAGCCATTATAACACTCCTCCTCATGCATTAACCCTTCATTGCCAGAATCATTCCTGTGGACTTCCTCTGGGTCCTCTCCAATGCTAGCACATCCTTTCTAATATAAGGGGCCCAAATCTGCTCTTAATACTCCAAGTGAGGAATTTTCTGTTTTTACTTCAGATTTTGAGTCTCTTGTTTTCTAACCCAACATTCAGTTTGATTTTTAAGACCCCAAAAAGAATTATAGACAGGTTTCAATGAGATTATACACATTTGTATTTTAAAGTCATAGGATAGAGCCATATAGCACAGGAACAGGCACTTCAGCTCATCTAGTCCATGCCGAACCGTTAATCTGCCTTGTCCCATTGACCTGCATCCAGATCCTAGCCCTCCATCCCTTTCCAGCCATGTCCCTGTCGAAATTTCTCTTAAGTGTTGAAATCAAACCCGCATACACCATTTGCATTGGCAACTGGTTCCATAGTCTCAACACCCTCTGAGTGAAGAAGTTCCCTTCATGTTTCCCTTAAACATTTCACCTTTAACCTTTAACCCATGACCTTTAGTTGTGGTCTCATCCAACCTTAGTGGAAAAAGCCTGCTTGTATTTATCCAAACTATACTGCTCATAATTTTGTACACTTCTATCAAATCTCACCTAAAGAGTTTAACGCTACTTTAATTAAAATGGAGAAAGTTAGAAGTTATTAACACAAGCAATTTTTCTGTGTATGTTTATTATTCTGCTGTGCTTTATTGAGGCCACAAGTTTTCTGAAATACTACAGGCTATTCTGCATAATGTCTGACAGATTCTAAATGTCTGG
This sequence comes from Mobula hypostoma, assembly GCF_963921235.1. Lineage (NCBI taxonomy): Eukaryota > Metazoa > Chordata > Chondrichthyes > Myliobatiformes > Myliobatidae > Mobula > Mobula hypostoma. Next base: position 53,153,429 of record NC_086109.1, read on the forward strand.
TATCTTCGAAGTGTAAAGATCAGCACACTGTGGTCAAAGCTGAATCTAAGCCTATATCCTCATACTGATACACAACAGGCCAGATAACATCCACAGGAAGAGAGCACAGTCGACGTTTCGGGCCGAGACCCTTCATCAGGACTGACGAAGGGTCTCGGCCTGAAACATCGACTGTGCTTCTTCCTATGGATGCTGTCTGGCCTGCTGCGTTCCACCAGCATTTTGTGTGTGTTGCTTGAATTTCCAGCATCTGCAGATTTCCTCGTGTTTGTGTCCTCATATTGATATCAGCTTAAATAGTATTCATCTCACATTTAAAATATGATCTTACAATGCAATATTTCTTTAGCAAAATATTGAGGAACGGTAAACATTTAGACATGAATGCTCATTGCATTGCAGATGACTGAGATGTAGCGTGATTAAGGGAGTTTAACTCATGGGCAGGGATGGATGGACCCATGTTTCAGTTGACTTAAAGAGACATTCCAGACAACATTTTATTGCTCCTGGAAATGAATGAAAGGACTACACTGCATGATTAATCCATGGCTATTAAGTGCAGTGAAAATAGTTTGCAACTTTTCATTGCCTTCTCATTTCATTCATTGCTACACTGATTGATCAATTGGGCATATCAACAGGAGGTCAATAATTGATTGAACTCTTGTAAAAATGCAGCTGAAGTAGGGTTATTTATTCTACCAATGAAGCTAAGTTGGAAAACTTGAAGAATAAACTAGAGCAACATGTGGGACTATAGACTTACAGTTTTGATGGGAACTGCAAAGTAGGAATTTGTCCAAATGGTGCAGGGGAATGGATGGCCCTCCAGGACAATACACAGAAGCCAGTGGGAGCAGACGGCTACAAACATCAGTGCCAGAAGTCATACTTCATGGATTTGTTCACTGTACTGCGAGAAGTTCAGTGAGTTCACACAAGTGATTAAGGTCATTAAGAGAATCTTCCAGTTGGTATCCTCCAACACCTCTCCTACAGGACCCATCTGCATGATATCCATTCTCTATCTGCTTTCCCACATCCTAACACACTGGGTATTGACTTACATCTCACCTACAACTCGCAATTCCTGTGAGATATTCAGCTGTAACCACCAAAAGCACCCACTTCCTTGCTCTTTCAGGTCATGGTGACCCTGACTAAAGATAGTTGGACCTAACAGAAGGTGGGCAGGCTATCCTTCATGGCTTAACCACCATATTGAGGCAATACTGGCCATTAAGGGTTAGTTTTGTCAAAACTGAGTGTCTTTTGTCTGGCTGAGAAATGCCATTATAACAACCTCTTACTCATTGTCAGCAAGACCAAGGAGTTGATTATCGATTTCAGGAGGAGGAAACCAGAGGTCTTTGAGCCAGTTATCATCAGAAAATCAGTGGTAGAGAGGATCAGCAACTTTAAATTTCTCAGTGTTATTATTTCAGATGACCAGTCCTGGGCCCAGTATGTAAGTGCAATTATGAAGAAAGCAAAGCAGCACCTCTACTTCCTTAGGAGTTTGCGAAGATTTGGTATGACATCTAAAATCTTGACCAACTTCAATAGATATGTAGTGGAGAGTATATTTATTGGCTGCATCATAACCTGATATGAAAACACCAATGCCCTTGAAAATCCCACACAAAGTTATGGATACGACCTAGTCTATTACAGGTAGAGCCCTCCCTACAATTGAGCACATCTACATGAAACACTGTCTGTTGCAGCAAAGCTGCATCCATCATCAGAGACCCCTACCATCCAGGACGTGCTCTCTTCTCACTGTTGCCATCAGAAAACAGATTCAGGAGCCTCAAGACTCACATCGCCAGGTTCAGGAACAGTTATTACCTCTCAGTAACCATGCTCTTGAACCAAAGGGGATAACTTCACACAACTTCACACAACTTCACTTGCTCCATCATTGAAATGTTTCCACAACCTAAAGGCTGACTTTCAAAGGGCTTTATCTCATGTTCTCGATATTTATTATTATTATTATTTCTTTCTTTTTATATTTGTACAGTTCATTGACTTTTGCACACTGGTTGAACACATTGATTCTATGACGGTTGCTATCCTCTCATGGATTTATAGAAACATAGAAACATAGAAAATAGGTGCAGGAGTAGGCCATTCGGCCCTTCGAGCCTGCACCGCCATTTATTATGATCATGGCTGATCATCCAACTCAGAACCCCGCCCCAGTCTTCCCTCCATACCCCCTGACCCCCGTAGCCACAAGGGCCATATCTAACTCCCTCTTAAACACAGCCAATGAACTGGCCTCAACTGTTTCCTGTGGCAGAGAATTCCACAGATTCACCACTCTCTGTGTGAAGAAGTTTTTCCTAATCTCGGTCCTAAAAGGCTTCCCCTCTATCCTCAAACTGTGGCCCCTCGTTCTGGACATCCCCAACATCGGGAACAATCTTCCTGCATCTAGCCTGTCCAATCCCTTTAGGATTTATATAAAACCCCACTAGTCACCGCCTGCCATTCTGAAAAGGTCCCATTTATTCCCACTCTTTGCTTCCTGTCTGCTAACCAATTCTCCACCCACACCAATACCTTACCCCCAATACCGTGTGCTTTAAGTTTGCACACTAATCTCCTGTGTGGGACCTTGTCAAAAGCCTTTTGAAGATCCAAATATACCACATCCACTGGTTCTCCCCTATCCACTCTACTACTTACATCCTCAAGAAATTCTATGAGATTCGTCAGACATGATTTTCCTTTCACAAATCCATGCTGACTTTGTCCGATGATTTCACCGCTTTCCAAATGTGCTGTTATCACATCCTTGATAACTGACTCCAGCAGTTTCCCCACCACCGATGTTAGGCTAACCGGTCTATAATTCCCCGGTTTCTCTCTCCCTCCTTTTTTAAAAAGTGGGGTTACATTAGCCACCCTCCAATCCTCAGGAACTAGTCCAGAATCTAACGAGTTTTGAAAAATTATCACTAATGCATCCACTATTTCTTGGGCTACTTCCTTAAGCACTCTAGGATGCAGACCATCTGGCCCTGGGGATTTATCTGCCTTCAATCCCTTCAATTTACCTAACACCACTTCCCCACTAACATGTATTTCGCTCAGTTCCTCCATCTCACTGGACCCTCTGTCCTCTACTATTTCTGGAAGATTATTTATGTCCTCCTTGGTGAAGACAGAACCAAAGTAATTATTCAATTGGTCTGCCATGTCCTTGCTCCCCATAATCAATTCACCTGTTTCTGTCTGCAGGGGACCTACATTTGTCTTTACCAGTCTTTTCCTTTTTACATATCTATAAAAGCTTTTACAGTCCGTTTTTATGTTCCCTGCCAGTTTTCTCTCATAATCTTTTTTCCCCTTCCTAATTAAGCCCTTTGTCCTCCTCTGCTGAACTCTGAATTTCTCCCAGTCCTCAGGTGAGCCACTTTCTCTGGCTAATTTGTATGCTTCTTCTTTGGAATTGATACTATCCCTAATTTCTCTTGTCAGCCACGGGTGCACTACCTTCCTTGATTTATTCTTTTGCCAAACTGGGATGAACAATTGTTGTAATTCATCCATGCAACCTTTAAATGCTTGCCATTGCATATCCACTGTCAATCCTTTAAGTGTCATTTGCCAGTCTATCTTAGCTAATTCACGTCTCATACCTTCAAAGTTACCCCTCTTTAAGTTCAGAACCTTTGTTTCTGAATTAACTATGTCACTCTCCATCTTAATGAAGAATTCCACCATATTATGGTCACTATTACCCAAGGGTCCTCTCACGACAAGATCGCTGATTAACCCTTCCTCATTGCTCAAAACCCAGTCCAGAATAGCCTGCTCTCTAGTTGGTTCCTCGACATGTTGGTTCAAAAAACCATCCCGCATACATTCCAAGAAATCCTCTTCCTCAGCACCTTTACCAATTTGGTTCACCCAATCTACATGTAGATTGAAGTCACCCATTATAACTGCTGTTCCTTTATTGCACACATTTCTAATTTCCTGTTTAATACCATCTCCGACCTCACTACTACTGTTAGGTAGCCTGTACACAACTCCCACCAGCGTCTTCTGCCCCTTAGTGTTACGCAGCTCTACCCATATCGATTCCACATCTTCCCGGCTTATGTCCTTCCTTTCTATTGCGTTAATCTCCTCTTTAACCAGCAACGCCACCCCACCTCCCCTTCCTTCATGTCTATCCCTCCTGAATATTGAATATCCCTGAACGTTGAGCTCCCATCCCTAGTCACCCTGGAGCTATGTCTCTGTGATCCCAACTGTATCATAATCATTAATAACAATCTGCACTTTCAATTCATCCACCTTATTATGAATGCTCCTTGCATTGACACACAAAGCCTTCAGGCGCTCTTTTACAACTCTCTTAGCCCTTATACAATTATGTTGAAAAGTGGCCCTTTTTAATGCTTGCCCTGGATTTGTCGGCCTGCCACTTTTACTTTTCTCCTTAGTACTTTTTGCTTCTACCCTCACTTTACACCCCTCTGTCTCTCTGCACTGGTTCCCATCCCCCTGTTGTGAACTAACCTCCTCACGCCTAGCCTCTTTAATTTGATTCCCACCCCCCAACCATTCTAGTTTAAAGTCACCTCAGTAGCCCCCGCTAATCTCCCTGCCAGGATATTGGTCCCCCTAGGATTCAAGTGTAACCCGTCCTTTTAGTATGCCTGCAAGAAAATGTATCTCAGGGTTGTATATGGTGAGATGTATGTACTTTGTTAATATATTTTCTTTGAAGGCCAATAGTTAAAAGTGAAAAACATCATTGAATGTTTTAGTATTCACAGCCATCCGCCCAAGTACCAACATTGCCCAGAGGTTTGGGTTTAACTTGCAGACAGGAACTATATACAGTGAGACACTGAACTGCGTAACCTCTCTCCCACTTCATGGGGTGGAAGGTCAGCAGTTTAAGGGGTGATCAAGATTTTCTGTGGAAGATTCATCTGAGATCACACACGGGCAGAGACAAAGGATGAGCAGGGAAGTTGAAATGTCATGCATCATGGAGAAGCCTACTTGACAAAAAGTTCAGAGCTCCTGTCTAGTGTACAAGTGGTGACCAACTCTATGGAATTTTGTCAACCCAATCATAAGGCAAAGTGCTTTGATGTAGTATCCTTTGGAGCATGTACAATGCCTTTAGACCCATGGTGGAGGCTCAGAGTGTTAGAACCTTGACAACAGAGTAGATATTACAAAGGGGTGTGGGCATAGTGGCATTTACAAGGTTCTGCAGTCAAGCGGCAACTTAACTTCCAATAGCTAACAGTAGTGAAGCATAAACCTTTGTCCTTTTTAAAACAAAAGGAAGCATTGTCCTTGTTACCTTCACCCTTCTTACTGACTGTCAACTGAATTCAAGTGTATATATAGCCTTTTGGTCTCAGAGCTGCCAGTTTATTCCCCAAGGCTTTGTGCTGTCCTTTCCGCTGAAAGTTATCAGCCTTCCAGAAATAATAGTATAGTCAAAGGAAACAATGACCAGATACAAAGCATTCTGAGGACATGCATGAAGGTGATTTGTTCAGTTTTGTGTCCATTCATCTTTGGTTTATTAATGTGGTTTGGAATCTTTATTGTACTGTGCACTGGACACATGATGCTTTGTGACACTAGGAATTGTGAATGGAAAATTGCCTTTGCAATTGCTGGTACTGCACACTGATGATTCCTCATGGACAGCATACGCAGAAAAGATTGATCTGTTTCATTTTGTGTAAAGTTTTAATTTCCCTGCTGCTCATTCGTGTGTTGGTTTCACACCAGAATAACCAGCAGGGTCAGCTGCAGGATAAAACAGATGGCCATTACTCCCTCTGGTTTTCCACAGGGGCTCAAATGCACTTGGCACAACAGACCACTAAAGATTCAGAATACATTGATTGCTGCCAGATTACTGGGCATTCACCTGCATGAATCTGCTCCCAATGCTCAGGCATCAGCTGTGGGGAGTGGATTCCCTTTAGTTTGATCTATAGCAGATGTTATATTTGTAACTCCAAAGCATAAGACCAATAGAAAGAAAAACACACAAGCCAGGAATAACTCCTGTACATTTAGTTTTACTTCAGTGACGTGCTCAAGTATGATGTAGTGGCATAATGACGTATGCCATTCATGTACTTTGTACATATAACCTGTAACGAATTATGTAAATGAAGAATGCTGAAACAATATGTTTACAATATTACTGAAATATTAAATACATGGCACTCCTTCCTGCATGGCTATAAACTCCTACTTAATATAGAATCTATCTCAACTTGTACTGTGCAAAAGTCTTAGGCTGGTGTGGTGCAGAAGACTTTTATACAGTACTGTATTTGTCAATGTGGGGTGGAAAGCAAGTTTGTAAGCTGGCAGGAGCAAAGGATGTTGGAAATGGTGAGAGTCAAGCACTGTGGGAGGGGTGTGGGACAGGTGGCAGAGAAGGAGTGCCTGGGGTGGGGGGGTGTCATGAGTACTGACACAGCCAGCCATGAGACATCAGGTGAAGTCATTTGATTTCAAACGATTGGTTTATTGATCATGATAGAATGTCTCTCTAGTGCCTCCCACTCTCCGTCCACAATAGGGACCAATATCACAATCAGATTTATCATCACTCACATTTGTTTTTTGTTCTTTCTTTTTCAATATTTTTATTGATTTGCATAAAAGAATACAGAGTACAGTAGGATATATAATATATATAGATTACAATATATTGGAATCACAAACATAGTCTCATTACCCTATATCAGTATACATTAAATTTAAACATAATATTGACTCTATTTCCTGAGGAGACCGAGGTCCTTTAACATCTGTCAGACGATGCTGAGGATGTTCTATGAGTCTGTGGTGGCCAGTGCTATTATGTTTCCTGTTGTGTGCTGGGGCAGCAGGCTGAGGGTAGCAGACACCAACAGAATCAACAAACTCATTTGGAAGGCCAGCGATGTTGTGGGGATGGAACTGGACTCTCTGATGGTGATGTCTGAAAGAGGATGCTGTCCAAGTTGCATGCCATCTTGGACAATGTCTCCCATCCACTACATAATGTACCGGTTGGACACAGGAGTACACTCAGCCAGAGACTCACTCCACCGAGATGCAACACTGAGCGTCATAGGAAGTCATTCCTGCCTGTGGCCATCAAACTTTACAACTCCTCCCTTGGAGGGTCAGACACCCTGAGCCAATAGGCTGGTCCTGGACTTATTTCCTGGCATAATTTACATATTACTATTTAATTGTTTATGGTTTTATTTCTATTTAATTATTTATGGTGCAACTGTAATGAAAACCAATTTCCCTTGGGATCAATAAAGTATGACTATGACTACTATGACTAAGGGATAATTTTATTATACAAAAAAATCTATACCCACTACCAGAAAAAAACAACTGTTTGGTTTAAAAAAAGAAAAGGAAAAAATCCTTATCATATAATAAAACATATTGTTAGCCAACATCTGTGCTTAATAGCAAATGAAAGATTTTGAAAATAATTCAAAAAAAGTCCCCACAATGTTAAAAAATTTTGTCTAGGTTCAGAAATTGAACAGCGAATCTTCTCTAAATTTAAGCAAGACATAACATCATTTAACCAATGAGTATGAGTAGGCAGAGTGGCATCCTTCCATTTAAGCAACAATGCCCTCCTGGCTATAAGAGAAATAAAGGCCAAAATATGCAAATCATGTGACTCCAAAAACAATACCAAATAAGACAGTCAAAGGATTAGGTTTAAAATTTACTTTAAAAAGCACCGAAAAAGTTTAGAATACTTCCTTCCAATATTTTTCAGGACTCGGACAAGTCCAAAACATACGAATCAGTGAAGCTTCTCCATTATTACAGCTATCACAATAGGGAGATATCATCATCATCATCAGGTGGCATGCCCAATTTGAGCTTTGACTGCCATGGCCCACACACTCCTGTTTCGGGTCAAGTGGATCAATTCATTGGTATTCATTTCCAGTTCTCTAGCTGCTGTCTCCATCATCATTTGTCTTTGTCTTCCTCTTGCTTTCTTCCCTTCAGTCTTTCCCATAATTACCATGCATTCTAACTCCTCTTTCCTAGTCACATGTCCAATGAAGTTACATTGCCTTTTCATGATCTCGTCTTTGCTCTGTTCATGACATCCTCGTTAGATATTCATTTCTTCCATGATATTCTTTGCATCCTCTTCAAAAACCACATCTCTGCTGTTTCAATTGTCCTGGGTATGACTCTAAACTGCAACCGGTGATGAGGCTCTGATTGGGGACTTTCAGAGCTTTGGAGTGGAGTTACCCCTTAGTCATTCATTGTTCCCAGGGCCACTCTGACTCGGAATGGTAGCACCTGCAAGGGTTCCTGCTCAAGATACGAGCGAAGACCAACAACAGATCCGGAAAGTTCAATAACTGAACTTATGCTGAAGGGAGATATATCCGAATAAAAATGAGAGCGCTTATCTTTAGTCATGTAGGTCCTAAAGAATTCTACAATTCTTTAAATTGTAGAAGGGAATGACGGGCACGTAACGATGAGGTATTAACCAATTTTAAAATTTCATTCCAAGTATCCTCAGAAATTGGAATCTGTAAATCTTGTTCTCAGAGATTTTTAATTTTGTCTAAAGGAATATTTCTCATTCCCAACAACATACCATAAATATTAGATATAGATCCATTATGGAAGAGTTTTAACTTAAAAATTGTATCAAGTAATTCTTATCCGGACTTTTTTTTGTGTGGCAGCAGTACAGTGCAATACATAAAATTACTATAGTACTGTGCAAAGGTTTTAGGCACTGTAGATATATGTATATATGTGCCTAAGACCTTTGCACAGTACTATGTGTGTGTATATGTATAATAAAAATGTGGGTGTGTGTGTCTGTATATATGTTATATATATTATACTATATAGATATCCACCGCACAGCAATTTTTAAATTGTCCCATTCAGGCTTAAAGATTTAATTGCTCCGGAGGATTTCTTACTCTTGTAGGATTAGTCTTTCCTGTCAGGGGTTCACTCTGCTTGACAGGTGGACTTGTAGCCATGAAACAATCTCAGGTTCTGGGGCCTCCTCAGTGGTGGTTGTTGGAGTTGACTCTGGGATTTAAGGAAGTGTTTCTGACAGCTGTGGACACTTTTCTTCACTCACAATTGATATTGCTCTCCTCAGTTGGTTGATGTGCCATGTCCAGATGACATCAAACATGATCTCCACTGTACAGGAGAGTGGTCCAGTTCTTTTGTTAATCTTTCTGAGTACCCACTTCTGATCATCTCTGTTGTCCCTCACCAGAGCTGCTTGCCCAGGAGTGAAATATTGAAGCTCCTTGCTTGAAGAACCTTCAGTTTGTCTCAGTTGTTTGTCCTGAATACTCATTCAGAGATAGGGTTTGAGGAGTGGATTCTCAGACTTTGAACAAACTTTTCTGCTATTTATAGCTGGTGCAGATGTAACATATCTTATTCCATTAATTTTCAGGAATGACTGAAACTGATCTGCAACAATCTGTGGTCCATTGTTACTGACTAAGTGTTCTGGAACACCAGTCCTTGAGAAGTGTGTGAGACTGTTGTGGAGGCTATTGAGAACATTTCTGGCCAATTGTAGCTGCATTCACTACTACCAATAAATTTGTGCCCATGAATGGACCAGCAAAATCCACATGAATCCTCTGCCAGGGCAATGCAGGCCATTCTCAGGGATGGAGAGGTGCTACTCTTGGAATCTTATGGACATAATGAGTGCATGGTGAATTGGTTGATCTGCTGATCCAGTTCAGGCCACCAGACAAAGTTTCGAGCCAACACTTTTGTTTTGACCATGCCTAGGTTACCTCCAACACTTTACATTCATCTTGGATGGTACAACAGCTTCCAATCCCCACGTAAGGCAACCCCTGATAAGTGTAGTTCATCCCGGTGCTGGTAAAAATTTGAGAACTATGATTTCTGCTGCACACACGAGCCATCCTGGGTTCCCAAGTAGAACTGAGACAGTGTGGGGTCTTACTAGTTTTCCATTGAATTAACCATGCTGTAATAGGGAAACTATTGATTTGCATTAGGGAGAATGTGCCCAGAGGATGTAATGTCAATTTTGTCAAATTTTCGGGTATTTCCTTTCCCAAGGATAAACAGGACAATCCATCAGCATTTCTATGATTAGATGAACTCCAGGAATCAGAGCCCATTTCTACATTCCTGCTGCTGCTGTTAGTTGAACACTCCTTTGAGGATTGAAAATGGATACTAGTGGTTGATGATCAGTAATGAGGATAAACTCTCTCCTACACAAGCACTGGTTGAAATGTTTTACACCCCGAACCAGACTCAAGGCCTCTCTCCTCCGTCAATCTCAGCATAATTTTTCTCTGCTGCCATAAGGGAACATGATGCAAAGGTTATGCGGCGTTCACTTCCATCATTCATAACATGTCATATGATCTCACCTATACCATAAGGTGAGGCATCACAGACACACTTCACTAAATGATATGGATCATAATGTATGAGTACACCACCTGCTGTCACCATTTCCTTTGCCTTTTGGAAAGAAGACCCACACTGTTTTGTCCATTGCCACTTCTTCCCAGTCTGTAGTAATGAGTTCAAGGGGTGGAGCACAATAGCCAGGTTTGGCAGGAACCTGTTCTGGTAATCGAGAAATCCTAATAAGGAACACAACAGTGAAACACCATTTGGCTTTGGGCCATTCACCGCTGCTTGAATTTTCTCAGCACACTTGTGTAAATTCTTGTGGTCAGTGGCGTAACCACAGTAAGTGATGCTTGGTTTAAAGAATTCACACTTGTTGCATCTGCTCTGAGCCCAAGATCCTCTAATCTTTTTAACACAGTCTTGAGATTTTGGAGATGTTTCTTGTCATCCTCACCAGTAACAATGATGTCATCCGGGTAACACTGACTGAATGGACAGCCTTGCAGCATCTGGCCCATAGCCTGTTGCCCGACTGCAGGTGCAGATTCTACTCCAAAACTAAGTCTATTATAGATAAAGTCCTTTGTGAGTGTCTATATTGAGAGGCACTTTGGATTCTTCTTCCATCTCCGTCCGTAGATAGGCCTCAGCTGTCCATTTTGCTTTCAGTGCTGGTTAATGCTGACCTTTAAAATCACCACAGATCCTCCCAGACCCATTCGACTTGGCTATTGGGACCACTGATATTGCCCATATGCTCCAGTCAAGTTTGGAAAGAATTCCTTCAGCAGACATGCAATCTAGCTCACTGGCTACTTTATCACAGATGGTACAAGGAACCAGATGGGCTTTTAAAACTTGGTGTCACATTTTCATTTACCCTTAATATGTTTTGTTTTTCCAATTCCATCCTTGAACACTGCTGTGGTATCATCTAGTACCTTACCTAATTCACTTTCAGTTCACTCTATTGCAATGAATGTGGCATGCAAATGATGGATGGATCTCCAATCAGGATGTAGTTCTCTCAGCCAGTCATAGCCCCACAACGCTGGCCCTCCTGTTTTTACCACAGATAAGACCAATTGGCTTGTTAGTTGTTGTATTTCACTGTTATAAATTTCATTCCCACAAGAATTGTCTTTTCTCCATTATAACTTTTAAATGGATACCTGCAGGCTTCAGTTCAGTATCTTTACAATGCCGTTCAAATTCATTTTGTGGAATGAATGAAACAACCAAGGCATGATCCAATTCCATTTTAATTAATTTGCCATTCATTTCTAGTGCAAGCCTTATCTCCTATTAGTTTTAACATTTCAAGGCTAGTCAGTCCTGTGTCACTCACTGTGTCAATCATTATTAGGTTTTGCATCAACAGCAGGCAGACATTTGGCCTTTCGAGTCTGCTCCACCATTCAATCATGGCTGATCCTTTATCTCCCTCCTCAGCTCCACTTCCCAGCCTTCTTCCCATAACCTTTGATGCCATGTCCAAACAAGAACCAATCAAGCTCTGCTTTAAAAACCTCCAACGACCTGGCTTCCATAGCTGCCTGTTGCAACAAATTCCACAAATTTACTAAAGAAGTTTCTCCGCATCTCCGTTTTAAATGGACACCCTGTGTCCTGAGGTTGTGCCTTCTTGTCCTACACTCTCCCACCATGGGGAACATCCTTCAAGCATCTGCTCTGTCCAAGCCTTTCAACATTCGAATGGTTTCAATGAGATCCCCATCATCCTTCTAAATTCCAGTGAGTACAGACACAGAGCTATCAGAAATTCCTCATAAGATAACCCCTTCATTTGCAGAATCATCCTTGGCAACCTCCTCTGGACCCTCTCCAATGTCAGCACATCTTTTCTTAGATGAGGAGCACACAACTGTTCACAAAACTCAAGATGAGGCTTCACCAGTACCTTATAAAGCCTCAGCTTTACATCCCTGTTCTTGTATTCATGACCTCTTGAAATCAATGCTAACATTACATTTACCTTCCTCACCACTGACTCAGCCTACAAGTTAACCTTCAGGTTGCTCTGGAAATATCCAGAGCACAAGGGGCATTCTGTTGAGAGATATAAACTAAATTCAGGGCAACACAGCCTGTTCTGCTGAGTATTTCTCATGGGCTCACTTGACATAAGATGCAGAGCTGGGCTGAGAAGTTGCAGATGGAGTTTACCCGGAAAAGTGTGAAGTGAGTGATTCACTTTGAAAGGCTGTGCCTTGTCCTTGACTCCCCCATCTTGGAAAACATCCTTCAAACATCTACTCTGTCCAGCCTTTCAACATTCAAAGGATTTCAATGAGATCCCCCCTCATCCTTTTAAATTGCAGCGAGTACAGACCCAGAACTATCAGATGTTCCTGTCTGATAACCCTTTCATTGCTGGAATTATCCTTGTGAACCTCCTCTGAACCCTCTGCAATGCCAGCACATCATTTCTTAGATGAAAAGCCCAAAACTATTCACAATATATACGGTGGGGCTTCACCAATACCTCATAAAGCCTCAACATCACACCCCTGCTCTTGTATTCTAGACTTCTTAAAATGAATGCTAACATTGCATTTACCTTCCTTACCACCAACTCAACTTGCAAGTTAACCTTCATGGTGTTCTGCACAAGGACTCCCAAGTCTCTTTGCATCTCAGATTTTTGGATTTTCGCCCCATTTAGAAAATAGTCTGCACATTTATTTCTACTACCAAATGCATCACCATGCATTTTCGAACATTGTATTTCATTTCCCACTCTCTTGCACATTTTGCTAATCTGTCTAAATCCTTCTGCAGCCTACCTGTTTCCTCAACACCTCCTGTCCCTCCACCAACATTTGTATCATCTGCAAACTTGGCAACAAAGCCACCTGTTCCATCATCTAAGTGATTTACATACAGCATAAAAAGAAGCAATTCCAACACCAACCCCTGCGGAATACCACTAGTCACTGGCAGTCAACCAGAAAAGGATCCTTTTATTCCCATTTGCTGCCTCCTACCTATCAGCCAATGCTCTAACCATGCCAGTAACTTTCCTGTAATACTTAACTTGGTTAAATTAACTTGATAAGCAGCCTCATGAGTGACAGCTTGTCAAAAGTCTTCTGAAAGTCCAAATATACAACATCCACTGCATCACCTTTGTCTATCCTACATGTAATCTCAAATAATTCCATCAGGTTCGTCAGGTAGGATTTTCCCTAAAGGAAACCATGCTGACTTTGTCGTATCTTGTCCTGTGTCACTAAGTATTCCATAACCTTATCCTTAACAATTTACTCTAACATCTTCCCAACCACTGAGGTCAGGCTAACTGGTCTATAATTTCCTTTCTGCTGCCTTCTTCCTTTCTTAAAGAGTGGAGTGACATTTGCAATTTTCCATTCAAATGATTCTTGAAAGATCATTACTAAGGCCTCCACAATCTTTAGACCATAGACCATAAGACAAAGGAACAGAAGTCAGCCATTCGGCCCATTGAGTCTGCTCCGCCATTTTTTCATGAGCTGATCCATTCTCCCATTTAGTCCCACTCCCCTGCCTTCTCACCATAACCTTTGATGCCCTGGCTTCTCAGATATCTATCAATCTCTGCCTTAAAAACACCCAATGCCTTGGCCTCCACTGCTGCCCATGGCAACAAATTCCATAGATTCACCACCCTCTGGCTAAAAAAATTTCTTCGCATTTCTGTTCTGAATGGGCGCCCTTCAATCCTTAAGTCATGCCCTCTTGTACTAGACTCCCCCATCATGGGAAACAACTTAGCCACATCCACTCTGTCCATGCCTTTTAACATTCGAAATGTTTCTATAAGGTCTCCCCTCATTCTTCGAAACTCCAAGGAATACAGTCCAAGAGCGGACAAACGTTCCTCATATGTTAACCCTCTCATTCCCGGAATCATTCTAGTGAATCTTCTCTGTATCCTCTCCAACGTCAGCACATGCTTTCTTAAATAAGGAGACCAAAACTGCCCACAGTACTCCAAGTGAGGTCTCACCAGCGCCTTATAGGGCCTCAACATCACATCCCTGATCCTATACTCTATTCCTCTAGAAATGAATGCCAACATTGCATTCGCCTTCTTCACTACCAACTCAATCTGGAGGTTAACCTTAAGGGTATCCTGTACAAGGACTCCCAAGTCCCGTTGCATCTCAGAACCTTGAATTCTTTCCCCATTTAAATAATAGTCTGCCCGTTTATTACTTCTGCCAAAGTGCATAACCATACACTTTCCAACATTGTACTTCATTTGCCACTTTTTTGCCCATTCTTCCAATCTGTCCAAGTCTCTCTGCAGACTCTCTGTTTCCTCAGTGCTACCGGCCCCTCCACCTATCTTCGTATCATCAGCAAACTTAGCCACAAAGCCATCTATTCCATAATCCAAATCAGTGATGTACAATGTAAAAAGAAGCGGCCCCAGCGCGGACCCCTGTGGAACACCACTGGTAACCGGCAGCCAACCAGAATAGGATGCCTTTATTCCCACTCTCTGTTTCTTGCCAATCAGCCAACGCTCTATCCACTTATGTAACTTTCCCATAATTCCATGGGCTCTTATCTTGTTAAGTAGCCTCGTGTGTGGCACCTTGTCAAAGGCCTTCTGAAAATCCAAATCCACTGCATCTCCCTTGTCTAGCCTACTGGTAATTTCCTCAAAAAATTGTAATAGGTTTGTCAGGCAGGATTTTCCTTTAAGGAATCCATGCTGAGTTCTGCCTATCTTGTCGTATGCCTCCAGGTACTCTGTAAGCTCATCCTTGACAATCGACTCCAACAACTTCCCAACCACCGATGTCAAGCTAACAGGTCTATAATTTCCTTTTTGCTTCCTTGCCCCCTTCTTAAATAGCGGAGTGACATTTGCAATCTTCCAGTCCTCCAGAACCATGCTATCGACTTTTGAAAGATCATCACTAATGCCTCCGCAATCTCCACAGCTACTTCCTTCAGAACACGCGGGTGCATTCCATCTGGTCCGGGTGATTTATGTACCCTTAGGTCTTTCAGCTTTTTGAGTACCTTCTCCCTTGTAAAAGTAACTGCACTCACTTCTTCCCTCGCACCTTTCAACATCTGGCACATTGCTAGTGTCGGCCACAGTCAAGACAGATACAAAATACTCATTTAGTTCATGTGCCATCTCCTTGGCCTCTGTTATTATTTCTCCACCATTTTCTAGTGGTCTTATATCCACTCACATCTCTTTTACTTTTCACATATTTGAAGAGGCTTTTACTATCCACTTTGATATTGGTTACTAGCTTGCTTTCATATTTCATCTTTTCCCTCCTAATGATTCTTTAAGTTGCTCTCTGTACAGTTTTAAAAGCTTCCCAATTCTCTGTCTTCCCTCTAATTTTTGCTTTGTTGTGTGCCCTCTCTTTTGCTTTTACATTATCTTTGACTTCCCTTGTGAGCCACGGTTGTACTATTTTGCCATTTAAGTATTTCTTTTGATTCTCTTTTAAAACCTAATGCATTCTGCAATCACCATTAGTTTTGGTTCCAAATGTTCCTGCATTACTTTTACAATAGCAGCAAAGCTCACTTTGGCTGGTTTGATTGGAGTAGTTAAACTTCTAAGCAAACTGTGTACTTTCCCACCTATTGCACTCAGTAACACTGGCACTTACTTTTCACTGGCTATTTTATTTACTTCAAAATACTGCTCAATTCATTCAGTATACATCACCAGTTATCTATTATGCAGTTCAACCTATCTATCTTTGCAATGCAGCCAGCTTTCTGCTTTTTTATTTATATTATTTTCATGCGGTACTCACTGTTTATTAACTTGTGAATTTCAGCCATTTTTTGCCTTTTCTTTTTTAACTCCAACATCTTTCTCTCGTTCCGAAGAGAAAACATGCTGCATGTTTTTAACTAGAATGTCTTCCATTCACCTTTGAAGAAAATGTTGCCGTACTTCATCAGATAGGTATTCATCTCGGGTTTGTTTTAAAACTTATTAGTCACCACTATTATCCTTTGTAACTTCAAAACATAAAATTAATTGAAAGAAAAACACAAAAGCTGGGGATTGGTTGTGTATGTTTAGATTTACTTTAGTGAGGTGCTCAATTATGACAGGGTTTACCTTGTCTTTCACAAACTTAGTACATATAATCTGTAATAGACAATAGACAATAGGTGCAGGAGTAGGCCATTCAGCCCTTCAAGCCAGCACCGCCATTCACTGTGATCATGGCTGATCATCCACAATCAGTACCCTGTTCCTGCCTTCTCCCCATATTCCTTGACTCCGCTATCTTTAAGAGTTCTATCTAACTCTTTCTTGAAAGAATCCAGAGAATTGGCCTCCACTGCCTTCTGAGGCAGAGCATTCCACAGATCCACAGCCCTCTGTGTGAAAAAGTTTTTCCTCATCTCCATTCTAAATGGTCTACCCCTTATTCTTAAACTGTGGTCTCTGGTTCTGGACTCCCCCAACATCGGGAACATGTTTCCTGCCTCTAGCGTATCCAATCCCTTAATAATCTCATATACTTCAATCAGATCCCCTCTCATCCTTCTAAATTCCAGTGTATACAAGCCCAGTTGCTCCAATCTTTCAACATATGACATTCCCTGCAATTAACCCAGTGAACCTATGCTGCACTCCCTCCATAGCAAGAATGTTCTTCCTCAAATTTGGAGACCAAAACTGCACACAATACTCCAGGTGGGGTCTCACCAGAGCCTTGTACAACTGCAGTAGGACCTCTTTGCTCCTATACTCAACTCCCCTTGTTATGAAGGCCAACATGCCGTTAGCTTTCTTCACTGCCTGCTGTACCTGTATGCTTACTTTCAGTGACTAATGAACAAGGACACCCAGATCTCGTTGTACTTCTCCTTTTCCTAATTTGACACCATTCAGATAGTAATCTGCCTTCCTGTTCTTGCCACCAAAGTGAATAACCTCACATTTATCCACATTAAACTGCATCTGCCATGCATCTGCCCACTCACCCAACCTGTCCAAGTCACCCTGCATTCTCATAACATCCTCCTCACATTTCACACTGTCACTCAGCTTTGTGTCATCTGCAAATTTGCTAATGTTACTTTTAATCCCTTCATCTAAATCATTAATGTATATTGTAAATAGCTGCGGTCCCAGCACCGAGCCTTGCAGTACCCCACTAGTCACTGCCTGCCATTCTGAAAAGGACCCGTTAATCCCTACTCTTTGTTTCCTGACTGCCAACCAATTTTCTATCCATGTCAATACCCTACCCCCAATACCATGTGCTCTAATTTTGACCACTAACCTCCTATGTGGGACCTTATCAAAGGCTTCCTGAAAATCCAGGTACACTACATCCACTGGCTTTCCCATGTCCATTTTCATAGTTACATCCTCAAAAAAATTCCAGAAGATTAGTCAAGCATGATTTCCCCTTCGTAAATCCATGCTGGCTCGGACTTAGCCTGCTACTGCTATCCAAATATGCCGCTATTTTGTCTTTTATAATTGACTCCAGCACCTTCCCCACCACTGATGTCAGACTAACTGGTCTATAAGTGCCTGTTTTCTCTCTCTCTCCTTTCTTAAAAAGTGGGATAACATTAGCTACCCTCCAATCCACAGGAACTGATCCTGAATCTATAGAACATTGGAAAATGATTACCAATGCGTCCCCGATTTCTAGAGCCACCTCCTTAAAGTACCCTGGGATGCAGACCATCAGGCCCTGGGGATTTATCAGCCTTCAGTCCCATCAGTTTACCCAACACCGTTTTCTGCCTAATGTGAATTTGCTTCAGTTCCTCCGTTACCTTAGGTTCTCTGGGTGATGAATTTACGTAATGAAATACGTAAACAACAATGAATGCTTATTCAAACAATATATTTAGAATATTACTGAAATATTAAATACACAGCAGCAGACAACACCTGAAAGGTGATGTTCAAACAATTAATGCACTTTCTAAGTACACAGTCCTATCATAGTCATGCTTTCTCACACCTCTGGTCTCTGTAGAGAGAGAATGAAATAGTGAAATTGAATAGAGGGTCTAAGTACAGTTAGTTTTGTAACAGAGGATGACAATATTGCAGACATCCTGCATTGCAAAACTGGGAAGAACCAGGTACTCACATGTAACCTTAGGTGATGGGCTGTATAGCTGCGATTGCTCCCACATCATATGGCAGATTTATTTGAAAACTCTCTTGGGATAATTATGGACACAGAAGAACAACACATGAGTTGCTGGAGGAATTCAACAGGTTTGATGAAGGGTCTTGACTCGAAATGAGTGCTGTCCATTTTGACTGACGCACTTAGTTCCTCCAGCATCTCATATGTTGCTCTAGATCCCAGTGTCTGCAGTC
Organism: Mobula hypostoma; assembly: GCF_963921235.1. NCBI lineage: Eukaryota > Metazoa > Chordata > Chondrichthyes > Myliobatiformes > Myliobatidae > Mobula > Mobula hypostoma. The sequence goes on from NC_086109.1 coordinate 53,172,249, forward strand.
TCTTGTGTCTCCACATTGTCACAGACTTTGGTTCAAGTGTGTCATACCATTTCATGGATCAATCCTATGGGCTTTGCACCCCCTCACCCCTAAGCTCCCTAATCTTATTTACTATTTTCTCTTAAGTACCTTGCCTTTTTGACACATTTGACATTTTTTTCATTACTGAACTGCAGGAATTTTGCGTATTTCCTTGCTGAAATGCTGGTGAAACGGTTGTTCCCTGAACACCCTGGCAGAAACCTCCCTCTCTTTTATCCACAAAAAAGAGAAAATCTGCAGATGTTGGAAATCCAAGCAACACACATAAAACGCTGGTCCAGGCAGCATCTATGGAAAAAAGTACAGTCGACATCTTGGCCCGAAATGTCGACTGTACTTATTTCCGTAGATGCTGCCTGGCCTGCTGAGTTCCTCCAGCATTTTGTGTTGTTGTATTGTTGTCTCTTTTATCCAATAGTTTCTCAATTTTTAAGCCATGCTTCATTTCCAGTTCAATGCACCCATGTCTTGCATCAATTTGTGCATAATCCTTCAAGTTAGCGAAAAGTTCTTGGCACTTGCCCCACCATTTACACCTTGAAATTAATCCAGAAAGTGTCAGAAAGTTATGGATTCACAAATCCAAAATACCGTCTATCAATCAGCATATGATCTGTAGATAGATGATGAATCGTTTAATTGGAACAGATCAAGCTGGTGTTGTTTCTCCTGAAGTACATGTGTCCTGCCACACAAGGTTATACTGGCCAGAACATAGCAAACCAAACTGGCAGTGTTGGTGTTACATTTGCATTGTATGTTGAATAGCAGTATGATCTGGTCACACTAAATGCTTCCAGTGGCGATTCAATCTGCATGCTAATAGGCTCATTAATATGGCTGCTGTAATCTACCCTGTTAAATCTAGATGAGTTAGTGCCATATTTTGGAGGGTAGTAGCTGACAATGCACTTCTCTTTCACTCATTCCATGTGTCATACTAGTACAGGGATGTGAAAACACTCTCTGGATCTGTTTTGTAAGTTTACTTGTAGCTGTTCATAAAGCATCTCATCTTTCTGTGACAGATCTATTCACTCCAGCCCCCACTATGAGTTGAGCTGAATTACTCGATAAAATTGTTTTCTAGGACTGCAGATCAACTGGGCTTGGATATCAAAGAGCAAAGCCAGCCACACACATTGGCTTGATTCCAATTTTTCATCTTTTCAGATGATGAGCAGGACAAATTGGTGGTTTGGGATAATCATATTGCTGCTTCAGCGGTCTTGCTGCCAAGACAAGCAACAAACTGCACAAATCAAAATAACATTGAGAGCTGGATGGAATCTCTAGTGTCCTCAACTACGAGTGAGGGTGTCAGTGAGCATTTTCATTTCTGAAATACTGTATATGGAGCTATTGATATTTAAAATAACACAATTCTTGATGTGATTGGACATGTCTTTGTGAAATTACATTGCTCCAGCCTTCTAGCTCAAGTTGAACCAATCCTTGAAGCAAACTTGGAGGAGACTGCTGATGCTGGAATCATGAGTAACAAAGAAAACACCATACTCAATACTTCCGACAGCATCTGTGGAGGACAGTTGGTATTTTGGATCAAGGCCCTTCATCAGCAGAATTAATTGGTCTGACTAAATTGAAATCTGTCTAAATTAGACATCTGAGCTACTGACACTGCCACCTGTGCTGACACTGATGAAATACAATGTCAGAAAGTGTAATGTCATCCACTTTGGTCGAAGAAATAAAAGCATAGACTATTTCTAAATGGAGAGAAAATTCAAAAATATGAAGTGCAAATGGATTTGGGAGTCCTCGTACAGTATTTCCTAAAGATTCATTTGCTGGTTGAGTCAGTGGTGAGGAAGGCAAATGCAATGTTAGCATTCATTTCAAGAGGATTAGAATATAAAAGCAAGAGTGTAATGTTAAGGTTCTATAAGGCACTGGTGAGGCTTCAATGGTGAGCAGTTTTGGGCTCCTTATGAAAGAAAAGAAGTGCTTACATTGGAGAAGGTCCAAAGGAAGTTCATAAGAATGATACTGGGATTGAAAGGCTTATCATTTGAGGAGCTATCCAGGGCTCTGGGCCTGTACTCACTGGAATTCAGAAGAATGAGGGAGGATCTCATTGAAACCAACCAAATGTCAAAAGGCCTCGACTGGGTAGATTTGGAGAGGATGTTTCCTATGGTGAGGGAGTCTAAGACCAGAGGACTCAGCCTCAGAATAGAGGGGCATCCAGTTAGAGCGGAGATGAGAAAGTATTTCTTTAGCCAGAGAGTGGTGGATCTGTGGAATTTGTTGCTGCAGGCGGCTGTGGAGGCCAAGTCATTGGGTATTAGGTTCAGAGGTTGATAGATTCTTGATTGGTCAGGACATGAAGGGATACGGGGAGAAGGCAGAAGATTGGGGCTGAGAGGGAAATGGATCAGCTATGATGAAATCGAAGACCAGACCTGAAGTGCCGAACGGCCTAACACTGCTCCTATATCTTATGGTGTTCAGGTAGTCACCCAATCAAGTGGCTGTTGATTGACACAATGATAATAGAATAATCTCTGAGATAGATTCTAGAGTACTGATGATTGTGATAATGTGAAACAAGATTGTATGAAGTCAGGACAAACCCCACTGCTCCTCCACTTTCATACTCAGGTTAGGGATTCACTTTTCAGGAAAAGAATGCGATGAGAGATCCATGTTCAATCCTCAGTTTTTACAGTTAAAAGTTAAATAGTTAGATCAGCAACATTTCTGATGTGCTAATGACCAAAGCTCATCTCTGAAGAGGGCGTAAAATAACATAAATAGATAAAGTGAACAAGCAAGAAGTTGGCATGTGAATAATAGGGGAAGGGTGAAGTTGCATATTTAGGCATATTTAGAAAAACAGAAAGTATGGTGACAGACTGGAAAGTGTTAGAACTCAGGGTCTGAGAACTGGGTAATGAGATGCAGAGAATAATCATATAGTGACACAAAGTGATTTGGAAGTTAACTGGTATGATAGTCATTCTTACTTTTGGACTCAAGCATAAATGAGATTGCGCAGTCTTTCATTAGACCTCATCTGGATGTCTATCTACCATTTTGGTGGATTCACCAATGGAAGAATGTACTTGTGTTACAGCATGGCAACAAGGCTCAAAGGATTGATTTAAGCTCAGACCTATGCTGGATGTGCCAATTGTCAGAGTCTGTGATGCTGCTTGAGAAATTGAAGCCAGGTCACTGACAACATTTAAGAAGTTTTTAGATGAGCACTTGAATGGCTTTGGTATCAAAGACTGTGCCAAGTGCTGGGAGATGAAATTGGTGTGAATGGGTGCCCACAGGTCAGCATGGGTTTGGTGAGCCAAATGGCCTACTTCAATGGTGTCTGCTTCTATAATCATGACTGTATGGCTTCGTCATTGGATCATTAGAGAGGCCATATCACTGTTCACTCACATATTTGGCATGAAATTAGCAATCTACATGAATAGGTTGAAGGCATATCTAGGAGATTCTCCTCAACTACTGCTCAGCCTCAATAGAAAAGGTATCCTAATGGACATTGCATTGCATTGTACAATTTTGTTCCACCATCCCTTTTCAGATATTTGAGTTACTAAGGACAGCATACTTTTTTTTTAGATTATGAGGACACTTAGTCCTCATTTATTGTCATTTAGAAATGCATGCATTAAGAAATGATACAATGTTCCTCCAGAGTGATACCACAAAAAAACAGGACAAACCAAAGACTAACACTGACAAAACCACATAATTATAACATATAGTTACAGCAGTGCAAAACAATACCATAATTTGATAAAGAGCAGACCATGGACATGGAACAAAAAAAAGTTTCGAGTCCCGTTCGACTCCAATAGCCCCGATAGCAGGCGGCAAAAAGGGAGAAACTCCCCTGCCATAAACCTCCAGGCACCGACAACTGCCAATGCATTGGCAACACCCGACTACAGCCGACTTTGAGTCCATCTGAAAACTTCGAGCCTCCGACCAGCCCCTCCGATACAGCCTCCCGAGCGCCATCCTCTGCCAAGCGCCTTCGACCTTGTCCCGGCCACCGAAACAAGCAAAGCCGAGGGCTCAGAGGCCTTCTCCACAGGAGATTCCGGACCACACAGTAGCAGCAGCAACGAAGCGGGCATTTCAGAAGTTACTCCAGACGTTACTCCGTGCTCTCACGTCTGTCTCCATCAGATCAGAATTGTGCATGATACCCTACTTAACAATACAGGTATCATTCCTGGAGCGGCTGTGTCGCGCCGCCATCTTCTCCTCCCAAAGATGTAACTACTTGGTGAGGGATACAACTTTATGAATGCAAATGCTCAACTTTGAATAATTTTTATACAAATTTATCTTCAAATAATTGAAAATCTTAATATGTTTGCATACTTGTACATCACACTGATCAAGGTGCAGCTTTTTATGTATCTTCAAGATATGGGGATCATTGGCAAGGTCAGCATTTATTGTCCATCACCCGTGGTACCATGAGAAAGTGGTGGTGAACTGCTGGAGTGAAAGTACTCTGACAGTGCTGTTATGCTGTTTGGTAGGAAGTCCTAGGATGTTGAATAAGTGATGGTAGATTTTCAGGTCCAAATGGCTGATTGGACGAGTTGGAGTGGAGGAGTTTTGGAGCCGATCCACCTGAACTGAGAGTGAGGTTTGCTTGATCTAAGCATTGTGGCGATATGGAAAGGTCAGGTACGGGACCAAACATGGCGGCAGAGTCCAGGCCCAGAGCGTATCAATATGACAGGACCTGCGTCCTTGAACAAGGAATGACCCAATGTTTGGATGATTTAAATGCTGGACCAGGTGGATTAAAACAGCAGGGTGTCAGGACCAGAGGCGAGGGTTGAGACAGTTCTGCTCGCTGCTCTGCGACATTTCCTCTGCTCTTTGCTGAATTGAGGCTGAGGCTGTGGGCCTGCTCTGGCTGCTCTGGGCTTCTTGTATGTGGGCTGTGGGCCTGCTCTGGGCTTCGTGTCTGTGGGCTGTGTGCCTGCTCTAGCTGCTCTGGGCTTCATGTCTGTGGGCTGTGTGCCTGCTCTGGGCTTCGTGTCTGTGGGCTGTGTGCCTGCTCTGGCTGCTCTGGGCTTCATGTCTGTGGGCTCTGCGACATTTTGCTGAACTGAGGCTGAGGCTGTGCAGCTGCTCCAGGCTTCATGTCTATAGATACCAAATGCTGTTTGCTTGATTTATTGTTTCCATGATTTTTTTTTCTCTTTGTGCATTGGGTGTTTGTTAGTCTTTTTTTAATTTAAATCTTATTTCATAATTTACTGGCATAATTTATATATTACTACTTAACTATTTATGGTTCTATTATTATTTATTATTTATGGTGCAATTGTAATGAAAACCAATTTCCCCGGGATCAATAAAGTATGACTATGACTATGACTTAAATGAACCCTTTTGGGTTTCTTCTTGGCTGTCTGTAAGGAGGTTAATCTTAAGGTTGTATAATGTATGCATGTTTTGTTAATAAATGTACTTTGAGCTTAAAGGGGAACCTGCAGGCAGTGTGTCGTGCACCTCCTGGCCTTGTTCTGTCTGATAACAGAGGTCATTGGTGTGGGATGCTGTCAGAGTAACTACTTGAATAACTGAAGTGTATTTAATGGATGGTGCACATAGTAGCTACTGATGGAGGGGCTCTTGTATCTAAAAGGCATTTGTTAAAGTACCACAGTAAAAGGTACTGCACACAATGTAATGAAGAGAGATAGGTGAAAGGTTCAACAGAGAACAGGAATAAATGATTCATTTCCTTTTGGTGAACTGTACTCGGGGAATCACAGGGAATAGCAAAAAACTGTTTGAAGTGTTTTATTGACAGGTCAAAAGTGATCTGTGAGGAAGAAATCAAAGGACCCACACAGAAACAAGATAGATTATAACAAAATAGATTGAGATCAAGTGTCCGTCTTATCACAGTAGGGAAACATTCAGTAGTCTTATAACAGCATCATAGAAGCTATCCTTGAGCCTGGTGGTACATGCTTTCAGGCTTTTGTATCTTCTGCTCAATGGAAGATGGGAAAAGAAAGAATGTTCAGGGTGGGTGGAAACTTTGATTATGCTGGCTGCTTTACTGAGGCAGCAAGGAAATGGCAGAATGAGAAAGAAAATGGGAAAATATGAAGTCATTCACTTTGTTCAGAAGAACAGGCAAACAGATTTAAAAAAAAAACATCTATAAAAGTTGGTGTACGAAGTATTCTCAGTGGGCTGGTTCATGCAGCAAGAAAATTAATATGCAAGTTTTGACAAAAAAAATAAGAGAACAACTGATAAATTAATTTTCATTATAAAGGGATTAGAATAAAAGAAGAATTGAGTCTTGTGGCAATCTTGTAAGAGCTTTGTTGTGCCAGGGTTCTGTTCTCCATCCCAAGGATGGATGTGTATGTCATGGGTTAGTACAGCATGGATTCAGTTAATTGATTCCTGAGATTATGTTTTTCACCCATAAGAAGAGATTGAGTAAAATTAATTCGACTAGAGCTTAGGAGAGGTGAACCCACAAGGTTGATGCCAAGAGCTGATTTCAGAAGTTTACTTAGCCTATCTAAAATGAGACAGTGTAGCCTCAGGATAAGGGCTTGGCAACTTCACTCTAAGAGAGGACCAAGTTCTTACTCACTGTTTTGAAATCTCTGAAGTTCTTTTCTGGAGGACCATGGGAACTTAGTTGCTAATTATTTTCAAGATGATATTAATAGAATTTTGGATATTTTGCCTAATTTGGAGTATTGTGTGCAGTTTTGGTCATCTACCTACAGGAAAGATGTAAGCAAAGTTGAAAGTGTACGGAGAAAATTTACAAGGATGTTGCTGGGTCTGGAGGACCTGAGTTACAAGGAAAGATTGAATAGGTTAGGACTGTATTCCTTGGAATATTAAAAATTGAGAGGATATTTGATAGAGGTATAAAATTATGAGGGATATAGATAGGGTAAATACAAACAGGCTTTTTCCACTGAGAACAACAGGAATTCTGCAGATGCTGGAAATTCAAGCAACATACATCAAAGTTGCTGGTGAACGCAGCAGGCCAAGCAGCATCTATAGGAAGAGGTGCAGTCGACGTTTCAGGCCGAGACCCTTCGTCAGGACTAACTGAAGGAAGAGTGAGTAAGGGATTTGAAAGTTGGAGGGGGAGGGGGAGATCCAAAATGATAGGAGAAGACAGGAGGGGGAGGGATAGAGCCGAGAGCTGGACAGGTGATAGGCAAAAGGGGATACGAGAGGATCATGGGACAGGAGACAGGAGGTCTGGGAAGAAAGATAAGGGGGGGGGGTTTGACCCAGAGGATGGGCAAGAGGTATATTCAGAGGGACAGAGGGAGAAAAAGGAGAGAAAGAATGTGTGCATAAAAATGAGTAACAGATGGGGTACGAGGGGGAGGTGGGGCCTTAGCGGAAGTTAGAGAAGTCGATGTTCATGCCATCAGGTTGGAGGCTACCCAGACGGAATATAAGGTGTTGTTCCTCCAACCTGAGTGTGGCTTCATCTCTTCCTCCAACCTGAGTGTGGCTTCCACTGAGGCTGGGTGGGACTACATCCAGAGGTCATGGGTTAAGGGTGAAAGGTAAAAAGTAAGGGGAACATGAGGGGAAATTTCTTCACTGGGGGAGTTTTGTGAGAGTATGGATTGAGCTGGCAACACAAGTGATGCATGTGAGCTTGATGTCAACATTTAAGAGAAGCTTTGATAGGTACATGGATGGTAGGGATATGGAGGGCTATGGTCCCAGTGTAGGTAAATGGCAGCAGGCAGTTTAAATGGTTTTATAATGGACTAGTTGGGCCAAAGGGCCTGTTTCTGTGCTGTACTCCTCTTTGACTCTATGGATTTGAGGAGAATCGAGAAATGTAGGAATTGAATGGAAAATTGAAAGAGATGGCAAACCAGCCGTGGTTCTTAAGGCACAGGCAGAGAGAGCTCAGGAGCATTAGGGTCTGTACTGTAGCTGCTGCTGCTTGTTTTTCACCTCAGTTCTGAATCATCTCACCGTGTTAAAAAAAATCAATCAGAGTTTTGTCTGTTGTTTGCAGCTTACAACTCCAGTAATGAGGTTTGTCTTGTTTTAGAGTGAAGTTTAGTTGTTCTCCATCAAAAGCAGGTTATGTGAAGAATTATTTCTATTTTATTTACAGTGTATACTTTGAACTTGAAGCCAAAAGTTACAACCTTCTTTCAGTTTTTATAATGACTTAAATTCTGAATGGCATAGTCATTGGCCCAACAGTTTGTGTGTTAGTAGTTTTACGATGTTCCTTTGCAAGAGCATGATAATTTTTAAAATCTATAATTTTTTGTATTCATTTATGGGATGTGGGCATCACCAGCTAAGCCAGCATTTATTTTCCATCCCTAGTTGCCCTTGAAAAGGTGGTGATGAGCTGCCTTCTTGAACTGCTGCAGTACCTGAGGTGTAGGTAAACACAGTGCTGCTGGGGAGGGAATTCCATGATTTTGACCCAGCGACAATGAAGGAATGGCGATATGTTTCCAAGTCAGGATGGTGAGTGACTTGGAGGGGGATTTTCAGGTGGTGGTGTTCCCAGGTATCTGCTGTTCTTCTCCTTCTAGATGGTAGTGGTCGTGGGTCTGAAAGGTATTGCTTTAGGGATTTTGGTGTGTTGTTGCAGTGCATCTTGTAGATAGTACACACTGCTCATTGATGGTGGAGGGATTGGATGGTTGTGGAAGGTGTACCAATCAAGTGGGCTGCCTTATACTGGTTGGTATCAAGCTTGTTGAGTGTTGATGGAGCTGCACTCATCCAGGCGAGTATTCCATTACACTCCTGACCTGAGCTTTGTAGATGGTGGACAGGCTTTGGGGAGTCAGGAGGTGCATTACACGCAACAGGATTCCTAGCCTTTGACCTGCTCTGGTAGCCACTGTGTTTATATGGCTAGACCAGTTCAGTTTCCTATCAATGATAACCCCCAGGATGTTGATAGTAGGGGATTCAGTGATGGTAATGCCACTGAATGTCAAGGGATGATGGTTAGATCCTCTCTTGTTGGAGATGGTCATTGCCTGGCACTTGCTGTTCATACTTATCTGGACATCTATTTGAAACAGACTCAAAGACGTATCAATAAAATTTATACAATACAAAATGCTTTATTTTGAAAATAAACCCATTACTTTCAAGGACTCATCATCTCATGTTCTCAATATTTACTGTTTATTTATTTATTATTATCATTATTTTTTTCCTTTATATTTGTATTTGCACAGTTTGTTGTCTTTTACACATTGTTTGACCTCTTTTTTGGTGCAGTCTTTCAATAATTCTACTGGATATTTTGAGTCTGCCCACAAGTAAATGAATTTCAGGGGTGTATATGGTGACATATATATACCATGATAGTAAATTTATTTGAACTTTGATCAATTGAACGTTAATGTGAAGTAATCAGAAACTGTTGAAACTTTTCCCTCTTCATCCGTTCACATTTGAGTTCACCAGTGGAAAGAAGGTAATTCGCCACAAGTTAAAAAAACCTCACTCTGAAACTCATAACCAGGACACTTTCCCACAATATTTAACAACTGAGAGAAAGCTGGGAACAATCAGCCCTCTCATCGGCATTCTGCAAATGAAGCAAAAGAGGAAGAAGAAAGAAGTTGGAAGAGTTTATGCTGTGAGAAAGGACATGAAATCAGTGGTGTGAACATATGGCCTCTCTTATTTCAGTTATAATTTTTAAAAATGGGTCCTGACAAAGGGTCTCGGCCCGAAACGTTGACTGTACCTCTTCTTAGAGATGCTGCCTGGCCTGCTGCGTTCACCAGGAACTTTTATGTGTGTTGCTTGAAATTCCAGCATCTGCAGATTTCCTCATGTTATAACTTTTAAAGGTTTGATTGTGAATGAAGTTTTTCATGCTTTACACTAATAATATTCTACTACTGGAAATATTTTATTAACAATTTACTAATTATTAAATATTTTATTTATAGTGCTATAATGTGTAAACCAATGTGCTATAATACTGTGTAAAGCAAGCTACTCATTTCCAGAAAAGTTTTAACAAGCTTAAATGCATGAAATTTATAATTATCTTCCATTGCAAAATACAGATTTTTGGAGTCCTACAACACAATAACAGACCCTTCAGCTCATGCTGACCTTTAAGGGCATCTTCACTAATCCATTGGCCCACATCAAGACCATATCCCTCTGTGCCTTACGTACTTAAGTGTTTCTTAAAGTATTATACTTGAATCCACCATCTCCTCTGGCAACGTATTCTAGCTATTATTTACTCTTCATGTAAAAAAAACTGTACCTCTTTCATCTTAAAACTATACTCTCTTGTTTTTCACACCCTTTCCATAAGTTCCCCAGTCCTCCAATCTAGATATCATTCTGGTAAAGTAGTGATCAGAACCGCACATAATACTCCAAGTGTGACTAACCAAACTTTAATACAATTGCTACATGAATTCTTGACTCTTGTACTTACATGGGTTGGTTAAGAAGACATGACATGTGTATACTTGTATTGCCACTTTAAGGGAAGTATGGACTTGGACCCCCTAGGTGTCTCTATTCAACAAAAATCATTAATGCCAAGTTGCTTTATCTTTAATCTGTTATCTTAAAAGTATGCCTTCTATTTACATTTAGTGCTTATTTGACTTCAGGTTTCCTCAGGAACTTCACATGGGAAGATTGAGTGCCGAGGTCATGTGGCAGTTGTTTGCCCAGGACATGAAGTATGCACTTGAAGGTAATTAATATCTATTATCAAATTATCTCAGAGCTGAAGCGCCCCCCAATTATCAACTACAATTTGAGAAATAGTTACAGGCACCACATTAATGAAATGGAAGTATCATATGGCATTCTTTAGGCACATAGTCTGCAGCAGTTATTCAAAGACTTAATAAAAGTATAAAATTAAAGGCCAAATTGAATGATTGGCTCATTAGATTTCACTGATCCAATTGTTCTTTTATGGAAGAGGAGACATTTGTCTTCATCATGGTTGCTTAATTTCAATGCCAATGTAATGACTGGAGACCAACAGTTATTGAAAAGAGCACCTTGGTGATGGAGAACAGATATAAACTGAAACCAGGACTGATCAGAGTTGAGAGAGATTATTAAATAGTGATATAAACTATAATAAAATGCATGAAAAAATATAATTTTGACTGGAAACCCACAAAAAATGTCCAGTTATTATTCAGTCATTTCTGCAGTATTCTTTATGGTAAATTGATAACTCACATTATTAATAAAAACAAGAGTGTAGTGCCATTTTAGGCACAGTATTATAACCTTGATACTTCTCCCCTGTTCTTGACTGTCTCCAGGTGTTAATTCTTCCAATGTTCCACTCTCTTACTGTCTGACAATTCAGTGTGATTGTGTAAGTAAGTTTGTGAAAGTTCATGAAGTTTTGGTTAGGGTTGCCAAAGGGTATAGCAGAATATAGATCACTTATGGACCTGGGAAGAGTTTAATCCAGGAAAGTGAATTGTTGTATTTTTGGAAGTCTAATACAAGGGGAATGAACAAAAGAGGGATGTTGGGGGTCCAAGAGTACACTGTGTGGTGAAGAAAGCTTATAGCATGCTTGCCTCTATCGATTGGAGTATCGCATATAAGAGTCTGAAAGCTGTGATCTAACTAAAGAAAACTCTGATTAGGCATTTGGAGTTCTGCGTTGCCCAGAATAGAATGATCTGGAGGTTTTGAAAAGAGTGTAGAAGTGGTTCACTGGTGTTCTGCTTGGATTAAAGAGTACAAGATATAATGATTAGATAAACTTTGTTCTACACCGTAAGATCATGAGATATAGGAACAGAATTAGGCAATTCAGCTGATCGGGTCTGCTCCATCATTCCATCATGGTTGATTTATTGCCCCTCTCAATCCTATTTTCTTGCTTTCTCCCCATAACTTTAATGCCCTGACCAAACAAGATCTAGCAATCTCCACTTTAAATATACTCAATAATTTGGCCTCAACAGCCGTCTGCGGCAATGAATTACACAGATTCACTACCCGTTGGCTGAAGAAATGTTTCCTCATCACTGTTCTAAATAGAAGTCTCCTATTACAGGGGTTCCCAACCTTTTCTACGCCTTGGAGCCTTACCATTAAACAGGGGTGCATGGACTGTAGGTGGGGAACCCCTGCTCAACTCTGAGGCTGAACCCACTGGTCCTAGATTCACCCACCATAGGAAACATTCTCTCTACAACCTCTCCTTTGTCCACCTGCCTTTTACTTCCTCACTGAATTCTAACAGATTTGTCAGGCAGCTTTCCTTTTAAAGAAACTATGCTGACTTTGACTTATGTTATCATTAATCACCGAGTAACCCGAAACCTCATCCTTAATAATGGACTCCAACACTTTCCCAACCACTGAGGTTGGATAATTAGTCTATAATTTCTTCTCTTTTGCCGCCTTCCCTTCTCAAAATGGAGTGACATTTGCAATTTTCCAGTTCTCTGAGACCATGCCAGAATCAAGTGATTCTTGAAAGACCATGACCAATGCATCTGTTATCTCTTCAGCAACCTCTCAGGACTATGGGATGTAGACCATCTGGTCCAGGTAACTTATCCAGCTTAAGACCTTTCAGTTTGCCTAACATTTTTTCCTTTGTAATAGCAATGGCACTCACTCCTGTTCCCTGACTCTCACTTCTGCTCCCTGACACTCAAGGGCTTCTGGCATGTAGCTCATGTCTTCCATTGATGCACAGTACTTATTAAGTTCACCTCCTATTTCTTTGTCCTCCATTACTACCTCACCAGCATAATTTTCCAGTGGTCCAACAGCAACTTTCACCTCTCTTTTATTCTTTATGTAACTGAAAAACCTTTAGTATCCTGCTTTATATTATCAGCTAGTTTGCCCTCATATTTCATCTTTTCTCTTCTTATAGCTTTGTTTAGTTGCCTTTTGTTGGATTTGAAAAGCTTTCCAATGATCCAACTTCTCACAGTTTTGCTACCTTATGTGCTCTTTCCTTGGCGTTTGTGGAGGGATGCCTAGCCCAGCCATTTGAGAGATTATTCTTCTGTGGGACATATCTACCCTGCTCCTTGTGAACTATACTCAGAAACTTCAGCCATCTCTGTTCTGCCATCATCCCCGCCAGTATCCCCCTCCAATCTACCTGGGCAAGCTCCTCTCTCACGCCTCTGTCATTCCCTTCATTCCATTGTGATATTTATACAAGTGACTTGTGTTTCTCCTTCTTAAGTTACAATATGAATTTAATCATATCATGATCACTGCCTCCTAAGGGTTCCTTTACATTAAGCTGACTAATAAAATCTGGGTTATTACACAACGCACGATCTAAGATAGCCTTTCCACTTGTAGGCTTGAGCACAAGATGCTCTAAAAAGCCAATTCGTAGGCATTTAACAAATTCCCTGTCTTGTGATCTGACAACAACCTGATTTTCCTAATCCTCTTGCATTCTGAGGTCCCCCATTGCAATTGTAACATTACCCTCATTACGTGCCCTTTCCAGTTCTCTTTGTAATCTCAACTCTACATCTTGCCTACTATTTGGAGACCTATAAATGATTTCCATAATACTTTTTTCACCCTTTTTGTTTCTTAACTCCACCTACAAAGATTCGACATTCTCTGACCCTTTGTCATCTCTTTCTAAAGATGTAATTCTGTCTCTTACCAACAAAGCTACACTGTCGCCGATGGTCATCTCGAAATGAATACTAACATTGCATTTGCCTTGCCTTCCTTACCACTAGTTCAACCTGCAAGTTATCCTTTAGACGTTCTTGCACAAGGACTCCTATGTCCCTTTGCACCACTGATTTTTGAATTTTCTTTTCATTTAGAAAATAGTCTACACCTTTATTCCTTCTACAAAAGTGCATAACTATATTCTTTCCTGCAGTGTATTCCATCTGCAACTTCTTTGCCCATTCTCCCAACCTGTCTAAGTTCTTCTGCAGACTCCCTGCTTCCTCAACACAACCTGTACTGCACCTAGCTTTGTATCATCCATAAACTTGGCCTCAATTCAGTCATCCAAATCATTGACATATAACATGAAAAGAAGTGGTCCCAAATTTGACCCCTGTGGAACACCAGTAGTCACCGGCACTACTGCTACTACTACGTCGACTCAGGCCTAGGGGGCCGGCGTCGGGCACGATGACGGACCCTCCACTTTTCCCTCTCCCTCTTCAGTGTGCTCAGTTCATATACATTAGCCGCACCACTGTCTTCTAGGAGCGTGTTGACCATAGTCTTGGGAGGGCACCCAGGGTTCATCCTCCCATGCTTGGGCTCCCATATGATGACTAGGCTGGCAGGTAGCTCAGGGTGGCGTAGACAGTGCCCCACTAGCTGCAGTCTTCTCACCTCTATTTTAGTGGAGAACATTGGCAGGTTGTTATAGAGCTCATCGTTCATCATGACTACTTTATTCTCACTCTTTCCCTTCTTCCAGTCAGCCAATCTTCTATCCATGCCAGTATCTTTCCTGTAGTACCATGGGCTTCTAATCTTGTCAAGTAATCTCATGTGTGGCACCTTGGCCTAGTACCAAGTACGGGTGCCCCCGCTTTTCGAACGTTCGCTTTACGAAACCTTGCTGTTACGAAAGACAGTTACGAATTAGTTACCTGTTTTCGCTAACAGAAGGTGTCTCCACTGTTACAAAAAAAGGCAGCGCGCAGCCAAGCTCCTCCCCAGTAACTGCATTCTAGCCGGCATTGCTTAAACACGTGCCTGTGAGCATCTGATAGCAAGATGGGTTCTAAGGTATCAGAAAAGCCTAAAAGAGCTTGTAAGGGTTTTACACTTAGCGTAAAACTAGACCATAATTAAGCGTTTCGATCGTGGTGAATGAAGTAAGGACAAAGTGAGGTTGGCTTGTAGAAGAGGTTTTGGCATCCCGTGACCAAGAACTGATAGATGAAGAGCTGATGCAATTGGAAGAGGAAAGGATAACAATCGAAACCAAAAGCAGTAGCGAATGGACTGAAAGTGAAGTCGTCCAGGAAGTGAACGTGAAGCAACTGCATGAGATTTTTGCTGCAATGATCACAGAAAAGCACAACTTTAATTTTGAAAGGGTACGTAGGTTTAGGGCATATTTGCAAGATGGTTTGAGTGCTTACAAAGAACTGTATGATAGAAAAATGCGCAGGCTAAGCAGTCAAGCATACTGTCGTTTTTCAAGCCTTCCACAGCAGCCATAGCAGACGATGAACCTCGACCTTCGACATTGCGGCAGGCAGACATAGAAAAAGATGACCTGCCTGCCCTGATGGAAACAGGCGACAATGAGATGACTCCCCAGTGTCCCACCACCCCAACCCCCGGGCTGCGGACTGATACATTGCCGCGGAGAATGCAGCGGTAGCCGGGAAGCACCCAACACATCTTTAAGAAAAAAGCCGAAATAAACAAACTAATTAATTAGGTGCTGCGCGGCACGTAAATGTCGGCCCAGATCAGAAGCGATTGCTGATTGCATCGCCTCTGATCTGGGCCGACATTTACGTGCTGGGCGGCACCTAATCAATCAGCTTGTTATTTCGCCTTTTTTCTTAAAAGATGTGCTGGGTGCGTCCCAGCTACCGCTGCACCACTGCATGCTTCGCGGATTGGTATCGGTAGGCGGCCCGGAGATTGGGGACCACTGCACCACCCCAAACTCCGATGACTCAGCCTAACACACCATTATCAGTGTGCTCGGCGCTGTCTTCCCGATTCCGGTAAGTGATACTACACTGTACATACATATTTCTACTTTATATAAGCTGTGTATTTTTATGTGTTATTTGGTATGATTTGGCAGCTTCATAGCTTAAAGGTTACTGGAGAGAGTGTTTCTGCCGAGAGTGCTTGCGTGAGATTTTCGCTATGGTGAACAGTGTGGCAATGATTGTAGAAAAGTACTTTTACTTTATATAGGCTGTGTATTTATCATATCATTTCTGCTTTTACTATATGTTACTGTTCTGGTCTGTGAACACTCACAATTCTTTCCCATATAAATAAATGGCAATTGCTTCTTCACTTTACGACATTCCGGCTTACGAACCGTCTCATAGGAATGCTGGCTTCAGATGGCAGGGGAAACCTGTACTGTGAAACCTCATCCTTAATAATGGATTCCAACATCTTCCCAAACACTGAAATCTGGCAATCTGGCCTATAATTTCCTTTCTTCTGCCTCTTTCCCTTCTGGAAGAGTGGAGTGACAGTTGCAAGATTCCAGTCCTCCTGAACCATTCCAGGATCTAATGATTCTTGAAAAATCATTACTATTGCCTACACAATCTTTTCAGGAACCTCTTTCAGTCCATCTGTCTAGGTGATTTATCTATATTGAGACCTTTCAGCTTCCCAAGCATATTCTCCTTAGAAATAGCAATTACACTCACTTCTATCCCTCTGACAATCTCTAATTTCTGGCATACTGCTAGTATCTTCAACGGGGAAGACCAACGCAAAATACTTATTAAGTTCATCCACCATTTCTTAGTCCTCCATTACTGCCTGTGTCATTTTCCAGTCATCTGATATCCACCCTTGCCTCTATTTTACTTTGATAAAATTTTTGGCATCCTCTTCTGTATTATAAGCTAGCTTAACTTCCTATTTCATCTTTCCTTATGGCTTTTTTAGATGCCTCTCTGGAACAGGGTGAGTGAGCCCTAATAGAAGTTTATAAAATGATGAGAATTTTAGTTTGTTTGTTATTTAGTTGTTTGTCAACACACAGCATGGAAAATTCCCTTCTGGCCCTTCGAGCTCCACCACTGTAATGTTGAATCAGGTTCACAAATCTAGCAAGTGAGACAGAAAGCACTCTCTGTGAGTAGGTATATTAATCATTTATTTACAAACAATATGCAGAGCATACCTTCCCAATGGTCATGTGCACTGCTTGCCTGAAAACAAAGGGAGAGAGAGAGATAGAACCTCTTACATGTGCTCTCTATATACCCAGGATATTTGAAACTGGGCACAAGGCTGTTAACTAATGGGGAAAGCGGTTACAGTTTCTATACTATGTTTTCAAGATGGCGCCGGTATCTGGCAACTCGACACGTGCTCTCCAGAGCAAACTGCCCCCTACACTATCCTATACCCGAGAAACCCTTCTAAACCTCCAATCTGCTACATCTAGCAAGATCAACACCACCCTGGCGAAGCTACTGACCCAGCTGGAGATCACCGCGCCAGAATTGCTTCTTCAACTCCGGCAAGACCTGGTCTGAGGCCCACCACGTTCCCGGAGACCCGCAGCCTGCTACCGTGCTGGAGTGCTTGGTGACGCGGCCCATTCTGACCAGTGCCTCTACGGAGCAGACGACCAAAAAGAAGTGACGTCGGAGACCTCAAGGTGCCCCAGACGCTTCCCCGGAGCGACCACTGTAAAGCTCCATTGGTGGACATTCACAGCTGCCGGAAGTGAGGCCTCCGCCGCCGACCTCGGAAATCGAGCTCAAGGCTCGGCTGGAGTGGAGGCCTCTGCAACCATGACTCATCTCATGGACTTGTTTCAGCCAGGAGCCTGGCCCACCAGGATTAAGTGTGGGCTTCAGGGCCAGACCCAATCGACAGCCCGAGCCCCTGGCGGCTGGAAGTGGCAGCGAAGCGTCCCCGTCACTTGGCCTGACCCGGAGCGCCCGACGACGCGACTCGCTGATTGATCCCCGCGGGACACATCCACCAACCTCAAAGAGCTGACAACAACACACTGCATCGATGGAAACCTGGAAAGATACACTATTTACCAAGGAAGCATGGGAAAAGAGCTGGCCTGCTGGTCAGATTGAAGCTGAGGGGCTTCAGGGTCCCTATGCCCACCATCCTACTAGCTAATGTGCAAACCATAGTGAACAAAGTGGATGATCTTAAAGGGAGACTCACCGGCTGCAGGGAGATGCAGAACTGCTGTGTTTGCTGTTTCATCGAGACCTGGCTCTCCCCTGCCACCCCCGACTGTGCCATCCAACCGGAGAGATATTCGATCCATTGGATGGACCACACGGCGTCTTCGGTCAAGACGAGGGGAGGTGGTGTCTGCCTATTGATCAAC
Organism: Mobula hypostoma; assembly: GCF_963921235.1. NCBI lineage: Eukaryota > Metazoa > Chordata > Chondrichthyes > Myliobatiformes > Myliobatidae > Mobula > Mobula hypostoma. The sequence continues at coordinate 53,190,376 of NC_086109.1, forward strand.
ACTGCGTGGTGCTCGGACACGGTGGCACTGACAAGCTCCTGCAGCCTGGACTTGGAACACCTGTTGGTGAAGTGTTGTCCCTACTATCTGCCACGGGAATTCACCTCGGTCATACTGACAGCAGTCTACGTTCCCCCCCTCCAGGCAGACGTGGAGTGTGCTCTTAACATACTGTATGCCAACATCAGTGAACCTGAGACCAGGTATCTGGAGGCTTTGCTCATTACAGCCGGCGACTTTAAACAGGCCAACCTCAGAAAGGCGCTGCCAAAGTTATACCAACATGTCTCCTGCCCCACTAGAGGCCTGAATATACTTGACCACTGCTACACAGCTGTCAAGGATGCCTACCGTTCCGTCCCACGACCTCACTTTGGAAAATTGGACCATCAGGTCGTACTCCTCCTCCCGGCTTACAAGCAGAAACTGAAGTGGGAGGTCACGGTGTCAGAAGTGGTGTCGCGTTGGATGGAGGAAACGGATGAGGTCCTCCGTGACTGCTTTGAATTGGTGGACTAGTTAGTATTCAAGGACTCAACAGCTGATCTTGATGAGTCTGCCTAAGCTGTCATGGACTTTATCTGGAAATGCACAGAGGACTGTGTGTCTCACAAGACGATCCGGGTATTCCCTAACCGGAAACCTTGGATGAATTATGAGGTCAAGTCCCTTTTGAAGGCTAGAGCTGCGGCTTTTAGGTCCAGGGATACCAGTCGCTACACGGAATCCAGGCGTGAACTCTGGAAAGCCATTAAGGGCGCCAAAAGGCAATATCAAGCCAAGTTGGAAGCCCAAGCTAACCAGAGGGATGCCGGTAGACTATGGCAGGGCCTAAATGAGATCACTGGGCACAAGAAAAAGGCTGGGAATATCAATAACTGTGGCGCTTCTCTTCCTGATGAACTTAACGTATCCTACGCAAGATTCGAACAGAAGAGAAGCATCCTGCTCCCTCCGGATGAACCAGACCTGGTGAGATAGAGATTCATCATCACCGAGGAGGACGTTAGAAGGGCCTTCCTGAAGATAAATCCAAGGAAGGCGACGGACCCAGATGGCGTCCCAGGACGGGTTCTCCGGGCCCATGCAAGCGCGCTAACTGGAGTATTTGCTGACATCTTCAACTGCTCCTTTCTTCAGTCTAAGATCCCCTCATGTTTTAAGAAGGCAATGATAATCCGGGTGCCGAAGAAAAGCAAGGTGGCATGCCTGAATGACTATCGACCTGTGGCTCTGATATCAATTGCTATGAAGTGCTTCAAGCGATTGGTTATGGCACACATCAACCATAGCCTCGACGGTCAACCTCGATGCTTTGCAATTCGCCTACCGGAGCAACAGGTCAACAGGAGATGCCATCTCTCTGGCCCTACATTCCTCCTTAGAACACCTGGAGAATAAAGATGCATATGTAAGGCTCCTTTTCATTGACTACAGCTCTGCCTTTAATACCATCATTCCAAATAAACTGATTCCTAAGCTCCGGAACCTGGGCCTTAGCACTCAGATCTGCAGCTAGGCCTTCAACTTCCTCGCAGACAGGATGCAGGCTGTAAAAATAGGGGACAAGCTCTCCTCTACAGTCACTCTGAGCACCAGTGCCCCACAAGGCTGTGTACTCAGCCCCCTGCTGTACTCAGTGTACACCCATGATTGTGTAGCCAAGTTTCCATCGAACTCAATATATAAGTTTGCTAATGTCACCACAATTCTAGGCCGTATCTCGGGTAATGATGAGTTTGGGTACAGAGAGGAAATTAAGAACCTGTTGGCATGGTGCGAAGACAATAACCTATCCCTCAACGTCAGCAAGACGAAGGAATTGGTTGTTGACTTCAGAAGGAGTAGTGGACCGCACAACCCCATTTACATGGGTGGTGCGCAAGTGAAACAGGTCAAAAGCTTTAAGTTCCTCGGGGTCAATATCACAATTGACCTGACTTGGTCCAACCAAGCAAAGTCCACTGCCAAGAAGGCCCACCAGCGCCTTTACATCCTGAAAAAGCTAAAGAAATTTGGCCTGTCCCCTAAAACCCTCACTAATTTTTATAGATGCACCGTAGAAAGCATTCTTCTAAGGTGCATCACAACCTGGTATGGAAGTTGTCCTGTCCAAGACCGGAAGAAGCTGCAGAAGATCGTGAACACAGCCCAGCACATCACACAAACCAATCTTCCGTCCTGGACTCCCTTTACACTGCATGCTGTCGGAGCAGTGCTGCCAGGATAATCAAGGAACGACCCACCCAGCCAACACACTTTTTGTCCCTCTTCCCTCCGGGAGAAGGCTCAGGAGCTTGAAGACTCGTATGGCCAGATTTGGGAACAGCTTCTTTCCAACTGTGATAAGACTGCTGAACGGATCCTGACCCAGATCTGGGCCATACCCTCCAAATATCAGGACCTGTCTCTGTTTTTTTTGCACTACCTTACTTCCCCTTTTCTATTTTCTATTTATGATTTATAATTTAAATTTTTAATATTTACTACCGATTTGTATTCCAGGAGCACGAAGTGCAGAATCAAATATTGCTGTATTGATTGTACGCTCTAGTATCAATTGTTTGGTGACAATAAAGTGTAAAGTATACTAACCAATTAAGACAAAGCAACTTCCGACAATCAGAATAAGGCATAGGATAACTACCATCCTACTGTGCCGCCCCAGAATTAAGGATTAGTGCATTACCTATGTGCGGAGCCACTATCGATGGACAAGGTCTTTAAGTGTTTTATACTTATTTATTTGGAGATACAGCATGATATCAGGACTTTCCATCTCAATGAACTCACACCGCCCAATAACCTACTAAACTCCATACATCTTTTGGAATGTGGAAGGAAACCAGAGCCCCCAGAGAAAACCCACGTGTTCATGGGGAGAATGTACAAACTCTTTACAGATAGTGTTGACAGTCAAAATCCTTTCCCCCACTGTCAAAATATCTAAATTCAGAGTATTTGCATTTAAAGTGAAACAGAGTAAGTTCAAAGAAGATTGTGGAATAAGGGTTTTTACATAGAAAGTGAGGGCCTGGAATATGCTGCCAGGAATGAGGGTGGAAGCAAATATGGTAGAGGCACTTAAGAGGCTTTTAGGTACATGAATATTCTGAGAATGAAGGGATATGGACATTAGTTCCAGGGGAACTAATCTAGTTAGGCTTTTAATTACTAGCTCAATTACTTCAGCACAACATTGTGGGCCAACAGGCCATTTTCTGTGCTATACTCTACTGTTCTAGGTTCTAAATGTCAAGTAATAGATAGATGGAATTTTTATTGATCCCGAAGGAGATTACAGTGTCACAGTAGCATTACAAGTGCACAGATATACAAATTTACAAATATTAAAAGAGAAGTAAGAAAGAATAAAAAAATAAGTTATCTCAAACAGTCTAACAGGAGGGCATTGTGGGGCAGGGTCATCACTTCCCTGGTTATAAGACCATAATACATAGGAACAGAATTAGGCTATTTGGCCCATCGAGTCTGCTCCACCATTCAATCACAGTTGATCATTTTCCCCCTCCCAACCTTCTCCCCATAACTTTTGATAACGTGTCCAATCAAGAATGTATCAATCTCTTCCATAAAAACATCCAATGATCTGATCTCTACAGCTGTCTGTGGTAACACATTCCACAAATTTACCATCCTCTGGTGAAAGAAATTTCTCTGCATCTCTGTCTTAAATGGTCACCCCTCTATCCTGAGGCTGTGCCCTCTTGTCCTAGACTCCCCCACAATTGGAAACATCCTTTCCATATCTACTCTGTCTAGGCCTTTGAAAGGTTTCAATGAGATCACCCCTCATCTTTCTGAATTCCAGTGAGTACAGACCCAGAGCCATCAAACGTTCCTCATTTGATAATCTTTTCATTCCTGGAATCATCCTTGTGAACCGCCGCTGGACCCTCTCCAATGCCAGCACATCTTTTCTTAGATGAGGAGCCCAAAACTGTTTACAATACTCAAGGTGAGGCCTCACCAGTGCCCTATAAAGCCTTCAGCCTCAGTATCACATCCCTGCTTTTGTATTCAAGACCCCATGAAATGAATGCTAACATTACATTTGCCTTCCTCACCACCGACTCAACCTACATGTTAACGTTTAGAAAGTTCTGCATAAAGACATCCAAGTCCCTTTGCATCTCAGATTTTTGGATTTTCTCCCCATTTACAAAATAGTCTGCACATTTATTTCTACTACCAAAATGCATGACCATGCATTTTCCAAACATTGTATTTCATTTGCCACTCTCTTCCCGATTCTCCTAATCTGTCTAAGTCCTTCTGTAGCCTACCTGTTTCCTCAACATTATTTGCCCCTCCACCAATCTCCGTATCATCTGCAAACTTGACTATAAAGCTATCTATTCCATCATCTAAATCATTGATATACATCATAAAAAAAAAAAGCAGTCCCAACACCGACCCCTGCGGAACACCACTGGTTACTGGAAGCCAACCAGAAAAGTAACCTTGTATTCCTACTCACTGCCTCGTACAAATCAGCCAATGCTCTAACCATGTTGGTAACTTTACTGTAATACCATTGACTCTTAACTTGGTAAGCAGCCCTATGAGTAGCACCTTGTCAAAGGCCTTCTGAAAGTCCACATATTCACTGCATCCCCTTTAACTCTCCTACTTGTAATCTCCTCAAAAAATTCCAACAAGTTCGTCAGGCAAGATTTTCCCTTGTGGAAACCATGCTGACTTTGTCCAAACTTGTGCTGTGTCACCAAGTACACCATGCCAGAGTCTAATGATTTTTGAAAGATCATTGCTAATGCCTCCACAATCTCCAATGCTACCTCTTTCAGAACCCTATGGTGCAGTTCATCTGGTCCGGGTCATTTATATACCCTTGGGTCTTTCAGCTTTTTGAGCACCTTCTCCCATGTAATAGTAACTGCACTCACTTCTCTTTCTTCACACACTACAACATCTGGCACATTGCTAGTGTCTTCCACAGTGAAGACAGATGCAAAATACTCACTTAGTTCACTTGCCATCTCCTTGTCCCTGTTATTATTTCTCTAGCCTCATTTTCTAGCTGTTCAATGTCAAATCTCATCTCTCTTTTATTTTTACGTACCTGAAAAAGCTTTTATGATCCATTTTGATATTGTTTGTTAGCCTGCTTTCATAGTTCATCTTTTCCCTTCTAATGATTCTTTTAGTTGCTCTCTGTAGGTTTTTAAAAGCTTCCCAATCCTCTACCTCCCCACTAATCTTTGCTTTGTTGTATCCCTCTCTTTTATTTTTACATTAATTTTGACTTCCCTGTCAACCACAAAATTGTATTATTTTTCCATTCAAGTATTTCTTTATTTTTGGAATGCATCTGTCCTGCACCTTCCTCATTTTTCCTGGAAACTCAAGCCATTGCTGTTCTGTTGTCATCCATGCCAGCATCTCCTTTCATTTACCTTGGCCAACACCTCTCTCATCACTGTAATTTCTTTTACTCACTGAAATACTGCTACATCAGACTTTACTTTCTCCCTATCAAATTTCAAGTTGAACTCAATCATATTGTGATTACTAGCTTCTTGGGGCTCTTTTACCTTGAGCTCCCTAGTCACTTCCAGTGCATTACATAACCCCCAATCTAGCATAGGTGATCCCCTAGTAGGCTCAGCAACAAACTGCCCTAAAAAGCCATCTCATAGGCATTCAACCAACTCACTCCCTTGAGATCCATTACCAATCTGATTTTTCCAATTGACCTGCAGTTTTAAATCTCCCATGACTGTAGGTCAACTTATAATAAAGCCTAATGGCCAAGGGTAAGAATGACCCCATATAGTGCTCTTTGGAGCAGCTAAGGTGAGAGGGGAATGTTTAAAAGAGGGGTACAGGACAGGCTATTTCTTAAAAAAAACTGTGGTTAGTGGGTGCCTGAAACAGGCTGCTGGGGAAGTAGTGGAAACAGATACAAAAGTGGCATTTAAGAAGCAGTTGGATGTATAAATATGCGACAAATATATATACATCATGTACAGGCAGAAGATAATTAGTTTAATTACGCATTATATTTCACACAGACTCTGTGGGCTGAGGGACCTGTTCCTTGTTTTATGTTCTTTTCTTTACTTAACATTTTAAAGGCTTAATGTATTATGGTTTATTGGTAGATACCGGTTTTGGGAAATGGGTGGGAATAAGGTATTATTGACTTTAGAGGGAGAGAAAATGGTGAGGAATATGGACTGAGATATGGGGTGGGGGGGGTGTCAACAGTGTAAAAGCTGACATTCACCAAAGTCAAATGCCCCTTGAAGTTTGTTGCCAGGAAGTTATGGAAGGGTAGTTTGATGGGTGCCTATGGTTTCTACACACTCAAATATTAAGGTTAAAACACGAAGGACGAAGGCACTGTAGTCCGGATGCAGGACCATTAATATGGTAACCAAAAGTCTCAGTTTCAAGATGGCAATTTGTAAAATTAGATTCAATTAGAGAAATAAAGTAATTAAACAGAATTAGAATTGATAAAAATACTTTACTATGAAATGTCTTGACATTCAGTAAAAGCACAACTACCTCACTGCAGTCCCCTAGAGAAGGAAATCTGCTACTCATACCTGCCTGAACAAGAACCTGGACCCACTGCAATTTGCCTATCATCATAATAGGTCTACAGCAGGTACAATCTCACTGGCTTTCCATTCATCTTTGGATCACCTGAACAATAGCTGTACCTACATCAGACTACTGTTTATTGATTACAGTTCATCATACCCTCAGTTCCAATCAACAAGGTTCTAAACCTGAACCTCTGTATCTCCATCTGCAACTGGATCCTCGACTTTCTCACCAGAGTCTGTGTGGATCGGAAATAACATCTCCACCTTGCTCATAATCAACACCAGCACACCTCAAGGATGTGTGCTTAGCCTACTGTTCTAATCTCTAAACTCATGATTGTGTGGCTAGAAACAGCTCAAACACCATCTACAAATTTGCCGATGACATGACTTTGTTGGCAGAATTTTATATGGTGACGAGGAGGCGTATAGGAGCAGGATAAATCAGCTGATTGTGTGGTGCCTCAGTAACAACCTTGCACTGAACACCAGTAAGACCAAGGAATTGACTGTGGGCTTCAGGAAGGGGAAGTTGAAGGAACACAGACCAGTCCTCATCGATAGATCAGAAGTGGAAAGAGTGAGCAGTTTCAAGTCCTGAGTGTCAACTTCTCTGAAGGTCTATCCTGGGTCCAACATGTTGTTGCAATTTTAAAAAAGGCAGGACAGCAGCTATAGTATATTTAATTAGGAGTTGAGGAGAATTGGTATGTCAAAGACACTTGCAAATTTCTACAGATGTACAATGGAAAGCATTCTGACTGGCTGCTCACTGTCTGGTATGGAGGGGTCACTGCACAGGAACAGAAAAAGCTGCAGGAAGTTGAAAGCTCTGCCAGCTCCTTCATGGGCACTAGCCTACCTAGCATCCAGGACACCTTCAAAAGGTAAACACAAAATAATCTGCAGATGCTGTAAAAGATCAAAGCAACACTTTCGGTGCACTGGATGAACTCAGCAGGTCGGGTAGCATCAGTCAGAAATGATGAGTCGACGTTTCGGGCCGGAACCCTTCATCAGGACTGAAGAATGAAAGATGGGGAAGGATTTGAAGAATGCTTGTAGCGTCAGTCGATAGACCAGTAATTTGAAAGACAAAGGGGTGAGGGAGGGGAAGCATTGACGTCATAGCCCTGAAGACAATGGATGGTAGAAGAAGGAGGCGGAACCATGAGGGAGCTGGGGGAGGGGTAGAGTAAAATAGGGGTAGAGGAAGGGAGGGGGAGGGAATTACTGGATGTTGGAGAATTCTATGTTCATACCAAGGGGCTGGAGACTACCTAGATGGTATATGAGGTGTTGCTCTTCCAACCTGAGTTTAACCTCATCATGGCAGTAGAGGAGGCCATGTATGGACATATCTGAATGGGAATGGGAAGCAGAGTTAAAGTGGGTGGCTACCGGGAGATCTTGTTTGTTGTGGCGGACAGAGTGGAGGTGCTCGACAAAGCGGTCCCCCAATCTGCGTCGGGTTTCACCGATGTAGAGGAGGCCGCACCGGGAGCACCGGATGCAATAGATGACCCCAACAGACTCACAAGTGAAGTGTTGTCTCACCTGGAAGGACTGTTTGGGGCCCTGAATAGTTGCAAGAGATGATGTGTAGGGACAGGTGTAGAACTTGCACTTACAGGGATAAGTGCCGGGTGGGAGATCAGTGGGGATGGACGTGTGGATAAGGGAGTCACGGAGGGACCGATCCCTGCGGAAAGCGGAGAGGGAAAGATGTGCTTAGTGGTGGGGTCCTGTTGAAGGTGGCGGAAGTTGCGGAGGATAATGTGCTGGATCCAGAGGCTGGTGGGGTGGTAGGTAAGGACAAGGGGAACTCTGTCCCTGTTGTGGTTGTGGGAGGATGGGGTGAGGGCCGAAGTGCGGGAAATGGAGGAGATGCGGGTGAGGGCATCATCGATGACGGTAGAGGGATACCATGATCCTTAAAGAAAGAGGACATTTGAGATGTCCTGGAACGGAAAGCCTCATCCTCAGAGCAGATGTGGCGGAGAGTCAGTTATGAGAGTCGGTGGGCTTGTAGAAGATGTCAGTGGATAGTCTGTTTCCAGAGATGGAGACCGAGACATCGAGAAAGGGGAGAGAAGTGTCCGAGATAGAGTAAGTGAATTTGAGGGCTGGGTGGAAGTTTGAGGCCACTGACTCTCATAACTACCTCGACTATACTTCTTCCCAGCCCGCCACATGCAAAAATGCCATTCCCTATTCCCAGTTCCTAGTTCCTCCGTCTCCGCCGCATCTGCCACCTTCAACAGGACCCCACCACTAAGCACATCTTTCCCTCTCCACCCCTCTCCGCTTTCTGCAGGGATTGGTCCCTCCGTGACTCCCTTACCCACACGTCCATCCCCACTGATCTCCCACCCGGCACCTATCCCTGTAAGCGTAAGTGCTACACCTGTCCCTACACCTCATCTCTTGCAACCATTCAGGGCCCCAAACAGTCCTTCCAGGTGAGACAACACTTCACTTGTGAATATGTTGGGGTCATCTATTGCATCCGGTGCTCCCGGTGCGGCCTCCTCTACATCGGTGAAACCCGACGCAGATTGGGGGACCGCTTCGTCGAGCACCTCCACTCTGTCCGCCACAACAGACAAGATCTCCCGGTAGCCGCCCACTTTAACTCTGCTTCCCATTCCCATTCAGATATGTCCATACATGGCCTCCTCTACTGCCATGATGAGGTTAAATTCAGACTGGAGGAGCAACACCTCGTATACCGTCTAGGTAGTCTCCAGCCCCTTGGTATGAACATAGAATTCTCCAACTTCCAGTAATTTCCTCCCTCTCCCTTCCTCTACCCCTATTTTACTCTACCCCTCCCCCAGCTCCCTCATGGTTCCGCCTCCTTCTTCTACCATCCATTGTCTTCAGGGATATGACGTCAATGCTTCCCCTCCCCCACCCCTTTGTCTTTCAAATTACTGGTCTATCGACTGACACTACAAGCATTCTTCAAATCTTTCCCCATCTTTCATTCTTCAGTCCTGACGAAGGGTTCCGGCCCGAAACGTCGACTCATCGCTTCTAACTGATGCTGCCCGACCTGCTGAGTTCATCCAGCGTACTGAAAGTGTTGCTTTCACCTTCAAAAGGTGATGCCTCACAGAGACAGCATCCATCATTAAGGACCCCATCACCCAGGGCATGCCCCCTTCTCATTGCTATCATCAAGGAGGAGGTACAAGAGCCTGAAGACATACATTCAACATTTCAGGAACAGCTTCTTCCCCTCTGACATCAGATTTCTGAATGGACAATGAACCCATGAACACCACCTTAGTATTTTTCCCTCTTTTATATAATGTAATTTCTTTTATATATACTTACTGTAATTCATAGTTTTTATTATTATGTATTGCACTATACTGCTGTAACAGATTTCAGTTGGAACAATATGCCAGTGATATTAAACCTGATTCTGATTTTGATTGCTGTAGTTTGTGTGAGATTCTAGTCACATAAAATGAGATTGATGCATAACTCTCTTCTGAAGGGCTCTAGTAAAACCACTTGGTTGTGTCAAACCACTTTCAGGATAAATAGTAATAAATTACATGGTCAGACCTTCCCCGTGATACAAGTAATTTTGCTTCATTTGTAAAAATGGAATTAATTTCTAGGAACCCATCATAGGTATGAGTGCGATCACTCAGGAGAATTGGTACATTTTTTGGAATCTACATGAAAGAAGGGAGCTAGATAGCACAGACATGATGGTGAAATGAAGTAGAATGACTGGATCTTAGACTAAGAAGACTAAATAATCTGGGATATCCCAGACTAAAGAGGCATGGGAACTGGAATAATAGGATGTAGACAAAGTCAGCAGGGCTTGGTTTGCTGGTATTGAGTTGAAGAGTAAAACTTTATGGAAGCAGGCCCTTCAGACCAATTTGTCCATGCTGACCAAAATGCACAGCTAAGCTACACCCATTTGTCCACATCACTCTAAACATTTCTTAACCATGCACCTGTCCAACTACCTTTTAAATGCTATTAATGTACTTGCCTGTATCTCTTCATCGAGTAGCACATTCCTAAGAAGTTTCTCCTAAAGCTGCTTTAAATTTTTTCTCCTCTCACCTTAACCCATACCCTCTAGTTTTTTGATTCCCTTTCCCTGGGAAAGGGAGTTATTAGTGTGGGATACTGGTTATAAGGGTAAAATTTCAGCTGTATGGACAATTGAATAAGGAGCTGGGAACCACTCGGGAGTGAAATATTCCCAGTTCCTTCTCTCACCTTCCCTCTTTACCTGCCCATCACCTCCCTCTGGTGCTCCTCCCCATTCCCTTTCTTCCATGGCCTCTGTCCTCTCCAATCAGACTCCCCCTTCTCCAGCCCTTTATCTCTCTCATCAAGTGACTTCCCAGCTCTTTACTTCACCCCTTCCCCTCTCTTAACACTTATCACCTACTACCTTTTACTTTATCCTCCCACCCCCCACCTTCTTACTCTGACTTCTCATCTTTTTTTTCCAGTCCTGATGAAGGGTCTCAGCCTGAAATGTCAACTGGTTACTCTTTTCCACAGATGCTGCCTGGCCTGCTGAATTCCTCCAGCATTTTGGGTGCGTTGCTTGGATTTCCAGCATCTGCAAATTTTCTCCTGCTAGTATCTGCGTAGGTCTTGCTCTAGTCCAGGCAGCATCCTGTTAAATCTCTGCACCCACTGTAAAGCTTCCACATCCTTCCTATTATAAGGCAACCAGAACTGAATTAGGGATGCAGAATCAGAAAGGATAGCAAATACGGTACTCAAAGTGTTGTATCTAAATTCCTGTGGTATAAGAAATAAGGTGGATGATCTTGTTGCATTATTACAGATTGCCTGATATGATGTTGTAGCCATCACTGAATCGTGGCTGAAGGATGGTTGTAGTTGGGAGCTGAATGTCCAAGGTTACACATTATATCAGAGGGATAGGAAGGTTGGCAGAGGGGGTAGTGTGGCTCTATTGGTAAAGAGTGGAATCAAATCAGTAGAAAGATGTGACATAGGATCAGAAGATGTTGAATCCTTGTGGGTTGAGTTAAGAACCTGCAAGGTTAAAAGGACGTTGCTGGCAGTTATATACAGGCTGGGAGGTGAACCACAGGTTACAACAGGAAATAGAAAAGGCGAGTCAAAAGGGCAATGTTACAGTAGTCATGGGAGATTTTAACATGCAGGTCGATTGGGAAAATCAGGTTGGTAATGGACCTCAAGAGAGTGAGTTTGTTGAATGTCTAAGAGATAGCTTTTTAGAGCAGTTTGTCATTGAGCCTACTAGGGGATCAGCGATACTGGAGGGTGCTATGTAATGAACCAGAAGTAATTTGAGAGCTTAAGGTAAAAGAATCTTTAGGAATCAGTGATCACAATATGATTCAGTTCAACTTGAAATTTGATGGGGAGAAAGTTAAGTCTGATGTAGCAGTATTTCAGTGGAGTAAGGGAAAATTCAGAGATATGAGAGAGGAGTTGGCCAAAGTAAATTGGAAGGAGCTGCTGGCAGGGATGTCTGCAGAACTACAATGGCGTGTGTTTCTGGGGAAAATGAGGAAAGTGCAGGACACATATATTCCAAAAACAAAGAAATACTCGAATGGCAAAACGGTACAACAGTGCTTACAAGTGAGTGTAAAAATAAAAGAGGGGGATACAACAAAGCAAAGATTAGTGGGAAGATAGAGGATTGGGAAGATTTTAAAATCCTACAGAGAGCAACTAAAACATCATTAGAAGGGAAAAGATGAAATATGAAAGCAAGCAAGCAAATAAAATCTAAGTAGATAGTAAAAGTTTTTTCAAGTATGTTAAAAATAAAAGAGAAATAAGAGTGGATATAGGACTGCTAGAAAATGAGACAGCAGAAATAATAATGGGGGACAAGGAGATGAATGATGAACTAAGTTAGTCTGTTCTTGTTCTCTTCTTTTCTGCTTTTATGTTATGTGCTAAATTACAGTGCCTATAAAAAGTATTCAGTCACCTTGGAAATTCTCATTTTTTAATTGTTTTACAACGTTGAATTGCAGTGGATTTAATTTGGCATTTTTGGCACTGATCAACAGAACAGACCCTTTCATGTTAAAGTGAAAACAAATTTCTACAAATTGGGCTAAATTTATTACAGTTATTAAACACACAATAATTGATTGCATAATTACTCACCCCTTTAAGTCAGCATTTAGTACATAACCTTTGACAGCAATTACAGCCTTGAGTCTGTGTGGATCGGTCTCTATTAGTTTTACGCATTTGGACACTGCAATTCTTCCCCATCGTTCTTTACAAAACTGCTCAAGCTCTGTCAAATTGCATGGAGATCATGAACAAGAAGAACATAAGGATATTTAGTGAAATAATAGGTCCCCTTTTTGAACAAAGGGATGGCATTAACTCTCCTCTAGTCTTCTGGTACCTCATGGCTAACAAAGATGCATCGGAGCTCCAGTGGTATTGTCCCTTGCATCCGTTAACGTGCCAGATTATATTCTGTCAACACCCCAGCCCCCAGGGATTTATCCAACCTAATGTTCTTCAATATTTCTAACCCTACCTCCTTTCTGATACGGATGTGCTCCAGATTATCCCTCTGCTCCAGATTACCCCTCTGGTTCCTGAGAACTGCTCTTTTCTTAGCTAACCACTTGCTTCTAATATGCTTATAAAAGCTTTTAATATGCTTCTTAATCCAACTTGTTTCTTCCCTTATTACAAGTAACACACACAAAATGCTGGTAGAACTCAGCAGGCCAGACAGCATCCATAGGAAGAAGCACAGTCAACGTTTCAGGCTGAGACCCTTCGTCAGGACTAACTGAAAGAAGAGATAGTCAGAGACTTAAAAGTGGGAGGGGAAGATCCAAAATGATAGGAGAAGACAGGAGGAGGAGGGATAGAGCTAAGAACTGGGAAGTTGATTGCCAAAAGGGACACAAGGCTGGAGAAGGGAGAGGATCATGGGACGGGTGACCGAGGGAGAAAGAAAGGGAGAGGGGAGCACCAGAGGAAGATGGAGAGCAGGCAAGGCGATATTGTGAGAGGGACAGAGAAAGGAAAAAAAAGGGAAAAAAATAACAAATAAATAAATAAGGGATGGGGTAAGAACGGGAGGAGGGGCATTAACGGAAGTTAGAGAAGTCAATGTTCATGCCATCAGGTTGGAGGCTACCCAGACGGAATATAAGGTGTTGTTCCTCCATCTTGACAGTAGAGGAGGCCATAGATAGACATACATGTTTCCGCCGCCATCCGAAGGTACAGCGTTCCTATGAAACAGTTTGTAAGCCGAAATGTCATAAAGTGAAGAAGTAATTACCATTTATTTATATGGGAAAATTTTGTGAGCGTTCGCAGACCCAAAAATAACCTACCAAATCATGCCAAATAACACATAAAACCTAAAAAAACAGTAACATATTGTAAAAGCCGAAATGATATGATAAATACACAGGCTATATAAAGTAGAAATACTTTCCCACAATCATTACTGAACCGTTCTCCGTAGCAAAAATCTCATGCAAGCGCTCTTGATGGAAAATCTCACGCAAGCACTGTTGGCAAGAACACTCTCTCCAGTAACCTTTAAGCTATGAAGCTGCCAAATCATACCAAATAACACGTAAAAATACACAGCCTCTATAAAGTAGAAATAACGTACGTACAGTGTAGTATCACTTACCCGAATCGGGAAGATAGCTTCCTGAGCACAATGATGATGGTGTGTTAGACTGAGTCGTCGCAGGTTGGGTGGTGCAGTGGCCCGCACCCTCCAGGTTGCCGAGCGATACATTGCCGTGAAGATCGCAGCGATAGCAGGGAGGCACACAGCACATCTTTAAGAAAAAAGCCGAAACCAACATGCTAATTAATTAGGTGCCGCCTAACATGTAATTGTCGGCCCAGATCAGTGCCGATTTCCAATTGCATCGCCTCTGATCTGGGCCAACAATTATGTGTCTGCAGCACCTAATTAATTAGCATGTTTATTTTGGCTTTTTTCTTAAAGATGTGCTGTGCGCCTCCCGGCTGCCGTTGCATTCTCCGCGAATCGGTATCTGTCCGTGGCCTTGGGGTTGGGGTGGTGGGACACTAGGGTGTCATCTCGTCATCGTCTGTTTCCATTAGAGCAGGCACCTCATCTTCTTCTATCTCTGCCCGCCTCGATGTTGAAGGTCGAGGTTCGTCGTCTGCTGTGGCTGATGTGGAAGGCTTGCTTGACTGCTGAGCCTCGCGCATTTTTCTATCACACAGTTCTTTGTAAGGACTCAAACCATCCTGCAAATATCCCCCAAACCGACGTACCCTTTCAAAATTAAAGTCATACTTTATCATTACTCATTCAGTTTCGATTGTTATCCCTTTTTCTTCCAAGTGCATCAGCTCTTCATCTGTCAGTTCTTGGTCATGGGATGCCAAAACCTCTTCAACATCATGTTCATCAGCTTCCAGAAGCCAAACTCACGTTGTCCTTACTTCATTCACCACGATCAAAACGCTTAATTATGTCTAGTTTTACACTAAGTGTAACACCCTTACGAGCTCTTTCAGGCTTTTCCGATACCTTAGAACTCATCTTGCAAACGGCTGCTCACAGGCTCGTGTTTAAGCAATGCCGGCGAGAATGCAGTTCCGCATCCGGGGGAGAGCAGCTGCTCGGGGCGTGCGCTGCCTTTTTTCACGCGCTGATCTTTTATTGTGTGCTGCTTTTTTTTCGTAACAGTGAAAACACCTTCTGAAAGCGAAAACAGGGTACTAATGTAGGTCTTTCGTAACAGTGAGGTTTTGTAAAGCGAACGTTCAAAAAGCGGGGGACTCCTGTATCAGGATGGAAATGGGATGTGGAATTAAAATGTGTGGCCACTAGGAGATCCTGCTTTCTCTGGCGGACAGAGCATAGGTGTTCAGCGAAACGGTCTCTCAGTCTGCGTCGGGTCTCACCAATATATAGAAGGCCGCACCGGGAGCACTGGAGGGAATATATCACATTAGTTTCTCATTAGTTTCTTTCTGAAGTTCTATTTTATATTAAGGAAGTATTTAAAATGGACTTGAGTGCCTTGGTTTTCAGGCAGAGGGTGGTGGGTATAAGGAGCAAGGCACCACTAGAAGTGGCAGAAGTGGGTACAGTAAAGTGTTTAAAAGACATTTGGACAGGTACATGATCAGGAAGATGCCATGGTCAGATTGGGCTGAATGCACTTGTTGCGGTGCTGTACAACTGTATGATTATATCACTTAAAAAGCTCAAAAGAACTTGTTTGATACCAATTCCTGACTCGTGGCAAAGGTGGTGAACTGAGAGCTTGGATACATACATGGAATTATGATGTAGTGGCCATTACAGAGACTTGGCTGGCACTAGGGCAGGAATGGATTCTCAATATTCCTGGATTTCAGAGTTTTAAAAGTGATAGAGATGGGGAGAAAGGGGAGGAGGGGTGGCATCACTGGTGAGGGATACTATTACAGCTACAGAAAGGGTGGGTAATGTAGCAGGATCCTCTTTTGAGTCAGCATGGGTAGAAGTCAGGAACAGGAAGGGAGCAGTTACTATATTGGGAGTATTCTATAGAACCCCTGGTAGCAGCAGAGATACCGAGGAGCAGATTGGGAGGTAGATTTTGGAAAGGTGCAAAAATAACAGGGTTGTTATCATGGGTGACTTTAACTTCCCTAACAACACACACCAAAGTTGCTGGTGAACGCAGCAGGCCAGGCAGCATCTCTAGGAAGAGGTGCAGTCGACGTTTCGGGCCGAGACCCTTCGTCAGGACTAACTGAAAGAAGAGCTAGTAAGAGATTTGAAAGTGGGAGGGGGAGGGGGAGATCCGAAATGATAAGAGAAGACAGGAAGGGGAGGGATGGAGCCAAGAGCTGGACAGTTGATTGGCAAAAGGGATATGACAGGATCATGGGACAGGAGACCCAGGGAGAAAGAGAAGGGGGAGGGGGGTTTAACTTCCCTAATATTGATTGGCACCTGATTAGTTCCAATGGTTTAGATGGGGCAGAGTTTGTTAAGTGTGTCGAGGACGGATTTCTGTCACAGTATGTTGACAGGCCGACTAGGGGGAATGCGATACTAGGTAACGAACCGGGTCAGGTCACAGATCTCTCAGTGGGTGAGCATCTATGGGACAGTGACTACCGCTCCCTGGCCTTTAACAATATCATGGAAAAGGACAGAATCAGAGAGGACAGGAAAAATTTTAATTGGGGAAGGGCAAATTATGAGGCTATAAGGCTAGAACTTGTGGGTGTGAATTGGGATGATGTTTTTTGCAGGGAAATGTACTAAGGACATGTGATCGATGTTTAGGAATCTCTTGCAGGATGTTAGGGATAAATTTGTCCCGGTGAGAAAGGAAAAGAATAGTAGGGTGAAGGGACCATGGGTGACAAGTGAGGTGGAAAATCTAGTCAGGTGGAAGAAGGCAGCATACATGAGGTTCAGGAAGCAAGGAGCAGATGGGTCTATTGAGGAATATAGGGTAGCAAGAAAGGAGCTTAAGAAGGGGCTGAGGAGAGCAAGAAGGGGCATGAGAAGGCCTTGGCGAGTAGGGTAAAGGAAAATCCCAAGGCATTCTTCAATTATGTGAAGAACAAAAGGGTGACAGGAGTGAAAATAGGACCGATTAGAGATAAAGATAGGAAGATGTGCCTGGAGGCTGTGGAGGTGAACGAGGTCCTCAATGAATACTTCTCTTCGGTATTCACCAATGAGAGGGAACTTAATGACAGTGAGGACAATATGAGTGAGGTTGATGTTCTGAAGCATGTTGATATTAAGGGAGAGGAGGTATTGGAGTTGTTAAAATACATTAAGACAGATAAGTCCCTGGGGCCTGATGGAATATTCCCCAGGCTGCTCCATGAGGCGAGGGAAGAGATTGCTGAGCCTCTGGCTAGGATCTTTATGTCCTCCACCTCAGGAATGGTACCGGTGAATTGGAGGGAGGTGAATGTTGTCCCTTCATTCGAAAAAGGTAGTAGGGATAGTCCAGGTAATTATAGACCAGTGAGCCTTACGTCTGTCGTAGGAAAGCTGTTGGAAAAGATTCTTAGAGATAGGATTTATGGGCATTTAGAGAATCATGGTCTGATCAGGGACAGTCAGCATGGCGTTGCAAAGGGCAGATCATGTCTAACAAGCCTGATAGAGTTCTTTGAGGAGGTGACCAGGCATATAGATGAGGGTAGGGCAGTGGATGTAATCTACATGGTTTTTAGTAAGGCATTTGACAAGGTTCCACATGGTAGGCTTATTCAGAAAGTCAGAAGGCATGGGATCCAGGGAAGTTTGGCCGGGTGGATTCAGAATTGGCTTGACTGCAGAAAGCAGAGGGTCATGGTGGAGGGAGTACATTCGGATTGGAGGGTTGTGACTGGTGGTGTCCCACAAGAATCGGTTCTGGGACCTCTACTTTTCATGATTTTTATTAACGACCTGGATGTGGGGGTAGAAGGTTGGGTTGGCAAGTTTGCAGACGACACAAAGGTTGGTGGTGCTGTGGATGGTGTAGAGGATTGTCGGAGATTGCAGAGAGACATTGATAAAATGCAGAAGTGGGCTGAGAAGTGACAGATGGACTTCAACCCGGAGAAGTGTGAGGTGGTACACTTTGGGAGGACAAACTCCAAGGAAGAGTACAAAGTAAATGGCAGGATACTTGGAAGTGTGGAGGAGCAGAGGGATCTGGGGGTACATGTCTACAGATCCCTGAAAGTTGCCTCTCAGTTAAATGGGGTATTTAAGAAAGCTTATGGGGTGTTAGCTTTCGTAAGTCGAGAGATAGAGTTTAAGAGTCGCGGGGTAATGATGGAGTTCTAAAACTCTGGTTAGGCCATACTTGGAGTACTGTGTCCAGTTCTGGTCGCCTCACTATGGGGAAGGATGTGGAAGCATCGGAAAGGGTACAGAGGAGATTTACCAGGATGCTGCCTGGTTTAGAGAGAATGCATTATGATCAGAGATTAAGGGAGCTAGGGCTTTACTGTCTGGAGAGAAGGAGGATGAGAGGAGACATGATAGAGGTATACAAGATATTAAGAAGAATGGATAGAGCAGACAGCCAGCGCCTCTTCCCCAGGGCACCACTGCTCAATACAAGAGGACATGGCTTTAAGGTAAGGGGTGGGAAGTTTAAGTGGGATATTAGAGGAAGGTTTTTTACTCAGAGAGTGGTTGGTGTGTGAAATGCACTGCCTGAGTCAGTGGTGGAGGCAGATACACTAGTGAAATTTAAGAGAGTACTAGACAGGTATATGGAGGAATTTAAGGCCAGGGGTTATATGGGAGGCAGGGTTTAAGGGTCGGCACAACATTGTGGGCCTAAGGGCCTGTACTGTGCTGTACTGTTCTATGTTCTATGTTTCTTTCTTTTTCTTGATCAAATCTTCAATATCGCCTGTTAACCATGGCACCCTTGCAACTCTCAACTATTATTTTCTCCTTTTTAAACACCTTCTGTTTAATGGATGTTGTTTCCCCCTCTAGCAGCTGCAGGTCATGTCTCATAGACTTCCCCAGTTTAGAGCTCTTGTTCGAGTACCAATCTTACCTCTTTTCATGACAACCTTGAAGCTCACCAAACTATGATCACTGTTACCAAAGGGTTCCTCCAAAGACTCTTTAATCACTTGCCCATCCTCATTCCCTCAGATAAGGTCAAATGCAGCCACTTCCCAGAAGGATTCTCTACATTCTGCTTGAGAATGCCCTCTTGGATGCAATTTACAAATTCTTCCCCTCAATATTGGGGATGTTACAATTTCCCACAATGCCAACTTTATTGTTTTTGCAATCTACTACATATCTGTTTTTTCTAATTCCACTGACTATAGCTAGAGTTCCCAACCTTGGGTCCATGGACCCTTGATTAATGGTGGGAGTCCATGGCATAAAAAAGGTTGAGGAGCCCTGGGAGGCCAAACTTACTACACTTTCATTTATTCCTTAGTTCTCCCCAAGCAGTCTCATTGGCCAATCTCTCTAGGATACCCTCCAAGTTCTGCTGTAATACTCTTCCCAATCAGCAGTGTGGACACACAAGTTCAAAATGATGGAAACAAATGTTAGCTTCATTGCTGAGTTACACTTTAAAAAATATACGTAGCAATGGACAAAAAAAAATCAATTAGTAATGCGTCATGGACAGTAAACCAGTGAGTGGATGGCAGGAATGGTACGTAGATCCTGATGAGTGTTTAAACTGGCTTTGGATATCAGTGTAGGAGAACATTTGAAAAATGATACAATCCAGAGTCATATAGCTGGCAGGATAAGTTATTGGAAATTAAGATTATTTTAAAAGGACTAATTTTAAACAAATCCTAAAGGATTTAGACCATAATTTACAGGAGCAGAATTAGGCCATTTCGCCCATTTAGTCTTCTCTATTATTTCATCATTGCTGATACATTTTTCCTCTCAGCCCCAATCTGCTGCTTTCCCCCATATTCCTTCATGCCCTGACCAATCAAGAATCTATCAACCTCTGCCTTAAATATATATATAAAGACTTGGCCTCCACAAATGCCTGAGGTAAAGAATTCAACAGACTCACCACTCTCTGGCTAAAGAAATTCCTCGTCATCTCCATCCTAAAAGAATGCCCTCCTCTTTTGAGGTTGTGTCCTCTGGTCTTAAATACTCCCACCATAGGAAACACCCTCTCCACATCCACTCCATCAAAGTCTTTCATCATTTGATATGTTTTAATCAGGTCATCCCTTATTCTTCTGAATTCTAGTGAATACAGGCCCAAAGCTATCAAATGCTCTACATATGACAAGCCATACAATCCTGGAATCATTTTTGTGAATCTCCTTTGAATCCCCTTCACACATCCTTTTTAAGATAAGGGGCTCAAAACTGCTCACAATACTCCAAATGAGGCCTCACTCGTGCATTATTAAAGTCTCAACATTACACTCTTACTTTAATATTTTATTCCTCTAACATCACATTTGTCTTCCTCACCACAGGCTCAATCTGCAAATTAACCTTAGGGAATCAAGCACAAGGATGACCCAGTCCCTCTGCACCTCTGTTTTTGTATTTTCTCCCCATTTAGAAAATAGCCGACCCTTTCATTTCTTCTACCAAAGTACATGACCATGCACTTCCCAACACTGTATTCCATCTACCACTTCCTTGCCCATTCTCATAAATATCTGTCCTTCTGTAGCCATCCTACTTCCTCAAAACTACCTGTCCCTCTACCTATCTTAGTATCATCAGTAAACTTCACAACAAAGCCAGCAATTCCATCATCCAAATCACTGACATATAACATAAAAATAATCGGTCCCAACACAGGCCTCGATGGAACACCACGAGTCATCAGCAGCCAGTCAGCGAAGGCTCCCTTTATTACCATTCTTTGCCTGCTGCCAATTATGGGCTCATAGCTTGTTAAGCAGCATCATGTGTGGCATTTTGTCAAAGATCTTCTGAAAATCCAAGTACACAACATCAACTTTGTCTATCTTGCTTGTTATTCCTTCAAAAAATTCCACCAGATTTGCCAAGCAAGAGTTTTTTCTTGAGAAAACCATGCTGACTTTAGCCTACTTTGTCATGTGCCTCCAAGTACACTAAGACCTCACCTTAATAATCGACTCCAACATCTTTCCAAACACTGAGGTCAGACTAACTGGCCTCTAATTTCCTTTCTTCTGCCTCTCTCCCTTCTTAAAGAGTGAAGTAACATTTGCAATTTTCCACTCTTCCAGAACCATTTCAGAATGTAGTGATTCTTGAAAGATCATTACAAAAGCCTCCATAATCTCTTCAACCACTTATTTCAGAACACTGGGGTGTTCACTAGGTAACTTACCTACCTTAAGACCTTTCAGTTTCCCTGGAATCTTCTCCCTAGTAATGATAACTTCACACACTTCATGACCCCTGACACCTGGAACTTCCATCATACTGTTAGTGTCTTCCACAGTGAAAATACTTCTTCAGTTCATCTGCCATTTCCTTGTCC
The DNA here is from genome assembly GCF_963921235.1 of Mobula hypostoma. Lineage (NCBI taxonomy): Eukaryota > Metazoa > Chordata > Chondrichthyes > Myliobatiformes > Myliobatidae > Mobula > Mobula hypostoma. The sequence goes on from NC_086109.1 coordinate 53,211,974, forward strand.
CCCATTACTACCACTCCAGTATCATTTTCCAGCAGTCCAATATCCATTCTGGCCTTTCTTTTACACTTTATGTATCTGAAGAAACTTTTGGTATCCTTTTTAATACTATTCGTGAGCTTACTTTCGTATACCTTCTTTAGCTTCTTAATGACGTTTCTAGTTGACTTCTGTTGATTTTTAAAAGCTTCCCAATTTTTGCTCTATTATATGTCCTTTCTTTGGCTTTTATGTTGGCTTTGATTTCTCTTGTTGGCCACGATTGTGCCATCTTGCCTTTAGAATACTTCTTCCTGTTTGGGATGTATCTATAGTATACTGTGCCTTCCGAATTGCTTCCAGGAAATCCAGACATTGCTGCTCTGCTGTCATTCCTGCCAGTGTTCTTTTCCAATCAATTCTGGCCAATTCCTATCTCATGCCTCTGCAATTCCCTTACTGGTACATCTGGCTTTAGCTTTTCTTTCTCAAATTTTAGGATGAATTCAATCATATTATGATCATATCCCCAAAGGGTTCTTTTACCTTAAGCTCTGTAATCAATCCCATTTCATTGCAAACACCCAATCCACAATAACTGATCCCTTTGTGGGCTCAATCACGAGCTGCTTTAAAAAGCCATCTTGTAGGCATTCTAGAAATTTCCCCTTGTTGAATCCAGCGCCAACCTGATTTTCCTAATGTACCTGCATATTGAAATCCCCATCACCATTGAAACATTGCCCTTGTGGATAGCATTTTCTATCTTCCGTTGTAATTTGTAGACCACATCCTTACTACTGTTTGGTGGTTTGTAAACAACTCCAATAAGGGTCTTTTTACCCTTCAGTTCTTTAACTTTATCCACAATGATTCAAAACTTTCGCACCCTATCTCACCTCTTTCTAATGATCTTATTTCATTTTTTGCCAAATTCATTTAAATGCTAGAACAACTCTAGACAACATGCCAGCAAAGATATTGCACCCTCTTAGGTTCATGTGTAACCTGTCCCTTTTGTACAGGTTGTACCTTGCCCAAAAGAGATCCTAATGATCCATAAAACCAAACCCTTGCCACCTACACCAGTTCTTCAGCCAAGCATTCACTTGCCAAATCATCTTATTCTTACCCTCACTAGCACTGGGGAGGCAACAGACCATCCAGATTTAGAGCCTTACCAATTGACACAAGTGGATGTCATACTAGAATGTCTCTAAAGTCAGAGGTTGTAATTAGGAAGGGCTAATAATTTGTTACAATATAAGGATGCTTGTGCTGTGACAAATCACTAAGACTGAATGGCTTTCAACAAAGACAAATAAGTGATACACAAAATACATTTCAATGTAGTAGAATTACAGAATAGCAAAGACAACTATCATAAGTTGTTAAGGGAAACGAAAGCTGTGATTATACTGTATCTGCTTCATGGATGATTAGAAAAAGGGAAGCTATTTGTTCTAATAGAAAGAAAATACTAGTTGTGCTGAGTTTCAGAGAACTAACATGGATAATGTTTAGCCAATAGGTCTTCCAGGATGTATGGGAAAGATCTTTGTTAATATTAAAATAGATAAGGTATCATTTCAGGATTAAAAAAATCTTAAAATAGATTGGACTGATAGCTGAGATAACAACCACTTGAGGGTCCTAGTAGACTGGTACAGGAACAACGCAATCCCTCCACTCATCCTTTAATAGTTGACCTGAGTCAGGGGCTGTGTCTGCTGTGTCTGTGTCACCATTTTTAAAATGGAGTATACTAAGTACTGTGGGTACATTTGATTTATTAAAGCTATGTGGACATCACTGGCAAAGTCAGCCTTTATTATCCATCCCTAACTGCCCCCAGGGGAGTGACTGGCTTGGTTGTTTCAGAGTGAGGAGTCAACTATATTGTTGGGTCTAGACTCACATCTGCAGCAACCAGGATGACACATTCCCTGGAGCACATTGGTGAAATCAATAGGTTTTATAGCAACCTAAGCTAGGTGCAATTCAGCAGACAGACAGTATCTTTGGAGGCAAGTCCTTTCGGATCAAGTCCTTTAATTGAACTAATATGAAGAGAGGAGATAGTCAGTACAAAAGGGGAAGGGAAGGGTTGGAGAAAAAAACTGATGGGTGATAGGTGGATCCAGGCGATGAGGGGAGGGTGATAAGCAGATGAGAGAGTGGAACCAGAAGTAGAATTGAGTCGGAAGTGATAGGTAAAAGTGACAAAGGACTGAAGATAATGAAACCTGATGGGACAGGAGCATAGGATCAAGGGGAGGAGGTAGGGAGAGTAAATGGGAGCATTGAGGGAGGGGAACCAATGATAGGAGGGTGATGCCAGGTGGACAGGTTTGGTGAGTTAAAATAGATTGGGCAATAAGGGTCAGGCTGAGAGAGAAAAGAGAAAGGGGCAGAGTAAGAGCCATGATGGGAAGTTGAAGAATTAAATATTTATGTCACCAGATTATAGATTACCAGGGTGGGATCTGAATTGCTGTTGCTCTAGTTTGCATTCAGCTTTAATTTAGCATTGGAGAAAGCCAAGGACAGACATGTCAATGTGGGAGGAAAATTAAAATGGCTGGCAACCAGGAGATCCATATGGTCACAGTGGATGGAGCATAGATGCTCAGCAAAGTGGTTGTCCAGCTTGAGTCCAGTTTTACCAATGTGCTGTAGAGGGGGCCACAAATGCAGTTGATAATGCTGATGAATTTCCATGTGAAGGATTTTAGTCCAGATTAAGCTGCTGAACCTGAAATATTGACTGTCCATTACTTTCGTGGATGCTGCCTGTCCAAATGAGTCCTTCCAAAGTTTGTTGCTCCAGATACCAGCATCTGCAGCCTTTTGTGTCTCCAATGTTCCTGTAGTTTACTCTTATTCCAGATTAATCTAGTTGCTTCATTTTGCATTCCCCAATTACCATGGGGGACTCAAACTCCTTACCCTGAATCTCCAGTCAAGATCTTCAGATCTTGTGCTAGTGAGTTAACCTCCGCACTTGTACAAATAGAAGAGATATTAGAGGTGTTTTTTTTTGAATGGAGAAAGCTTCTAGTAAAAGACAACATGGTAGATGTTGTCTACTTGGAGTTTCAGACATTCTTCAAAAAGTTATCTTACAAGAATCTTGTAGAATTACAGTTCATTTGCAAGATTTGGAATTGGTTGAAGACTTTTCAAAATTGGTTTTGAATGGCTATAGAATTTTTTTACTGACCATTTGGGATTTTGTTATTTACTGTTTTCTACAAATGACATAAATGTAGGTATTGAGTGTGGTTTTATGGAATTAAGTCTCTGTTTGGCAAATAATATTTAATGTAGAATGTTGTAGTATTACGTATGTTGCAGCATTGATTATTATGCATAAACTTAACAGGGAACAGAAATGAAGTCAGTTTTAAAACAGCGCTTCCAAGTGAAGACTAATGATCAATGTCATGTAGCCATAATGAATGAGTAATTTGTAAAAACTACGTTTTTTTCCTTCACTGGCAAATGTGTGGACAACCTTGCATTGGAGTGATTATTATGGCTTAGAAGACAGAGGAGAAAAATTAAGGCTATTCGACTCATTGAGTCTGCTCTACACTTCATTGTGGCTGATTTTTTATCCCTCTCAATCTCATTCTCCTGCTTTCTTCCCATAACATTTGACACCCTGACTTATCAGGAACTTATCGACCTCTGATTAATGATGTTCTTTCCAGGCTATACATGTTTTTGACACATTGGGAGAACACAGTGGGTCAAGCAGCATGTGTGGAGACTTAAAATGCAAGTCAATGACTCGGTTAGTGCACTGCATCAGGATTGAGAAGGAAGCAAAGAGACTGCCAGTGCGCAGCAATATGAAGGCTAGATGAGATAGGGGCTGGTAGGAGATAGCTAGGCACTGATGTAGAGGGGATGGAAGGGATGAACAAAAGTGAAGTAAACTAGGTGGACAGGAGAACACCAGAAGTGTGTTGCTTGAAATGGAAACCCGCATTCATACCATTGGGGTGTGAGCTACCCAAGCAGAATGTGAACCAGATGGTATAAACATAAAACTTTCCAAGTTCTGGTAACCCACTCCCCAGAGCTCTCACCATACACACGCTCACCTGTAAACCTAGTTTTCTTCTCCCTTTGTTTACCCTTCCTATCACCTACCAGCCTCTATTTCACATCTATAATGCAATACACCACCGCAAGAGGTTCAGATAAGTCAGAATATGTTTGGTGCAAAACTGTTTTTTTAAATAAGTATCCAGAAAATCCAACTGTAGGATGGGCTATACTGAACCTGGTGTTTGGAAGTGAACCTGGACAGGTGACTGACCTTTCAGTGGGTGAACAGATAGAGAACAGTGAACATAACTCCTTAAACTTTAAGAAAGCTGTAGTTAAGGAGAAGTATGGACTTTATGGGGGAGTATTCAACTGGAGCAGAGCAAACTATGAGATTATTAAGCAGGAACTAGGATTGGGAACCACTTGGGAAATTAACTTCTGATATATGGAAGGTGTTTAAGGACAGACTGCACAGAGTACAGGACTGGTATGCTTTAGTAAGAAGGTAGGATAAGGATAGCAAGGTAAGGCAACCTTAAATGATGAGAAAGATAGTGAATTTAGTTAAGAAGAAAAAGGAAATGTATGTAAGGTTTAGGAAGCTGAATTCGAATATCCTTTGAGGATTATAAAGGAGCTAGAAAAGAACTCAAGAAAGGAATTAGGAAATCAAGGAGAGGCCTTAAAAAGTCCTTGGCAAGTTGGGTTAAAGACAATCCCAGGTCATTCTATCCATACGTCAAAAGCAAATGATAACTGCGAAAAGGAAACATATTCTTGGATGTGGAGGATATGGGAGGGGTTCTAGGTGAGTACATTGCATCAATATTTACCAAGTGGAAGATGTGGAGGAGAGTAAGATCAGTGTGAAGTATGCAAATACACAAGGGCATTTTCAGTTAAGAAGGTAGTGTTGGGTCACTTGAAAAATGTTAATGTGGATAAGTCCCCAGAGTCTGATAGGATGTACCACAGGTTATTGAGAGAAACAAGAGATGAGTTTACTGGGGTCTTTGACCAAGATCTTCACATTCTCCTCAGTCAGTTTCTTGGAGGACTGGCAAGTAACCAATGTTGTTCTGTCCAAGGGAAATAATTCTGGAAGCTATCGACTGGTGAGTGTCACATTGGGAGACTATTGGAGAGGATTGTTAGGGATAAGTATTTTGTGCAATTGGAAAACCATGGCATAATTGGGGATAGTCAGCATGGCTTTGTGCAGGGCAGGTAATGTCATACTAACATTTTGAGAATGTGACAAAGGTGATTGATGAAGGTAGAGCTGTGGATGTTGTCTCTGTAGATTTTACTAACGTGCTTGATGAGGTCCCTCATGGTAGGCTCAACCAGAAGTTTCGAAGGGAACAATGGTGACTTGGCCATTTGGATTCAGAATTGGCTAGCTCTTTAGAAGACGGAGGGTAGTGGCCAATATGATTTATTATAAGAAAGCAATATGAATATAAGCTGTTGCCCTTGATGCAATTATCTGCTGTCTGCTAATTGTAGAACCTGACACCTTTTCCTATTTAAAAAGCTCTTGACTTTATCCACCCTCCTAATTTATTTGAAAAACCGGCCAATGATATGCTCTACAGTAAATTACATTATTGCTGCACATTTTTACCTCAAGTTGTCATATACTTAGAGAACTTCCAGCACACATCAGTATGATGGTAATGTGCATTTTCCTAAGCGTATGAGAATAATTTTGAGCTTGTTTTTCCACATAACTTCAAAATACGTTGCAATGCATGTTGTAGAACTTCAGAGAGGTAGTGTTCAGCTGGAAAAGTAACTGCTCTATTGTGGTTGAAAAGGCTAGGAAAATACAGATGTACTCAAAAGATTCACTGTCCTGCACTAAATCCTTCCTGATCCAGCTTCAGGTTTCTGCTTGTCCCAAATTCCCACTGCTCGGTTGCTTGTCATAATAATCAGGGTATTTACTTTCCCATCCTCTTGGTCTTCCCACCAATATTAAAATTCCTTAGCCCATTTATTCTTCAACACAATTTGGATAATTTCCTTTTCCATCTATCAGCTCCCACCTTCTCACTTTGTCCCCCTCCCCCACTCACCTGCCTTTCCCCACAACGAGCTTCACCTGTCAGCTTCCATCTTGTTTTCTCTCTTTTCCCCCACTTTATTATTCTGACTTCTTGACCCTTCCTGTCCGGTCCTGTAAAAGGTCTCGGCTTGAAATGTTGATTGTTTATTCCCCTCCGTAGATGCTGCCTGACCTGCAGAGCTCCTCTAGCACTTTGTATGTTGATCTGGATTTCCAGCATCTGTAGAATCTTTTGTGTTTATGATTTGTGCTAAGTATCTCTGAGGTATATTTACCCTGAAGAAGTTTAAACCTATTCTTCAATGAGAGTTCAATGAGAGTTCAATGAGACCCATTCTCACAGCTCCCCCTCTGTGGTCTCTGCTACTCTCAGACTTTTCAACCATGTGCTTGCCAAACTCACTACCACAGCCACATATCTTTCCAATAAGTTGTGTCCGCCACCATCTTGTTCCACATGGCTTTCAGCTCTGTTTCCACTCCTCACAGTTTAGGTAGTGATGATCCCGGATATCTGTGTTTAATTATTTCACCTTCGGATTCTACATGCCACCCTCTCTTCCATGTGGAGATACCTGCAGGCCCTGTCTCTTTCTCTGCATGGCTCCAGGTATAACTCTCCACTACCTGCCATGAACCTCTATTTCATTCTCCACCGGATCCATGCCTTCAGCCACTGTTTTTCCCTCGCTTCCAGTAGATCGCTGTCTCCAGACCAAGGCACCTGCTGCCTCTCGCTCAGACCTCAACTTCCTGCAGGCTGCGGACCATGCCACCTCCAGCTTCAGCTTAGACCTTGGTCTGGACCACCTCCAGACTGCAGATCCTGCTGCCTCCAGCTCTGGTTGCGACAATGTGGGCTTCCTCCAGACTGTAAATCTTGCCGTCTCCAGCCCAAACCTCCGCTGTCTGACTTCACCAACTCCCCGCCCTCCTCTAACCTTAGCTCTAATCCCTGCTGTGTCTTCACCATCATTTCCGATCTGAAGTGGAACATTTTGTCCTCAGCAAGGACTTTACCTTTATACCACTATGCTGCACCTCAGTAAGTTCCATAGCCGCCACGATGCGGAGCTGTTCTTCCAACTTTGTCAAACCCAATTTCCTTTTCAAAAAATCCTATTGCCTCTACTCAATTATCGCTTGACTTACTAAATGTCCTGCTGCCGTGAGCAACTCCAAATGTGAAAGACTTGCAGACTTTGCTGTTATGATCCATCATTGAAATCTTCTGCCATATGTGTGAACAGCCAGTTTCCTTTATAAGATACAATGGCAAAGTTTTACTATATACTATAAATTTCAAAAATATAATACTTAGAATTCACAAGTATCAAAAGGAAAATGGTCAGAGTAATCAACTTTAACAATATGTTAATATGTAGGTTTAAGAAGGGCTTTGTATCACTCAAAAAATATGCACAAACAATGGTACATTGTTTAAAGTATAAAACTAATTATTCTTTATTCCTGATGTTCTTATTCAATATAAAAATGACTTTTTTAATATGCTTTGTAACAGAACATGAAAAACATCGATTATGCAAGAGTGCTGATTATATGAATTTGCACTTCAAAGTAAAATGGTTTTACAATGAATATGTGCGAGATCTTCCGGGTTTCAAAGATGCAGTAGCAGAATATTCTTTGTAAGTAATAAAATTTTATTAATTTCTATCATGCAGAAGTTTACCTAAAAGAAACATCATCTTAGAAAAGAGCAGTAATCTGATGTATTTAAATGTTCAATCTAAATTATTTAAATATTAATTTTAAAGCATATTGTTATGGTACAAGAGTTTTTAAAGTGTTGGAATTAAGTTTGCACTTAAATTAAACCTCCATTTATCTGAGGTAGCAATTCTGGAAAAACAGCGTGAAATTTGAATAGCTCTTCACCAGCCCATTTTGGTTTTCCCTTCTGATTTACTGTCTTCCATTTTGAGCTAGAACTGATACTTCCTGAGGTGCCCAACTGCAACCTGATCAGGCAGGTGAACTTACAACTACACACGTTCTATGTGTGGCTGGTTGTTTAAACCTGAAGTTTAGAAAGATCTAGACCTAGAGCCTGTGAAACCTTCACATCTCTAATCCTGTCTATGCCACAATATATGGCTTATTTTCCAATGAAAGTTGAGCATTATGCAAATGTTTTACTTATTGCTATGATCTCATTATGTGGGTGGTTTAAACTGTTTTTGCTTCTCTTTGTCCAATCAATGAGTCTGGAAATATGGACTATATTGCTGACCAAAATATTCTGAGAAGTGGGAGCACTGAAGTAATTTAATTTACCTGACGGTATTTTGCTTTTTTGAATGGCAAAGATTCTAGGGTCTCAGTGAGCTGAAGTTCCTGTGTCCATGATGTACAACTTAATTGAGAGGACTGGTGTGTCATGTACCGTTAGCTGGAGGACTAATGTTAGACAGGTGTTGGCTTGTAGGTGGGAGTACAAAACAAGGACAGAATACACAGAGTTGTATTTCCCATTGTTGGTTATGGGGTAGTTTTTGCTAAAATTATCCTGACCGCATTGGAGGCATCACAGATGGTTCCAGTGGAACAATGTTTAAAATAAAATTAAAAGCAATAGAAGGCTGTGGAGGCCAAGTTATTGGCTATATTTAAAGTGGAGGTTGATAGGTCCTTCATTAGTAAAAGCATCAAATGTTATGGGGAGAAAGCAGGAGAATGGGGTTGAGAGGGAAAATAAATCAGCCGTGATTGGATGTCGGAGTGGGTTTGTTCCAATGACTTATGGTTTGAAGACTTGGTTTATTAGAATCAGATTTAATATCACTGGCATTTATCATGAAATTTGTTAATTTTATGGCAGCATTACAACGAAATACATGATAAATAGATATAGAGAAAAATGAGATACATTACATGTATATATATCTATTAAATAGTTAAGCTAAATTAAGTAGTACAAAAATCAGAAATAAAGAAGTAGAGAAGTAGTGTTCATAGGTTCAATGTCCATTTAGAAAGGCACTTGAAGTTGCTTGACTCTTCACTTCTGATCACCTTGTAACGATTGGTTTGTGTTCCCTCATCTTACCCTTCCTGAAGTCCACAATCTGCTGTTTGGTCTTGCTGATGTTGAGCGCAAAGTTGTTGCCGTGACACCACTCAGCTAACTGAACTGGTATATTATTATTATGATTATGAGGACACGCAGTCCCCTTTTATTGTCATTTAGTAATGCATGGATTAAGAAATGATACAATGTTTTTCCGGAATGATATCACGAGAACACATGACAAACCGACTTTAAAACTAACAAAAACCACATAATTATAACATATAGTTACAACAGTGCAAAGCAATACCATAATTTGATAAGAACAGACCATGACATAGTAAAAGTCTCAAAGTCTCTTGAAAGTCCCATCATCTCACGCAGACGGTAAACCTCCAGCGCTGCCAACTTGCCGATGCAGCATCCTGGAAGCACCCGACCACAGTCTGACTCCGAGCCTGTCCGAAAACTCCGAGCCCCCGACCAGCTCTTTGACACCGAGCACCATCTCTGCCGAGTGCTTCGACCCCGGCCCCGGCAACAGGCGATAGGCGAAGCCGAGGATTTGGGGCCTTCGTTTCCGGAGATTCTCGATCGCACAGTCGCAGTGGCAGCAAAGCAGGCATTTCAGGAGTTACTCCAGATGTTCCTCTGCGCTTCTCACAGTTGTCTCCATCAAATCCAGATTGTGCACGGCCCCCTAGTTACACATAATCGATATTCATTCGGAATGGCCGCGCGCGCTGCATCACGCCACCATCTTCTCCTCCCTCCTGTATTCTCCTATCTCCTACCTCCCTCCTATTTTGCTCCTGTATGCCCTTTTGTCACCATCTGAACTTCTGCCAACAATGGTTGTATCATCAGCAAATTGATAGATGGTATTTGAGCTATGTATAGCCACACATTCGTGGCTGTACATAGAGTAGAGCAATGGGTGAAGCACGCATCCCCATATAGCGCCAGTGTGACTGTCAGGGAGGTGCAGGTGGAGATGTTATTTCCAATCCACACAGATTGTAGTCTTCCAGTTAGGAAGTCCAGTTACAGTCTTCAATCATAGGTGGAAGAAATTTGCTAAAAGCTTACATGCTGAAGTGTTAGGCTCCTACTGACACTAATGAAGTGCCCTTCAGGTATTGAGGTACTTCCTGTTCAGCCCTCCTTGCATTACCAATACTTGCCCTGACCAGACTCATGACTTTAATGAAATTTTCTGTGACTGTGAAGCAGTACTTTGTGAAGCTATTGCCTACTTCAATGAGGGACATAGTGGCTGAATGTCAAGGGTTAATGTTACTTCAACTCAATTTACTTCCTCATAAAGAAGATCATTTATCTCAGAGATTGATTTTTAAACCAACTGAGTTGAGAGTAAGATGAATGAACACTCATTGGTGCGGGAGGTACACATAAAGGCCATATATGTGATAAGTTCACAGATGCATTTTACCTGCAGTCATCATGTTAGTTTAACTAAAATATTTGAAAGAGAAAAAAAGGAGCATTTACTCTTTGATGAACAAATGCAGGCAGCGATTCAGGATCTGATACATTTCACGATACTTTGTTGTGTTATTGCACCTGTTACACTCTTGTATCCTTTAATACAATTTCCACAAACAACCACTTGCATAACAGAAATCTGATTTTGTTGTGCAAACAAAATGTGGTTAAAACTTTCTTAACTGTAACTAAAGATTGATCTTAATGTGGAAGAAGACTTGCTCACATAATCATTTACATTTCAAAGTTGCAAGAATCATTAAATAATTTTCAGCATCTATATCATAGCAATAAGGAATCTGACACTTATGGTTTATATCATGACTTTGGTAACAATCAGATTTTTCTGTAGCCTAGAATCAGCCTGGTACAGTTCCAGTCAGTCCAGTACCAATCCATTTCAATGGTCAGCCTCATTTGTTCCTTTATATAATAATAGGACTGAGCAGCACAGAATGAGGCCATTCAAAGTACTATGCTCTGAGTCTTCGAGAGTTAGAGAGTCATATAGCACAGGGTAAGCCCTTTGCTCCACCACACCCATGCCAAAGATTTTGCTTGTCCTAGTTCTGTGGAAGAGCTATATATTTGTCCTAGATGTAGAGGCAAAACAAGAGGAAAATCAGAGGGAAAGCAAAGAGGGAAGGATGGTTGTTCGAGCAAAGGATAAGATGACCAAGTGACACCTTTCTCTCAGACAGGCAGATACAGCAAGAGGTTCAGTTTAAGAATCTCTGAAAAGACCTGGATATGCCATGCAAATTTCCTTGTAAATACAAATTCCACATAGCTTGGCTCTGTGCACGAGACAACCTCACATCTGGAACCCTATTGCGCACTGTACCTTTAAATAAAATAAGTAGAAAATAAATCTCTAGAAGTTTTACTGTGGCATTTTTAATTACTTTGCCTACCCCTGATATCTCTCAATATTTACTTTAAATGTGGCTAGATGTCCTATAGTATCACAAACATCCTGAGAACAAAACAGCACTGGTTTTAGAGTCACAGTTCCAAGAAGAGTCTTCTGCAGACTCAGTCACCTAGCCTGATATATCAGCATCCCGATGGTGTTTCCTCCAGCCCAACATGGAGCACTGTCTAGGCAGTGGAGGTGGAACCTGCTGGATCCTAGTATCCACCAACCTATTTGGCCTCTCTAGTTGCTTTAGGGCCAGGGTGTATTTTTCCCATCTAAGGTTTACATAGAGGAGGTTACCTTCCCTGTTTGACTTAGGCTCCCACTTCCAATCCATCCTTAAGCATGATTTGCTTCAGACTGTGTAAATTTAATTCATTTTTGGTTTTGAGTACAAATTACCATCTTTCATCTAGATATTCTTAAAATTCTGATTGTTTAAGATCTATACAGTGCCAGGCTAAAGAGCTGAGAAGCAGTCAGAGCGTATAAACAGTCAGCAAGTCATTTCTATAACATTATTTTAACTTTAAATAACTGTTTAAAATTCAAAATATAAGGAGGGAATTTTAAGGCAAAATTTCTAAATTAGCAGATTGATTGGGAAATAATGCAATGTTACATCTAAATTGATAAATGCTATTGAAGATCTGCTGGACTGGAACCACCAAGTCCCAAGCATGCTGATTATCAGAGTTTTGTTGTAGAGAAGAAAAGCTAAATTGGTAGATAAAGCCAAAGCCTAATCGGCATGGTAAGGCATATGGAAGGAATGGAGGGCTAAATTGTAACTATTTTAGTATAAGGAGTCTCACTAATTAGTCAGATGTACTGAGAGCATTGTTTATCACATGGGAAAATGAGATTGTTGTCATCAGAGATATGATAGAAAGAGGACTAGAGTATGCTGTATAACCTCAGTTTTGATGGCGGGGAATGGAAAAGAGGAGATGCCTTTCCAATACTGATTATGAAGTCTTGTGGTCATAAAGGAGAATGTCCTTAAAGACTCTTCCAATGAGGCATTATGTGTAGAGCTCGGAAACAAAAACTGATCGCTTTGAAATGTGTCTATCAAAGATTTCCAGACAGTTATCAGGAGATAGATCAACAGAAATGTGTCAAAATCTCTGAGAGTTGTAAGGATAATTGAGTTATTGTGGTAGGGGAATTCATCTTTCTCAGTATTAAGATTTTTTGCCCAGAGGATGGACGACACTGCTTGATAGAGTGGTGGAAGCAGGGGCTCTCACATATTAGAAGAATCTGGCTAAGGAATTGAATGAGGCATATAATACAAGCCCATGTGCTGGATTTGCAGGTGGTCAAAATGGGCATGGTGAGCCAAAGAGCCAGTTCATGTGTTGTTTAACTCTGAGTATAACAAGTTGGAATGTGTTCACTACCAAACTGTGATGCATGTCCAGAACTGGTGTTACACTTACTTCCCAAGTTGTCCACCACCTTGCACTTAATGTAAATGGATTTCAATTCATCACTGAAGAGTAATTACATAGAAGGCATGTCACAGGCCTTTTAGAAATCATTGTAAAGTAGTATATTAGGTAGTCCTGCAGAGTCTTTGAAAATGTTTTAATAGTTCATTTACCATAATTGTACATTTTGATATTATACTTAATTTTTGATCAGGTGGTTTGAACCTTTTGCCATTGATTGGTTGGATGAAAATGAAGATGTGTCAATGGAATTTCTTCATGCAGCACTTGAAAGGGACAAAAAAGATGGAGCAAGTATCAAAATTATGGAATCATTTTACAATTTATTGTTTCGCTGTCAGCTCCAATGTCAGTTAAAACGGATTATAACCCAACTTTGTAATAATTCTCCTTTCATTTTTCTAATCTAGTTCCAGCAAACGTCAGAGCATGCTCTATTTTCTTGCTCTGTGGTGGATGTCTTCACTCAACTGAATCAAAGTTTTGAAATTATCAAAAAATTAGAATGTCCTAATCCTGAGGCATTGGCACACTTTGTGAGAAGATTCGCTAAGGTATTGTACTGTACTGTGTTAACACATATCAGAGGAAATCTACCCCTATGTTTTCTTCATCCAAAAATATTTGACATGATTAATTTTACTATAATTGTAGAAATCACAAGAAATTGCAAACTGAATCATTACAGAAATTTTATTTTTCATGATGTATTTGATCAACAATTATCTTGACATAAAGCTCAATGGTTTCTGATATGAACCTGGTGGTAATTCTTTTTTATTGCAGACTATCAATAAAGTTCTCCTCCAGTATGCTGCCATTGTCTCCAAAGAATTTAGCTCACACTGTTCTAAAGAAAAGCTGGTAGGTAAACATGTCTTGTGAATCCTTTGCTGTGATATCAATGCTGGTGTTGGAGGCTGACTTATAGCAGCATGATTTTATTATTTAATAGAGGCTGAAAGTGCATTACACACAAGTGGCATAGTGTGAGAATGTCAAACGCCCACCTCTGAGGAAGTCCATGACACGTTAGTTGGTAACATTACTGAGCTCTAAGTTCCTCGGAATGCAGTGCCAAATAAATTTACTGGTGAAAGTATGAAAGTGCTCAATATCTTTTCAAATTGTAAAAATCTTGAGGTGCAAATAATTCAGTTTCAATTTTTAACAAACATTTTGTTTAGTATGTTAATTTTAATGATACAGACACTAAGGTTATTTGGCATGATGCTAAATGTCATCCCACTTTATATGAATTGGAAGGCTATTATTAGCACAGAAGCCAGCACCTTATTAAGGTTTACTTATGAAATAGCTAATACACAGTCAGTAAATTTAACCCTAAAGCACAGAAACATTAACAAACAAAACATTTTAGCTAAGCGGTATAGTTTGCTGTAACATACTTAAGGAGGCAGTTGACTGTTTATCAGCAGGATAATAGAAACAAAGTGACAGAATCTAAAATATTTGCAGGCTTTTTTGAACTGTAGGTTTTTTTAGTTATTGATCTTTGGATTTTAATGTCAAAATTAAAAACACTGCTGTATTAGAAGCCAGGCATTACAGACATTGTTTTACGTGATTATTAAATCTATGGCTCAGAATGCTAGACTAGAAAATCAGGTCATCTGAATAGATAACAGAGAATGTCAACTCCTCTCCCAACACGAGCTCCAACACCACATTTAGAAAATTCTCTCCTGTGCAGTATTCAGTAAAAGTGGTTGAAGAATATTATGTCATGTATAGTGAGTTGTCATTAAGAAACTTTGAGAGCAAAGAGTCTTATTTGGGGTTTGATTTTGAACTTCTAAACTGTGTCATAGTTTGATAATTAACACCAACCTCCTCATTCTCATCCACTTTTGCATTCAGATTTCATTACAATTAGTATCAGAGCAGATTTTTTAATATTTTCAAGCAACCCCCTCATGTAACATGAATTAGTAACATTTGGCAGAATCCCACAAGACATATGGCATGTTGTTTCTGTAGTCTACAGTTATTACATGTGTTAATTAGGATATGTAGATGAAGTAACCATTATCTAGGAGATCTTCAGATATAAATAATGTCACAGCTCTCACTTGAAGCTAGCATTTCTGTATTTTGTGAGCTAAAATATGCACAGTTTCAATCCACCTTTTGCATCTTCGATTCTTTCTTAAACCAAACTTAGATGATCTGTTCCACTTCTACCATAACTCAATGAAACTAACAGAACCTTAATTAGGATGACTTGCATTTTCCCATTTCAGTTAACAAAATCTCAGGATAGTGCAAACAAAAGTTTCTTTAAAACTGATTTTTTTTCCTTTTGGCCTATTCCTCCAAGAAACTCATTCCTCCAAGATGCAGCACAGAGCGTCATAGGAAGTCATTCCTGCCTGTGGCCATCAAACTTTACAACTCCTCCCTTGGAGGGTCAGACACCCTGTGCCGATAGGCTGGTCCTGGACTTATTTCATAATTTACTGGCATAATTTACATATTACTATTTAACTATTTCTGGTTCTATTACTATTTATTATTTATGGTGCAACTGTAATGAAAACCAATTTCCCCCTGGGATCAATAAAGTATGACTATGACTATTATAACAGTCATGTTAGATCATAAACAGTGATAGCTTTCAAAAAGCATTTTGATAGACATAATCCTTCCAGAATAAGCAAACATTAAAAAGCCACACATATGGGAAAGATAAAAATGGTGGACCATAGTGTCAGAATTAAGATATGATTGAGAAGGGATATGAAGGAGGAGAAATGAAGGGTTCTGAGAGTAGGATCAAGTGATTGAAGATTCTCTTGGTGGTGGGACAGAACATCTGAGTTAGAGGATGCAAGGCTGAAGATGGTGAAAGGAAGAATTGCATTCATGTGCAGACATCAGTAGCAGTATGGAGTCTAGTGGGAGAACATAGTCTTGCTGGCTGGGATTCCCAAAATTACATTAGGGAGTCACCTCTTTGATCTTTCTCTAGGGATTGTGGGGTAGAATGTCAAGAGGCAGAGAAAACAGAAATCCACTTCTGGCCGCTATTTCACAATGCTTTCCGAGTTTCATTTATTTCCAAGTGTTTTAGATTAGTTTTTGATTGTTAAATAAATTATTTTTTTAAATGTTGGCTAGTGCTTAAGCAGCTGTCTGTGTGAAATTTGCACATTTTCCCTGTGACCACGTGAGTTTGCTTTGGGTGCTCTGGTTTCCTCCCACGTGCAATTTGGTAGAATAATTGCCCAGTATAAATGATCCCACTGTGTAGATTGGGGAATTAGTAAGAACATGGGGAGAATAAAATTGAATTAAAATAAAGCTGCAGATGCTGGAAATCAAAAATGAAATCAGAAAATGGTGGAAGTGTTCATCATATTCTCCCCTCACTGGAGAGTTTCCCTGTTTTCTTAAGCTAGGCAGATAGGTAAACTTCAGTCCCATGTAATTGCAGTTTGAAAGTGGTTTTATCATTCACCAACACGTTACAGTACACAGGAGCTGATGTAAAACAACAGTACTTCTCAGTATTCTCACAAAAGGTAGATTCAAATATTGAATGACATTCCTTCAACTTCTAACAAAGTGCTTCTATCTACTAGCAACTAACTGAACTGTACAAACAATATATAATGGCGGACCTAATGACAAAAGATAATTGCTTAACAATATGGTAATGAGTAATCAGCAATAGCTGTGAACTCACAATTAAGCAATGAGATCTAGTAATTAGAAATATAACAAACCACATCAAGTAGACATAACACATCACATCTGTCTATATCTCTGGTAAGAGAAACAGAGCAAATATTTCCATTAGATAACCCTTTGTCAGAACAGAATAAATTGGTTTGGTTAGGATTAGTATAAAAAAAGGGTTGATGATGGTTAGTGTGGATTCGGAGAGCCAAAAGGCCAATTCAATGTTGTATCTCTTTAACTCCATGATTTCCGTTTAATTACTTACTTCAATTCTGAAAGTTCTCATTTTTTTTAAGATGGTAAGACCATGTTACAGGTTTGTTAGCTATCAAAGACTGTTATAATGATCTGGGGTTGAGGTATTCTCAGTCTACCTACCTGCAGAAACCACGATACTGCTGTGACTGAATGGTGGACTCGGATTATAATCATCTGTAAGTGTGTGTTTAACTCAGTATCACAATTAGAGTGTGCATGTTACCTGGAATATTTTTCCATTTTAACTTGAATGGGCCTTGTTAAGTGACACCCTTTCTTCATTAAAGACTTGCAGGCAGAAAAGGAGAAAAGTATAGCAAATGTTCTGGAAATCTCCCTGGCAAATGTAATGTGTTTAACAAGATACTTATTTTCAATTGTTCTTTTTCAGTTATCAGCAATTAAAATGCCTTTTCATACAATTTGTAATTAATGTGCTATTTCCTGAATACTTGTGTTTAATAAGACATACATTTAAAACTATTTTATTTCAGGATCATCTACTTTGTTGCACAGCCAAACAATAATGAATAAAATTGTGACTCTAACCATATTCATAAATGAATCTTTTCTATTCAATTTTATCGACTGTGAAAGTCCTGTATCTCCTCTTCTCAGGTTGTCACTGGACATGGCAGCTAAATATTCCACCTGTCCTGTATTTGAATTTCCTTCAGTTATATGGTTAAATGAAAAAAAAAGACTATTTTGTATTTCATGCATAATTTGTCTCAATCATTTCTGTGTGGTCTTTGGGTTAACACTGTAAGGCATTTCTAAATGATTTATTGGTTCTTGCAGCCTTGCATCCTGATGAACAACATACAACAACTGAGGGTCCAGCTGGAGAAAATGTTTGAATCAATGGGTGGTAAAGAGGTGAGTGCCTATAAAAACCCATAGGGAGCTTACTAAAATATATACATATGCAGTTTACAGCTTTCCAGTTTTTAAATGTTATGTATTAGTTTATTGTCTTATTATAACCATTACTTTCACTTTACATAACATACCTTTTAAGGTCATCACCTTATACTGATTAATCTTAAGCATTGCTTACAAATGGTAGAGATGGCATTTATATCATTCTGATTAAATGTGTTCGTTAAACTTCTGTAAATGTATTCTGTAGGCAAGGCTAGCTGCATGTTTCATACACTTTGTAATTTTTTTTTTGCCTTTGTATTCAACTGTCCTATAGGAAGAAAGGAAAAGTGCCTTCCATGAGGTCTGTGTACACAACGACTGTTTAATTAATTGATAAATCAAAGCTAATCAAAACAAGGATTTTCTTGTGCTAATTTAATGAGACAATTCAAACCTGTCTTAGACAGATGTGTTTTGTAATAAGGTTTACTGCCTGCAGAAAACAAATAGAAACTGAAACTTGTTTAAGCTAAATGATACAATTTTAATGTATTCATTGTAATTATGGCTACCAATTACATTGGCAATTTGCAACCACCTGAAGCATAACCAGCCACTGGGACTGAACATCACTTTATTCTGATGGGCACCTAATCTGATGAGATGAGAGCACATGCGTTTCTCTTCATGAAGTAGCAATTGCAACAAATTGTATATCTTTCACAAAAGAGGGCTCTTTTATTATTTATGTTTAATGGGAAACTAAGATTAGGAATTGTGGTTTAGAGAGTAACATTTATACAAACCCAACTTTGAGCTCCTCCACATTTTATCAGTTAAATAAACAAAGCTAGATATCCGTTGTTTTGCTTCCATTTCTCGTCATTTTCTAAAAACTGTAAACAAGGTTATGCATCTACAGTTTGACAAACTGTGACTTAATTAGTTCTTTCCTCACTTTTATTAAAATAAAACAGAGAAAATATCATAAACCTATTCCCAGTCGAATCTCAAGTATGCAGCTTTTAATCATAATTATTTGATATTTTAATCTCCTAGGATTGCTCTGCCACCTTGTATGTTACAGAAACACAGAATTTCAAGTATTGGCCTTTTAGGATGTTAAATGTCATTGAGGGCCTTTTTGCTTATACAGTACATATTATGCTCGCCTGCTTTAATAATGTGGTTTCTTTACTTACAAAATCCCCTCACACTCTCAGAAGATTTGGGATCATCTATTCACCCTCTAGCTGTGTGGTCATTGACTGTGTTTAATATTTGGAGTTTACAAGCAAGAATTTTTCTACCAGTACAGTAGCACCATGGTTCGTACCAGTGACCCAGGTTCAATTCTCAATTCCTATAGCTGCCTGTAAGGAGTTTGTATGTTCTCCGCGTGGGTTTCCTCTGGGTGCTCTGGTTTCCTCCAATAATCCAAAGTTGGTAGGTTATTGGTCATTGTAAATTGTCCCACGATTAGGCTGGGTGTTGCTGGGCAGAACAGCTCAAGAGGCCAGAAAAAATACCACAGCAGAATTTCTTCATAACTACCAACCTGAAAGTCCAGTAATGTCAAATGCAACCTGATGTTCAGAATAAGAAACTTAGTGACATGCATGTCAAGCATTGAGAATGTATGGTTTCTCTGGGATTGTCTTGGTGCTACCATTTAAAAAATGTAGTTTTGTCTCCTTTTCTTCGTGAAGTTCACTTTCAAGTATGTTGAATTTTTACCATCCCAGCCACCTCAACTGCTCCCTTACATCTAATCTTAGAAGGCATTTTTCCAAAGCAAAACTATCTCTCTATGCCTTTGCATACTTGAGGACTCACTTGCTCTTTCTTTTTATAGTTTAGACTATAGTTCACATATCCCATCCTTTTTGTTAATGTGGATTTTTCTGAATTGATTTTCAGAGCAGCTGATCACTTCCACTGATTGAGTTACTTAGATTGATTACTTACTTGGGTTACTTAAGAATTGACTGAAGACAGGTGTTTCCTGTGATAGGCAGTCTTCAACTGAACTGTTGCTATGGTACAAACAGTATTACCAGCTATAACCATAAGACCATAAGATATAGAAGCATAATTGGGCCATTTGGCCCATCGATTCTGCTAACCCATGGTTGATCCATTTCCCTCTCACCCACAATCTTATACCCTCTCCCTATAACCCTTCATGCCCTGACTAATAAAGAATCTATCAACCTCTGCCTTAAATCTACCCAATGACTTGGCCTCCCCAGTTGCACAATCTCTTAAAGGAGTGGCAACCCACCAAACCTAAGTTTGTACTTCCCTTAGCAGCTCTCACAGATTTATGCTATAAAATAGACATCACCATTAGAGAAATAACATTTGGCCCATCAAACCTGTGCAATGTGAAAGCTTCTACTAGGTCTGTGGTCACATTTTCCTGGCCTTTATATACTTTTTTTTTTGTGCTTCATTCTGCTTTTACGTAATTTGTTTAAGATCTTTCAGATCTTTTAAGTGATGGACTAAAGCAGGGCAAAGGAATGGATGAGCCAAGGGTTGGACAGTCAGACAGTTGACTATAAAGTTTGGGAAAGTGTGGGTTTTAAGGAGATTTACAAAATGCAGCATGAACAAAGAGGTTTAAGGGGTTTTTCTGCAGGGAAAGGTACAGACAGAAGGTGAAGAATCTAAATGGGAGAGAATGGAAGAGATGCATGAGGTCAGAGGGTACACTGGGGACAGAATACCGGAAGCACCAGCAGAACAAGATATAGAAGCAGCTTGAAGTATAGTTTGAAAAATTCAAACTCAGAGGCTGGAAGGAAAGTTTGGTAAGTAGGATGCTAATAAAATAAATCATATATGATGTGACATTTGTTATATTGTGGTACCAGTGCAGTGACAGTGTAGTGCAAAGGCATAAAATGACTATAATTTACAAATAAATATATAGTGTAAAAGTAGGAGAAATGAGTTAGTGGTCATAAATCTGATGATTAAGAAGCTGTTTCTGAATCATTGATAAGAGGTTTTTAGATTTAAAGATGCAGCACAGTGACAAGTCCTTCTGGTCCAACAGGCCCAGTTACACCTAGCTGGCCCATTAAATGTGGGAAGAATCTGGAGCAGCCGGAGGAAACTCATAGAGAGAACATACAAATTTCTTACAGACAGTGGCAGAATTGAATCCGGGTCAAGGACATTGTAATAGTTTTACTGCTATGCTACCAGACTGGCCCAAGTGTCCTGTACATCCTCTCTGATGGTACTAACGAGAAGAGGTCATGTCCTGGATGGTGAAGGTACTTAATAGTGGATACCATATTCTTAACCAAATCAAAGCAAATCAATCAAATTTAATTATCATTCAAACGATACATGGATACAGCCGAATATGGCAGCATTCCTCTGGGGCCAAGGTACAAAGGCATGCATGCAAATTCAAAATAATGAGAAAAGGGGAAAAGAACATAGTCACATAAGAAAACAATTTTTTTAGGCCAGGTTCCAGAATGACAAGGATCCCAAATTGATGGTTCCCAGCAGTCCAGCTTATAATTCCACTCATGCAGCACTGAAGGGCAGCACCACTGGAAGAAGCCACCTCCAACCGAGCTGGGACACCATGCTACAACACAAGTCTGAGGCCTAGTCCTAGCTACAACTTGTCTTTCCACCAAACAAGAGAAGCAGACCTGCAGCAATTAACGTCCAACTTTCAAACCAGTCAGTGATGCAGCCAATCAGAAAGCCTCAACTCTACATTGATAGAAATTTGCAATAATCTTTGGTGACATATCTCATCTCATCTCAAACTTCTAATGGAGTGGAGCAGCTGGCAGGCCTTCTTTATATTTGCATCAGTGTGTTGATCCCACAGCAGAAACTCCTAAGATGTTGACAATCAGGAACTTAAAGCCGCTCACCCTTTCAATGCTGACCACATAAAGAGGACTAGTGTATGTTCTCTTGATTTCTCCTTCCTGAAGTCCACAGTCAATTCCTTGGTCTGGCTGAAATTGGGTGGGAGTTTATTGCTGTGACACCACTCAGCCAGCCAGTCTGTTTCACTCCTGTTTGTGTCCTTGTCACCTTCTGATATTTTACCTACAATAGTAGTGTCATGTGTAAATTTGTAGATGGCGTTGGAGCTGTGGCTAGTCACACAGTCATAAGTATAGAGAGAGTAGAGCAGTGGGTTAAGCACCTATTCTTGATGTGAGCCTGTGTTGATCTAGCTAGGTGATCAGCACAGGATGTTAGTACCCTGCCAGATACACCAAGGACTGATGACTGGCAAGGTTCAGCCTCTTGAAAAATATTCTGGTATTGGCCTCCGAGACAGAGATCACAGTGTCATCAGGTGCTGTGAGGATTTGCACAGGTTCCTTTTCAAGGCAAATCAGAATAATGGGAGATACAAGGAGAGCCCTTTTTCTTTCCAGTCCTGATGTAGAGTCTCTTTGCAAAACACTGAATGTTCATTTCCCTCCATAGATGCTGCCTGAGTTCCACCAGCAGTTTGTGTGTGTGTGTTGGTCAGAATGAAACAATGGGAAATAACGGGAAACAAGTTGTTCAGAATAATGGAATAATAGCATGATGGACAGAGAGAAAATTGGAGCAGGATAGAATTTTTGGGAAGATGGGAGATCAGCAAAGCCAAGAAGGGCCAAAAGGCCTATTTCTGTGCTGTAGTTTCTATGGTTTCTATCAGCTATATGGACTTTGAATTATTAGATTCAGTGGGAGCCTTACTTTACCAGCAGTGGAAAACATTTGGAGGAGGAGATGTTATGGAAATGGTGTAAACAACTACTGTGAAGAATGGAATGTAAGATTGAAACTTAAGCTGGACAGAAAGTAACAGTAAGCCTCAGTAAGTGTGAGTAGAAATGGAAGGAATTGTATGGAAGCTAAATAGATGTCGGCCATGCTTATCTGATGTGACTAAACTCACGCAAGCACCTTGGCACCGGATTAAGAATTGGTGAGGAAACAAGGCTCATCATTGTCAACATGTTTATGGAACCTGCTACTGCTTTTAGCTTCCTTCTTTAACTTAAATGTTTTAGTTTATTTCTGCACAAGACCAAGATGTTAATGCATTTCCTTTGCAAATCTACGTATTATTATGTTTTAAACATTTCCTCCTGTTGTTTACCATTCTAACTGCCATTTTATGTAGTTTATTTATCTCAAATTTTTCTGGTTAAGATGGTACTACCAATCCGACTAAAAACATGTTTTATGCAAATTATGTAAAATTATTGCCGCAAGCAGTGAAGGGGCGGGCGATGGTGAGTACGGTTGCCAACTTTCTCGCTCACAAGTAAGGGACAAAAGTAGCAGTCAAATACGGGATACTTGTGTTTACCACGAAAAGACTACCATGACCATGAAGCCTTGTGCGGGCACGTGTGCACGCATGCGTGACGTGCTCATACATGTACATGCCGATTTTTTTTTCTATCAATTGGTTTTGGCTTAATCTTCTCGATTCTGCTACACTATACATACATTATTTCTACTTTATATAGGCTGTGTATTTATCATATCATTCCTGCTTTTAGTATATGTTAGTGTTATTTTAGGTTTTATGTGTTGTTGGTATGATTTGGTATGTTATTTTTTGGGTCTGGAAACGCTCAAAAATTTTCCCATATAAATTAATGGTAATTGCTTCTGTGCTTTATGCCATTTCAGTACGAATGGTTTCATAGGAACGCTCTACCTTAGCGGGGGAAATACGGGACAAGGGCGGTCCCGTATGGGACAAACTAATTTAGTCCAATAAATGGGATGTCCTGGCTGATACGGGACAGTTAGCAACCCTAATGGCGAGGCAAATTCGGGGGATTAGCCAAGATGGTGGGTTGCAGAATCAATGCAGATGGAGTGAGCCATTCAGAGAGAGGAGGTTGAGGCCAGGGCAGAGGAGATTCGATGCCTGTACAGCTGTCCCAGGCACGAGGTTGGATCGTTCTGGGCACCAAGTTAATTTGAAGAGCTTGAGAGTGGCTTCAGACTGGGTGGCGAAATCTGGGCCCAGAGCTAGTCTCTGGACATTGTAGTCTAGTCCCTGAGCCCTTCGCAGTAGCTGGGTTCTAGTGCGAGGTAGCGCTGTTTAGAGTATTTAAATGCTGACTCAGTTCAGAGGTCTGAGCCGATTACACTCGCTTTCTTACTCCAGGACACCGGAGCCTTTCACTGTTCCATTGTTTGTTCAATTTAAACACTGGCCCAACTAGACCGTAAAGACAGAGAGTCAGGATCTAAGGCGAGAGCTGATTTCACCTGCTCTCCAAGATGGTCATTCTTCTCTCCATGGCCCTGACTGTTGTGCACCATACCTGCTAATATGACAAACTGATAAACGAGGCTTTGGACCTATTCTGGGCTGCTACAGGGTTTGGATCTGAGGACTCAGTTTAGTTCAGAGTGTTGTTGTTCGCTTCAATTGTTTGCATGAGTTGTGTACTTTTTTCTTTCTCTTGGGCATTGGGTGTTGGTCTGTATTTATTTATTTCTCTCTCTAGTAGGGTTCTTTAAGGTTTCTTGCTTTGTGGCTACCTGTAAGCAAACAAATCTCAAGGTTATATAATTTATACATTTTTTGATAATAAATGTACTTTGAATCTTTGAATTGAATCTGTTCTAACTGCAATTGAATGATCTTCAGTTCAACAGATTTATTGTCAACTCTGTATTCACATTTGTTATTATTTTGAATTTGTTTTCTACTTAAAGTCAGCATTGTACTCGTGGGAATAGGATGTTTAGTCTGATGCATCCACACCAACCAGTTTTAATTTTGTCTCTCTGCCATTTGGTCCATATCCTTCTTTAACTCTGTGATTTAAGTGCTTACCTAGACACTTTTTAAGTGCTCTCAGTGATTCTGCCTGACAGAGTGATGGAAGCAGGATATTTCAGGTTCTCGCTACTTTCTGAGTGAAGTTTTATCAATCTCTGATACAGAAGTTTGACATAGGTCATTCCCTCTTAGATAACCATCCATTTTTCTATCCATGTGCCTATCTAAGAGATTCTTAAGTGTTCATAATGTATTTGCCTCTAACGACAGGGGTTCCACGTACTCACTACTCTCTATGTAAGGAGCTTATCTCTGACATCCCCTCTATGCTTTCCTCCAATCACCTTAGAATTGTGCCTCCTTGTATTAGCCATTTCTACCCTAGAAAAGTGACTCTATCTAAGCCTCTTATCATCTTGTACACTTCTATAAAGTTAACTCTCATTCTCCTTCACTCCAAAGAGAAATGCCATATCTCTTTCAACCTATCCTCATAAGGCATGCTCCCTAGTCCAGGCAGCATCCTGGTAAATCTCCACTAAACCTTCTCTAAGGCATCCATATTCTTCCTATAATGAGACAACCAGAACTGAACATAATATTACAAGTGATTTTATAGAACCAGGGTTTTATAGAACTGCAACATTACCTCGTAGCTCTTAAACTCAGTCCCCTAACTCATGAAGGCCAACACACCATACGCTTCTTGACTACCTTATCAACTTGCACAGCAACTTTTAGGGATCTATGGACATGGACCCCAAGATCCCTGTTACTCCATTAAGTCTCTATTCTGCCTTCGAATTCAACCTTCCAAAGTGAATCACTTCACCCTTTTCCAATTGAACTCCATCTACTACTAGTCAGCCCAGCTCTGCAAATTGTCAATATCCTGTTATAAACTACAACAACCTTCCACATTATCTACTACTCCAACAACATTCGTGTCATCTGCAAACTTACTAACCCACACTTCCACTTCCTTATCCATATAAATTTCCAAATCATGAAGAGCAGGGGTACCTGGTCAACATCTTCCAGGCAGATGGTGCTCCATCTCAACCACCCTCTGCCTTAAAGCCAATTCTGAATCCACACAGCCAAGTTTCCCTTGATCCCTTGACTCCTGACCTTCTGAATGAGCCTACCATGGGCAACCTTGTCAAACACTCTACTAAAATCCAGATAGACCACATCCACTGTTATGCCTTCATCAACTTGCTTTGTCACATCTTCAAAGAATTCACCCAGGCTTGTGAGACATGACCTGCCCCTCACAAAGCTATGCTGACTATCCCTAATAGGGTTATGCTTCTCCAAATGCTCATAAATCCTGTCTCTAAGAATTTTTAACAATAATTTGCCCATGACTGAAGTAAGACTCACAGGTCTATAATTCCTTTCTTGAGCAAAGGAATAAAGTTTGCCACGCTCCAATCATCTTGTACGATTCTTGTGGTCAATGAGGATGCAAAAAGATCATCAACAAAAGCATAGCAATGTCTTCCCTCACTTCCTGTAGTAATCTGGGGTAAATTCCATCTGGCTCTGGGGACTTGTGTATCTTAATGTTTTTCAAATGTTCCAACACATCCTCATTGTTAACATCTGCATGTTCTAGCATTTCAACTTGTTTAATGCTGTCCTCACAAACATCAAGATCCCTCTCAACGAAACATGGTATTCATCACGAACATCCCTTACCTCTGCAACTCCAGGCATGCTTCCACTTCTATCCCTGAGCAGTCCTAACCTATCTCGAGTCATTCTCCTGTTCTGCACATACGTGTAGAATACCTTGTTGCTTTCCTTAATCCTATTTGCCAAGGTTTTCTTATGCCCCCTTCTAGCTCATCAAAGTCCATTCTTTAGCTCCTTCCTGACCACCTTGTAATCCTCTAGAAGTCTGTCTGATCCGTGCTTCCTAAGCTTAAGTAAGCTTCTTTCTTCCTCTTGACTAGATGTTCCACATCTTTTGCCCACCCAGGTTCCTTCACCCTACCATCCTTTCTGTAATATGGGGATATGATTCCTTTATTTATATCCTTCATAATTTTATACACTTCATCAATATCTCCTCTTAATCCCTTCTGTTCCAGCAAAAGCAGACATAGATTCTCTGATTGCTCTTCATAACAAAACTGCTCCATCCCAGCCAACATCCTGGTAAAGTTCTTATGCACCCTCTCCAGCACTATCACATGTGACCAATAGTGTGGTAGCTAGAACTGGACACAGTACTTCAGTTGAAGACTGGCCAAGGTTTTATGAAGTTGGATGCAGCTCAACTTCCCTATTTTTTTATTGAATGTCCTGAATGATGAAGAGCATTATATCATGTGCCTTCCTAGATGCATACTTTACCTGTGTTGCCACCTTCAAGACTTGGACCCCAGTGTCCCCTGTTCATTCACAATGTGGCCTCCTCCCTACTGTAGAAACCAAACACAGATGAGGTGATTTCTTTGTGGAACACCCTACTCCAAAAATCCTCAGCCTTTAGCTTCTGTTTGCCTGCTACTTTTAATCTGTGTCCCACTCTCGCTCTGATATTTCTGCCTGCGGCCTCCTGCATTTTTGTGACAATAGTCCAATGTAACCTGAGATTCAATATCTCATCTCCACCATTCAACTCTCTGGAATACGTATTGCATTATTCGATGTTGGGTAACTCACTCTTTCCTTCTGTCTGTGTCAGAACTGGTCAGTCATGCCATCATTCACCTGTGATGTTGGCTCAGTTTTCCCTTCCCTGATCTGCCAGGCGTCCTACAACCATGCTGTTAACAACACATTAGAATGTGTTTCTGACTGCCATAGTGGTCTGTTTGGTCTCAGTTTATCAGAGATATCCCCTTTGCTCTGCCCATCCCTCTCCCACCCTCTCTGCAACTTAAAACTGACTTGTTCTCTAGCTTTCTGAGTTCAGGTGAAGAGTCTCAGACCTGAACTATTTCTTTCTCCTTTCACAGACACTGCCTGACCTACTGAGTGCTTCTAGAAATATTTGCTTTTATTTCAGATTTGCAACAATTCCAGCATTTTTGATTTCCCCCATTTAGCTGATTTCCATCCAGATGGACTCTCCATCAGCCAAAGAAATCCTCATGCAGTTGGTTGACTTAGCAACATATGCATTGTAAATACAGTGTTCATCCAGTGATGTAATTGGATGTGTTAGGTTTTTGCTGCTGAGCTGTGCTGAAATCCTGCCAGTACTGTGACTTTTTAACCTGTTGACACAATTTGCCATAAATCCATCTATTTGCCCTCCAGGATTCTCCTGTCTTCTCTGTTACTGTTTTTTTTTAAATCTCTTCCAATATCACTTGTGTTTATCATTTGATTGATGCATTTACCTTCTGGATTTTTAAATCTGTTGAAATCAAAATAATTGGATAGGTGGAGATGAGCACCATCTGTGACTGACAGTCTCACAGATTTTAACACTAGCCACCAAAGTCAGTTTTACGCACCTAAAATCAACTGGCTCCCACATTCTAACATCATTCATCACTTTATAATTCACTAGTTCTTTAGACCTCCCCTTTCTCTGGTTTTCATTAGGTTTCATGATACTACACGGAAAAACTCATCCCCTCCCTTCCTGCCTCAGTCTGTTCTTCCTACAGAATCTCGTTAATAATCTGATGCTTCCATCTATAATTTATGATTTACTACAATGCATTGTAAACAAATTAATTTCAGAAAGGTCATGTACAGAAGTGGCAAACAACAGAAAAAATGAGAATATAACATCTAATTTCGAATCTGAACAGTGTATTAAATCCTTAATACTATGCAGAGAAGTACTCATAACACCTCAGGCCAAGTATTGCAATATTTAAACAGATACACAATTGATTTTAAAAACAATGGTAGCAGTGATTTTAGCAGAATTTAAGGCCTGAAGTCATATTTTGAATGCTAAATTATTTATCAATATACTGAAAGTATTCAGGATTTTGTACAAGCTCAAAAAAATATATTTTGTTATTTATTGCTAAATCTGTATGTTGACTGTTCAAGAACAAAATGATGCACATTGATTTTTTTTAAAAATTCTACATGTAGAGCCCAGGAGGCAGAATTTGAACAGATAACTCTTCATGAATATCATTTCAGTAAGTTACTGTTAGTAAATAAAATGAAAACAAATGAATTTGCAAAATAATTTGACCCACAAAACATGATTTTGTGTTAAATAAAGTCATATCTGCTCTATGTTCATATCATGATCTTAGCCTTTAACCTCCCTAAGATCATCTTCCCATGGATGCAGCAAAGGCTACAGGACTAGTTGCTGAAGACCTGCCCCACACATTAGACGTATAGTTGAAGTCAGAAGTTTACATACACCTTAGCCAAATACATTTAAACTCAGTTTTTCACAATTCCTGACATTTAATCCTAGAAAACATCCCCCGTCTTCGGTCAGATAGGATCACTATTTTAAGAATGTGAAATGTCAGAATAATAGTAGAGAGAATGATTTATTTCAGCTTTTATTTCTTTCATCACTTTCGCAGTGGGCCAGAAGTTTACATACACTTTGTTAGTATTTGGTAGCATTGCCTTTAAATTGTTTAACTTGGGTCAAACGTTTTGGGTAGGTAAGCTTCTCACAATAAGTTGCTGGAATTTTGTTCCATTCCTCCAGACAGAAATGGTGTAACTGAGTCGGGTTTGTAGACCTCTTTGCTTGCACACGCTTTTTCAGTTCTGCCCACTGACTCAGTTACACCAGAATTTGACCAAGGAGCTCTGGTACCAGATGTGTGACAGCAACGAGCTTTGATAAAACTAAAACATAATAGGCACTGAGGAGCAAAACACTGGAATCCCAGCAGGTGGCTTCAGAAGTTCCTTAGGACAGTGTTCCAGTCAAATTGTCTACAGCTACTTCATCAATGATTTTTTAATTTATTTTCCCATCAAGTGGAATAGTTACATAATTTTCAGTTCCATTTGCAACCTCTCAATAAATTGAGCAGTTTATGCCAGCATGCTGTATAGCCTAGACAACGTTCCAGAGATGGTAAATGGCAGGTAATATTCATTTGACCCACAAAACATGATTTTCTGTTAAATAAAGTCATATCTGCTCTATATTCATATCACAATCTTAGCCTTTAACCTCCCTAAAATCATCTTCCCATGGATGCAGCAAAGGCTACAGGACTAGTTGCTGAAGACCTGCCCCACACATTAGATGTACAGTTGAAGTCAGAAGTTTACATACACTTTAGCCAAATACATTTAAACTTGCTTTTACCATCTCCAGTAAAAGCAAGTATAACTGCCTACCCTTGACATTGATTTAGTTACTACTATTGAACACTGTACCAAGGGTGCTGGTGGTCAGGGCCAAATGGAAGTTCAGCTGGACTAGCCACTTAAATACTGTAGCTACTAATCAGGTCAGACATTAGGTATCCTGTGGTGAATGACTCATCTCAAATAACCCAAAGCTTTCCACCATGTATAAGATATGAGTCAAGAGTTTGATGGAACACTCTCTTCTTGCCTGGATGAGTGCAACTCCAACAACTCTAAAGAAGCTGACAACATCCAGGACAGCCTTCTTGATTAACATCCCATCCACAACCCTAATCATTCATGTTCCTCAGCACCAGTGCACAGTGGTTCCAATATGTTCAATCTACAAAATGTACCGTCCAGGCTACTTCAATAGCACCTCTTAAATTTACAATTTCTACCACCAGAAAGGCAAGGGCAGATGGTGCATTAGCTCACCATCTCCACGATCCCCTGACCTGGCAATATATTTCAATCTCTTCATCATCATTCAGTCTACACCCTGGACACCCTTCACATTCTTCCAATGACCCCTTTCTTCCATTCCTGCAATGAACCCTCCCCATTGAAGGTCATCACCAAGATAAATTGCAGTAGTCCGGAAGGTAGCTCACTCTCACTTTTTCAAGGGTATTAAGTGATGTACTAGTAGTGCTGACTCAATCAGCAATTTCTGAAAAATAAATACTCTTTTTTTAAAATAATATAACATAATACCTTCCAGATGTATCACTGTGCAATTGCCTTCCATAAATAACATTCTTTGATACTAGTTTCAAAAAAGATGTTTTCTGTGGATCCATTCACCACTTGTTTTAATAAAATGACAATAAATGTCAGGCTTCTTGAGTTAGTGTTATTTACCTACCCACTAGATATTAGATCTCAGCTATTCTTTTTTATCCCTTGGAGAGATCTGCCTCTGAGCATTTCCATATGGTACCACATTTTCCTGATAATCTCTCCACTTGTTGTCTTCTTCCTTTATCTTGTGCTCCACATCAACCATTCTGCCTTTCTTTAGGAAAACCATGGCCTTTCAAAATAAAATACTTTGAGGTGACCAGCTCTTTCATGTTCTATCACTCTTCTGGAGGTTTTAATGTTTAAAGTTAACCAATGCATTGGTCACTGTGTGCTAACAAAACATTTCCCGCCAGGCTAGTGTGTTTCCCTTGAGGAACCTGACCTCTTTCTCAAAAGGACCAGGCCCAGATTTGGGGGAAGGGCTGGTGTCATGTTGGGGTTGTCATGAGTAAGAGAGGCCCTAAGGAGGTGGAAGTTTGTATATTAGTAGAAGAGTCAGGAAACAGTTCAGTTATGGAGTGTGATGGTGGTATGAAGGGTAGAGGTGTGGAGAAGGTTGCAAGGATTAGTACTGTACTGTGATCAGTAGATGTTTAATTGGGACTGGCTCCTTAGTTTATTGGAGAGAGCTCATTATTGGTGGCTGGATCAGTGTTGCCAGTCTCATTTGTTCTTGGGTCAGTGACTGGGGCAAGAGATTATCAGGAAAGGATCAGACAGGAACAAGTAAGACACTAAAGTCAGTGTGCCAGTACTTACCTGGGACCTCTTTAAGTTATGCAGAAATGCATAATAAGTCATGTGTGCCTGACAATAGTGTGATCTGTTCGAACACTACTTGAGTTTCTGCAGGATATTTCTGCAATTTCAGTGAAGAGTTAAAACTGCTTTATGCATTAGCTATCAGATGCATGCAGGGCCCCAGATGGAAAATCGTGGATAGTCCAATTGACATGAGGTTCCCAATGCTCATTAATGCTTAATTATTCACCAGAATCAACATTCATTTTGAAAGAAAAGTATGCTACTATATGTGATCCAATTTCCAGTCATCATTCTCTCCCTTGCCAACTAATTCGCTCAAATATGGCTCATGTATATCCAGTCACTAAAGCTTACCAAGTAGATTACACTTATTGTTTTAACTAACTCGTTCATTCATTATAAGTTTCAATGTTGTGTACTATCTGGGAGTTACTGCAGTTACTCATCTGACAGGTGTTTCCAAAGCCACTGCCTCATCACAGGCAAAAGCCACAGCAGCACACACAAGGGGACATTACACAATGCAGTCTCCTATCAGTTACATACCAGTAGACTTTGAAATATATCATTTTCCCTTGCTGAGTCAAAATCCTTGAAGTCCCTTCCCAAAAGGACTCAGAATATCTTTACCAGTGGATTGTAATGATGTGAATCCCAGTTGGAATTTTTGTTAATTGCTGGCCTTTGAAGCAGATCCTATATCCTCTAAATGAACCCATTACAGTTTATTTTCTGTTTTTTTTTAATGGTGGGATAGGAAGTAATATTTTTGTGTTGTATTAATGCACATTGAACTCTACTTCTGAAACTTAGTTTTATTTACAGTATACTAGAGGAAGGTTTAATAGCATGTTTAGTGCATTCATCAGATTTCTACCCTCAAGTACAGTCCTCAGAACAAAATAATCTAAATAGTTATAAATAAGAATGAAAAAGGTTTTTAAATCCTCTGCAGGTCAGACAGCATATGGGGAGAGAGAAAAACACAGTTAACGTTTCAGGTCAATAGCCCTGTATCAGCACTGGGAAAGTAGTAATGATTTTTTTTTAATTTGCAGAGGGGGAACGATCAGAGGGAAGTCTTGTGATGCCTGAAGAACCAGGCAGTCAGATGACACACACTTCCTTCAGACAGATCAACAATAATTTGCATTAAAAACCTAGGAATAATTCTGTTCCTTCTCGTAGATGTAGTTGCTGCATGTTAACCCAGATGAAATGATAATTTTAATAAGGAAATGGATTCATATTTAAAAAGAAAATCTATTGAAACGATAGGGGAAAAGTATAGAACCATAGAACCATAGAAACTACAGCACAGAAACAGGCCCTTTGGCCCTTCTTGGCTGCGCCGAACCATTTTCTGCCTAGTCCCACTGACCTGCACACGGACCATATCCCTCAATACACCTCCCATCCAGGTATCTGTCCAATTTATTCTTAAATGTTAAAAAAGAACCCGCATTTACCACCTCGTCTGGCAGCTCATTCCATACTTCCACCACTCTCTGTGTGAAGAAGCCCCCACCTAATGTTCCCTTTAAACTTTTCCCCCCTCACCCTTAACCCATGTCCTCTGGTTTTTTTCTCCCTCTGCCTCAGTGGAAAAAGCCTGCTTGCATTCACTCTATCTATACCCATCATAATTTTATATACCTCTATCAAATCTCCCCTCATTCTTCTACGCTCCAGGGAATAAAGTCCTAACCTATTCAACCTTTCTCTGTAACTGAGTTTCTCAAGTCCCGGCAACATCCTTGTAAACCTTCTCTGCACTCTTTCAACCTTATTTATATCCTTCCTGTAATTTGGTGACCAAAACTGAACACAATACTCCAGATTCAGCCTCACCAATGCCTTATACAACCTCATCATAACATTCCAGTTCTTATACTCAATACTTCGATTATATATGATTGGAACTAAATTAAATGTTCTTTCAAAAGCCACCACAGGTACAACAGATCACAAAACCCACTGGTTTATTGTAATTGAGGTTAATAAGTGAGATTGAATGCAGCAGTCTTGTCTGCAGTAGCCAGTGGGCAGTGTTCCACAGGAATATGGCACCAGTGCATTTTGCCCTAGTTAAGTGGCTGCCCCAATTAGCTGAAAATTAATGGAAATTGTCAAAAGGGTATAAAAAAAGCCAAACTACCATTTGACTGAGTAACAAATTATGTATTTAAATGAAATACAGAACAAATTAGAATGCTACCAATACTAATACTGTACTATAAAACTGTGTGTTGCTTTGTAATTGTTATTGACAGAGGAAGTCATTCAGTGCATGCTGACATGTTCATTTAGTCAGTCAAAAGAACAAAATCCGTGCAGAAACCTAGTGCTTTCAAACAGTGCTTCAAATCCTCATTTTCATTGTAACATTCAAGATGATTTTCAATACTTGTTGTCACTACTTGTTAAAGTAGTGAAATCATTTCATTTTCACTCCCAGCCATCTCAAGCATCTTCAAGCCTGAATGGTTGAAACTGCAGTAAGCAAAACAATTCTGAATTGGCTTACTGTTTATTGCTTGCCATGCATCAGTGACAAAAATCACTGTATTTTGAACACAAACACATAAGTGGCACTTGGTACTAAGCACTGTGCACAAGACTGATGCTAGTTAGTAAATTTTGGCAACAGTCTTCTGCCTCAATTAAGCAGCATGTGTCCCAAATAAACAAAGGGAATCCCAGATATTGTTTGATTTGTTTCTGGTCTTTAAGAATTGTCCCAAATATGTGGCTGCCCTGATTAACCGAAGGCATAATTAACTGGAATCCACACTATAAACAAATGCTTATTTTTATTTGATTCAGAAAGGGTCTGATGTGGAGATAGTTTTCTTTGACTGTTTCTTTTATCATCCTTAGCCTCAAAACCATCTTATTTCTTTTATCTTCCTGCAATATTGTACAGAAGTCAAGAAAGTCTAACCTCAGCAATGATTCTGATCACTGCAGGATACTCATGTTCCTGATGCAGTGGCAGCATCCTTTTTATAGGAGCCTAAGGATTGGATTTCATATTAAGCTAGTGACTTTGAAAGCCTTAGCAAATTATTTTAAAGAAATTTAATGCTGAATTCACAGTTTTACTGGTTTTAGCATCTACACTGAAACTTGAAAACCGAATAGGATTTGCACTAAAGGGCTAATCATTTGCAACTGCTTTCCGTACTGGGGGTCTTCTCCCCAAACATCAATTAATAAGCATTATGAACATTTAAAAGTAAATTTTTGGTCATAAAGTAAGGTAAATAGAACTTCCATTTTGATTTTACCTTATCTGGTGCCTGAGAAATATCCCAAATTGCTGCTCTTGCAAATACATTGTTATTACATTGTTATTAAATTAAGATTATTAATTGGAAGTTCAGATACCCAGTGAAAGTGAAAAATTACTCTTGACGATATCTGATATAAAAGGATTTAATGTTCTGCAGCCTTTCCAGATACTGCTATGGTGGTAGCGACACTGAAGGCCAATGGTCACGTATGCAGTGGAAGCCCTGTCACATTGGAATAGGAAGGCTGATAGCTACTAGGGTGGATTTCAACTAGATTGACATGGGGTGCACTGAGACCCTGAGCAGATTTGAGGCAAGTGACAAATCGGGGAAAATACTACAATTGATGAGAGCACATTATTTAATAGCACAGTGAGGAGCACATCAAAGAATGGTTCAAACTTCATTTATTTCAAATGTCATGGATGGAAGGGCTGTTCTTCCCAGGTTCGATGTTCTCACTGTTCCAGGGTACAGGTGCTACAGGTGTTATAGTGGTATAAGTAAGAGAGAAGAGCAGGTTGCCTCTTTAATTAGGGGGGACGTAACTACCGTGCTTTGAGAATTTATTAGAACAGTGCATCTCAACAATAGGTGTTTCGACCTATGTTGTCATGCTGAACTAATTAAACTAAACTAATCCCTTCTGCCTGCACCTAGTCCATATCCCTCCATTCTGTGCATATTCATGTATATCTAAATGGCTATTAACACCTGTGTTGTATCTGTATTCACCATTACTCCTCCTAGCACATTTTAGGTACCCATCACTCTCTGTGTCAAATACTTGCCCTGCACATCTTATTTGAACTTTCAACTGAAATGCATGCCCCCTTGTATTAGACATTTCAGACCTAGGAAAAAGATTTGGCTGTTTCTCAATGCCTCTCATAATCTTAAAAACTTCAATCACATCTCTTCTCTGGTTTTTCTTAGGATGGCTTATTCACCTAACACTGTTGTTAAATCACCAAAGAGCCTGTACTGTGCTGTAATATTTGATGTTCTATTCTAAATACAAAAGTATTATGAGCAAAAGTCCTTATCATAATAAATACTGTAATTTCACTCTTCCTTCAGTTAGTCCTGACGAAGGGTCTCGGCCAGAAACATCAACTGCACCTCTTCTTAGAGATGCTGCCTGGCCTGCTGCGTTCACCAGCAACTTTTATGTGTGTTGCTTGAATTTCCAGCATCTGCAGAATTCCTGTTGTTTACTGTAATTTCATTGACTATTTTGCATACTAAGCATGTAAGAATATTTGTAGACAAATTCATTT
Organism: Mobula hypostoma; assembly: GCF_963921235.1. NCBI lineage: Eukaryota > Metazoa > Chordata > Chondrichthyes > Myliobatiformes > Myliobatidae > Mobula > Mobula hypostoma. The sequence continues at coordinate 53,248,095 of NC_086109.1, forward strand.
CTTACATGCCTATTCATTTCCATTTTGAAAGCTCCGATGATGAGTGTTTCTGTCATCTGTACAAGCAGTGAGTTCCATATTACAATAATTTTCTTCTGTACATTATTGTTTCTTCCTACCAGAGTTCAACTAAATTTCCAAAGCTTGGTGAGTGGTGATATGCTTCTTGCATAAGATCATATTACTGTAATTATAAATGAAACAAAGTGGAAGCATTAACTCTATAGCTCATTCTACAGCTGCTTCCTGAACTGTTGAGTGGCTTCATGATTTTTTTACATTTCAGGTTTCCAGTATCTTTCTTGTATTTTTACAATTGACTTACTGCAACCATAATGCACGTCTTACAATATTTTTAATAATTTTTGGAGATGTAAGTAGAGTCCTAGAGCAGTACAACCCTTCAGCCCATCTAGTCTATGCCAAACTGTTATTCTGCCTAGTCCCATTGACCCGCATTCAGACCATAGCCCTCCATACCCCTTCTATCTATATACTTATCCTAACTTGTCTTAAATATTGAAGTTGGACCTGACAGCCTGTTCATACTCACACCAACCTCTGAGTGAAGAAGTGCTAACTCATGTTCTGTTTGAATATTTCACCTTTAACCTTGAACTTATGACCTCTAGTTCTAGTCTCACCCAACATCAGAGGGAAAAGTCTGGATGTATTAACCCTATCTATACCCCTCATAATTTTGTATATCTCTATCAAATCTCCTCTCATTCTCCTATGTTCCAGGAAATAAAGTCCTAACCTGTTCAACCATTTCCTATAACTTAGGTCTTCAAGTCTAGGCACCATCCTTGAAAATTTTCTCTGTACTCTCAATCTTATTAATATCCTCCCTATATGTAGGTGACCAGAACTGCATACAGTACTCCAAGTTTGGCCTCATTAACATCTTCCTAACATCCCAACTCCTGTGCTCTATACTTTGATTTATGAAGGCCAACGTGTCTAAAGCTTCTTTATAACTCTATCTACCCATGATACCACTTTCAAGGAATTATGGATCTGTATTCACAGATCCCTCTGTTCTACCACACTCCTCAGTGCCCTACTATTATCTGTGTAAGTAATAAACATTTTTTTTGTTACTCTACAAACATCTCAGTTTTGGTTCATAGTGCCAGTTCTCTGAATTCAGAACATGACAAAAAGGAAATGTTATAGTAATATGTCAGGAAATGTCAAAATCTAACCATTCAACTGGATTCAAAGTATGCATGTAAAATCAATGTACAGAAACAAACTACAAATTCATTCATTCAATAAAATCTTAGCAAGCTTGTGTTTTTACAATATCTGTTTCAAGTATATGAAAATCATTCATTTGCATAATATAACCCTTTTCCTTGCGCACAGGCAGTCTAGCAACAGTCATATTTCAAAATCCAAAAGTTAAATTTACTTCCTAGTTTCCCTGTTTAAAATGTCTGATAGTAAGCGGTAAATTGTCCCAACTCGCAGACAAATTCCAAAGGTGGGTCCCATTGAATAAATTTAATGGGTTTGATGGGTGGAGGTTAAAAAAAAAAGTGTATAGTCGGAAAAGGACTTCCACTGTAAAGGACCTGAACATGTCCATATGGTGACTGAGCAAGAAGATATGCAATTTCTTTTGTGACTGCTTTCACGTGGTTATACTGTATATCAAGAATATAAGTCATTGGAGATCCTTGTTGCTTTTTGTGGTTGGGTACACTACTGGTTAAGATTAAATCTAGAATAAGAATGGGTTTAAATCTGAGTGGTCTGTTGCACTGCTGACAGCCCATCTAAAAGCTGCTAGATTGACACTGCATCAAACAATCAGCTTTTGCTTGAAAATATAATGAGGTCAGTTTTTAAATAACAAAATCTCTTAGGATTGTGCTCATCCTTAATGAAATTGAATGATTTGGCTCATAGTGGTGCCCCCTCTGCGTATTTCAATGCTTGCAAGAATATTTGCCAAACTGAGTGAATCTAAACAAAGTGATACTGAGCATTATGCATTCTGCTTCTGGTGATTAAGCCCATCCATTTATGTTGCTTGCACACATAATGCAGCATGTCACTGAGATGGATCTGCTCTCTCTCAAGAGTTGATTCACTCAGATTAGAATTGAACTATTTTCCATCCATATTTAGATGCCAGTAAATGATTTGGATTCTTCTGAATTGATTTGAAAGCCAATATCACAATTAAGACTGATTTTGACATCTACGTACTCTTCATACTAAAACATCAAAGACTAAACATAAAGCCTCAGTTATTTGAAATCATCTTGATAACTCATTCCAAATAATTATCTTATTTCTTTCAGCTTGATGCAGAGGCCAGTTGTATCTTGAAAGAACTGCAGGTCAAACTTAATGGTGTCTTGGATGAACTCAGCAATATCTTTGCCACAAGGTAATACAATGTAATAAAAAAAATCATCTGTGCAATGAACAGGTACTTCTCCAATGTAGCCTGTGTGTGTGTTCGCTTATCATTTATATGTTGGATAATTTCACATTAAATCACAGAAATTCGAGAGTGTGAGGGGACACTCCCGTAGTTACTATATCTAGGAGTAGGTGCTTGGGAAACTGAAAGGTCTCATGAGTCACTTGGACCAGATGGACTATACCCCGAGATTCTGAAACAGGTGGCTGAAGAGATTGTGAAGGCATTAGTAATGATCTTTCAAGGATCACTACATTATGGAATGGATCCAGAGGACTGAAAATTGCAAATGTCACTCCTCTCTTTAAGAAGGGAGGAGACAGAAGAAAGGAATTTATAGGTCAGTTAGCTTGGCTGCAGTGTTAAGAAGATGATGGAGTCCATTGTTAAGAATGAGGCTTTGGGGTATTTGGAGGTACATCATGCTGTCTTTGGCCAATTATGTGGTTTCCTTAAGGGCAAATCTTGCCTGCCAAATCGGTTGGAATTCGTTGAGGAAATAACAGGCTCGATAGCCAGAGCAGAATCGGTGGATGTTGTTTACTTGGATTTTCAGAAGACCTTTGACAAAGTGCCATACATGAAGCTGCTTTCAAGATAAGAACCCATAGTATTACAGGAGAGATATGAGCATGGATAGAAGATTGGCTGACTGACAGGAAGCAAAGAGTAGGAATAAAGGGAGCCTTTTCTGGTTGCCTTCTGGTGACTAGTGTGTGGCGTGTGGCCAAGTGGTTAGGGCGTTGGACTCGCGATCTGAAGGTCGTGGGTTCAAGCCTCGGCCGAGGCAGCATATGTGTCCTTGAGCAAGGCACTTAACCACACAATGTTCCAGTCTACCCAGCTGAATGGGTACCAGCAAAAATGCTGGGGGTTAACCTCGCGATAGACTGACGTACTATCCGGGGGGGAATCTCATACTGTTAGTCGCTTCACGCCACGGAAACCAGCATAAGCACCGGCCTGATGGGCCACAAGGCTCATGACAGACATTAATCTTTTAATCTAACTGGTGACTAGTAGTGTTCCACAGAGGTGAGTTTTCAAACTTTTTTTCACATTGTATGTCAATGATTTGGATGATGGATCTAATGACTTTGTGGCCAAGTTTGCAGGATATACAAAGATAGGAGGAAGGACAGGGTAGTGCTGAGGAAGCAGAAACTCCTCAGAAGGACTTAGACAGATTGAGAGAATGGGCAAAGAAGTGGCAGATGGAATATAGTGCAGGGAAGTGTGTGGTTATGCACTTTGGTAGAAAGAGTGAAGACACAGACTATTTTCTAAACAGTGAGGAAAATGTTTTAAAAATCACAGGTGCAGTGGGACTTGGGAATCCTTATGCAGGATTCCCTAAAGGTTTATTTTCAGGTTGAATCTGTGGTAAGGAAGGCAAATGCAATATTAACATACACTTCGAGAGGACTAGGATATAAAAGGGAGGATGTAATACTGAGGCTTTATAAGGCACTGGTCAGACCTCACTTGGAATATTGTATGCAGTTTTGGTTTACTTATCTAAGAAAAGATGTGCTGGCATTGGAGAGGTTTGAGAGGAGGTTCACAAAAATGGTTCCGGAATTGAAAGGGTTAATGTATGAAGAGCGCTTGATGGCTCTGGGCTTGTACTTGCTGGTGTTTTTGAAGAGTGGGGGGGGGGAGTCTCTTTGAATATTAAAAGGCCTGGACAAAGTAGGTGTGGAGAAGATGTTTCCTGTACTGGTGAAGTCTAGGACCGGAGGGCACAGTCTCAGAATAGAGGTATGTCAATTTAGAACAAAGATGTGAAGAAATTTCTTTAATCAAAGGGTAGTGAATCTGTGTAATTCGTTGCTACAGACAGCTATGGTGGGCAGATCATTGGGTATATTTAAAGCAGAAATTGAAAGATTCTTGATTAGTCATGTGTCAAAGGTCACGGTGAAAAGGCAGGAGAATGTGATTGAGAGGGGTAACAAATCAACATGATGGAATGGCGGGCAAACTGAATGGGCCGAATGGCTTAATTCTACTCCTAAATCTGGTCTTATGGACTTGTGTTCTGTGTCTATAACTTAAAAAGCTTAATTAAATATCATAAAAGAGACCCCAAAATGTTATAAACGTTTGCTGGCTCTTCTTGCTTCTGTTGGTTGCCTTTATCTAATATCAATCACTGCCATTACTGATAGATTGTATGCAAGTGGTTTCAATTTTAGCAAAATATATGTCACAGAATAATCTGACAATACCCGGCTACTCTCAATCACCTGCTTTCCAATTCATCTGGATAATGTTGTATGAATTGCCCAGATGCACCATCTCTGAAGTTATAACACTTACAGTAGGCCAGTAACAGGTTAAAAGGTCTTTGGAACATTGTGTAGGAATTAGCTGCCCACTGCAACTGTACAGGTTAGTTAAAATGTACCGTTGGTACAATCATTGTGGCCCATGTCCTTGTTTGTAATAAAAGAGGAAAATGCTTAAGAGCACTTAGCGGGTCAGGTAGCATCTCTATAGAAACATAGATACAGTATGGTGCCATGGTAACATAGTAGTTGACATGATGCTATTACAACTCTAGGCATCAAAGTTTGGAGATTAATTCTGATGTGATCTGTAAGGAGTCTATATGTCCTCCGCATGGAATGCGGGGGTTTTCTCTGAATGCTCCAGTTTCTTCCCACAGTCCAAACATGTACCAGTTAATAGGTGAATTGCTTATGGTAATTTGTCCCTTGATTAGACTAGGGTTAAATTGCAGCTTTAGTTCAATAATCCTACTGCTGGCATTTAGGGCAGCAATGAAGGACCTCCATCTCCATCTGTTCTTGACTATCAAAACCAATTCTGGTTTTGGCAGTGTTCAGGACTTCCTTCTTTGTGCCAGTAGCTTCTTCTCAGTTTTCACTACTGTCAGTCATGCAAGTCGCAGATGGAGACTCAGGAATACTGTCGCACACAGACATACTGGAGAGGGATTCCTCATTGCAGTATCCGTAACAATTTTGTTTTACCAGCCATGGTTGTTAGCCCTGAGCTGAACCTCCAAACCAGGAGGACCAGTGGACCACTCGCAGTCTGGCCTTTACCCTTTGACCTGTTTGGCATGGGTGACCCTTTACCAGGAGTAAAGCACAAGGCCCTGATTCCAGCCAGCATAACCCTCTGGGTCATTGAGGTGCCTAAGCCTCCAAATCCTATGACAAGGTTGTGGTTCTCTTGGCTCAATAAGTAAGTAAGTAAATGAACATGACTTTGATCAGCCTTATTTCTAGCAGTAATGAGACAACCTAAAGAGGAGAGGTTGATACACTGACACAGTGGTGCCAGGATAACAACCTCTCCCTCAATGCCCCAAAACTGTGGATTACAGGAGGGATGGAGACAAGCTCGACCCAATGGGTCTGCAATTAAGAGAGTGAGTAGTTTCAAGTTCCTCGGTATACACATCACTGATGATTTCACCTGGACTGTACATACCGGCTTTGTGGCAAAAAAAAGCACAGCAGAGTCTCTTCCACCTTAGGTGACTGAAGAAGTTCAGCATGGGCCCCCAAACCCTGAAGACCTTCTACAGGGGCGCCATTGAGAGCATACTGACTGGCTATACCACCACCAGATACAGGAACTGCACCTACCTTGATCTCTGAGCACTGTAGGGAGTGGTACAGACAGCCCAGCGCATCTGTGGATGTGAACTTCCCTCCACTGAGGACATTTACAGCAGCAGGTGCATAAAGAAGGCCTGGAAAATCATCGGGGACACCAGTCACCCAACCATAAACTGTTTCAGCCGCTTCCATCTGGAAAACACTACCACAACATTAAAGCCAGGACCCAGGCTACGGGACAGCTTCTTTCTACAAGCCATTAGACTTTTAAATTCACATGTCTGTACATTGCGACAGAGTCATAACACAAAGATTTTTACTCCCTCACGTTGTGGGATGGTTGTAAGATTTAAATAAATTCTAATTCTAATTAATCAATAATTTTCAGTAGAAATTCGAACACTTATTAAGCAGGTTTAAACAAATAAAAAGACACTGGCTGTCCTCCAACATCAGCCCATTGTGCTAGTCTTTGAAACAAGTTTGAATAATTATGGACGTTTGCCACTTTCACTTGCTGATTTTAGCTTGGCAATTTGTGCATTCTGGAATTAAAAGGAGTGCATTTCTATTTCTGCACTAGTTGCTGTTTTACCTTGATGCATATTTAGACATACAACAAAATAACACATACGTATTCAATCCCTTCATCCCAACAAGTCCATGCAGCTAGTCACAATTCCCGACGATCAGCCCATATCACTCTAAACCAGGGGTTCCCAACGGACCCCTTGCTTAATGGTATTGATCCATGGCATAAGAATACTCATCACATTTGAAAAGTGCCTGAACAAAAAATCTTTGATTGGACGGTGGCATAGAAGCAGTAGAAGTGTTTTGGCACAAGTACAGAGTGGTGTTTGAAAAACACAGTCTCCATAAAAGAGAGGCATTGTCTAGTGCAGTACTCATTGTTGGACTGGTCTGAGTCAGAGTGGTGAGGCTTTGGCTTAACAGGCTCTGGTGAGAATAGGCAGAGGCAAGGTAAATAGGTAAGTTTATTTCTTATTTCTTCTTCTTACTTAACTCTTGAAAGAATAAGGGGGTATGTCTGCAGGGCCAGTGTTCTGTTCTGGGTGTCACATGTGGGTTTTCCAGGAGACTTCCAGCCTCCCTGATGGCCACATCTGCACCAGGTGCATCAAGATGTGACTCATTAGATACCGTGTTAGGGAACTGGAGCTGCAGCTTGATGACCTTCAGGTTGTTAGAGAGAGTGAGGAGGTGATAGACAGGAGCTACAGGGAGGTAGTCGTCTCAAGGCTACAGAAGACAGATAACTGGGTGACTGTCAAGAGAGGGAAGGAAAAACGTCAGATAGTGGAGAACACTCCTGTGGCCATCTCCCTCAACAATAAGTACTCCATTTTGAGTACTATTGGGGAGAGGGAACCTACCTGGGAGAAGCAACAGCCGTCATGCCTCTGGCACTGAGTCTGGCCCTGTGGCTCAGAGGAGTAGGGGACTGAAGAGAATGGCAGCAAAAATAGGGAACTCTATAATTAGCGGGACAGATTGGCAATTCTGTGGATGCAAAAAAGAAACATGGATGGCAGTTTGCCTCCTAGGTGCCAGGATCCATGATGATTCTGGACGCATCCACAATAACCTAAAAAGGGAGGCTGAGTAGCCAAAAGCCGTGGTACATATTGGTACCAATGATGTAAGTAGAAAAAGGGAGGAGGTCCTGAAAAAAGAATACAAGGAATTAGGAAGGAGGTTGAGAAGCAGGACCTCAAGGGTAGTAATCTCTGGATTGCTGCCTGTTCCAAGCAACTGTGAGGACAGGAATAGAATGAGGTGTCAGATAAATGTGCGGCTGAAGTATTGGACCAGAGGGCAGGAATTCAGATTTCTGGATCATTGGGATCTCTTCTGGGGCAGGAGAGACCTGTACAAAAGGTATGGGTTGCACTTGAATCTGAGGCTGACCAATATCTTTGCGGGCAGGTTTGCTTGAGCTTTTGGGAGTGGTTTAAGCTAATATGGGAGGGGGATGGGAACCAGTATGATAGAGCTGAGGATGGCAGGTTTTCAAGAAGATAATGGGTGTAACTTGAATGAAACCATTACGGGAATCATATTTAGGCCTCCAAATAGTAGGCAAGATGTGGAGCTGAGATTGCAAAGGAAGCTAGAAAGGACATGTAATAAGAGTAATGTCACAATTGCAATGGGACTCTTCAATATGCAAGGGATTGGGAAAATCAGGTTGGTGTCAGATTGCAAGAGAGGGAATTAGTTGAATGCCTATGAGATGGCTTTTTAGAGCAGCTTGTGTTTGAGCCTACTCTGGGAAAGACCATCTTAGATTGTGTAATAATCCAGATGTTATTAGGAAGCTTAAGGTAAAGGAACCTTTAGCAGGCAGTGATACTGCAATTAGAGAAGGAGAGGCACAAATCACATGTAATAGTTTTAAAGAAGTTGTTCTAAAATGGCAGTGGTAGGCAACCGTGACTGACAGGGCAAGTTAAGGACTGCCTAAAATGTAGAAAAAGTGAGTGGGAAGTTGGATGATTGGGAAGCTTTTAAAATCCAACAAAAGACAACTAAAAGAGCCATAAGGAGGAAAAAGATGAAATATGAGGGCAAACTATCTAATAATATAAAGCCAGATACTATTAAGTATTTTCTGTTATTTAAAGGGTAAAAGGGAGGTTGATATTGGACCACTTGAAAATGATGCTGATGAATTTAAGTATTTTGCATCAGTCTTCACTGTGGAAGACATTAGCAGTGTGTTAGAGGGCCGTGAGCATCAGGGAGCAGGAGTGAGTGCCATTGTTATTACAAAGGAAAAAATGCTAGGCAAACTTAAGGTGGATTAGTCACCTGGACCGGATGGATTACATAGAACCATAGAAAATTACAGCATAGAAACAAGCCTTTTGGCCCTTCTTGGCTGTGCCAAACCATTTCTCTGCCTAGCCCCACTGACCTGTACCTGGACCATATCCCTCCATACACCTCCCATCCATGTATCTGTCCAAGTTTTTCTTAAATGTTAAAAGCATTTACCACTTCATCTGGCAGCTTATTCCACACTCCCACCACTCCCTGTGTAAAGAAGCGCCCCCTAATGTTCCCTTTAAACTTTTCCCCCTTCACCCTTAACCCATGTCCTCTGGTTTTTTTCTCCCCTCGCCTCAGTGGAAAAAGCCTGCTTGCGTTCACTCTATCTATACCCATCATAATTTTATATACCTCTATCAAATCTCCCCTCATTCTTCTACGCTCCAGGGAATAAAGTCCTAACCTATTCAACCTTTCTCTGTAACTGAGTTTCTCAAGTCCTGGCAACATTCTTGTAAACCTTCTCTGCACTCTTTCAACCTAATTAATATCCTTCCTGTAATTTGGTGACCGAAACTGCACACAATACTCCAAATTTGGCCTCATTCATGCCTTATACAACCTCACCATAACATTCCAACTCTTATACTCAATACTTTGATTTATAAAGGCCAATGTACCAAAAGCTCTCTTTACGACCCTATCTACCTGCGATGCCACTTTTAGGGAATTTTGTATCTGTATTCCCAGATCCCTCTGTTCTACTGCACTCCTCAGTGCCCTATCATTTACATTATATGTTCTACCTTGGTTTGTCCTTACAGAGTGCAATACCTCACACTTGTCTGTATTAATCTCCATCTGCCATTTTTCAGCCCATTTTTCCAGCCTGGTCCAAATCCCTCTGCAAGCTTTGAAAACCTTCCTCACTATCCACTGCATCCCCAATCTTTGTATCATCATCAAATTTGCTGATCCAATTTACCACATTATCATCTACATCATTGATATAGATGACAAATAACAATGGACCCAGCACTGATCCCTGTGGCACACCACTAGTCACAGGCCTCCACTCAAAGAAGCAATCCTCCACTACCACTCTCTGGCTTCTTCCATTGAGCAAATGTCTAATCCAGTTTACTACCTCTCCATGTATACCTAGCGACTGAATCTTTCTAACTAACCTTCCATGCAGAACCTTGTCAAAGGCCTCACTGAAGTCCATGTAGACAACATCCACTGCCTTCGCTTCATCCACTTTCCTGGTAACCTCCTCGAAAAACTCTTAATAGATCGGGTAAACATGACCTACCATGCACAAAGCCATGTTGACTCTCCCTAATAAGTCCCTGTCTATCCAAATACTTGTGGATCCTATCTCTTAGTACTCCTTCCAATAATTTACCTACTACCGACGTCAAATTTACCGGCCTATAATTTCCCAGATTATATTTAGAGCCTTTTTTAAACAACAGAACAACATGAGCTATCTTCCAATCCTCCGGCACCTCACCCATAGATACCGACATTTAATTATATCTGCCAGGGCCCCTCCAATTTCAACACTGGTCTCCTTCAAGGTCCAAGGGAATACCCTGTCAGGTCCTGGGGATTTATCTACTCTGATTTGCCTCAAGATAGCAAGCACCTCCTCCTCTTCATCTGTATAGGTTCCATGACCTCACTACTTGTTTCCATAGACTCCATGCCAGAGTTCTGAAAGAGTCTGCTGAAGAGATAGCAGATACATTGGTTGTAAATCTTTCAAGAATCACTTGATTTTGACATTGTTCCCGAGAACTTGAAAATTGGAATTGTCACTCCACCCTTTAAGAAGGGAAGAAGACAATTCTTGGTTGGTGCGGCTGTAACGAAACTTAATTTCCCTCGGGATCAATAAAGTATATCTATCTATCTATCTATCTATAAGACAAAAGAAAGGAAATTATAGACCAGTTAGCCTAACTGTAGTGGTCAGAAACGTGTTGAGGTCTATTACTAAGGATGACGTTTCGGGGTGATGATAAAATGAGTCAAATTCAGCTTTGTTTCTGAAAAGGGAAATCTTGCCTGACAAATCAGTTAGAAATCCTTGAGTAAGTAATAAGCAAGGTGGGCAAAGGAGAGGCAGTGGATGTCACTTACTTGGATTTTCAGAGGGCATTTGATAAGGTGCCACACATGCGACTGCTTAACAAGATAAAATCCTGTGGCATTACAGGAAATATACTGGCATGGATAGAGGAATGGCTAACAGGCAGGAGGCAGCAAGTGGGAATAAAGGGGGTTTTTTCTGGTTGGCTGCGCTTGTAAGGCATGAAAATGCCCGATGCTGGCCTCTCATGGTCTGAGTGGACGTTCCCCTTTCTGGTTGGCTGCCAGTGACTAGTGGTGTTCCTCAGGGGTCAGTTTTGGGACTGCTACTTTTCACGTTGTTTCTCAATGATTTAGATAATGTTATTGATGGCTTTGTGGCAAAGTTTGTGGATGATGCGAAGATAAGTGGGGAGGTAGGTTGTGCAGAGGACTTGGAAAAATTGGAAGAATGGGCAAAAAAGTGGCATATGGAATACAGTGTTGGAAAATGTATGATGAGGCATTTTGATAAAAGGAACAAAAGTGCAGACTATTATCTAAATGGGGAGAAAGTTCAAACACCAGAGGGACTTGGGCATCCTCATGCAAAACTCCCAGAAGGTTTATTTACAGGTTGAGTCTGTGGTAAAGAAGGCAAATGCAATGTTGGATTCATTTCAAGGGGAATAGATCTAAAACAAGGAAAAAATGCTGAGCTTTTATAAGACACTAGTCAGGCCACACTTGGAGTATTGTCAACAGTTTTGGGCCCCATATCTTAGAAAGGATGTGTTGTCATTGGAGAGAGTACAGAGGAGGTTCACAAGGATGATACTGGGAATGAAGATGTTAACATATGAGAAGCATTTGGCAGCTTTGGGCCTGTACTCACTGGAACTTAAAAGAATGCGAGGGGATGTCGTTGAAACATAATAATTGTTGAAAGGACTAGATAAGGTGGGTGTGGAGAGGATGTTTCCTATGCTGGGAATGTCTAGAACTGGAGGACACAGCCTCAAAATTGAGGGGCAACCCTTTAGAACAGAGGTAGAGGACGTCTCTTTTAGCCAGTGAGTAGTGAATCTGTGGAATGCTCTGTCACAGACAGTTGTGGAGGCCATGACAGCGGGTATATGTAAAGTGAAAATTGAATCGTTTCCTGATTGGTCAGGATATCTAAGGTTATGGTGAGAAGGCAGGTTTACGGGGTTGAGTGGGATCCAGTCAGCAATGGTGGAGCAGATTTGATGAGCTGAGTGGCCTAATTTTGCTCCCATTTCTTCTAGTCTTGTGGCCTAAACTTCCTTTGACTTTCGATTTTCTGTCGATTAGATATCCTTTGAGATATCTAATTTTGCTTTATAATAGAACAGCAATGGTGTTTTCAGCTGACAGACTGCCGTTGATGATTGGTTCCTGCAGTAAATTGTTTCTTTCTGTCATGGTTTTGTCGGACTTTGCTAATTTCCCTTCAACAATCTTGCTTATTATGTTGTGTTGTGCTGCTATTCTAACATTTACTTTGGGTTTGTCCTTGGTCATTCATCTTTTCTATTCTTGACAAGACTTTCAGACAAATTTCCATGATTTTGACAATATAATTACCACCTCCTCTGTGTTACTGAGTTCATTAAATATTTTACCATTTGTGTGGTGCATTCTCAATGAATGTATGTTTTTTTGATTTCATCCAGCCAGCGTTGGTGCGGTAATGTTAAAGGATCATTTTCGCTATCACCATTTTCTTATAAGTCGTAGATTTTAATAACCTGTTCCCAATTCTCCTTGGCAGTTGATAATTAGGTTTACTAATATGTGGAGCTGCTGCACTACTTAGCTGCCTACAAGATGGTAAAATAACAGACAAAGCTGAAAAAATGTTGAAATTCCATGTAAAAATGTCACAAATACCAATAAATTGTGTAAGTGCATGGTGGGATATGACAGGAACACTCATGTAAAACTCACTTTCCCTAAAGATAATAATCCTTCAGATCGTGGATTATTTTGGAAGGTTATTTGTTGTAAACCGAAACGTGGAGGAAACTGTGTAATGGGAGGAGATGTAGAGACATATTAACAAAGAAGTTTCCCTATTCAATTCCCCCCACAACTATGATACCCCAATCCCCTGCAGTCATCAGTTTGCAATACATAAAAGAGAATTAGATTACTGCTTGTATTTGGATGGACAGATATCACATGAAGTCAGATCAGCACCAGATCATCTGATATTTGGTGCCTAGTAGATGGTCAGTGAATGTTACTTGATGTGCTCATTAAGGTATGTCACGGAATGATACAGCATAGAGGGAGTGCTTCTGGCACAATGTTAATTTATCTCTCCTTTCCTCAATTTTATTAACAGTAGGTTAAGCAACATATGGATTTCATTTGTAAATCTGTATTACACAAAGATGGCCATCTACATGGACCTCAAATGTATGGCCTGCAGTCTTGCGTTCTTCTGATTGGTCAGTTAATTGGGCATGTACCTGCCCTTCTTCTGGACAGACTTTTATTTTCACTAAGCATGATATTTTAAGTACAAATCTAGCCTTACAATGTGCACAGAAAGCTTTCCTTTAGAAAATGGTGTCTACAGCCCAGTATTACAGTGCCTCTGTGTACTGATACTTGGCACCAAGCCTCTTGCCCTGTTCAAAGCTGAATTCCAGCATTGCCTTTATTCTTTTCAAATGTGAAGGCAAAGGTAAGATCTTTGTTTTATTATTTTGTTGCAAATATTGCTGTTTGGCTTTCTATGCGTGGATTTATCACTAATCCTGCTTAATTGGTTTAGTTTCCAGTCCGTAATCGAAGAATGTGTGAAACAGATGAACCTCGAGTTGTATCAAATGAGAGGAAATGGAAATGCATCTACCAACAGAAACAACGCAGCCCTCGATGCAGAAACTGTCTTGAGGCCTTTAATGGACCTTCTGGATAAAAAGTAAAGTGATTCTATCAATAATATTTAGCCCAGATATATTCATTTGACCTAGACTTTCATAATTTTACAGTTATTCATCATTGAATAGGCAATCAATTATATGAAATGCAAATATATGGGGACATCTTGGGAATTTGGCCTTTAAAATGTAGCTATAAGGAAACTGCAATTCCAGCCTATTTTTACTGAAATGCTGTTTTATATGTACTGGCAGATCTTGTGAAGCATAATGCAAGCCTTTTGATGTCCTAACTACCTGGCGACAGTTCATATTTTACCTTTTTATTTCAGTCTGACACTGTTTGCTAAAATCTGTGAGAAGACTGTTCTGAAAAGGGTTCTGAAGGAGCTTTGGAAGTTAAATCTGAACACAATAGAAAGAAAGGTTGTCCTGCCTCCGCTAACTGACCAAAGTGTAAGTATCAGCCAACCTTTGCCACAGACTCTTTGATAAATGAATATTTAAAAACGGGTATTCACCTCCCTTCCAAATATCCTGTTGGAAGCCAGGGATGGCACAGATTGCTAATGCACATACTAAAGTGAAAATAACATAGCTATGAGATTAAATGTCAGTGCAAAGAAATTGGTAATGTACCTACTGGGCAATCTGTTGTCTGCTTGTACTGAAGGACTATCAAGAATCAAGAAGTTTGGGTGGCACAGAATCGTAGGGGTTAGTGTAATACTATTACAGCGCTGGTGACCCAGGTTCAATTTTGACACTGTCTGTAAGGAGTTTGTACATTCTCCCCATGACTGTGTGGGTTTCCTCAGTGTTCCTTCCACATTCCAAATTGGTCACATGGGTGTAACTGTAGACTGGCACATGGAACTAAGGAACTTGTACATGGTGTTCTTAGGCAGTCCCTCAGCATGAAGGATAATGCACTTGCATTCTGGATTTGTGGGTTCTGAGGTGGCAAGTTAGGCCAATGTAGGAAGAGCGAACTTCCACAGATAAGGCAGGTGATGGGTGCCAGGGCAGGCAGTTGGAAGTTTGGGAACAGATCTATTTCTTCCTTCACTTAGGCAAGTTCTGTGCATGCCCACCATTCATCATGTCCATATAGATTAGCCATGGGCCAGCAGGTTCCAAGAGTACTTCTTCAAGGAGGCTTTGAGCACGACCTTGAAGCTTTTCCTCTAACTGTTTGGTAATTTCTTCTCACGATAGAGTTTGGTACAGAGTATCAGTTTCAAAAGTCTGATATCAGAAGTGTGAACATGACCCAACTAATGTAGCTACAGAGTGTCAATGAGTGCTATTTTTCTTGATCCTCAGGGATCACCAGTGCAGTGGGAGCAGGAGTGGGACACGCTCTGAGGTTTTGAACAGTGTCTTTTACCATGGCATCATTTTTTCGTACTAACCTCACAGCCAGCACATTCAATTGTCTTGCTCATTGAGGAAATATGGAGGTTCCACAGTCTCTTGGGTAAAGAATTCCAAGATCTTTTCCTCTGATTGTGGAATTCTGTCCTGTCTTGGTTCTCTGTTAACCTACTGTATTTTTTGAGTCTCTTCTTCTATATTTTATCTGAAAGTGAAGAGAGTGGAGAAAGGGTAACAGCAAATTAATTCCCTCACTTCTACTCTACCTCAGCTTCACCTCACTTTACTCATTGGGTTTGATTTACCCACGTATAAGCAGCCAGTTGTTTCAGCTCTATCAGCTCTTGCTTGCTGCTCATGGTACTGCTGTTATTACCATGGCAGAAGGTAAAAAGTTGCAGGGAACATCAAACATTGAATAGAATCAGAGAGTGATTAAACCTTAGGGCTTACTGCTTTATGTTTGATCCATTAAGTGATGAGACCTGAATGACAGGATGGATTGAGATGGTTTGTTTCCCATCAGTAAATGAGTGATAAATATTGAGCAAAGTAGGCTGTGGCCATTTGCAGGAGTATGATTTATTTAAATGTAGGGTACAACGAGGTCACTTTCTGTTTCATTATATTTGTGACATGACTGACAAACTATTTTTTAAACAGATGTCACTGTCAAGTTGCCAATGTGCAACACAGAGACATCATTAAAATGAAATGGAAACATAAAAAAACTGCTTAGCATTGCACAAGTTATATAAATATAAGTTATGAAAGAGGAGATAACCGTTGTCAACCATTTTTCAGTAAAACACTGCACACCACCATGATAGGACATAGAAAATATACAGCACATTACAGGCCCTTCGGCCCACAATGTTGTGCCAACCATGTAACCTACTCTAGAAGCTGCCTAGAATTTCCCTACCACATAGCCCTCTATTTTTCTAAGCTCCATGTACCTATCTAAGTGTCTCTTAAAAGACCCTATTGCATCCGTCTCTACCACCTTTGCTGGCAGTGTATTACACGTACCCACCACTCTCTGTGTGAAAAACCTGCCTCTGATACTTTGTACCTACTTCCAGGCACTTGAAAACTATGCCCCCCTCCCCCCCATGTTAGCCAGTTCAGCCCTGGAAAGAAACTTCTGGCTATCCACACGATCAATGCCACTCATCATCTTATACACCTCTATCAAGTCACCTTTCATCCTCAGTCACTCCAAGGAGAAAAGGCCAAGTTAACTCAACCAATTCTCATAAGGCATGTTCTCCAATCCAGGTAACATCCTTGTAAATCTCCTCTGCACTCTCTCTATAGTACCCCCATCCTTTCTGTAATGAGGTGACCAGAACTGAGCAGACTACTCCAAGTGGGGTCTAACTAAGCTCTTGTATAGCTGTAACACCACCTCACGGCTCTTGAACTCAATCCCATGTTGATGAAGGCCAACACACCATACGCCTTCTTAACAACACTGTTAACCTGCGCAGCAGCTTTGAGTGTCTTATGGACATGGACCCCGAGATCTCGCGGATCCTCCACTGCCAAGTGTCTTAACCTAGCCGTGCCTTGCCATGCACCCTAAACTCCTGGTGGAGTCGTCGGGGCACCGTCATGACGAGCTTTGCACCAGTCTGTTCCATCTGTCGCGGTTGTGTGCCAGAGTCTGGGTCACCGCAAATGTTTTCCCTGTTCATTCTTTAATGTTGTCCATCCATCTCTTCCTCCATCTACCTCTCCTTCTTTTCCCCTCCACAGTTCCTTGTTGAATGGTCTTTGCAAGGCCACTGGATCTTGTTACGTGGCCGTACCATCTCAGCTTTCTTTTCTTCACCGTTGTAAGAAGGTCTTCATGGGGGCCATTGTGGTGCTGGATGGTCTTGCAGACCTGCTCGTTTGTGATGTGGTCCAAGTATGAGATGCCCAAGATGTTGTGATAGCATCTCATTTCCAATGCTCGTATCTTCCTCTGTAGCTCTGCTGTGAGGGTCCATGTCTCACATGCGTACAGGAAGATGGAGAATACCAATGCACGCAGGGGTCTGATCTTGTACTTCATGGTGATGTTGCTGTCCCTCCATATTGTCTTGAGTTTGGATAGTGCAGTCATTGTTTGTGCGGTTCTTGCCAGGGCTTCTGGTCTTGATCCTTCATCACTGTTGATTGCCCCCAGGTATTTGAACTGCTGCACTGTCTCAAGTTTCTGACCATGGACTGAGATGTCTGTTGTAATGGCACCGTTGGCATTTGCCATGAGCTTGGTTTTCTCGGCACTTACTTCCATTCGAAACTTTGTGGAGGCTCTGTCAAGATGGCCCACCAGGTTGGCCAGTTGATCCTCTTTTGCAGCAAGTCCTTCAATGTCGTCAGCAATCTTAGGTTTGTGATGTTCCTCCCTCCGATGCTGACTGTGCCCATGTGATCTTCAAGGGCAACACTCATGATTCGTTCCAGGAAGATGTTGAAGAGAGTGGGGGAGAGGAGACAGGCCTGACGGACTCCTACAGAGGTATGGAACCGTTCCCCAATGGTGCCCTGAGCAAGTACTGCACTGTTGTCTTGGCGTAAAACTGATGAATTGTATGAATCAACTTCTGCCCCATGTTAAATTTCTTCATGGTGGCTCATAAGGCATCATGCCAGACTCTATCAAATGCCTTCTTGAAGTCTATGAAGACATGGTAGAACTCTGTCTGGTGCTGAAGGTGATTCTCACAGAGGGTGCAGAGGTTGAAAATCTGCTCAGTGGTGCTTCTGCCCTCACGGAAGCCTGCTTGTTCCTCGGCAATGATGTCTTCTGCCTGAGGTCTCAGTCTGTTCAAGAGGATTCTGAGCATTACCTTGCTTAGAGCATAGAATAATACAGCACAGTACAGGCCCTTCGGCCCACAATGTTGTGCTGACCCTTAAACCCTGCCTCCCATATAACCCCCAACTTAAATTACTTACATGGCTGATTAAACTGATGGTACAGTAATTCTGGCAAAGTTGGAGATTGCCTTTCTTGGGAAGCACAATGATCAGCGACTGAGTCCAAGTTGTCGGCCATTCATCTGTCTGCCAGATCTTATTGCAGATGCCTATCGTGGCCTCTCCTCCATGCTTCAGCAGTTCAGCAGGGATGTTGTCAACTCCTGCTGACTTCCCGCACTTCAGTGATCGTATTTCGGCTTCAACTTCTTCACGCATGATTGGATAGTCTTCCTCATTGGAAGATTCCTGCACATTCAGCACGCTCGGATCCCCTTTGTTCTGGTAGTTGTACAGTTCCGAACAGTACTCTGTCCACCTTTCCATTATTTTATTTTCTTCTGTGAGACTTTTGCCATTTTTGTCTTGGATGGTGTTTACTATGGCTTGTTTTTCTTTGGTAAGATCTTTCGCCAGTTGGAATGCCTTCTTTGTGTTGTTGTTGGAGAGGCTGACTTCAATGTCCGCACATTGTTCGGCTATCCATCTTTGCTTTGCTTCCTTCATTTCTCTTCTGATTTCCTTGTTGATTTTCCTGTATTCTGTTCTTCCCTCTGCTGTGTTTTTCGGCTTTTCCCCAGAATCTTCCTTGTGGTTTCTGTCATCACTGTGTTACAGTTATTTGTGGTGGTCTCCAGGTCTTCATCAAGGAGGAGTATTGGTGCAAACTTCCCCCCAAATACTACCTGATATTCTTCAGAGATGGAGGGGTCTTTCAGTTTTTCAAGGTCGAATCTCAGCCGGCTGTTTTCTGGCTTGTTGATTCTGCTCAAGCACACTCTGATGTTCATCATGACAAGGTCACAGTCACTGCCCACGTCTGCTCCTGGGAATGTTCTGGACTTCGGTCTGTTCACACCAGATTTAGTCTACGCCCCAACAACAGACTGCGATGATGAACACATTGAAGAATTCTATAAGAAACTACAAGATGTCATCGACAATGTGGACAAAAAGGATATTTTGATTATTCAGGGTGACTGGAATGCCAAGGTGGGCAGAGACGCACAAGATGAGTGGGGGGATCTCATTGGCCCCTCATGCAATGACACCTCCAATGAGAGGGGACTACGCCTGCTGGAATTTGCCCGTTATAACAACATGGTGCTGTCGAACACACTTGGAGAGCACAAAGCATCCCAAAGATGGACCTGGCATGCCCCCAGTGGTCAACATCACCAGACTGACTACATCCTGGTGCAAAGACGGCAAAGAAAGAAGAGTCTTAACGTTAATTTGTCTTCAAATTTGACCTACCAAATTGAACCACTTCACACTTATCTGGGTTGAACTCCAGTTGCCACTTCTCAGCCTAGTTCTGCATCCTATCAATGTACTGCTGTAACCTCTGACAACCTTTCAGAGTATCCAACTGTTGCATCATCAGTAAACTTACTAACCCACCCTTTTACTTCCTCATCCAGATCATTTATAAAAATCACAAAGAGGAGGGGACCCAGAACAGATCCCTGTGGAACACCACTGGTCACTGTCCTCAATGCAGAATACAAACCATCCACAACCACCCTTGCCTTCTGTGGACAAGCCAATTCTGGATCCACAAATCAAAGTCTCCTTGGATCCCATGCCTCATTACTTTCTGAATGAACCTCGCATGGGGAACCTGATCAAATGCCTTACTGAAATCCATATACACTACATCCAGTGCTCTTCCTTCATCAATGTCTTTTGTTACATCCTCAAAGAATTCAATTGGGCTTGTAAGGCAGGACCTACCCTTGACAAAACCATGCTGACTATCCCTAATCAGATTGTATCTCTTCAAATGCTCGTAAATCCTGCCTCTCAGGACCTTCTCCAACAACTTGCCCACCACTGAAGTAAGACTCAGTAGTCTATAATTTGCTGGGTTGTAAGGTTATCCAAGTGTTCTTCGATGGGTTGTAATCATGCACTGGTTTCGTACATGCTGTCTGTGAATATTGAGCTCTCTTCTTGTTCTGTCAATTTAATTGAACTGACTGCTGAGTGAAAATGGATCTAGGGAAATACCCCTGATCATCCTGGACATAAAGGGAATGAAAACAAAGTTAATTTCCAAAAATAAATCTGCTCAGTGATACCAGTAAACCCCCTTTTACAGTAGATGATGGATGCGTATTTAACTTCAGTCAGTATGGTGAACCTATGTTTCTACCACCCCCCCCACCCCCCACCCCCCACCCACAGACAGCCTATACACATCAACAGGGGTTTCTGCAAGTGTTGAACTCCATGTACTAATGGACTAATATGGCAGGGGAATGGAACCAGTATGATAGAGCTGAGGATGAGCCAGCAGGTTTACAAGTAGATGATGGGTGTAACACGAATGTAAGGAAGGACAAGCCTATGATTGGGTACAAAAGCAGACACAGCAGATATTAAACTGTACCACAGAGGCAAAATTCAAAAGGACAAAGAATGCAGGACTGAAGGTGCTGTATTTAAATGCACGTAGCATTCGGAATAAGGTTGACGATCTCGTAGCGCAATTAGAGATTAATCGGTATGACATAGTGGGCATCACTGAGTTGTGGTTGAAAGTAGGCCATAGTTGGGAGGTTAACATCAAAGGATATACTTTGTATCAAAAGGACAGCTGGTGTGGCTCTATTGGTAAGAGGAGGAATTACATCTTTAGAAAGAGATGACATAGTGTCAGAGAATCTTGAATCTTTGTGGGTGGATTAAGAAATTGCAAGGGTAAAAATACTTTATGGGAGTCATATATAGGTCTCCAAATCGTAGCTAAGATATGGGGTTGAAGTTGCAAAGGGAGCTGAAAAAGGCGCATAAAAAAGAGTACTGTCACAATTGTAATGGGGACTTCAGTATGCAAAGGGATTGGGAAAATCAGGTTGGTATTGGATCGCAAGAGAGGAAATTGTGTTTGAGCCTTCTAGGGGAAAGGCTATCTCAGACTGGGTGTTGTGTGATAGCCCAGATCTTATTAGGGAGCTTAATGTAAAGGAACCCTTAGGAGGCAGTGATCATAGTATGATTGAATTCGTACTGCAATTTGAGAGGGAGAAGCATAAGCCACATGTAATAGTATTACAATGGAATAAACAGAATTACAGAGGCGTGAGAGAGGAGCTTGCCCAGGTGGATTGAAGGAAGATGCTGGCAGAAATTACAGCAGAGCAGAGTTGGCTGAAGTTTCTTGGAATAGTTCACCAAACCCAAGATAGATGTGTCCCACAGAAGATGTTCTTAATTGGCTGGGATACCCAACCGTAGCTGACAAGGGAACTTAGGATTGCATAAAAGCCAAGGAAATGGCATATAATGTAGCAAAAGTGAGTTGGAAGTTGGATGATTGGGAAGTTTTTAAAATCCAACAAAAGGCAACTAAAAAGGCTATAAGAAGGGAAAAGATGAAATATGAGGGGAGCAAACTAGCAAATAATATAAAGCAGGATACTATAACTTTTTCCAGTTATATAAAGAGTAAAGGGAGGTGAGAATTAATATTGGACCACTGGAAAATGATACTGGTGAGGTAGTAATGGGGGACAAAGAAATGGCTGATGAACTTAATAAGCACCTTGCATCAGTCTTCTCTGTGGAAGACACTAGTAGTGTGCCAGAGGTCCATGAGTGTCAGGGAGCAGGAGTGAGTGCCATTGCTATTACAAAGGAAAAAATGCTAGGCAAACTGAATAGTGTTGAGGTGGATACATCACCTGGACTAGGTGGACTACATCCCAGAGTCCTGAGAGAGGTTGCTGAAGAGATAACAGATACATTGGTCATGATCTTTCAAGAATCACTTGATTCTGGCATATTCTCTGAGGACTGGAAAATTGAAAACGTCACTCCACCCTTTAAGAGGGGAGGAAGGCAAAGGAAAGAAAATTATAGGCCAGTAGGCCTAATCGCAGTGGTTGGGAAAGTGTTGGAGTCTATTATTAAGGATGAGGTTTTTGGGTACTTGGAGACTAATGTTACGTACCCCGTAACTGGGTTGCCAAACCAGCAGAAATGGATCACTCAGTTGGAGTCTGGATTACTGGAACTAAGAAAGTTTTATTAAAGAAATAAGCAACACAGTACTCTAATCAAAAGGATAATAAATACAACAGTTCAGCAATGATAAACACACATGTACACAGAACTAGGATAATAGGATCAATCAAGCTCTATCGTCGTCTAGGGGTAAATGACCAGTTTCAAAGTGACGCAAAGTTCAGTTCAATTGAGTTCAGTTCAGTTCACGGGGGGGGGGGAGAGAGAGGGCAAAAGCGAATGAATATTCAAAACGGCTTCCACACAGACCTTCGATATTCCTCGCAGTCAGCTTTCGGGCGAGCCCTTTGTAATGTCTTCTGAGGTCACCGACTGTGACCCCTCTGTTTCAGATACGATCGTTCCTCAACGGTGAACCTGGCACCCAGGCAAGGCGAACACACACCAGGTTCCCACCGATCGTACCTTTCCACCCTGTGCATCTCTGGCTTGGTCCCGCAACCAGCCCTCCAAAAACTCCCACCGACTTGTGGGAGGCGCACCGCTTCCAGGGTCTCATTACCTCGTGGTGTCATGTGTGTCCTGCCTTAGCGAACCTGTCCCTTTTTATCCCCCTGCTGGGATATCACCTGTCCATCATACTTCAAACAGTTCAGGGTTCAAAAAGGAGCCGATCTTGACAGTTCTCAGACCGGTAAACTCTCTCGTCTCTTCATTAACATTTCCAAATGCTGCTCCATTGTCTTCCTTATCTCTCTTTCTCCTGAAGACGGGTGGCAGATCAACTGCTGATCCCACTGGTGCCAGCACAGGACAGTTAACATCTTAGTCTATGTGTACTTTTTGTAACCCTCTTTCATCACACTAATGAAAAAATAAGTCAAAGTTAGCATGGTTTCTGTAAAGGGAAATCTTGCCTGACAAATCTGTTAGAAATCTTTGAGTAAGTAATAAGTAGGGTGGACAAAGGAGAGGCAGTGGATATCATTTACTTGAATTTTCAGAAGGCATTTGATAAAGTGCCACACATGAGGCTGCTTAACAAGATAAAATCCTATGGCATTGCATTAAAGATATTGGCATGGTTCTATCTATGAATGGCTGTCAGGCTGGAGGTAGCGAATGGGAATAAAGGGGGCCTTTCCTGGTTTGATGGCAGTGACTAGTTGTGTTCCTCAGGTGTCAGTATTGGGACCGCTACTTTTCACATTGTTTGTCAATTATTTAGACAACGGAATTGATGGCTTTGTGGCAAAGTTTGTAGACAAAACGAAGATAGGTGGAGGGGTAGGTAGTGCTGAAGCAATGTGATTGGGAAAGGACTTAGACAAATTGGAAGAATGGGCAAAAAGTGACAGATGGAATACAGTGTTGGGAAATGTGTGATAATCCATTTTGATAAAAGGAACTATATTGCTGACTATTATGCAAATAAGGAGAAAAAATCAAACATCAGAAGTGCGAAGGGATGTGGGAGTCCTCATACAAGACTCCCAGAACTAGAGAGCACAGCCTCAAAATTGAGGGGTGACCTTTTAGAACAGAGGTAAGGATGAATTTTTTAGCCAGAGAATGGTGAATCTGTGGAATTCTCTACCGCAGACTGCAGTGGAGGCCAAGTCTGTGGGTATATTTAAAGTGGAAGATTGTGGTCAGGGCATCAACAGATATGGCGAGAAGGCAGATGTATGAGGTTGAGTGGGATCTGGGATCAGTCATGAAATGACTGAGCAGACTCAATGAGCTGAATGGCCTCATTGCGATCATACGTCTTATAGTGTTATGATCACATATACGGGGAAACTGCATCTCTTTCTGGAATGGCTGAACATACAGAACATGGGAGCAAACACCAAGACATTCAGACACTGCACTAGAAATTTTATTGGGAAAGGTGATAGAGAAAAAACAGGGGACTTTCCAACAGGTGCTCAGAAAGGTGGGACGCGAACAGAGTATTATTCCAAGATCAGGGAAGGAGTGTTCAAAGTTCAATGTAAATTTATTATCAAAGTACATATAGTCACCATATACAACCCTGAGATTCACTTTCTTGTGGGCATACTCAATAAATCTATAGAATAATAACCATAATAGAATCAATGAAAGACTACCCAACTTGGGCATTTAACCAAGGTGTAGAAGGCAACAAACTGCAAATACAAAAAGAAATAATTAATAATAATAAATAACTAAGCAAAAAAATGTCGAGAAGATGAGGTGAAATATCCTCGTAAGTATGTCCATTGGTTGTGGAAAATTTCACTGAGGAGGCAGCTGTTCCTGAACCTGGTGATATGAGTCCTGTGGCTCTTGTAGCACATTCCTGATGCCAGTAGCAAGAAGAAAGCATGTCCTAGGTGGTGGGGGTCCCTGATGATGGATGCTGCTTTCCTGCAATAGACAGCATTTCATGTAGATGTGCTCAATGGTGAGGAGGGCTTTACCCATGATGGACTGGGCCATATCTGTTACTTTTTGTTGAATTTTCCATTCAAAAGCATTTTTGTTTCCATACCAGGCTGTGATGCAGCCAGTCAATATACTCTGCACTACACGTCTATAGAAGTTATTCAAAGTTTTGATGTCACGCTGAATCTCCGCAACCTCCTGAGGAAGTAGAGAAGTACCTTTGTTTCTACATAACTCCACTTACCCAGGACAGGTCCTCTGAAGAAATAATACTGAGGAATTTAAAGTTGCTAACCCTCTCCACCTCTGATCCTCTGATGAGGACTGGTTTTTGACCTCTGGTTCCCTTCTCCTGAAGTCAATAATCAGATCCTTGATCTTGCTGACATTGAGCAAGAGGTTGTTGTTATGGAACCACTCTGCTAGATTTTCCATCTCCCTTTGATATGCTGATTCATCACCACCTTTGATTCAGCCCACGACAGTGGTGTTGTCAACAAACTTAAATATGGCATTGGAGCTGTTCTTAGCCACACAGTCACAAGTATGAAAGACAGTTTAATTATCTCATACAAGTTGTCAAGAGGAGTGCAATGTTTTCACAACTGCATTGAGACACAGTTTATACATTAGAGCTGAAGTGAGAACCCAGGATGTGCTCTTGGGATGAGACTACTAATCCAGACAATTTGACAGGTCATTATTACATGCTCTCATTGGTCAGTGCTAATGACAGGGTGTAATATGATTGGCCAAGCAAGCATGAATAACATGGCTGCTTTTGGCAAGCTTTACAAATGTTAAGTTTTCTTAATTTTATATTGTTTCCAGTATTTTGTAGTAAAGTGTCTTTTACCCTGAGCTAGGAACAAGTAACAGATCAGAGTCATACAGGGTAGTGTGAAGCCAGCTATTGGTTCAATCTGCGTGGCTGCATGCTTAAGCTGTCTTCAGTGGCAGACGGAACACTCCAGAGTGTCTGTGTTATGATTCCATTGTTAAGAATCACAATACATGACACTCCACCCATAAGGTCACACATGCAGCACAGAGAGCGAGAGGACAGCCTGTCCATTCTCAGCTTCACTACAGGGAAGGTACATCTTCAAGACAGTGCAAACACCACCTGTACCTTGATGTGAATATTCTCATTTCTGCTGAGATCCATGTACCCTCACCTGTATCCTGGACTGCCTGTCAGATCACCGGCAGCCTCCCTCACCTCTGCTCCTCTGACCCTCAACACAGGAGACCCCCAGGCTGTGTCCTGAGCCGCCTCCCCTACTCCTTACACACCTACAACTGTGTTGCCACTCACAGCTCCAATCTGCTGATCAAATTTGCAGATGACGTGACATTGATAGGCCTTATTTCCAACAATGATGAGACAGCCTACAGAGGAGAAGTCAACACCCTGACACAGTGGTGTCGAGAAAAGGAAGGAGTTGGTCATGGGTTACAGGAGGAATGGATTCAGGCTAGCCCCTATTCACATCAGTGGGACTGTAGTTGAGAGGGTGAGTAGTTTCAAGTTCCTCGGGTCACTGAGGGTCACACCTGGACTGTACATACCAGCTGTATGGTGAAAAAAGCACAACATCTCAGAGGGCTGAAGAAGTTCAGCATGTGTCCCCAAATCCTAAGGACTTTCTACAGGGGCACCATTTAGAGCATCCTGACTGGTTGTGTCACTGCCTGGTCAGGGAACTGTAGTACCCTCAATCGCATGGCACTGCAGACAAACTGTTTCAGCTGCTACTGTCTGGCAAACAGGCTCTAGGGCAACATTAACACCAGGACCAACATGCTCTGGGACAGCTTCTTTCACCAGGCTATTAATGCACATCGATCTGATTGCATATCTGACTGGACATTCATGTCAACAAAACCATTATAAGACCATAAGACAAAGGAGCAGAAGTCGACCACTCGGCCCATCGAGTCTGCTCCGCCATTTTATCATGAGCTGATCCATTCTCCCATTTAGTCCCACTCTCCCGTCTTCTCACCATAACCTTTGATGCCCTGGCTACTCAGATACCTTTCAATCTCTGCCTTAAATACACCCAATGTCTTGGCCTCCACTGTTGCAAGTGGCAACAAATTCCGTAGATTCACCACCCTCTGACTAAAAAAATTTCTTTGCATTTCTGTTCTGAATGGGCGCCCTTCAATCCTTAAGTCATGCCCTCTCGTGCTAGACTCCCCCATCATGGGAAACAACTTTGCCACATCCACTCTGTCCATGCCTTTCAATATTCGAAATGCTTCTATGAGGTCTTCCCTCATTCTTCTAAACTCCAAGGAATACAGTCCAAGAGCGGACAAACGTTCCTCATATGTTAACCCTCTCATTCCCGGAATCATTCTAGTGAATCTTCTCTGTACCTTCTCCAACGTCAGCACATCCTTTCTTATAATAAGGAGATCAAAACTGCCCACAGTGCTCCAAGTGAGATCTCACCAGCACCTTATAGAGCCTCAACATCACATCCCTGCTCCTATACTCTATTGCTATAGAAATGAATGCCAAGATTGCATTCGCCTTCTTCTCCACCGACTCAACCTGGAGGTTAACCTTAAAGGTATCCTGTACGAGGACTCCCAAGACCCGTTGCATCTCAGAACTTTGAATTCTTTCCCCATTTAAATAATAGTCTGCCCATTTATTTTTTCTGCCAAAGTGCACAACCATACACTTTACAACATTGTATTTCATTTGCCACTTCTTTGCCCATTCTTCCAATCTATCCAAGTCTCTCTGCAGACTCTCTGTTTCCTCAGCACTACTGGCCCCTCCACCTATCTTCGTATCGTCAGCATGAGGGTGCATTCCATCTGGTCCAGGAGATTTGTCTACCTTTGGACTATTCAGCTTCCAGAGTACTTTCTCTGTCGTAATTGTGACTGCGCACACTTCTCTTCCCTGCCACCCTTGAGTGTCCGGTATACTGCTGATGCCTTCCTCCGTGAAGACTGATGCAAAATACGCGTTCAGTTCCTCCACCATCTCCTTATCTCCCATTACAATTTCTCCAGTATCATTTTCTATTGGCCCTATATCTACTCTCACCTGTCTTTTACTTTTTATATACTTGAAAAAGCTTTTAGTATTCTCTTTAATATTATTTGCTAGCTTCCTTTCATAGTTAATCTTTTCCCTCTTAATTACCTTCTTAGTTTCCTTTTGTAAGCTTTTAAAAACTTCCCAATCCTCTGTCTTCCCACTAATTTTTGCTTCCTTGTATGCCCTCTCCTTTGCTTTAACTTTGGCTTTCACTTCTCTTGTCAACCACGGTTGCATACCTTTTCCATTTGAAAATTTCTTCTTTTTTGGAATATACCTGTCTTGCACCTTCCTCACTTCTCGCATAAACGCCAGCCACTGCTGCTCTGCCATCTTTCCCACCAATGTCCCTTTCCAGTCAACTTTGGCCAGTTCCTCTCTCATGCCTCTGTAATTTCCTTTACGCCACTGAAATACCGACACATCAGATTTCAGCTTCTCCTTTTCAAATTTCACAGTGAACTCAATCATGTTATGGTCACTGCCTCCTAAGGATTCCTTCACCTCAATCT
Organism: Mobula hypostoma; assembly: GCF_963921235.1. NCBI lineage: Eukaryota > Metazoa > Chordata > Chondrichthyes > Myliobatiformes > Myliobatidae > Mobula > Mobula hypostoma. The sequence goes on from NC_086109.1 coordinate 53,276,231, forward strand.
CTCTAATCACCTCCGGTTCATTACACAATACTCAATCCAGTACAGCCGATCCCCTAGTGGGCTCAACAACCTGATTTTCACAATCCACTGGCATGTTAAAATCCCCCATAATTATCATAACACTGCCCTTCTGACAAGCCTTTTCTATTTCCTGTTGTAATTTGTAGTCCACATCACTGCAGCTGTTTGGAGGCCTATAAATAACTGCCATCAGGGCCCTCTTACCCCTGCGATTTCTTAGCTCAACCCATAAAGATTCTGCACCTTCCAATCCTATATCACCTCTTTCTAATGATTTAATATCATTTCTTACCAATAAAGCCACGCCTCCCCCTCTGCCTACCTTCCTATCCTTCCGATACACCGTGTATCCTTGGACGTTCAGCTCCCAGAGACATGCATCCTTTAGCCACGTCTCAGTGATGGCCACAATATCAAACCTGCCAATCTGTAGCTGTACGACAAGATCACCCACCTTATTCCTTATGCTGCGTGCACTTAAGTATAACAAGACCAGTATTTGGTACTTCTCGCTTTGATCTCACTGCAACTATATTGCACTGCAACTCATCCCAATGGCAACAAATTTGCCCCATCACCGGCCCGTCTTTCCTGACATCTTTATTGCTCACTATCTTAGATTTATTTCTGTTTTTCCCCTTCTTCCGCTCTATCATTCTGGTTCCCATCCCCCTGCCAAATTAGTTTAAACCCTTCCTAACAGCTCTATTAAACTTTCCCGCCAGGATATTGGTCCCCTTCAGGTTCATGTATAACCTGTCCATTTTGAACAGGTCATACTTCCCCCAGAAGAGATCCTAATGATCCAAGAATCTGAAGCCCTGCCCCCTGCACCAGTCTCTCAGCCACGCATTCATCTGCCTGATCCTACTATTCTTGCCCTCGCTAGCACGTGGCACAGGTAGCAATCCCAAGATTACTACCCTGGAGGTCCTGCTTCTCAGCTTCCTTCCTAACGCCCAATCTTGGTGTTTGGGCAATATCCTCCCACATTTCCTCTCTTTATTGCTTGTATATTGCGATGGAGATGCAACGTAAAGATTTTTATTCCTTGGATATACGAAATAAAATACAAATACGAATACAAATCTGTGCACCCCCACCTGTACAATGTATGCCTACTTGTACTGTGATCCATGTATCCTGACCTGTACTGTAGACATCCTTCTTATAAGGAGACGACCAGAACTGTTTGCAAATCTCCAGATGTGGCCTATCTGGTGTTTTATAAAGCTGCAACATAACTTCCTGACTTTTACACTCAATGCCTCAACTAATAAAGGTAAGCATGCCCTATGTCTTCCTAACCCCTATCAACCTGTGCAGTCTCTTTCAGGGTACTATGAACTTGGACTCCAAGATAACCCTATCACAAACACTGTTCAGGGTGTTGCCCTTAACAGTATACTGTACAGTTTCTTTACATTTGACCTACCAAGGTGCAACTTTTCACATCTGTCTCTGTTAAACTCCATCTGAAATTTCTCTGCCCATATCTACCAATTGATCTATATCCCACTGTATTATCTACCAGTCTTCTATGCCATCCACAACACCATTAATCTTTATGTCATCTCCAAAATTACTAACCTACCCATCTCCATTTTCATTCAGATTATTTATATACATCATCAGCAGAGGTCCCAGTATAGGACAGTACTATTCACAGACCCCCAGCTATATTAAGTTTATTTGACCACTACCTTCTGTCCTCTATGGGCAAGCCAGTTCTGAATTGAAATGACCAATTCACCATCGACCCATGCACCTTAATCTTCTAGATAACCTTCCCATTAGGGATCTTGTCAGACACCTCACTAAAATCCACGTAGACAACATTTACAGCTCTATTTTCATAAGCTACCCTCATCACCTCATCGAAAAGCTCAATCAAGTTAGTAAGTCATGATTTGCCCAACAGAAAGCCATGCTGGCTCTCCCTAATTAGGCCATGGGTTTCCAAATGTTCATAAATCCTAACCCTAAGAATTCTGTCCAGTAACTTCCCTACCACTGATGTGAGACTCAGCAGTCTATAGTTTCCAGGATTCCCTCCTTGAGTAATGGAACAACATTAGCTACTTGCTAGTCCTCCAAGGCCTTGTCTATGGCTGCAGAGGATACAAAGATATTGGCCCCAGCAAACTTATCCCTTGCAGCTCTCAATAACCTGGGGTATATCTCATCAGGCCCTGGGGATTTATTCACCTTAATACTCTTTAAGAGACCCAATACTATCTCCTCTTTTACCTTGAAATGCCCTTGCATATTAATATACTCGGCACTGATCTCCCTATCCTCTGCATCCTTCTCCTCCTACTTTACTGATGTAAAGTATTCATTAAAGACCTCACTAAATCCTTCACATTCAAACAAATATTCCCCCTTGGTCCTGAGTGGTCCGATTATCTTCCTACTCATCCGTTTGTTCTTGATGTATTTATAGAATGCCTCTTTAATCCTACTTGCCAAGGGCTTTTCATTGCCTCTCCTAGCTTTCCTAATTCACTTCCTGAGTTCTTTTCTAGCTTCTTTATAACTATCAAGAGCTCTTTTTGATTCTAGCCTCCTAAGCTTTACATACTTTTCCTTTTTCTGCTTGACTAAATTCATCACCTTTCTCGACGTCCAAGGTTCTTTTACTTTGCCACCATTGTCCTTACTTTCTGACTAGAACTTACCTGTCCTGTAAACTGTGCAGTTGGTCTTTAAACACCCTCCTCATATTGGACGTGAACTTGCCAAAAACAGTTGTTCCCCATTAACTCTCCCTCATTCCTCCCTAATGCTCTTGTAATTTGCCCTGCTCCAATTTAATACCTTCCCTCAAGGTCTATACTTATCATTATCTATAATTATCTTAAAACTTAAGAGTTTATAGTCGCTGTTCCCTAACTGCTCATCTGCTGAAAGATCAGTCACCTGGCTAGGCTCTTTACACAACAACAGGTCTAATTCAGCTCCTCCTACTGTTGAACTATCTACATATTGATTTCAGAAACCTCCTGGGTGCACGTAACAAATTCAGCTCCATCTAAACCTCTTACATTAAGAAGGTCTCAATTTATATTAGGTAAGTTGAAGTCCCCCATGACAACAACCCAATTGCTTTTGCACCTTTCCTGAATCCGCTTGCATATGTGTTCCTCAATGTGCCAGTGGATTTCGGGGCGTCTGTAGTACAATCCCATCAGAATGATTGCAACTTTCCTAGTTTGGAGTTCTATTTATATTGGCTCAGTGAACAAGTGCTCCATTATGTCCCTTTATAGTGCAGCTCTGATATTGTCCCTGATTAATAGTGCAACTTCCCCCCCCCCCTTTTACCTCACCCTCTATCTTTTATAAACACCGAAACCTTGGGACATTATGCACCCATTCCTGTCCTTCACTTAGTCAAGTTTCTGTAATGGCCACGATCTCGTAGTTCCATGTACCAATCCATGTTCTAAGTTCATCACCTTCACTGATAATGTTTCTAACATTAAAATACACACACTTCAACCTATCCGTCTCATTGCACCTTTTACTTTACTCCTGCCTGTTGCTGCTGGCCCTGATATCTAACTTCCTCTCCATCTTACCACTTTCTGACCTAGTGCTCTGGTTCTCATTCTAATGCCTAACTATTTTAAACCTTACCAAGTAGCTGTAGCGAACCTCTCAGCCACCCTATTGGTTCCCTCCAATTCAGGTGCAACTCCGTCCCTCTTGTACAGGTCACTCCTGCCCCAGAAGTGGTTCCAATGATCCAAGAAACTGAAATTCAGTCCCTTGCACCAATTAGTCAGCCACCCTTCATCTGTGCTATCATCCTAGTCCTGCCCTGACTAGCTCATGGCACTGGAAGTAATTCAGAAATGACTACCTTGGAGGACCTGCTCTTCCGCCTCTTTCCTAACTCCCTATACTCACTGTACAGGACCTCTATCCTTTTTCTACCTTTGACATTTGTCAATGTGCACCACAACCTCTGGCTGCTCACCTTCGCCCCCTTCAGAATATTCAGCAGCTGCTCTGAGACATCTTGGGTCCTAACACCTGGAAGTCAACATGCCATTTTGGCAACTCTTTCATGGCCACAAAATTTCCTGTCCATCCTCCTAACTATTGAGTCTCCTATCACTATTGCTTTTCCTCATTTGCCCTTCTCTTTTTTGCCATGTTGAGCCTCAGAGCCAGCCACAGTGCCACTGGCCTGGCTGCTGCCATTGTGACCTGATTGGTCATTCCCTCCCCCCAGCAGTATCCCAAGGCACATACTTTTTCTGAGGGGAATGGCTACAGGGAACCCTGCACTAACTGCTTATTCCCCTTCTCCTGGTGTTCAGCCATCTTCTATATGAAGCCTGCACTCTGGGTGTGACCAGCTCAGTAAAAGTTTCACCTATGAGCTTTTCAGCCTCTCAGATGGTTATGAGTGCATCCAACTCCAGCTCCAGTTCCTTAACCTGGTCTGTTATGAGCTGAAGTTGGGTGCATTTACTGCAGATATAGTCATCAGGGAGACTGAGTTATCCTGAAGTCCCACATCTTATAAGAGGAGCATTCCACTGCCTACACTGAATCACAGATTAAAGATTTACTGTCAACAAAAAAAGCTTACCTGTGCCTTCTTTCTGAAACCTTTGAGTTTCACATTCACCTCGGGACAGTTACACAGCCTCTTTTCCTCAAGTTTGTTATACATTTGCCTCAAACTTCTCAAGCTTATGCTTTATTTATGCTTTACAATCAAGTAAATTATACCAAGTGACTCAGCACCTTTAGCCTACGTCTGTTCTCGCCAAAGCATACTTCGTGTGTGGGGCACTCGGATTGTGTCTAAACTGAGATGAGGGAGAGGAGTTAGCTGTTTGGGTCAGTCAGAGCATCGAGGTCTTGGCAGAGGGAGGAGTACTGGCCAATTGTTTTACAGGGGATTGGAGAGTTGCATGAATTGGGAAGTCAGCGGTGTCGGAAGATCAGATGGTCTAGTCAGGATTGTTGTGGGATGAGACTAGTGGTTGGATGGCAGGTATTTGTCTTGATTTACTGCATTCCCAGAAGGTTTGGTATACAGTGACTGAACCGCATGTGTGTGTTTGTTTGTGTGTGTATATTAATGTGGAAGCAGAGATCGTGCCAGATAGTGCCTGAGAAAATAAGTGCTCCAGAGAAAGGGGAAATTATTTGATGACTGTTGGTGTATAAAGGGAGGCTTGGAGGGTGAATACAGGGCTCTGGTGGAGACTTTGTCAAATGGTGCAAGCTGAATCATCTGCAGATCAACATCAGTAAGACAAAGGAGATGGTGATGGACCTTAGGAAGACTAAGCCTGCACTGCTCCCTGTTACTATTGATGGTGAGGATGTAGATGTGGTGAGGACCTACAAGTACCTGGAGGTACACCTGGATGACAGACTTGAGTGGAGCACCAACACAGAGGCCATGTACAAGAAGGGCCAGAGTCGCCTCTACTTTCTGAGGAGACTGAGGTCCTTCACATGTTCTACTAGTCTTTTATTAGCAGTACAGTCTTTTGTGGGGTGGTGTGCTGGAGCAATGGCATCAACACGGGGGATGCCAAAAGGCTCAATAAACTGATTAGAAAGGCTGGCTCTGTTATAGGGCTCAAACTGGACATACTGAAGGCTGTGGTAGATCTAAAAACTGTACAGAAAATCTTGGCAATTCTGGACAATGTTTCTCACCCTCTGCATTCCACCCTGGCTGAACAGAGGAACACTTTTACTAATCAACTAAGATAACTGCACTGCTCCAAAAAGGCTATATGAGGTCATTCTTACCCCTGGCTGTATAATGAGTCAACCTACAGCCAGGGAAATAATGCCCCCCCTTATGTTAGACTGTTTGAGGTAATTTTTTTTATTCTTTCTTCTAATATTTGTATATCTATGCACTTGTAATGCTACTGTGACACTGTAATTTCCTTTGGGATCAATAAAGTATCTATCTAGCTATTTATCTATCTATCTTTTTAATTTTCTACAGCAGTGAAGGCCTGTAGGAGGAACCCACTTTGCTGCCTACTATATTAGAAAATCAGGCTTTTTAATCGGGAATCAGGAATGGAGCTGGTAATTGAGTGATTCCATTTTAAATGTCCCGTCCTTGCCCAGTTATTTTTTTGCACAGGCTAACTTAATGTTCCATTTCTTTCTTTGTGCAAAATTTCAAGAGTCCTGGTTTGATGCCTCCAGTATCCAAAACAGTCTCCTGTTTCACATTTGTCTGTGAACCACATGATTAACATGAAGCATAAATCTCCTTTCTTTGGTGCCAGTTAGAAGCTTTTCTTCTCCCTGTATTTTTTGTTAGTCTCATAGGAGGATATGATTCTTTTGAATAATTCTGCCCTACACAATTGTTGCCAATTTGGTAATCTTATTCATAGATAAGTATCCAAAGAAATGAACATTCCTTTTAACGTTGTAATAGAAGCTGTTTTGAGCACATGTTGTTATAGCCTAGATTGTATAGAATCTCAGTTTGAGGATAAAGGGGAAGCTTTTTAGGACCGAGATTAGGAAAAACTTCTTCACACAGAGAGTAGTGAATCTGTGGAATTCTCTGCCACAGGAAACAGCTGAGGCCAGTTTATTGGCTATATTTAGAGGGAGTTAGATATGGCCCTTGTGGCTAAAGGGATCAGAGGGTATGGAGGGAAGGCTGGTACAGGGTTCTGAGTTGGATGATCAGCCATGATCATACTGAATGGCGGTGCAGGCTCGAAGGGCGAATGGCCTACTCCTGCACCTATTTTCTATGTTTCTATCTCATCTGTTTGAAGTTGTGAATTTCATTCGTGTGATTGGGTTATGAAATATGATTCAGGATGGTCTGCAATTCATCAAGTTATGCTGTTATTTCTGTATGATTGAGACCATCAGCTCTGTTGGTCACTGAACCAGTGTAAGGTTTGCAGAAAGAGGAATCTGCTTATTTGCTTATTATTTATATAATGTTGCAGTGGTAGCCAATTATTTCTTCTCTAGCAAAGAACAAGGTTAAAATAATCATAAATTAGAGGAGCATGGGTGGGAAAGAAGTAATTTCAGAACTTGTACAGAGAGGAGAAAAGACTGATAAAGCATATTGAAAAGAAATACCAGAAACCATCCCATTTTCCTTCTCTTTTACACCACTCCCCTATTCCTTCCACCTACTGCTCTTCCTTTCCCACTTCTCCCCCCATCCTTCCTCACCCCTTCGTTTCCCACACCGAGATTAGAAAATCAATAGATACTCCAGCAATATTTTTTCTCTCTTTCTATTTTCCTGGGTTGCATAACACTCAGAATCTCTGAACAAAAGGTCAGTAGGATATCAATTCCAAGTTCCTGCCAGTCTTGCTCTGAAATTAACAGATACACGAGTGAACTTAAGAGGTGGGGAATTACTACCCTTTTCCATGGCAACAGCACTGAACTAGGAACTTACTACATAGGGAGCTAGAAGCACAAACATGGTTCAAGCTGCTTCCATGACGTTAGCATAAGTGCAGGATCAGAGAGCACTGTCTCATAGCATCGAAAGTTTCAGACATTCTGAGGATGCATAAGGGAACTGAAGTAATTGAAAAACTTCTAAGCATTATATAGGGAACATCCTCTAGAATTTCCCTGTTTATCTCTATTTAAATCCATCTGGATCTAACTGATTTTTTTTGAATCATGTTTATCCACCTCAGGATTCAGAATAAGTGCATGTTTATGTGTGTTTCTGTGCATGTGTTTGTGGGCTATATAGGAGTGATACTTTAATTCCTTATTATTTGTCCTTCTGGTTAATTCTTGTTTTATTTCTATAAATTGCACACTGAAGGGAAATTCAGTTTAAATCTAGCACCTATAAATAGGCATCAAATTCTAGATTATTGCTGCATAGTTTATAAGCCATTAAGTGAGGGTAATTCTAGGATTTGTACTGAGAAAAGAAACACAACCATACTAATATAGCTGATATCCTTTTTTCGGACACTGCCTCCAACCATGTCCCAACAGGCCACACCTATAGTATATCAACTCCTTTACCCTCCCACGTCTATTCCAGCAATTCCTCGCTTCATGCCCTGGTCGCCGGCAAACAAAACAAACATTCTGGGACATCGCAGCAGCTGCATCCACTGTAGCCACTTTACGATTTCTCTTGCACTTTCTTTGGCCTATCTCACTAGCCCAAGAAACTATCGCAGAGTAGGTCGCCCCCCCCCCATTATCCCTAAATCTTCCTGGTGGGCTGAGCTCAGGCCTTCCTTCATCATTTTCTTAAAGACTTGGTTGTTCTCCCCCCCCCCCACCAGATTATCCAACCCTGAATAAGGTTCCAAAGGTTTCAAGGTTTCAATAGGTACATTTACATCAGAGAAATGTATATAATATACATCCTGAAATTCTTTTTCTTCACAACCATCCATGAAAACAAAGTGCCCCAAAGAATGAATGACAGTTAAATGTTAGAACCCCAAAGGCCCAACCCCTGGCTCCCCCCTCCCACACGTAAGCAGCAGCAAAACAACGATCCTCCCCCTCCCCCACCAGAAAAAAACGAATCGGCGCCCCCCCCCACCAAACACTCAAGCGTGCAGCAAAGCATCAATAAAGACACAGACTTGCAGTACCCCAAAGACTACTTGTTCACCTGGTATTCAACATACCACAGGCTCTCTCTCTCCCTAATAAGGAAAAAAAAGGTGTCTCCTTTCATAGCAAGAGGGGAGACATAACAAACAACTCACTGATTTATGATTTTAAAAGTCTGTTGCGTTGCTTTTTCCAAACTCTGTCCCCAAAGAACTCGGGTCTCTGTGCCACAACCTGCTGGCTGCTTTCGATCTTCCATCTCCCATGACACACCGATTTCCTGCAGAGGTACTGATCTCGTGTCTGCCTGCCTCCAGAGCCACGAAATCCTGAAACACCGAAGAAGCGTTAATATCCCAGGCGTCCTTGGTATATCGAACAACGGCCAGTCGTGAGACCTGGAGAGTGGGTCCCATTCCCACAAAGAACTGAAGTTAGCATGTAATTCCAGGTCAGGGTCTTCAAAAGAACCCTGAAAGGGGGAAAAAAGAGATATCAAAAATAAAAATAGAGCTGCTTCCGAAGATGCAAGCAAAGGAGTTGCCGTTAGGTGCCATCGTCCTCCTGAGCTCCAACCTCACACCCTCACCCTCAAGAATACTCCCCACACGCTTGATATTCTTGTTCTGCATAATCCATGCCTGTCTCATCAGCTTTTTGAATCATTGTTGTTATCGTTCCCCAGTTATCTCACTTCCCCCCAATTGCTGCCTCTCCTCCCCTTTAAAAGAGCGATATCTTTCTTCATGGCTGGTATGCCCAGTAGTTGCCCAGGTACCATCCCGCACCCCCTGGGCCATCCTGTCCCACATATTGCTTGCGCACTTCATTTTTACCAACGTGTGTATAGCTTTAGGTATACATCTGGTGAAATTCAACAGAATTTCTTGCGCCAGAATTCCAAATTCCCACATGCGACTTTAAGTGAGGGCAACTCCGACAAAATGCTGTTTCTTCCCTGGGGTGAAGGGCTTATGAATGGCCGTAATCAAGGTCAAAGGCTGGCTCGGATCGTTAGGGTTCTTAACCTGATGTTGGCTGCACTCAATGGGTGCCATCCTGGCAGATATATCTGGGTAAAACCCCTCCCTGAAATATCTCCACACCAACTCCCACACTACACAAAATATAAATGATGGATACCACTTAAATAGCACATACGTAAAACTGCTGAGTATGTACCCTACAATCTGCCACTTTTCAGAACCTGAACTCATGGTGCCTGCTGTACTGCCTTGCATCACACTCGCAAAGCATGTACACTAAAATGCAGCTCCCCGAACGAGTATACACATCTCCACTCTGCCGATCAGAACTGTCGATAACCACCCTTTGCAGTTGGTGATTCCGTCTCATCAAACTAACACACAAAGTTTCCTCTCTTAGAAAAACACACATGCACATGTACACATACCACATTTATCTCTACCAGTTCAGTTCCCTGTGTTCATGATTCCTCGTGTTCCTGTGTACCACCGACCCGAGCATTTTTTTTTAAATACTCACCCACTTAGACTGCCCAAGATTGCTGGCCACATGATGCGTCACAAAGGTATCCCACTTCTGACACCAAATAATGTTGTGTGAATGAAATCACTGGTAGAAACAAAGCAGCTTCTTTATTCGATGAAACAAGGTACAGCAGGCATCATATGGAGATGCTTTCGGTGGAAAGATCTGCTGACCCAAGATAGGGCTCTATATTTTATGTGCTAAACATCAAAGGAGAACTCCATATTTATAATATAGGAATAATGCTTTCTTTGAAACTACATACAATCTTCACACCTCTTGATTTGCATCCACACTACAGGCATCCAAATGAATTTTAATCAGCATTGGCTGGACTGCGATTCACAGCTTTTAGGAACTCATTGTTCAGAGCTGCACGCCAAATTAAATGCACATTTTCAGATGTGAAGACTGGTAGCCAAATTCATTTGCTAAATGTTTATTATCAGTATGAATTTCTTGCACTACATTTCTTTGGATGTTTCTTTTATCTAATTCCCATTCATAATTAAAACATTGTAACATGATAGCACCTTTAACATTCAGCAAATGAATTATTTTAGCTCTTATAAATTGTTCCCTGTATCAAACACTGATAAATCAAAGTGCTAGCCAGAGAAAGCAGGATCTCCCAGTGGCCACACATTTTAATTCCACATCCCATTCCCATTCAGACATGTCTATCCACGGCCTCCTCTACTGTAAAGATGAAGCCACACTCAGGTTGGAGGAACAACACCTTATATTCCGTCTGGGTAGCCTCCAACCTGATGGCATGAACATTGACTTCTCTAACTTCCGCTAATGCCCCACCTCCCCCTCATACCCCGTCGGTTACTTATTTTTATACACACATTCTTTCTCTCACTCTCCTTTTTCTCCCTCTGTCCCACTGAATATACCCCTTGCCCATCCTCTGGGTTCTCCCCCCCCCCCCGTCCCGCCTTGTCTTTCTTCCCGGACCTCCTGTGCCATGATCCTCTCGTATCCCTTTTGCCTATCACCTGTCCAGCTCTTGGCTCCATCCCTCCCCCTCCTGTCTTCTCCTATCATTTTGGATCTCCCCCTCCCCCTCCAACTTTCAAATCCCTTACTCACTCTTCCTTCAGTTAGTCCTGATGAAGGGTCTCGGCCTGAAACGTCAACTGCACCTCTTCCTAGAGATGCTGCCTGGCCTGCTGCATTCACCAGCAACTTTTATGTGTGTTGCTTGAATTTCCAGCATTTGCAGAATTCCTGTTGTTTGCTAACCAGTCTTCATTTGCTTATCTACCGAAACCTACCAAAGAGCAGGTATCAAGGAGCAAGACAGTACCTTGTGCTGACTCATGTACCGGTCAGTAACTGGTTTGTAATCACTCATGTATGGAGTCAGTAACTGGTTAGTAATGACTCCTGTCAGATCAGTAACTGGTTAATGCTGACTCATTTTCCAGCTCAGTCCCGCCTTGTGCTGACTCCTGCAAATAACTGAAGACAAAGGAGATGGCAGCTGCAGAATTTGGAGCAAAAACTTCTAGTATTGTTTTTGTTCTAAGTTGTTTAAAGTTCTTAGAAGAAAGTTTGACAGAATAAGCATTCTTATAACACAGCATAGCGTAATTTGCTGGTCTGTCAAAAATCTTTCCAGCTGTAATGTTAACAGTCAACCTTTTTGAAGAAATATCACAGGTCAGGCAGCACACTGCCAGCTAGAGAGGGCTATTGCTACCAAACAAACAGATGCTGCAATGCTGAGGCAGGCTCACAAAGTGCCAAGAATCAGAAGAGCTGCACAGGTTAGTATCCAGAGGAGGAATGCTTGTGGGGTGCCTCCATTCCACTACTAGGGATTACTGGGAGGAATTGCCAGCTTTTTATGTCAGGAAGTACACTTCTTGTGGGCTTGCACTTTAGGGAAGCTTGCTATTCAGGAATATCCCAGTTACTGCTCGATCTGACGTGGCTGAGGAAAAATTAGGTCAAGTCTTTTCCTTTTCTGTGGAGTTAGGGTGTCATTTCTAAAGCAGCAGTGAGCAACAATCTGGGTTTGAACGGAGATTAGGAGCACAGACACAGAGCCTGAGAGTAACTGTGACAGTGATCTTCAGGAAATTTGGTATTGAGATCAAAGTGTGGAGAAATAATGCATTTTGTATTGAACCTTTAACCAGTACAGTTTCAGGGAAAGTCATTTTAATCAAAGCTAGTTGATCTGTGAGTATTTTTCAGACCAATGTGAAATCAGACTATAGATGAAGTTAAGGTGTAGCACTCTGGTTAACATCGTATTCAGGAGGATGGTTTGTGCCAGAAGTATATTGTAGAACAAACAAGTTGGATTTCCTAAAGGATACTGTCATTCCACTCTATATTGACTTTCAGTACAATCTACCATTTTTGTTAGAGTTGTGCAGTAGAATTTTGTAATTATTTATAATAGTTAGTCTACTGTGCAAGTAATTCACAGATATTAAAGCCAAAGGTCTCCATGTTTGATATAGTTACTGGCTATGGCTTGAACAAAATAGCATGTTCCTAAACTCCAGAGGTCTCACCTTTGCTCTGTGATTCCAGATCTATTTTTCAAAACTATATAATTAGTGACTGAGCCTTAAAACTACTTGGACAAATGGAATTACATTCATTGTGCTCTAACTGACTGAAAAATGCAGCCATATGTTACCTTGTACTCCCGAAGGTTACTGAAGTCATGCAGCACCCTTTCAGTAACTTCAGTTTCATGCCTTGTGATGCTGAAACAAGTGCCAGTATAGTGACAGACCTTCATTACTAGAATAGTACCCTGCACTACCAAGGTATAGTATACTCTGTAAACGTATTTTATGAGTGAGGTTCATCATGTTCTGCTCAGTAGAGCTATATAGTGTAATTCAGGTGGGAGTGCACAAACTTCTCTTTATCGTCCAGAGATAAAAACTTTGCTGGAAATTGGATTACATAAATCACCCCAACCTCCTAATAAGCATTTCTGGTTGAATAATGCCAATCATTGTATTCAGTCAAACATGCCATTCACTCTGATGGCCCTAGTGTAATTCCAACATCAGAGGCACAAAGGCTGTCTGCATGTCCCTGTGTGTATGGCAGGTGAACTAGAAGCACATTGGCCTTGGGTCTCCTGGGGCTGGGAACTGCCAGGAACTATCTCAAATCCACCCATTAGTGGCAAAACTTTTCTCTCAATTGTTATTAGCAGGTTGGAGTTGGAATTATGTACTCTCTCGATGTCCCATTGCAGCAATGCATAAATCTGCAGCAATTTATCTTGCCCTTCAAATTTTAGTTCTGCAGACATGAAAAATGCTCAGAGTAGTGGCCAATTAAACCTTTGGGAATTTCTTCCAACTTGCCACTTCACTTCAATCATGCTATATTTTACTCAAAGGCTCTCTGTGATGTTTTTTATAGTTCACATATAGAAGACAAAAATACAGTACGTTATTTCTCTCCTCAAATAGTTTTAAACTTTCCCATTCTTGCCCATGGCTGAAGTGCCCTTCAGGTTTTACTAAGTGTTGTCATTGAATCAGATCACAACTCCTGTGTCGCCCTCTCAGTGCAGATCTAATGAGCTTACTGTCCCATTTCCCTAACTTTACATATTGATTTTTCCAGCTTTGATTTCGACTTTATCTAGATGTGCCCATCCTTTTAACTTCACAGTTTCTACTGGAACCTCGCAGTATATTCTTTAAGTTATTGAAGTATTCCCTGCACTTGAGTCTGTTGTATCATAAGTAAACAAATATTTTGCTTACTTGTCAACTTGAAATGAAAACAAAACTTCTTGAAACCAGGAGTTGAGCCACACTGAACCAGATTAATTATCAGTCATCTGTTTCAAATGTCACAGAGAGTGAAACCCATGCCCTTATATTAGACATATACTGCAAATTTCATGATTAATACATTTGGATGAAAGCACAGATGTTGTCCCTCTTTGACAAGTGTTATTTGGATACCACTTTGAGTTTACTTTTCGCCATCACTGTTGGGGATAGTGGGGCTGAAGGGTATCAAAAAAATTGGGGTCAGGGGGCCCTGGTGGTGGGAATCAGAGCAAGGTAGACTTTGAAAAGAATGATGACAGATTTAAAATCTAGGTTTTGTTCATTTACTGCTAGTTTCAGTTACTGAAGACAGGGGTGTTGGACGAGCGGAACTAGGCCACGAGCGGAACTAGGCCACGAGCGGCAGTGTTCAGGATGACCTTGAGTTTATAGAAGATGAGACCTAGGAGGAATTATTGGTTTGAGATGTAGCAATTGTGTGGATGAGAGTTTGATACCAGATAAATCAAAGATGTGAATGGGGAGGGGTCAGTCAATTCTATTTTTTTTTATTTAGAGATACAGCACGGTAAAAAGCCATTGCAGCCCAATGAGCCCACAACACCCAATTACACCCATGTGACCAACGAATGTACTAACCCTTGTGTCTTTGGAATATGCGAGAAAACTGGAGCCCCCAGTAGAAACCCATGCAATCACAGGGAGAACGTACAAACTGCTTACAGACAGCAGTGGGAATTGAACGCAGGTCACTGGATCTGTAATAGTATTACACTAAATGCTACCCTACAGTGCTGTCTCAAGTTTACAGAAGATGAAACTTGGGAGAACATTTAAGATTGTTTAGAATTCTTTTTTTATGGGTTCATTTTGGGTATCTTGTGGTTGCCTGTGGGCTATACATTATTAGGAGTTTGAAGAGATTTGGCATGTCAACAGTCTAAAATTTCTATAGTTGTACAGTGGAGAGCATTCTGACAGGCTGCATCACTGTCTGGTATGGAGGGGCTGCTGCACGGGGCTCCTGCCACGTTTTGTCCCCCTGCAAATTAATCCTTCAATCTCTTTGAATTATGGAGGACAGCATGTGTATAAATGTCTCTCTCCAGCAGAATACATCATGATCATCATGACTCCAGTATTCCTACTATTTTTTGAATGTTTCTTAATTGTACATATGATTTTTTTGTGTTCTATCACTGAGCAGCAGTGAACCATCTGATTGGCCTATCAGAGTTCTCTTTGGGAACTAGTTGACTTGAACAGCATTTTGGATCTGGCTATTGTTCAAGATTGCACTTAATGGGAAAAAAAGGACCAGAAGAAGTGGCAGAAGGTTGTAATTCTAGTCAGCTCCATCTTAGGTGCTAACCTACAAGTACCCAGGACATCTTTAGGGAGCAGTGTCTCAGAAAGGCAGCATCCATTATTAAGGACCTCCAGCACCCAGGGCACTCCCTTTTCTCACTGCTGCCATCAAGTAGGAGGTACAGAAGCCTGAAGACACACACTCAGCGATTCAAGAACAGTTTCTTCCCCTCTGGCATCCGCTTCCTAAATGGACAGTGAAATATAGAAACATAGAAAACCTACAGCATAATACAGGCCCTTTGGCTGAACATATCGCTACCTTAGAAATTACTAGGGTTACATATAGCCCTCTATTTTTCTAAGGTCCATGTACCTATCCAAAAGTCTCTTATCCGCCTTCACCACCGTTGCCAGCAGCCCATGCCACGCACTCACCACTCTCTGAGTAAAAAACTTACCCCTGACATCTCCTCTGTACCTACTCCCCAGCACCTTAAAACTGTGTCCTCTTGTGGCAATCATTTCAATCCTGGAAAAAGGCCTCTGAATATCCACACGATCAATGCCTCTCATCATCTTATACACCTTTATCAGGTCACCTCTCATCCTCAATCGCTCCAAGGAGAAAAGGCTGAGTTCACTCAACCTATTCTCATAAGGCATGCTCCCCATTCCAGGCAACATCCTTGTAAATCTCCTTTGCACCCTTTCTATGGCTTCCACATCCTTCCTATAGTGAGGCGACCAGAACTGAGCACAGTACTCCAAGTGGGGCCTGACCAGGGTCCTATATAGCTGCAACATTACCTCTCGATTGATTCAAATCCACGATTGATGAAGGCCAATACACCGTATACCTTCTTAACCAAAGAGTCAATCTGCACAGCTGCTTTGAGTGTCCTATGGACTCGGACCCCAAGATCCCTCTGATCCTTCACACTGCCAAGAGTCTTACCATTAATACTATATTCTGCCATCATATTTGACCTAACAAAACTACTTCACACTTATCTGGGTTGAACTCCATCTGCCACTTCTCGGTCCAATTTTGCATCCTATCAATGTCCCGCTGTAACCTCTGACAGCCCTCCATACTATCCACAACACCTCCAACCTTTGTGTCATCAGCAAACTTACTAACTCATCACTCCACTTACTTATCCAGATCATTTATAAAAATCACGAAGAGTAAGGGTCCCAGAACTGAGGCACTCCACTGGTGACCGACCTCCATGCAGAATATGACCTATCTACAACTATTCTTTGCCTTCTGTGGGCAAGCCAGATCTGGATCCACAAAGCAATGTCCCCTTGGATCCCATGTCTCCTTACTTTCTCAATAAGCCTTACATGGGGTACCTTATCAAATGCCTTGCTGAAATCCATATACACTATGTCTACTGCTCTTCCTTCTTCAATATTTGGACACTACCTCACTTTTTGAATATACAGAATTGTTCTTGCAGGTTTTTTAAATCTATTCAATATTTGTAATTGATTTACTTATTTTTAAAAAATTTTATTTATTTTTTTTTCTCTGCTAGATTATGTATTACATTGA
Organism: Mobula hypostoma; assembly: GCF_963921235.1. NCBI lineage: Eukaryota > Metazoa > Chordata > Chondrichthyes > Myliobatiformes > Myliobatidae > Mobula > Mobula hypostoma. Next base: position 53,293,016 of record NC_086109.1, read on the forward strand.
ACTGCTGCTGCTAAGTTAACAATTTTCATGTCACATGCCAGTGATAATAATTCTGACTCTCAAGGTTATTTGATAATAAATGTAATTTGAATTTTGAATTATCGACTCTAGATATAGCAATTGTGTGGATGAGAATTTCAATACCAGATAAACTGGAGATGTTGATTTGGAAGGGTTGGGTTGGATCCATGGCAGGAACTGAAAATAAAGACTACAATATTTCTCATATTTAACTGGAGGAGTTTTCTGTTGAGTTAGTATTGATTAATGGAAATATAGTCTAATAACTTAGTGAAAATGGTAGGGCTGAGAGAGAGTGTGCTAAAGTGAGGCAGCATTTATCTCAGCAGGTTAAGAAAGGTGTCATCGGAAACTGTTCTTGGAAGATACTGCTGAGGGGTGATCTGTGATATGCGAAGTGAAGAAACCCAAGTTAGATCTCTGAGGAATGAAAACAAGCACTAATGACGCAATGAAGTACCACTGTCCAAACTATCTCCACAACTTGATCTTCAATTGACATGAGTCTTTACTGAGCATCATACTGATCCTCGTTTCCCTTCTTGAATATAATTGTCTGAGGACAAACTTTGTGTAAGCACTGTGCCACCTTAACTTTTACTTGACAGAAGAGAACATGGCATAAGCATCAATCTGAGAAGAATGCATGGGCAAGTGGATATGCTGGAATTAAAATACTGAACGTACTGGCCTTAGTCTGGCACTCAGTTGCTGATTGAATACAGCAGTTAGTATATAATTGTTAATAACCTAATTTTATATTAAAGCTCTCTTTTTAATGTGAATACACAATTTATTACTGTACACAGAATATGTGGACCACTGCCATGTTATACAACCTTCTGTCTAAAGACATCACACGTGATGAAGTTATCACGACAGCCAATGTAAAATCATCTCACAGTGGTTCAATTGTCCAGCTTAAAGTACAACAGGGAAATGTTTTGAATGCAAAATGCTGCAAATGGTGGAAATACTCAGGTAGCGAGGCAGCATTTGTGGAGGGGAAACAAGGTTAACTTTGAGTTTTTCAGTAGATCTGAAGTGCTTTTCTGTTTATATTACTAATTTTTCCCCCTTGATAACAAAGGCAAAGCACCTCGTAAACTGAGAAGAGATTCCCTTTTGACTTATCATGGTTCACACATATACTATTATTCTATGGAAAATACTGATTTTAAGTAGCAGTTTTTTTAGTCAATATAATGTGGTTGAATTTGTTTTCTGGATTTTGTCCTAGTAACGCAGGAAAAACTTTGATTGCTGCATGCATGCCATCAGTTAATACGGTATCCATTATTTTTGCTTGTTCAGAATTTTAGTCTATCTGTTGTTTGTCTTAGAAAGGTCACATTCTACAAACTCATCATTAAATTCTTTTCTCCACATAAACACTGTTATTGAACAGCTTTTCTTTGATATCTACAGTTTTACACTCACTGCTCCATTTTAATCTTGTTTTTTTCTAGGGAGCGCAAATGATATTAAGTGCAGCGAAGGACTTGGGCCAACTATCAAGGCTGAAGGTATCAATATGAATGTATTGGGTGTGATTCAAGACCTTTATAGTTATTCCTAACTGGTCTGCTCTTAATATCCAGACACATACATCACATCAACTATCAATTCCTCAACTAACTACACTGTAGATCTCAACAATTCCAAGGATTCACTAAACTGAACATGGCTCATCAACATGATTCTTTTAAAGTGATGTGGATGGGCATTGTTAATTATAATTTTAAATGCCCCTGTCAAAATACGTTTTATCTTGAATTACAGCAAATAAATATGACTTTGAAGATAGAAACGGTGAAGTGTTCAAAGGATGCATTCCCCAGAATTCAGACAAAACATTTAGATTACCAGAACAGGGTCCACTTACTGTATTTATGTTTTTATAGAAAAGCAGTTATTTTAAGGACAGTGAAAAGAACATTTTTGTAATTCTGAATGATGTAGGAAAGCTTGAACTAATACAGAATGCACATCTTGAAACAGAACTGGAATCAAAGAAATACTAAAATCAGTTTAAATATCTGTTGTAGTCTGTTTAACACACAAAATAATTCTAGTCTAGTTATATAGAATGTGTTAAGCTAAGCTAAATTGTAAATAAGTATAGATGAGTAACTAAGGTTCAGTTGAGTACCTCTAACATTCCTTTTATATTGTAAGTATATGTATATATGTGCACCTGCTTTCTCTGAAAGTGATACTGGAAAATGTGTTTAAGCAAAGCTGGGAGGAGAATAAGGGGCTTAAAGTCGGAGCGTAACATGTTGGTTGGAAAATGGAAACAAATATAGAAGTTAAAATGATAAAGTCCATTAGGCTGAACAGGCTAAACTGTATTTATTTTAATGAAAAAAAAACTGAGAGATGAGGTAAGTAAGCTCAGGGCATTGAGTTGCTCATGGAATCACGATATGTTAACTATTACAGAAACATGTTTAAGGGGTGGGTAGGACTGGCAGCTTAATGTCCTGGGCTACAGTTGGAACATCAAACATTGAACAGTACAGCACATATCCTTTCATTTTCCTCCCATTCATGTGCCTATCTAAACCTCTCTTGGAAGTCCATAATGTATCTGCCTCTACCATTAGCCCAGGTAGTGCATTCCAGGCACTAAACACTCTCTGTATATAAAAAAACTTGCCCCTCATATCTCCTTTAAAACGACCCCCTCACATTAAATGCATACCCTTCGGCATGAGACATTACAACCCTGGGAAATAGATACTGTCTGTCTACCCTATCTATGCCTCTCATAAATTAAACCTCTATCAGATCTCCCCTCAGCCTCTGGCACTCCAGAGAAAACAACCCAAGTTTATCCAGCCTCTCGTTACAGCACATGCCCTCTAAACCAGGCAGCATCCTGGTAAATCTCTTCTGTACCCTCTCTAAAGCCTCAACATCCTTCCTATAATGGAGTGACCAAAGTTACATGCAATATGCCAGATGCAGCCTAACTAGAGTTTTATAAAACTGCAACACAACTTCCTGACTTTTGGACTCTGCCTCGACTAATAAACCCTAACCACCCTATCAACCTGTGTAGCCATTTTCAGGGAACTATGAACTTGGACCCCAACATCCCTCTGCTCTTCAACAATGTTAAGGTCACGACATTAACAGTGTACTGTTTCTTAACATTTGACCTACCAAAATGCAACACCTCCCAATTCGCTGGATTAAACTCCAGCTGCTATTTCTCCATCTCCATATGCAGCTAATCTATATTCTGCTGTATTCTTTGCCAGTCATCTATGTTATCCACAAAACCGCCAGTCTTTGTATCATCTGCAAACTTGATAATCCACCTTTCTATATTTTCATCCAGTCACATATATACAGTATATCACAAACAGCAGAGGTCCCAGTACAGATCCCTGTTGAATACCACTAATCACAGACCTCCAGCTATAGTAAGTCTCTTTGACCACTACCCTCTGTCTTCTATGGGCAAGCCAGTTCTGTGTCCAAATGACCATTTCACCATTGATCCCGTGCATCTTAATCTTCTGGATGAGCCTCCCATGGGGACCTTGTCAAATACATTACTAAACTCCATGTAGACAACATCCACAGTTCTGTCTCCATCACTCACACTCATCATCTTGTCAAAGACCTCAAAGTTCCTACTTACAACTATGATAGCTGTGGAGGTAAAAAAGGATAGAAATTGTGATACTGCTCAGTAAGAACAGTGTGTCCAGGGAAGCAATATATAGATGATCCTACTATAGAAGGGGCAACACTCAACCTTGTGTTGGGAAATGAGGCAAAGCAAGTGACTGTCAATGGGGGAGCACCTTGGGTTTAAATCAGATATGGAAAAAGGCAGCACTGGTACACATGTTGAAACCCTAAATTGAGGCAAGGCTAATTTTGATGGCATTAAACAGGATCATGCAATTGTTAATTGGAAGAGACTGTTTCTAGGTAAGGGATACCTGGCAAGTGGGGGGCTTTTGAAAGTGAGATAAGAAGAATTCAGGGTAAACATGTTCCTGTTACAGTGAATGGCAAGACTGGACAGGATTAAAGAAACTTGGTCGAATAATTTTGAGGCTATGTTCAAGAAAAATATGATATATAAGCAGGGTCATTGAGGAATATAAAGGATGCTAAAATTTAAGTACAAAGAAGGAACATGAGTTATCCTTGTCAGATAAGATAAAGAAGTACTCCAACAGATTTTATGATTATGTAACTCTGGTAGGCAGCTTGGTCAGCGTGTACAAGTTGAGCCAAGAGACTTGTTTCTGTGTTGTTTCACTTTCTAACACTGAATCTCAAGTCATACTTGGCTCTTAATAAATGCTGTCAAGCTCCTTAAGAGGTAAACATTGATTGGTTACCTGATATACTAGTGGCCAGTAACAGTAATGTTATAGTTAGTTACGCACACAAAATTTATGCATATAGCATCTATGTTTTGGCCCAAAACGTCGACTGTACTTTTTTCCATAGATGCTGACTGGCCTGCTGAGTTCCTCCAGCATTTTGTGTGTGTTGCTTGGATTTCCATCATCTGCAGATTTTCTCTTGTTTGTGATATTATAGTTAGTTATTTAATTCTCTAGTAAATTGATAATTCTTTTGATCATATTATTTTGAAACATATTATTTGAACATGTTTTCCTTTACTATACCTCAATTAGGAACATGTGATTCGGGAAGAGGTGAAAAGTCTCAGTCCACGCCAATGTGCAATAATGGAGGTTGTACTGGCCACAATAAAGGTAATTTTATATTGTGCATGAGCAGAATGTAATGCCATACTGTTCAATTTTAACGACCAAAAAATGATTCTGATATCTTTCTGTCATGAATAGACTGTATATTTCTATCATGTGTGTGATAAATGGAATATGGAAGGGACAGTGGAGACTAGATGATAAAACATATTAGCAGGTGGTGCAAAGCAGGCAATAATGAATCAATTACCCTTTTCAGTCCTTACTATGCATACTATGCTCCACAGCCCAATCTCATGCTTCTGTACTGGGTGTCAGATGTGGGATATCCAGGAGACTCCCAGCCTCCCGGACAGCCACATCTGCGCCAGGTACATCGAGCTGCAGCTCCGTAGAGACCACGTTAGGGAACTGGAGATGCAGCTCGATGACCTTTGTCTGGTCAGGGAAAGTGAGGAGGTGAGGAGGTGATAGAGAGTTGCTATAGGCAGGTAGTCACTTCAAGGCCTGGGGAGACAGATAAGTGGGTAACAGTCAGGAGAGAGAAGGGCAAGGATACGCCTGTGGCTGTCCCCCTTTACTCCTGTTTGAGTACTGTTGGGGGGGGTACGACTTACTTGGGGGAAGCAACAGTGGCCGCACCTCTGGCACAGAATCTAGCCCTGTGGCTCAGAAGGGTAGGGAAAGGAAGAGGATGGCAGCAGTGATAGGCGACTCTATAGTTAGGGGGTCAGACAGGCGATTCTGTGGACACAGGAAAGAAACGTGGATGGTAGTTTGCCTCCCAGGTGCCAGGGTCCAGGATGTTTCTGATCGCGTCCACGACATCCTGAAGTGGGAAGGTGAACAGCTAGAGGTCGTGGTATATATTGGTACCAACAACATAGGTAGGAAAAGGAAGGAGGTCCTGAGAACAGACTACAGGGAGTTAGGAAGGAAGTTGAGAAGCAGGACCTCAAAGCAGAGTCTCTGGATTACTGCTTGTGCCATGCGACAGTAGTATAGGAATAGAGTGAGGTGGAGGATAAATGCGTGGCTGAGGGATTGGAGCAGGGGGCAGGGATTCAGATTTCTGGATCATTGGGACCTCTTTTGAGGCAGGCGTGACCTGTGCAAAAAGGATGGGTTCCACTTGAATCCAAGGGGGACCAATGTCCTGGCAGGGAAGTTTGCTAAACTACTGGGGAGAGTTTAAATTAGAATTGCTGGGGGGGTGGGAACCAAACTGAAGAGACAGAGGAAAGGGCCGTTGGCTTACTAATTGAGAAAGCTTGTAGACAGTGTGAGAAGGAGGATAGAAGGTGATAGAGAAGGGATATGCTCAGATTGATGGTTTGAGATGTGTCTATTTTAATGCAAGGAGTATCATGAACAAAGCAGATGAATTTAGAGCATGGATCAGTATTTGGAGCTATGATGTTGGGGCTATTACAGAGACTTGGATGGTTTAGGGGCAGGAATAGCTACGTAGTGTGCCAGGCTTTAGGTGTTTCAGAAAGAACAGGGAGGGAGGCAAAAGAGGTGGGGGCGTGGCACTGCTGATCAGAAATAGTATCACGGCTGCAGAAAAGGAGGAAGTCATATAGGGATTATCTACTAAGTCTCTGTCGGTGGAAGTTAGGAACAGCAAGGGGTTAATAACTCTACTGGGTGTTTTTTATAGACCACCCAATAGTAATATGGACATCGAGGAGCAGATAGGAAGACAGATTCTGGAAAGATGCAATAATAATGTCGTGGTCTGAGATTTTAATTTCCCAAATATTGATTGGCATCTCCCTAGAGTGAGGGGTTTAGATGGGGTAGAGTTTGTTAGGTGTGTTCAGGAAGGTTTCCTGACACAATATGTAGATAAGCTTACAAGAGGAGAGACTGTAGTTGATCTGATATTGGGTAATGAACCTGTGTGTCTCGCAAAATGATCAGGGTATTCCCTAACCGGAAACCTTGGATTAATTATGAGGTCAAGTCCCTTTTGAAGGCAAGAGCTGCGGCTTTTAGGTCCGGGGATACCAGTCGCTACACGGAATCCAGGCGTGAACTCCAGAAGGCCATTAATGGCACCAAGAGGTAATATCGAGCCAAGTTGGATGCCTAGGCTAACCAGAGGAATGCCAGTAGATTATGAAAGGGTCTAAATGAGATCACTGGGCGCAAAGAAAAGGCTGGGAATATCAATAACTGTGGCGCTTCTCTTCCTGACGAACTTAACGTATTCTACCCAAGATTCAAACAGAAGAGGAGCATCCCACTCCCTCCAGATGAACCGGACCTGGTGGCATCGAGATTCATCATCACCAAGGAGGACATTAGAAGGGCCTTCTTGGAGATAAATCCAAGGAAGGCGACGGGCCCAGATGGCATCCCGGGACTGGTTCTCCGGGCCTGTGCAAGCGAGCTAGCTGGAGTGTTTGCTGACATCTTCAACTGCTCCTTGCTTCAGTCTAAGATCCCCTCGTGTTTTAAGAAGGCAACGATAATCCCAGTGCTGATGAAGAGCAAGGTGGCATGCCTGAATGACTATCGACCTGTGGCTCTGACATCAATTGCTATGAAGTGCTTCGAGCGATTGGTTATGGCACACATCACCCACAGCCTACCGGTCAACTCGACGCTTTGCAATTCGCCTACCAGAGCAACAGGTCAATGGCAGATGCCATCTCTCTGGCCCTACATTCCTCCTTAGAACACCTGGAGAATAAAGACGCATATGTAAGGGTCCTTTTCATTGACTACAGCTCTGCCTTTTATACCATCATTCCAAATAAACTGATTCCTAAGCTCCGGAACCTGGGCCTTAGCACTCAGATCTGCAGCTGGATCTTCAACTTCCTCACAGACAGGACCCAGGCTGTAAAAATAGGGGACAAGCTCTCCTCTACAATCACTCTGAGCACCGGTGCCTCACAAGGCTGTGTACTCAGCCCCCTGCTGTACTCACTGTACACCCATGATTGTGTAGCCAAGTTTCTATCAAACCCAATATATAAGTTTGCTACATACATGAAAGTTGCTGGTGAACGCAGCAGGCCAAGCAGCATCTATAGGAAGAGGCGCAGTCGACGTTTCAGGCCGAGACCCTTCGTCAGGACTAACTGAAGGAAGAGTGAGTAAGGGATTTGAAAGCTGGAGGGGGAGGGGGAGATGCAAAATGATAGGAGAAGACAGGAGGGGGAGGGATAGAGCCGAGAGCTGGACAGGTGATAGGCAAAAGGGGATACGAGAGGATCATGGGACAGGAGGCCTAGGGAGAAAGACGGGGGGGGGGGGGTGACACCACAATATAAGTTTGCTGATGACACCACAATTGTAGGCCGTATCTCGGGTAATGATGAGTTTGAGTACAGAGAGAAAATTAAGAACCTATTGGACAGGTGACAATAACCTATCCCTCAATGTCAGCAAGGTGAAGGAATTGGTTGTTGACTTCAGAAGGAGTAGCGGACCGCACGACCCCATTTGCATCGGTGACACGCAAGTGGAACAGGTCAAAAGCTTTAAGTTCCTTGGGGTCAATATCACAAATGACCTGACTTGGTCCAACCAAGCAGAGTCCACTGCCAAGAAGGCCCACCAGCACCTTTACTTCCTGAGAAAGCTAAAGAAATTTGGCTTGTCCCCTAAAACCCTCATTAATTTTTATAGATGCACCGTAGAAAGCATTCTTCTAGGGTGCATCACAACCTGGAATGGAAGTTGTCCTGTCCAAGACCAAAAGAAGCTGCAGAAGATCGAGAACACAGCCCAGCACATCACACAAACCAATCTTCCATCCTTGGACTCCCTTTACACTGCATGCTATCGGAGCAGTGCTGCCAGGATAATCAAGGACATGACCCACCCAGCCAACACACTTTTCGTCCCTCTTCCTGCCGGAAGAAGGCTCAGGAGCTTGAAGACTCATACACCCAGATTTGGGAACAGCTTCTTTCCAACTGTGATAAGACCGCTGAATGGTTCCTGACCTGGATCTAGGCCGTACCCTCCAAATATCTGGACCTGCCTCTCGGTTTTTTGCACTACCTTACTTTCCCTTTTCTATTTTCTATTTATGATTTATAATTTAAATTTTTAATACTTACTATCGATTTGTACTCCAGAGAGCGTGAAGCGCAGAATCAAATATTGCTGTGATGATTGTACACTCTAATATCAATTGTTTGGCGATAATAAAGTAAAGTATGGTGTCGAGTCTGTCAGTGGGAGAGCATTTTAAAGATGGTGATCACAATTCTATCTGCTTTACCATAGCATTGGAGAGGGATAAGGAACAGACAAGTTAGAAAAGCGTTTAATTGGAGTCTGGGGAAATATGAGGCTATCAGGCAGGAACTTGGAACCATAAATTGGGAACAGATGTTCTCAGGGAAATGTAGCAAATATTCAGGGGATACTTGCATGGTATCCTGCATAGGTAAGTTCCAATGAGACAGGGAAAGGATGGTCGGGTACAGAAACCATGGCTGTTGAAAATCTAGTCAAGAAGAAAAGAAAAGCTTATGAAAGGATCAAGAAACTAGGTAATGATAGAGATTTAGAAGATTATAAGACTAGCAGGAAGGAGCTTAAGAATGAATTTAGGAGAGCCAGAAGGGGCCATGAGAAGGCCTTGGTGAGCAGCATTAAGGAAAACCCCAAGGCATTCATCAAGTATGTGAAGAGCAAGAGGATAAGAAATGGGAGAATAGGACCAATCAAATGTGACAGTGGAAATGTGTGTATGGAACTGGAGAGACAGCAGAGATACTTAATGAATACTTTGTTTCAGTATTCACTATGGAAAAGGACCTTGGCGATTGTAGGGATGACTTACAGCGGATTGAAAAGCTTGAGCATATTGACATTAAGAAAGAGGATGTGCTGGAGCTTTTGAAAAGCATCAATTTAGATAAGGCACCAGGACTGGATGAGATATATCCCAGGCTACTGTGGGAGGCAAGGGGGGAGATTGCTGAGCCTCTGGCAGTGATCTTTGCATCATCAATGGGGACGGGGGAGGTTCCGGAGGATTGGAGGGTTGCAGATGTTGTTCCCTTATTCAAGAAAAGGAGTAGAGATAGTCCAGGAAATTATAGACCAGTGAGTCTTACTTCAGTGATTGGTAAGTTGATGGAGAAGATCCTGAGAGGAAGGATCTCTGAACATTTGGAGAGGCACAACGTGATTAGGAATAGTCATCATGGCTTTGTCAAAGGCAGTTTGTGCCTTACGAGCCTGATTAAAATTTTTGAGGAGGTGACTGAACACATTGATGAAGGTAGAGCAGTAGATGTCGTGTATATGGATTTCAGCTAGGCATTTGATATGGTACCCCATGCAAGGCTTATTGAGAAAGTAAGGAGGCATGGGATCCAAGGGGACCTTGCTTTGTGGATCCAGAATTGGCTTGCCCACAGAAGGCAAAGTGTGGATGTAAACAGTTGCTATTCTGCATGGAGGTTGGTGACCAGTGGTGTGCCTCAGGGATCTGTTCTGGGATCCTTACTCTTCATGATTTTTATAAATGACCTGGATTAGGAAGTGGAGGGATGGGTTAGTAAATCTGCTGATGACACAAAGGTTGGGGGTGTTGTGGATAGTGTGAAGGGCTGTCAGAGGTTACAGCAGGACATCAAAACGATGCTAAACTGGACTGAGAAGTGGCAGATGGTATTCAACCCAGTTAAGTGTGAAGTAGTTCATTTTGGTAGGTCAAATATGATGGCAGAATATAGTATTAATGGTAATATTCTTGGCAGTTTGGAGGATCAGAGGGATCTTGGGTTTCGAGTCCATAGGACACTCAAAGCTGCTGCGCAGGTTAACTGTGTGGTTAAGAAGACATATGGTGCATTGGCCTTCAACCGTGGGATTGTTGTTCAAGAGCCAAGAGATAATGTTACAGCTGTACAGGACCCTGGTCAGACCCCACTTGGAGTAATATGCTCAGTTCTGGTCACCTCACTACAAGAAGGATGCGGAAACTATAGAAAGGGTGCAGAGGAGATTGACAAGGATGTTGCCTGAATTGGAGAGCACGCCTTACAAGAATAGGTTGAGTGAACTCGGCCTTTTCTCCTTGGAGCAACAGAGGATGAGAGGTGACTTGATAGAGGTGTATAAGATGATGAGAGGCATTGATCATGTGGATAGTCTGAGGCTTTTCTCCAGGGCTAACATGAGAGAGCACAGTTTTCAGGTGCTTGGAAGTGGATTAGATACAGAGGAGATGTCAGGATTTTTTTTACGCAGAGAATGGTGAGCGCATGGAATGTGCTGATGGCGACTGTGGTGGAGGCGGATACAGTAGGGTCTTTTAAGAGACTCTTGGATAGATACTTGGAGCTTAGAAAAATAGAGGGCTATGGGTAACCCTAGGTAATTTCTAAAGTAAGTACATGTTCGGCACAGCATTGTGGGCCGAAGGGCCTGTATTGTGCTGTAGGTTTTCTGTGTTTCTATGCTTTTTTAGTTCATTTATAGATGGATGATTCCCACGATAGGGTTCAGCACCCATTTGATGTTTTTTCCCTAAAAGGCCATACAGGATTTAATTGTAGTAATGTTACATGTATTGTTTTGTCCTTGCATATCAAAAAATATGTCACTGTTAGATACCCAGGATATGCTCTTTTCTCATTACTACAATCAGGGAGGAGGTTCAGAAGGCTGAAGAGTCACACTCAATGTTCTAGGAACACCTTATTGCCATCAGATTTCTGAACAGACCGTAAACACTACCTCACTATTTCTTTTTTGTACTTTTTTGTTATTTATTTACTTTTTGACTTATGGTCATTCTTTATATCTTGCACTGTACTGCTGCCACTAAGCAACAAATTTCAAAATATGTCAGTAATAACAAACCTGATTCTGATTCAAATTAAATCTCAGCAGTCAATATCCTCACAAATATAAAGCTGAAAATATACCGCACATATTCAGTGCAAATGTAAATCTATTGACACATAAAATATTATACAAAAGCAATCTTCTTTTTGTCTTTGGCATAAATATTGTTGCCTTTGGATCAAAGACACGTCTAGACTGAATCATTTTATTCCACAATTATTTTCTCAAAGCTGTTGATAAATGAAAAGATTAAAAGCAGCAACACTCTGGAATTGGCTGCCCCAGGCTTCCAGTTGCTTACTGTAATGATTATTTTTGATGTTAAAATAGTCATGTCAGAAACACTGAAGCATAGGGAATTACTTCCCAGCATGCACTAAGGCACAACTGTCCCTCATAGAAATCTCTAGAGACAACTCAGGCAAAGAGCTAAATTTAATAGATGATTAAAAAATTCACACAATATGATAAACATAAGCGGGCACAATATGGAACCTCCATCATCTCCTTTTCTTATTTGCATCCATTTAGTTTCCAAGACAGCACCTTGTGTTGTTACTGTCTAATTTCAAAACCTACAACCATCAATCTCCTCCTGTCTGATATATCAAAATCATAGTCTAAGAAGGATTTTATATTCCTTTCCTATGCTGTCAATGTAAAACCAATATTTGGGAATCCTTGATTATTCCAGTTAATTCCCCTATCTTTTAAAAGGTGAAGAATTCTCACATTCTGGTAGCACACCTTCAGAGACATCCGAATTGCAACAAAACACATTTATTCAAATTGATGTTAGTTGATGCTTAATAGTAGGCTTGACTATTTTAGCTTTTAATTTTCAATTTGGTATTTTATTTGCATTTTATTCAGGTTTGTAAGATAAGGTATTTTCAGTTAATAAAAAATGCAAAACATGCATTGATTTTCAGACTTAATAAGTTGAACGCAATAAAAATTGGTAATCTTCCTTTGTTATTGCAAACATCTTTTGACTTCGGCCATTTTCCAGTAATGTGGTCCTGCAAAGTTCTCCATAATTGTTTGACAAATTCATAGAGGTATTGTTTGACAAATTCATAGAGGTATAATAGCTAGAATAATGATAATTCCATTCAGACCCATTCCCAGTCTTCAGTAGTGTGAAACAAGGCTGTGCACTTGGCGCACACTGTGCACTAGGATATTTTCTTTAGTGCATCCGATGCCCACCCTGATAAAAGGAAATTGTATCAACCTTTGATACCGGACTGGTGCTCTTTTTAATCCAAGGAAATTCTCATCCAAAACGGAAGTTCAAAGCTCCATCCTAAGGTACTCCCTCTTTGCTGATGACTGTGCTCATATGCTGATAGGCAAGAAAGATTGGTAAATAGAAATTATGCAGCAACCTGTACCAAAAAATCCATACACTGAACCAAACCTTCTTGTCAAAGGCTTTCAGTCATGGGCAGGTTTTCAAGATGGCACCAGAAAGTATTCGGCTCCAAAGGGAATTATCAAATACTCCTGTTTAGGATTACCACGGCTAAAATCCTGTCACAGCCAAGGGTACTTCAGTAAACAATATTATTTATAGATCCCCAAAATCGACAGACTCCAGACTGCAGACTCAGGTTGCAAGTACAGATTCCCTTTAAAAAAAAAGGAAATGCAGAAAGCGTGCTGAGCTGCAAGTAAGATTGAAATGCAGGGCTCCAAGGCCCCCACATCCTACCATCTTGCTGGCTAACTTACAGTCTCCAGAAAATAAATTTGAAGACCTCAGAGCAAGATTGTGATTCTAGATTGACATCGGGGACTCTCCCTAGCTTTCCGGATCCTGCACTTTTGTCCGAGGGCTTCACCATCCACTTTATAGATAGGACAAAAGAGTCTCTTAAAGGTAGAGAGAGTGGAATTTGCTTCATAATTAAAATGGAGGTGCATTGATGTGGCAGTTCTGTCTTTATCCTACTCAATGGAACACCTACTGGTCAAGTATTGTCCAATTTATCTGCTAAGGGAATTTTCCACCGTCATCCAACTGGTGGTGTACATTTCACCCCGGCCAATGTCTGGCAGGCACTACAGGAACTGAGCACTGTGATCAGTAGTCATGAAACAGTGTGCACTCCGATTACTTACCAATCATTGTGGGGGATTTCAACCAAGCAGCTTGATGAAGTCCCTAACACCAACATTTCACTTCAGAATCAGAATCAGATTCAGGTTTAATATCACTAGTTTATGTTGTGAAATTTGTTGTCTTTGCGGTAGCAGTACAATGCAATACATAATAATAGAGAAAGAAAATTGTGAAATCAAAAGATTCAGGAAATTTGGCAAATAATTTGTAATTTGGTTAAGTGTTAAAGTGTTATATTTTGGGAAATTAAACCAGGGTAGAAAATCAGCGGTTAATAGCCAGGCCCCAGGGATTGTTGTGGAATAAAGGAGCTAAAAATACAAATACATAGCAGCATCAGAGATAGATATGGTAGTGAAAATCTTAAAATATAGGAACAGAATTAGGTCATTTAGCCTATTAAGTCTGCTCCCCCATTCAGTTTTAGGGTGATATTTTTTCTCCTGGCTTCTCCCTTTATTCTCTCTTTTAACCCTTAACACCTTTTACCAATCAAGAAACCCTCAATATCTGCCTTAAATACACCCAGTGACTTGGCCTCCACAGCCATCTATGGCAACAAATTCACCACCCACTGGCTGAAGAAATTTCTTCTCATTTCATTTTAAAAAGAACGTCCCTTTGTTCTGAGAGTTATGGGAGTTTTGTGCCTTAGGATCCTAGGCTCTCTTAGCAATGAGGCATTATCTTCACATTCATTCTAACCAGGTCTTTCAATATTAGGTAGATTTGAATGTGAACGCCAACTTCACCAGCTTCCTCCCCCACTTCCTTCTAGACTCTATTGAATGCAGCCTCAGAGACACCAAATACTTCTTACATGTTGAGCCTTTCATTCTTCTTGTGAACTTCCTATATTTCAATCAGCTATCTCCATACGAGGGCCTCCATTGGTCAGAGTTGACCATGGATATTGCATCCTAGCTGTCCCGAAATGCAAGTCTGGGCAGAATGATATGGAGAGCAAGCTGTTGCCCATGTTGCCCTCTCCACACATCTGAAGAACCCAAAGGAACAGCAAGGACTGATACATTTTGGTACCAGCAACGTCGCAGGAGTTGCCAGTCAACATTAAACTCAATGTAGGACTGCCTTAGGGACTCCAGCTCCAGATTTTTCTCTTGGGTTTACTCCCAAAGCCTTCCCCATGAGTGGGTATAGCCGCAAGGCAGCAGAAATTTGAAGTCCTAGATGAGCTGCCAACCACAGCTAATGAGCCCCATCTGCCTGAAGTGACTGATTTTAAGGTGCCACATCTTTGCCCCTTCTCCTGTCAATAGAAATGGTTCCACTGGGCTTAGTAGCTGAGCCATACATGAAGGCCAGGAGCTGGACTTGGTTGTCAGAGGCCATTTGAGGCACATGCCATTGGGAACATTTAATAGGTAGTGGGAGCTCATCCCCATTATCACCCCCAGCTACAGAAACCTTAAGGGACCAGCCATCTCCATAAACATCACAAAACTGTAGACCAGATGTTATGATCTTACTCAAGAACAAGTAATGAACAATGTTTGTATCTTATGATCAGTATGTGATACAATTGTGACACACATGATTCTGGATGCTGGAATCTGCAGAAACACATAATCTGCTGGAGGAACTCAGAGTTAAGCAGCATCAAGGAAAGGAATTGTTGAAATTTCAGGTCAAAACCCTGTGTCTGACAGATGTGGCTCACTGAAATATAGAGGGCTGAGTAAGAAAACGTTTCTCAAGACTTTAAGGATTTGCCCCTTATTTCACAGAGTTGCGATGGTCAATTGTTGTAACATGATTCGCTCAGCATAAAATGAAGAATTCACAATGCTATCTCAATTCTATGGGATGCCTCATTTCAAGATGAAAGACCTACTTTTGAAGAAACCTAAATGACTTCAGAATTTTGCATTTGCAAAAACTTTTTCAGTCAACATGTGTATCACTCTCTGTCTTTGTGGAGGACGAAGTCATTGCACCAGTAATTGCAGAAGCAGTGACTAACCATAGCTGATACTCATACACTCAGTTATCTCTGGTGACTTGGGATAAATTTCTTCCCATTCACTTTGAATGCAGAGAGAAAGGTATCAAAGGGCACTAGGTAAGATAGGTCACCTTAATAATTTGCAGCTTAGTCTTGGTAAAACAACTTCCATTTAACATTCTCATCTTCTTTCATGGGAATACACTTTGTTAAAGAAAAAACATATTTCAAGCAGTTCTGTTCTTTACAGTGGAAATATTTTCAGAAATTCAGTAAATATGAAAATTGGTTAGTGGGTGTAATTACTCATTCCCTTTTTCGAATTGCATTTGGGCAATAGAAACTGTCGAACTATGGAAGTGTGATCCTAACCCTAAATGAACTTTTGGTTATTTAGTTTCTAAATAAATAAAATAAAAATGAACCAACCCAATGGGGAATGTAGATGTTGTATCCAATGCAGCCAGTTATCATCAAAGCAGATCAGAAGTGAAGAATAAATCACAAATCAGAATTAGCAGAAGAATGTTGAAGTTGTTAAGTTGAGAAGCAGAAAAGCTGGGCTTTGTCCCTTCCTATATATACTGTGTCTACAATTAAATAACCATAGTAAGATGGAATACGAAAGATCAATAATTTTAATATTTTTCCAGATATTGCCTGTGTAATAGCAACAGTAAAACACAAAAACAATAATCAGAGAATCTATTTAATACTCTGGCAGCAGCCTTTTAAACCTTAATGAGTATCAAGTTACCATGATATATGGGAGTTTAAAATAAAGATCTTAATTGTATTTGATCTCTTTCTTAATATTTTTCTCCATTTCCTAGTGCAGTGGGGCAATGTATATGTTTTACAAGATGTTAATAGTTTGTAAATCCCACAGAGATAGCCATCATTGAGGTTCACAATGTTGTATTCTCTGTTAATTCATCAAACCCCAGTATGTATTGAATACCTTATAAAGTGGAGACGCTTTCCATCATCTTATTGCAGTGTATCTGCTCTTTTTGAGTACATGAAGTTAATGTATGGCCAAGCAATCAGATTTTCCTCTATAAATGATAGGTGACTATGCAGCAACCAGTTAATCCAGACATGCTAGTCTGACATATTTCATTTGTTTTAGCATTCTGATGTCCTGTATTAAGACCATAAGACTATAAGACATAAGAACAGAATTAGGCCATTCAGCCCATTGAGTCTGCTCTGCTATTCAATCATGACTAATTTATTATCCCTCTCATCCCCATTCTCCTGCCTTCTCCTCATAACCTTTGGTGCCCTGACTAATTAAGAACCTATCAGTCTCCACTTTACATATACTCAATGACTAGGCCTTCACAAATGTTTGTGGCAATGAAATCCACAGATTCGCTGTCCTCTGGCTAATGAAGTTCTACCTTATCTTTGTTCAAAATGGATGTCCCTCTATTCTGAGGCTGTGTCCTCTGGTCCTATACTCACCCACCACAGGAAACATCCTCACCACACCCATTCGATCTAGGCCTTTTAATATTCGATAGTTTTCAATGAGCTTAACCTTCTAAGCTCCAGTAAGTACAGGCCCAGAGCCATCAAATGTTCCTCAAATGTTAACCCCTTCATTCCTGGAATTATTCTCATGAATCTGCTCTGGACTCTCTCCCATGCTAGCACATCCTTTCTTAGAAAGGGGCCCAAAACTGCTGATAATAATCCAAGTATACACTGACCAATGCCTTAAAAAGCCCCAGTGTTACATGCTTGCTTTTATATTCTTGTCCCCTCAAAATGAATGCTAATACTGCATTTGCCTTCCTTACCACCAACTCAAGCTGCAAGTTGAAATTTAAGGAATCCTGCACAAGGTCTCCCAAGTCTCTTGCACCTCTGATTTTTGAATTTTCTCCCTGTTTTGAAAATAGTCTAAACATTTATTCCTTCTACCCAACTGCATAACCATGCACTATCTGCCACATCATTGCCCCTTCTCCCAATTTTCCCAAGTCCTTCTACAGACTCCTTGCTTCCTCAACACTGCCTACCCCTCCACCTATCTTCATATCATCCAGAAAGTCGGCCACAAAGCCATCAAGTCTGTCATCCAAATCACTGAAATAGAACATGAAAAGAAGAACAATAACTTCTGCAGAACATCACTAGTCACCAGCAAGGTGTGCACATACCACATGATAGTGTGAAGATGGATGCAATTCACCTATTTATACATATAACTGTAATGAATAATTTAAAGAACAAGAATGCTTACTCAAACAATATATTTACAATATTATTCAAATACAACTGAAATATTAAATACACAACTGCCCCCTTTACTCCCACTCTTTGCCTCCTGCCCGTCAGCCAATCTTCTATCCATGCTGGTATATTTCCTGTAATACTGTGGGCTCTTACCTTGTTAAGCAGCTTCATGTGTGGCACCCTGTCAAAGACCTTCTGAAAGAGCAAGTAAACAATATCCACTGACTCTCTCCTGCCTGTTATTTGCTCAAAGAATTCCAATAGATGTGTCATGCAAGTCTATCTTCAGATTTTTCAGCTTCCCAAGCACCTTCTCCTTACCAATAGCAATGACATTCATTTCTGCCCCCTGACACTCATATTTCTGGCATTCTGCTAGTCTCTTCCACGGTGAAGGTGGATGCAAAATGCTTATTAAGTTCATTCACCTTTCTTTGTCCCCACTCTACTACCTCTCCAGTGTAATTTTCAAGCATCTGATATCCACTCTCGTCTCTCTTTTACTCTATATATTGGGAATTTTTTTTGTATCCTCTTTTATATTATTAGCTACTTTGCCTTAATATTTCATCTTTTCTCTTTTTATGACATTTTCAGTTGGCTTCTCTTGGTTTTTAAAAGCTTCCCAATCCTTTCCCACTCTTCTTTTTATGCTGTCTTTGACTGTCTCTGTCAGCTACGGTTGCCCTATCCTCCCTTTGGAATGCTTCCTTACCTTGGGATAAACCTTCTGTCCTGCATTCATCACCCTCTTCAGTTTTTGCCCCGTTATACTTTAACTTATCTCACTGACTCTAATTTTGCTCTATGATTTGCATGTCCTTCCCCACAGTCTCACTACACACACTGCATCTAGTTGTACACCAACTGCCCCATCCTCAGCTCCCTGCCAAACTAGCTTAAACCCTCCTTAACAGGTCTAACAAATCTGTCTGCCAGGATATTGGTCCTCCTTGGGTTCATCTGTAACTCATCCCTTTTGTACAGGTCATAAGATTCCAATGATCCACAAATCTAAAACTGCACCTTTGCACCAATTCCTCAGCCACACATTCATTTGCCAAGTACTCCTATCCTTACCCTCACTGGTACATTACTACCCTCAAGGTCTTGCTTTTCAGCTTTCTCCTTATGGTCTCTCTTCAGGACCTCCCAAACAGCTTCACCCGGTAGGTCAGTCCCCACCCCACCCCCATCCCAACAGTATCCAAAGTAGTATACTTATTATTAAGGGGTACAGCCACAGGGGTACTCTGTATTGTCTGCTCTCCCTCTTTCCCTCTACTGCTAGTCATGTAGGTACCTGTCTCCTGCAACTTGGGATGACTACCTCCCTGTAGCTGTAGTTCTGTGTCAGCTGCAGCTCCAGTTCCTTAACACAATAATATAGAATGTTACACATCAAATCTTGGCGTGGTCTGTGAGTAAAACACAGGCATAGATGAAAAACAAAAGGACTGTTTTTCCTGGGGTTTAATCAACATAGTTCAGAACTGGCCTTTGGACGATAGATACAGCAGAATGTGAAGTAATTTAGAGTTTATGTAGAAAAACAGGCCAGCTAAGAGGGTTAAAGTAGAAACTGGTAGCCTGAAATTTAAAACAAATGATATAATAAAGCACAGTCTTGGAGCCATGCAGTCATGCAACAGAGGAAGCTTTCGTCCACCATATTCATGCTGACCTTTTTGCTCACATCAGGACCAAATCCTTCTGTGCCTCGCCTATTTAGGTGTCTGTCTAAAGGTCTCAAGCTTAGTGGTTGTAACCTGATTCTACCAACCGCTCTGGCTGTGCACTCCAGACATCACCCTTTCTCTGTGTAAAAATACTTATCCCTCAGATCCCCTTTAAAACTCTTTCCTGTCATCATGTTTTTGTACCTCCATCATTGGTAAAAGATTTTGAACAATTCTAGCTATGCTCTTCATTATCTTACAAACTTCTATTAAGTCACCCTCAACCTCCCTGCCCAGTCTAACCAATCTCCCCTCTCAACAAAAATCTTGCAACCCAGACAATATCCTTGCAGATATGCTCTGCACTCCAGCACAACCACATCTCTCCTATTGGTGTGACAACCAGGATTGCACACAGTACTCCAAGTATGGCCCGTGGAAAGAAATAAACAATTAATATTCTTGATCACACCCATTTCATAGAAACTGGAAATGAGAGACAAAATTTTATGGCGAAGACAAAGAGAATAATTGTGACAGAGTGAAGCAAGGTTGTCATGGAGATAAGCTGTTGCACTTTCCAAATTAGATAGGTTAATTGGAACAGTTAGATGATTATTATACAAACAAGTTTAATTTGATCTACGTAGGGAGTGAATAACGCAGCCAGTAAATCAGGCTGCACTTGAAGAGCAAGTAAAACTCAGTGATAAAGGTAACTAAGATACAAAAAAATGACTTAGGACCTCTTTAATCATCAATTGAACCCTTTGAGGTGAAGGCAATGTGATTTTGATAGAGGTTTATATGGTGTGAAATTGCAATGATATATATAAATGAACCATAATATTTGCTCCAGGTGTTAAAATATTCATTCATAAAGTTGAAGAGACAATAAGGCTTTTTTTAAAGTATCTGTTTGGAGAAAGTAGATAAATCAATCATATTCTAAAGCATTAGAAACGCAGTCATGAATACATACTACTTACTTCCTGCTGTTTCATTGTGAGGTAACCAGGTAATTGAAATATATAAATCATTGAGCAAGTCTCAGTGGTAGTGGTCACAGGTAGCCTGCAGTTTCAAGTCTTGTTACGATGTTTAGGAGCCTACCTAAACAGATATGTCACTGTAATGCCATTGTTCAAGTACTGCCACAGGAAATGAATTAAGTACCTCCATATGAGATGACGAAAGACTAATTATTAAAGGAAGTCCTGTGGATTGGCAAATTTTGTGAATCCTTAAATTCCATTCTCAGAATAGAAATCAGTACAGCAATAAAGGAATAACAGTAGGAAATACATTCTTTTCTGTTTTTTTAAAAAGTATAATTATGCTAATTACAAAATTAGTGTCAATCTCAGTGGTACATTGCACAAGCCAGCATAAAACAATGTGGCTTACTATAAGTAACAAAGATATATTATCAATTTAAGTATGTACCAGTGCAATTATAGTCCATTGTTACAACTAAATAATCATCAAAGAAATAAGTGGATTATAAGTACTAACAAAGGAAGAAAATTCAGGCTTTTTGCTAGAACTGAGGAGATGCATTCATTTTGGGATATGATAATGTGCGTAATCCCAGGATTGCAGTACAAAAAATCCACAATAGCCCTTCGCTTTAAATTGGGTGTTTAAAAACAAACGTTTGGAGTCAAAAATCAATTTGGTCTGCAGATCAGATATTTTGGACCTTTTTTATAGATTTCTCTAACAAAATGTTAATTTAATTTATTTATTCAGAACGGAATAGGTCCTTCCAACCCTTTGAACCGCAACCCCCTATTTGACGACTTACTAATCATGGGACAATTTACAATGACTAATTAACCTACTAACCAGGACTTGGTTGGACTGTGGGAGGAAACCGGAGCACCCGGAGAAAACTCAGTCATACCACAGACTCCTTACATATGACGCCACAATTGAACTCAGAACTCCAACACCCCGAGCTATAACACACTAACCGTGAAAATACCATGGCGCTCTGAAGTATGCCTGATGAATGACTGATAAACTGTTAGGATGTGCTTTCATAATTTGATGTTTCAGCATAAATTTTGAATCTACTTCTTTCACTAATTGTTCAGATCTCCTCCTAAACTAACAAGAACAGCTGTCATCTGAAATTTTTTTAAATTGATATGCCATTCCACAATTTAACCCTGTAGTCTAAATTTGATTGTACTTATTAGAAGATTGATAATGTGTTTAGAAATTAAGAATTTTTACTAGATAAGAAGCTTGGGAAGACTGCAGTATTTTGTTTCAATTGAGGATATTTGGCAGAGTAATAATTTTGAATATATTCATCTCACTGCATACTGTATTGTGAAACTTTGTACAAGATTATAATTTGATGGATATGTAGAATGATAGACAAGCTATGCATACTCAAAGCTTCACCATAAATTACCTGCTGGATAGCAAGCCTCTATATTCAGACAGCTATAATTGTCAGAAGTAAAATGAGTTTATGGTGTTTCTGCCTGGTACCCAGAGATCATCAACCACAGAACAAAATTGCCCTGAAACAATAACAATTTAACAGACTTGCTCAAATGCTTCAATTTGCCTCTATTGAATACCAGCACAGGATAGTTGATATGAGGTCCACAGGTCTAGATTGTCTAGTATTGTCTAGATCACTTTGCTAAAAACTAGTGGACACAGAAATTTATTCATGATATCATTCAGCTACTGTTTTCTAACGAGGTAAATTTGAAAGTTATAGGAATGGTGTGGAAAATCAACTCTTGGGCCAGTATGGAAGGAAACTTACATGACCTTTTACAAATAACTAAAGGATTAATAAATGTTAAATACAAAATGTAGGACTTTGGCCGAAAGTAAAGCTGTTGGTGTGATCAGTCTATGGAGTCGGGGCTATTGTTAGTTTTTGTCCTGTTGTTATAGGATTTAAGACAAATATGAGGTGAAATTCAGAAGTTGATAAACTGGTAAGAAGGAAGAGTGGTCAAATCCTGTCCTTGATTTGTATGTTCATATGTTTGTACTTTTTGTTATGCAGTTCCATTGGATTGATTTGGATCAGCATGCTGTCTGCATTCACAGTCTGTATATAACTGGGTCAGCTATAAAAGGCCAATTAAACTGCCCCAACTACCCAGGGTATTGGGAGGCAAGAAGAGCAGTTTTATGTAACATGGCCTCAACGGTAGGGGGGACTTGGACAGTGAGACCTTGCCCTTGGTCTGCTTGACAACATTTGATCTGAGACAAAACTGGGACAGAGCCTC
The DNA here is from genome assembly GCF_963921235.1 of Mobula hypostoma. Taxonomy (NCBI): domain Eukaryota; kingdom Metazoa; phylum Chordata; class Chondrichthyes; order Myliobatiformes; family Myliobatidae; genus Mobula; species Mobula hypostoma. Next base: position 53,315,866 of record NC_086109.1, read on the forward strand.
CCCCTCTGTCAGAGTTAAGATTCTGTATTAGCTTTTAAATATTTTTATACTAGATGAAATTTAAAAGCTACTAAGATTACTCGAAAGAATTATAAATATATGTGATAAAGAATTCTCGCATTTTGCACACCACAGACCTGAGGAGACACCGGAATGCTTGGAGGTAGAGAGAGTTTAAAAGAAGCTAGTGGGGCTAGACAGCATTGCACAGTCCAGGGGAGACACCAGATTGCTTGGAGGGAGAGAGAATTTAAAAGAAGCAAGTGGATTATTTGGCACATTTTGCTGCCACAGTCCCAAGGAGACATTGGACTGCACATGATTAGGCACTTAGCAAGGTCCAATGAAAAGAAAATAGATTTAAGCAGAGTGGCCATTGTGTGAGTGAGCCAGTGTTGGAGTAGGCAGTTGAGGCTTTGGTTCATCAAGGATTTGGCAAGGAAAGGCCTTAGGTACTGGATTTTTTTTTGTTATTTATTCTCTTTTTATTTCTTATTGCACAGTGGGGTTGCCAGGCAGGATGCTGGAATGCTCCCATTGCGGGATGTGGGAAGGTAGCGTGACCTCCAGTGACTCTGACATCTTCAACAATTGCATCCCCTGCAGCTTCTAACAGACTGTGTTAAGGAGTTGGAACTGGAACTGGGTGAACTCCAGATCATTCAGGAAGCTGAGGTGTTGATAGACAGGAGATACAAGGAGAGAGTTACACGTAAGATGCACGTCACTGATAACTGGGTAACTGTCAAGAGGGGGAAAGGGGATAGGGAGCCAATGCAGAGTACCTCGCATTAGGGTTAGGGTTAGGCTATACCGCTTTGAATACTGTTAGGGGGAATGGCCTAACAGAGGAAAGCCTCAGTAGTTAGGAATTCAGGAATTTACTCCAGCTGTGTGGCTCAGAAGGGAAGGGGGAGCGGGGTGAGCTGTAAGGTTAGGGGATTCCTTGGGTAAGGTGACAGAAAGAAGATTCTGTGGACAAGACTGAGATTCCTGGATGGTTCCACTTCTTAGGTGCCAGGGTCAGAGATATCTCCAATTGAGTCCATAGCATTCTTAAGTGTGAAGGTGAACAGCCAGAGATCATGGTCCACGTCAGTACCAATGACATGGGTAGGAGGGTGGTGAGGTCCTCCAAAGTGAGTTCAGGGAGTTAGGAGCCAAGTTAAAGGACAGGACCTCCAGGGTTCTGACCTCAGGATTGCCTCCATACCACATGCTAGTGATGCCAGAATTTAGGAAGTCATACAGTTTAATACGTGGCTAAGGAGATGGTGCAGGAGGGAGGGTTTCAGATTTTTGGATCATTGCACTCTCTTTCAGGGAACGCGGGATCTGTCCAGAAGGGATGGTTTGCACCTGAACTGGAGGGGGACTAATATCCAAGGGGGAAAGTTTGCTAAAGTTGCAGGAGTATGGGGGAAAGACACCAGAACAGATAGTGGAGTGGTTATGGAGAAAGATACAAAGTCAGGAGTCAAAAGATTGACCATGGTGGTGGGACTAATGTTATGAGCTGTGTATATTTCAATGCAAGAAATATTGTAGGAAAGACAGATATAGGGCATAGATTAGCACATGGAAATATGACATTATAGCTGTTAACGAGACTTTGTTGCAAGAAGGACAGGTCTGGCAGCTCAATGTTCTGGGGTTCTGTTGTTTCAGGTATGATAGAGCGGGAGGATTTAAAGGGGGTGAGGTGTAAAGGAAAATGTGACATCAAACAAGAGAACTTGACTATTGAGATTTTACGCATAGAACTGAGGAATGAGAAAGGTATTGACCTCATCAATGAGATTATATTATAGACCACCAAGCACTCTGTAGGGGTTAGAGGAGCAAATTTGAAGAAAGATTGCAGACTGTTGCAAGAAACATATGGTTGTGATAGTAAACAACAGGAATTCTGCAGATGCTGGAAATTCAAGCAACATACATCAAAGTTGCTGGTGAACGCAGCAGGCCAAGCAGCATCTATAGGAAGAGGCGCAGTCGACGTTTCAGGCCGAGACCCTTCGTCAGGACTAACTGAAGGCGAAGGGTCTCGGCCTGAAACGTCGACTGCGCCTCTTCCTATAGATGCTGCTTGGCCTGCTGCGTTCACCAGCAACTTTGATGTATGTTGGTTGTGATAGTAGGTGATTTTAATTTTCCACATATTGACTGGGACTCCCATACTGTAAAAGGACTAGATGGGAAGGAGTTTGTTGAATGTATTCCAGAAAGGTTCCTTAATCAGTCATAGAAGTCCCAACTAGAGAAAGCGCAATACTAGATCTCTTATCAGGAGATGAGACAGATCTCTTATTAGGAGATGTGACCTAAGTTTGTGTGGGGAACATTCTGCACTTACTAATCATCTTGCTATTAGTTTTAAGGTAATTATGGAACAAAATAGGCCTGGTCCTTACATTAAGATTCTGCATTGGAGAAAGATAGCAGAAAAGATTTGGCAAGAGTAGATTGGGACAGATGTACTTGGTATGTGGGCGGCCTTCAAAATTTATATTTTTAGAGTACCGAGTTAGTAAGTTCCTGTCAGAATAAGAGTCAAGGATAACATGTTGAGGGAACCATGGTTTTTGAGATACGTTGAGACCCTTGTTAAGAAAAGAAAGGAGGCACACAGCCGGTATAGGCAGGCAGGAAATAATGAGGTACTTGAGGAGTATGAGAAATGCAAGAGAACACTTAAGAAGGAAATCAGGAGGGTTAAAAGAAGACATAAGATTGCCCTAGCAGACAAGGTGAAGGAGAATCCTAAGGGCTTGCACAGATATATTGGGAGCAAAATAATAGCAGGGGAAAAATTGTTCGTCTGGAAGATCAGAGTGGTAATCTATGTGTAGATCAAAAGAGATGATTAGGGGAGGTCTTAAGTTGATTTTTTGCATCATTATTCATAGAAACATAGAAAACATACAGCACAATACAGGCCCTTCAGCCCACAAAGCTGTACTGAACATGTCCCTACCTTAGAACTACCTAGGCTTTTCCCATAGCCCTCTGTTTTACTAAGCTCCATGTAGCCATCCAGGAGTTTCTTAAAAGACTGTACAGTATCCGCGTCCACCATCGCTGCCAGCAGCCCATTCCACGCACTCACCACTCTCTGCGTAAAAAACTTACACCTGACATCTCCTCTGTACCTACCTCCAAGCACCTTAAAACTTTGCCCTCTTGTGCTAGCCATTTCAGCCCTGGGGAAAAGCCTCTGACTATCCACATGATCAATGCCTCTCATTATCTTGTACAACTCTATCAAGTCACCTCTCACCCTCCGTCACTCCAAGGAGAAAAGGCTGAGTTCACTCAACTTACTCTCATAAGGCATGCTCCCCAATCCAGGCAACATCCTTGTAAATCTCCTCTGCACCCTTTCTATGATCTCCATGTCCTTCCTATAGTGAGGCAACCAGAATTGAGCACAGTACTTCAAGTAGGATCTGACCAGGGTCCTATATAGCGGCAACATTACCCCTCGGCTCTTAAACTCACTCCCATGATTGATGAAGGCCAATGCACCAAATGCCTTCTCAACCACAAAGTCAACCTGCGTAGCAGCTTTGAGTGTCCTATGGACTTGGACCCCAAGATCCCTCTGATCCTCTACGCTGCTAAGAGTTTTACCATTAATACTATATTCTGCCATCATATTTGAGCGACCAAAATGAACCACTTCACACATATCTGGGTTGAACTCCATCTGGCACTTCTCAGCCCAGTTTTACATCCTGTCAATGTGCCATTGTAACCTCTGACAGCCCTCCACACTATCCACAACACCTCCAACCTTTGTGTCATCAGCAAACTTACTAACCCATCCCTCCACTTTCTCATCCAGGTCATTTATAAAAATCACAAAGCGTAAGGGTCCCAGAACAGATCCCTGAGGCACACCGCTGGTCACCAGCATCCATGCAGAATATGACCCGTCTACAACCACTCTTTGCCTTCTGAGGGCAAACCAGTTCTGGATCCACAAAGCAATATCCCCTTGGATCCCATGCCTCCTTACTTTCTCAATAAGCCTTGCATGGGGTTCCTTATCAAATGCCTTGCTAAAATCCATATGCACTACATCTACGGCTCTACCTTCATCAATGTGCTTAGTCACATCCTGAAAAAATTCAATCAGGCTCATAAGGCATGACCTGCCTTTAACAAAGCCACGTGGACTATTCCTAATCATATTGTGCCTCTCCAAATATTCATAAATCCTGCCTCTCAGGATCTTCTCCATTAACTTACCAACCAATGAAGACTTACTGGCCTATAATTTCCTGGGATATCCCTACTCCCTTTCTTGAATAAAGGAACAACATCTGCAACCCTCCAGTCCTCCGGAACCTCTCCCGTCCTCACTGATGATGCAAAGATCATTGCCAGAGGCTCAGCAATCTCCTCCCTCACTTCCCATAGTAGCCTGGGGTACATCCCGTCTTGTCCCAGTGACTTATCCAACTTGATGCTTTCCAAAAGCTCCAGCTCATTCTCTTTCTTAATATCTACATTCTCAAGCTTTCCCTACAATCGCCAAGATCTGTTTCCGTGGTGAATACTGAAGCAAAGTATTCATTAAGTACCTCCGCTAATTCCTCCAGTTCCATACACACTTTTCCATTGTCACACTTGATTGGTCCTAATCTCTCACGTCTTATCCTCTTGCTCTTCACATACTTGTAGAATGCCTTGGGGTTTTCCTTGGTGTTTGGAAGTAGGTACAGAGGAGATGTCAGGGGTAAGTTTTTTATGCAGAGAGTGGTGAGTGTGTGGAATGGGCTGCTGGTGGCGGTGGTGGAGGCAGAAACGATAGGGTCTTTTAAGAGACTCTTGGACAGCTATATGGAGCTTAGAGGAATTTTGTAGGTAAAGCCGAGGTAGTTCTAAAGTAGGGATATGTTCGGCACAGCTTTGTGGGTCGAAGGGCCTGTATTGTGCTGCATGTTTTCTATGTTTCTCTGTTTAATCCTGTCCACCAAGGCCTTCTCATGGCCCCTTCTGACTCTCCTAATTTCATTCTTAAGCTCCTTCCTGCTAGCCTTATAATCTTCTAGATTCATATCATTACCTAGTTTTTTGAACCTTTCGTAAGCTCTTCCTTTCTTCTTGATCAGATTTACAACAGCCTTTATGCACCACGGATCTTGTACCCTACCATCCTTTCCATGTCTCATTGGAATGTACCTACTCAGAACCCCACACAAATATCCCCTGAACGTTTGCCACATTTCTATGGTACGTTTTCCCTGAGAACATCTGTTTCCAATTTATGCTTCCAAGTTCCTACCTGATAGCCTCATAGTTCCCCTTACCCCAACTAACATTTCCCTAACTTGTCTGTTACTATCCCTCTCCCAATGCTATGGTAAAGGAGATAGATTTGTGATCACTATCTCCAACATGCTCTCCCACAAGAGACCTGACACCTGACCAGGTTCATTTCCCAATACCAGATCAAATACAGCCTCTCCTCTTGTAGGTTTATCTACATATTGTGTTAAGAAACCTTCCTGAATACACTGAACAAATTCCACCCCATCTAAATCCCTCACTCTCAGGAGATGCCAATCAATATTTAGGAAATTAAAATCTCCCACCACAACAACCCTGTTATTATTACTTCTTTCCAGAATCTGTCTCCCTATCTGCTCCTCGATGTCCTTGTTACTATTGGGTGGTCTATAAAAAACATCCAGTAGACTTATTGACCCCCTTCCTATTCTTAACTTCCACCCACAGAGACTTTGTAGACAACCCCTCTGTGACTTCCTCCTTTTCTGCAGCCGTGACACTATCTCTGATCAACAGTGCCATGCCCCCACCTCTTTTGCCTCCCTCCCTATCCTTTCTGAAACACTTGAAGTAGCCATTCCTGCCCCTGTACCATCCAAGTCTCTGCAATGGCCACAACATCGAAGCTCCGAGTGCTCTAAGCTCATCCGCTTTATTCATGATACTCCTTGCATTAAAATAGACACATCTCAAATCATCGGAGTGAGTGCGTCCCTTCTCTATCACCTGCCTATTCTCTCTTTCACACTGTTTCCAACCTTTCTCTATTTATGAGCCAACCTCCCTTTCCTCAGTCACTTCAGTTTGGTTCCCACCCCCCAGCAATTCTAGTTTAAACTCTCCCCAACAGCCTTAGCAAAGCTTCCCACCAGGATATTGGTCTCCCTCGGATTCAAGTGCAAACCGTCCATTTTGTACGGGTCACACCTGCCCCAGAAGAGGTCCCAGTGATCCAGAAATCTGAATCCCTGCCCCGTGCCCCAATCCCTCAGCCACGCATTTATCCTCCACCTCATTCTATTCCTATCCCAGAGTGCTTAAGGAAGTAGCCCAAGAAATAGTGGGTGCATTAGTGATAATTTTTCAAAACTCTTTAGATTCTGGACTAGTTCCTGAGGATTGGAGAGTGGCTAATGTAACCCCGCTTTTTAAAAAAGGAGGGAGAGAAACCGGGGAATTATAGACCGGTTAGCCTAATGTCAGTAGTGGGGAAAATGCTAGAGTCAGTTATCATAGATGTGATAACAGCAGATTTGGAAAGCAGTGAATTCATCAGACAAAGTCAGCATGGATTTGTGAAAGGAAAATCATGTCTGACGAATCTCATAGAATTTTTTGAGGATGTAACTAGTAGAGTGGATAGGGGAGAACCAGTGGATGTGGTATATTTGGATTTTCAAAAGGCTTTTGACAAGGTCCCACACAGGAGGTTAGTGTGCAAACTTAAAGCACACGGTATTGGGGGTAAGGTATTGATGTGGATAGAGAATTGGTTAGCAGACAGGAAGCAAAGAGTGGGAATAAACGGGACCTTTTCAGAATGGCAGGCAGTGACTAGTGGGGTACCGCAAGGCTCAGTGCTGGGACCCCAGTTGTTTACAATATATATTAAAGACTTAGATGAGGGAATTAAATGCAGCATCTCTAAGTTTGCGGATGACGAGAAGCTGGGCGGCAGTGTTAGCTGTGAGGAGGATGCTAAGAGGATGCAGGGTGACTTGGATAGGTTAGGTGAGTGAGCAAATTCGTGGCAGATGCAATTTAATGTGGATGAATGTGAGGTTATCCACTTTGGTGGCAAAAACTGGAAAACAGACTATTATCTGAATGGTGGCCGATTAGGAAAAGGGGAGGTGCAACAAGACCTGGGTGTCATTATACACCAGTCATTGAAAGTGGGCATGCAGGTACAGCAGGTGGTGAAAAAGGCGAATGGTATGCTAGCATTCATAGCAAGAGGATTCGAGTACAGGAGCAGGGAGGTACTACTGCAGTTGTACAAGGCCTTGGTGAGACCACACCTGGAGTATTGTGTGCAGTTTTGGTCCCCTAATCTGAAGAAAGACTTTCTTGCCATAGAGGGAGTGCAAGGAAGGTTCACCAGATTGATTCCTGGGATGGCAGGACTTTCATATGATGAAAGACTGGATCGACTAGGCTTATACTCTCTGGAATTTAGAAGGTTGAAGGGGGATCTTATTGAAATGTATAAAATCCTAAGGGGATTGGACAGGCTAGATGCAGGAAGATTGTTCCCGATGTTGGGGAAGTCCAGAACGAGGGGCCACAGTTTGAGGATAGAGGGGAAGCCTTTTAGGACCGAGATGAAGAAAAACTTCTTCACACAGAGAGTGGTGAATCAGTGGAATTCTCTGCCACAGGAAACAGTTGAGGCCAGTTCATTGGCTATATTTAAGAGGGAGTTAGATATGGCCCTTGTGGCTAAAGGGATCAGGGGGTATGGAGGGAAGGCTGGTACAGGGTTCTGAGTTGGATGATCAACCATGATCATACTGAATGGCGGTGCAGGCTCGAAGGGCCGAATGGCCTACTCCTGCACCTATTTTCTATGTTTTTATGTTTCTATACTCACTGTCACGTGGCACAGGCAGTAATCCCGAGATTACTACCTTTGAGGTTCTGCTTCTCAACTTCTTTCCTAACTCCCTGTAGTCTGCTTTCAGGACCTCTTCCCTTTTCACCAGATTGATTCCTGGGATGGCAGGACTTTCATATGATAAAAGACTGGATCGACTAGCTTATACTCTCTGGAATTTAGAAGATTGAGGGGGAATCTTATTGAAACGTATAAAATTCTAAAGTAATTGGACAGGCTAGATGTAGGAAGATTGTTCCCGTTGTTGGGGAAGTCCAGAGCGAGGGGTCACAGTTTGAGGATAAAGGGGAAGCCTTTTAAGACCGAGATGAGGAAAAACTTCTTCACAGAGAGAGTGGTGAATCTGTGGAATTCTCTGCCACAGGAAACAGTTGAGGCCAGTTCATTGGCTATATTTAAGAGGGAGTTAGATATAGCCCTTCTGGCTAAAGGGATCAGGGGGTATGGAGAGAAGGCAAGTACAGGGTTCTGAGTTGGCCTACTTCTGCACCTATTTTCTATGTTTCTATGTTTTCCTACCTATGTCGTTGGTACCAATACGTACCACGACCTCTGGCTGTTCTCCTTCCCACTTCAAGATATCGTGGATGCGATCAGAAACATCCTAGACCCAGGCACCTGGGAGGCAAACTACCATCCGTGTTTCTTTCCTGCGTCCACAGAATCGCCTGTCTGACCCCCTAACTATAGAGTCCCCTATCACTGCTGCCATCCTCTTCCTTTCCCTACCCTTCTGAGCCACAGGGCCAGACTCTGCGCCAGAGGCGCGACCACTGTTGCTTCCCCCAGGTAGGCCGTTCCCCCCCCCAATAACTCAAGCAGGAATATTTATTGTTAAGGGGGACAGCCACTGGGGTACTCTCTAGTACCTGCTTCTCGCCCTTCCCTCTCCTGACTGTTACCCACTTCTCTGTCTCCTGTGGTCCTGGTGTGACCACCTGCTTATAGCTCCTCTCTATCACCTCCTCACTCCCTGACCAGATCAAGGTCATCGAGCTGCAGCTCCAGTTCCCTAACGCGGTCTCTAAGGAGCTGCAGCTCGACGCACCTGGTGCAGATGTGGTCGTCCGGGAGGCTGGGAGTCTCTCGGACCTCCCACAACTGACACCAAGCACAGAAAACCAGCCTCACACACATACTCTCTGTCTCTATCTTAAATAGATAATCTACCTGGCCTCGACACTTTATCACCGAAGCCCCATTGAGCCAAAGGTTTCTTACTCTGTCTCCCTCTACTCCGTCGCGCACTTCTCCGATGCCCGCTCCGTAAACCTGTCTTCCTTTTATACTCTTCCCGCTGTTCTCACTGGCCAACCTCTATGTGCTTGCGCAGTCATGCCCCGTTCAAACTGCTGAAGAAATAAATTCCCTTGGGAGATGGACATAGAGTCTATAGATGTGAGGGAATGCAGCAGTGAGGGCATTGACCATATACAGATTACAGAAGAGGAGGTGTTGTTGAGGTAAATTAGGGTGGATAGATTCCCAGAGCCTGACAAGGTGTTTCCTTGGACCCAGTAAGAAGCTAGTACAGAAATTGCAGGAGCCCTAGCAGAGATATTTAAAAATCCCTGAGCCACAGGTGAGGTGCCAGAGGACTGGAGGATAACTAATGCTGGTCCACTGTTTAAGGAAGGCTCTAAGAATAAGCTAGCAAATTATAGGCCAGTGAGCCTGACATCAGTAATGGGAAAGTTATTGGAAGTATTCTAGGTATTTGGATAGACAGGGACTGATTAAAGATGGCTTCATGCATGGTAAGTCATGTCTAACCAATCTTTTAGAGTTTTTTGAGGAAGTTATCAAGAAAATTGATTAAGGCAAGGCAGGGGATACTGTCTACATAGACATTAGGAAGGTTTTTGACAAGGTCTCGCATAGGAGGTTGGTCAAGAAGATTCAGTCGCTTGGCATTCAAGTCAAGGTAGTAAATTAGATTAGACATTGGCCTTTGTGGGAGAGCCAGAGAGTGGTTGTGGATGATTGCCTCTCTGCCAGGAGGACCGTGTCTAGTGGTGTGCTGCCGGGATTGGTGCTTGGTCCATTGATGTGTGACTTCTACATCAGCGATCTGTAGGATAATGTGGTAAACTAGATCCATAAGTTTGCAGATAACACCAAGATTGGGGGTGTGTGGACAGCAAGGAAGATAATGAAAGCTTACAGCGGAATCTGGACCATCTGGAGAAACCAGCTGAAAAATGGCAGGTGGAATTTAGTGCAGACAAGTGTAAGGCATTTCCACTGGAGGACTAACCAGGGTAGGTTTTACACAGTGAGCGGTAGAGCACTGAGGAGTGTTGTTGAACAATGGGATCTGGAAATACACAATCATAATTCATTGAAAGAGATGTTGCAGGTAGGGTCATAAAGGAAGCTTTTGGCACATTGGCCTTCATAACTCAACTTCTTGGGATATTATGTTAAAATTGTATGAGACATTGGTGAGACCTAATTCAGAGTGTTGTGTCCAGTTTTTTTTAATCGCCTGTCTACAGGAAAGATGTAAAGAACATTAGAGAGTGCAGAGAATATTTATAAGGACGAAGAGAGAAAACCTCCTAATGCTCGAAGTCCAAAGCAATGCACACGAAATGCTGGATGAACTCAGCCAGTCAGGCACCATCTATAGAGAGGAGCAAGCAGTCAACATTTTGAGCTGAGACCCTTCTTCAGGACTGGAAAGGAGGGGAGGAAGATGTCATAATAAAAAATTGGGGGTAGGGGAAGGGGCTAGCTGGACAGTGATAGATTTAGACAAGTGGGTAAGAAAGGTAAAAGGCTGGAGAAGATATTGGCAGGTGAGAAGAGGTAAGAGACCAGAATTGGGAAGAGTGGGGGTGTGGAGTGGGAAATGTGTTTACAGGAAGAAGAAATCAATATTCATCCCATTAGGTTGGAGGCTACTCAGGCAGAATATAGGGTGTTGCTCCTCCACCCTGAGGGTGGCATCATTTTGGCACAAGAGGAGGCCATGGACCAACATGTCAGAACAGGAATGGAAATTGCAATTAAAATATTTGACCACTGCGAACGATGTGGTCGATGGAGCGGAGGTACTCAATGAAGCAGTCCCCCAATTTACGATGGGTCTCACCTATGGAAAGGATGCTGCATCTGAAGCTCTGAACACAATAGATGATCCCAGCAGATTTGCAGGTGAAGTGTTGCCTCACCTGGAAGACTGCCTGGGGTCCTGAATGGAGGTGAGTGAGGAGGTGTATGGGCAGGTGTAGCACTTAGGCCATTTCCAAGAGTAAGTGCCAGGAGGGAGATTAGTTCGGGAGGGACGAATGGACAATGGAATCGCAGAGGGAGTGATCCCTGCGGAAAGTGGAGGTGGAGGAGACGTAAAGGTATGTGTAGTGGTAGGATCCCTTTGCAGATGGCAGAAGTTAAACATAAAACATAGAATAGCACAGTACAGGCCCTTCAGCCCACAATGTTGTGCCAACCCTCAAGCCCTGCCTCCCATATAAGCCCCCACCTTAAATTCCTCCATATACCTGTCTAGTAGTCTCTTAAACTTCGCCAGTGTATCTGCCTCCACCACTGACTCAGGCAGTGCATTCCACGCACCAACCTCTCCACGAGTAAAAAACCTTCCTCTAATATCCCCCTTGAACTTCCCACCCCTTACCTTAAAGCCATGTCCTCTTGTATTGAGCAGTGGTGCCCTGGGGAAGAGGCACTGGCTATCCACTCTATCTATTCCTCTTATTATCCTGTACACCTGCATCATGTCTCTTCTCATCCTCCTTCTCTCCAAAGAGTAAAGCCCTAGCTCCCTTAATCTCTGATCATAATGCATACTATCTAAACCAGGCAGCATCCTGGTAAATCTCCTCTGTACCTTTTCCAATGCTTCCACATCCTTCCTATAGTGAGGCAACCAGAACTGGACACAGTACTCCAAGTGTGGCCTAACCAGAGTTTTATAGAGCTGCATCATTACATTGCGACTCTTAAACTCTATCCCTCGACTTATGAAAGCTAACACCCCATAAGCTTTCTTAACTACCTTATCCACCTGTGAGGCAACTTTCAGGGATCTATGGACATGTACCCCCAGATCCCTCTGCTCCTCCACACTACCAAGTATCCTGCCACACACATAAAAGTTGCTGGTGAACGCAGCAGGCCAGGCAGCATCTTCCTAGAGATGCTGCCTGGCCTGCTGCGTTCACCAGCAACTTTTATATGTGTTGCTTGAATTTCCAGCATCTGCAGAATTCCTGTTGTTCAAGTATCCTGCCATTTACTTTGTACTCTGCCTTGGAGTTTGTCCTTCCAAAGTGTACCACCTCACACTTCTCCGGGTTGAACTCCATCTGCCACTTTTCAGCCCACTTCTGCATCCTATCAATGTCTCTCTGCAATCTTTGACAATCCTCTACACTATCTACAACACCACCAACCTTTGTGTCGTCTGCCAACTTGCCAACCCACCCTTCTACCCCGACGTCCAGGTCGTTAATAAAAATCACGAAAATTAGAGGTCCCAGAACAGATCCTTGTGGGACACCACTACTCACAATCCTCCAATCTGAATGTACCCCCTCCACCACCACCCTCTGCCTTCTGCAGGCAAGCCAACTGTGAATCCACCTGGCCAAACTTCCCTGGATCCCATGCCTTCTGACTTTCTGAATAAGCCTACCGTGTGGAACCTTGTCAAATACCTTATAGATATAGATCACATCCACTGCACCACCCTCATCTATATGCCTGGTCACCTCCTCAAAGAACTCTATCAGGCTTGTTAGACATAATCTGCCCTTCACAAATCAATGCTGACTGTCCCTGATCAAACCATGATTCTCTAAATGCCCATAGATCCTATCTCTAAGAATCTTTTCCAACAGCTTTCCCACCACAGACGTAAGGCTCACTGGTCTATAATTACCCGGACTATCCCTACTACCTTTTTTGAACAAGTGGACAACATTCGCCTCCCTCCAATCCTCCGGTACCATTCCCGTGGACAACGAGGACATAAGGATCCTAGCCAGAGGCTCAGCAATCTCTTCTCTCGCCTCGTGGAGCAGCCTGGGGAATATTCCGTCAGGCCCCGGGGACTTATCTGTCCTAATGTATCTTAACAACTCCAACACCTCCTCTCCCTTAATATCAACATGCTCCAGAACATCAACCTCACTCATATTGTCCTCACTATCATCAAGTTCCCTCTCATTGGTGAATACCGAAGAGAAGTATTCATTGAGGACCTTGCTCACTTCCACAGCCTCCAGGCACATCTTCCCACCTTTATCTCTAATCGGTCCTACCTTCACTCCTGTCATCCTTTTTTTCTTCACATAATTGAAGAATGCCTTGGGGTTTTCCTTTACCCTACTCACCAAGGCCTTCTTGCTCTTCTCAGCCCCTTCTTAAGCTCCTTTCTTGCTTCCCTATATTCCTCAATAGACCCATCTGATCCTTGCTTCCTAAACCTCATGTATGCTGCCTTCTTCCACCTGACTAGATTTTCCACCTCACTTGTCACCCATGGTTCCTTCACCCTACCATTCTTTATCTTCCTCACCGGGACAAATTTGTCCCTAACATCCTGCAAGACATCTCTAAACATCGACCACATGTCCATAGTACATTTCCCTGCAAAAAACATCATCCCAATTCACACCCGCAAGTTCTAGCCTCATAATTTGCCCTTCCCCAATTAAAAATTTTCCTGTCCTCTCTGATTCTATCCTTTTCCATGATAATGCTAAAGGCCAGGGAGCGATGGTCACTGTCCCCCAGATGCTCACCCACTGAGAGATCTGTGACCTGACCCATTGTGGAGGATTATATGTTGGATGTGGATAGAAGGAACTGGTTATGTGGATGCTGCCAGAACTTGAGGACCTGGACAGGTTCGGACTTTATTCCCTAAAATGTAGAAGATTGAGGGGAGATTTGATAGGGGTATACAAAATTATGAGAGGTATAGATAGGGTAAATGTATGCAGGCTTTTTCTGCTGAGGTTGAGAGTCAGACGAGAGGCCATGGGTTGAGGGTGAAAGGTAGAATGTTTAAGGGGAACATGAGAGGGAACTTTTTCACTCAGAATGGTGAGAGTGTGGAAAGTGCAGCCAGCACAAGTGGTGAACGCAGGATCTTTTTCAACAGTTCAGAGAAACTTGGATAGGTGCTTGGATGGGAGGGTACGTTGGGCTATGGTCCAAGTGCAGGTTGATGGGACTAGGCAGTTTAATGGTTAAACATGGACTAGATGAGCCAAAGGGCCTGTTTCTGTGCTGTGGTGTTCTATGATTCTATGAGTCCAAAAAGTCAAGCAAGATCAAAGTGTAAAAAAAGCATTTAAGTACTGATAAATAAAAAATCCTAAAATATGTTGAATAAAAATAGTTATTTCATCCTAATCTCCAGTCTGTAATTTCTACATACAGTAAGCCAATGGGGCTTCCAATCTTATAGTAGTTTGCATTGATGTTGGGTGGTATTGGTGATTCCCCCAGCATTATACTAGAGAAAGGTTGGTATCAGGTTATTGAAGTAAATGGTATGTGGGGTTGTTGTGACTGCAGCAGCTGATGTGAAAGAATGTCGCTACCATTAGTGTAGAGATGTGGAAATGGATTCCCCACTATTAAGATGGAATACAGTGACTGTTAGGGTCTGTTATCTGAGAATGAAAACATCCTGGACTCTCAATGGGTACTCACAAATCTTTTACTGGCAGCTGCCAGTACAATTTAGCTCTTAATCTTTTCAATGTAAAATCTATTAGAAATTCAAATACCTATGTCAGAATTGGCTGTATTTTTTCTGCAATAAATCTAAGCAGTCAAGTGGGGAGCAATGAATGTCGGTAAGCAATGCCCTGATGTTATGTCCATTCCTTGAAGTGAGCACTCCATCCCACCTCATATCCCTATTAACTGCTGGAACAATAAGAATATCTTTCATTGTCTTTAATTGTCATGGACTATCTCAAAGTGTGGTAAATTAGTGGATTATTTATAAATTTTGCTCAGCTGGACAACAGTAAGAGTTTTTGAATTTAAACATTTACAACTCTGGTGATTCTCAGTACATCTGATGGTGCTGAGAACGAAGTATTTGCTACCAGTTTGTATTTTGATGTTAAAGCATGATCTTGAATTCATCTACCTTTAGCAATATTTCCACGCTGGAGGAAATGGCCTGAAAAAGACATTCTTAGAGAAGAGCCCAGATCTACTGTCCTTGAAATATGCACTCAGCCTCTACACTCAGACAACTGATGCCCTGGTTAAAAAATTTATCAGCACACAGTCTTTACAAGGTAAGAGCGACAAAGTGGATGTTGAACTACATTGTCTGATGAGTATGATTTGGCCATTTAGTGGCATATTATATCCACCATGAAGGTCTGATTGGTCTTTTATTCTGTATGTAAACATTATGTTTGATATAAATGACTTGGAGAAAATCCCAGAAAGAAGTACCATATCAAAGAAAATCTTTAGAGTTATTTAGTAATTTAAGTTTTGACTCAATTAAAGTAAGTCAAATATTAATGAATCAATTCTTGAAGAGGTTTAATCCCTAAAATCCCTGAAATCCTTTCTCAAAGGCAGCAGAACTCTGTGGGCAACCTAAAAGTTATTACAGATGCTGGAAGGCACATAAAAAAATAGAATGTTGGAAATTCTCAGCAGATCAAACAGCATCTATGGAGACAGAAGCAGAATTAGTTTTTCAGATTAATGAGCTTTCATCTCAACAGTTCTGAAAGGTTCTGATAGATGTTTGCTTTAATAAAGCCTTTTTTGTGCATTCAGACTTTCACACTCTCCATCATAGACTGGAGCTCAGAGCTTTCATGGAATAGTCTCACTTGAAGGGGGACATGACATGAGATTTTTTGTTTCTCCACCCATTTAAAAAGACACTCTTTCATCAATAGACATCAAGGGCAGCGGGGCAGCTGTTTCAGCTGCTGCCTCGCAACTCCAGAGACCCAGATTAAATCCTGACCATGAGTTCTGTCTGTGTGAAGTTTGCACATTTTCACTATAATAGCGTGGGTTTCCCCAGAGTGCACAATGACATGAGGAGTCTCATTGATCAATGTAATTAGGCATGGTGGGGGGGAAGGGGAGCTCGATCTCATGGAAGGAAGCAAAAACCTGCTTAATAAAAAAGAATCCAGTTGCAGACAGTCCGCAGAGACACAGCATCCTACCAGTACCAATGTTTAAGTTTCCCGAGGCAGTCATTACTGAGCCTTTACCTTCTCCTCCTGCCTGTGTTCTCCCTCTGTGGAGATTCCATTCTCACCACAGACACCTTATAACCAGTTGGATCAGATTACCACAATGGCTCTCAATTCCGTGCTCACAAATGGAGTTCCTGATAAAGAGCTGCTTCTGCTAAAGAGGCTCCAAAACCATAAACAAAATGATAGAAATTTTGCGAAACAAGAGGAAGCCATTCAACCCACTATGTGTGATGTTCAAACATTATCATGTTCCAGAACCCTAATCCTTTCTTGGTGTAAGCCATATTTGTGCTCTTTCACACTGGATTTTGGCCGGGTATTCTGGACCACAATTTGGCATTTGCACAACACACAAAGATATTTCAGTGGGTTGTAAATAGGTGCTTTTCAATTTCTGGGCCAAGGGTTTTGGTGAATGTAGTAGCACTGTGCAAAAAGATTGATTTTCCATGTGGTTTTCTTTTTTTTATTAAGGATAAATCCAACAAATGAAACTGGTTATAGCAAGCAGGAGTGTGTTTATATTTGAGCAATTGAACATTGTGCTGGTCAAGATCATCAATGAAGGGAACTGCATTCTAGTGAAGAATGATTTTACTAAAGCTGCAGCATGTGGCAATATTGTGTATTATACTGTATCAATGAGAATAAAACACATGTGAAATGCTGACCTTCATTTCACCTCTGAAAACTTTTCGAGTCTATGTATGAAATTGAAATGTGATCTCTAATAAACTAAATGTTGGGCCCAAAATTTGCAGTTGACACTGCTGACTTGTAGGAAATGTCAAACTTACTTTGTGTAAGTCATTTGCTGGAAAATGCCAGGCCCAATCTGAGGGTGAAACTATCCCATGGCGCAACTTTTTCACTTGGAAATCCCATCACAGAATTCAAAACAACTGTGATCATAGAGCAAAGACTTTTGACAAGTGTCTAGGCTGAGCCACTGATATTCAGAAACATTAAAATACTTTGCACCAGTATTAACATTATCAACTACAAAAACATTTCCTAATTATGAAAAATTTAAAAAGTAATTGGAGTAAAACATTTAGTTATATTCAGATTTATGCAAAGAATTAAAAATAATCAAAAATACAGGAAATTTTCAATAACCTATTTTTCAGCTATAGTGGATTCCAGTTAATTAGGGCAGCTGTTTATTTGGGACAAGAACAAAAACTAATCAAGTAAATAGCCAGGATTCCTTTTGCTGATTTGGGACACTATGCTGACTCTTGCTGAACATTTTCTAACTAGCATTTGTTGCATGCACTTGTATGGCTGTTAGACACTACACTGTGCCGAGAGTGAACAAGTTTTAAATAGCATCAGTTGCATGTGCCTGTGTACGTTATCCATTTGGGCTGATAGATGCCGATTCAAAAAGCAGTGGTTTTTGTTAATTTTGTTTATTTTGATTTTTAAAAAATTCAGATCCTTGATGTGAGTGCAAGGCAGTGCAGTTTGGTACTGATAGAAATAAACAGTAAGACAATTCAGAATGGTTTTGCTCACTGTGGTTTCAAGCATTCAGACTTGAAGATACCAGGAATGGCCCGGAGTGAAAAATAAATGATTTCACTACTTCAACAAGTTAGGAGCTATGGAGAAATTGAAGATATTGACAATCATCTTGAATATTACAATGAAAATGAAAATTTGGAGGATGTAATCGTCAAAAGCATTATATCAAAACACTAAGGTGGGAAATATGAAGACGAGGAAAGAAATGAAGATGATTCATCTGAAATTGTTCTAGTGACTACACAGGATACCAGGAAATTTGTTGTTAGATTACGAAACTGCTTCATCCAGGAAGGCAATGAAGGCAGTCTATTATCTGCACTAGGAGTCTGCAGTGATTTTGTTCATTTACAGTCAATGAAAAGAACATGGTAGCATACGCTGAATGAATTCCTCCATCAATAACTATTAAAATCTAATGCATAGATTTATAGTGCTGTGATAGTATCGATAGTGTTTTAATTTATTTTGTACTTTATTTAAATCCATAAATTGTTGCTCAGGTAAATGGTAGTATATCTTTTTTATGCTTTTTAACTATTTCCATGAAACTATAAGACATAGGAACAGAATTAAGCCATTTGGCCCATTGAGTCTGCTCCACCAATTAATCATGGTTGATCCATATTTCCTCTCAGCCTCAATCTCCTGCATCCCTCATGCCCTGACCAATCAAGAATCTATCAATCTCTGCCTTAAATATACATAAAGATTTGGCCTCCACAGCTACTTTTAGCAACGACTTCCACAGATTCACCACTCTCTGGCTAAAGAAATTCCTCCTCATCTCCCTTCTAAAATGACGCTACTCTATTTTGAGGCTGTGGCCTCTGGTCTTAGATTAATTGGGGCAGCAGCATTTTTAGACCAAAGTGTACTGGTCCCAATGTGTCCCAAGTGTTACGAAATGTAACGTTTTAGAAACAAACCAGCAGCAATAGAGTTCATACTGGAGTCTTGTTTTGATGTTAAAACCACTATCTTTATTAATATCTACTTATAATATAGCAACCTAACCAAGAATAAACAAAAATTAACAGTGTTATGTCTATGTGTATGTAAATATAACTCCCAAACTATTGAGCTCAGGGGAACAAGGCTTAAAGTCTTGAGGTGATAAAGTATGAAAGTTCAATTCATCCATGGAACAAATTCCAAATCCACATACGAATTACCACCAGAGTGATCTGTCACAGGGATGTCGTCTTCAAGGGGTTACCACATAACATACCCAGGCAAGGGTTAACTTAGAGTAGTCCCACAGGACATTCCTTAATCCACTCCTATGGATTAGACAAAGTGACAGCCACTCACTCGATGTGCACTGGGTCGATAATCAACCCACCCTCGTGGGTATAGCAGAGTTCCAAATCTCCAGTCCCAAGAAGTGGGAGCTGTTACTCTTTTCCAGGTTCGTGTGTCTGTCTGTCTGTCTGTCTGTCTGTCTGTCTGTCTCTCTCTCTCTCTCTCTCTCTCTCTCTCTCTCTCTCTCTTCCCCCCCCTCTCCTCCCCCTCTCTCCCTCTCTCCCTCTCTTCCTCTCTCTCTCTCTCTTTTCTGACTTCTGATTGTGACTGTCTGTCCTTGCTTTAAAGGTAAACAAACTGCAAGTCAGTCAGTGAACAACATCATAGTCCTGCCTCACTGAAGCGCTCTTTTAAAGTGACAGTCCACAGTAAACAAAACCTATGGGTTCGTAACACAAGTGACCAGAATCCATTGTATTTGTAAATCTTGATGTTGAGTATCTGGCAATTAGGAGTTTTTTTGCAAATTCCACTTATTAGGGCCTCACTTCCCTATCAATTGAACAGGGCCCCAATCCCCCTTTTAGCTGCTCAAGTGCAGTGCCAGATTTGAGGCAAGGTGGAGGTAGCAGGACAGTTACTTCTGGTAACGGACCCCCTCTCCTTCACAATTCCCCATTCTGTTTTCCCTCTCTCACCCTTTCTCCTGCTCTGAGGCTCAATAAGGAAGGGTAACATCAACCTGAGCCATAGTGATGGAGACTCAATAGTCAGGAGGATGGAAAGCAGATGCTGTGGCTGCGAAAAAGGAGCCAGGATGGTGTGTGCCCCCTAGGTGCTGATGTCCAGGATGTCTCAGAGTGACTGTAGAAGATTCTCAAGATGGAGGGTGAGCAGCCAGAGGTCATGTTCTACACTGGCACCAATGACAAAGATAGAAAGGGAGAAGTAGTCTTGCGCAATCAATTTAGGGAGTTAGGGAAGAGGCTGAAGACCAGGACCTCCAAGATAGTAATCTCTGGATTATTCCCAGTGCCATGTGTTAATCAGGGCAGAAATAGGATAATAATACAGATGAATAAGTGGCTGAGAAATGGTGCAAGGACAGGGTTTTAGATTTAGGGATCATTGGGATTCTTCTGGAGAAGGTTTGACCTGTACAAAAAGAATGGGTTACACCTGAACTCAGGGGACCAATACCCTTGTGGGCAGGTTTGACACAGCTCTTGGGGAGGGAATTAAGTAATTTGGCAGGGGGATGGGACCCAGAGTGATAGGGCTGAGGATGGGGCAATTGGTATACAAGTAGATGCATTGTGTAATAAGACTGTGAGGAAAGAAATTGCAGTCAGTGGGACGAGTTGAAGTGTAACACGGGAGCAAATTTGAAAATGGTGATGAATACAGGACTGAAGTTGTTATATTTGAAAGCACGCATTCATATGCACGTACTTGAATACCTCTCCAGCATCATTTTCCAGCTGTGCAATATCCATTCTCACCTCACTTTCACCCTTTATTTATCTGAAAAGAAAAATTATTTGTTTCATCTCTTATATTATTGGCTAGCATACTTTCATATTTCATCCTTTCTCTCCTTGGGATAAAATAGATGATCTTGTAGCGCAGTTAGATTGGCAGATATTACATTGTGGGCATCACTTAGTTGTGACTGAAAGATCAGAGTTGGGAGTTTAACATTCAAGGATACGTACTGTATCAAAAAGACAGGCAGGTAAGCTGAGGGGTGGGTGACTCTGTTGGTAAAAATTAAATCAAACCTTTAGAAGGAGGTGACATTGGATCGGAAGATAAAGACTCGTTGTGGGTAGAGTTAAGAAACTGCAAGGGTAAAACAACCCTGATGGGAATTATATACAGGCCCCTGAGCAGTAGCTGAAATATATGATATAAATTACAACGGGAGACAGAAAAGGTATAAAATAAGAACAATGTTACAATAGTCACGGGGAATTTCAGTATGCTGGTAAATTGGAAAAATTAAGGGGAAATGGGCTGACAAATCTGTTGGAATTCTTTGAGGAAACAATAGGCAAGATGGACAAATGAGAGTCAGTGGATGTTGTTTACTAGGATTTTCAGAAGACCTTTGACAAGGTGCTGAACATGAGGCTGCTTAACAAGATAGGAGCCCACAGTATTATGGGAAAGATATTAGCTGACTGGCATGAGGCAAAAAGTGAACCTGTTCTGTTTGGTTGCTGGTGACGAGTGGTGTTCCGCAGGGGTCAGAATTAGGACTGCTTCTGTTCACGTTATACTGTATATTTATGATTTGGATAATGGAATTCATGGCTTTGTAGATAAGTCTGCAGAGGCAGGTAGTGTTCTGAAAGCAGGGAGTCTATAGAAGGACTTCGACAGATTGGGAGAATGAGCATAGAAGTGACAGATGGAATATAGTATAGGGAAGAGAATGGTCATACTCTTTGGTAGAAGGAATCAAGGTGTAGACTATTTTCTAAATGGGGAGAAACCTAAAAAATCTGAGGTGAAAAAGGACTTGGGAGTCCTTGTGCAAGATTCCCTAAAGGTTAACTTGCAGGCTGAAACAGTGGTAAGGAAGGCAAATGCAGTGTTAGCAATCATTTTAATAGGACTACAAAATAAGAGCAAGGATGTGATGCTGAGATTTTATAAGGTATTCTTCAGACTGCACTGGACTATTGTGAGTCGTTTTGGACCCCTTATCTAAGAGAAGATGTGCTATCAATGGAGAGGACCCAGAACATGTTCATGAGAATGATTCCAGGAATGAAAGGGTTAATATATAAGGAGTGATTGATGGGTCTGGACCTGTACTTGCTGGAGCTTAGAAGAATGAGTGTGGAATCTCATTGAAATCAATTGAATATTGAAAGGTTGAAATAGAATGTTATAGAGGATGTTTTATATAATGGGTTAGTTTAGGACCAGCTGGCAGAGCTTCAGAATAGAGAGACATCCATTTAGAATGGAGATGAGGTGGAATTTCTTGAGCCAGAGTGTGGTGAATCTGTGGAAATCATTGCCACAGACACTGTGGAGGCCAAGTTATTAAGCACATTTAAAGCACAGTTTGATAGGTTATTGCTCAGTCAGGGTGTCAGTGGCTATGGGGAGAAGACTGGAGGATAAGGTTGAGAGGAATAATAAATCAGCCATGATGGAATGACAGAGTAGACTCAATGGTCCAAATGGCCTAATTCTGCCTCATGGTCTTACAGGTCCAGTGATTTGTGGAGGGTTTTACAGGTCCAGTGGTTTGTGGGGGTTTTACAGGTCCAGTGGTTTGTGGAGGGTTTTACAGGTCCAGTGGTTTGTGGGGGATTTACAGGTCCAGTGGTTTGTGGAGAGTTTTACAGGTCCAGTGGTTTGTGGAGGGTTTTACAGGTCCAGTGGTTTGTGGAGGGTTTTACAGGTCCAGTGGTTTGTGGAGGGTTTTACAGGTCCAGTGGTTTGTGGAGGGTTTTACAGGACCAGGTTGCTTGGTGCCTCTCCAGTAACTTGAAGTGCTTGCTGAAATTAGTCCAAATCTCTGAAGTTGATATTAGGATAGCATTTACTGCTGCTCACTCACTCTTGAGATGTTTCTCAATCTGAGGTCTTGGAGTTCCTGCAGACTGTTTTCTCAGATGACCAAAGGCTGAGGTGGTGCATAGAGCCTTTTCTGACTTGTAGCTCCTGAGAAATGTAAAATGGCCAAGTTTCCCAGCTACACCTATTGTGGAACTTCATTGTCTGGGTATGTTGTTGTGCAGAAGGAGCATTGCAAAGAAGAGCTATGGTTGGCAAATGTTTAGAATAATGCCCATTCTGTTGCAACCTTCAGTGAATGAATAATCAAAGGTGTGAAGCAATCACAAACACAAGATCCAAGATTTAAATTGGAGTGACCTTATTTTTGAAGTGGATGTGATATTAGAATTTATTAACCCCTAGTTCTGTCTGCGAACAAATGCATGTCCTCTCCTGGCTGAGGCAAAAATGGATCAAAACCCAGGCCAACTTTGCAGCAAACACAGGGAGTATCTGAGAAGAGCAAAATCTGAGCAAGATCCCTAACCAGCCATTTCCAGTGCTCTCCACATGCACACCAGAACTGTATGTACTTTTAGAAGACAATCTTTACCCAACTCCCAGACTTTCTGCCAAGGTCAGGGTGAGGTGCAGGTCAGGCAGAATATCAGGACAAGGACAGGATAATTGGTGAGCAGGCGTCTGAGCAGAGATTCTGAAATATCAGAGTCAGAAGACCATGTAACTGAACAGATATTGTTGAGCGGGAGAACAGAAAGCGGGTTTAGGATCCAGAGGAAGTTTTTCTTCTGTCATCTATATCCTCTGAAAATATCATCCACTCTTGACAAGCAGAAAGTGGGTGATATTTTCAGATGATTTTGATGACTGTAGATGTTTGTTTCTGAGTAAATAGTATATGTGTGTTAGACATTTTCAACAGTTAATGGTTTTTATGTTAATTTTAATGCAATTTAATTCCTGTCAGCTGTGGAAAAATTGTGGTTTGATGCAATGTTTTGAAGTGGAAAGTAAAGTAGCCCAAACATGATATACAAGTCCAGCAGACATTTGTCTATATTGATGTTGAACCTCCATACAAGCATTCATCTTTAGAAAGCTGACATCACT
This sequence comes from Mobula hypostoma, assembly GCF_963921235.1. NCBI lineage: Eukaryota > Metazoa > Chordata > Chondrichthyes > Myliobatiformes > Myliobatidae > Mobula > Mobula hypostoma. Next base: position 53,339,437 of record NC_086109.1, read on the forward strand.
TCTTGACGTGTTGAGGATGCATAACATTAAAAATGTTTGAAATTTTCAGCTGAGAGCTAAACTGCTTGGATATGTGCCACCAACCAAAGATGTTGATTTCATGAACATACTCATAAAAAAATAATCATTTTGTAGACATTTCTGTGAAATTTAAAATTTCCTGATTGATTGCTGTCATTTGTTTTTCACTATAAGTACAAAATCAGTTATCAGTAGCTTGTATAAATGTGGGATTAAATAGCCCTAGCCTTCGCTTTTTATAATCTTAAAACTTCCAATGGAGGAGAGTTGAGAAAACTTGCCTTAGCATGGCAGGTTACTGAAAGTCAAAGTTATAACTGCAAAATGAGAGTGCAGGACAATTGTGACCTGAGTTCATTGGGGATGAAGTCTTACATCCATAAAGACTTGGAATAATGATGAAAGAGAAGACAGGGGGGTATTAGAATATGTGAATTTAGTGGCAAATCAGATACAAAGAAAGAAATTGAAAGAGATGAAAATAAGTTGATGAAGGAGAAGAAAAGGAGAAATAAATGTATAAAATTAAATAAAATTTGCATGTTTAGATCTACAATAGCATTTAAAACTCAAAGGGTAAAATTTTGTCCTTGTAAGTCTATTTTTAGTGCCAGACAATTTGAAATGCAGTAACTAGAGACTTGAGGCATTGTTAAAACTCAGCTTAGTTTGTGATTGACAAGACACTGTAACCCTACGTCATTTAACTTGCATTGGTTGTGAATCAGAGAGTGAGATGCTGTTTCCATGGAGCCAGCAGACAAGCAACACAACTTGGATTTTGACTTACAGGTATTCAAGTTTGTCTCTATATTTTCCCATTGCCTTGTTTGCTGCTAAATAAAAGCAAGGTCCATCAGTATCATGAACTGTCTGATCTCATTCACCGAAAATCCGGTTTCCTTATTCCTGACGAAGGGTCTCGGCCTGAAACGTCGACTGCACCTCTTCCTACTGATGCTGCCTGGCCTGCTGCGTTCACCAGCAACTTTGATGTGTGTTCCTTATTCCCTTCCCACTCACTAGAGTCCCAGGTCCTGTGCACCCTTTCAGCTTAATCTAGTTCAGTGGAAAATTTACTGTGGTACATCTAAAAAATGAAGAAAAAACACTAATAGAAATAAAATCATAGCATAAGAAATTCTGCAGATGTTGGCGATCCAGAACAACACACAAAAAATGCTAGAGGAACTCAGCAGGCCAGGCAGCATCTATGGAAATGAATAAACAGTCTATGTTTCAGGCCAAGGCTCTTCTTCAGAACTGGAAAGGAGGGGAAAGGGAAGGAGGAGAGGTCCCAAGGGGAAGAAAAAAGAAGATGAAAAGAGGTAAGAGGCCAGAGTTGGGAATAGAAGAGGAGAGCGAGAGGGAATTATTTCTTACCGGAAAGAGAAATTGATGTTCATGACATTAGGCTGGAGGTTACTCAGATTGCTCCTCAACCCTACGGGTGTCCTTAGCATGGCACAAGAGGAGGCCCTGGACCGACATGTTGGAATGGGAATTAGAATCAGAATTTGGCTGATGGTGGATGGAGCAGAGGTGCTCAGTGAAGCAGACCCCCAATTTACGACGGGTCTCACCAATGTGGAGAAGGCCACATCGGGAGTACCAATATAAAATGCAATGGTCTAGGAAATCTGCCAGCCCAGTACCGAAGTTTTGAGTGTGCTGGATTATTGGAAATTTACTGTTTGGTGATAAAAATCACTGTCTATGACACTGTTGTTATACTAATTGTGCAGTTCTGCAGCAATACAATAGATATGTTTTGAGAAAGTAAGTGAAATGACCCACCAAGGAGAGATTTATGCTGTTGCCAAATTAAAGAGGAACAATGATAAGCATTTAGATTAGCAGAGATGGTGTTATGGTAATTTTTGAACATTGAGACTAGCAATTGCTGTAGAAGTACAGTATGTTATTCAATTAATAAGGAAATGTGAACAATTACAACACAGTTAATAGCAATTGCTCAGAGAACTGATTTAGTCTCCAATTGTCAATGATATGTTTCAGGACAAAAAGGGATATTTGCCACATCAGATCTTTCGAAGTTATTCCCTATTCACCTCTTATAGTTAAACTGCTGAGTAGTAGGGTCTACTACACCTGGATCCTGAAACAGTTGCAATGTGCTTGGATTACTATGTATTTCAGTATTTTTTGCTTGATTTATTTCAAAAGTCAGTGCTTTTGCTAAGATGGTTAGCTCTGAGTACACACACAGGAAAACATCAAACTTTAATGACTTTAACACTGCTCATCTTAGACCAGAGTGGCATGGAAACACTTTCACTAACTCAAGAGGTGCATTTTAACTGTCTGATAAATAATTCAGAATCACCCTGATGTTGGTGAAAGTGATATTCAGAATTGCTGAGCATTCTTACAGCTACATTTCTCAAGCCAGGAAGCTTCATAAAAAAATGAAAATTCCTACATGAGAGATGCAGATTTCTACTACACTCTGCACATGCTAATTCATATTAAACTCACTGTCATATCTTAGTTCTTCTTGGGATTCTCTAGTCATTTAATACAGTGCATTCCATTTAATTGGGGCACATTGGGCCAGGACATTTTAGCTCAGTTTGGCTGCCCTAATTAGCTGAAATTTCATGGAAATAGTTAAAAAAAATATATAGGAAAGGCAAGCTGCATAATAAATTATGTATTCCAATAAAAAAAAGAATAAATTAGAACTCTACCAATAGTACTGCAGTAGTATAAAACAGTATTAGTTCCTAATTGTTATTGATGGAGGAGTTCAGCTGTGTCATGTACTTTTAACTTTAGTTGCATAAAATCAGCACAGATAGCGAGTACAGATGATGGACTGCCTTCATGTAATGTTGTTGATGATTGTATTCTCGAAATCTTCATTTTCATTGTAATATTCAAGATGATTGTTGGTACCTTCAATTTTTTCCATGGCTTCTAACTTGAAAATCATTTCATTTTCACTCCTAGTCATTTCTGGCATCTCCAGGCCTGAATGCTTGGAACCATAAGATGATAAGACATAAGAGCAGAATTAGGCCATTTGGCCCATTGAGTCTGCCATTCAATCACGGCTGAATCTTTGTGACCCCTCCTCAGGCCCTCTCCCCGGTCTTCTCCCCATAACCTTGGATACCGGGTCCAATCAAGAACCTATCAATCTGCCATACATAGACCTAACAACCTGGCCTCCACAGCTGCCCGTGGTAACAAATTCCACAAATTTACCACCTTCTTTGCATCTCTGGACGACCCTCTATCCTGATGCTGTGTCCTCTGGTCACAGATTCCCCCACCAAGGGAAACATCCTTTCCATACCTACTCTGTATAAGCCTTTCAACATTCGAAAGGTTTCATTGAGATTCCCCCCCCCCATCGTTCTAAATTCCAGTGAGTACAGACCCAGAGCATGAAAAGAAGTGGTTCCAACACCGATGCCTGTGGAATACCACTAGTCACTAGAAGCCAATGAAACAAGGGCCCTTTTATACCCACTCATTGCCTCCTACCAATCAGCCAATGTTCTAATCATGTTAGTAACTTCACTGTAATACCATGGGCTCTTAACTTGGTAAGCAGCCCCATGTGTGGCACCTTGTCAAATGCCTTCAGAAAGTCCAAATATACAACATCCATTGCATCCCCTTTATCTAGCCTACTTGTAATCTCCTCAAAGAATTCAAACAGGTTTGTGAGGCAAGATTTTCCCTTAAGGAACATGCTGACTTTGTCCCATCTTGTCCTGTGTCACCAAGTACTCCATCACCTCATCCTTAACAACTGACTCCAACATCTTCCCAACTGCTGAGGTCAGGCTAACTGGTCAATAATTTCCTTTCTTCTGCCTTCCTCCTTTCTTAAAGTGAAGTGACATTTGCAATTTTCCAGTCCTCTGGCACCACGCCAGAGTCCAATATTTTGAAAGATCATCACTAATGCCTCCACAACCTCTACCGCTAATTCTTTTAGAACCCTAGCATGCAGTTCTTCAGGTCCGGGTGACTTATGTACTCTAGGTCTTACAGCTTTTAGAGCACCTCTCCCTTGTAATAGTAACTGCACCCACTTCTCTTCCCTCACACCCTTCAACATCTGGCACACTGCTAGTGTTTTCCACAGTGAAGACTGATGCAAAATACTCATTTAGTTCATCTGCCATCTCCTTGTCCCTTGTTATTATTTCTCCTGCCTCATTTTCTAGCAGTCCTATATCCACCCTCATCTCTCGCTCTTATTTTTTACATACTTGGAGAAGCTTCCACTTTGATATTGTTTACTAGCTTGCTTTCATGTTTCATCTTTTCCCTTCTAATGATTCTTTAAGTTGCTCTCTGTTGGTTTTTAAAAGCTTTCCAATCCTCAATCTTCCTGCTAATTTTTGCTTTGTTGTATGCCCTCTTTTGTTTTTATATTAGCTTTGACTTACAGAGTGGCACAATAATTGAACTCCAAACTCTGGAACACACTGAGACGTAATAGTATCATGCAAACTGCTATACTACTGAGACATCCAAACTTATGGACATACAATTGAGCTCCCATAATTTTAAATTCCCAAGTCCAACAAACATACATACAATTATTCCTATGAACGGCAGAACTAGTTTTCGTTCCCTCGTCCCACTTGTTCTTTCTTATCAGTCTCAGGTGTTCTTAATGTCATTCTTTAAAACACTGTGGAGGTACGGTTACCATATTGAATGATATTTGTATAGTTTTCCAACTTATGGTCATCTGTAAAGACAGAACTCATTTGTTACGAGGGAAGGCTGGTGATATTTGCTCATACAGAGAATTGTCTTGGGGAAACTATACTGAATTATTAACAGCACATTTGCCATGTGCAAAGCATATTCAACAGGTTTCAAATAGTTACATTTAATATTAGAGACATATACAATATACATCATGAAGTTGTTTTTCTTTGTAAACATCCACGAAAACAAAGGAGTGAATGAGGAGTGAAAACAAAGAATGAATGACAGTTAAATGTTAGAACCGCAAAGCCCCCCCACTCTCCCCTCCCACTCCCACATGTAAGCAGCAGCAAAGCAATGACCCCCCCCCACACTGAGCACTCAAGCATGCAGCAAAGCGTTAATAAAGACACAGACTTGCAGTACCCCAAAGACTACTCGTTCACCCGTTCACCCAGTAATTCGACATACCACAGGCTCTCTCTCTGTCTAATAAGGGAAAAAGAGGTGCCCCCATTTCACAGCGAGAGGGGAAATATAACAAAGCAACTCACTGATTTATGGTGTTCAAAGTCTGTTGCGTTGCTTTTTCCATGACCTGTGCCCAAAGAACTCGGGTCTCTGGGCACACAGCCAGCAGCCAGCCCACTGCTTCCGATCTTCCTTGTTCTCCTGCAACGCATCAGTCGACAGTGGGGGCACCAGCCCTGAATCCGCCGTCCTCCAGAGACACAAAAATCCGGCACCCTGAAGGTGCACTAGTCTTCCAGGCCACATCCTTGGCATACTGAAAAGTGGCCAGTCATGAGGCCCAAAGAGCGGGTCCCATTTCTGCAAGGAACCGAAGTCATCATGTAACTTAAGGTCAGGGTCTTCAAAAGAACCTTGAAAGGGAAAAAAAGGAGATATTAAAGATAGAAATAGAGCTTTTTCCAAAGATGCAAGCAAAGGAGTCACCATTAGGCACCATCATCTTCCTAAGCTCCGCTTCCAATTGGAGTGTTTTAACCATCGTTACCATGATGTACAAGATTCGCATCTCTGACTGAGTCAATATAGTCCACACACAGGACATTGATGACCTCCTGACAGCATACTACTCAAAAGTCAGTACCTTTAATATGGAAGCAGAACTTGTTGTTTGCCAAGGTAATAGTCATTGCCTGCTGCTGGTTAGACTCAGACCACATTTGACAACGAGCAGTATTGATGCACAACATTACTAGAAGAACCTATTGTTGGAGAATGTGCGACCTGATTAACCAACACAATTAGCTTTAAGGATTAGGAAATAAACCCAGGAGGATCTGAGGAGATGGATATAAAGCATATGCTTCAGTGTCAATCCCTTGCATAATAAGTAATAAAGAATGGGAAAGATTGTCTGATTAGGAGTAAAAGCAAAAAACCAAAAAAAATTTGATATATTTGAAATAACCCAAAACTTCTAAAAACCTGAAGAAATAATATTTTATGCTTGTTATATTTAATATCTGATGCAAGTGGTTGAATGGAACTAATTAATGTTTATCTCATTGTTAAAAGAGTATTTCTAATAATTAGAAGTACAAACCATCTGCACTGGATTTAGTTTGTACCTGTAGGCAAATATGGAAATTTCAAGTGATGAAATGTGAATCAGTCCTGAGGCAGGCTGCAGAAAGACACCTTAACAGACTAAGAGCAGAGAACTTCAAACAGCACGCACAAAATGCTGGATGAACTCAACAGACCAGGCAGCATGTATGAAAAAAAGTAAGCAGTCGACATTTCTGGCCAGGACCCTTCATCAGGACTGGAAAAAAAAATGAGAAATTAGAGTAAGAAGGTGGAGGGAGGGGAAGAAGTAGTACAAGGGAAGCAGGAGGAGCGCCAGAGGCAGGTGATGGGCAAGTAAGGAGATAAGGTGAGAGAGGGAAATGGGAATGGGAATGGTGGTGGGGGGGAACAATTACCAGAAGTTTGAGAAATCGCTGTTCAATCGAGAACTTTAGACTGTTTAGTACATGCTTCAGTTTTAGCCCTCCTTCACAGAGCTTGGGTTCTGCTTGGGAAAGGTTAAATGCTTGTAGGCTCCAGACATGTTTGTTAAATCCAAAGAAGTACTGGGAAGTATGTTGTATAACATCTGTGCTTTTCACAGTCTTTTCTAACGGGACCTTTGATGTCAGCCATAGCAAAATACATAAGCTGTGGCTCAAAAATGATGGGAATGAATGCCCTTTTATAAATGCCAATGTTGTGCTACAGTTTCCAAGAGCAAACTGGTCAGTTGGAAGCCTCTAATTTCTGCTTACAGGAAACAGGGACATTGAAGAACTGACAAAAAATTGTTCCCTTAGTTAAAACTCCAAATGTTTTAAAGGAAAGTCAGCCCCACATGGGTATTGACATATGTGAAGGGACATTCTCAACTTCCAGTCTGAAAAAGTGATTGGAATTAAAGTGGAGAACTACTTTTGGTTGGGAATGCAGAAGACTTGGTGTGGAGAGTGTTTGGGAGCTGTGATTGTTTGTTGAGGTGTGGTTGAACTGTAAGAAATAGGAGCAGATTTAGGCCATTCACCCCATCAAGTCTCTGCCATTCAATCCTAGGTCATTTATTCCCCCCCAACCCCTTCTCCTCCCTGCTCCTTATAACCTTTGATGCCCTTACTAATCCAGAATTTATCAACCTCTACTATAAATAATATACGAGGGTTATCATGTGCCATGGTATAAAGAGCCCGTGGTACTATAGGAAAGTTACTGGCACGGTTAGAGTATTGGCTGATTGATAGGAGGCAGTGAGTGGGAATAAAAGGATCCTTTTCTGGTTGGTTGCCAGTGACTAATCGTGTTCCACAGGGGTCGGTGTTAGGACTGCTTCTTTTTATGCTGTATATCAGTGATTTAGATGATAGAATGGATGGTATTGTGGCCAAGTTTGGAGATGATATGAAGATTGGTGGAGAGGTAGTATTGAGGAAACAGGCTGCAGAAGGACTGAGACAGATTAGGAGAGTGGGCAAGAGAGTGGCAAATGAAATACTGTTTTGTAAAATGCATGGACATGCACTTTGGTAGTAGATATAAATGTGCAGACTATTTTCTAAATGGGAGAAAATCGAGAAATCTGAAATGCAAAGGCACTTGGGAGTTTTTGTGCAGAACAGCCTAAAGGTTAACTTTCAGGTTGAGTCAGTGGTGAGGAAGGAAAATGCAATGTTAGCATTCATTTCAAGAGGTCTAGAATACAAGAGCAGGGATGTGATGCTGAGACTTTATAAGGCACTGGTGAGGCCTCACCTTGAGTATTGCAAACAGTTTTGGGATCCTCATCTAAGAAAAGATGTGCTGGTATTGGAGCGGGTTCAGAGGAGTTTCACAAGGATGATTCCAGGAATGAAACAGTTATCATACAAGGAATGTTTGATAGCTTTACTTGCTGGAATTTAGAGGGATGACGGGGGATCTCATTGAAACCTTTCAAATGTTGAATGGCCTAGACAGAGTAGATGTGGAAAAGATGTTTCCAATGGTGGGGGAGTCTAGGACAAGAGTCAGGATAGAGGGGTGTCCATTTAAAGCAGAGATGCGGAGAAAGCCAGGGAGTGGGACTGAGGAGGGAAAAAAGGATCAGCCATGATTGAAGAATGGAGCAGACTCAATGGGCAAAATGGCCTAATTCTACTCCTATGCCGTATGGTATAATATCCCTAATCACTTTGCTTCCATGGCCACCTGTGGCAGTAAATTCCACAGATTCATCACTCTCCAGCTGAAGAAATTCATCCTCATCTCTCTTCTAAAAGAACATCCTTCTGTTCTAAGGTCTGTATATTCACTCTAACTAGGCATTTGTGTCAGGGCCTGTGATTGTTCATTGGAATGTAGTTGTATCAAGAGCTGTGATTGGTTGGGGTGTAATTGTCACTTGGTGTGTGATTATCAGTTGGGATGTTGTTGTGTCATAGTCTCTGATAATTGGTGCAAATGGGAGAAATGGGATTTAATGGTGGGTTTAGTTATGTCATGTGTACCTGGAGCTTAGGAGAATGAGGGAAGATTTGATAGAGATATACAAAATTTTGAGGGGTATAGATAGGGTAAATCCAAGCAGATTTTTCCCCACTGAGGTGGATGTGACCTGAACTGGAGATCAGGTTAAAGGTAAAAGGTGAAATATTTAAGAGGAACCTGGGGGGGGGGGATCTTTTCATTCAGAGGGTGGTGTAAGTGTGGAACAAGCTGCCAGAGGAAATAGTGGATGCAGGATTGATTGTATCATTTAAGAAAAGTTTGGATGTGATGGTTATTTGTGCGCTATGGTCCAGTGTGGACAATAAACTAAGCTGAAAACAGTTCATTATGAACCAGATGAGCCAAAGGGTCTGTTTCTGTGCTGTAGTGTTCTATGAGTCTATGACACTAATGGAAACTTATTCATAATAGAAATTGGCAGATATTTTGTTTCTGGGAATCACTTAAATCAACAGTCCTTAGTAAAGAAGAAGGTTAGTCTCTTGGACATGTTTTGAAAGTCTTGCAGTGGGCGGCATTGCTATAATTACTTGTGTTGTCCAATGCCCTTTGTTGGAGTCAAGAATGGAGTTGCATTCCTGCACTGACCTGTTCGGAGGTATGTGGTTGGGTGTCTATAACTGCACACAGGCAGGGTTCAGGGGCTGTTGGAAAGTTTCTCAGGGTGTGGCACTGGATTGAAAATCCCGGATGTCTTAAACATCACTGCACTTGTCCAGTGTTCAAAACCATCAAGACATAGGAACACAGATTTTGTGATCGATCCACTAAATTCTTAGTTTTTATTCACATTTCTTCTCCACAGAAATTGGACAATATAGTACACAAACATGATCCAATGTCAGATGGTTTTGGCTGTCTCTAATTAAAGAAAAAATACTTGTAATTATTTTTAAAAAGTAGTTCACAATATACTTTTCAAGTAAGGTAGATTTCACATGCAAGGCTCCTTTACACATACCCATCAGCGTCTTCTTCTAAAGTTAACAGTAAATAACCATAAATAATTCCATGGTCAAGGTTTCTACTGCTATGCTGTGAGGTATTTTATTTTAGCAGTTTTCCACAAAAACAGTGTTTCCTACTAGTAAGAGGGTTTCGGCTAAAGATAAGGAGCCATGTTGTCCATCTTAAAAATGTTATGCCAGTGAATCAGGGTTGTTTTGCTCCATATTTTAACTATCTGCCCTGTGGGATACAGTGGAAGATTCTTGAGACCTGGGGGAATGGGATTTCTGAAGGACAGTGGTCTGGTTTGGGGTATTTGGGGGCGGGGGGGGTTATGGAAAGAGGCACAATGGAAGATGCCCGCTGAATGCTGTTCAAAGCAGAGACCCCTTTGTAAGAAGTGCTTGGCATAGATGAGTAGTGCAAAGGAGGAAGTGCCAATACTCCTGTTGAGCCAGTTTGTTCAAAATGGTCTTCAAGGAAAGTTTGAACAGTGGCTGTTTGTACAGAATGGTTCAGTGTGTGAATTATCAAAGTGAAGCACCCAATTACTTCAGAAACGAACTCCAACTTTTATGTGCACATTGGACTGTTTAACTGTAATGGGCCCTTTTTCTTTTCTTTTCCCTGTTAACTGTTTGATAAGGTTGAAATATTGGTGAATATACTGTCTTTATAATGTTATGCTGGTATACGATCTGTCATGTCCTGGCAAATGATAACACTGTATGGGGCAGTAGTTACACAGCATTCGCTACAAACAATGTTCCTCACCAGAATATCCCAACTTTACTATTTGGTTGAACCCCAAATCATACCGACCCTAGAAGTATATTGCTTATGAAAGGTGGCCTTCTCACTGCTGAGTCATGTGGCTGTTAGCAGAGTTACCTAATGAGCTGTTGGTATACGAGCCCAGTGAGAGGGTTGCAATAAAATCATCCGTCAGTAAAATTGTAAATGAATAGTAACATTTCAGTTCTGCCTTTCATCGTGTTATTCTGGAAGACCTTTTCATGAATCAGTGACTTCTATGATTTTATTTTCAGCTATAATTTGTACGTTTTATAGTTTTGTGTTTATGCAGTGATTTGCCTGCATTAACAAACTGTTTTCATGGCTTTTAAAGTCTCGTACCATTTGTTAGGTGTGCTGGTAAGAGAAGAAACCTTCATCAATTCTGCCAACTACAGTGAGATCCAGGTCCCTCAACCAACCACTTCTCCTTCCTGCCCCTTTCCATCTTCCACAGAGACCACTCCCTTTGTGACTCCCTGGTCCATTTATCACTCCATACTGAAACCTCCCTAACCCTGGCATTTTCCCCTGTGACTGCAGGAATGCCTATCCTATAGCTCAGGAGTGGCCAACCTTTTACATTCCATGCGTCAATTTTTTCATGCACAAGTTCTATATTAACATTTTTACAAGGATTGTGGGGGTACAAGAGTTGTATGCCGCATCCGAACTCATGCGTGAAAAAAAATTGACGCAAGGAAGGTAAAAGGTTGGCCACCCCTGCTATAGCTCCTCTCTCACCACTTTCCTGGTGAGAAGACAGATATTTATTCTAAGCCCCTCCAACCTCATCTACTTTATTCACTTCGGCCAATGTGGCCTGCGCTACATTAGTGAGCCCCAAGAATAAACTGGGCATCTATTCTACAAAGCCGCTGCTCTCCATTCATTGTTCCTAGTTGCATGTCATTTCAAATCCCACATCAGCCTGTCCACCCTCAGCTCTTTCTGCTGCCAGAATGAGGCACAGTGCAAACAAGAGGGACAGCACTTCATATTCTGACTTGCGCAGTCACAAAGATGGCATGTCATTGGCTTGTGACTACCAGGCAGAATTTCACTTAACTCACACCTCTGGTTCTCCCCATCAGATACCCAAACACTCCCTTCCCACCCTCCCTCCTTCCAATCCTCATCCAGTCCCCTGTTCTCCTCTATTCCACACTCACAATTCAGCCCCCATACCATTACCCATTTTGTCCCCTTCTCTTCCTAGCTCCAGCCACACATTTTACTCACTGACTCACCCACTGGTTCTGACTCCATCTGCCCTTTGTCTTTGTGTCTACCTCTTGTATCACCCACCTGCCTGCATCACCCTCCCCCTTTTGACTCAACCTGCCCATTGTCCATCCATGTCACTTAGTCCACCAATCACCTCTGGTCTCTGTCTTACCACTCTGTATACTGGCAATCTCACCTCTCCATCCTCAGTCCTAATGAAAGATTGTCACATGAAACGTAAACAATTTCTTTTCTCTCACAGATACTGTTTGACCTACTCAAATTTTCCAGCATCTGCAGTTCCTTATGTCTCCTAGAAACACTGCAATAGAAACAATTACATAAACTCATCTATTAGGATTCATAAATCTTTTGTTCTTTTCCACTGCATTCACAAAGTTGTGCCTGAAAGTGGATATGAAGAGGTCCAGGGAAATATAGCTGTGATAAAGTAAAAAATGTTGTAGAGGAAATCAGTTGATCATTGGTGTCTCCTACAAAGCCATGGGGATTGTTAACTCATCTGGAACAGGGCTTGTGCACTCATCGGGGGTAAATTCTACTGCCTGACACAATAGAGGTATCACTTGTCAGCTTCTTGGAGATCTTTGGTGATCAAGTCCACCAATTCCATGTAACACTTTATAATGAACTCAAAAGGCACCAAAAACATCAATGCAAGTGTGAGAATCTGATTTCAACATAATAGTAAAGAGCATGAGATTGAGCCTTGAGATTTTCAGCACCTCAAAAGAATTATAGAACTAGGTGCTTATCAATCAGTAGAAACTGCTGTTGTAGAGTGAGGTTGTATCAATAGCAGTATGAAGCTCAATATCTGCTGAATCTCTCCACTCCTGCAGTTAGTTCCAGCATGGTTGTCAATTCATTCACAGTCGTATCAACTTTCATTAGCCATCATTGCTTAAAGTTTGGTCTTCTGTTCTTTAATTTCTCCTCCATCTGACCAACAAATTTCTGCTTGCATGGGGCTTGCCACTCTGTGCGTAGTTAATACTCTCAAATAATACTCTCAAGCTGAAAGCGAATGCTGACACTGCAGATAGGAAGCAGTAACTTAATACTAAATAAATACTGCTCATTTACAGCATCAATTTAAATGGTAGTCATAGAGTCATAGAAAAGTACAGCCCCAAATCAAGCCCTTCGGCCTATCTAGTCTATGCCAAGCTATTTAAACTGCCTACTACCATCAACCTGCACCAGGACCATAGCCCTCCATAGCCCTACCATCCCATGGTCTTTAGTTGTAGTCCTACCCAACCTCAGTTGAAAATGCCTGTTTGCATTTACCCTATCTATACCCCTCATAATTTTTTATGCCTCTGTCAAATCTCCTTTTAATCCTCTCTGTTCTAAGGAATAAAGTCCTAACCTATTCAATCTTTCCTTATAACTCAGGTCTTCCAGTCCCAGCAACATCCTTGTAAATTTTCTCTATACTCTTTAAACTTTATTTATGTCTTTCCTGTAAGTAGGTGACCAGAACTGCACATAATGCTCCAAATTAGGCCTTACCAATGTCTTGTACATCTTCAACATAACATCCCATCTCCTGTACTCTGTATTTTGATTTTTGAAGGCCAAAGTGCCAAAAGCTTTCTTTACAACTTGATTTACCTGTGATGCCACTTTCAACAAATTATGGACCTGTATTCCCAAATCCCTTTACTCTACCGCACTCCTCAGCACCCTAACATTTACTGTGTAAGACCTACCCTGGTTGGTCCTACTGAAGTGCGTATCTCACACTTGTCTGCATTAAATGCCATCTGCCATTTTTCAACCTATTTTTTTCAGCTGATCCTTACCATTCACTCTACCCTTAACCTTGGTGTCATCCTCAAATTTACTGATCCAGTTAACCACATTACCATCCTTTCTAAGATAAGGGGCCCAAAACTTCTCACAATACTCGCAAGTGAGGCTACACCAGTGCTTTCTTGACCCTTTGCACTTCAATTTTTTGTATTTTCTCTCGTACTGCAAATAATCAACCCTTTCATTTCTTCTAACAAACTGTATGGCCACTTCCCAACACTGTATTCCATCTGCCATTTCTTTCCCATTCTCCTAATCTGTTTAACTCCTTCCGTAGCCTCTCTACCTCCTCAAAACTACCTGTCCCTCCCACCTATCTTCATATCATGGGCTAACTTTGCAACAAAACCATCAATTCCATCATCCAAATCATTGACGTATAACATAAAAAGAATCAGTCCCAATACAGACCTCTGTGGAACACCACTAGTCACCAGCAGCTAACCAGAACAGGCTCCATTTATTCCCACTCTTTGCCTCCTGCTAATCAATACCTTGAGTCTTTCCTGTAAAACTTGTTAAGCAGCATCATGTGTGGCACCTTGTCTTAAAATCCAAGTACACAACGTCAACTGATTTTCCTTTGTCTATCCTGCTTGTTATTTCTTCAAAGAATTCCAAAATATTAGTCAGACAAGTTTTACCCTTGAGAAAACCATACTGTTTACGGCCTATTTTATCATGTGCCTCCAAGTTTCCTGAGTTCTCATCCTTAATAATCGATTTCAACGTCTTCCCAACTATTGAGGTCAGACTAACTGGCCTATAGTTTGGAGGAACAACACCTTATATTCCGTCTGGGTAGCCTCCAACCTGATGGCATGAACATCGACTTCTCTAACTTCCGCTAATGCCCCACCTCCCCCTCGTACCTCATCCGTTATTTGTTTTTATACACACATTCTTTCTCTCACTCTCCTTTTTCTCCCTCTGTCCCTCTGACTATACCCCTTGCCCATCCTCTGGGTTCCCCCACCCCCTTTGTCTTTCTCCCTGGGCCTCCTGTCCCATGATCCTCTCATATCCCCTTTGCCAATTACCTGTCCAGCTCTTGGCTCCATCCCTCCCCCTCCTGTCTTCTCCTATCATTTTGGATCTCCCCCTCCCCCTCCCACTTTCAAATCTCTTACTAACTCTTCCTTCAATTAGTCCTGACGAAGGGTCTCGGCCTGAAACATCGACTGTACCTCTTCCTAGAGATGCTGCCTGGCCTGCTGCGTTCACCAGCAACTTTGATGTGTGTGGCCTATAGTTTCTTTTGTTCTGCCTCTCTCCCTTCTTGAAGAGTGGAGTGACATTTTCTATTTTCCAGTTTTCCAGAACCATTCCAGAATCTACTGTTTTTGAAAGATCATTACTAATCCCTCCACAATCTCTTCAGACACCTCGCTCAGAACCCTGTGGTGTACACCATCTTATCTGGGTGACTTAACTACCTTCAGACCTTACAGTTTCTCAAGAGCCTTTTCTCTAGTAACAGTAGCTTCACATACTTCATGATTCCTGACATCAGGAACTTCCGCCATACTGTTGGTGTCTTCCACAGTGAAGATTGATGCAAAATACTTATTCAGTTTGTCCTCCATTTCCTTGTCCCACATTACTACCTCTAGCATCAGCTTCCAGCAGTCCAATATCCACTTTCACCTCTCTTTTACACTCTGTGTGTCTGAAGAAACACTTGATATCCTCTTTAATATTATTGGCTGGCTTACTCACGTATTTCATCTTAATGACTTTTTTAGTTGCCTTCTGTTAGTTTTTAAAAGCTTCCCAATTCTCTAACTTCCCATTAATTTTTGCTCTAATATGTGCTGTGTCTTTGGCTTTTATGTTGGCTTTGACTTCTCTTCTTAGCCACAGTTGTGTTACCTTTCCTTGAGAATACTTCTTCCTGTTTGGGATGTATATATCCTATACCTTCCAAATTGCTTCCAGATGCAGATCCAGCCATTGCAGTTCTGCTGTCATCCTGCCAGTGTTCTTTTCCAATCAATTCTGGCCGACTCCTCTCTCATGCCTCTGTAATTCCCTTTACTCCACTGTATTGCTTCTCCTTCTCAAATTTCCTGGTGAAATGGATAATGTTATGATCACTTGCCCCTAAGGATTCGTTTAACTTAAGCTCTCTAATCAATTATGGTTCATTGCACAACACCCAATCCAAAATAGCTGATCCCCTAGGGAGTTCAACCACGAGCTGCTATAAGAAGCCGTCTCATAGAAATTCCCCCTCTTGGAATCCAGCACCAACCTGATTTTCCCATTCTACCTGCATATTGAAATCCCCCTGACTATTGTAACATTGCCCTTTTGGCATGCACTTTCTGACTCCTGTCGTAATTTGTAGACTAGTTTCTTACTACTGTTTGGGGGTCTGTATAAAACTCCCATCAGGGTTTTTTTTTACCCTTGCAGTTCTTAAGTTCTATCCACAGTGATACAACACCTTCCAACCCTATGTCACCTGTTTCTAATGACTTGATTTCACTTTTGTTTTAACCAACAGATCAACGCTACCCCTTCTGCCTTCCTGTCTGTCCTTTTGACATGATGTGTATCCTTGGATACTCAGCTCCCAGCTATAATCTTCTTTCAGCCATGAATCAGTAATACCTACAACATCATACCTGCCAATCTGCAACTGTGTTATAAATTCATCTACCTTACTGGGTATACTGTGTGCATTCAATTACAATACCTTCTGTCCAGTATTCACACTTTTCAATTTTGTCCACCTTTTACATTGAAATTCATCCTGCTGACTGCAATTTTGCTGTATCACAGCCTCTCCTCACTACACATTGCCTTTGTTTGTAAGCCAGCTACCTCAGCTATAGTACCTCCTTCCTGGTGGTAAGGGGTCAAAGAGATTGTTGGACGGATGGGAGGGATCAGTGACAATGCTAAGAACCTTCCTTAGAACTGATTCAACCTGCAAGTTAACCTTGAGGGAATCCTGCACAACGACACCCATATCCCTTTTTACTTACAATTTCTGAATGTGTTCCCTGTTTAGAAAATAGTCTGTGCTTTACAATGAGTTCAGCTGAAAATAGATAAATATCTCAAGGAACTGACGAGCTGGTTATTTTGTTTCAGTAAGTACATTCCTGTCTTTCCCTGAAGTTGATTGATTGCAGCGAGATGGAGTTGTACAAAGTGAAAGTGTGCAGGATTGCCAAAAGCCCAGGAAACATAGAACATAGAATAGTACAGCACAGTACAGGCCCTTCAGCCCATAATGTTGTGCCGACCCTCAAACCCTGCCTCCCATATAAGCCCCCACCTTAAATTCCTCCATATACCTGTCCAGTAGTCTCTTAAACTTCACTAGTGTATCTGCCTCCACCACTGACTCAGGCAGTGCATTCCACGCACCAACCACTCTCTGAGTAAAAAACCTTCCTCTAATATCCCCCTTGAACTTCCCACCCCTTACCTTAAAGCCATGTCCTCTTATATTGAGCAGTGGTTCCCTCGGGAAGAGGCGCTGGCTATCCACTCTATCTATTCCTCTTATTATCTTGTACACCTCTATCATGTCTCCTCTCATCCTCCTTCTCTCCAAAGAGTAAAGCACTAGCTCCCTTAATCTCTGATCATAATGCATACTTTCTAAACCAGACAGCATCCTGGTAAATCTCGTCTGTACCCTTTCCAATGCTTCCACATCCTTCCTATAGTGAGGTGACCGGAACTGGACACAGTACTCCATGTGTGGCCGAACCAGAGTTTTATAGAGCTGCATCATTACATCATGACTCTTAAACTCTATCCCTTGACTTATGAAAGCTAACATCCCATAAGCTTTCTTAACTACCCTATCCACCTGTGAGGCAACTTTCAGGGATCTGTGGACATGCACCCCGAGATCCCTCTGCTCCTCCACACTACCAAGTATCCTGCCATTTACTTTGTACTCTGCCTTGGAGTTTGTCCTTCCAAAGTGTACCACCTCACACTTCTCCGGGTTGAACTCCATCTGCCACTTTTCAGCCCACTTCTGCATCCTATCAATGTCTCTCTGCAATCTTTGACAATCCTCTACACTATCTACAACACCACCAACCTTTGTGTCATCTGCAAACTTGCCAACCCACCCTTCTACCCCCACATCCAGGTCGTTAATAAAAACATAGCCCTGCTTTGCATCAGCCCTGAAACAGACATTTTGAAGGTTTAAGATGGTAAAGAAAAGAACCAGTCATCTAAATACATCAGCAAAATGTTCTGATTCAGTTTAGGTTGGATGTGCTGTCTGAGTATGTAAAGACTGATCAGTGCTATATGAAGTGTATAGCTTTGCAAAAAAGGTAAAAGGGCAGTGTAAAGATACTACAATATGTCTCATTAGACTGTTCAAAATAAACAGGTCAAGTGTCATTCCAACATTTGGATATATCCACAATGAATGCAGTTGAATATAAGTAAATATTACCAAATGTTCCCAGGAAGTATCTGTATTTAGCATGTAGAAAGGAGATGAATGTACTGTAAAACATTATTCCAGAATGATTGTGTCAGTAGTCAGTCAGAAATGTTCTAAACCTATCAGGCATTTACAATATACAAAAAGCTTCAACTGTGCAGCTGTAAAAGGTGTTGTTCCGTGCTCCTGCAACTGCAGTAAATCATAGAGCCCTCAGAGCTCATCCAGAGAAATAATGTGCAAGTGACTTCACAATACTGCAGGATTTCTGATATGTAGAAACACATTACTTCAGTTAACAACATGGAGTATGATTAAGGAGAGACATCTCAGTATTTGATGAAGCATTACATTTGGCCTTGTGGTGTGAACTGATTCTGAGAAGTCATCTATCACCCCCTTCCAGCTTTCTGTCAACTTGAATATACTCACAGCCAATGAAAACTTTAGCATCATTTTACAAGATAAAATATTTTAGAATTTCCAGGATTTGTAAGCCAGTGAACAAGGCTGTGGTCTATAACTGATCAGAATTGAACCAACCCTCCCACACAGTGAATTTTACTGATCTCACCCTGTATAGAAACATAGAAGACCTACAGCACAATACAGGCTATTCGGTCCACAAAGCTGTGCCGAACATGTCCTTATATGAGAAATTACCATTGCCCTCTATTTTTCTGAGCTCCATATACTTGTCCAGGAGTCTCTTAAAAGACCCTATCGTATCCGCCTCCACTACTGTTGCCAGCATCTCATTCCATGCACTCACCTCCCTCTGCATTTTTAAAAAAAAACTTACCCCTGATATCCCCTTTGTACCTACTTCCAAGCACCTTAAAACTGTGCCCTCTTGAGCTAGCCATTTCAGCCCTGGGAAAAAGCCTCTGACTATCCACATGATCAATGCCTGTCATCATCTTATATACCTCTATCAGGTCACCTCTCATCCTTCATCACTCCAAGGAAAAAAGGCTGAGTTCACTCAACCTTTTCTCATAAGGCATGCTCCTCAATCCAGGCAACATCCTTGTAAATCTCCTCTGTACCCTTTCTATGGTTTCCACATCCTTCCTGTAGTGAGGAGACCAGAACTGAGTACAGTGTTCCAAGTAGGGTCTAACGAGGGTCCTATATAGCGGCAACATTGCCTCTTGGCTCCTAAACTCAATCCCGCAATTGATGAAGACTAATGCACCGTATGCTTTCTTAACCACCGAGTCGACCTGCTTAGCAGCTTTGAGTGTCCAAATATCTTGCTCCCCAAGATAATGTATATGCCACACTAACAAATCAAAAAGGGCTAGTGATACATTATTTCTGAAATTTATTTTAATGAAGGATTTCAGAAAAAGTCCATATCGTTTGGAAGTGTATAGAGTTAATGCACAAATCCAAACTGAACATTTCCCTACAAACACAAGCAAGATGGTGGCATAACTTAGAGTAGTTAGCTTCATTAAAATTGTATTTCTAAAATGATGTTGGAAAATTTTGGAACTTCTGTTATAAAATGCAGTCATTTTTTTATTTTGTGTCTTTCCTGTGCTCAAAATATCTTACCGCTATTTTAATACTCAGCTGTGATTGTCATTCTGTAGATAAATTTATTCATCAAACGTCTGGCAGCTAGGTCCCTGGAAGCAGCGAGGCAATGTATGATCAGACAACATGGTCTTCGTGGATCAGACTTAGTGGATAGTACTTCCAAAATCTTGCTGACATTGAATTCCGACTGCACTCTCAGCTCATTTCCTTAGCCTGTCAATATCCCTTGTGGAAACTGCTATCTCCCATTCGAGCAACATACATCAAAGTTGCTGGTAAACGCAGCAGGCCAAGCAGCATCTATAGGAAGAGGCGCAGTCGACGTTTCAGGCCGAGACCCTTCGTCAGGACTCATTCTCCCATTCGATCTCCTTTTGTTTTTCTTTTCCAATAGTTTCTCTGCTCTATTCATTTTTGTGTTACAATTTATAAATCCTTGGGTTTCTCCAGTGAACAGTCAAATGATATTTTGTCAAAGGTTTTCCTAAAGTCAAAATAAAGTTCTGTATCAACAGTAGTTCCTCTATCTATCATGGCTGTTAAACTCCAGAAAGTGTTGTAGAAGTTTTATAACAGTCACCCGTTTTGAAATTTATGCTGGCTATCTCAATTTTGTCCTTCTTTGAGTTATCTAAAATTTTCATGAGGTGAATGTAAACTATATCCATCCTACGATTATAGAGCTATGTCCCTCTGCTGAAGAATATATTGTCCATTTTCCAGTCCCAAGCACACGTACTGTACATATACAGCTTCAACTATAATAACCAGAAACTTCATGGTAGTCTTTTGCACTGATTGATTATGATTTTTACGCTCTGCATTCCCTTGGCCAACTTGTCAAATCTTTCCCTTTTATGTTCCTTAATCCTCCTGAGTAAAAGAAAAGGAAAGGTACATCGCATCCAGAGTTTCTCTGGTTAGCGGACTATTTCCCTCCATGCCTCTCTGATGTAGAGATTCACGTACGAGGCAAGTTACAGCAGTGGTTTGCCATTGCCTTCTGCTGGGTGAGTTTCCAAAGAGATCACCAGCTCATAACCCAGCACGGATGGAAGGCATGCAGGGGAGCCGACTGGATTTGAACATGGGACCTTTCGTCCCAAAGTCTGATGCTGACGCCACTATGCCACCAGCCGGGTCAACTCAGTAAATGCACAACAATGATGTCTCATTTCAGATGTTGCACAATTCATCTTAAAATCCTCAGTTGCTGTTCAGGTGAAGCATTAGCACTGAACCAGGCTGAGGCTGCTGGTTTGTATGGATGGAATAATGACTCAAAATTTGGCACAATATTGATTTATAAATTAGATTAATTGTTTATTATAGTTTGAGTTTTCAAAATTGAATTTCTATCTAAGCTTTAGAAATTTCCCTGCTTAGATCTACAGATGTTATTTCAGTTTTCCTTAATTTTGTTCATCTTGTTTACTGTGTATCTTTGCAGTTCAATCTACAAATGGCTCAGTGGGAGAAGTGTCAATTCATGTAGACCTCTTCACTCACCCTGGTACTGGAGAACATAAAGTTACAGTTAAAAGTAAGTGTCACAACCAATCTGGTACCAATGAACCATGCATCTGTATAGTATGCAACAGACTTAGTCGTGACAATTTGAAGTCTATAAGAGTTTTGATCTTTCCTTACAGTTGTTGCTGTCAATGAGCTGATCTGGCACACAACAGCTATGTTCCGACCATTTGTAGAAGTTCATGTGATTGGACCGAATCTCAGTGACAGAAAAAGAAAATTTGCCACAAAGACAAAAAACAATGTTTGGTCACCTAAATACAACGAGACATTTCACTTGTAAGTGTTCTTATTCAGCCTGTGTGTTTGACTCTTTAGTTGCATTTCCTTAATTGTTCATTTGAAATTGAACTATTTCCTTCAAGGTGTATCTCTGTGCAAAGATAATACAGTCTAGAAAGCAAAGCATACAATTTGGAGAAAAATTTAGCCCAAAATGAAATCTACTAATGAAACTCGAGACACTTTAAAATTCAAATCCAACCCAGTTAATACACAACCTCCTATTACCCTGTAACCTTGTAGTAGACTTGAAGGCTGAGCTTTTATTTGTGGAAGCTCAGTATTCAGTTAATGGATGAAAAGTTCAGAGCACAGAACTGCCTATCTTTAAAAACCAACATACTTTCCCTGTGAGTTATCAAGATGTCGAATTTGGAAAAATTAAATGTTAACTTGTTTCAGTAGTATTTTGATGCATTGAAGCTCTTTGTTGAGGTGGGTGGTGAAAGCTAATTTCTATCTGATTTGCAATATAGTCATTATGAGAGATTTTTTGGCTCAGTCCAGCTCTCAATTTTGGGGAATATCTTGGGAAGAAAATGAGATTTTATAGGATTAGTACAAAGTGTTTGGTGGTCAGTGTAGACTGGGTGGGATGACAGATTTGTTTCTGTGCTCTGTGATTTGACCTAGGGCTGCCTTCCCTCTCTCTTGTGGTCCCAGTCACAAAGTTACCATGTACTCCATGTGCTCCTCAACGGCACAGCATGTAGAGGTAAGCGTGGCCATTCAGTCAGGTGGGTATGGGACACAAGATCGATAACGTGATAGAGGTGCAGTGACCCATTAGAGCAACATTTCTGTTACCAGTGAATCACCAGCCCATTGTGCATCTGAAGTAGAAAGAAGAAAAAGACAGATCTTAGAAAGCACAGTGAAGTGTTCTCAGCAACTCCTGATATGCCATTGAGAATCAAGACCAAACTATGAGCTATAGTGGCCTTGCACTGTACTGTTACCACAAAACAACAGGTTTCACTTCAGGTCAGTGATAATAAACCTGATTGTGAGTCAGTGAGATGTGAGTAAGTGTGGTAGAAGGCTCAACAGGGAGGGTGAGAAGATCCCCAAACTGAAGATTTGTTTGTACTTGCAGCATTCTGAGTAATGAGAATGGCCCAGAGTGCTATGAACTACATGTGACGGTGAAAGATTACTGCTTTGCCAGAGAAGACCGGATCATCGGACTGACAGTCATCCAGTTAAAGGATATTGCCGAGAAAGGGAGCTGTGCATCGTGGTACACTCTCATCAAGAACATTTACATGGATGAAACCGGCCTGACAATTCTCAGAATACTCTCACAGAGGACCAATGACGAAGTGGCCAAAGAATTTGTACGCCTCAAATCAGATACCAGGTCGACTGAAGAAACCACATAAGAAGCAGAAGAGAGATCTGCACAGCAGCAGAATTATCCTCAGTGCATGTCTGTTTTCAATGTGTGGGTATGTTTATCTGAATATGTGCAGGTGTGTGCAGAAAATTACGAAGTACTTCAGGCCACTAGTCCAGTGATGAAATGGGGAGGACGTTATCTCAGACAGTCCATTCTAATGATAAAGTGCCAAATCAAGATTACCTAAGGGAATTTTCTCCTGGTATCTTGTGTTATTTTGCAATTTGCTAAATGATTAAATTCTAACACTGACTTGCTATTTTGTGGTTTTTAACACTAAATATTGGTCCTTCATTTGTGACAAGCATTGTCTCTTTACTTCTGCAATGTTGGGCTGTGTCTTTCCAGAGCATGTTAATGTACCTCAGCTAAATTACATCCTAAAACTTACTAGTATACTTTACATTTTTGAAAGTTGCATTTTCCCCACACTGAGACACTTATATTAAAGTAACTATTCATGACATTTACATTGCTTTCAATTTTCACTTAATTTACTATTTTTACATATTACTGGTCCATATTAAGATCATAGACCATAAGATATAGGATCAGAATTAGGCCATTTGGCCCATCAAGTCTGCTCTGCTATTTCATCCATTCTTCCTCGTAAAGGAGCAAAACAATTAATATTAACTTTGTTTTATTTTCTTTTTCTGACACTTCACTGTGAAGATGATACTAGCTGACATTGTAATCAATTTTATTAAAGAGAAACAGCTCATAAGCAAACTGGCATTGTTAATTTACAGAAGTTGCCAAAGGAATTCAAGGTCCATTCAGAACTTTTTATGCCACATGAAGAGGCCACATATGTTTACAAAGCAATGGGCTGTTTTGGTGATTTGAATAGAAAAATTACTATGTTTCTGATAAATAGTGAAGCTGTTACTATTTTCAATGATGCAGTTGTAAATGTTGCTTTATAAAATGGTAATATTGTTCTTGCTGTATCCCCCATGGTTTCAACATTTTCAACAACTGGTAATTATGCAACATCCTGATGTATTGCACTGATGTTGAAATGAGTGTCATGTAAATATACTTAGTGAACAATTGTACAATAAAGCATTGAAAAGTTCCTGTCTTGCATCACAATATTTGATGCCAAACTTGTTCAGTGTTTGATGTTGCAATAGTACGGGATGTCGTTGCAGCCTCACATGGAGTACAGTATACAGTTTTGGTCCCTCGCTTTAGCAAATGGAGTAACACTGGAGACTGTACAAAAAGGATTCTCTAGGTTAATTCCTATGATGAGAGACTATATTTGTGGAGTTCAGAAGAATGACAGGTGACCTTATTCAAATATATAACATCATAAGTGGGTTTGATAGGTTAGATGTTAGGATATTTTCACCAGTGATAGAGTCTCGAACAAGAGGACATTACTACGGGGTAAGGGATTGGTTAGTCACTCTCACTCAACATCAGCAAAATCAAAGAGCTGATTAGTAACTACAAAAGAAGGAAGCCGAAGGTCCATGAGTCAGTCCTCAAGAGGTAGAGACGGTCAGCAGCTTTAAGTTCCTTTGTATTAACATATCAGAGACTCTGTCCTGAGACCAGCATGTAAGACATGACAACACCTCTACTTTCTTAAGTATACATAGATTTGGCATGCCACCAAAAGCTTTGAATATAGATGCACAGTGGAGAGTATTCCAACTGGTTGCATCATGGCCTGATATGGAAACACCAGTGGCCAGAAACAGAAATGACTATAGAAAGTAGTGAATTCACCCCACCATTGAGTACATTTTCATGGAGCACAGCCACAAGATAGCAACATCTATCCTTAAAGCCCCCTACCATGCAGACCATACCCTTTTCTCACTCTGCTATGGCGCAGGAGGTACAGAATCTGTTCTACACGACCATCTTCAAGAATAATTATAACCCTACAATGATCACACTCCAGAACCGGTGTGGATAACCTCACAGACTGCTACTCTGAACTGATTCTATGACCTACAGAATCACTTTCAAGGACTCATTACAATCCATGTTCCCAGTATTATTCTTATTTACATGATTTATCTTCTTTTGAACATTGGTTGCTCGTCAGTCTTTGTGTATTGTTTTTCATTATAACCTGTTTCATTTCTTTTTTCTTGTAAATGCCTGCAAGAAAATGAATCTCAAGGTAGTATATGTAAAACATATGCATACTTTCATTATAAGTTTACTTTGAACTTTGATTTAATACAGAGGTGTTTAGAAATTTCTTTTCCCAGAGGATGGCAGATCTCTGGAATTTTCCACCTTTGCAGTGGTGACACTGGATCATTGGAAGTATTTAAAGTGGAGGTGGAGAAATATTTGACAGATAGAGGGGTGGGGGCAATTGGCACAGAGGAGGAGCTGAGGCCACTGTAAATCAGTCATGATCACATTGGGGCAGAGTTGAAAGACTTAGTGGCCTCCTCCTGTTGTCTTGTGTTCATTTGCAAATAAAAACTTTTGAGTTTAGAGCATAAAACAGTACAACATTGGAGAGGCCATTCCACCCACAATGCTGTTCCCAGTTTGATGCCAATTTGTACTAAATATCCTCCTTGTTCCTCCATTCCCTTCATATTCATGTGTCTATTTAAAAGTCTCTTAAATCCCATCAAAAATTTCTTAAACCCCAATAAACTACTTCTCTGGTAACTCATTCCAAGCACTTACTGCTCTCTGCATAAAAAAAGCCTGTCCCCTATAACCTTAAAATCATACCATCTGGTGGTTGACATTTCTGCCCTGCCGATAAAATTTTGACTGCCTGCCCTATCCATGCCTCAAAGACTTTTAAAATCTCTATCAGCTCTCCTCTGAGCCTCTGATAACCTAGGGTGAACAACCCAAGCTTATCTATCTGCCCTTAAAGCTCATACCCTCCAATCCAGCAACATCCTGGTAAACACTTGAAGATTTACATATTGGGGCATATTCTTATATAGAGCTAATTGGTATAATTTTTATTTTCACTTCAGGACACAATATTAACCATATTAGAGTGCTAATAGGTTGTGAATTGTGTAATTAGTTTAGCACTAGGGCCCATAAAAACTTGTACTTTGATCTACTGAAGGATATGAGACCAAATACACCAAACTGTCAAGTTTCCTCACCATCTTGTAGGGAATGTGGTATGGAGATGGGCTGGTAATACATTTACTGGTGGAATATATTAATGATCAACAGGGTGACGGGTGGTGGCAGTGACTGGAGGACAACACTGAACCAGCCTCAGAGTACCAGTTCCAAACTGCTTCAGTGTTCTCCTGGGCCTTCTCTGTGCCTGGTGTTATGGGGTTTGACATTGTTCCATGGAATCAGCCAGATGTCTCTGTACAACAGTGTGTGGCATTCATTCCAGACCACAGTCACCTGACACACCTAAAAAGTCTGAGGACTGGATACTTGTGGTCCAACACAACGTGATTGCCACTCCATTCTTGTCAGCTTCTAATGACCCCCTGAGCTTAGCAGACGATCCAAATGCCATATTCAGACCCCTCTTCAATCATTGATCTTCTCTCCCCTAAAATAACTAGCTTTGGTCAAGTAGTGCCCAACTTTAAAATTCTATGTTTGACTCCCTCCCTAGTTTCTCAATTCCCAATCTTCATAAAACTCAGCCCTGTGATTCACAAAGAAATATGTTCACCCAGAGTTTTCCATCACTAATGACTATGCCTTCATCTGCAAAAGATTTAAGCTCTGATGTTCTCTCCACTCCATCTCTCCTTATACTTTTGCCATTTGCAAGGTGGATGAACTTAGAGCACGGATCAATACGTGAACTATGACGTTGTGGCCATTACAGAAACTTGGATGTCTCAGGAGCAGGAATGGCTGCTGAATGTGCCAGGCTTTAGCTGTTTCAAAAAGAACAGAGAGGGAGGCAAAAGATGTGGGGGTGTGGCATTGCTAATTAAGGATAGTGTCGCGGTTGCAGAAAAGGAGGAAGTCATGGAGGGATGGTCTACTGAGTCAGTGTGGGTGGAAGTCAGAAACAGGAAAGGGGCAATAACTCTACTGGGTGTTTTTATAGACCCCCTCTAACAGTAACAAGGATATCAAGGAGCAGATAAGTAGGCAGATTCCGGAACGGTGCAATTATAATAGGGTTGTTGTGATGGGAGATTTTAACTTCCCTAATATTGATTTGCATCTCCTTAGCACAAGGGGTTTAGATGGGGTAGGGTTTGTTAGGTGTATTCAAGAAGGTGCCTGATCCAATATGTAGATAAGCCTACAAAAGGGGAGGCTGTACTTGATCTGGTATTGGGAAATGAACCTGGTCAAGTGTCAGATCCCTCAGTGGGAGAGCACTTTGGAGGTAGTAATCACAACTCTATCTCATTCACCATAACAATTGGAGAGGGATAGGAGCAGACAATTTCAGAGAACATTTAATTGGGGTAGGGGGAAATATAATGCTCATAGGCAGGAAATTGGGAGCAAATGTTCTCAGGGAGATGCACGACAGAAATATAGCAAATGTTCAGGGAACATTTGCATGGTGTTCTGCATATGTAGGTTCCACTGAGGCAGGGAAAGAATTGTAGGGTTAAAGAACCATGGTGCACAAAGGATGTAGGAAATCTAGTTGAGAAGTAAAGAAAAGCTTACAAAAGGTTCAAGAAACTCGGTATGATTAGAGCTCCAGAAAATTACAAAGTTGCTAGGAAAGAGCTTGAGAATGGAATTGGGAGAGCCAGAAGGGCCCATGAGAAGGCCTTGGTGAGCAGCATTAAGGAAAATCCCAAGGCATTCTACAGGTATGTGAAGAGCAAGAGGATGAACCGTGTGAGAATAGGACCAATCAGGTGTGATAGTGGAAATGTGCATGGAGTCGGAGGAGGTAGCGGAGGCACTTAATGTATACTTTGCTTCAGTATTCACCCGGGCAATTCACCAGGGAATCCTTGACAATTTTGGGGATGACTTACAGTGGATTGAAATGCTTGAGCATATAGACATTAAGAAAGAGGATGTCCTGGAGCTTTTGAAGAGCATTAAGTTAAATAAGTCACCGGAACCAGATGAGATATACCCCAGGCTACTGTGGGAAGCAAGGGAGGAGATTGCTGAGCCCCTTGCGATGATCTTTGCATCATCAATAGGGACAGGAGAAGTACCAGAGAATTGGAGGGTTGCAAATGTAGTTCCCTCATTCAAGAAGCGAGTAGAGATAACCCAGGAAATTATAGACCAGTGAGTCTGACTTCAGTGATAGGCAAGTTGTTGGAGAAGATCCTGAGAGGCAGGATTTATGAGCATTTGGAGAGACATAATCTGATTAAGGATAGTCAGCATGGCTTTGTCATAGACAGGTCGTGCCTTACGAGTCTGATTGAATTTTTTGATGAAAGTAGAGCAGTGGATGTAGTGTATATAGATTCCAGTAAGGCATTTGATAAGGTTCCCCATGCAAGGCTCCTTCAGAAAGTAAGGAGGCATGGGATCCAAGGAGACCTTGCTTTGTGGATCCAGAATTGGCTTGTCCACAGAAGGCAAGGGTGGTTGTAGATGGTTCATACTCTGCATGGAGGTTGGTGACCAGTGGTGTTCCAATGGGATCTGTTCTGGGACCCTTTTTGTGATTTTTATAAATGACCTGGATGAAGAAATAGAGGGTGGGCTAATAAGTTTTCTGATGACGCGAAGGTTGGGGGTGTTCTGGAAAGTCTGGAGGGTTGTCAGAGGTTACAGCGAACCATCGATATGATGCAGAACTGGGCTGAGAAGTGGCAACTGGAGTTCAACCCAGATAAGTATGAAGTGCTTCATTTTGATAGGTCAAATTTGAAGATAGAATATGATATAAATGGTAAGCTTCTTGGCAGTGTGGAGGATCTGAGAGTTCTTCAGGTCTTTGTTGATAGGACACTCAAAGCTGTTGTGCAGGTTGAAAGTGTTGTTAAGAAGGTGTATGGTGTGTTGGCATTCATCAACCGTGGGATTGAATTGAAGAGCTATATAAGACCTTGGTCAGACCCCATGTGGAGTACCGTGTTCACTTCTGGTTACCTCACTATAGGAAGGATGTGAATACTATAGAGAGAGTGCAGAGGAGATTTATAAGGATGTTGTCTGGATTGGAGGGTGTACCCTTTGAGAGTAGTTTGAGTGTACTTGGCCTTTTCTCCTTGGAGTGACAGAGGATGAGAGGTGACCTGATAAAGGTGTATAAGATGATGAGGAGCATTGATTGTGTGGATAGCCAGAGGCTTTTTCCCAGGGCTGAAATAGCTAACACAAGGGGGCACAGTTTTAAGGTGCTTGGAAATAGGTACCAAAGGGATGCCACGGGTAAGTTTTTCACACAGAGAGTGCTGGTGCATGGAACGCACTGCCAGCGGCTTAGGAAAATAGAGGGCTATGCACTAGGGAAATTCTAGGCAGTCTCTAGTGTAGGTTACATTGTCAGTACACCATTGTAGGCCGAAGGGCCTGTAATGTGCTGTAAATTTCTATGTTCTATAACTTATATCCATTATAATTCACCCAGATTAGGGCAGCAGGGCAGATGAGGTGCCAGCCAGAATAGCAACTGAACAGGCTTTTCTTGTTATCCAGCTCTACACAGAAGCATTATGTTTAAGAGACACAATAAACAATGTTGGCAAGCAAGATTTTGGACTGGAACTCTCCACAAAGGACTGTGAGAATTCACAAGAGGATCATAGCAGTCTCCCTACCATCCACTGGGAGACATTTATCAGGATCACTGTGTACGCAGGGCCCTTAGTATTATCAGGGAATCCACCCATCCATCCAGCATCCTCTTTGACTTTCTACCATCAGGTAGGAGACTCCGATGCATAAAGACAAGAACGGTCAGGATGTGAAACAGCTTCTTCCTTCAGGCCATTAGGCTTCTAAACTCCCTATCATAACGCATTTGAAGTGTCACTGGATAATTTGTACTGTACCCTACAATACTTAATTCATGTACTTTACTTTGTTTATCTGTGCGTAATTCAATTGTACATTTAATTCTTACTTTCCTAGTTATTTTGTGTTATATGTACTACTGTGCATTACCGCCTGGTCCAGAGAAACATTGTCTTGTTTGGCGGTATACATGTATATACGTTTGTAGTTAAATGACAATAAACTTGACTTGGCTTGACAATTTATAGGATGACAGTGAACTCAACTGTCTTTAACCCTAAACTTTTAATGGCCACCAGGGATGTTGACATGACTGTTCACTATCTCCACATGATATTCAAGTAGGCTAGACAAGGGAGATGCAGTGGTTGTTGTAGACAGGTTTCCCCCTCCATCCAAAGGTAGAGCGTTCCTATGAAATGGTTTGTAAGCCGGAATGTCGTAAAGCGAAGAAGCAATTACCATTTATTTATATGGAAAAATTTTGTGAGCGTTCGCAGATCCAAAAATAACCTACTAAATCATGCCAAATAACACATAAAACCTAAAATAACAGTAACATATAGTAAAAGCAGGAATGATATGATAAATACACAGCTTATATAAAGTAGAAATACTTTTCCACAATCATTGCCTGAACTGTTCTCCATAGCGAAAATCTCATGCAAGCGTTGTCGGCAAAAACACGGCGCAAGCGCTCTCCAGTAACCCTTAAGCTATGAAGCTGCCAAATCATACCAAACAACACGTAAAAATACACAGCCGATATGAAATAGAAATAATGTACGTGCAGGGTAGTATCACTTACTGGAATTGGGAAAGTGCGGAGAACACATGGTGGTGTGTTAGACTGAGTCGTCAGAGTTTGGGTGGTGCAGTGGCCCTCACCCTCCGGGCAGCAAACTGATACCGATCCGCGGAGCATGCAGCGGTAGCCAGGAGGCACACAGCACATTGTTAAGAAAAAAGCCGAAATAAACATGATAATTAATTAGGTACCGCCCGGCATGTAGTTGTCGGCCCAGATCAGTGCCGATTGCCGATTGCATCGCCTCTGATCTGGGCCGACAATTACGTGTTGGGTGGCACCTAATTAATTAGCATGTTTATTTTGGCTTTTTTCTTAAAGATGTGCTGTGTGTCCCCCGGCTCCTGCTGCATTCTCCGCGAATCAGTGTCTGTCCACGGCCTGGGTGGTGGGACACTAGGGTGTCATCTCATCATCTGTTTCTATTAGAGCAGGTAGCTCATCTTCTCCTATGACTGCCCGCCTCGATGTCGAAGGTCGAGGTTCGTCATCTGCTGTGGCTGCTGTGGAAGGCTTGGTTGACTGCTTAGCCTCGTGCATTTTTCTATCGTACAGTTCTTTGTAAGGACTCAAACCATCCTGCAAATATCCCCTAAACCGACGTACCCTTTCAAAATTAAAGTCATACTTTATCATTACTCATTCGGTTTTGTTTGTTATCCTTTCCTCTTCCAATTGCATCAGCTCTTCATCTATCAATTCTTGGTCATGGGATGCCAAAACCTCTTCAACATCATCTTCGTCAGCTTCCACAAGCCCAACTCACATTATCCTTACTTCGTTCACCACGATCAAAACGCTTAATTATTTCTAGTTTTATGCTAAGTGTAAAACCCTTACAAGCTCTTTCAGGCTTTTCCGATACCTTAGAACTCATCTTGCAAACGGCTGCTCACAGGCACGTGTTTAAGCAATGCCGGCGAGAATGCCGTTCCGAATCTGGGGGAGAGCGGCTGCTCAGGGCACGCGCTGCCTTTTATCGCGCGCTGATTTTTTTTCACGCGCTGCCTTTCTTCGTAACAGTGAAAACAGGGTACTAATGTAGGTCTTTCGTAACAGTGAGGTTTCTTAAAGCGAACGTTCGAAAAGCGGGGGACACCTGTATTTGGATTTTCAGAAGGCCTTTGACAAGGTGCCACACATGAGGCTGCTTAACAAGATAAGAGCTCATGGAATTTCGGGAAAGTTACATACTTGGATAGAGCATTGGCTGATTGGCAGGAAACAGAGAGTGGGAATAAAGGGATCCTATTCTGGTTAGCTGCCAATTACCAGTGGTGTTCCACAGGGGTCCGTGTTGGGGCCGCTTCTTTTTACTTTTTTTATCAATGATTTGGATTATTAAATAGATGGCTTTGTGGCTAAGTTTGCTAATGATACAAAGATAGGTGGAGGTGCTGAGGAAACAGAGAGTCTGCAGAGAGACTTGGATAGATTGGGAGAACGGCAAATGAAATACAATGTTGGAAAGTGTATGGTTATGCACTTTGGCAGAAGAAATAAACAGGCAGACTATTATTTAAATGAGGAGAGAATTCAAAGTCCCGAGATGCAACGGGACTTGGGAGTCCTTGTACAGGATACCCTTAAGATTAACCTCCAGGTTGAGTCAGTGGTGAAGATGACAAATGCAATGTTGGCATTCATTTCTAGAGGAATAGAGTATAGGAGCAGGGATGTGATGTTGAGGCTCTATAAGGCACTGGTAAGACCTCAATTGGAGTACTGTGGGTAGTTTTGGGCTCCTTCTTTAAGAAAGGATGTGCTGACGTTGGAGAGAGTTCGGAGAAGATTCACTAGAATGATTCCAGGAATGAGAGGGTTAACTTATGAGGAATGTTTGTCCGCTCTTGGACTGTATTCCTTGGAGTTTAGAAGAACGAGGGGGGACCTCATAGAAACATTTCGAATGTTGAAAGGCATGGACAGAGTGGATGTAGCAAAATCGTTTCTCATGGTGGGGGAGTCTAGTACAAGAGGGCATGACTTAGGATTGAAGGGCGCCCATTCAGAACAGAGGTGCGAAGAAATTTTTTCAGCCAGAGGGTGGTGAACCTATGGAATTTGTTGCCACGGACAGCAGTGGAGGCCAAGTCATTGAGTGTGTTTAAGGCAGAGATTGATGTGTATCTGAGTAGCCAGGGCATCAAAGGTTATGGTGAGAAGGCAGTGGAGTAGGACTAAATGGGAGAATGGATCAGCTCATGATAAAATGGCGGAGCAGACTCGATGGGCCAAATGGCTGACTTCTGCTCCTTTGTCTTATGGTCTTATGATACTCCCGTATGTGATTCTCTGACATATTGGAGGCCCGTTCCACAGTGAAAGTCCACAATTCAGCTATTTGGTGGGTTAATGCTGGATCAACATCAGACAGGGAACCACTTGACCTCTTCGTTGTTAACTGGTCCTCGTGTTTTTTTTTATTTTTATTTTTATTGATGGAATGACACAATACAGAATATATAATGGATTACATTTTCCTCCATTTTGCTTTAGTATCGTACCCCCAAAACAAACCTCCCCCCCCACCCGCCCTCCCCGAACATATCATGGCAGCTAATATATTTATAACACAACAATTCACAAACACAAGTACGGACATTTCACAACCGCACCCACACACTTCTTCAATACGACGGCTCATATACATCTGCAACATGTCAGATGATCCAAAATACACTCATATTTACTATTCATCAACCACCCTGTGAGGTAAATTATAAGTGTGTTAAATGGGAGGCAACTTCCTAAGTACAATCAAATGCCCTCAACTAGTAGGTAATTCCTTAAGACTCCCAAAATATGGTAAGAAAGGTCCCCATTTCGAATAGAACTTTTTCACAGACCCCCTCAAAGTGAATTTAATCTTTTCTAATTTCAGAAAAAACATTACATCTTCTAACCAAGCAGCAGCAGTTGGGGGAGTGGCAGATTTCCAAACCAGCAAAATTCTCCTATGGGCCAATAGCGATGTAAATGCAATGATATCCGACTGGCTTGCATTTAAACCCAAATCATCATCTGCCACACCAAATACAGCTATAAGCGGGCAAGGTCTCAGTGTCACCCCCAAAACCTCATTGATAATTTTAAAAACCAGTGCCCAATAGTCATCAAGCCGAGGGCATGACCAAAATGCATGTACTAAACCAGCTGGAGAGAAGGAACACCTGTCACAGCCAGCGTCTGTCCCAGGGTATATGTCTGCCAGTCTGGCTTTACTTAAATGTACCCTGTGTAAAACTTTGAACTGTATGAGCCCCAGTCTAGCACATGATGATGAGAAATGAACCCTATTCAATACCTTTGCCCAATATTCTTCCGCAAGGTCCATACCGAGGTCGTCCTCCCACCTACTCTTAGTTTTGTTTAGATCTTGAACTCCCAAAGACATCAGCTGAGAGTATAGTTCAGAAATCAGCCCCTTATTGTTAAAGCTAAGAGTGAATTTTTCCCATAACATAGCAGGTGGTAGAACAGGAAAAGAGGGAAATTTTTCCTTGACAAAGTGGCGAACCTGCAGGTATTTAAAAAAATGATTATGCGGAAGGCCATACTTACCGCGCAGGTTATCAAAATTATCAAATATGTTATCAGTATACAAATCCTTAATGCGCATAAGACCGTTCAAACCCCATTGTCTAAAAGCTGAATCAAATGTGGAGGGAGGAAATAAATGATTTTTATGAATGGGGCCCAAAACTGAAGCTGATATGAACTTATAGTGGCAGTGAAATTGATTAAAAATTTTGAGGGTAGAGAGCACGACCGGGTTAGATGTGAATTGAGAGGATTTCAATGGTAAGGAAGAATACACCAAAGCTGGGAGAGACGAGGAGTGGCAAGATCGTGACTCAAGCAGGCACCAGATTATATCTGGCCGGTGAAGCCAAAATAATACTTTTTGAATGTTCGATGCCCAGTAATAATGAATAAAGCTAGGAAGACCCATTCCACCTACGTCACGACCTCTTTGAAGAATGCGCTTATTAACCCTTGGGACCTTATTTTCCCAAATAAAGGAGGTTATAGCTTGATCATCTGATTTAAGAAATAACTTAGATAAGAAAACTGGCAAACACTGAAACAAATAGAGAAATCTAGGAAGTATAGTCATTTTCACTGACTGAATTCTCCCAGCTATAGTAAGGGGTAAACTGCGCCACCTCTCGAAATCAGCCTTCATTTGGCTAACCTGAGGCCTGTAGTTAGCTTCAAACAGAGATGTAAAAGAGCGAGTAATATGTATTCCTAGGTATACAAAACCATCTTGAGATAAAGGAAAGGGCAAGGATTCCTGTCGGATCTGTAGGGCCAAGTTATTAATGGGAAAGCATTTGCTTTTTTGAAAGTTCAGTTTATAGCCAGAGAAGGCTCCAAAATGACCTAATAATGACACAATAGCAAGACTACTACCTATAGGGTCGCTAACATAAAGTAAGAGGTCATCAGTATATAGGGAAACACGGTGTTCCATGTCCCCTCTTCTAACACCTTGAAATAATGTAGTTGACTTAAGTGCAATAGAAAGAGGCTCAATTGCAATTGCAAAAAGAAGAGGGGACAGTGGGCAGCCTTGGCGAGTGCCACGTGTTAATGGGAAATAGTCAGATCGAAAATAATTTGTCTATATACACGCTAAAGGCGAGTGGTATAATAGTTTAACCCAAGCTATAAATATTCTGCCAAATCCAAATTTCTCCAAAACACTAAACAAGTATACCCATTCCACTCTATCAAATGCCTTCTCCGCGTCCAATGTGATAACAACCGCTGGACTTGGAAAATCACTCGGTGAATAAACCACATCAGCCAGTCGACGGATATTAAAAAAAGAATAGCGATTTTTAATAAAACCTGTTTGATCATCTGAAATTATCTTGGGAAGGGGACGTTCTAAACGACATGCAAGCACTTTAGCCAAAATTTTCACATCTACATTCAAAAGTGAGATCGGGCGATATGATCCACATTGAGTTGGGTCCTTGTCCTTTTTAAGAAGTAGTGAAATAGCTGCCTGTGAAAGAGGAGGGGGTAAGGAACCATTCTCCAAAGATTCCTGAAACACTTCTAGAAGGATCGGTGTGAGCTTATCCTTAAATATCTTATAAAATTCTATTGGATAACCATCAGGACCTGGGGACTTACCACTCTGCATAGCCATAATGGCATTATTAATCTCTTCCTGCCCAAAAGCCCGATCTAGGTTCTCCACTTCCTCTGGTTCAAGAGTTGGTATTTCCAAATTATCTAAAAAACGTTTCATATTTGCTTTATCTGAGGGGAACTCTGAGGCATACAGAGAGGAATAAAAAATTGCAAAGATGTTATTAATCTCTTTTGGGTTGCTTGTCAAGTTCTGGTGCATGTCTCTTACCTGGGGAATAAGTCGTGATGAAGCTTGACGTTTCAACTGATGAGCCATAAGCCGGCTCGCCTTGTCACCATATTCATAATAGAGGCCACGTGTCTTAAGAATTAATTGTTCTGATAGGTTTGTAGATAGAAGATTAAACTTCGCTTGCAAATCAACCCGGCTTTTATATAATTCCGCAGTGGGTGCCTCAGAGTATTTTCTATCCAGGTCCCAAATAGATTTCAATAACACTTGTATTTCCTTCCTACACTCTTTATTGGCATGTGAAGTATAAGATATTATTTGACCCCTCAAGTAAGCTTTTAAAGTTTCCCAAAGTAAAGAGTACAAGACCAACTCAGTTTTGTTAGTCTCGAAGAATGTGTCAATGTTAGCCGATATATAACTACAAAATTTCTCGTTAGAAAGCAAAAGGGGGTTAAGTCTCCACAGAGGCTGGTCTCTAACGTTTAAAGGAAAACATAGGTCCAGTTTCACGGGCGAGTGATCAGATATAACTATAGCAGTGTATTCAATTTGTCTAATCATAGGTATCAAGGAATTATCTATAAAGAAATAGTCTAGCCTGGAATAGGAGTGGTGAACATGAGAGAAGGAAGAGAATTGCCTAACTGATGGAATCAAAAATCTCCAAGGATCCATATAACCATTTTGTTGCATAAACATTGAGAAGGTCTTTGCCATACCAGAAAATGTTCCCCTAGGGCAAGACCTATCAAGCAGTGGGTCAATAGCACAGTTTAAATCCCCGGAAAAGATTAGCTTATGTGTATTCAGGTTAGGTATTAATGACAAAACCTTATTTGCAAATTGGACATCGTCCCAATTAGGAGCATAAACATTTACCAAAATAACAGGTATCTGAAAGAGAGAGCCAGAGACTATAATAAAGCGACCATTAGGGTCACTGATTACATCAGATGGTGTGAACTGCATTCTTTTGGTGATTAATATTGCCACCACCCTGGACCTACTATTAAATCTGGAATGAAAAACCTGACTAATCCATGCTTTACGAAGTCTATTATGGTCCTCCACTCTTAAATGTGTCTCTTGTAGAAATAGTATATCTGCTTTTCATTGTTTCAGGTGAGAAAAAACTTTAGCTCTTTTAACCGGACCACTGAGCCCCTTTACATTCCAAGAAATAAACCTCACAGGGTGGCCTCCATCAGCAGTACTCACGTTAACCATATCAAAAGGCACACAGGGCCTACAATCCAAAACAGTGCAAGGGTATAAGTTGCACACAATAACGCACAATGAAAAGAAAGTCTGATCAATCCGTAACACACAAAAGAATAAACTGCCATGGTAATCCCCCAAAACACTCCCCCCACCCCTTTACACAAACAAAAAAACCCAATTAACCCCCGAAACCTAGATCTACCTCCCCAATTGAGGATGATCGCAGGCAGTACCCAACACAAAAACTTCCAAGGTGTTCCCCATACAACCCAACTTTCAATCTAATCTAGGGTGGCTCCCCTCAAAATTTATCCTATCACTTATACTACCTTTAATATAACATATAGGCTAAAGATGACACAGGTCAAGCTAAGCATTAAAAACAAAAAAAAACTGGGCAACTTAAACACCCGAGATATAAATCCCAAATATTTACATTTTGCTGGTTGAAAGTTTTTGTTAATCAGTTTCGGCAGCATAGCAGTTCGACCCGATCACATTCCACAAATTAAACTGGAAAAAATGAACAAAGAAGTGGATTGTGAAAATTAACAGTTTGCCTCGGCATGAGGCCCCTTCAATGCTGCACGAATAACCTAAAAAAAAGTCATTGCTCTTCTCGTTCTTCTTCTCCCCAGCGCGAATGGTAAAACTCTTTGGCCGCCTCTGGTGTATCGAAATAATGCTTTTTACCTTCATGCATGACCCGGAGCTGGGCGGGATACAAGAAGCCAAACCTGACCCCTTTCCCGTAAAGCAGGGATTTCACCTCCTTGAAAGCTGCTGGTTTTTTACCCAGCTCCGCACTAGAATCTTCATAAAAAAACACGCGGTGTCCGCGGAAATACAGCTCCTGCTTCCATCTGTTGATGATGCATTGCTTATCTTGAAAGGAGTGAAAGCAAACCAGGAACATTCTTGGTCTCGTTTGCTTGGCTCCAGAGACACCGGATGGTTTACGTCCGACTCGGTGAGCACACGAAAGCACGGGAGGACTTGGGAAAAAATCTGTCCCCAGCACTTCGTCAAAAAACTTGGTCATAAATTTAACAGGGTCCGAACCTTCCAAATTTTCAGGAATGCCGACCACTCTCAAATTGGATCTCCGCGACCGATTTTCGGGGTCATCTAGCTTTCCCTTCAGAACTGCGTTTTCGCTCTGCAACGCTGCAATGGCGGCTTCAGCGCTCACCAGTTGGTCACTGTAATCATTCAGGCCGTCTTCAACCCCAGGAATGCGTTCGTCGTGTGACTCGTAAGCAGACATAATTTGTTCCATGGTAGCAGTCACTGGTGATAAAGCATCTTCAAGTTCTCTTTTTAGGGCAGAATGCACCGCTTGCGTCATGTCAGGAATAAGTACTAAACGAAGCCTCTCCAAGTCATCGGGTAGCGCACGTCTGGGTCCAGGTCCAGCAGCATGCAACAGCGCCATTACTGTAACATCCGCCTTCTTGCTCAAGGCTTCGCTATCTTTTTCCCCAGTTTTACTTCGAAGGTACATTCTACTTGCCATTTCAATGTCCAGCTATGTCCCGCGTTGTTCACAATGGTAAATATTCAGTTATCTCGAGCATACGGCAAAGATAAACAGGTAGATTTTCAATAAAAATCGGGAGCCACACTCACACGCACCAACTCACTCCATACTCGACCCCGGAAGTCTGCTCCTCGTGTTTGATTAAAAGTATGAGCACCTATAAGCATTTCAGTGTTAGGGCCACAACATGCTCGACCTGAGATCACATCCACTTGTTAGCTGCGTTTCATGTCTGTAAATCTTCAAATCATTGTCACTAATTTATTTTGGCTTTGAGGTTCTTTGACACCAAACTGATTATCCATGTTGTATTGACATATACCACATGTGATTGAGGCAACATGTTCTCAGTTTGGTAAGTGATAATATGAAGTTTTAATTTTGCGTGGCAGTAAGGAAGATACAAGAGCTATTAGCTATCATTGTAAAATAGTTTAGCAACTTTTAGTATCATCACCAGTTCAACTATTATCAACTTACTGAAAAATGCTGATTTGAGATTTTAGACACATTTTTCCCAAAGTTGTGGATACTGGGTCTTGCAGGACAAAAGATGTGTGGAAGTATGAAGACAAAAGAGATACTGAAGTCTGAAACAAAGCACAGATGCTGGAAGCACCCAAAGAGTAAAACAACATCTGTAAAACACAAAATGCTGGAGGGACTCAGCAGGTCAAACAGCATCTATGGGCAGAAATAAACAGTCAACGTTTCAGGGCAAGACCCTCAATGGTGTAAATGAAAGGTGGGAGATATTGGATACAGGCAGTAGTGAAGGTTACCATGGGGATCTCTTTCAAACACCAGGTACCCCCATCATTCACCTGCTCCTCCGTGACAGAGCAAATAAGAATGAATATGGGCCCTTCAGGATCTCAGCACCATATAGCCATATAACAATTACAGCACGGATACAGGCCATCACCGCCCTTCTAGTCCATGCCGAACTCTTACTCTCACCTAGTCCCATCGACCTGCACTCAGTCCATAACCCTCCATTCCTTTCCTGTCCATATATCTATCCAATTTAACTTTAAATGACAACATCGAACCTGCCTCAACCACTTCTGCTGGAAGCTCGTTCCACACAGCTACCACTCTCTGAGTAAAGAAGTTCCCCCTCATGTTACCCCTAAACTTTTGTCTTTTAACTCTCAACTCACTTCCTCTTGTTTGAATCTTCCCCACTCTCAATGGAAAAAGCCTATCCACGTCAACTCCATCAATCCCCCTCATAATTTTAAACAGCTCTATCAAGTCCCCCCTCAACCTTCTAAAAATTCCCAGATATCCAGCCAGATGGGAGGAGTGACCCCATTCCAATACTTTGGAATGCACCGCAGCAGGGACAAACAACCAGTTGGGAGATCCCCCATCCAGGCCTGGATCTCCCTCACCTCTGCCTCTATTCCCCAGATCACCACAGCAGCAATACACAAGCGAGGAAGAATGGGCTCTGGGTCGGCATTGTCCTCAGATCCGTCGAACTGCTGGGAGAGAGTGTCGGCCTTTGTATTCTTGCTGCCGGGATGATAAGTGAGGATGAAATTGAACCATGTGAAGAAAAGAGCCCACCGAGCTTGAAGAGAGTTGAGTCTCTTAGCATCCTGAATATGGGAGAGGTTCTTGTGATCTGTCCAGACCAAGAATGGATGCTCTGCCTCCTCCAGCCAGTGTCACCATTCCTCCAGAGCCTCCTCGACAGCCAGAAGCTCCTGGTTCCCAACATCATAATTCCTCTCGGTTGGAGTCAAGCAACGGGAAAGAAAGGCACAAGGGTGCAACCGACTATCCACAGATGAGTGCTGAGAGAGGACAGCTCCAATGCCTACATCGGATGCAAGAACCTCGACAATGAATGGCTGAGATGGGTCTGGGTGTTGCAGCAGCAGGACAGTGGTGAAATGTCGCTTGAGCTCAGAAAATGCTTGGTCTGCATCGTCCATCCAGTGGAATCCTGCCGAGGTCTTCTTGGTGAGTGCATTAATTGGAGCCGCGATGGAGCCGAAATTCTGGATGAAGCAGCGATAAGAGTGGGCAAACCCCATGATACACTGTACCTGTTTGACTGTAGACGGTTTGGGCCACTCTGCAACTGCCTGAACTTTACTAGTGTCCATTTGAACACTGGATGGAGTAAGTAAAATGACACTTTGTCTTTATTGAATTCACGGTTTTCAGGCTTGGCACGCAGGTTATTTTCAAGGAGGCGTCTGAGTACTCTCTAGACATGCTGGATGTGCTCCTGAGGAGAGCAGGAATAGATAAGGATGTCATCTAAATACACAAACACAAACTGGTTCAACATGTCCCTGAGCACATCGTTAACCAAGGCCTGGAATACAGCGGGGACATTGCCCAGACCAAAAGGCATCACTAGGTATTCACAGTGGCCATTAGAGGTGCTGAAAGCCATTTTCCACTCATCCCCTTCTCTTATGCGAATCAGATTGTAAGCATTGTGCAGTTCAATTTTTGAAAATATGGTTACTCCCTGGAGATGTTCAAATGCAGACGTCAGAAAGGGAAGAGGTTAGCGGTTCTTCACAGTGATATTGTTCAGGGGCCGATAATCGATGCAGGGATGGAGCTTGCCATCTTTCTTGCTCACAAAAAAAGAATCCCCTCCTGATGGCAAGGTTGACAGACAGATAAACCCCTTGCTCAATGCCTCCTTAATGTATTCCTCCATGACCACCATTTCAAGATGAGACTGGGAACAGAGCTGGCCCCGGGGAGGACGAGTGCCAGGTAGGAGGTCTATGGCACAGTCGTATGGCCAGTGTGGGGGCAGGGTGGTGGCCTTTCTTTTACTGAAAATCTCAAGGAGATCCGCATATTCAGCCGCAATCCCAGACAGGTCCATATCCTTAGCTGACATAGGAGGGGATTCATGGAATGGAGCTTGATCTGGACCCAGACAGGTAGACAGGCATGCCGGTCCCCACTCTAGGAGTACCTTCGGAGACCAATCGATCCGTGGGTTATGTTGGGATAACCAGGAGAGACCAAGTACCAGTGGCAGTTCAGGTGAATTAACCAGAGAGAAAGATATTTCTTCATGATGGTTGCCTTCGAGCACCAGTTGGAGGGGTTGGGTGGAAAGGTGGATCTGGCTGGTTCCCAGAGGTCAACCGTCCAGTGCCTTGACGTTGATCTTTTCTCTTAATTCCTGAGTTGGAACTTCCCATCTTTGAGCAAGAGAGATGTTCATAAGATTCCTGGCTGCACCAGAGTTGATAAATGCCTTAAGTTCATGGGTCTGAGACCTCCATGACAAGGAAGCTGTGAGCATTACAGAATTAGGGGAAGCTGACTGAAGAGAGAACCGACCCATCAGGATTCCTCTCCCTGCTGATGGGTATTCTCTTTTACTGGTTGCTTGGAACATGCCGCCCGGAAGTATCCTGGATCACCACAATAGAAGCAGGAACCTGTTCTCCAGTGCTGCTCTCGTTCCTCCTGAGACAGGCGCATGCGCCACGCTTGCATAGGCCCCTCCATGTCTGTGGGCTGGGTGCTGGTTGGTGAGGGAGGGGAAGAGGGTGAGGAAAGATGGTGAGCAGGTGAAGGAGGGAGAGAGGGTGAGGATAGACAGTGATCTGGCAGCGCGTAGGAAGTTTAAAACATTCTTTCCTTGCGCCACTCAGTTACCCGGTCGTCAACTTGAATAGCCAGATTAATCAGGTCATCCAGACTATCCTGCTCGTCCCGGACAGCAATCTCATGACAGACCCCTGTGTTCAGTCCTCGCTGGAAGGCTGTGATGAGGGATCTTTCATTTCATCCCGTCTCTACTGCAAGGGTACGGAATTTGACTGCATAGGCTCTCACCATTCTTCTGCCTTGGCACAGGTCCAAGAGTCAGTGGGCAGCCTCCTGACCCCATACTGGAAGATCAAAAACCCTCCTTAACTCCTCCTCGAAATGTTACGACGACTGGGCTGCGGGGTATCCTTGCTCCCATAAAGCATTGAACAGGCTGAGTGGAGGTTCATCAAGAAAATTGATCATGTACACCAATTTTCGCATATCATCATCAAAATGTCCAGGCTGGGCTTGGAATGTCAGCTCACATTGAGCAATAAAATTCCTGCAACCATCGGGATCACCAGAATATCTGCCTGGTGGTGGAATACTCGGTTCCTGAACGGTCGTGGGAGTCGGATCTGGTCCGGGCGCAGGAGCAGGAGCATTGTCGGGGCAGCAGAAAAGGAGGACCTGTGAGATGCTGGGAGTGGGACTGAGGCAGCCTGAAGCTGCTGAATTGAGCTGGCGGGACGTTAATGGCTGTCAGCTGATGCTGGCTGGTCACAGTCCGTTCGTGGACGGGGGCCGTGAGTGCAGAAATTGCAGACACCTGAGTCCAACTGTCTGTGGTGAGCTGTTGAACAGCTGCGGCTTGGGACGATACCTGTTCCTCCAAGTGAAATCTAATGAAAATTTATAAAATTATGA
The DNA here is from genome assembly GCF_963921235.1 of Mobula hypostoma. Taxonomy (NCBI): domain Eukaryota; kingdom Metazoa; phylum Chordata; class Chondrichthyes; order Myliobatiformes; family Myliobatidae; genus Mobula; species Mobula hypostoma. Next base: position 53,382,453 of record NC_086109.1, read on the forward strand.
AGTTCATAGATAAATAGTCAGAATCTTATTCCAGGGTAGAAATATCAAAGGTTATATGCCTCATTGCCTGTAGCTTGTCTCCTACCTGACCAATGAATCTCACGATCAAGGTCAGCTGCTCTCTTTCTGCTGGGACCATCTTTGTGTGGTCGAGACTTGCTGTCACCACAGTTCGGATATGGTCCAAGTGTGGGGTGAGAGACACTGAAGCAGACTTTAATACAAACGGTGTTAAAGGGAAAATAAAACAATAAATGCTAGGCCAAACAGGGCTGTTAACTAAAACTCTCAAAAGGAAAACAAAGCCTACACTACGGATGAAAAGAACATCTAAACATTAAACAAATACCACTAATCTTCAGAGTTAGTTGATTTGAAAGTCCAATATCTCAGGGAAGGCCAAAGGCAAAACAGCAGTGAAGTATTGCTATGCTCTGTCCAAGTCTCGACAAGCACTACGATGACAAGTATGGAGTTAAATACAATTGTAATTAAATAATAATTAGCTGACACTTGCAAATTCACAAACACAATTGCTGTATCTACTGCGCTGCCGAATCCATGGTTGTGACACAGTATGTAAATAATATGGGGAAAAATATTACCACTGGCCTCGAAGATCCAGCAAACCTTGAGACTTGCACCAAGATGGTAACTTTGCAGACAGCACAAACATTGGCAGAGTTGTGCGTAATAGAAAAAGTTATCAACAGATGCAGCAGAATGTAGACCAGTTGGAAACATGGGCAACAGAGTCAGAGGAGAGATTTATAGAGATTTTTTTTTTAATTATGAGAGACATAGATTGTATAGACAGTAAAAATCTTTCCCCAGAGTAGAAATGTCAAACACTAGAGGACATGCTTTTAAGGAGGAGAAGGGGTGGTTTGAAAACAAAGTGAGAGGCAAGATTTTTTAAGAAGAGAATGGTAGGTTACCAGGGGTAGTAGTGGAAGCAGGCAGTATGATAGAATTTAAGAAGCTTTTAGGTAGACTTATGAATATGAAGGGAGAAGGGACTGAATGATGTACAGGAAGAGGACTCCAAGTATAGATTAGCATCAAGATTGGCAAACATTGTGGGTTGAATATCCTCTCCAGTGTTGCACTGTCGATATTCTATGTTTGTTAAGTCCTGGTAAAAATTTATACGTTTCAATAAGATTACCTCTTATTCTAAATTCTAGAGTATTGACCTAGTCTGCTTTGGTGCCTGCATTTAATACAAATGTACAAGACACCAATCTGGTGACCCTTCACTTGACTTCCCTATCACAAATATATCCATCCACATATCTGAGGTCCAAGTTGTATGCAACAGTCCAAAAGCAGTCTCACCGGTGCTTGTAGAACCGCGTTCTGGTACTCAGATTTTGTCCTGACAACTAACTCTAATGTTCTTAGTCTCCAACAAAATCCTTGATTTAATTGGTGACCAGTGGTAAACTGCAACACATTCCTCTCTGAGCAATGTGGCAAAGTACAGAAGTACATCACCATTAGCAGAACAAATTGTCTCAAAGTATCACATCAGGTATGAAAATGTATGAAAATATCTCATCAAATGAAAATGTTTCATTCTTGTCTCTCACCAGACAGAGCTTTGGTGAAGGTCAAATTATTTGTCAGGAGTCAGTTTGAATGAGCCACTTGTTTAGACAATCATTTTCAGTTTTGTGCTCATTTGCATTATTTTATAAAATTGTTTACTGATAGAGTTCCCAGTAATGAAGCAATTAAGTCTGTGTGATAAATCTTTAATTTCCTGTCACTAAGCATATTAATACCCCAAATACTATTTATACCACTGGATGTGGGCAGATTTGGAATATTTTTATGGCCCTTGCACTGCTTGAAGTCTGCCTCAACTCATCATTCCTCTGTTCACCATCTGTCCCTTAACGTATCAGACTTAGAGAACTCTCAGCTCTTAACGTATCAGACTTAGACAACTCTCAGCTCTCACATAAATGGAATTATGATGTAGTGGCCATTACAGAGACTTGGCTGGCACCAGGACAGGAAAGGATTCTCAATATTCCTGGATTTCAGTGCTTTAAAAGGGATGGAGGGGGGGAGGGGAGGAGGGGTGGCATTACTGGTCAGGGATACTATTACAGCTACAGAAAGGGTGGGTAATGTAGCAGGATCCTCTTTTGAGTCAGTATGGGTGGAAATCAGGAACAGGAAGGGAGCAGTTACTCTACTAGGGGTATTCTATAGGCCCCCTGGTAGCAGCAGCGATACAGAGGAGCAGATTGGGAGGCAGGTTTTGGAAAGTTGCAAAAATAACAGGGTTGTTATCATGGGTGACTTTAACTTCCCTAATATTGATTGGCACCTGATTATTTCCAAGGGTTCAGATGGGGCAGAGTTTGTTAAGTGTGTCCAGGATGGATTCCTGTCACAGTATGTGGACAGGCCGACCAGGGGGAATGCCATACTAGATCTAGTACTAAGTAATGAACCAGGTCAGGTCACAGATCTCTCAGAGGGTGAGCATCTGGGGGACAGTGACCACTGTTTCCTGGCCTTTAGCATTATTATGGAAAAGGATAGAAACAGAGAGGATAGGAAAATTTTTAATTGGGGAAGGGCGAATTATGAAGCTATAAGGCTAGAACTTGCGGGTGCAAATTGGGATGATGTTTTTGCAGGGAAATGTACTATGGATATGTGGTGGATATTTAGAGATCTCTTGCAGGATGTTAGGGATAAATTTGTCCCGGTGGGAAGATAAAGAATGGTAGGGTGAAGGAACCATGGGTGATAAGTGTGGTGGAAAATCTAGTCAGGTGGAAGAAGGCAGCATACATGAGGTTTAGGAAGCAAGGATCAGGTGGGTCCATTGAGGAATATAGGGAAGCAAGAAAGGAGGTTAAGAAGGGGCTGAGAAGAGCAAGAAGGGGGCATGAGAAGGCCTTAGTGAGTAGGGTAAAGGAAAACCCCAAGGCATTCTTCAATTATGTGAAGAAAAAAAGAATGACGGGAGTGAAGGTGGGACCGATTAGAGATAAAGTTGGGAAGATGTGCCTGGAGGTTGTGGAAGTGAGCGAGGTCCTCAATGAATACTTCTCTTCAGTATTCACCAATGAGAGGGAGCTTGATGATGGTGAGGACAATATGAGTGAGGTAGATGTTCTGGAGCATGTTGACATTAAGAGAGAGGAGGTGTTAGAGTTGTTAAAATATATTAGGACGGATAAGTCCCCGGGGCCTGACGGAATATTCCCCAGGCTGCTCCACAAGGTGAGGGAAGAGATTGCTGAGCCTCTGGCTAGGATCTTTATGTCCTCGTTGTCCACGGGAATTGTACCGGAGGATTAGAGGGAGGCGAATGTTGTTCCCTTGTTCAAAAAAGGTAGTAGGGATAGTCTGGGTAATTATAGACCAGTGAGCCTTACGTCTGTGGTGGGAAAGCTGTTGGAAAAGATTCTTAGAGATAGGATCTCTGGGCTTTTAGAGAATCATGGTCCAATCAGGGACAGTCAGCATGGCTTTGTGAAGGGCAGATCGTGTCTAACAAGCCTGATAGAGTTCTTTGAGGAGGTGACCAGGCATATAGATGAGGGTAGTGCAGTGGATGTGATCTATATGGATTTTAGTAAGGCATTTGACAAGGTTCCACATGGTAGGCTTATTCAGAAAGTCAGAAGACATGGGACCCAGGGAAGTTTGGCCAGGTGGATTCAGAATTGGCTTGCCTGCAGAAGGCAGAGGGTAGTGGTGGAGGTAGTACATTCAGATTGGAGGATTGTGACTAGTGGTGTCCCACAAGGATCTGTTCTGGGACCTCTACTTTTCGTGATTTTTATTAATGACCTGGATGTGGGTGTAGAAGGGTGGGTTGGCAAGTTTGCAGATGACACAAAGGTTGGTGGTGTTGTAGATAGTGTAGAGGATTGTCAAAGATTGCAGAGAGACATTGATAGGATGCAGAAGTGGGCTGAAAAGTGGCAGATGGAGTTCAACCCGGAGAAGTGTGAGGTGGTACACTTTGGAAGGACAAACTCCAAGGCAGAGTACAAAGTAAATGGCAGGATACTTGGTAGTGTGGAGGAACAAAGGGATCTGGGGGTACATGTCCACAGATCCCTGAAAGTTGCCTCACAGGTGGATAGGGTAGTTAAGAAAGCTTATGGGGTTTTTGCTTTCATAAGTCGAGGGATAGAGTTTAAGAGTCGCAATGTAATGATGCAGCTCTATAAAACTCTGGTTAGGCCACACTTGGAGTACTGTGTCCATTTCTGGTCACCTCATTATAGGAAGGATGTGGAAGCATTGGAAAGGGTATAGAGGAGATTTACCAGAATGCTGCCTGGTTTAGAGAGTATGCATTATGATCAGAGATTAAGGGAGCTAGTGCTTTACTCTTTGGAGAGAAGGAGGATGAGAGGAGACATGATAGAGGCGTACAAGATAATAAGAGGAATAGATAGAGTGGATAGCCAGCGCCTCTTCCCCAGGGCACCACTGCTCAATACAAGAGGACATGGCTTTAAGGTAAGGGGTGGGAAGTTCAAGGGGGATATTAGAGGAAGGTTTTTTACTCAGAGAGTGGTTGGTGCGTGGAATGCACTGCCTGAGTCAGTGGTGGAGGCAGATACACTAGTGAAATTTAAGAGGCTACTAGACAGGTATATGGAGGAACTTAAGGTGGGGGCTTATATGGGAGGCGGGGTTTGAGGGTTGACACAACATTGTGGGCCGAAGGGCCTGTACTGTGCTGTACTATTCTATGTTCTATATTCAGCTGTTAACGTATGAGACTTAGAGAACTCTCAACTCTCAGCTGTTAACGTATCAGACTTTGAGAATTCTCAACCAGGTCTTCCAGCAGCTGAGCTCACAGCTCAGTCACTACGGTGCAGTATTTGACAAACTTTTTCTCCCGCAAAAAGTAGAACCAGTCACCAAGTTAAAATGCTCTCAGAAATAAAATTGAAGCATTCTGTCATAATTGCTATCATAACTAACTTCAGAACCATTTGTGTTATCCTTCCAAAATGCCACAATGAAAGCACATTAATTAGCTGGTCAGTGCTGAGCCAATGAAAGAACTGTCAAATCAAGTGTACTGTGAATGAAGCTTCACCACTGCCACTTACCAGATGCTACAGTGTCGTTAACCCCATCAACTAGAACCACTGCAAAGGAGCGATGAACAAAGCGCATTAAAAGGGCAGTGAAGATAGCAACATAGAACATAGAAATCCACAGCACATTACAGGCCCTTTGGCCCACAATGTTGTGTTGACCATGTAAACTACTCTGGAAACTACCTAGACTTACCTTATCACCTTATCACATACCTTGCCCTCCCTTGTGCCTAAACTCCTGGTGGAGTCGTCGGGGCACCGTCATGACAAGCTTTGAACCAGTCTGTTCCATCTTTCGCGGTTGTGTGCCAGAGTCTGGGGCACCGCAAATGTTTTCCCTGTCCATTCTTATATTGTCCATCCATCTTTTCCTCCATCTACCTCTCCTTCTTTTCCCCTCCACAGTTCATTGTAGAAAAATCTTTGCAAGGCCACTGGATCTTGTTACGTTGCCGTACCATCTCAGCTTTCTTTTCTTCACCGTTGTGAGAAGGTCTTCGTGGGGGCCATTGTGGTGCTGGATGGTCTTGTGGACCTGCTCGTTTTTGATGTGGTCCAAGTATGAGATGCCCAAGATGTTGTGATAGCATCTCATTTCCAATGCCTGTATCTTCCTCTGTAGCTCTGCTGTGAGGGTCCATGTCTCACATGCGTGCAGGAAGATGGAGAATACCAGTGCACGCAGGAGTCTGATCTTGTACTTCATGGTGATGTTGCTGTCTCTCCATATTGTCTTGAGTTTGGATAGTGCAGTCATTGTTTGTGCGGTTCTTGCCAGGGCTTCTGGTCTTGATCCTTCATCACTGTTGATTGCCCCCAGGTATTTGAACTGCTGCACTGTCTCAAGTTTCTGACCATGGACTGAGATGTCTGTTGTGATGGCACCGTTGGCATTCGCCATGAGCTTGGTTTTCTCAGCACTTATTTCCATTCCAAACTTTGTGGAGGCTCTGTCAAGGTGGCTGACCAGGTTGGCCAGTTTGTCCTCTTTTCCTGCAAGTCCATCAATGTCGTCAGCAAATCTTCGGTTTGTGATGTTCCTCTCTCCGATGCTGACTGTGCCCATGTGATCTTCAAGGGCATCACTCATTATTCGTTCCAGGAAGACGTTGAAGAGAGTAGGGGATAGGAGGCAGCCCTGACGGACTTCTACAGAGGTATGGAACCACTCCTCGATGGTGCCCTGAGCGAGCACTGCATTGGTTGCCTTGGCGTAAAGCTGATAGTTTGTATGAAACAGCTTCTGCCCCATGTTGAATTTCTTCATGGTGGCCCATAAGGCATCATGCCAGATTCTTCCAAATGCTTTCTTGAAGTCTATGAAGACGTAATAGAACGCTCTCTGGTGCTGAAGGTGTTTCTCACAGAGGGTGCGGAGGTTGAAAACCTGCTCAGTTGTGCTTCTACCCTTACGGAAGCCCACTTGTTCCTCAGCAATGATGTCTTCTGCCTGAGGTCTCAGTCTGTTCAAGATGATTCTGAGCATTACCTTGCTTACATGGCTGATCAAACTGATGCTCTCCTCCATGCTTCAGCAGTTCAGCAGGGACATTGTCAACTCCTGCTGACTTCCCGCACTTCAGTAATCGTATTGCGGCCTACCGCATAGTCCTCTATTTTTCTAATCTCTATGTACCTGTCTAAGAGACTCTTAAAAGACCCTATTGTATCCATCTCCGCCACCGTCACCGGCAGTGTGTTCCACACACCCACCACTTTCTGTATGGAAAACTTATCCCTGACATCCTTTCTGTATGGTAACAGAAAAATAGATCCACTAAAGGGAATGATTTATTTAGTGTGATTTTCAGCACTTGTGTTGTAAACATCCTCATGGATGTGAATAGATAAATAAAACCATCAGAAGAAAAATACAACCAGGAAACCTAACAAGATGGAGCTTTGAAACATTGAGACAACCTCACCTTGTAAAAGTTACTCCCATAGGGAGGAAGTACAGGAGCCTGAACCACATCTAAGATTTGAAGAACACATTCTTCCCTTCCACCAGCCAAGTTCTGAACTGCCCATCAGCCCATGAACACGACCTTATTATTCATCTTTGCATTACTTATTTATTTTTGTAACTTAGAGTAATTTTTTTATGTATTGCACTGCGCTGCTGCCACAAAACAACAAATTTAACAACAGGTCAGCAATGATATATCTGATTCTGATCAATCAAGGACAATTTATTTCACAAAAACTAATGCCACTTGCTTAGGTAAGATAACAACAAATACATAAACACGAGGAAATCTGCAGATGCTGGAAATTCAAGCAACACACATAAGAAATGCTGGTGAACGCAGCAGGCCAGGCAGCATCTAGAGGAAGAGGTACAGTCGACGTTTCCGGCCAAGACCCTTCATCAGATACATAAGATATGGATGACACATCTTACTGTCAATCGGCAGATCAGAGGCTTCAGGGGACAGAATTTCACTCAGGTTCACTGACCAAGTATAAAAGGCAACAACTCACAGCAGCCTTTTGGAGCTTTGACCATTCGATGTTTGGGATTGATTAGAAGGAACAAATTAAAGTCAGGCAGGGCAAGCAGAGTGTTCATCATTGCAGAGGACAGAGTCAGAGTGGAGATTTTGAAGCATTAGCCTTTCAAGACTCCTGCAAAGAGAGGCTTCAGTCCAAGAAGAGAAAAATAAAAAGCTGTAGGTAGACCCCCCCGCCCCCCAACCCCACTTCTTTACATTTGCTCAGTCAGACAGGATAGTGGAATGCTCCTCTTGCAGGATGTCAGAAGGCAGGGAGACCTCCAGTGTCCCCAAGGACTAAACCTGCGAGAAGTGCATCTAGCTGCAGCTTCTAACAATCTGCATTAAGGAGTTGGAGATGGAACTGGATGAACTATCGATGTTTTCAAGTGTTTTAAGTAACAAACCAAATCTCTTCAAACTGTTAATGAAATATAGCCACTGTCTTGCCTTCTTTACTGCTGCATTGATATATTGGGACCAGGTTAGATCCTCAGAGATCTTGATATCCAGGGACTTAAAATTGCTCATTTTCTCCAATTCTGATTCTCATGAGGATTGGTATGTTTTCCTTTGACCTACTATTCCTGAAGTCCACAATCAGCTCTTTCGTCGTACTGACGTTGAGTTGCTGTGACACCCTCCGCTAGTTGGCATATATCGCTCCTGTACACCTTCTCGTCACCATCTGAGATTCTACCAACAATGGTCGTATCACCTGCCAAGTTGTGATGGCACTTGAGCTATGCCTAGCCACACAGTCATGAGTATTGAGAGGGCAGAGCAGTGGGCTAAGTACACTCCCTGGAGCTGCTCCAGTGTTGATTGTCAATGAATGGGAGATGTTATCACCAATCCACACAGATCGTGGTCTTCTGGTTAGGAAGTTGAGGATCCGATTGCAGAGGGAGGTAAAGGGCCCCAGGTTCTGTAGCTTATTGATAATGACTGTGGGAATGATGCTGTTAATGCTGAGCTGTAAATGAACAGTATCCTGACATAGGTGATCTAGGGCCATACGAAGAGCCACTGAGATTGCATCTACCATAAACCTATTGTGGCGATAGGAAAATTGCAGTGTGCCCAGGTCATTGCCAAGGCAGGAATTGATTCTAGGCATGACCAACCTCTCAAATCATTTTGTCACCATAGATGTGAGTCCTACTGGGTGATAGTCATTAATGCAGCTCACACTACTCTTCTTAGGCACTGGTATGCTTGTTGCCTTTTTGAAGCAGTTGGGAACATCCAACTGTATCAGTGGGAGGTCAAAAATGTCCTTGAATACTCCCGACAGTTGGTTGACACAAGTTTTCAAACTGGGTGTTTTTTTTATAGACCTCCTGATAGTAACAGGGACATTGAGGAGCAGATAGGGAGACAGATTCTGGAAAGGTGTAATAATGACAGGGTTGTCGTGGTGGGAAATTTTGATTTCCCAAATATTGATCGGCATCTCCTTGAATTGATTGCAAGGGGATTAGATGTGGTGGAGTTTGTTGGGTGTGTTCATGAAGGTTTCCTGACACAATATGTAGATAAGCCTACAAGAGGAGAGGTTGTACTTGATCAGGTATTGGGAAATGAACCTGGTCAGGTGTCAGATATCTCAGTGGGGGAACACTGAGACATCTGACACTCCTGCACCTATTTTCTATGTTTCTATGTTTCTATGTTTAACATATTGAAGATAGTGATCACAATTCTATCTCCTTTACCATAACATTGAAGAGGGATAGGAACAGACAAGTTAGGAAAGTGTTTAAATGGAGTAAGGGGAAATATGAGGCTATCAGGCAGGAACTAGGAGCATAAATTGGGAACAGATGTTCTTAGGGAAATGTGTGGAAGAAATGTGGCAAATGTTCAGGGGAGTTCTGCAGTGTAACGTTCCAATGAGACAGGGAAAGGATGGTAGTGTTCAGGAACCGTGATGTACAAAGGCTGTTGAAAATTGAGTCAAGAAGAAAAGCTCATGAAAGGTTCAAAAAACCAGGTAATGATAGAGATCTAGAAGATTATAAGGCTAGCAGGAAGGAGCTTAAGAATGAAAGTAGGAGAGCCAGAAAGGGTCATGAGAAGGCCTTGGTGGACAGGATTAAGGAAAACCCCAAGGCATGCTACAAGTATGTGAAGAGCATGAAGATAAGCCGTGAGAGAATAGGACCAATCAAGTGTGTATGGAACCGGAGGAGATAGAAGAGGTACTTGATGAGTACTTTGCTTCAGTATTCACTATAAAAAAGGATCTTGGCGATTGTAGGGATGACTTAGAGCCGACTAAGAAGCTTGTGCATGTAGATATTAAGAAAGAGGATGTGCTGGAGCCTTTGGAAAGCATCAAGTTGGATAAGTCACCGGGACCGGATGAGATATACTCCAGGCTACTGTGGGAGGTAAAGGAGGAAATTGCTGAGCCTCTGGCAATGATCTTTGCATCATCAATGGGGACGGGAGAGGTTCCAGAGCATTGGAGCGTTGCGGATGTTGTTCCCTTATTCAAGAAAGGGAGTAAAGATAGCCCAGGAAATTATAGACCAGTGAGTCTTATTTCAGTGGTTGGTAAGTTGATGGGAAAGACCCTGAGAGGCAGGATTTATGAACATTTGGAGAGGCATAGTATGATTAGGAATAGTCAGCTTGGCTTTGTCAAAGGCAAGTCATGCCTTACGAGTCTGATTGAATTTTTTGGGGATGTGACTAAACACATTGATGAAGGAAGAGCCGTAGATGTAGTGTTTATGAATTTCAGCAAGGCAATTGATAAGTTACCCCATGCAAGGCTTATTGAGAAAGTAAGGAGGCATGGGATCCAAGGTGGCATTGCTTTGTGGATCCAGAATTGGCTTGCCCACAGAAGGCAAAGAGTGGTTATAGACGGGTCATATTCTGCATGGAGGTTGGTCACCACTGGTGTGCCTCAGGGACCTGTTCTGGGACCCTCACTCTTCAAGATTTTTATAAATGACCTGGATGAGGAAGTGGAGGGATGGGTTCGTAAATTTGCTGATGACACAAAGGTTGGGGTTATTGTGGATAGTGTGTAGGGCTGTCAGAGGTTACAGTGGGACATTGATAGGATGCAAAACGGGGCTGAGAAGTGGCAGATAGAGTTCAACCCAGATAAGTGTGAGGTAGTTCATTTTGGTACATCAAGTATGATGGCAGAATATAGTATTAATGGTAAGACTCTTGGCAGTGTGGAGGATCAAAGGGATCTTGAGGTCTGAGTCCATAGGATGCTCAAAGCAGCTGAACAAGTTGACTGTGTGGTTAAGAAGGCATATGGTGCTTTGGCCTTCATCAATCGTGGGATTGAGTTTAGGACCCATGAGGTAATGTTGCAGCTATATAGGACCTTGGTCAGACCCCACTTGGAGTACTGTGCTCATTACAGGTCACCTCACTGGAGGAAGGATGTGGAAGCCATAGAAAGGGTGCTGAGGATATTTACAAGGATGTTGACTGGATTGGGGAGCATGCCTCATAAGAATAGTTTGAGTGAACTCAGCCTTTTCTCCTTGGAGCAACAGAGGTTGAGAGGTGACCTGACAGAGGTGTACAAGACGATGAGAGGCATTGATCGTGTGGATAATCAGAGGCTTTTTCTCAGGGCTGAAATGGCTAGCACAAGAGGGCACAGTTTTAAGGTGCTTGGAAGTAGGTACAGAGGAGATGTCAGGGGTAAGTTTTTTACGCAGAGATTGGTGAGTGCATGGAATGGGCTGCCAGCGACAGTGGTGGAGGCAGATACAATAGGGTCTTTTAAGAGAAGATGTGGAATCGATATGGGTAGAACTGCGTAACACTAAGGGGCAGAAGACGCTGGTGGGAGTTGTGTACAGGCCACCTAACAGTAGTAGTGAGGTCGGAGATGGTATTAAACAGGAAATTAGAAATGTGTGCAATAAAGGAACAGCAGTTATAATGGGTGACTTCAATCTACATGTAGATTGGGTGAACCAAATTGGTAAAGGTGCTGAGGAAGAGGATTTCTTGGAATGTATGCGGGATGGTTTTTTGAACCAACATGTCGAGGAACCAACTGGAGAGCAGGCTATTCTGGACTGGGTTTTGAGCAATGAGGAAGGGTTAATTAGCAATCTTGTCGTGAGGGGCCCCTTGGGTAAGAGTGACCATAATATGGTGGAATTCTTCATTAAGATGGAGAGTGACATAGTTAATTCAGAAACAAAGGTTCTGAACTTAAAGAGGGGTAATTTTGAAGGTATGAGATGTGAATTAGCTAAGATAGACTGGCAAATGACACTTAAAGGATTGACGGTGGATATGCAATGGCAAGCATTTAAAGGTTGCATGGATGAACTACAACAATTGTTCATCCCAGTTTGGCAAAAGAATAAATCAAGGAAGGTAGTGCACCCGTGGCTGACAAGAGAAATTAGGGATAGTATCAATTCCAAAGAAGAAGCATACAAATTAGCCAGAGAAAGTGGCTCACCTGAGGACTGGGAGAAATTCACAGTTCAGCAGAGGAGGACAAAGGGCTTAATTAGGAAGGGGAAAAAAGATTATGAGAGAAAACTGGCAGGGAACATAAAAACGGACTGTAAAAGCTTTTATAGATATGTAAAAAGGAAAAGACTGGTAAAGACAAATGTAGGTCCCCTACAGACAGAAACGGATGAATTGATTATGGGGAGCAAGGACATGGCAGACCAATTGAATAATTACTTTGGTTCTGTCTTCACTAAGGAGGACATAAATAATCTTCCAGAAATAGTAGGGGACAGAGGGTCCAGTGAGATGGAGGAACTGAGCGAAATACATGTTAGTAGGGAAGTGGTGTTAGGTAAATTGAAGGGATTGAAGGCAGATAAATCCCCAGGGCCAGATGGTCTGTATCCTAGAGTGCTTAAGGAAGTAGCCCAAGAAATAGTGGATGCATTAGTGATAATTTTTCAAAACTCGTTAGATTCTGGACTAGTTCCTGAGGATTGGAGGGTGGCTAATGTAACCCCACTTTTTAAAAAAGGAGGGAGAGAGAAACCGGGGAATTATAGACAAGTTAGCCTAAAGTCAGTGGTGGGGAAACTGCTGGAGTCAGTTATCAAAGATGTGATAACAGCACATTTGGAAAGCGGTGAAATCATCGGACAAAGTCAGCATGGATTTGTGAAAGGAAAATCATGTCTGACGAATCTCATAGAATTTTTTGAGGATGTAACTAGTAGAGTGGATAGGGGAGAACCAGTGGATGTGGTATATTTGGATTTTCAAAAGGCTTTTGACAAGGTCCCACACAGGAGATTAGTGTGCAAACTTAAAGCACATGGTATTGGGGGTAAGGTATTGATGTGGATGGAGAATTGGTTAGCAGACAGGAAGCAAAGAGTGGGAATAAACGGGACCTTTTCAGAATGGCAGGCGGTGACTAGTGGGGTACCACAAGGCTCAGTGCTGGGACCCCAGTTGTTTACAATATATATTAATGACTTGGATGAGGGAATTAAATGCAGCATCTCCAAGTTTGCGGATGACACGAAGCTGGGTGGCAGTGTTAGCTGTGAGGAGGATGCTAAGAGGATGCAGAGCGACTTGGATAGGTTGGGTGAGTGGGCAAATTCATGGCAGATGCAATTTAATGTGGATAAATGTGAAGTTATCCACTTTGGTGGCAAAAATAGGAAAGCAGATTATTATCTGAATGGTGGCCGATTAGGAAAAGGGGAGGTGCAACGAGACCTGGGTGTCATTATACACCGGTCATTGAAAGTGGGCATGCATGTACAGCAGGCAGTGAAAAAGGCGAATGGTATGCTGGCATTTATAGCGAGAGGATTCGAGTACAGGAGCAGGGAGGTACTACTGCAGTTGTACAAGGCCTTGGTGAGACCACACCTGGAGTATTGTGTGCAGTTTTGGTCCCCTAATCTGAGGAAAGACATCCTTGCCATAGAGGGAGTACAAAGAAGGTTCACCAGATTGATTCCTGGGATGGCAGGACTTTCATATGAAGAAAGACTGGATGAACTGGGCTTGTACTCGTTGGAATTTAGAAGATTGAGGGGGGATCTGATTGAAACGTATAAAATCCTAAAGGGATTGGACAGGCTAGATGCAGGAAGATTGTTCCCGATGTTGGGGAAGTCCAGAATGAGGGGTCACAGCTTGAGGATAAAGGGGAAGCCTTTTAGGACCGAGATTAGGAAAAACTTCTTCACACAGAGAGTGGTGAATCTGTGGAATTCTCTGCCACAGGAAACAGTTGAGGCCAGTTCATTGGCTATATCTAAGAGGGAGTTAGATATGGCCCTTGTGGCTACGGGGATCAGGGGGTATGGAGGGAAGGCTGGGGCGGGGTTCTGAGTTGGATGATCAGCCATGATCATAATAAATGGCGGTGCAGGCTCGAAGGGCCGAATGGCCTACTCCTGCACCTATTTTCTATGTTTCTATGTTTCTATGAGACTCATGGATAGGTACATGGAGCTTAGAAAATAGAGGGCTATGGGTAACCCTAGGTAATTTCTAAAGTAAGTACATATTTAGCACAGCTTTGTGGGGCAAAGGGCCTGTGTTGTGCTGTAGGTTTTCTATGTTCTTACAGAGGGTCCTGCAAGGGTTTATCTCCTTAAAGACAGCCTAACATCGGCTTCCAAACTAGAGATCACTGGGTCATCAGGTGCAACGGCTGTAGTTATATTCTCCCTTTCAAAGGGCATGGAAGGTGTTGAGCTCATCTGGCAGTGTTATTGGATTTTGCTTTGTAGAAAGTAGCATCCTACAAGCCCTGCCAGGGTTGACGTGCATCTGATGTTGCCTCCACTCTCACTCGGAAATGTTTCCTCGCTCTTGAAATAGCCCTCCACAATTCATAGTTCATTTTCTTGTTCAGACCTGGGTCACCAGATTTAAATGCCACAGATCTAGTCCTCAGCAGACGACAAACGACTTCCATGATACAAAGGACACAAGCAGTCCTAACGGCCCGCTAATACACCACCCTAGCTCTGAGATCTTCGATTTTATTTACTAGAGACTGTATGTTTGCCAGCAAGATAGTGAGTATTGGGAGTTGAAAACCCTGTTTTCCTAAATGCACCTATGTCCTTGACCGGCAGCCACATTTTCTAGGAGGAGTTCGGTGAGGAGAACAACCACAATCGGTGTTGTCTCCTTCAGCTTCAAGAAGCGATAGAATATTCAATCACATTAAGACATCTTTATTAACCTACAGAGCTTGGAAGCTGTTGTTATTCTCAGCTGTATCACGCTGAAAAAGAAATATTTAATCGTATCCATCATGCTGTGCTGCTTGAGATCGCAGTCATTCGAGGAACCCCCTGAAAAATTTACAAGGATGTTGCCGGGTCTGGAGGACCTGAGTTATAAGGAAAGATTGAATAGGTTAGGTTTGTATTCCTTGGAACATAGAAGATTGAGAGAAGATTTGATGGAGGTATATAAAATGATGAGGGGCATGGATAGGGTTAATGTGAGACGGCTTTTTCCACTGAGGTCGGTCATGGGTTAAGGATGAAAGGTGAAAAGTTTCAGGGGAATATGAGGGGAAACCTCTTCACTCGGAGGGTCATGAGAGTGTGCAATGAGCTGCCAGTGCAAGTGGTGCATGCGAGCTCGATTTCAACATTTAATAGAAGTTTGGATTGTTACATGGTAGGGGTGTGGAGGGCCTTGATCCCGGTGCAGGTTGATGGGAGTAGGCAGAGAAAATGGTTTCAGCATGAACTAGATGGGCCAAAGGGCCTGTTTCTGTGCTGTACTTTTCTATGATTCTATGACTCCCTGGACAATCAGATAGACAGTCACAGAGCAGACATTGACAGTAACTTATAGTAATGTTTGAAGTATTTATAATATCTGTAGAAGATAAAATACAAAACCTCAACTGAATTATGCTGTTAAAACTGTCTGTTGTGTCGTTAAAAAAAAAGAAACAAGAATTTTAGGAGAAGCTGATAAATCAGCCAAGAACTTTCATTTTAAGACAAATATTGCCGCTTTGAGATGCTTCAGAAAAGGGAGGAGTAGTGGTATGGGGCATCGAAAGAACAATGTGGATCTCAACTCATTGAAAGGAATAAATTAGTCGGGGTGTAATGTCTATGGACAAACATGCAGAAATAAACCAGTTACTGAAAGATTTTGAAAAGGAAAGATTTGACCAGAAAAACCATTACATTAGCAGTGAAACCTTTCCCTGTGTGTTACAGACAAACAACGTGGAAAGTAATGGTCCCAATACTGACCTCCAAGGAACATCACTAGTCACCGGCAGCCAACCAGGAAAGGCCACTTTTATTCCCACCTACCTCCTACCTGTCAGCCATTCTGCTATCCATGTGTCATGTGGGGGGTGGCATTGATGGCAGACCCAAATGCAAGACACAGACACTGAAGTACTCGGAACAGGACTTGACGAGAGCTGGGTTAAGGATGTGACTGGATGCTGACTAGGAGCTGGGACAAGAACACAGACTTGGGCTAGGACAAGGCAAGGCAAGCTAGGCAAGCGGGACCGGGACAAGGAACTGGGAACCGGGAGCCTGGGCTTGGACTCCGAGCCAGAGACTGGACAAGGACCCAGAACCTGGGTCTTGACTCGGGCTTGGACCTCGGAACTAGGCGAGGACATGACATGGCTACAGGACTGGACATGGCTTGGGTTCTTCATGGCTTGTGTACTTCATGGCAAGGCCATGATGAGGCTTGGGTTTGGACTCCGAGCCAGAGACTGGACAAGGACCCAGAACTTAGGTCTTGACTCAGGCTCAGACTCCAGAACATGATGTGACCTTGGGAGACAGGACTAGGCGAGGCTACAGGACAGAATGAGAGACTCCTGGGCAAGACGAGGGAGCTCCAGCACAGGATGAGGGAGCTCCAGCACAGGAAGAGAACATGAAACCTTGACTTGGTACTCAGGAACAGCCCAGCCTTGGACTTGGGATGACAGGAACCTTGGAACCTTGGACTTGGGGTGACAAAAATGCAGAACACAGAGCCTTGGTCTTGGGGAGGACAGGAACACAGAACCTTGGTCTAGAGCATGGGAACACGGAGCCTTGGACTTGAGAGACAGGAACACAGGGACAGGGAACACAGAGCCAGGACCCCTCCTAGGGAGCAGGACTTGAGGCTGGGGCACTACACAGAATGCTGAACACGACGAAACGTTTCGCAACACTAGGTAGCGGCAAACGGCCGGACCTACCTAGCGAAGGCATTGACACAGAGACATTTCAAAACAACGATAGACAGTTCATTATCTAGATGCAGCAAGGCTCCGGTCTAGCTCCGGCGGTAGAACTTGACAAGGTTGCAGGCAAAGCTCCAGACACAGGTTTCAGGCAAGGCTACAGAAGGAAGGGAAACGGTCCAGCCTCAGGGTAATGGCAAAGACAGCCTGACTTACCCTACGGAGGTGAGGACGGGATACTGATGAGACAAACTAGCCACCACACTCGAACCCAGGGCAACTTATATTCCCAGCCCCAAGAAGAGCATCAGGTGCCTATGATTAAGCCCATCTGAAACAAGGGACAGCCGGAGTCCATAGACCAGACCATGAACCAGAACGCGGACTTCACAGACCGGACCGTGACAGTATTCCCCCCCACCCCATGGGAGACTCCGGGCGACCATACAGGCTCTCCAGGACTAGGGTGTGGTATACAATCAAGAGGGAACCCAGGATGACGAGAGTTAGATGACAGTGTCTGCGTTGCTGGGTCCATGTATGGCTGGTTCGTTCTGTCATATCGGGGAGTGTTGATGGCGGACCCGAATGCAAGACACAGACACTGAAGTACTCAGAATGGACTTCACTAGAGAGCTGGGTTAGGGATGTGACTGGATGCAGACTAGGAGCTGGGACAAGAACATAGACTTGGGCTAGGGCATTGGCTAGACAAGCGGGACCAGGACAAGGAACTGGGAACCGGGAGACTGGACAAGGACCCAGAACCTGGGTCCTGACTCGGGCTCGGACCCCGGAACTAGGCGAGGACATGACATGGCTACAGGACTGGACATGGCTTGGGTTCTTCGAGGCGAGACCATGAAGTGGCTTGGGTTCAGACCCCGAGCCAGAGACTGGACAAAGACCAGAACCTGGGTCTTGACTCGGGCTCGAACTCCGGAACTAGGCGAAGACACGACATGGTCATGGGAGACAGGACTAGGCGAGGCTACGGGACAGGACGAGAGACTCCCGGACGGGACAAGGCACATAGATAGGACGAGAACATGAAGCCTTGATTTGGTAGTCAGGAACAGCCGAGCCTTGGACTTGGGATGACAGGAACCTCAGAACCTTGGATTTGGGACGACAGGAACGCAGAATACAAAGCCTTGGTCTTGGGGAGGACAGAAACACAGAGCCTTGGTCTAGAGCAGGGGAACACAGAGCCTTGGACTTGAGAGACAGGAACACAGAGCCGGGACCCTTCCTTCGGAACAGGACTTAGGGCCGGGACTCGTACACGGAACACTGAGCCAGGAACCCTCCTAGGGAGCAGGACTTGGGGCTGGGGCTCTAAACAGAATGCTGAACACAATGAGACGGTTCCAAAAACAAGGTAGTGGTAAACAGCCGGACCTAGCTAGCAAAGGCATGGACACAGAGACAGTTCCCAACACTAAGTAGCGGCAAATGGCCAGACCTACCTAGCGAAGGCGTGGACACAGAGACAGTTCAAAACAACGATAGATAGTTCCTTATCTAGACACAGCAAGGCTCTGGTCTCACTCTGGTATTAGAACTTGAGAAGGTTGCAGGCAAGGCTCCAAACATAGGTTGCAGGCAAGGGTCCAGACACAGGTTGCAGGCAAGGCCACAGAAGGAAGGGAAAGGGAAGGGAACAGTCCAGCCTCAGGGTAACAGCAAAGACTTACCCCATGGAGGCGAGGACGGGATACTGACAAGACAAACCAGCCATCACACTTGAATCCCGGGCCACTTAATTCCCAGCCTCAAGATGAGCATCAGGTGCCTATGATTAAGCCCAAGTAGAACAAGGGACAGCCAGATGACCCGGAGTCTGGATTCCACGGACCAGACTGTGAACCGGAACACGGACTTCACGGACCGGACCATGACACCATGACTGTATCTTTCATGTAACACCTTAAGATTTTGTCTTGTTATGCAGCCTCATGTGTGGCACCTTATCAAACTCCTTCTGAAAATCCAAGTAAATGACATCCACTGCCTCTCCTTTGTCCATCCTGCTTGTTACTTCCTCAAAGATTTCTAACAAATTTGTCAGGCAATATTTCCCTTTACAGAAACCATGCTGACTTTGACTTATTTTATCATTAGTCTCCAAGTACCCCGAACCCTCACTCTTAGTAATAAACTTCAACACTTTCCCAACCACTGAGGTTAGGCTAACTGGCCTATAATTTCCTTTCTTTTGCCTTCCTCCCTTCTTAAAGAGTGGAGTGACAATTGAAATCTTCCAGTCCTCTGGGACCATGCTAGAATCAAGTGATTCTTTAAAGATCATGACCAATGCAGCAACCTCTTTTAGGATTCTGAGATGTAGTCCATCTGACCCAGATGACTTATCCACCTTAAGTCCTTTGAGGTTGCCTGGCACTTTTTCCTTTGTAATAACAATGACATTTACTCTTGCTCCCTGACACTCACAAACCTCTGGCACACTGCTGGTGTCTTTACAGTGAAGTCAGATGCAAAGTACCCATTAAGTTCATCCACCTTTTCTTTGTCCCCCATTACATCTCACCAGTATCATTTTCCAGTGGTCCAATATCAACTCTCACCTCCCTTTTACTCTTTATATAACTGAAAAATACTTTTGGTATCCTGCTTTGTATAATTTGTTAGATTGCTCTCACATTTTATCTTTTCCCTTCTTATAGTTTTTTTAGTCACCGTTTGTTGAATTTTAAAAGCTTCCCAATCATCCAACTTTCTACTTACTTTTGCCTCCTTATATGCCCTTCCCTTAGTTTTTATGCAGTCCTTAATTTCTTTTGTCACCCACGGTTGCCTACCCCTGCCATTTGAGAGTGCAGCCAACAACCACGCCACCATCTGCTCTGGTGCTCTGGTTCCTATGCTCCTGAAACTCTAGTTTAACACCCCTCCCCCAGTCCGCACGCAGCCGTAGCAAACCTTCCAACAAAGATAGGTACAAACCATCTCTTCTGTCCAGGTCCCACCTTACCTGGAAGAGAGCCCATTGATCTAAATATCTGAAGCCCTCCCTCCTGTATTATCCCCTTAGCCAGGTGTTTCTATTTCTGGCCTCACTAGCACGTGGCATGGGTAGCAATCCTCAGATCACAACCCTGGAGGTTCTGTCCTTTAACTTAGCACTTAACTCCTTAAGCTTTGCAGGAGCTCATCACCCTTCCTGCAAATGTCATTGGTACCAACATGGAATATGACCACTGGCTGCCCACTTAAGAATGGTGTGGATTCAATCCAAGATGTCTCTGATCCCAGCACTTGGGAGGGAACAAACCATTTGGGAATCTTGTTCTTGTCTACAGAACCTCTTGTCTGTTCCCCTAACCATTGAATCCCCTATCATGGCAGTTCATTTCTTCTCTCCCACCTTCCCTTCAGAGTCACAGAGCCAGACTCAGTGCCAGAGACCTGGCCACTATGGTTTCCTCCTCTGGGCCTTTCCCCACAACAGTATCCAAAGACCTGCTGTTGAGGGAATGGCCACAGGTGTCCTCTGCACTGGCTACCTGCCCCCTATCCCCCTCCTGATGGTCACTCAATCCATTTAAACCTCACTTCTTTTTATTGGCCCTTGCCAAGTACCTAATTATGCACAATTCAAAGTCTCCTTAGGAACTGCGTTGCGCAGACTATCCCGACTGCCATCATTTGCTTCTTTTGAGTTCTCTTTCCTGCTATGCAGTCCAACTTTTTCTCGGGAACTGTGCCACACAATATGTCTCCTTGGGAACTGGCACACAGAAGATATCCAAACAAATGTCCGACATTTTCCAGGATTTGGCATAGATTTTCCCTGTTGGCGGACAGGTTGGTGGAGAATTGCTAGTGTAGTGTGCAATGTAAGGCCTGCCCTCTCAGACAGATTGGTGCAGAATTGGGAGTGTGGTGTGCCCTCTTGTGCCCCTCAGGAAACCCGTAGCTGGTGATTTGTAGCTCAGCAAACAAAGAGCGTCACCTGAGTACTAAACTCAGACACTGTGGTTCTGAAGTGCTGGTGCCTTTGGTTCAGGAGTTGGTCCTCACCTTGTTTTGCTCAGAGAACCAAACAGCATGCAAACAAGGCCTTTGCACAAGCCTCCATACCCACCAAAGTTCCCAACTAAGCTCGTCCCACTTAACCATGTCTGTAAAATTCTGAATAAACAGTAAGGTTCTTACGTTCAAACTCAGACTGCCTTCAGGATGTGTTGGGGCCAGATTACCAGTGCACAAGACTATGAGGGCATTTCTGACTATGCCAGACCTACTCATGACAGTTCACTTCACAGGGCTCACTGTAGGAACCTCAGCTCTTCTGGAACAGCAGTATTGGAAGGCAAAAGCCAAAGGCTAGCTCTTGTGGATATTGTCACTGTCATCACTGCCACTCATCAAATGCTGGCATTTAATGAGGAAATATTGACAGAAAGCTCCTGCTTTGACAGACTTGTGCAGAAGCAGGAGGCTCTGACAAGAATCTTACAACGCAATGAAGTGAGAGAGAAATAGATAGATAGGGAGAAGGGAGAGAGGAGAGAGGGAGAGGGGGTGAGAGAGAGGGAGTGAGAGAGAGAGAGAGAGAGAACACACGCGCGGGGAAAATCTGCTTACCTCTCCTCAAAGATAATGCCCTTAAAATGTTCTGCAATAAGAATACAAAGTACTCCGAGAGAACAGTGACATCTCCTGTTATAAGCCACGTCACAATGGTAAAAAATCGGGGTCCAGATGCTGAAAGCTGAAAGAGAAAAAGAAACACCTAAAGAACTCAACCGCTTAAGCACATTAGTGGAAAGCCAGTTAAAACTTTGGGTCAGGGACCATGTTATGGGTCCACGGTTTTGATTCCTGTGGATGTCACATGGTATTAGTTTCATTTACTAAGTGTGATGTATCTATAGTCTTATTTTGCTAGAAGCTTGTAGTTTGGATTCCTGGGAGCGCCACGTGGTTTACTGGGAATCCATGACTTTGTTTCTGTGAGAGTCAAGTGATGACATATTCCCGACAGTATAAAAAGAGTCACAGTCATTTAGTGAGTCAGTCGCTCATTAGGGAGTCACTCGGTAAGGAGCTGTTAAGAAATCGACGGGAAGAGAGAGTGAGAGTGAAGATTGCAGGCTTCAAACGAACCCAAAGGATTGGGTTAGCCAACAGCACTCTGTGCATTTCGAATGTGACTGACATTTCGTACCCTACATGGATTGTGGCACACACTTGTGGTTAACCCCACATGATCTCGGGTGTTGTGTGGTGACCATTTCGGCGAAAGGGACATTCCTTGTCAGTTACTCTGTGAAATCTCGCTCTTCTTGGACTCTTTGAGAAAGGTACTCGGTGGCTGCAAACTCCGGTAACTGTTTCTTCAAGATGGCCTCTCCGCCGTATTGTGAATCTCCAAGATCGTCTCTTCGGTGCATCATGAGCAAACAAGTCTCTCCTCTCACTTATTTTGTGAATCAGCTGGACTTCCTAAACTACCACTCTAAGACTGTGCTTGAGTAAGACTTAGTTAAGAATTGTTTCCAAGTTTGACTGTTTGGGAGCTATAGACGCCTAACGCCATTAACTTCTGTTTAAGTTAGTCATTTGTTTAATTTTCTGTTGGCCAGTTATAGCCAGGTAATATAATTTTGCTAACCATCCACACTGATTGTATAATCTGCCTGTTTATAATTCAGAATAAAAATTCTAATGACTGTTGCATTTGATTCTGGAACTTAGCAAAATCCTTATTGCCTAATAAAGAGTTCCCAGATTTTGGTGAAAGATAAGTCATTTTTTAATCATTTAATTCCAGGGATTGTCCTGATGTGTGGAGCTAATTTCATTTTTCCATTTTCTACCAGCTGCTGTACTGTGGAACTGATGAGTGCTGTCAAAGTTCAGATTTGTTTCACCAATTAAATGTTCTTTATAGTGCAGCAAAGCTCCAAAATAGACCTTTGTTGCAATGAAAATTTGACCTTACCTTAGAATATAGTTAAAATTATGTGTTTTGCTTTGGAAAATAACGGGTGAACCTGAATATGTGAAGTCCAAGGCACTAACAGGCAAATCCTCGGGTATAAACTATCAATGTGCCACAGCTGATGCCTGTAGGAAAGTTCTGAAGTTCGTCATCTCCTGGATCACCTGGTTTCAGCTATCACGGCTGATAACCCGCCAAAACATGTTTAAAAGATTATACTGGTGCTATAGGAAAATATCCATCTAAGATTAATTAATTTGGACTAAAGTGTAGTCCATGGAGACTTCACACTAATGAAATTTGAATATGATATTACAATATATTGCTTCTTTTATACAACCTTGGGGCTTTTAAAACTCACAGTCCATCTTTAAGATCCAGGGTAGAACATCAGAAACCATAATTGATCATTTTAAGATAAGGCAAAAAACAGCATTTTTATTAAAGAAGAAACATTTGCAATGTCATTCCAATTATTTCCCAAACGATTTCTTCAATTTGCAGGGGTCCTAGCAGAAATACTTTAATCACCCTTAGCGGCGGGTGAGGTACCAGAGGACTGGAGGATAGCTAATGTTGTTCTGTGGTTTCAGAACCAGAATCAGGTTTAATATCACCGGCAAATGTTATGAAATGTATTGTCTTTGCGGCAGCAGTCCAATGAAATACATAATAATCGTAATAGAGAAAAAAACGTGGATACAGTAATTATATATATATGAACTAGCTAAACTAAATAAGTAGTGCAAAAATAAAAACAAAAGGGAAGTAGTGAGGTAGATTTCATGGATTCAATGTCCGTTCAGAAATCTGTTGGCAGAGTGAAAGAAGCTGTTCCTGAATTGCTGAGTATGTGCCTTCAGGCTCCTGTACCTTGTTCCTGATGGCAGCAATGAGAAGCGGATACTTCCTGGGTGATGGGGGTCCTTGATGATGGATGTGGCCTTTTTGAGGCAGCACTCCTTGAAGATGTCCTGCATACTATGGAGGCTAGTGCCCATGATGCCCATGATGGAGTTTACAACTTTCTGCAGCTCATTTTGTTCCTGTGCAGTTCTCCCCACCATTCCAGACAGTGATGCAGCCAGTTAGAATGCTGTCCATGCTACATCCGCAGAAATTTGCAAGTGTCTTTGGTGACTTGCCAAATCTACTCAAATTCCTAATGAAATTAAGCCACTGCTGTGCCTTCTATGTAATTGCATCAATATGTTGCACCCAGAATAAATCCTCAGAGATGTTGACTTCCAGGAATTTGAAATTGCTCAGTCTTTTCACTTCTGAGCCCATTACAAAGACTGATGTGTGTTCCCTTGTCTTACTATTTCCGAAGTCCACAATCAGTTATTTGGTCTGACTGACATTGAGTGCAAAGTTGTTGCTGCGACAATTCTCAGCTGGCTGATATACCTCACCCTCTCGTCACCATCTGAAATTTTACCAACAGTACTTATGTCATCAGCAAATTTATAGATGGCATTTAAGCTGTGCCTAGCCACACAGTCATGGGTGTAGAGTGATTAGAGTAGTGGGCTAAGTACACATCCCTGAGGTGCACCAGTGTTGATTTTCAGTGAGGTTGAAATATTACTTCCAATTTGCACTAACTATTGTCTTACAGTTAGGAAGCTGAGGATCCATTTATAAAGATGACCAAGCTTTGGAGCTTTTTGATCAGAATTGTGGAAATGATTGTGTTGAAACAGCATCCTGACATAGATCAAAGTTGCTGGTGAACGCAGCAGGCCAGGCAGCATCTCTAGGAAGAGGTACAGTTGATGTTTCAGGCTCGGCAATTTCCAGCATCTGCAGAATTCCTCTTGTTTCCTGACATAGGTGTTTGTATTGTCCAGGTGATCCAAGGGCTCATGAAGAGCCAGTGAGATTGCATAGCACCTTAGGGCTCTTCTGGCAAAACCTGAAGTTGGTCCAGGTGCTTGCTGAGACAGGAGTTAATTCTAGCTATATCCTACCTCTCAAAGCACTTCATCATCATCATAGATGTGAGTGCTCTTGGACAATAGACATTAAGGCAGCTCTCATTGATCTTCTTGGGCACTGGTATGATTGTTTCCCTTTTGAAGCAGGTGGGAATTTCCAATGTAGCAATGAGAGATTGAAAATATCTTTGAACATGCCCGTCAATTGGTTGGCATAGGTTTTCAGTGCCCTACCAGGTACAATACCAGAGCCTGTCATCTCGAGATGGTTCACCCTCTTGAAAGATGTTCTGATGTCAGCCTCCAAGACAGAGATCACAGGGTCACCAGGTGCTGCAGGTACCCTCATTACTATAGTTTTATTTCCCCTTTCAAAGTGAGCATAAAAGAAGTTGAGCTCATCTGGGGGTGAAATAACACTGCCATTCATGATGTTAGATTTTGCTTTATAGGAAGTAATAGCCTGCAAACCCTGCCAGTGTAGATGTGCATCATAGTCCTTCTCCAATCTCATTCGAAATTGTTCCTTTCCTCTTGAGATAGCCCTCCATAAGTTGTACCTGGTTTTCGTGTATAGTCCTGGGTCTCCAGATCTGAATGCCATAAATCTAGCCCTCAGTGGACTACAACCCTCCTGGTTCATCCACAGCTTTTGATTTGTGTATGCACAGTATCTTCTCATAGGCACACACTCCTCCACACAGGATTTAACAAAGTCAGTGACAGCGCACTCATTCAGACTCGAAGATGAATCTTGAATACATCCACCGATTCAAAGCAGTCCTAAACTCTCCTGAGCCTTCCTTGACCATACCTTCTTTGTCCTCACTACAGGTGCTGCGGTCTTCAGTCTCTGTTTACACTCACGGAATAGGAGAACTGTTTAACAAAGGCTCTAAAATTAAATCATAAAATTATACACCTGTGAGTTTGACATCAGCAGTGGGAAAGTTATAGAAAGGTATTCTGGGGGACTGGATATATAAGTACTTGGATGGATAGGGACTGATTAAGGATAGTCATCATGGCTTTCTACATGGTAAGTGTGTTTAACCAATCTTATAGAGTTTTTCAATGAGGTTACTAGGAAAGTTGATGACGACAAGGTAGTAGATGTTGTCTACAAGGACTTCAGCAAGGCTTTTGACAAGGTCCCACATGGGAGGTTGGTTAAGAAGGTTCAGTTGCTTGGCAATCAAGATAAGGGAGTAAATTGTATTAGGCATTGGCTTTGTGGGAGAAGCTAAAGAATGGTAGTAGATGGTTGTCTCTCTAACTGGAGGGGTCACAGTTTGAGGATAGAGGGGAAGCCTTTTAGGACCGAGGTTAGGAAAAACTTCTTCACACAGAGAGTGGTGAATCTGTGGAATTCTCTGCCACAGCAAACTGTTGAGGCCAGTTCATTAGCTATGTTTAAAAGGAAGTTAGATATGGCCCTTGTGGCTACAGGGGTCAGGGGGTATGGAGGGAAGGCTGGGTTCTGAGTTGGATGATCAGCCATGATCATAATAAATGGCGGTGCAGGCTCGAAGGGCCGAATGGCTTACTCCTGCACCTATTTTCTATGTTTCTATGTTTCTATGTTAATGTGCTGAACTGGATCAGCAAATTTGCTGATGAAATCAAGACTGGGGGTGTAGTAGACAACGAGTAGGCTATCAGAGCCTGTAGTGGGATTTGGATCACCTGGAAAAATGGGCTGAAAAATGTCAGATGGAATCTAATGCATACAAGTGTGAGGTGTTGCACTTCAGTAGGACCAACCACGGTTGGTCTTACACAATGAACGGTAGGGAAGTGAGGAGTGTGGTAGAACAAAGGAACTGGGACTACAGGTCCATAACCCATTGGAAGTGGCATCACAAGTAGATTGGGTCGCCGAGAAAGCTTTTGACTACAGTAGAAGGGATGTAATGTTGAAGTTGTATATTCATCAATGAAATCTAATTTGGACAATTCTGTGCAGTTTTTGCCACCTACCCACAGGGAGGATGTCAATAAGACTGAAAAAGTACAGAGAAATTTTACAACGTAAACACGAGGAATTCTGCAGATGCTGGAAATTCAAGCAACACACATCAAAGTTGCTGGTGAACGCAGCAGGCCACGCAGCATCTCTAGGAAGAGGTACAGTCGACGTTTCGGGCCGAGAACCTTCGGCAGGACTAACTGAAGGAAGAGATAGTGAGAGATTTGAAAGTGGGAGGGGGAGGGGGAGATCCAAAATGATAGGAGAAGACAGGAGGGGGAGGGATGGAGCCAAGAGCTGGACAGGTGATTGGCAAAAGGGATATGAGAGGATCATGGGACAGGAGGCCCAGGGAGAAGGAAAAGTGGGGGGGGGGAACCCAGAGGATGGGTAAGGGGTATAGTCAGAGGGACAGAGGGAGAAAAAGGAGAGGGAGAGAAAGAATGTGTGTACATAAATAAATAACGGATGGGGTACGAGGGGGAGGTGGGGCATTAGCGGAAGTTAGAGAAGTCAATGTTCATGCCATCAGGTTGGAGGCTACCCAGACGGAATATAAGGTGTTGTTCCTCCAACCTGAGTGTGACTTCATCTTTACAGTAGAGGAGGCCGTGGATAGACATGTCAGAATGGGAATGGGATGTGGAGTTAAAATGTGTGGCCACTGGGAGATCCTGCTTTCTCTGGCCGCCAGAATTTCTTCACTCAGATGATGGTTCGAGTGTGTAATGAGCTACCAGCAGAAATGGTGGATGTGGGTTTAATTTCCGCATTAAAGAGAAATTTGGATAGGTAGAAGGATGGAAGGGGTATGGAGGGCTTTGGTGCGGGTGCAGGTTGATAGGACTAGGCAGATCAATAGTTAGGCATGCACTAGATGGGGCAACTGGACTGTCTCTGTGCTCTGGTGTTCTCTGACTCAGTGATTCTATGACATGGCAATAGTTTGGGAGCCAGCTCTCAGTGAAGGTAGACAGCAGTATTCAAATTATCCATTACCACCAATGTACCAGCTCCCATCTCAGTCCTTGGGTGACGGCCTGAAAAAGATATTCGAATATCAAGATTTCAACCTTGAAATGTACCTCTTGATCTAGGGGCAGCTATGATTCTCCGTTCTTTACATATCTGAGATCCAGAGTACTCGAAGTCTCAAGAAGATATTATCAATACCATCCTTGTAAAATCCTCCAAATTTGTTTGAATAAACAAACCAACATCAGTGCTCTCTCACCTCCAACATTGCCAGCACTGTGACTCTGATTACCAACACCAGTGATTTCTCATCACCAACATTGCCAGCACTGTGACCCTGATTACCAACACCAGGGATCTCTCATCGGCCACGTTGCCAACACTGACCCTGATTACCAATGCTAGTGCCCTCATTGGCAACATTGCCAGCACTGTGATCCTCATCACCAATATCAGTGCCCTCTCATTGGTGACATTGCCAGCACTGTATCCCTCTGTACCAACGCCAGTGTCCTCTTGTCAGCCAACATTGCCAACATTGTGAACCTCTTTATCAACACCAGTGTCCTCTCATTGGCAACGTTGCCAGCACTGTGACCCTGATTACCAATGCCAGTGCCCTCTTGTAGGTCAACGTTGCCAGCACTGTGACCCTGATTACCAATGCCAGTGCCCTCTCGTAGGTCAACGTTGCCAGCACTGTGACCCTCATTACCCTGAGCTGGACCTGGAGGGCCGGCCATATATTGTTCATATGCCCATCACCACACACCTGACACAGACACTCCTTTCTGTGCTCTGCTCCAGAAAGAGACTAGCAGGCAGGCAGAGGAAAGTAACAAGAGTTCAAACACTCCTTGAATTTCTCATCACCTTACTTACTCCAAGTCCCAAACTTTACACAATATCACTTTGTAATCTTACAACCACACCTTCCTTCTTAGTGACTTCTTCTCAAATCCCCATGTAGGTTTAGGGTTCAAGGATGGGCTGTTACATCATGAAGGGAAAATAGTTTTAGGGAGTTAAATGATATTTTTCTTGGGAATTTTAGTGCAGTGACATCATTATGAGGCACGTTACATGGATAATTTTGGAACTGTCATTGTGCACCACCATTTAGACTTGGGCAAATCGCCAGAAAACTTCAGCAGCACACAGGACACTGAAGAAACATATGGAGGAGGAAATAAAATAATGAAAATATGCCTTCACAATAAAGTTTGAAAGAATGTTTGTCATGTTTCCAGTCTGCATTAGTCACTAGCCACCTCTCCTCTCTGAGATGTACAATGGTGTTGAGCTTCACAATATTGCTGGCATCGCACTTGTCTCTATTTATGTACCTCAGCGACACCTATTACCTCATCCCTCTCAACTCACCCACCATCTGGATTGCAAAGATCATTGCGTTCTTGTCTGCTTGAACCAATCTGACCATTTTCCTCTGACCTCTCTCATTAACGAGGCATCAATGCCCACAGTACTACCACTCACTGGATGCTTTTTTTGTTTTTGCACCATTCTCTGTAAACTCGAGAGACTGTTGTGTATGAAAATCCCAGGAGGTCAGCAGTTTCTAAGATACTCAGATCACCTCTTCTGGCACCAACTATCACTCCACAGTCAAAGCCACTTAGATAACATTTCTTCTCCACTCTGATGTTTGGTCTGAATAACAAATGTTTCTCTTGATCATGTCTACATGCTTTTATACTGCCACATGATTGGATGATCAGCTATTAACATCAATAAGCAGTGTACACATATACCTAAAAGTGGGGTCACTGAGTGCATATGAACAGTATGCCAGACAAGCTGTTCACTGTATCTCTGTACATGTGACAATAATAAACCAGTTCCAATTGCTATTATAACATTGAAAGTAAGTAAAAATATCAGAGCATTAAGAAGATATTCAGCCCATATGCTGACCAGAAGCCTGATTTCCATCTATATAAACGACTTCACAAGCCCGCCTTGGGTCTGAAAAGTCCCACTGCACCTTGAAGCACTACTTGTGGTTTTCATTTTGCTTCAGTAATCACTGGAGAGTGAACAATGACAGAGTAAAATGATGAACTGCATGGTCATCAATTTAAGTCGTGATTGTCAGTTACGGGACGTTGGTTATGACAGGCAAATTGCAAATTGCAGCGAAGGGAAGAAGCTGACAGATTGCTCCTCAAAATGTGGTGGCCTCTACATACTGTTCATGAGCAAATGTTGGAGTAGAGTATAAGTTATAGACACAAGAGAACACAAACTTAAAATCAGAACCAGTTATTTTGGAATGAAGTTGGGAAAAAAAAATATTTCACACAAAGATTGGGCGATGTGAGGAATCATGTCCTGCAAAAAAAAAGAGGACACTGATCTTATTAACCATTGAAAATCATAGATTTATATATTTCTTCTAGATAACAGCACCCAGAGCCAAGAAAAGTGGAAGGAAGTTAGGAAACTGACCACACATAGGTTACAAGAGGACATGCAAGGGTTTCGGTGAACTTCTCACAGGTGCCACCAAAAATATCATCTGGCGTTCACG
This sequence comes from Mobula hypostoma, assembly GCF_963921235.1. Classification (NCBI taxonomy): domain Eukaryota; kingdom Metazoa; phylum Chordata; class Chondrichthyes; order Myliobatiformes; family Myliobatidae; genus Mobula; species Mobula hypostoma. The sequence continues at coordinate 53,412,637 of NC_086109.1, forward strand.
GAGACAAGTGACTTCACTTTGTGATCTCTGCAATTTGTAAAAAGTAAGTGACATCAGGGTGATAGGATGAGAATGAGAGGGCAAGATACTATACATTTTAGACAGTGAGCAGTACAATGTACTGGGACATAAGTCCATAAGACAGAATGAGGCTATGTGTCCCATTGAGCCTGCTCCACCATTCAATCATGGCTGATCCTTTTCTCCCCTCCTCAGCCACATTCCCCAGCTTTCTCCCCATTTCCTTTGATGCTGTGTTCAAGCAAGAACCTATCAAGCTCTGCCTTAAATATATCCAACGACCTGGCCTCCACAGCTGCCTGTGGTAACAAATTCCACAAATTCACTTCCCTCTGGCTAAAGGAATTTCTCCACATCTGCTTTAAATGGATGCCCCTCTAGATAGATTGTCATTTAGAAATGCATGCATTAAAAAATGATACAATGTTCCTTCTTGTGATATCATTCTGGAGGAACGTTGTATCATTTTTAATGCATGCATTTCTAAATGACAATAAACGAGGACTGAGTGTCCTCATAATCTAATTGAATCTATTTTGAGGCTGTGCCCTCTTGTCGTTGACTCCCCCGCCATGGGAAACATCCTTTCCACATCTATTCTGTCTAGGCCTTTCAATATTCAAAAGGTTTCAATGAGATCCTGCACCCCTCATCCTTCTAAATTCCAGCAAGTACAGACCCAAAGCCATCAAACATTCCTTGGATGATGACCCTTTAATTCTTGGGATCATCCTTGTGAACCACAGCTGGACCCTCTCTAATGCCAGCACATCATTTCTTAAGTGAGGAGTTCAAAATGAAAACAATACTTAAGGTGAGGCCTCACCAGTGCCTTATAAAGCCTCAGCATCACATTCCTGCTCTTGCATTCTAGAATTCTTGAAATGAACGTTAACATTGCATTTGCCTTCCTCACCATCGATTCAACCGGCAAGTTAACCTTTAGGGTGTTCTGCACAAGGACTCCCAACTCCATTTGCATCTCAGAGTTTTGGATTTTCTCCCCATTTAGAAGATAGTCTGTACATTTATTTTCACAGCAAAGTGCGTGACCATACATTTTCCAACATTGTATTTCATTTGCCACTTTCTTTCCCAATCTGCTAATTCATCTATTCCACCACCTAAATCTTTTAAATACAGCATAAAAAGAAGTGGTCCCAACACCAACACCTGTAGAACACCACCAGTCACTGGCATCCAACCAGACAAAGATCTTTATATTCCCATTCGCTGCCTCCTACCAATCAGCCAATGCTCAAACCATGTTAGTAATTTTCCTGTAATACCATGGGCTCTTATCTTGCTAAGCAGCCTCATGTATGGCACCTTGTCAAAGGCCTTCTGAAAGTCCAAATACAACATCCCTTTATGTAATCTCTACATGAAACCCCTACATGTAATCTCCTGAAAGAATTCCAACAGGTTTTTCAGGCAAGATTTTCCTTTAAGGAAACCATGCTGACTTTGTCCTGTCTTGTCCTGTGTCACCAAGTACTCCATAACCTCATCCTTAACAATTGACTCCAACATCTTCCCAGCCACTGAGGTCAGTCTAACTGGTCTGTAATTCCCTTTCTGCTGCCTTTCTCCTTTCTTAGAGACTGAAGTGGCATTTGCAATTTTTCAGTCCTCTGGCACCATGCCAGAGTCCAATGAACTTTGAAAGACCATTGCTAATGCCTCCACAATCTCTAATAGTACCTCTTTCAAAACCCACAGTTTATGTATGTCATTCTTTTCACTCGTTGTCCTCAAAGAATTGATTCTTGAGAATTTTGGAAAAGGAAACAGAATCGGAATCAGGTTTATTATCACCGGCATGTGACGTGAAATTTGTTAACTTAGGAACAGCAGGTCAATGCAATACATAAACTAGCAGAAAAAAATAAATTAAATAAAACATAATAATAAATAAACAAGTAAATCAATTACATATATTGAATAGATTTTTTAAAAACGTGCAAAAAAAAAGTACTGTATATTAAAAAAAAGTGAGGTAGTGTCCAAAGCTTCAGTGTCCATTTAGGAATCAGATGGCAGAGGGGAAGAAGCTGTTCCTGAATCACTGAGTGTGTGTCTTCAGGCATCTGTACCTCCTACCTGATGGTAACAGTGAGAAAAGGGCATGCCCTGGGTGCTGGAGGTCCTTAATAATGGACGCTGCCTTTCTGAGCAGCAACTCTCCCTGACCTGAACAATTGACTAGTTTCTCTCTCCACAGACGTTGCCTAACTGCTTGAATTCTTCCAACATGTCTGATTTCTGTTGAAGTCACAGAAAACAATAAAGCAAGTGAGGTTAATAAAGACTGAAGGAAAGTGAACACAGAGAAATGTCAGCAGGAGGAGGTCTGGAGATTAGCAAATCCTGTTTAAATTGTGTCCTTCATGCACTCCTGAAGCACTAATGACTTGTTAATGTGATTGTAACAAAGTCTGGCAACTGAGTGATAATTGAACAGCTTGACTTACGTCAGCGTGATGCTTTGGTTGTTGTATAAATGCATGGCTTCTCTGATGTCCCTGTGAACAGAACTTATTTTCCTTTGCATCTCATCCCAAAGTTAGCCTCCTGCTTGGTGCAGTAGGATCCCTTCAATACTGCACCTAGGGACCTGTGCAATCAGGAACGAGGTACAGCAGCAGGCTATTTGGGGCCAGAGACCAAATGGACTCACTTAAGGAGTCAGTGGCAGATTCAGAACCAAACTTATGTTCTGATGGTATGGGTTCAGTCTGAACCATGTTGGGACCATTGTTCTGGTAAATCAAATAACCAGGGGCTGTGGATAGGGTTTTAAACTAAATTGTGTGAGGGTGGGTACAACAGCTTGGATAATTGTGGATACAGTAAAAGGGAGGTAGAGTGCAGGAGAGTTTATAGAAATCGCCAGAATAAAGAATAAGGCGAAAAGTTTAGAAAGGCAAAGAATTTAATTTCAGGCAATATGGAGACAAAAGCAAAAAGGGTGATGAAGGTGTTATATTTAAATGCAGACAGAACATGTAATAAGGTAGATGATCTTATATAACATACCACATAGAATACTGCAGCACAGAAAAGGCACTTTGGCCTACAATGTTGGCTGACCTTCTAACCTACTAAGATCAATCTAATCCTTCTCTCCTACATAACCCTCCATTCTTCTATCAATGTGCCTATCAAAGAGTCTCTTCAATGCCCCTAATGTATCTGCCTTTACCACTACCCCCGACAGGGCATTCCATGCAATCACCACTCTATGCATAAGGAACTTACCTCTGACATCACTCCTCCCCCACTATACTGTCCTCCAATCACCTTAAAATTATGTCTCCTTGTAGTAACCTTTTCTGCACTGGGAAAATACTCGTCTATCCATTCAATGTACGCCTCTGTCAAGTAACCTCTCATTCTTCTTCATTTCAAGGAGAAAAGCGCTAGATCACTCAAACTATCCTCATAAGACATACTCTCTAATCCAGGCAGTATCCTGTTAAATCTCCTTTGCACCATCTCTAAAGCTTCTACATCCTTCCTATAATGAAACAACCAGAGCTGAACACCATATTACCAGTCAGGGCTTTATAGAGCTGTACATTACCTTGTGGCTCTTGAACTCAGTCTCCTGACTAATGAAAGCCAACACGCCATATGCCTTCTTAACAACCCTATCAACTAGCACAGAAACTTTGAGGGAACTATGGATGTGGGCCCTAAGATCCTTCTGCTCCTCCACACTGCCAAGAATCATGCCATTAATCCTCTACTCTGCCTTTAAATTCGACCTTCAAAAGTGAATCACTTCAGACTTCTCCAGGTTGAATTCCATCTGGCATTTCTCGGCCCAGCTCTGCATCCAGTCAATGTCCCGTTCCTCAACCAAATCATTTATAAAAATCAGACAGAGCAGAGATCCCAGTACTGACACCTGTGGAACATCACTGGTCACCGACCTCCAGGCAGAACGCGCTCCATCTACCTGCAACCTCTGCCTTCAATGGGCAACACGGTCAAGTTTCCCTAGATCCCATGCTTCCTAACTTCTGGAATAATCCTATCATGGTGAACTCGATCAAACTCTTTACTAAAATCCATATCCACTTCATCAGTGTGCTTTGTCACATACCCAAAAATTTCAATCAGTCTTGTGAGGCATGACCTGCCCCTCACAAAACCATGTAGTGCAGATAGAAATTGGCAGGTATGACATTGTGGGATTGTTGTGTGGTGACTAAAAGAAGATTAGATTATTAGATTAGATTATGAGGACATGCAGTTCTCTTTTATTGTCGTTTAGTAATGCATGCATTAAGAAATGATACAATATTTTTCCAGAATGATATCACAGAAACACATGACAAACCGACTTAAAAATTGACAAAAACCACATAATTATAACATATAGTTACAACAGTGCAAAGCAATACTGTAATTTGATAAGAAAAGACCATGGCACGATAAAAGTCTCAAAGGCTCTCGAAAGTCCCATCATCTCATGCAGACGGTGAACCTCCAGCACCGCAAACTTGCAGATGCAGCATCCTGGAAGCATCTGACCATAGACTGACTCTGAGTCCGTCCGAAAACTCCAAGCCTCCGACCAGCTCTCCGACACCGAGCACCGAGCACCATCTCTGCTGAGTGCTTCGACCCCAGCCCCGGCAACAGGCAATAGGCAAAGCCGAGGATTTGGGGCCTTCTCCTCCAGAGATTCTCGATCGCACAGTAGCAGCGGCAGCGAAGCGAGCATTTCAGAAGTTTCTCCAGGTGTTCCTCCGTACTCTCACGGCTGTCTCCATCAAATCAGGATTGTGCACGGCCCCTAGTTAACACATACGATATCATTCGGAATGGCCGCGCGCGCTGCGTCGCACTGCCATCTCCTCCTCCCTCCTCCTATCCTCCGATCATAACAGGAGGCTTATTATCAAAGGATGTATGTATATTTTATTGAAAGGACAGGCAGCTGGGAAGAAAGGGTGGTGGCTTGCTGATAAAAATAAATCAAATCCTTAGAAAGATGTAACATCGGATCACAAGATGTAGAATCCTTGCGGGTAGAGTTAGTGAACTGTAAAGTTTAAAAGCCCCTAAAGAGAATTCAGTATATACAATATTACAGTATTATACAAGAGAATTACAGTATATACAGTATTACAGCATATACAGAATGACAGTATATACAGTATTACAGCATATACAAGAGAATTACAGTATATACAGGCCCCCAAATAGTAGCTAGAATGTGGGGAGCAATTACAGTGGAAGACAGAAAAAACATGTTCAAAAGTTCAAAGACTCAAAGGTAGAATTTAATGTTAGAGAAATGTATATAATATACATTCTGAAATGCTTTTCCTTTGCAACCATCCATGAAAACAGAGGAGTGCCCCAAAGAATGAACAACATTTAAATGTTAGAACCCCAAAGTCCCCCCAAACTCCCTCCTCCTGCGCATAAGCAGCAGTGAGCAACAATCCCCCCTCCCCCACTAGCAAAAAAAAGCATCGGCACCACCACCAAGCATTCAAGCGTGAGCAAAGCAATAGCAAAGACATAGACTTGTAGTTACCCCAGAGACTTCACATTTCACCCAGTATTTGACATACCACAGGTTCTCTCTCTCTCCCTATTAAGGGAGAAAGAGATGTCTCCATTTTCCCAGCGAGCAGGGGGACATAACAACTCGCAGGTTCATGATGTTAGAAGTCCACCACATCGCTTTTTTCGAGCTCTGTGCTCAAAGAACTAGGCACATGGTCGCAGCTATCACGGCTCCCCCAACAACACATGGATCTTCTATCATTACACTGACCCTCAATCTGCCCATCTCCAGAATTCTGAGATCCCAGGCTTCCAAATCCAAGCCAAACTCTTAGGTCGAACTTTTGGCATGCTGAACAACAACAACGGTTGTGAAACCCTGAGAGCAGGTCCCATTCCCGCAAAGAACTGTAGTCAACATGTAACTCCAGGTCAGGGTTTTCAAAAGAACCCTGAAAGGGAAAAATAGCGATATTAAAGATGGAAATAGAGCTGTTTCCGAAGATGCAAGCAAAGGAGTCACCGTTAGGCACCATTAACCCTTCTAAGCTCATGATAGTCATTGGGTGGTTTTAATATGCAAAGAGCTGGGAAAATAAGGTTGATGATGGATACTAAGAGAAGCTACTTGTAGAATGCCTTTGAGATGCCTTTTTAGAGCCCACTAGGGGAAACACATTTCACAATAGATCATCATATGATCATAATATGAGAGAACTCACTCAGCAGTCTGAGATGGAGAAACTAAAATCAGATGTATTGGTACTATAGTAGCATAAAGGAGACTACAGAGGGACGAAAGAGGAGCTGTCCAAAGTTGAGTGGAAGAGAGCATCAGCAGGAATATCAGTACAGCAACAATGGCTGGAGTTTCTGAGAGTAAGTTGATCACAGAATCAGTTCATCCCAAAGAAGAAGAAGCATTCTAAAAGGAGGAAAGGTTAAAGGGAAGTCAAAGACAACATAAAAGCAAAAGGGAGGGCATACAATATAGCAAAAATTAGTGAGAAGAAAGAAGACTGGGTGCTTTTAAAAACCAATAATGATCAAGTAATAAGGAGAAAAAGGATTAAATGTGAAGTTAAGCTAACCAATAATATAAATGGGGAATCCAAAAGACTTTTTTTCTTTTATATAGCATGAATGTAAAAAAGGGAAGATTAGACACACAAGCACTTGAACATGACAGTGCTGGGGTAGTTATGGGGAACAACGAAATGGTGGACAAAGTGGATAAGTGTTTTGCATCAGACTTCTGTGTGGAAAATACCAGCAATATGGCATATATTTGAGAGTCTCAGGGGACAGAGTGAGTGTAGTCACTGTTACTAAGCAGAAGGGGCTTGGGAAGCTGAAAAGTCCGAAAATGGATAAGTTACTTGGACCAATTGGACCCAGGGTTCTGCAAGAGGTTGCTGAAGAGATTTTGGAGGCATTAGGTAGTGATCTTTTATGGATCACTGGATTGTGGAATGTTTCCAGAGGACTGGAAAGTTGGAAATGTCACTTGACCTTTTAAGAAGTTAGGGAAGCAAAAAGCAGGAAATTATAAGGTAGCTTGACTTCAATGGTTGGCAAGATGTTAGAGTCTATTACTAAGGATGAGGTTTATGGGGTACTTGGAGGCACATGTTAGAATAGGCTGAAATCAGCATGATTTCCTTAAGGGGAAAACTTGCCTGATAAATCTGTTGGAATTCTTGGAGGAAATAAGTGGCAGTATAGACAAAGGAGCAAATTATTGGATTGGTAAAGGTACTTAATGAATACTTTGCTTCAATATTCACCAGTGAAAGGGACCTTGGCAAGGTGGGGATGAGTTAAAGTGGACTGAAATGCTTGAGTGTATAGACATTAAGAAAGAGGATTGCTGGAGCTTTTGAAAGGTATTAAGTTGGATAAGTCTCTGGGACTGGAAGAGATGTACCCCAGGCTGCTGTGAGAGACAAGGGAGGAGATTGCTGAGCTTCTGGCGATGATCTTTGCATCATCAATAGGGATGGGAGAAGTACCAGAGGATTGGAAGGTTGCAAATGTTGTTCCCTTGTTCAAGAAAGGGAGTAGAGATAACCCAGGAAATAATAGACCAGAGAGTCTTACTTCAGTGGTGGGCAAGTTGTTGGAGAAGATCCTGAGAGGCAGGATTTATGAGCATTTGGAGAGACATAATCTGATTAGGGATTGTCAGCATGGCTTTGTCAAGTCAGGTCGTACCTTATGAATCTAATGGAATTCTTTGAGGATGTAACAAAACACATTTATGAAGGTAGAGCAGTGGATGTAGCGTATATGGATTTCAGTAAGGCATTTGATAAGGTTCCCTATGCAAGGTTCATTCAGAAAGTAATGAGGCATGGGATCCAAGGAGACCATGCTTTGTGGAACCAGAATTGGCTTGACTACAGAAGGCAAAGGGTAGTTGTGGATGGTTCATATTCTTAGTAAGTTTGCTGATGATACAAAAGTTGGGGGTGTTGTGGATAGTCTGGAGGGTTGTCAAAGGTTACAGCAGGATATCAATGGAATGCAGAGCTGGGTTGAAAAGTGGCAGATGAAGTTCAACCCAGCTAAGTGTGAAGTAGTTCATTTCAGTAGGTCAAATTTGAAGACAGAATATAATATTAATGGTAAGACTCTTGGCAGTGTGGAGAATCAGCGAGATCTTGGACTCCATGTTTATAGGACACTCAAAGTTGTTGCGCAGGTTGACAGTGTTTTTAAGAAGGCGTACAATATAGCGTGTTGGGTCTTCATCAACTGTGGGATTGAGATCAAGAGCTATGAGATAATGCTACAGCTATATGAGGATGTGGATGCTATAGAGAGAGTGCAGAGGATGTAAATACAAGGATGTTGCCTGGATTGGAGAGCATGCCTTAGGAGAATAGGTTGAGTGAACTTGGCCTTTTCTCCTTGGAGCGATGTAGGATGAGAGGTGATCTGATAGAGGTGTATAAAATGATGAGGGGCATTGATCATGTGGATAGTCAGAGGCTTTTTCCCAGGGCTGCAATGGCTAACATGAGGGAGTATAGTTTTAAGGTGCTTGGAGAGGTAAGTTTTTCACACAGATAGTGGTGGGTGTGTGGAATGCACTGCCAGCAAAGGTGATAGAGGCAGAAACTATAGGGTCTTTTAAGACACTCTTGGATACGTACATGGAACTTAGAAAAATAGAGAGCTATGCGCTAGGGAAATTCTAGGCAGTCTCTAGAGTAGGTTACATGATCGGCACAACATTGTGGGCTGAACGGTCTGTAATGTACCCTAGATTTTCTGTGTTCTATGTTTAGTTGGATTTTCAGAAAGCCTTTGACAAGGTGCTGCACAAAAGGTCCCTAAACAAGTTAAGACCATATGGTACAGGAGCAGAATTTGGCCCATCGAGTCTGCTCCACGATTTCATTATGGCTGATCCATTTCCCTCACAGTCCCAATCTCCTGCCTTCTCTCCATATCCCTTCACGCTGTGACTAATCAAGAATTTATTAATCACTGCCTCAAATATACCCAATGACTTGGCCTCCATCGCCACCTGTGGCAACAGATTCCACAAATTCACCACTCTCTGGCTGAAGAAATTCCTCCTCATGTCTGTTCAAAATGATCTCCCTCTATTTTGAGGCTTTGTCCTCTGGTTTTTAACTCCCTCGCCCATAGGAAATATTCTCTCCACATCCACTCCATTGAGGACTTTCAACATTTGATAGGTTTTAATGAGGTCATCCCTTATAGTATTCCAGGTAAGATACTAGCATGAATAGAAGATTGACTGACTGGCAGGAGGCAAATAGTGGTAATAAAAGGGACATTTTCTGGTTGGCTGCCAGTGACTTGTAGTGTTCTGCAGGGGTTGGTGTCAGGTCAAGTAATTTCACATTATCTGTTAATGATTTGGATAACAGAATTAATGGCTTCGTGGCAAAGTTTGCAGATGATAATTGGAGGGGCAGGTAGTGTTGAGAGAGTGGGGAGGTTGCAGAAGGATTCAGACAGATTAGGAGAATGGGCAAAGAAGTGGCAGGTGGAATACAGTGTCGTCATACACTTTGGTCGAAGGAATAAAGGCATGGACTATTTTAAAAATGGGGAGTGAATTCAGAGGTGCAAATGGACTTGGGAGTCCTAGCACAGAATTCCCTAAAGATTAACTTGCAGGTTGAGTTGGTTGTAAGTAAGGCCAATGCAAATTTTGCATTCATTTTGAGAAGATTAGAATATAAAAGCAAGGATGTAATGCTAAGGCTTTATAAAGCATTTGTCAGACTGCATAAGGAGTATTGTCAGCAGTTTTGGGTCCCATATCTCAGAATGAATGTACTGATACTGAAGAGTGTCCAGAGGAATTTCATGAGGATAATCCGGGGAAATCAGTTTCATTCAACTCTTATCACCTGCCTACCAACCTCTCCCCCACCCCCAGGTCCCCTCCTCCTAGAGTACACTCTCCTCTCCGGTCAGATTCCTTCTTCTCCAGACCCTTATCGTTTCAACCCAGCTAGCTTCAGCTATCACGTTCTAGCTATCCTTCTTTCCCTCACTCACTCTTTTATTCTGGTGTCTTCCCCTTTCCTTTTCAGCCCTGAAGAAGGGTCTCAGCCTGAAACATCGACTGCCTGACCTGCAGAGTTCTTTTGGCACTTTGTGTGTGTTGCTCTAGACTTCTGGCATCTGCAGACTTTCTTGTGTGTATGAAAGTCATTTGATGGCTCCAGGCCTGTACTTGCTGGAGTTTAGAAGAAGGAGGGTGGATCTCATTGAAACCTAGCCAAATATTGAAATACTTCTGAAATGCCTGCTTTGCTGCTGCTGCTACTGTGTGGTCCAGAATCTCCGGAGGAGAAGGCCCCGAGTCCTCGGCTTTGCTTTTTGCTCAGCGGCCGGGGCGGGGTCAAAGCGCCTGGCAGAGGATGGTGCTCAGAGAGGCTGTGTCAGAGGGGCTGGTCGGAGGCTTGAAGTTCTCAGACGGACTCAGAGTCCGCTGCGGTCGTGTGCTTCCAATGGTGCTGCATCGGCAAGTTAGCGGCGTTTGGAGGATTCTGCCGCCTGTGTGAGATGATGAGTCTATCGGTACTTTGAGACTTTATTTTACCGTGCCTATTGGCTGCTCTTTATCAAATTATGGTATTGCTTTGCACTGTTGTAACTATATGTTATAATTATGTGTTTTTGTCAGTTTTAGTCTTGGTTTGTCCTGTGTTTTCTTGTGATATCATTCTGGAGGAACGTTGCATCATTTTTTAATGCATGCATTTCTAAATGACAATAAACGAGGACTGAGTGTCCTCATAATCTAAAAAAAAGGTATTTGAGTGGATGTGGACAGGATTGTTCCATTAACGGGATGGTCTCGGACTAGAAGCAAAGTCTCAGAATCAAAATAAATCCCTTTGGAACAGAGATGATAAGAATTTCCCTAGTCAGAGGGTGGTGAATCTTTGAAATTTATTACTTCAGATGGCTGTGAAGGACCATTCATTGGATACATCTAAAGTGGGTGTTGATGGATTGACGAGGTCTCGTTTAGTAAGTGTGTTAAAGCTTACAGGGAGAAGGCAGGAGAATAGGGTAGAGAAGGAAAATAAATCAGCCATGATGGAATGATTGAGCATGCTCAGTGGTCTGAATGGTCTAGTTGTGCACATTCTAATTCTGTCCTGTTGTCTTTTGTACATATAGTTTCACCTGTCCCTAACAATGCTTATTTACCATGGTTTGTAAAATTAACAGTTTTATAATTAAAACTGATAATTGCACCTAATATCAGTTGTCATTTTGGTTCATTTCTAGCTTTCTCCGACTCTATGTGCAGAAGTGTTTCCGAAGTTCGCTTCAAAAAGCTCATCTCATGCTTTCAGAATCTGTCTTTTGTCACAGATTCCATGGCAGGGGGAATCATTGATTCTTCGCCAAGATTCGGACTAACACCTCATGTCACTAACTTTAATCAACACGCTCTTTAACTCTGTAAGTTCCGAAGAATCTCACTATGCAGTTGAAATTTCATTCTGTTAAATTTGCATGGCAATCCTTTCTAGGCCTGAGCAGCTTGGCCAAGGTATGGCATCAGAATTACCTGCATTGTTCAGAATGAAGCTCACATTCCCTTCATTTCGTAGGAAGGTAAATAATGTGAAAAGATCAGCCTTTGTAAATAAAGGGGAGGAAGGCCGTTATTTTTCTGCTTTTATCCAAAAGAATTTCAATAGTGACTGCTGTGATTTCAATAGTGATTGCATCTCTTTTTTTTAATATATAGTATTTCTGTTTTTTGCACTATTTTTAATCTATTCAATATAGATTAACTACATAATGTACTGGGTGGGCACAGGAGTACATTCAGCCAGAGACTCATTCCACCGAGATGCAACACTGAGCGTCATAGGAAGTCATTCCTGCCTGTGGCCATCAAACTTTACAACTCCTCCCTTGGAGGGTCAAACACCCTGAGCCAATAGGCTGGTCCTGGACTTATTTCCTGGCATAATTTACATATTACTATTTAACTATTTATGGTTTTATTACTATTTAATTATTTATGGTGCAACTGTAACGAAAACCAATTTCCCCCGGGATCAATAAAGTATGAGTATGGCTATGACTATGACTATATACCTATACTGTATACTGAATAAGATTTATTTTTTATTATTATTATTTTTTTTCTTCTATATTATCTATTGCATTGAACTGCTGCTGCTACGTTAACAAATTTCACGTCACATACCGGTGATAATAAACCTGATTCTGATTTTTGTCAGTTAACAAGTGGGCTTGGATTTGACCTTGATCTAGAAAGAGACTGGCTGCTCCAGTACAAAACCCGCTAAATTAGCAGATTGCTTGTGTTGTGTAATTGTCACCTGATGTTTACAATAACCTGTAGCAGACCTTTACTGGTTGCCAAGGCAACCTGGCACTCAGATGCACACCCCAGAGCTGAAGTACATGGCATGACTGCTAAAGTACCATTGGTCCCAGTCCTGAATAAGGAATTATTTATAGCACACAAGGTAGCAAAATCAGGCCTGGCTCTGACACTGATTTTTCCCAAATCAAATTAGTTACTTCCAATTCCCAAAACTACAATTTGCAATTCCAACTGCACAAGCTGCTGAGCACAGGTATAAAAAATGAAATGCCAGAGCAGTAAATACTTTCCTGTTAAAAATCAGCAGGAGCTTGACCAGATGAAGCACTGACTAATCCTCCGATGTAAAGCTATGGCGTAAATGTGATTCTTCTTGTGGCCCGTTATGCCAGGACCTGGTGTTCAGCACCTCAATCCTGCTCTGCTGTTCCCCAGATTCCCCACACCACCTTTGCATAATCAGTGACTGATCTCCAGAAAATTCCAAAAATTAAGTACCCTCCCAGGTTTTACTCTGAATTTCTTACAATGGAATTTATTTTCTCACATTTCACCTCTATGATTTTGAGGTCACTTTCATTCTTCTAAACTGTAAAGAATAGAAGCCCTGCCTGTCAATATCTCCTCACATTTCAGATCCAGTTTAGTGGGCATTGTGACTCCTTTTTTAAATAAGGTGACCAGGAGCAATATCATAGCTTAGCAATTAGCGCAACACTGCACAATGTCAGCTGTAAAGTCAGGCTTTGATTCCCACCACTGTCTGTAAAGAATTTGCATGTGCTTCATGTGACTGCATGGGTTTCTGCCGGGTGCTCCAGTTTCTTCCCACATTGAGTTTGTGTTAGGATTAGTGATCTGCGGCATGCTACATTGGTGACATATGCGTGGTGATACTTCAACACAATTTGTACTGACTTGATTTGATGCAAATGACAAATTTCACTGAATGTTTCAATATCTATGTGACAAAGCTAATCTCTATCTCTATAACAAATCTGTCCACCATATTCCAAGTATGGTTCCATGAAGGCCCCACACAAATGGATCTGGACTCCTCACTTTTGTTTCCCAGTGTTTTTGTTCAATATTAATTGACTTCCTAATCACTTGCTGTACCAATGTATGAGCTCCCTTTGACTTACATATAGGGAGGGGAGACGGAAGTCCCTTTAAACATTGGCATTTTCAAATCTCTTGCCATTTAGAAAAGTACTCAGCATTTGTGTTTTTTCAATTAAATACACATAGCCTCCAATTCTTAATGTAAATTTTAATCAAATAATGGTCAGTCCTGCTCAGGTCCTTTTACAAATCAACATGAATTTATCATTTATTGTTGCACAATGGTTGGTTGTCTGTTATATCGAACAATATCTGGAGACTATGTGGGAGAGTTTTAAAATGGAAAAAGCTATTGCACGAGGACAGCTCCACTCCCTCAATCCCAGGAGTCCAGTTCCAGTGGTACAAGTGGTTGTCACAAACTGGCGACTTCCTTGGTTGCAGTTGTGATAACAGACCAAATTATCAGAAGATTGATACCGATAAGAGGACAATGGGGGAACATTCAGAAATGTTAATGGGGGACGAGAGAGATTAACGAAAGGGAGACACATTTCTGAGTATTGTCAAGACCGGTTACTTTGAACCTGAACTGTTTGAAGTTTGATGGACAGGCAATACCCCAGTAGGAGGATAAGTTTGCTAAGGCAAAGGACACACCACGACACCACGAGGTAACGAGACCCTGGAAGCGGTGTGCCCCCACAAGTTGGTGGAGTTTTGGAGGTCTGGGCGCGGGACCAGCCATAGACGCATAGGGTGGAAAGGTGCGGTCGGCGGGAACCTGGTGTGTGTGTCCGCCCTTGCCTGGGTGCCAGGTTCACTGCAGAAGAACGATCGTATCTGGAACGGAGGGGTCACAGTCAGTGACCTCAGAAGGCATTACAAAGGGCTCGCCCGAAAGCTAACTGCGAGGAGTATCGAAGGTCTGTTTGGAATCCGATTTGCATATTCATTCGCTCTCTCTCCCTCCCCAACGGCACAACAGTGATTACTGCGAACTGAACTAAATTGAACCGAACTCTGTGTCACTTGAGACTGATCATTTTACCCCTAGACTGCGATAGAGCTTGATTGATCCTATTATCCTAGTTCTGTGTACATGTGTGTTTTATCATTGCCAACCTGTTGCATTTATATCCTTATGATTAGAATACTGTGTTGCTTATTTCTTTAATAAAACTTTCTTAGTTCCAGTAATCCAGACTCCAACTAAGTGGTCCATTTCTGCTGGTTTGGCAACCCAATTACGGGGTACATAACATAAGTGGGGGCTCGTCCGGGATTTTGAACGCTAAATTTGGTTCGGGGTAAATTGATTGGGTTAAAATTCCCGAAAGAAAGAAAAGGCAAACAGCAGAAATGGAGATTGAGGAATTTCTAAAGGCGCCAACCTTGGAGGCATTAGAGGATGCCAGGAAAGCGGAATTGGCAACTGTGGCCAGACGGTTGAATCTTGTTAAGGGGAAGTCGACAATGAGGAGAGAGGAGATACACAGAGCTATCATAGAGCATTATTTGTCTAAAGGTGTGTTTCCCCAAGGGGAGCTGGAGGTGATATCGATCGGAAAACCTGGTGGAGACGCAGTACAGGTGCAGATTGAAAAATTGAGACTCGAGCACGAGTTCCGGGTAAGACAGCTAGAACACGAAGAGAGAGAGAAACAGTTAGAACGGCAGGAGAGAGAGAGAGAGAGAGGCAGTTGGAGCGAGAAGAGAGGGACAAACAGTTGGAGCGAGAAGAGAGGCAGTTGGAGAAACAGAGGGAAAGGGAATTTGAGCTGGAGAGGTTAAAGATGATGGCAGAGCAGGGGCCCATGCCGAACCAAGGTGGAGGGTTCAGGGCAACCCAGGAGGTTAGGCTGGTTCCCCCATTTGAGGATACCGATGTGGATCGGTGCTTTCTCCATTTCGAAAAAGTTGCTGCAAGTCAGGACTGGCCGAGGGATAAGTGGGCTGATTTGCTTCAGAGTGTACTTAAAGGAAAACCCCAACAAGCTTACTCGGCCTTGTGCGTAGAAGATGCCCAGAGGCCATCCTCAGGATTTATGAGTTGGTCCCAGAGGCATACCGGCAGAGGTTCCGGAATGCGAGGAAGCAGTGGGACCACATGTATTTAGAGTTTGCCCGTGAGATGCAGACATATTGTGAGCGTTGGTGCGCCTTGAAAGGGGTCAATGGGGATTATGACAGACTGCTACAGCTAATCCTGACTGAGCAGTTTAAAGGTTGTGTCCCTGAAGGTATGAGACCCTACCTAGATGAGAAAGAGGCAGACACTTTAGCCGCAACTGCTAAGTTAGCAGATGAGTATGCGTTGACACATAAAACGAAGTTTGCCCCGAGTAAAGGCTACCAGAAGGCAAGTCAGGACGGCGGGGAGAGTCCGCCGGAAAAGTCAGAAAGTAAGCCGGGGACTAGTGAGGAGGATAAGGTAGACCGGGAGCAGTTTGGTAGGAAGTCTGCTGGGGTCATATGTTATAATTGTGTAAAAGTCGGACACTTTGCGTCCAGGTGCTTTGCCCCAAAGAAGGAGACGGAAAAAGGAAAGACGGCAGTTCCGACTGGCTGTATTGAGCTGGTAAGCAAACCGCTAGGAGAGAAGAGGTCTGACAAAGTTCAGGAAGGGCGCGAGAGGTTTATCTCGGCCGGATTGGTGTCGGTGAAGGAGGGGTTAAACCCAGTTCCAGCACGGATCTGGAGAGACACTGGAGCTTGTCAGTCATTGATATTAAAGAGTGTGTTAGACTTTAGTTCAGAGACCGAGACTGGGAAAGTCAGGGTCATAAAAGGCATTGGGAAAGGGACTGAGGCAGTACCTTTGCACCAGATACACCTAAAAAGCGACTTGGTCTCTGGACCAGTCACGATCGGGGTGAGGCCCGAACTACCGATGAAAGGCATGGAAGTCTTACTCGGTAATGACCTCGCCAGCGGAAATGTGTTCTCAGCAGTAAAACTGACAAGCCAGCCTGCCAGCATTGAAGCCCCGCCCATGGACTCACAGGTTCATCCCGTCTGCGCATTGACTCAGCGCATGTCTAGAAAGGCTGCCGACGTAAATATAGAATTGGCTGAGACGTTTTTACCCGCCTTGTACCGGGGGAGGTAGAAAGTGAAAAGAAGGAGCATAGTGGAACAGGAGGAAGTGAGGGAGCTGAGGCAGACTTAGCATTAGCAAGGAAGGACTTTGTACAGACACAGGAGCAAGACGAGGAGCTGATAGTTTTGGCGGAGACAGCTCTCTCTGAAGCAGAATTAAAAAGGAAGCCAGTAGGCTATTGTGTGGAGGAGGGAGTGCTAAGGAAGAAAGCGAGACCAAGTACCGTACCCGCAGATGAGGAATGGGGGATGGTGCCAAAAATTTATGGGGATGAGATTCTTAACCTGGCCCACAAGATAACCCTCAGTGGACATTTTGGGGGGAGGAAAATGTTCGGCGGAATCATGAAAGAGTTTTACTGGCCACACAGGAGGAAGGATGTTATTGACTATTGTAGACTATTGTTAAAAGCTCACCACAATCAGAACAGATCTAGCTGGTGATATCATGAAAATTAATGAGGCTAGGGTGCCACCTGATAAGGGGAGGACCCATTTTGAAAAGATAAGTATGGGGCAGACCAGATGGGAGATGTCTATTGTGTTGACCAGTTTTGCTGATAAGGTCTCTCCCTTAATCTCCGAACAAAGCGACCCGTTAAGAGAGCTAATTAAACGGCATGCACACGTAGGTCCAGATGTCCCGAGCCGATGCAAAGAGCTGGGACATGGAGTTGTTGTCACATCAGGTCAGCCTAGTGAGCAACACCCCTATAGAATGATTAATTCAGTGACAAAAGGGCTAAAGAACACAGAAGTGTATATTGGCGATGTAGTGGTCTGGAGTGACACGTGGGAAGAGCACATTGTGGCACCATTTAAACAGCTGTCTAAAGCCAGCCTGACAGTGAACCTCACAAAAAGTGAATTCGGCCACGGAAAAATCACTTATCTGGGATTTGTGGTAAGACAGGGGCAGCTGGCACCGATGCAAGTTAAGGTGCGGGCTATCTCTGACGTCCCAACCCCGACAGACAAGAGAGCCCTGAGAAGGTTCTTGGAGATGGGGGGGGGTACTATAGGAAGCTTTGCAAGAACTTTGCGGATATTACCCACCCTCTTACTAAGCTCTTGCCAAAGAATGCTAAGTTGGTATGAGACGACCCTTGTTATCTGTGTCCAGGATGAAAACCACTGAGAAGTTACACTGATCACAACTCATTAGTGTTTTCGGCCACTATGAAGTTTGCTAAGTTAGAGCCTGGTTTTAGAGGATTATTAAAATACCACATATAAAAGGGACACAAAATGTGATTGCTGACTGTCTGTCAAGGTGTTGACAACCTAAAATTCTCTGTATTAGCCAAATAGCTGATAAACATGTCTATCTGTGTGTATCTAATAGTGTATTCATGACTATAATTTTTACCCCGGTAAAAATCCTTGAAGGATAGGGGTGTGACAACAGACCAAATTATCAGAAGATTGATGCCGGTAAGAGGACAATGGGGGAACATTCAGAAATGTTAATGGGGGACGAGAGAGATTAACGAAAGGGAGACACAGTTCCGAGTATTGTCAAGACCGGTTGCTTTGAACCTGAACTGTTTGAAGTTTGATGGCGATACCCCAGCAGGGGGATAAAAGGGACAGATTTGCTAAGGCAAAGGACACACCATGACACCACAAGGTAACGAGACCCTGGAAGCGGTGTGCCCCCACAAGTTGGTGGAGTTTTGGAGGTCTGGATGCGGGACCAGCCATAGATGCACAGGGTGGAAAGGTGCAGTCGGCAGGAACCTGGTGTGTGTGTCCTCCCTTGCCTGGGTGCCGGGTTCACTGCAGAAGAACGATCGTGTCTGGAACGGAGGGGTCACAGTCAGTGACCTCAGAAGACATTACAAAGGGCTCGCCCGAAAACTAACTGCGAGGAATATCGAAGGTCTGTTTGGAATCCGATTTGCATATTCATTCGCTCTCTCTCCCTCCCCAACGGCACAACAGTGATTACTGCGAACTGAACTAAACTGAACTGAACTCTGTGTCACTTGAGACTGATTATTTTACCCCTAGACTGCGATAGAGCTTGATTGATCTTATTATCTTAGTTCTGTGTACATGTGTGTTTTATCATTGCTGACCTGTTGCATTTATATCCTTATGATTAGAGTACTGTGTTGCTTATTTCTTTAATAAAACTTTCTTAGTTCCAGTAATCCAGACTCCAACTAAGAGGTCCATTTCTTCTGGTTTGGCAACCCAGTTACGGGGTACGTAACACAGTAGATGCCCATGACTTCTCCTTTGCCTTGTCATACCCTTGCGCTCTCCACAGAGCATTGCAAAACCGCCTTTTCTGGCCTTTGGAACTCACTGTTGATCTCATCTGCACAGTCTGCTGGAGCTGACTTCACATGCCAGGATGGGCACGTCCCTATCTCACCAGGGCATGAAGGCTGTCAGCTACCCTCATCTCGTTTAGATTACATGTCCAAATGATGTACTGGGGTGTGGCCGCTGTCACATACAAACAGCTACTTGGAGCCACAGGTGAGAGCTGAATGTCCAGTCTTTGCTTGTGCCTTAATCCACAATACCGATCTGAAATAGCTCATTCCCTCATTAGAGGCAGTGGGTACCAGTGGGTTCCTCTGTTGTCTGTGATATGTGTTAACATCTTGGCTGTGAATATTGAGTTTGTAGATGATACTTATGGTGGTGGTGTGGATAATGATGAAAGTGTTTCTGGTATAGATCAGATGGGACTCCCCCTCCCACTTTCAAATCTCTTACTATCTCTTCTTTCTATTCGTCCTGACAAAGAGTCCCAGCCCGAAACGTCGATTGTACCTCTTCCTATAGATGCTGCCTGGCCTACTGCATTCACCAGCACTTTTTGTGTGTGTTGTTTGAATTTCCAGCATCTGCAGATTTCCTTGTGTTTGCATTCATAAACATGGTGGCCATTTCATGTCACACACCCCTATAACTCATTTCCACCTAATATTCATTACAGGAACTTACCTTCTATATTGTTAGAACTAATTTGATTTTTCCTGTCGATTACTGTGTAATTCCTCAAATTTCCTTACTTATAATTTGCTTACATCATAACTGCTAGAGTCCCAGAAACAACTCCTGTGGATGTTTCATTCCAGAATACTCCTTAGCTCCACACGTAGACCATTCTCATTGTGATTTTTCTAACTACCCCATAGATGTATTAGCAACACCACCCCACTTCCTTCTGTCATTGTGCTTGTCCTTCTGAAATGTCCAATAGCTCGGAAGATTTAGCTGCCTTGCAGTTATGTTTCCATCTTGGCAATTATTGATATTTATTAATTAAGGTGCAATTATTTTCACCATGTTATCTACCTTGTAGCAATTATCACAATTAATTAGATACAGCACCTTTAAATTTTCTCTCTACTCTGACCATGTTTACTGCCTGTCTTTGTTCCTGCTCACCTTTTGTTATGTTTAATGATTCAGCTGTAATGAGGAGAAGGTGGGTCAGCTCCTGTGGCCAGCATGTGATGAGGAGAAGGTGGGTCAGCTCCTGGGGCCAGCATGTGATGAGGAGAAGGTGGGTCAGCTCCTGGGGCCAGCATGTGATGAGGAGAAGGTGGGTCAGCTCCTGGGGCCAGCATGTGATGAGGAGAAGGTGGGTCAGCTCCTGGGGCCAGCATGTGTCTGGGTGGTAGAGCTAAAGTAAAGGCTAAGTATCCATGGAATGCTTGGTGCTTTCCCCCAGTCTCTGGGTCCCATGAGGCTTACAGAAACTGCTCAGCTCAAAGAACAGTATCTGGCCCAGCAAGAAAAGAAAACCATTTGATATTCTCTTTTCCTTCTTGCCACCCCAAGGAGAGGCATGACAAGACTATATAGTACACACATAGAACAGACACCCCAGCTTCATCCACATCAATCGCACCAAGACCAATAATTTCTTTATTTTCTGCACTATGCACACACTGTCTCAGTTTCACTGCAGACCTGAAGATAAAAATAATTGGCAATACTAAGGTGTGCACATCATTGTAACATTTTTGCACACAGTTCTCAGAGTCTTGTCAATGAGACACAGGGCTTGAATGCTGAGCTTGGGCGGTGGATGTCCATAAGCATACTTCCTATCCCCTTTCTCTCTCCTGATGGTAACCCATTTACTAGGGTCCTGCACCTTAGGTATAACTATCTCCCTGATTCTTCTGTCAATCACCCCTCTGTCCCCTAAATGATCTTAATTTCATCCAGCTCCCACTCCTTTTCCCTAACATAGTCTCTAAGAAGCCTCAGCTGGATGAATTTCTTGTAGTTGTGGTCATCAAGGACACTGGAGGTCTCTCTGTGTTCCCACATTCCTCAGTAGGGGCACTGCTCCATCCTGTCATTTCCACTGTTCTAACTGGGCAAGAAGAAAGAAAGAAAGAAACTCACCAGAAGCGTCTTTTGGTCAAAACCTCTTGAACCAAAGCTTCAGCTCTCAACTCTAACGCTGGCCCTCTCTGACAATGCTGCTCCCATGATGGCTACTCTGCTTAAACCTAATTTGTTTTTATTGACCTTTGCAAAGTGCCTAATAATGCAAGTAATCTGAAGCTCCGCAAAATGTCCCATTTGCTTTTTAAATCTGGTGCTTGGTCACTGTAACCAATGGCTCCCGCAATCTCACGTACTTCATGTTCTTCTGTCATAATTTGATACACTTCCACCAGATCACCACTCAGCCTCCGACACTTCAGTTAAAACAAGCCAAGTTTGTGTAATCTCTCTGCAGCTGCCGTGCCAAACCAAAACCAAAACAATTGCTACTGCCAACACCCCTATGGATTTGTTATACTTGCATGACGCGCCCTCATTCCAATAGTGATTGCTCCAAAGGTCGAAGATATGTATTCTAATCCCTTATTAGCAATCAGCAAACATGCAATCTTGAAGCAATGAAAGCTAAACATACCCAAGTGTAAGCTAAACGTTATTGAACAGTCAGCAAAAGTTATGATTTCTGTCGGTTCCCAGCTACTAAAAATGTCAATGAATGAAGCATGAAGATGTAACTTATTCCCTTCGCTTTTACCAAGCCCGCACTCATGTGACTAATTACCATAATAAACATAATAAATGTGCAACACAGAATACAACGTAGACAGAGAACAGATACATGGCTCCTACACTGCAACCCCCTAATTATTATACTAGAATAATTACATACTACGAAGGCACAGGAGACATGAAATCTCAACATTTACACAAACGTCGTCTTTTGGTAAACAGTCTGTTCTGGATTGTGATCTTCTCCTGCCAAACCATGTTGTTCCTCTTGACGGCAGTCAGGAAAATCTGTCTTGAATTGCTGTTGCCAAAGCCCATTTAAGTGCAAAACTAAAATCCTGTTAACCGTCAGCGCTGACCAAGCATAGTCTCTTCCACCACCACAGCTTCCTTTCAATCATCCATTAACAGTCCAACCCAGCATCATTCTGGTTGCATAAGGTTGCATCATTAACACTGAGAATCATTTCCAATGGCTCCAATCTCTCAGGACCATTCACCACTCTCAACAGCTCAGTTTCTGGTAAGTAAATATGCTTCAGGTGAGACCATTCCCTTTGATGAAGTATGTTCCCTTTGTGGACGGGTGTATGTTCCTGTGTATAGATGTTAGGCAGTTCACAGTAGTTTTTACTACCTTAACTAGCCACTTCCAATCCTGAAATGAAATAGCTACTCACAATCTTCTCTTGACCCATCATGTGTAAAAGAATGTGTATTCCTTTTCCTATCAGGTTGAGCTTGTTCGTGAGGCTCTCTGTGCAGAACACTTGATCTAGGAAAGCATAAGTAACCACTGTCTGGTTACTCTTCTGAGACTTTACCTGAACTGGAATTACAGGAAGTTTACAATCATGATCACCAGCCCCATTAAGGCCATTAGAAACCAGTGTGGTACTCACTGCTGTGTTTGCTTCATTCACACTTGTTCTGAATCTGCATACTTTTCAGCAGTTCCGGGCTCAGTATTGGCTTCACTTTCCACAGTAGCCACAGGAGTGACAAAGCTGCTTCCCTCAGCTTGAAAATGAGTTTGTGATCCAGTTTTGTTCAGATCTTTACTTATTGTCAGCAATGTAGAATTGTATTTCTTTCCAAACACTGGGGCTGTAGCAATCTTTACTTGCCTTTCAGTAAAACCAACAATGTCAGTAAAAGTAACCTTACAACCGTGCCTTTCTGCAGTTTATACTCGGCCAATCTTCATTCTTTTTAAAGTTCATTGAGCAATTTATTATTGACAATTCTCACATTAGCAGGCATGTCCGATTCATGCATGTCCTGCATGTCTTCCATGGCATTGCAACAGCCTCCAAGAAAAAGACTCATCTTTGAGAGCTTTCACATCATCTGATTTGATATGCAGCCAAAAAAGTGCCTTTTCCATTTAGGCCACAGCAATATTGTGCTCATCACCAAAACCTTTCTGCAGTAAAGCTTCAGCCTTTTGATAACCTTGCTCCGGGCCGGCCAGCTGGCAGTTTTAAACAAGTTCTCTATGGTAACCTCCAGTGAACTGTTCGAGAAAATAGAGATGGTCACCATAATCATCAGTCTTGCCTTCAATGCTATTTTTGATAGCCCTCTTAAAAGGATGATCACCATTGAAGATTTGAATCTCTGTTTTAGAAACATAGAAACATAGAAAATAGGTGCAGGAGTAGGCCATTCAGCCCTTTGAGCCTGCACCGCCATTCAGTACGATCATGGCTGATCATCCAACTCAGAACCCTGTACCTGCCTTCTCTCCATACCCCCTGATCCCTTTAGCCACAAGGGCCTTATCTAACTCCCTCTTAAATATAGCCAATGAACTGGCCTCAACTGTTTTCTGTGGCAGAGAATTCCATAGATTCACCATTCTCTGTGTGAAGAAGTTTTTCCTCATCTCGGTCCTAAAAGGTTTCCCCTTTATCCTCAGACTGTGACCCCTCGTTCTGGACTCCCCCAACATCGGGAACAATCTTCCTGCATCTAGCCTGTCCAATCCCTTTAGAATTTTATACAATTCAATAAGATCCCCCCTCAATCTTCTAAATTCCAACGAGTATAAGCCTAGCTGATCCAGTCTTTCATCATATGAAAGTCCTGCCATCCCAGGAATCAATCTGGTGAACCTTCTTTGTACTCCCTCTATGGCAGAGATACAGTGAGTTATTGTTGCATCACCAAACTTGTTATTTCCTTTCGCATCCAGCTGACTGTTTGAACTTTTATCATCTGAAACACGTGTGTCACCATACTGTTATCAAAAACACCTTATGCTATTGGTTCAGAATCCTTCCTTGGTGCAGGCTGAGAGTGAACACCCTTGGGGTTCAAATTATGGTTCACAGACATTTATTCCTGAATTGTTCCCACATAGACATCAAGTATTCTGGATTTTCTTTGTTCCATGTCAACATTTCAAGGCAAGAAGTATCGTAGAAAAGGTGGATGATAGTGCTGAAGATGAGGTAGTTGCTTTACAAACAGAGGCAATGTGTGGTGAGGGGAGGCTGATGATAGAGCAAAACTGCAGTCAACAAGGTGAGTTGCGATGTAAAAGGCAGACAAAATCAAAAAGGGTGAATACAGGACTAAAGGTGTTATATTTGAATGTACACAGTATATGGAATAAGGTAGAAAACTTGTAGCATAGTCACAGATTGGTAGGTATGATGAAGGAATCACGGCTGAAAGAAAATTGTAGCTGGAAGCTTATTGTCCAAGGATACACCTTGTATTGAAAGGACAGGCAGGGAGGCAGAGGAGACGGCGTTGCTATGTTCGTAAAAAAAATGAAATCAAACATCCGAAAGAGGTGACATAGCGTCATAGAACATAGAATAGTACAGCACAGTACAATGCCGTGCCAACCCTCAAACCCTGCCTCTCATATAAGCCCCCACCTTAAATACCTCCATATACCTTTCTAATGGTCTCTTAAACTTCACGAGTGTATCTGCCTCCACCACTGACTCAGGCAGTGCATTCCACGCACCAACCACTCTCTGAGTAAAAAACCTTCCTCTAATATCCTCCTTGAACTTCCCACCCCTTACCTTAAAGCCATGTCCTCTTGTATTGAGCAGTGATGCCCTGGGGAAGAGGCGCTGGCTATCCACTCTATCTATTCCTCTTATTATCTTGTACACCTCTTTCATGTCTCCTCTCATCCTCCTTCTCTGCAAAGAGTAAAGCCCTAGCTCCCTGAATCTCTGATCATAATGAATACTCTCTAAAGCAGGTCGAAAGACGTTGAATCATTGTGGATAGAGCTAAGGAACTGCAAGGGTAAAAAGACCCTGAAGAGAGTTGCATAGAGATCCCCAAACAGTAGTAAGCATGCAGACTCGAGGAAATCTGCAGATGCCCAGACGGAATATAAGGTGTTGTTCCTCCACCAGAGAAAGCAGGATCTCCCAGTGCCACACATTTTAATTCCACATCCCATTCCCATTCTGATATGTCTATCCACGGCCTCCTCTACTGTAAAGATGAAGTCACACTCAGGTTGGAGGAACAACACCTTATATTCCATCTGGGTAGCCTCCAACCTGATGGCATGAACATTGACTTCTCTAACTTCTGCTAATGCCCCACCTCTCCCTCGTACCC
Source organism: Mobula hypostoma (assembly GCF_963921235.1). Classification (NCBI taxonomy): domain Eukaryota; kingdom Metazoa; phylum Chordata; class Chondrichthyes; order Myliobatiformes; family Myliobatidae; genus Mobula; species Mobula hypostoma. The sequence goes on from NC_086109.1 coordinate 53,437,823, forward strand.
CATCCGTTATTTATTTATATACACACATTCTTTTTCTCTCTCTCCTTTTTCTCCCTCTGTCCCTCTCACTATACCCCTTGCCCATCCTCTGGGTTTTTTCCTCCCCTCCCACTTTTCTTTCTCCCTGGGCCTCCTGTCCCATGATCCTCTCATATCTCTTTTGCCAATCAACTGTCCAGCTCTTGGCTGCATCCCTCCCCCTCCTGTCTTCTCCTATCATTTTGGATCTCCCCTCCCCCTCCCACTTACAAATCTCTTACTATTGCTTCTTTCAGTTAGTCCTGACGAAGGATATCAGCCCAAAACGTCGACTGTACCTCTTCCTAGAGATGCTGCCTGGCCTGCTGCATTCACCAGCAACTTTGATGTGTGTTGCTTGTAAGCATGCAGTCTACAGCTCCAATGGGAGATAGAAAATACATGCCAAAAAGACAATGTTACAATAGTCATGACGAATTTCAACATGCAGATAAGTAGGGAAAATCAGGTTGGTGATGGATTCCAAGAGGGGGAATTTATAGAATGCCTACAAAATGGCTCTTTAGAGCAGCTCATGTTTGGGTCCTCTAGGGGGATCAGCCATTTGGGATTGGCTGTTGTACAATGAACCAGAATTGATTACAGAGCTGAAAGTAAAATAACCCTCATGGTTAGGTGATCATAAAATGATCGAATGTACCCTGAAATTAGAGAAGGAGAAGCTAAAGTCAGAATATCACTGTTACAGTGGAGTAAAGGGAATTACAGAGGCATGAGAGAAGTGTTGGCCAGAGTTAATTGGAAAGGAACACTGGCAGGGATGACGGCAGAGCAGGAATGGCTGAATTTCTGGGGGCAATCAGACGGTAGGTGCAGGATATATGTATCCCAAGGGGAAGAAGTATTCTAAAGGCAGGGTGATGCAACCATGGCTGACAAGAGAAGTTAAAAACAACGTAAAAGCCAAAGAGAGGGCATATAATACAGCAAAACTTAGTGGAAAGTTAGAGAATTGAGAAGCTTTTTAAAAATCTACAGAAGGCAACTAAAAAAGTCATTAAGAAGGTAAGGATGGAATACAAAAGTAGCTAACCAATAATATTAAAGAGGATACCAGAAGTTTCTTCAGAGACCTACAGTGTGAGAGAAAGGTAAGAGTGGATAGCGGACAGCTGGAAAATGATGCTGGAGATGTAGTAATGAGGGAGATGTAGTAATGATGGATGAACTGAATAATTATTTTGCATCAGTCTTTGCTATGGAAGACACTATTTGTATGATGAAAATTCCAGGTGTCGGGGCAATGTAGTATGTGGCATTACCATTACTAGAGAGAAGGTTCTTGGGAACTGAAATGTCTGAAGTTAGGTAAGCCATCTGGACCAAATGGTGTACCCCAGGGTTCTGAAAGAGGTGGCTGAAGAGACTGTGAAGGCATTAGTAATGATCTTTCAAGGATCACTAAATTCTGGAATGGTTCTGGAGGAATGGAAAATTGCAAATATCCCCCCACTCTCCAAGAAGGGAGAGAAGCAGAAGAAAGGAAATTATTGGGAAGTTTGTTGGACCTCAGTGGTTGGGAAGATGTTGGAGTTGATTATTAAGGATGAGGTCTCAGGGTACTTGGAGACACATGATAAATTAGGCCACAGTCAGCATGGTTTCCTCAAGGGAAAATCTTGCCTGACAAATCTGTTGGAGTTCTTTGAAGAAGCAACAAGCAGCATACACAAAGGACAATCAGTTGATGTTGTGTACTTGGATTTTCAGAAGGCCTTTGATAAGGTGCCACACATGAGGCTGCTTAACAAGCTACGAGCCCATGGTATTACAGGAAGATTCGAGCTTGGATAAAGCAGTAGTTGGTTGTCAGGAGGTAAAGAATGGGAATAAATGGAGCCTTTTCTGGTTGGCTGCCAGTGACGTGGTGTTTTACAGGAGTCTGTGTTGGGACTGATTATTTTTACATTATATGTTAATGATTTGGATGATGGAATTGATAGCTTTGTTGCAAAGTTTGCAGACGATACAAAAATAGGTAGAGGGGTGGGTAGTTTTGAGGAAATAGGGAGGCTACAGAGGGACTTAGATTAGGACAATGTGCAAAGAATTGGCAGGTGGAATACAGTGTTGCGAAGTGCATGCACTTTGGTAGAAGAAATGGAAAGATTGACTATTTTCTAATTGGAGAGAAAATCCCCAAAAAAAACTAAAGTGCAAAGGGACTAGGGAGTCACTGTGCAGGATTTCCTAAAGGATAATTTGCAGTTTGAGTGTGTAGTGAGGAAGGAAAATGCAATGTTAGCATTCATTTCAAGAAGATGAGAATATAAAAGCAAGAATGCAATGTTAACACACTATAAGTGAGGCCTCACTTGGAGTACTGTGAGCAGTTTTGGGCCCCTTATCTTAGAAAGAATATCCTGAAATTGTGGAAGGGTCAAAGGAGGTTCATGAAAATGGTTTCAGAGTTGAATGGCTTGTCATATGAAGAGGGTTTGATGGCTCTGGGCCTGTATTCATTAAAATACAGAAGAATGAGGGGTGACCTGATTAAAACCTATCAAATGGTGAAAGACCTTGATAGAGTAGATGCGGAGAGGATGTTTCCTATAGTGGGAGAGTCTATGACCAGAGGACACAGCATCAGAATAAAGGAGCATCCTTTTAGAACCGAGATGAAGAAGATTTTTTTTTGCCAGAGAGTGCTGAACCTTTGCCACCGGCAGCTGTAGAGGCCAAGTCTTTTTGTATATTTAAGGCAGAGGTTGATAGATATTTGATTGGTCAGGGCATGAAGGGATACAGGGAGAGGCAGGAGATTGGGCTGAGAGGGAAATGTGTCAGCCATGATGAAATGGTGGAACAGACTCAATGGGCCAACTGCCCTAATTCTGCTTCTATATCTTATGGTCTTATTCACATAGGAACCCTCATCATGGAGCTGCCCTCCCGGAGCATGTTTAGCACTCACAGAACTTGAAACCCTTAGCATTTTATCTCTGGCCATCTTGGCTGCAATCTTTTACTGCAACTTAAGCTGCTCCATCTTTCTCCAAAATTGCTCTTCCACTTGTTCCCGGTTTCTTCAAAGTTGTTCTTCTAATTCACATTTACCCTTCTCTATTTGCTGTCTTGCTTATAACTCAGCTAAATCTGCTCCATTCTAATGCATGCCAACAAGGTACTTGATGCACAAGTCACTTTGCTAGCAATAGAACCTGTTGCACACACATTAGACATGCTGTTTTCAGCTTTATGTGCAGTCACAGCCTGTTCTGTGGCTTTATATATTTTTTTCCTTCAGCAATCTGTCCTTCAATATCACAAATTTGCTTAATTTCTCCATTAGTCTTGACTTTAAGGTCACTGCTTCCTGCTTGACTCGTGTTGTTTTCCAAGTGAACGAACCAGACAAAACTACAGCAAATTCAATTCAGCTTTTCAACAGAACAAAAAGTTGAACTACTTAGGCAAACACTACCATATAGCTTTCAATCTCCAATTGGACAAGCCACTTTGACCATTCAAAACTATTTTTCAACCCAAACACACAGCATGAATCATCAAAAGGTCCTTATTTTCCACTGCTCCTGACTGCAGTGCTTCTAATTTAATGTTCATTTGTTATAACTGTCAATAACCTGTGCAGACAGAATGTAGCAGCCAAGCCAAAACAATTGCTGCTGCCAGCAGCCCTATGGATTTGTTATACTTACATAATGCACCCTCACTCCAATAGTAATTGCTCCAAAAGTTAAGGATATGTATTCTGATCCTTTATTAGCAATTAGAAAACAAACAATCTTGAAGCAATGAAAACTAAGCATACCCAAGTGTAAGCTAAGCGTAATTCAGCATTATTGAATGGTCAAGCAAAAGGTATGACCTCCATTGGTACTCATCTACTGTAAACTGCATAGAGGATGTAAACTATTCACCTTCCCTTTAACCACGCCACCACTCGTGTAACCATAATAAACGTAAAACACAAAATGCAATGCAGATAGAGAACAGACTCATGGCTCCTACACTCTCCTTATAGCTGATAGCTTCCAATCCATGTACCATCCTGGCAAATTTCATCTGCAGCCTCTCCTGAGCCTTCACATCCTTCCTGTAATGGAGTGACCAGAACTGCACACAAAATTCCAAATGTGCCCAACCAAAGCTTCAGCCAGGTACCCAGTGGTGTAGTTGTATCTGCACCAGACTTCGAGGTGAGAGGTCCTGTTGGATCTGGCCAGCTCCTTGCGCGCTTTCAATCTGTGCTGGGTGAAGCATCAAACTAGCAACTCTGCCTCATAAAAAAATAACAGACAAATTATAAAGAAATGGCAGAGGAACAGCAACAACTACAAAGTTTTCTACAGCTGCAACTTGACTTCCTAACTTTTATACCCTCTTTCAAACCATTAAGAGCAAGTGTGCCATATGCCTTCTACTTGTGTTTCTACTTTCAATGAGTTTTTAACTTGTGCCCTAAAATCCCTCCAGGTGCTACCAGTTACCATACAGGTTTCTCTTACATTTGATGTCCCAAAGTGCAGCTCCTCCCACTGGACCAGATTAAATTCTATTGGCCATTTTTCTCAGCCCAAATTCCTATCTGATCTATAATCTATTGAATCCTTTAACAACTTTCATTGCTATCCACAACTCCACCAATTTATTCCTAATCAGGCCACCTACATTTTCATCCAGCTCATTTCTACATCACACACAACAGAGATCCTAGCGCTGATCAGTAGTCACTAACTTCCAGTCAAAAAAATGGGAGGAGGCCATCATCTGTATTGCTTTATTCTAAGTTTAGTGATCAATTAGATTTATCATGTCTCTTTAAATCAATTATGTATTCCTGCCTGTAAATTGGTTTGAATATTGTGACAGGCAAATCTACTTTAGAGGGCAAATCAAAATCAACTGTTTTACATTGTGTTTGAAACTATTAAATCAACTAAGGGTGACAGACTTTTTTCACTAACTGACAGTATGAAACAACAGGCTGGGAAGTTCATGGTAATCATTCCTGATATAAACTTCTCCCAAAATATATAACAAACTAGATTCATATTTCCCAACTGAAACTTATGGACTGTTAGTTCAATCATCTGATTGCTAATCCAGGAATAACCATCTGAATACCCAAGACAGTATTTTCATGATTATAGGTTAATTAAGTATTGTCACCCACCTTTTGTGTTGTTAAGTGGCATGAATCAAGGGATAATTGTTGATAACTTGAGAAAGAATAAAGCCCAAGGTTACAGGGAAATGAGGAGAAGGTGGGTGGAGACTGGTTGGATTGATCCCCGAGAGCTGACATTGATATAATGGACTGAAAGGCCTCCATTTGTTTTGTAGTAAAATCAACAGCAGTTAGGAAATTCGACTAAAGATAATCAACTCCAAAGGATTTTTAAATTCAGTCAGAAAAGAGTTGTCAGTGAAACTGAGGCAACTTCTTGTGCTTCCTTTGCTGTTCCAGTGCTTCTGTTGCCCTAACACCAGACCGTGAGTGTTGTCACACAGTGGGCCCCCGTGCAGAAATATTGTTCCCTGGATGGCAAGCACACGAGGTTTGGTGTTGTAGGGAGGAGGTGGAGATCAAAGAGATTGAGAGAAAGACAAAACAAGTTTTGCTTTGTGAAAGATGGCTGCAGTGGCATTGTGCCTGGAGTAGCAATTACAGAATCTTTCCTCATCCAGGCAAATGTAAACTGTGTAAAACTGAAAATCTGTGCTGGTACTTGAAAAATACTCAGGCCCCTGTGTTATTCAAATGCCATATGCGTTCTGCAGCTGGTCAATGGCACTGAAAACCAGTGAAGCTGTTGCTGCACAGTTTCAGTAACCCAAGTTTAATCCTAACCATGTGGGTTTCGTCCACATTTCCTCGATTCTGGGCCTCATTAGAAAAGTGTTTTGCTTATTTTCCTTATTCTCATTGAGTACTTATGTGTTAAATTAACTAACTGCAGTTTATGTCACCATTTCTGACACCTCCTTCCCCTTTCTTGATCTCTCTGTCTCCATTTCTGGAGACAAACTGTTGAGTGACATATTTTATAAACCTACCAATTACCACAGTTATCTTGACTATACTTCTTCCCACACTGTCACCTGTGAAAATGCTCTTCGCTTTTCTTAGATTTTTTGTTCCACTGCATCTATTCCCAGGACGTGGCCTTCCTTCAAGGAATGTGGTTTCCCTTCCTCCACCCACTGATCTCCTTCATTTGCCAAACATCCACATTCACCCCATCGTCCCGCTGCCTTAGCTGTGATAAAGTTCCTCTTGTCCTTACCTACCACCCCATGAGCCTCCACATCCAACACATTGTTCTCTGCAACTTATGCCATTTTCAAAGGAATCCTACTACCAAACGTATCTTTACCAACCCTTCCCCCCCCCCAATTTCTATAGGGATCATTCCCTTCGAGATTCCCTTGTCCATTTGTCCCTCCCCACTTATCCCCCTCCTGGCACTTATCCCTACAACTGGCCTAAATGCTGCAGCTGTCCATTCACCTCCTCCCTTGCCTCCATTCAGGGCCCCAAGCAGTCCTTCCACTATGAAACACGGGCAGTGAATAACAGGCACAACCTGTGAATATGATGGGGTCTGGAGCGTAGAAGAATGAGGGGTGATTTGATAGCGGTATATAAAATTATGATGGGTATTGATAGAGTGAATGCAAGCAGGCTTTTTCCACTGAGGCAAGGGGAGAAAAAAACCAGAGGACATGGGTTAAGGGTGAGGGGGGAAAAGTTTAAAGGGAACATTAGTGGGGGCTTCTTCACACAGAGAGTGGTGGGAGTATGGAATGAGCTGCCAGACGAGGTGGTAAATGCAGGTTCTTTTTTAACATTTAAGAATAAATTGGACAGATACATGGATGGGAGGTGTATGGAGGGATATGGTCCGTGTGCAGGTCAGTGGGACTAGGCAGAAAATGGTTTGGCACAGCCAAGAAGGGCCAAAAGGCCTGTTTCTGTGCTGTAGTTTCTATGGTTTCTATTGTGTCCGGTGCTCCCGATGCAGACTTCTCTTCATTGGCCAGACCTATTGTAAATTGGGGGCCCATTTTCTCAAGCACCTCTGCTCCATCTGCCAGAGCTGGAACTTCCTGGTGGCCAAACATTTAAATTCTAATTCCCATTCCTGTTCCGACACATCAATCCATGTTTACTCTTGCGCCAAAATGAGGCCACCTCTAGGATGGAGGAGTAACACCTTATATTTTCTGTCTGGGTAGCCTCCAACGTGATGAATATAGATTTCTCCTTCTGGCAAAAGTAAAATTTCCCTCCCCCTCACCTGTTCTATTCCCCACTCTGGCCTGTTAACTCCTCTAACTGTCACAATGGTGGGGGCATTGGGGGCAAGGGTGGACCTAAATGCAAGACACATCTTGTGAGGTTAATTAAATTTAGTTTATTGTTCGAAACTAGGAGAGCAAGGCAGGAATAGGAATAGCGAACTGGACAAGGACTGAGGACTACGACTAGGCTGGGACCAAGGGTCTGGGCTAGGACTCGGAATTGGCTCCCAGAACTAGAGGATACATGAAGAGGCTAGGGTATGGACTCCAAACCCGAGACTGGGCAAGGACCCAGTACCTGGGTCTTGCCTTGGGCTCGGACCCCAGAACCAGGCATGGACATGACATGGGCTAGGGAGAGGAGGAACATGGAAAACAGAGCCTCGGTCTCGGGACAGCAGGTACATGGAACCATGGACACATACACAGAACACAGAGTCGGGACCCCTCCTTGGGTACAGGACATAGGGCCGGAACTCACACACAGAACAGAGAGCCAGGATCCCTCCTTGGGTACAGGACATAGGGCCGGGACTCATGACCCTCCGCGGGGCAACGGCAAGATGGCCTGACTTACCCCACGGAGGCGAGGACAAGACAAGACCAACACAAAAGCACACCAGACAGTACCTATCTAGCTCCAGTGATAGAACTAGACGGAAGTGCAGGCGAGGGCTGTTGACGAGGGCTAGAGGCGAGAGGGGCAGAGAAGGGATACAGACAGGGGGATAGGACAGGAATTACAGACCACCAGGGCCAGGACTTGATTTGGTACTCGAATGCTGCCAGGGACAGGACTTGACTTGGAACTTGACTTGGAACTTGAATGCCGCCAGAGCCAGGACTTGACTCGGAACCTCCGGGTAGTGGCAAGCTCTCGACTCAGCCTGGGAACAGTAGACAGAAGTTCTTGATTCCCTCCGGCGGGTTAACTGACGGACCCACCTTGGTGAGGAAACTTTGCAGGCTCGCATTGGCGAGGTAACTTGACAAGGTTGCTCTGGTGAGGAAAGGCGAATTACCGGCACTCGCTTCGGGCGGAGACTAGGCTTGCTCCGGCCGGATGACATTGGCACGCCGAAATTGGTGACTTTGCAAACGCTTTCGCACCGAACAGCTGAAAGCAAGAGACTATAAACTACCGGTTCAACCAAGAGTAAATTGCCTCCAATCACCAAGGCTGAGGGACACGGGAAAACAGGGAATCAATGGTCCGGATCGTAACATAAACAAAGTAAATTTGAAGGGACCCTGATCCGGACCATGACACTAACCTGACGATCACCTCCCCTGGGTCCTCTCTTCCTTCCCTTTCTCCTCTGGTCCACTCTCCTCTCCTATCAGATTCCTTCCTCTCCAACCCTTTACCTTTCCTACCCATCTGTCTTCATCTATCACCTTCTAGCTATCCTCCTTCCCTCCCCACAGCTTTTTATTCTGGCATCTTCCTCCTTCCTTTCCAGTGCTGATTAAGAGTCTCAACCGAAATACTGACTGTTTATTCACTTCAGTAGATGCTGCCTGACCTGCCGAGTTCCTCCAGCATTTTGTGTGCGTTGCTGCAGTTTCACATACTCTCATTTTTTAATTTCCATTTCCAAGGATTTGATCTTTTCCCCATTTGTTTCCATCTTCAGAGGCAGACAGAGGGGGTGTGATCAAACATCATCAGAGTGTGGTCTTATTCCCAGTCACCACTGACCATGATTCTACCTGCAACTATTGTACCTCCAGTGAGGATGGTGGAGATGATGCTGACAATGCACTGGGAGCCTTGCAGACTCCACATAGTTGATATCTGTGAGGTGTGATCTGGCTCAGTGTCCTTTGTTGATTCTATTCTGTCCACCCATATGTGAGGTATTTGAGTAAGAGAGCGCTGTAACACAGCAACAATTCACCAACTATCAGCACCCAGTGATACTATTAACAGCAGCACCATAAACCAGTCAGTCATTATGGGACAATTATTCATACTCTGTTAACTGTACAGTCCATTTCAGATATTTAAAACATTTATGCAGATTAAACAATGGTATCACCTCCTTCGGGATTTAACCATGAACATCCCATTTAGCCAAAGTTGCTGCATTGCCAGTAATGTAAATCGTATTTGTAACTGACACAGAGGAATGGTGCTTTCCCACTTTGAGTGGCAAATGGTTGTTTAACCATGTGGTTAATATTTTGAGACGATGGATATTGGGCCCTTAGACTGGACCCAGAAAAGCTGGCGACCGCGAAGGCTGAGTCTGTCAACATGGAAAGACTTGACATTGCACGCTGGTCAAATAACCTCTGGGTTTCGCCCCTCCATATGGTCCCTAAGTCTGTTGGTAGTTGCCATTCATGTGGCGATTAGTGATGCCTTTACAAGGCCACCACCCTCAATCGTTACCGGATCCCACCATCTACAACATCCTGGATACTTAGCCAGAAAGTTAATTTTTTCTGAAATTGATCTTGTTAGGGGCTACCATCAGGTGCCTGTGTGCTCAGAAGACATTCCCAATACAGCTATGATAACCCTATTTGGCCTTTTTGAGTTTCCACACATGCCATTTGGGCTGAAAAATGCAACACAGACTTTTCAACAGCTCTGTATTAAAATGCTTAGATTTCCTTTTCGTTTACCTGATGACGAACTTGTCACCAGTGCATTCAAATCTGAACATGTATCTCATCTCTGCACACTTTTCAAGTGCTTAAGCCAACACGGGTTAATTAACTGTCAACTGATTAACTGGCTAAATGCCAATTTGGGTTGTCAACATTGACTTTCTCAGCCATCACATCTCCGCAGAAGGTGTGAAACCCCTTCCATCAAAAGTAGCCACTATAATGGATTTCACACCACTCCGCACTACTAAAACCTACAGGAATTTTAGACATGGTGAATTTCTATCACTGCGTCATTCCGTGAGATGCTGAACTTGTGCTTCCCCTGTATAGTGAGCTTAAAGGCCATACCCCTAATCGCGTGCTTGACTAGTCAGCAGACATGACCTGGGCATTTGATAATACCAAACGAGCTCTTTCGAACACAACCCTACTGGTGCACCCTCTCCCCAATGCACCTATGTCCATTACTACTGACGCCTCAGACTATGCTGTGGCTGCTGTGCAAGAGCAGTCGGTCGGAGCTGAGGAGCAACACTCGCCTTCTTCAGCCAGCAGCTCCAGCCCTCGAAAGGAAGTACAGCTCCTGGACGATTGCCTTTTCACAGCGATCATTGACCACAAACCCTTCATGTACACGATAGCTAAAATATCAGACCCTTGGTCTCCATGGCAACAATGCCAATTGGCCTACATATCCGAGTTCACAATTCCTATACAACAGTGGTCCCCAACCACCGGGCCGCGGACTGGTACTGGGCCGCAAAGCATGCGCTACCAGGCCGCCAGGAAACGATACGATTTGGCGATATGAGTCAGCTGCACCTTTCCTCATTCCCTGTCACAGCACTGTTGAGCTTGAACGCACACGAGGTCATTACCCGCGCGTCATCCATGTCAGTGCGGGAAGGAGATCAACTCCTCGAGTTTGCAAATAGCGGTGAGCTGAAAAGTATGTTTGACATAACATCTGTGCCGGCATTCTGAATCAAAGTCAAGGCTAAATATCCTGAGATAGCCACGAAAGCACTGAAAATGTTGCTTCCATTTCCAACATATCTCTGCAATGAACGCAACGAAAACTAAATTGCGGAATAGACTGGACATAAGGAACCCCCTTCGAGTATCGCTGTCTCCCATCACCCTTCGATAGGACCGTCTTGTTGCAGGGAAACAAGCCCAGGGCTCCCACTGGTTCAGCGATATTGGTGTGTTGCAATGATTTTATATGTTCACATGGGGAACATATGTGCTGTGTGTTTAATATCCAAGCATTACTTAAAATGTTATGATCCTATTGACTTATAAGTGACTTATATAACCATCTAACCATATAACAATTACAGCACGGAAACAGGCCATCTCTGCCCTTCTAATCCGTGCCGAACGCTACTCTCAACTAGTCCCACCAACCTGCACACGACCCATAACCCTCCATTCCTTTCCTGTCCATATATCTATCCAATTTTTCTTTAAATGATAATATCGAACCTGCCTCTACCACTTCTACTGGAAGTCCGTTCAACACTTACTTCAAGCTCCCCTGTCCTCCCCTGATAATTGACTTACTGCTATATTCATGCGAGGAAAATATGCACTGTGTGTTTAATATTAAATTCGTTAGATAAACCCTTTTAGAAACGAAATTGAGTGTATTAGCCACTTATCACCTATATTCCGGTCGTCATTAACACCCCCCGAACAGAATCGCCAAAAACGACTTATAGAAAAAAAATTGACATATACACGCATGCACACACAAGTGCCCGCACAAGGCTTCATGGTCATGGTAGTCTTTTTCAGGGTAAACACAACTTATTTGACTACTACTCTTGTCCATTGGCAACCCTACCTCCCCCCCCCCCGGGTCGGCCGGTCCGCAAGAATATTGCCAATAATAAACTGGTCCATGTTGCAAAAAAGGTTGGGGACCCCTGCTGTACAACATATCAAGGGGAAAAATAATGCTATGGCCGATTGCCTCTCATGACCAGCATGGGGTACACAAAGGGATTGATTTTGCCAGCATGGCAGCTGACCAAGCTACTGAATCAGAAGTCCAGGATTACCACACAGTAGTCATGGGCCTGCAGCTGGCTGACATTAAATTCAGGGAAGATGGGGTTTCTCTCCTGTGCAATGTTTCAACCGGTCACCCTTGTCCCATAGTGCAGCTAGAAGTGGACTGTTTTTAACTCCATACATGACTTCTCACATGTGGCTGGAAGGCCTCACGGAGCCTGGTTATACTGAAGTTTGTCTGACACGGCCTTCGAAAGGACATGCATGATTGGACCGCCAACGGGCAAAAGTTAACCGTCATGTCTGGATGCCATTGGCTCTGTTTGAGGTCCTTGATCATGTCAATGTGGACCTTGTCGTCCTGTTTCCCCCCCTCCCACGGTTTCACACACCTCCTTACCATGGTGGACTGTACCACTTGGTGGCTAGAGGCCGACCCCTGGTATTGATAACATGGCTCGGGTGCTGATAGGCACCCGGGCTGCTCGGTTTGGCACCCCATCTGTTATTTCCTCTGACTGTGGTCCCCAGTTCATATCAGACCTCCGGGCTGCGATAGCCCGGGATCTCAGCGTTAGGCTACATCACACCACGATATCCAATAGTCTATGTGAGCAGTTTCACAGCTTTTTAAATGCTGCTCTGATAGCTTCCCTGACTGATGATGTTGGCATGGTCATCTCCCGTGGGTCTTGCTGGGGCTCAGAACAGCTCCAAAAGAGGACCTTCAGTTGTCTGTGGCAGAGCTGGTATACGGGTGGCTCTTGTGAATACCAGGTGATTTCATTCCTGACATTGCGACCACCTCGTCGGTCTCTCAACAGCGTTCCACCCTCCTCAGTAAATTCAATTCCTTTTCATCTTCTTCAATCTTCTATCATGGCGTTCAGCACTCTTGCATTTCTGTTGACCTACGTTTCACCTTGTTTGTTTTCATCCACTATGATGCACACCAACATCCCCTTAGGCCCCCTTAAGATGGCTCATTTCACTTTTGGAACAGGGAGAAAAGACTTTTATCATACATGAGAGAGGTAAACCTGAATGTACTTTGATAGATTGGCATAAACTTGGAGGGAGGAGAAGATGGCGGCGCGACGCAGCGCGTGTGGTCTCTCCAGTGAAATGATATCGTATTTGTTAAATAGTGCCCATGCACAATCCTGATTTGATAGAGATGGACGTGAGAAGCACGGAGGAACATTTGGAGAAACTTCTGAAATGCCTGGTTCACTGCTGCTGCTACTGTGCGATCGAGAATCTCCGGAGGGGAAGGCCCTAAATCCTCAGTTTTGCCTATTGCCTGCTGCTGGTGCCCGGGTCAAAGCGCTCCGCAGAGATGGTGTTTGGTGTCAAAGGGCTGGTCGGAGGCTCGAAGTTTTCGGACAGACTGAAAGTTGGGTGCTTCCAGGATGCTACATCGGCAAGTTTGTGGCACCGGAAGCTCATGGCAGGGAGAATTTTCTTCCTTCTACCGTCAGCGTGAGATGATGGGACTTTCGAGAGACTTTGAGACTTTTTTTACCGTGCCCATGGTCTGTTCTTCTATCAAATTACGGTATTGCTTACACTGTTGTAACTATATGTTATAATTATGTGGTTTTTGTCAGCTTTCAGTCTTGGTCTGTCTTCTGTGATATCAGACTGGAGGAACATTGTATCATTTCTTAATGCATGCATTACCAAATGACAATAAAAGAGGACTGCGTGTCCTCATAATCTAATCTAATCTAATCTAAACTGGCCCAGCAAGATTTGGAGGAATTGCTAGCGTGCCCCTGGAATCACAACATGACCATGAGTATGTCAACACATCTCTGGATGAGCCAAAGGCACCTGCCATTTCTCCACCCATGGAAGACAGGACCCGAGCTGGGTGGTTCATCTGAGCTCCAGACAGGCCCTCAACGCCGGTTTTAGTGAATTCTGGGGGTGTGTGTGGGGTAACGTAATTGGTGGAAATGTACCTAATTCACAACCACCGATATTGAGTTGGGGTTTCACTTTGAGAGGCTGGTCTGATGTGATGACGTTATTATGGAAAGGGTTTTTAGTGTACTTAGTATTCAGTTTTTTTGCTGTTCAATAAATGAGTTGCTACGGCTTTTCTGAAACATGAAACGCCTCCGCCAATTTATTTACGAAAACTTAGAACTACCTCCCTGTAGCTCCTATTTATCATTTTCTCGTTCTCCCATGTAACCTGCTGTAACCTTTGGCAAACTTCCTCATTATCCACAACACCACCAATTTGTACTGTATGTCATCAAAGAACTTACTAATCATACCTCCTACATCCTACACCCACATCCAATGTGGAAAATTCAATGTTGTCGACTTTGCCAAGAAGAATGTATTAACAAATTATTAGTTAACTAAAGTGAAATGACAAAATGTTGCAGTACAAAGGGCCATGGGAGCTCGAACACATGATATACAGACCGTGGCGAGCATCAGGAAAGCGCAGTTGAATGTTGGATGTTACAAGAAGGAATGTAAAGGCAGGGGTGTGTTAGAATAATTTCATATGGGCACTGTGAAGACTCCAGCTTGCGTACTGTGTAAAGTTTGGTCGTCCATGATATATTTCTATTGGATACATGACAGAGAAGTTTGAGTAGGCTGATTCCTGGATGGGTTGACATGTCAGGAGAGATTTACCACGTTGTTCTGAACACAATGGCGTCTAAGAGAAATGAGAGGCTGCCTTATTGACACATGAAAGATTCTGAGGGGGTTTGACATGATGGGTGTTGAGAGGATGTAGCCCCTAGGTGGGGTTCTCTAGAATTAGGGGGCATATTTTCAGATAGTGGAGATGAGGAGCAATTTCTTCTTTCTGAGGGTTGTGCCTTTTTGGAATTCTTCACTCCTGTGGGCTGTAGAGGTAGAGTTACTAAGGCGGAGAACAGAACATAAACATAGAATAGTACAGCACAGTACAGGCCCTTCGGCCCACAATGTTGTGCCGACCCTCAAACCCTGCCTCCCATATAAGACCCCAATTTAAATTCCTCCATATACTTGTCCAGTAGTCTCTTAAACTTCACTAGTGTATCTGTCTCCACCACTGACTCAGGCAGTACATTCCACGCACCAACCACTCTCTGAGTAAAAAACCTTCCTCTAATATCCCCCTTGAACTTCCCACCCCTTACCTTAAAGCCATATCCTCTTGTATTGAGCAGTGGTGTTCTGTGGAAGAGGCGCTGGCTATCCACTCTATCTATTCCTCTTAATATCTTGTACACCTCTATCATGTCTCCTCTCATCCTCCTTCTCTCCAAAGAGTAAAGCCCTAGCTCCCTTAATCTCTGATTATAATGCATACTCTCTAAACCAGGAAGCATACTGGTAAATCTCCTCTGTACCCTTTCCTATGCTTCCACATCCTTCCTATAGTGAGGCGACCAGAACTGGACACAGTACTCCAAATGTGGCCTAACCAGTTTTATAGAGCTGCATCATTACATCGCAACTCTTAAACTCTATCCCTTGACTTATGAAAGCTAACACCCCATAAGCTTTCTTAACTACCCTATCCACCTGTGAGGCAACTTTCAGGGATCTGTGGACATGTACCCCCAGATCCCTCTGCTCCTCCACACTACCAAGTATCCTGCCATTTACTTTGTACTCTGCCTTGGAGTTTGTCCTTCCAAAGTGTACCACCTCACACTTCTCCGGGTTGAACTCCATCTGCCACTTCTCAGACCACTTCTGCATCCTATCAATGTCTCTCTGCAATTTTCGACAATCCTCTACACTATCTACAACACCACCAACCTCTGTGTCGTCTGCAAACTTGCCAACCCACCCTTCTACCCCCACATCCAGGTCATTAATAAAAATCACGAAAAGTAGAGGTCCCAGAACAGATCCTTGTGGGACACCACTAGTCACAAACCTCCAATCTGAATGTACTCCCTCCACCATGACCCTCTGCCTTCTGCAGGCAAGCCAATTCTGAATCCACCTCGCCAAACTTCCCTGGGTCCCATGCCTTCTAACTTTCTGAATAAGCCTACCATGTGGAACCTTGTCAAATGCCTTACTAAAATCCATATAGATCACATCCACTGCACTACCCTCATCTATATGCCTGGTCACCTCCTCAAAGAACTCTATCAGGCTTGTTAGACATGATCTGCCCTTCGCAAAGCCATGTTGACTGTCCCTGATCAGACCATAATTCTCTAAATGCCCATAGATTCTGTCTCTAAGAATTTGTTACAACAGCTTTCCCACCACTGACGTGAGGCGCACGGGTCTATAATTACCCGGACTATCCCTACTACCTTTTTTGAACAAGGGGACAACATTTGCCTCCCTCCAATCCTCCGGTACCATTCCCGTGGACAATGAGGACATAAAGATCCTAGCCAGAGGCTCAGCAATCTCTTCCCTCGCCTCGTGGAGCAGCCTGGGGAATATTCCGTCAGGCCCTGGGGACTTATCCGTCCTAATGTATTTTAACAATTCCAACACCTCCTCTCCCTTAATATCAACATGCTTCAGAACATCAACCTCACTGATATTGTCCTCACCATCATCAAGTTCCCTCTCATTGGTGAATACTGAAAAGAAGACTTGAGGACCTTGCTCACTTCTAGAGCCTCCAGGCACATCTTCCCACCTTTATCTCGAATCAGTCCTACCTTCACTCCTGTCATACTTTTTTTCTTCACATAACTGAAGAATGCCTTGGGGGTTTTCCTTTACCCTACTCGCCAAGGCCTTCTCATGCTCCCTTCTTGCTCTTCTCAGCCCCTTCTTAAGCTCCTTTCTTGCTTCCCTATATTCCTCAATAGATCCATCTAATCCTTGCGTCCTAAACCTCATGTATGCTGCCTTCTTCCACCTGACTAGATTTTCCACCTCACTTGTCACCCGTGGTTCCTTCACCCTACCATTCTTTATCTTCCTCACTGGTACAAATTTATCCCTAATGGCCTGCAAGAGATCTCTAAACATTGACCTGCAAAAACATCATCCCAATTCACACCCGCAAGTTCTAGCCTTATAGCCTCATAATTTGCCCTTCCCCAATTAAAAGTTTTCCTGTCCTCTCTGATTCTATCCTTTTCCAAGATAATGCTAAAGGCCAGGGAACAGTGGTCACTGTCCCCCAGATGCTCACCCACTGAGAGATCTGTGACCTGACCCGGTTCATTACTTAGTACTAGATCTAGTATGGCATTCCCCCTGGTCGGCCTGTCCACATACTGTGACAGGAATCCATCCTGGACACACTTTACAAACTCTGCCCCATCTAAACGCTTGGAACTAATCAGGTGCCAATCAATATTAGGGAAGTTAAAGTCACCCATGATAACAACCCTGTTATTTTTGCAACTTTCCACAATCTGCCTCCCAATCTGTTCCTCTGTATCTCTGCTGCTACCAGGGGGCCTATAGAATACCCCCAATAGAGTAACTGCTCCCTTCCTGTTCCTGACTTCCACCCATACTGACTCAAAAGAGGATCCTGCTACATTACCCACCCTTTCTGTAGCTGTAATAGTATCCCTGACCAGTAATGCCACCCCTCCTCCCCTTTTCCGCCCTCTCTATCCCTTTTAAAGCACTGAAATCCAGGAATACTGAGAATCCATTCCTGCCCTGGTGCCAGCCAAGTCTCTGTAATGGCCACTACGTCATAATTCCATGTATGTATCCAAGCTCTCAGTTCATCACCTTTGTTCCTGATGCTTCTTGCATTGAGGTACACACATTTCAGCCCTTCTAACGGCAGGGTCCTGTGATGTTGGCATGATGATTATCTTCTAGAAAGCAGACACAAGCCGTAGTGAGACAGTGTCTCAAGGACTGTATACTGGTCTGCTCTCCCTTCCTCAGGAAGAATATACAAACACAGAGTGATGGTCACCAGTTGATTGATGGATTTGTTGTTTGAGAAGAGTCTAAACAGACGGGACACTGTGGCATTTACAAGGAAGAGATGATTTTATTGAAACACACAAATTATTTAAGGGGTTTTGACAGTGTGGATGTGGAACTGATAGGCTCTCATGGTTACAGCCTCTAAATATGGGCTGTACCTCACCATTCATCACCAAGGTGACGAGAAACCTTGTCCACCACAGGACAATGAATGCTCCTTCCCAGAGTGAGCCTCCGTCACTGAGTCTTTTCAAGGCAGACTCGATGCTGAAGAACCCAAGGTGTACAGGATTAACACAGGGAGGTACCGTTGAGGTAAAGAACCCTAGGTGTACAGGATTAACACAGGGAGATGCCATTGAGGTAGAGAACCCAAGGTGTACAGGATTAACACAGGGAGGTACCGTTGAGGTAAAGAACCCAAGGTGTACAGGATTAACACAGGGAGTTGGGTTGAGGTAAAGAACCCTAGCTGTACAGGATTAACACAGGGAGATGCCATCGAGGTAGAGAACCCAAGGTGTACAGGATTAACACAGGGAGGTACCGTTGAGGTAAAGGACCCAAGGTGTACAGGATTAACACAGGGAGGTACCGTTGAGGTAAAGAACCCTAGGTGTACAGGATTAACACAGGGAGATGCCATTGAGGTAGAGAACCCAAGGTGTACAGGATTAACACAGGGAGGTACCGTTGAGGTAAAGAACCCAAGGTGTACAGGATTAACACAGGGAGTTGGGTTGAGGTAAAGAACCCTAGCTGTACAGGATTAACACAGGGAGATGCCATCGAGGTAGAGAACCCAAGGTGTACAGGATTAACACAGGGAGGTACCGTTGAGGTAAAGGACCCAAGGTGTACAGGATTAACACAGGGAGGTGCCGTTGAGGCAAAGGACCTGGTGGCAGTGGTGGAGGCGGAAACGATAGGGTCTTTTAAGAGACTCCTGGATGGCTACATGGAGCTTAGAAATATAGAGGTAAAGTCTAGGTAGTTCTAAGGTTCGGCACAGCTTTGTGGGCTGAAGGGCCTGTATTGTGCTGTATGTTTTCTATGTTTCTATGTTTCGAACTAGAACACTTTATTCCGGGTACTATCCTGGTCAATCCTTTGTGCCCTGGCCGTCATACCTTGATGACCAGACCGCACACAGTGCTCCAGCAGCAGTCTGAGCAACATTTTATGAAGTTGTAGCATAATTGCTTTATACTTATGACTGAGGCTAAGCACAGATCTAATGCCATATTTAAGTTTGCAGATAACACCATTGCTGTTGGCCGAGTCAAAGGTGGTGACAAATCGGCATATAGGAGGGAGATTGAAAATCTGGCTGAGTGATACCATAACAACAAACTCTCACTCAATTTCAGTAAGACCAAGGAGCTGCTTTCTTGACTTCTGGACGAGGAAACCAGATGTCCATGAGCCATTCCTCACTGGGGGATCAGAGGTGGAAAAGGTCTGAAACCTTACATTCCTCAGTGTTATCATTCAGAGGATCTGTCCTGGGTCCAGCACACAAGAGTCATTACAAAGCAAGCACAGCAATGCCTCTACTTTCTTAGAGGTTGTGGAGATTTGGCATGAATCTAAAACTTTGACAAACATCTATAGATATATTGATTTGTTGCCCCATGGCCTGGAATGGAAACACAAATACCCCTGAATGGAAAATCCTACAAAAAGTCATGAATATGGTCAATCCACCATCGGTACAACCTACCCCTCCATTTGGCACATCTACATAGAATGCTGTCACAGGATAGCAACATCCATCATCAGGGCCCCCACCACCCAAGCCAGGCTCTCCTCTTGATGCTGACATCAGGAAGAAAGTAAAGGAGCCTCAGGAGCCATACCACCAGCTTCAGGAACAGCTATTACCCCCTCAATCATCAGGCTGTTGAACTAGAGGGGATAACGTCACTCAACTGTGTTCATCCTATTACGAAACTATTTCCACAACCTATGGACTCACATTCAAGGACTCTTCATCTCACGTTCTCACTATTTATTGCTTTTTATTTATTATTAATATCATTTGTCTTTTGTATTTGCACAGTTCGTTGCCTTTTGCACATAGGTTGTCATCTGTTCTGTTGGGTGTGGTCTTTCATTGATTCTACTGTGTATGCCTGCAAGAAAACAGAGTATACGTTAATGATAAATTTACTTTACCTTTGAACCTCTGTGCTCTTCTTTTCAACACCCTGACTAATGAAGGCCAATATTACCCACAGTTTGCCTTCCTAACCACATTATCTACCTATGCTGTTACTTTCAAGGATCTTTGAACTTGCACACCTAGGACCCCCTGCTCCTCACCACATCCTGTGACCTAACCATTCATAATGTATGTCCTAGCCTTATGAGTGCTTCTACAATGCATCATCTCACAGGATTAAACTTAGGCTGCAATTTCTCAGCCCATTTCAACAACATATTGATGTCACCCTGTAACTTCAAAATACCTTCCACAACTTTGCCAACTTCCATGTCACCTGCGAATATACTGAAGAAATCATTTCTAGAAGGGCATCTTAGATTAGATTCGATTATGAGGACACACAGTCCTCTTTTATTGTCATTTAGTAATGTATGCATTAAGAAATGATACAATGTTCCTCCAGTGTGATATCACAGAAACACAAGACAGACCAAGACTAAAAAACTGACAAAAAACACATAATTATAACATATAGTTACAACAGTGCAAGCAATACCGTAATTTGATGAAGAACAGACCATGGGCACGGTAAAAAAAAGTCTCAAAGTCTCTCGAAAGTCCCATCATCTCATGCAGATGAGAGAAGGAAGAAAACTCTCCCTGCCATGAGCTTCCAGCGCCACAAATTTGCCGATGCAGCATCCTGGAAGCACCCGACCACAGTCCGACTCTGAGTCCATCCGAAAACTTCGAGCCTTCGACCAGCCCTCCGACACCAAGCACCAAGCACCATCTCTGCCGAGCGCTTCGACCCCAGCCCCGACCGCCAGCAACAGGCAAAGCAGAGGATTTGGGGCCTACCCTCTGGAGATTCTCAATCACACATTAGTAGCGGCAGCAAACCGGGCATTTCAGAAGTTTCTCCAGATATTCCTCCGTGCTTCTCATGTCTGGCTCCATCAAATCAGAATTGTGCACGGCATCCTACTTACCAATACGATATCATTCACCGGAGAGGTTGCACACGCTGCATCGCGCCGCCATCTTCTCCTCCCTCCCCTCCCATATATAGCCATAGTCATAGTCATAGTCATACTTTATTGATCCCGGGGGAAATTGGTTTTCGTTACAGTTGCACCATAAATAGTTAAATAGTAATATGTAAATTATGCCAGGAAATAATTCCAGGACCAGCCTATTAGCACAGGGTGTCTCCAAGGGAGGAGTTGTAAAGTTTGATGGCCACAGGCAGGAATGACTTCCTATGACGCTCTGTGTTGCATCTCGGTGGAGTGAGTCTCTGGCTGAATGTACTCCTGTGCCCAACCAGTACATTATGTAGTGGATGGGAGACATTGTCCAAGATGGCATGCAACTTGGACAGCGTCCTCTTTTCAGACACCACTGTCAAAGAGTCCAGTTCCATCCCCACAACATCACTGGCCTTACGAATGAGTTTGTTGATTCTGTTGGTGTCTGCTACCCTCAGCCTGCCGCCCCAGCACACAACAGCAAACATGATCGCACTGGCCACCACAGACTCATAGAACATCCTCAGCATCATCCGGCAGATGTTAAAGGACCTCAGTCTCCTCAGGAAATAGAGACGGCTCTGACCCTTCTTGCAGACAGCCTCAGTGTTCTTTGACCTGTCCAGTTTATTGTCAATGCACTGATTCCTGGGAACTTCAGGCCAATGACTTTCAAACTGATGAAGGAACATTCAAAATGGTATTGAGAACCTTGTGGCTGTGCATTAGGAACACAGTGGAAGAAAGAATGTACCACCTCACAAACTATCCAGCAGCCCTCTAGAACAGTCAAAGCAGTGGAGAAGTCTGCAGCTCCCACAGTGACCTCACCGACAATGTCACCCCGACAGATCTAGAATGAAAACAATCTGTCCTTGGTCCCAGGGACTCATTCAGAAAGAAGGATTCTGAGTGAACGCTGTACTGTCAACAGTGCTACTTTACAATCAGTGACCTGGAATCTGGCACTGGCACTGGCACTGGAATACGTCGTTCCAGAACATGGCCCAGCATCACTTTCTCAAGAGCAATTAGGAACAGACAAATGATGTCGTCCTCGCCTGTGACATCCATATACCAAGTACGAGCATAAAAAAAGCATCAATCCAGCATTATCTGTAATTCAATGGTTTTATTAGTTTGGCACAGTTCCTGGAACACATTGCAAAGCTGCTGGTATTATCTGCTTAACAGATCATTTCCCAGGAGATGGTTTATGAGTACATTGTAATGCTTGAAGCAGAGTGATTATGACCTGATGGCATAAAGCTGTATACCAAATTCAGAAAGAGGGCAAGTGGTCTTTGACAACTTTTATTGGTCAGGGGCTAATGTTCCTTCCATCCCTTACACTGAAAGCTGTTTATTAGACTGAGCCTTGCCATTGCTCATGTTCTGTAATTATTTTGATCTTTTGTTTGGAGCATATTGCTGAAGCCAAACACTAAGCCTCACAGCACAAGTCTAGATAAAGACAGAGCCCTTTGCTTTTCCTGGCTAACGTACAAAAGCAAACTGGCTACAAACAGTCAGCAATCTGGCTCTTCCTTCCCACCCACTGATGCAATCTTGAAATGAGAAATAGCAGTCCAAGACTGAAAGAAAAGCAGAATCCAGGAGGTATGTTTTCCCCCTGAGACGATGGTGTGACTGTTGCAGTATAAGGCTGATTGAAGAGTCTCCATGAAAGGCCTTGTTGTAAAAACAGGAAACTCCTGTAAAAGGTTCTTAAAGGGGCAGTGTTAGCTTTACCTCTGTGATTTTTCTCCTTAATGTTTTTATTCATAGAGCATATTTTTGCATTGTTTTTACTCCATTAGTAATTTTGTTCTTGGGGAAAGAACAGAATAATTTTCTGAAAGTGAAAACATTGGAGCAATATTTATGAGGCCCAGGAAATTCACCTGAACATTATCAATGAGGACTCGGCAGAAAAGAAGGATGGGATAAATGTAACTGGCGTAGCTTGAGAAGCTGAAGCAAATCGAGCCAGGACTCTGGGTGAAGGCAGGGATTTTCAGCTTCACTTTAAGTCCCTTAACTCCTGGATGCCCAGCAAGCAGCAACCTCAGCATAACCAGCATTGGTTTGGTCATTTAATGTGTCTATTTCAGGAGGAAACGTCTGAAGCAAGAAGACATACAGCCTTCACTAGTGATGCCTTTAGAAATGGCCCGAGGGATGTAACGTTAAAATTGTACAAGGCATTGGTGAGGCCAAATTTGGAGTATTGTGTACAGTTCTGGTCACTGAATTATCAGAAAGATGTCAACAAAATAGAGAGAGTACAGAGAAGATTTACTGGAATGTTACCTGGATTTCAGCACCTAAGTTACAGAGAAAGGTTGAACAAGTTGAGTCTTTATTCATTGGAGCGTAGAAGGTTGAGTGGGGACTTAACAGAGGTATTTAAAATTATGAGGGGGATAGATAGAGTTGACGTGGATAGGCTTTTTCTATTGAGAGTAGGGGAGATTCAAACAAGAGGACATGAGTTGAGAGTTGAAGGGCAAAAGTTTAGGGGTAACATGAGGTGGAACTTCTTTACTCAGAGGGTGGTAGCTGTGTGGAACGAGCTTCCAGCAGAAGTGGTTGAGGCAGGTTCGATATTGTCATTTAAAGTAAAATTGGATAGATATATGGACAGGAAAGGAATGGAGGATTATAGGCTGAGTGCAGGTCGGTGGAACTAGATGAGAGTAAATGTTCGGCACGGACTAGCAGGGCTGAGATGGCCTGTTTCCGTGTTGTAATTGTTATATGGTTATATGGTTATACTTAGATGACATATTTATTTTCTAGGGATTCTGCCATTCACTTCTGAGTAATTCACTTTTTACACTTTCGTACATTTCTTGGTCTCAAATTCTGCCCTACAAAAGCCACATTGACCCTGTAATAGGTGTGGGTATTATCTAGGGAGATTTGTGGAGTTCAGTACATGTCTGTAAGATCCAGCTGGTAAAATGACCTTGACAAAATTGTTGGGTAAATCTCACATGTACAGTAATGCCAATGTGCAGTGAAATGGACTGTCAATTACATCCTTGTTTTTCTCTCTCTGTTTGACATTTTCCAGCTAATTGTGAAATTAAATGGCAGGTTGACAGCTTGTGGTCTGGCAGCTTCTGTGGTCTGCATGTTTTGAATTCATAGGACAGATTTGTAATAATTAACTAATTTTAACTCAGATCCAACTAAGATCTAACATTAACTAAGACCTACATTTAACCTGTAGCAAATTAACCTACCACTGCAACTTCTATAATCTCAGCTAAAGGTAATTCAGGGAAACTTCTGTTTATGAACAGTTCTCAGACCCCTTACATAACCTGAGGGGCATCTGTACTGAGAAAGAACATGCTCACAGGAAGGTAATCAAGGGCAAATTCCATGGTCCAGGTATGCTGTGGTCCCACTCCAGTGCAGGGCTTAGTATATCTATATAAATCTGTATAACAAAGTGGAAACCACATTTCCTACCTTGATTTAAACACTTGAAAAGCTCAGCAGGATAAACAACATCATTTGGAAAAAGGAACAGTTAATGCTTCAAGTCAAAGACACTGCACCCAAAGAGTCCAGATCATGAGATTTGGTGAAGGGTTCCAGACCTGAATTTGGAAACAGTATCTGTTTCTCTCTCTACTAAGGCTGCCTGAGCAGCTCAGCATTTCCAGCACCTTTTTTGTTCTGATTTCGGATGTCCAGCATCTGCAGACTTTTGATTTTCAATTACCTTTGATTTGAAGTCTCAGTTAGATAGAGGTGACAGTTGTGCCAGACGTTACAATGTTCTTAACTGAAAACACCAGCAATGTGCAAGTTGATCCACTGTATTTCAAAGAGGCATCAAGCAAGTTCATTACAAACAGAGTTTGTGTTCCTTGGCATAACAGGTGCGAGCCTAGTGCAATAATCTGTTATCTCAAACCCAGGTTAAAACTTGCTTGCTTGCACTTCTGTCCAATTCAAATGAGACTGGCATCAAATTGTTCATATAACTCTGCTTCTTAACTTTGTTAAAAAAATGACTGCTTTTACAATCTCCCCTCCAATACGTTGCCTCAGTGCTTCAATTTCAATGTGAGATGAGAGAAGGAGTTCAGCAGGGCAAGCAGCAAATATGGACCTGACACATTTTACAGTACAGACACTATACTGTAGGGATACACTATACAGTACGGTCGCTCTCTACTGTAGGGACACACTGTACAGTATGGTCGCTCTCTACAATACGGACACACTGTACAGTATGGTCGCTCTCTACTGTAGGGATACACTGTACAGTACGGACAAAGTACAGTACAGACAAAGTACAGTACAGACACACTGTAGAGTACGGTCACTCTGCTGTGGGGACACACTGTACTGTATGGACACACAGTACAGTACAGACACACTGTGCAGTACAGACACACTATACAGTACGGTCACTCTCTACTGTACGGTTGCTCTCTACTGTAGGGACACACTCTAGAGTATGGTCACTCTCTACTGTAGGGACACACTGCACAGGCACACTGTAAAGTAAGGACATATTCTACAGTACGGTCACTCTCTACTGTAGGGACACACTGTACAGTACGGACACACTCTGCAATACGGACACACTGTACAGTACGGACACACTCTGCAATATGGACACACTGTACAGTACGGACACATTTTACAGTACAATCACTCTCTACTGTATGGACATACTCTACAGTACAGACACATTGCACAAGATGGACACTGTATGGTATGGACAAACTGTATACGACAAACACACTCTACAGTCTGAATACACTGTACAGTATGGACAAACTGAACAGAACGGACACACTCTACAATATCGACACACGCTACAGTATGGACACATTCTACAGTACAGACGCACTCTACAGTATGGTCACTCTCTATGGTGCAGACACACTCTACAGTATCGACACACTCTACGGTACGGACACAAACTACGGTACTGACACACTGTACAGTTCAGACAGACAGTACAGTCTGGACACACTCTACAGTACAGTCGCACTCAACTGTAAGGACACACTCATCAATAGGAACACTGTATAATATGGACACACTCTATAGTAACGACACACTCTGCAGTACCAACAGACTGCAGTATGGCTACACTGTACTGTATGGACACCTCTGGAGTATGGACACAATCTACAGTACAGACAGCATGGCTTTGTGAAGGGCAGATCATGTCTAACAAGCCTGATAGAGTTCTTTGAGGAGGTGACCAGGCATATAGATGAGGATAGCACAGTGGATATGATCTATATGGATTTTAGTAAGGCATTTGACAAGGTTCCACACGGTAGGCTTATTCAGAAAGTCGGAAGGCATGGGATCCAGGGAAGTTTGGCCAGGTGGATTCAGAATTGGCTTGCCTGCAGAAGGCAGAGGGTTGTGGTGGAGGGAGTACATTCAGATTGGAGGATTGTGACTAGTGGTGTCCCACAAGGATCTGTTCTGGGACCTCTACTTTTCGTGATATTTATTAACGACCTGGATGTGGGGGTAGAAGGGTGGGTTGGAAAATTTGCAGACGACACAAAGGTTGGTGGTGTTGTAGATAGTGTAGAGGATTGTCGAAGATTGCAGAGAGACATTGATAGGATGCAGAAGTGGGCTGAGAAGTGGCAGATGGAGTTCAACCCAGAGAAGTGTGAGGTGGTACACTTTGGAAGGACAAACTCCAAGGCAGAGTACAAAGTAAATGGCAGGATACTTGGTAGTGTGGAGGAGCAGAGGGATCTGGGGACCTGAAAGTTGCCTCACAGATAGATAGGGTAGTTAAGAAAGCTTATGGGGTGTTAGCTTTCATAAGTCGAGGGATAGAGTTTAAGAGTCACGATGTAATGATGCAGCTCTGTAAAACTCTGATTAGGCCACACTTGGAGTACAGTGTCTAGTCCTGGTCGCCTCACTATAGGAAGGATGTGGAAGCATTGGAAAGGGTACAGAGGAGAATTACCAGGGTGCTGCCTGGTTTAGAGAGTATGCATTATGATCAGAGATTAAGGGAGCTAGGGCTTTACTCTTTGGAGAGAAGGAGGATGAGAGGAGACATGATAGAGTTGTACAAGATATTGAGAGGAATAGATAGAGTGGATAGCCAGTGCCTCTTCCCCAGGGTACTACTGCTCAATACAAGAGGACATGGTTTTAAGGTAAGAGGTGGGAAGTTCAAGGGGCATATTAGAGGAAGGTTTTTTACTCAGAGAGTGGTTGGTGCGTGGAATGCACTGCCTGAGTCATTGGTGGAGGAAGATACACTAGTGAAGCTTCAGAGACTACTAGACAGGTATATGGAGGAATTTAAGGTAGAGGGGGGTAAATGGGAGGCAGGGTTTGAGAGTCGGCACAACATTGTGGGCCGAAGGACCTGTAATGTGCTGTACTATTCTATGATCTATGTTCTATCTATGATACAGTTACATTCTACAGTACAGACACCCTCTACGGTACGGTCACACTCTGCAGTACGGACACCCTCTATGGTACAGACACACTCTACAGTACAGACACATTGTACAGTACAGACACACTTGACAGTATGAACACACTGTACAGTACAGACATACTCTACAGTACGGACACACTCAACAATATGGACAAACTCTACAGTATGGACACAATCTACAGTATCAGCACACTCAAGATTATGGACACCCTGTACGGTACAGACACTCTCTACAGCATGGACAGACTTACAGTACGGACACACTCAACAGCACAGTCACTCTACAGTACAGACTCACTCTACAGTATGGACACATTTTACATTATGGTCACTCTGTATGGTACAGACATACTCTACAGTATGGACACACTCTACAGTACGGACACACTCTGCAGTATCAACACACTGTACAGTTTGGACACACTCTACAGTATGGACACACTCAACAATATGGACAAACTCTACAGTATGGACACAATCTACAGTATCGGCACACTCAAGAGTATGGACACCCTGTATGGTATGAACGCTCTCTACAGTATGGACAGACTTACAGTATAGACACACTCTACAGTACGGACACACTCTGCAGTATGGACACACTCAACAGCACAGTCACTTTACAGTACAGACTCACTTTACAGTATGGACACATTTTACATTACAGTCACTCTCTACGGTACAGATACTCTCTACAGTATAGACATACTCTACAGTATGGACACACTCTATAGTATGGACACACTCTACGGACCAACACACTTGACCGTACTGACAGATGGTACAGTCTGTACACACTCAACAGTACAGTCACACTCAACAGTAAGGACACACTCAACAATAGGAACACACTGTATAGTATGGACACACTCTATAGTAATGACACACTCTGCAGTACCAACAGACTGCAATACAGCCGCACTGTACAGTACGATCACACCCAACAGTATGGACACATTAACAGTATGGTCACATTCTCCAGTATTGACGCACTCTGCCATACGAACACACTGTACAGTACGGACATACTCTACAGTACAGACTCACTCTACAGTACGGACACATTTTACAGTATGGTCACGCTCTACGGTACAGACACTCTCTACAGTATGGACACACTCTACGGTATGGACACACTCTACGGTATGGACTCACTCTACAGTACGGACACCCACTGTAGTACAGACTCACTTTACAGTATGGAGACAGTACGGTCACACTCTACAGTACGGACGCTCTGTACAGTACAGACACACTCTACACTCTACACTTTACAGTACGGACACCCAGTATAATATGGACAGACTATACTTTTGGATACATTGTGGACACATTATGGAGCAATTTCACTGTACTGTACCAACCCATTGACTACACAGACTCACTGCCTATTTATTTGGCTGCTGAATCTGCTTTTAAAGATTTAACAATTTTTGGACCATGGTCTATTAAATAAATTAAAATTTTTGTTGTGTTGGCTATTAAATTAATTGGTTCTTGTTTCATAATTTTTGCAATGACCCTTCAGTTCATATTTATTTTGTCATTTATGAATCTAGTTCTGGTTTGTAATCCACCCTGCTGTTTGATGAGATGCTGCGTTTGTACACCGGCTGAATCACAGTCTCCCTCACCAAACATTCTGCTGCTGGGCTGGTTGCAAGGAAGCTCCTGTGGCTGCCTGCACACGCGGGACTCGAACCGCCATCGGAATCCGCGGGCAGACATGCAGTAGCGCGTTTGGAACTACCCGCTTGGGGTGGACCTTCCAGGGACAGTAGAGGTCCTTGGGAGGGGAGATTTAAGCGCGTGATTTTGAATCAGTAAAGGCATTATGAGTTCAGCTCTCTCTGCCTCCATGTGTTTCTTTAGTAGCGCGATTGTGCGCGACTGCATTGATACCCCGACGACGTGCCCAAGACAGCCCTCATCACCCCGTTCGGCTTGTTCGAGTTCCTGAGGATGCCTTTCAGTCTCAAGAATGCAGCCCAACCTTTCCAAAGACTTATGGACTCGGTGGGACGCGGCCTGGATTTCGTTTTCATTTACTTGGATGATATCCTAATAGCCAGCAGTTCACACCAAGAGCACATGGCACATTTGCGCCAGGTCTGCCAAAGCCCGAGAGACCATGGACTGGCAATAAATCCGACGAAGTGCCAGTTCGGGCTGATGGAGATCGACTTCCTGGGCCACACAGTCAACAGACATGGCGCAGTTCCCCTACCGGACAAGGTCCAGGCCATCCTCCAGTTCCCCAAGCCCAGCACGGTCAAGGGCCTGCAGGAGTGCGTAGGGATGGTCAACTTTTATCATCGGTTCGTGCTGGTGGCGGCACGCATCATGAGACCCTTGTTCAGCCCGATGGCCGGCAAGGCCAAAGAAGTGGCACGGGACGCGGAGTCCACGGAGGCGTTCGAGCAGGCCGAGGAGGCGCTGGCAAAGGCCACCCTCCTAGTGCACCCGAGATGTACCCACGGCACTCACAGTCGATGCATCCGATACGGCAGTCGGCGG
Source organism: Mobula hypostoma (assembly GCF_963921235.1). NCBI lineage: Eukaryota > Metazoa > Chordata > Chondrichthyes > Myliobatiformes > Myliobatidae > Mobula > Mobula hypostoma. The sequence continues at coordinate 53,467,860 of NC_086109.1, forward strand.
AGTCCTGGAGCAGCTCGTCGGGGACCAGTGGTGATCACTTGCTTTCTTCAGCCGGCACCTATGGCCACCAGAGATGAAGTACAGTGCTTTCGACAGAGAGTTGCTAGCATTCTACCTGACTGTCCGGCATTTCCAGTACTTCCTCAAGGGAAGGGAGTTCACCATGTATACGGACCACAAGCCCCTCACCTTCGCACTGGCTAAGGTATCGGACCCATGGTCGGCTCGGCAGCAGAGGCACCTGTCCTTTATTTCAGAATTCACCACGGACATCCGCCACATCGCAGGGAAGAACGTCATCGCCCACTGTCTTGCCCCTACCTCCACTCACTAGGCATATCGTCCTCAGGAATAGACTACGCAGCACGGGCGGAAGCACAACGGTTGGACACCCAGATCCCGGCTTACCGCACTCCCGTTTCAGGGCTCCAGTTGGAGGACGTCTCCATCGGCCCGGCAGCGGATCGACTCCTGTGCGACGTGTCTACCGGCAAACCCCGACCCATGGTACCAGCAGCATGGAGGTGCTGGGTGTTCGACATGCTGCAGGACCTGGCCCACCCGTCCATCCAGGCGTCCATCAAGCTGGTAGCGGACAGATTCGTCTGGCACAGTTTGTGCAAACAGGTCGGACACTGGGCCAGGACTTGCATACACTGCCAGACCGCCAGAGTCCAGCAGCACATGAAGGCTGCCCTCCAGCAGTTCCAGCTGATGCACAGGAGGGTCCAGCACATCCACGTGGACATCGTCGGCCCCCTGCCAGTCTCCCGGGACGCCAGGTATATCTTTACCATGATAGACAGGTTCACCAGATGGCCGGATGCCGTACCTCTCGCAGACACGTCTACTGAGTCCTCCGCCAGGACGCTCATTGCAAACTGGATCGCCAGGTTTGGCCTCCCAACAAACATCACCTCCGACAGAGGGGCACAGTTCATATCTGGTTTGTGGACAGCACTGGCACAGCTCCTGGGCACCCAGCTGCATCACACCACAGTGTACCATCCCCAGTCCAATGGTTTGGTAGAGCGATTCCACCGGCATCTCAAGTCGGCCCTGATGGTGCGCCTCAGGGGCCCAACTGAACAGATGAGCTTCCCTGGGTCCTACTGGGCATCCGCACAGCCCCCAAGGAGGACCTGAACACCTCCTCGGCGGAATTGGTCTACGGCACCCCCCTGACGGTCGCAGGCGTGTTCGTACCAGAGGCCCGAGGTTTGAAAGAAACTCCAGCAGTGGTGCTAACGAGGCTGTGGGACAAGGTAGGGACCCTGGCACTGGTCCCAACCTCCAGGCATGGCCCCACGCCATCCTTCACCCCTAAAGACCTCTGAGACTCTGAGTATGTTTTTATTTGCAGGGTTATGCACAGGTCACCTCCACAGTGGCCATACGAGGGACCCTTCAAGGTGATCTGACACAGTGGAACCACGTGTGTCGTGGAGGTGGGTGGCCGGGAAGAGACTTTTACAGTGGACCACCTCAAACCGGCGCGCTTGACATTGAGCAACCAGTGAGGGTACTTGCACCGCGCTGGCAAGGCCAGCCACCCAGGCAAGCCACACAGACTGGGGGCTCCACTTCCCCAGTGGACGTTACTGTGGGGGGGAGTGTGGTGGCCCGCACACGCGGGACTCGAACCACCATCGGGAGCCGCAGGCAGACACGCAGTAGCACGTTTGGAACTACCCGCTTAGGGCGGACCTTCCGGGGACAGTCTGACATCACGTCCGCCCCGCAGGTTGCAGGGGCCCATGGGAGGGGAGATTTAAGCGCGCGATTTTGAATCAATAAAGGCATTCTGAGTTCAGCTCTCTCTGCCTCCGTGTGTTTCTTTAGTAGCACGTTTGCGCACGACTACACTCCTGGTGTATCTGTGGTGTGACGAAAAACCAAGTTATCAGAAGATTGATGCTGATGAGAGAGATAAGAGAGACAAATGGAGAAGCATTCAAAATGTTAATGAGAGAGGAGAGAGATTAACGAAAAGAGACACAGTTCTGAGTATTGACAGACTGGTTGCTTTGAACCTGAACTGTTTGAAGTTTGATGGACAGGTGATACCCCAGCAGGGGTATAAAAGGAACAGGTTCGCTAAGGCATGACAGACACCACTAGATCACGAGATAATGAGACCCTGGAAAAACGGTGTGCCCCCACAAGTTGGTGGAAGTTTGGAGGTCTGGTCATAGGAACCAACCATAGACGCACAGGATGAAAAGGTACGATCGGCGGGAACCTGGTGTCTGTGTCCGCCCTTGCCTGGGTGCCGGGTTCACCGCGGAAGAACGGTCGTATCCGGAACGGAGGGGTCACAGTTGGTGACCACAGAAGACATTAAAAGTGTTCGCCCGAAAGCTAACTGCGAAGAACAAAGGTATGTTTGAATCAGAATTTGCATATTCACTCTCTCTCTCTCCAATGGCACAACAGCGATTACTGCGAACTGTACTCAGCTGAACTGAACTCTGCATCACTTGAGACTGATCATTTTACCCCTAGACTGCGATAGAGCTTGATTGATTCCTATTATCCTAGTTCTGTGTTCATGTGTGTTTTATCATTGCTAACCTGTTGCATTTATATCCTTACGATTAGAGTACTGTGTTACTTATTTCTTTAATAAAACTTTCTTAGTTCCAGTAATCCAGACTCCAACTAAGCGGTCCATTTCTGCTGGTTTGGCAATCCAGTTACGGGGTACGTAACAGTGGCAACAGTAAAACCTGAAGATGCATGAATGCAGTCATTTCAATAGCAGAAGTATCAGTTCTTGCCTCATCACTGATGGAGAGGAATTTATATTAAAGGCAAGTATTTCCAGAGCTTTTCACATCCATTGCAAATCCTCACAAAATACAAATAAAATTGCAATTGTATGAAACACCACAGTTAATCCATACATGGCAAACTCCCACTAAACAAAGTGAAATAATGAACAGACAAACTGCCACTGAAGGAAAATAATTAATCAAGAAATTGGTAAAAGTTCACCAGCTCTTCTTCAAACTCCATCACAGAGGGCAGGTATGTTCTCAGTTTAATACCTTCTTAAAAAGGATAAATTTCCACCTTGAGTTCTTATTTGGTTAGAGGAACAGACATCAAAGGTAAGCAACCATTTAATACACATCCCTCAGCAGCCTTCAGGAAGTGCTGATGAGCTGCCTCCTTGAACTACTGCAGTGTCTCTGGAGAAAGTGACACTTTGATCACGCAGGCTGATGGATATATTTGCAAATGAGGATGGTGTGTGACCAGCAGAGGGAGCTGCAGATGGCTCTTCCATGGGTCATGTCTTGATAGTAGAAGTCACATTGGGAGTAGCCTTGTTGAGTAATGATAGTGCATTTTGTGGATGATTTTTCTGGCAGCCTCAGTTGACTGATGATGAAGGGAGGGAATGTTTGGAATGGCAGATGGGATGCCAATCAAAGAGAGTGTCTTGCCCTGGTATCAAGCACCATCTGTGCCATTTAAAGTTACATTGATCTGGCCAAACCTGGGCTTGTAAATGGTGGATCCGGGGAAACCTGCAGATGCTGGAAATACAAGCAACACACACAAAATGCTGGTGGAACGCAGCAGGCCAGACAGCATCTATAGGAAGAGGTACAGGCGATGTTTCGGGCCGAGACCCTTCGTCAGGACTAACTGAAAGAAGAGATAGTAAGAGATTTGGTGGAAATGCTTTGGGGAGTCACAAAATGATGTGGTCTCTACCCTACTTTTTGAGTTGCAATGACAAGAAAAATTAACTTTCAAGTTAATGATGGCCACAACCACTACCTTCACTGTATCTTCAAAATGTCAAGCTTGGGTGGTTAAGCACTCATTTATTGAAAATGATCATTGTCTGCACACCGCCCCCATGTTGGAATGTTGAGGAGGGTAGATTGAAGTCATGCTGCATAGTAGTCAAAGAGGAATAGAACATGGGCCCAGACTCTCAGAGGACAAGCTGACAGATACATTGTAGAATTTGTTTCACAGCTACTAAATGACATTGTCTATTCCACTGTCTACTTTTCACCTGTATTTCTGAACTTGTGTTGGCGTTTGTATACTGATTAGTAGGCTTTCTGCTCATTCCACTCCATAATTACTATAACTAAGAAGCATTAACTTCCATGATGTGAAAGATGGAGTTACAACTTGGCTTATTTCATGGTTAATTCGATGTGCAGCTTGTGTTCAGGCTGATTTTGGATGCTCTTGATATATTGACTGCTTACCGAGGCTGTACTGAGACCCAGGCATATATTTAATTTGAACATTTTACTCAGTAATGAATGTTTAGCTCAGGGTGAGCTAAATACCATTGATGACAATCAGGGATCCTTGACTGGAGTTGTTCGTCTTCATGAGCCAGTATTTCTTGCTACTTGTGGCCGTAGTAAAATGCTTGTCAGGATCACTACCATACTTTATGTTATTGAGCATTTAGCCTGACTGGAGAAAGGTCAGTCTCTTCCTTTCTCTGGAGGAATTGAGCCTATGTTTGAGCATATGTTTATAGTGGCAAAACAAATCCAAAGTCAAAACCAAAAACAATTGAAGCTTGCCTGTGACCATGCGTACTGTTATACTTGCCTGATGTGCCCATGTTTCCAATGATTGCTCCTAAAGTTGAACAATTTATTCGATCCTTTATTAGTAATTAGAAAGCATATAATTAAGCATTATTGAGTATTATCTTAGTGATTTCTTGGTGGTCAGCAAAAGATACGATCCCCTTCGGTCTCAAACTACACACTGCAACTGTTGTGTACATACATCTATTGATGCTTCTGGATACATCTTCAGTGATGTTTCTGGAATCATCGGGTGTTTCGGGTCTTTCAACATCATACAACCTCCTCTAGTTGACCCAGCCGGGGCTGATCAGACCCCAGCTTGTGTCCAGATGGCTAGCTTCTTATGACTCCATGGCTCCCCTCTTTTGAGCCACAGCCATCTTGAGGCCCTCTCTGCCGCATCGGTGGTACTGCGGATGGCTCTCCTCTTCCTCTCTCCCTCGATGCCCAAAATGCTGAAGGCTCTAACTAAAGAACGAGCTATGAATCCCCTACAACCAACCTCCACTGGGAGACACCTCGCTCTTCATCCAGCCTGCTGACAGTTGCTGACCAGTCCTGCGTACTTGGAGAGCTTCCTTTCAAAGGCCTCTTCCAAGCTATCTTCCCATGGGACTGTCAGCTCCAGCAGCACCACTTGCTTAGTAGACTCAGACACTAGGACAACATCTGGTCGCAGGGTGGTGGCTGCGATATGGTTGGGGAACTTCAGCTGTCCTTCGAGGTCCACCAACAGCTGCCAGTCCCTTGCAGAGGTCAGAATGCCTGCAGATGTTCTTCTGGCCGGTATTGGCTGCTCCCCAGCTCTGACAAAGGCAATGGTCTGCTTGGAGGGTTGGGACCGCTTCGCCCACTCAACTCCTGTGCTCACGGCTTCAGCGATGGTCTTCAGGACCTGATCATGCCTCCACCTGTACTGTCCCTCACCAAGTGCCCTTGCACAGCCAGGGTTCCTCATTTGGAGCACAGTGGGCACGCAGATGACTCTGCCTTGCCCCATGTGTGCAGGTTGATGGGCTTGGAAGCACATCGTACACTTCCTGGATGAGAAATTGGATGCGGTGTGGTTCGGCTTTCCAAAGATCAGCCCAGGTCACTTTCCTCTCAACCGCATTCTCCCATCTTGTCCAAGCTCCCTGTTGCTTCATTTCTACCGCCTTGTAGGCTCTCATCTCCTCCACTACTGCTCTCACCTCCTCCTGAACTAGATGACGCCTTTCCTTCCCTCTGGTGTCCATTTGGGGAGTTGGAAAGGATCCTAGCCCAGCTCGGCCTCGTGTGACCACTCCCACCAGCCTCCTGAACAGCTTCCTCTGCCCTTCACTTCCTGCCAGTACTTACTTGGATTCCTGCTCTAGCTACCTTCGGGTCACTTGAGTCCCTATACTGCAGCACTTCTCTGGCTCTTGTTACCTTGAATTCTTCCTCCAAGGATTTGAAGGGCAGTTGCAGTTTGTTGTGGTGTCCATAGAGTGCGATGCTGCTCAGGCTCTTTGGCAGCCCCAGACATCTCCTGAAGTGGTTGCTAACCCTCCTCTCTAAGGTTTCGACTGTCGAGATCGGAACTGCATAGACGAGGGGGGGGCGCAGGATTCTGGGAAGAATGCCATGCTGATACACCCAGGCTTTAAACTTCCCATGTAGGCCAGACTTGTCCACAGATTTCAGCCAGTCTGTGATGGTTGGGGTGGCTGTGCCTGCGATGCTGAACCGGAAATTGTTCTCCACCTTCCCTTTCCTCAGCAGCATCGATCTTGATTCGGTGGGTTTGAAGTGCATCGGGCCCACTCCACCAGCTTTTCAAGCCCTTGCAGAATCCTCTGGCAGCCTGGGACTGATTCTGTGGTGACTGTGAGGTCATCTATGAATGCCCTGATAGGTGGTTGCCGTTGAGCGGAATTCATTCTGGGCCCTCTGCAGTCTGGTTCAGCAGACTTAGTGAGCATGTTCATGGCTAGGGAGAACAGTGTCACTGAGATCGTGCACCCTGTGATGATGCCGACCTCCACCTTGTGCCAGGTTGATGTAATTGCTCTTGAAGAGACCCTCATCCTGAAGTTGCTGTAATAATCAGCGATAAGGTCTCTGATTCTGCTGGGGACGTGATATTTGGTCAGTGTGAGCTGCACCAGCTTGTGCAGAATGGAGCCATATGCATTTGCCAGGTCGAGCCACAACACTGACAGGTTGCCCTTGTTCTCTCTGGCCTCCCTGATGAGCTGTGTCACCACACCGATGTGCTCCAGACAGGCCGGCATCCCTGAAATGCCACCCTTCTGGACTGATGTATCAAATAAGCGAGAATACGTAACTTATTCTCTTTACTTTTACCACACCCCCACTCTTGTGACTAGTTACCACAATAAACACAGTATATGAACAACACAGAATACAAAGCAGATAGAATACAGATACATGACTCCTACATTCCAGCCCCTTAATAATTATGCTATAATAATTACAAACACATGCTACTAAGGCACAAGAGACATGAAATCTCAAAATTTACACAAATGTCCTCTTTTGGTAAGCAGCTTATCCTGGATTGTGATCTCCTCCTGCCAATCCAGGTTGTCACTCTTGACTGCATTCAGGAAAATCTGTCTTAAATTGCTGCTGCCAAAGCTCATTTAAGCACCAAATTGAAGTCCCATTAACCACCAGTGCTGGCCAAGTGTTGTCTTTTCCACCACCACGGTGGTCCATTAACAGTCCAACCCGTTGCATTGAACCCGTCATTAATACTGAGAATCACTTGCAATGGCCCCAATGCCTCAGTCACATCCCCTCTATCTGCAGTTCAATATCTGGCAAATTAATATGCCTCATGTGAGACCATTTCCTTTGCAGACAGGCATATGTTTATGTTTATAGATGTTAGGCAGTTCACTGTCTAAACTAGCCACTTCCAATCCTGAAATGACAGAGCTACTCACAACTGTTTCATGACCCATAGTGTGTAAAAGAATGCGTGTTCCTTTTCCTGTCAGGGTGAGCTTGTTCATGAGGCTCTCTGTGCCGAACGCTTGATCTAGGAAAGCAGAGGTAATCACTGTCTGGTTACTCTTTTTAGACTTCAGCTGAACTGGAATTTTAGGAAGTTTACAATCATGATCACCAGCCCCGTTAGACCATTAGATATCACAGTGGTACCCACTGATGTGTTTGCCTCATTCACGGCTTTTTTCAATTCTGTACTCTTTTCTTCACCAAAACATATCTGTAGTAAAGCTTGGATCTGAGCCGGCCCACTGGCAACTTTTGACAAACTCTGTACTGTACACTTCAGCAAACTCTTTGAGAAAATAGAGACTGTCACCATAAATATCAGTCTTGCCTTCAATGCTATTCTTGAAAGCCCTCATAAATGAATGACTCTGCAATGGATTGGCATGGAAGATATGACTCTCTCTTTTAGGCAAAGATACAGTGAGTTATTGTTGCATCACCAAGTTGTTATTTCCTTTTGTGTCCTTATGGCCTCCAGCGTGGCATTTAGAATTTTATCATCTGAAACACCAGTGTCACCATGCTGCAAATCAATGTCCTCAGAATCACCTTGCACTATTGAATATGGCTAGGTTCAGAGTGCCTCCTTAGTACAGGCTGAGAATGAACACCCTGAACTACCTCTTGGGGTTCAAAGTCATGACTCATAAACATTTGTTCTTCAAATGTATTCACATTGACATTGAGTGTGCTAAATTTTCTCTGTTCCATGTGAACTCAGGAACTCTCACCATACAACTGTCAAACCTTTATTCAATCCTTTATTAACAGTTAGCCCAGGGTGAGCTAGATACATGGATGACAATTAGGGCTTCGTGACTGGAGTTGCTCATCTTCATGAGCCAGTATTTTGTGCTACTTGTTTCTCTTGGTGCCTGAAGTAAAATGCTTCTCAGGATCACTACCATACTTTGTTTTATTGAGCATTTAGCCTGACTGGAGAAAGGTCAGTCTTCCTTTTTCTGAAGAAATTGAGCCTTTGTACCATGAGAATTTCAGATGTCTCCCATTTCGTGACTCCCATTTCCCATGTCCACTATCTTATCTCCTGTATCATAGAAAAGTACAACACAGAATCAGACCATTCAGCCCATCTAGCCTGTGCTAAAACATTTAAACTGCCTACTCTTATCAACCTGCACAGGAACCATTACCCTCCACACGCCTGCCATCATGTGCTGATCCAAACTTCTATGAAAGTTTAAGCAAATCCACTGATAGAAAGGTTGTGAGTGGTGGTAAAAATCTTCTGAGGTGTACATATTTCAATGCTAGGAGTATTGCGGGGAAGGCGGATGAGTTGAGGGCATGGATTGACACGTGGAATTATGATGTTGTAGCAATTAGTGAAACTTGGCTGCAGGAGGGGCAGGACTGGCAGCTTAATACTCCACGGTTCCGATGTTTCAGATGTGATCGAGGCAGAGGAATGAAAGGTGGGGGAGTAGCACTGCTGGTTAGGGAAAATATTACAGCAGTGCTCAGACAGGACAGATTAGAGGGCTTGCCTACTGAGTCCTTATGGGTGGAGCTGAGAAACAGGAAAGGTATGGCCACATTAGTGGGATTGTATTACAGACCACCCAATAGTCAACGAGACTTGGAAGAGCAAATCTGCAGAGAGATAACAGGCAACTGCAGGAAACATAAAGTTGTGGTGGTAGGGGATTTTAATTTTCCATATATTGATTGGGTCTCCCATACTGTTCGGGGTCTAGATGGTTTAGAGTTTGTAAAATGTGTTCAGGGAAGTTTTCTAAATCAATATATAGAGGGACCAACTAGAGGGGATGCAATATTGGATCTCCTTTTAGGAAACGAATTAGGGAAAGTGACAGAAGTCTGTGTAGGGGAGCACTTTGGTTCCACTGATCATAACACCATTAGTTTCAATTTGATCATGGACAAGAATAGATCTGGTCCTAGGGTTGAGATTCTGAACTGGAAGAAGGCCAAATTTGAAGAAATGAGAAAGGATCTAAAAAGTGTGGATTGGGACAGGTTGTTCTCTGGCAAAGATGTGATTGGTAGGTGGGAAGCCTCCAAAGGGGAAATTTTGAGAGTGCAGAGTTTGTATGTTCCTGTCAGGATTAAAGGCAAATTGAATAGGAATAAGGAACCTTGGTTCTCAAGGGATATTGCAACTCTGATAAAGAAGAAGAGGGAGTTGTATGAAATGTATAGGAAACAGGGGGTAAATCAGGTGCTTGAGGAGTATAAGAAGTGCAAGAAAATACTTAAGAAAGAAATCAGGAGGGCTAAAAGAAGACATGAGGTTGCCTTGGCAGTCAAAGTGAAGGATAATCCAAAGAGCTTTTACAAGTATATTAAGAGCAAAAGGATTGTAAGGGATAAGATTGGTCCTCTTGAAGATCAGAGTAGTCGGCTTTGTGCGGAACCAAAGGAAATGGGGGAGATCTTAAATAGGTTTTTTGCGTCTGTATTTACTAAGGAAACTGGCATGAAATCTATGGAATTGAGGGAATCAAGTAGTGAGACCATGGAAACTGTACAGATTGAAAAGGAGGAGGTGCTTGCTGTCTTGAGGAAAATTAAAGTGGATAAATCCCCGGGACCTGACAGAGTGTTCCCTCGGACCTTGAAGGAGACTAGTGTTGAAATTGCAGGGGCCCTGGCAGAAATATTTAAAATGTCGCTGTCTACGGGTGAAGTGCCGGAGGATTGGAGAGTGGCTCATGTTGTTCCGTTGTTTAAAAAAGGATCGAAAAGTAATCCAGGAAATTATAGGCCGGTGAGTTTAATGTCAGTAGTAGGTAAGTTATTGGAGGAAGTACTAAGAGACAGAATCTACAAGCGTTTGGATAGACAGGGGCTTATTAGGGAAAGTCAACATGGCTTTGTGCATGGTAGGTCATATTTGACCAATCTGTTGGAGTTTTTCGAGGAGGTTACCAAGAAAGTGGATGAAGGGAAGGCAGCGGATATTGTCTACATGGACTTCAGTAAGGCCTTTGACAAGGTCCCGCATGGGAGGTTAGTTAGGAAAATTCAGTCACTAGGTATACGTGGAGAGGTGGTAAATTGGATTAGACATTGGCTCGATGGAAGAAGCCAGAGAGTGGTGGTAGAGAATTGATTCTCTGAGTGGAGGCCTGTGACTAGTAGTGTGCCACAGGGATCAGTGCTGGATCTATTGTTATTTGTCATCTATATCAATGATCTGGATGATAATGTGGTAAATTGGATCAGCAAGTTTGCTGATGATACAAAGATTGGAGGTGTAGTAGACAGTGAGGAAGGTTTTCAGAGCCTGCAGAGGGACTTTGACCATCTGGAAAAATGGGCTGAAAAATGGCAGATGGAGGTTAATACAGACAAGTGTGAGGTATTGCACGTTGGAAGGACAAACCAATGTAGAACATACAGGGTTAATGGTAAGGCACTGAGGAGTGCAGTGGAACAGAGGGATCTGGGAATACAGATACAAAATTCCCTAAAAGTGTCGTCACAGGTAGATAGGGTCATAAAGAGAGCTTTTGGTACATTGGCCTTTATTAATTGAAGTATTGAGTATAAGAGCTGGAATGTTATGATGAGGTTGTATAAGGCATTGGTGAGGCCGAATCTGGAGTATTGTGTTCAGTTTTGGTCACCAAATTACAGGAAGGATATAAATAAGGTTGAAAGAGTGCAGAGAAGGTTTACAAGGATGTTGCCGGGACTTGAGAAACTCAGTTACAGAGAAAGGTTGAATAGGTTAGGACTTTATTCCCCGGAGCGTAGAAGAATGAGGGGAGATTTGATAGAGGTATATAAAATTATGATGGGTATAGATAGAGTGAATGCAAGCAGGCTTTTTCCACTGAGGCAAGGGGAGAAAAAAAACCAGAGGACATGGGTTAAGGGTGAGGGGGGAAAAGTTTAAAGGGAACATTAGGGGGGGCTTCTTCACACAGAGAGTGGTGGGAGTATGGAATGAGCTGCCAGATGAGGTGGTAAATGCGGGTTCTTTTTTAACATTTAAGAATAAATTGGACAGATACATTGATGGGAGGTGTATGGAGGGATATGGTCCGTGTGCAGGTCAGTGGGACTAGGCAGAAAATGGTTCGGCAAAGCCAAGAAGGGCCAAAGGGCCTGTTTCTGTGCTGTAGTCTCCATGGTTTCTATGGTAAATGTTGAAATCAAGCTCTCACTGGCAGCTCATTCTACATTCTCATGACCCTCTGAGTGAAGAAGCTTCCCCCCATGTTCCCCTTAAACTTTTCACCTTTCACCCTTAACCCATGACCTCTGGTTGGAGTTTCACCCAGCCTCAGTGGAAAAATCATGCTTTCATTTACACCATCTATACCACTCATAATTTTGTATACCTCTATCAAATCTCCCCTCAATCTTCTACCTTCCAAGGAATGAACTAATAACCTATTCAATACTTCCTTATAATTCAGGTCTTTCAGTTCCAACAACATCCTTGTAAAATTTCAAACTTATTTACATCTTTCCTGTAGGTTTGTGATCAAAACTACACACAATGCTTTAAATTAGGCCTCACCAAATTGCCCCTTGTCTCCTGCTGCATGTCTCCTATCTACTGACTCTGTCGCCCTTCTCCTGTCTCCTGTCTTTTGCCTCTTGCCTCCTGTCTATTGGCCGGTTCCTGTCTCCCATTCCCTACCTCCTGTATCCTGTCTGCAGCTTCCTACCTCCCATTTCTCTTCTCCTGTGTCCTGTCTCCTACCTCCCATCTTGTCTCTCATCCCCTGCCTCCTATATCCTGTCTGCTGTTGCCACCTGTTTTAGGATGCTAAACCTCATAAGTGCAATTGAGCAGTGGATGGATGGAATGATAAGGCAGGTTTGATTTTAAAGCAAGGAGCCTGCAGGCCAGTTGATCATCCGATGGAAGTGCAATATTATTGCACCACAGAAACATGGCTGAAAGAATGTCAGTTCACTGTTCTGGCGTATAGAGAATTCAGACTGAAAAGCAGGGAAATAAAAAAGAAGATATCATGGCATTGATTTGGAAAAAAAAACATCACTACTGGGAGGATTTCCTGGAAGGCCTTTCTAATGAGATACAGGAATAGAAAATCAAGTTGGGGTTGTTCTAAAAGCACCGACCCCTTCAGTCAGTGAGCAGACAAATCAGAGCATATGTCATTAGAGAATCATAGTGGGTGGGGATTTGAACTTCCCCGTATTGATTGGAACTACCTGAGTGCAGGAGACTGAGTAGAGGAATTTGTAAAGTGCATCGGGAATAACTTGAGCAAATCCATGAAGTCCATTCGAGAAGAAGCTGTACTGGACAACGTGGGGAAATGGATTCAGGTAAGTGCTGGTTGTATCATTGGGAGAGCATTTTGGAAATCAGTTCTATAGATTTTAAGGTAGTTTTGGAGAGCTATAAGGATGTCCAGAAAGTTGGGTCCTAAAATGGAGGAGAACCAGTTTCAGAAATATAAGACAGTGCTGGTTAAAGTAGATTGGGAACAGCTGCTTGTGCTTACCATGACATCTGACACTGAGAGCCTTTAAAAAGAGAGGAATTGGATACTGTTGGGGAGGATAGCCTGTAAGGGGGAAGCCACAGTGACCAGGACTTTGGCACTGGGTCTGACTGAGGAGAGACGGGGAGGGGAGAGGTGAAGGGGGTTTCCATGGTTAGAGGAGTAGCCAGGAGATTCTTGGACATGAAATAAACACCCAGATGGTATGTTGCCTCCCAGATGCCAGAGTAGGGGATGTCTCATATTGGGCCAACAGCAGTTTAAATGGGGAGAGTGAGCAACTGGAACTCATGGTATGTATTAGTACCAACAACGCAGCGAGGAAATGGGAGCAGGTTCTGACAATAGAGGGAGTTGGGTAGAAAGCAGAGAAGAGGACCTCCAGTTTAGTAAGCTCTGGATTACTGACTGTGCCACGCACCACTGAGGGTAAGAATAGGATGTTTGGCAGATGAATGCATGGCTAAGGAATTAGTGCAAGGGGTAGGGATTCAGATCTGTGTATCACTGGAATCTCTTCTGGGGACGGTATGATCTGTAACAAAAAGGATGGGGTGCATCTGAACCCAAGGGAGACCAATATCCTTACAGGAAGGTTTGCTAGAGTTATTAGGGAGGGCTTGAAATAACTTAGCAGGGAACCAGAGAGATAGAGCAGAGAATGGGGCAGCTGGTATACAACTATGTGCAGTGTGTAGTGAGACTGTGAGGAAGGGCAGGCAGATGACAGGGCAAATTTTCAGACAGTGGAATGAGCTGAAGTGTAAAATAGGGTCAAAATTGAAAAGGGTGATGAATGCAGTACTGAAAGTGTTAGATTTGAACGCAGACAGTATATGGAATGAGGTAATGAGAATGATTCTGGGAAAGAAAAGGTTAATGTATGAGAAACGTTTGATAGCTCTGGGCTTGTATGTGGTGGAGTTTAGAAGAATGAGGGGGGATTTAATTGAAACCTATCAAATATTGAAAGGCCTCGAAAGATTGGATGTGGAGAGGATGTTTCCTGTAGTGGGAGAGCCTAGGAGCAAAGAGCACAGCCTCAGAATAGGGGGATGTCCATTTAGAACAGAGATGAGGAGGAATTTCTTTAGCCAGAGGGTGATGATTCCATGGAATTCATTGTCACAGTTGGCTGTGGAGGACAAATCATTGGGTATATTTAAAGCAGAGATTGATGCATTCTTGATTACTGAGGGTGTCAAAAGTACGGGGAGATTGCAGGAGAATGGGGTTGAGAGGGGTAATAAATCAGCCATGATGGATTGGCAGATCAGACTCAATTCTGCTTCTGTCTAACGGTCTTTTAGTTTTTAAGTAAGTGAGTTCATTTGGGTATTGTCAGCAGATTTGGGCCCCCTATCTAAGAAGATAAAGGATGCAAAACTCATTGAGATCCCTCATTTGAGAGTGTCAAGAGGATGTTTAATCTCTATATATTGCCTTAAGAGTGCCCATGGAATGTATATTGAATGTCAGGGCCAGAGTGAATGCTGGCGAACAGAGGGATCCTGGAGTAGGTCCATAGTTGCCTGAAAGTGGCAGCTCAGTGTGTAAGGTGATGAAAGAGGAGTATAGAATACTTGCCTTCAGGAGTTGTGCAATAGAGTGCACAGACCAAGATGTCATTTTGCTAGTTTATTAAATAGTGGCTAGGTAATAACTGGAGTATTCTGTACAGTTCTGGTCACCACACAAGAGAAAAGATGCAATGGTGGAGGAGAGGGTGCAAAAAGATTCACCAGGATGTTGCTGAATTGGAGCATTTCAGTTATGAAGTGAGATTAAATACCATTACATCTAGGAGCAGTATGAGGCCATTCAGCCCATCACGTATGCTCTGCATTTCATCATGGCTGAAGTATTATCCCTCTCAACCCCATTCTTCTGCCTTCTCGCCATAACCTTTGACTCCCTAGATGGACTGGGTTTGTTTGATTTGCGGCAAACGAAGCTGAGGGGTGACCTTGCACAGATATCCCACAGAGGCGGGAGGAGAAGATGGCGGCGCGACGCAACGTGCGCAGCTCTCCGGTGAAATGATATTGTATTTGTTAAATAGGGTACCGTGCACAATTCTGATTTGATGGAGACAGCTGTGACAAGCACGGAGGAACATCTGGAAAAACTTCTGAAATGCCCGGTTCGCTGCTGTTGCTACTGTGTGATTGAGAATCTCCAGAGGGAAGGCCCCAAAATCCTCGGCTTTGTCTGCTGCTGGCGGCCAGGGCTGGGGTTGAAGCACTTGGCAGAGATGGTGCTCGGTGCTTGGTGATGGAGAGCTGGTCGGAGGCTTGAAGTTTTCGGACGACTCAGAGTTGTACTGTGGTCGGGCATGGCAGGGAGAGTTTTCTTCCTTCTCCCGTCTGCGTGAGACTTTCGAGAGACTTTGAACTTTTTTTTAACGTGCCCATGGCCTGTTCTTCATCAAGTTATGGTATTGCTTGCACTGTTGTAACTATATATTATAATTATGTGTTTTTTGTCAGTTTTTCAGTCTTGGTCTGTCCTGTGTTTCTGTGATATCACACCGGAGGAATATTGTATCATTTCTTAATGCATGCATTACTAAATTACAATAAAAGAGGACTGCATGTCCTCATAATCTAATCTAATATCACAAGTCGTGATGAGAAATAGATGGAGTAAATAATACCAATATTCCTTATTTCCCAGTGGTGGAGTGTCTGAGATAAGAGGGCATTGGTTAATGATTAGAGGGTGGAACTTTACACACGATGCATCATTTTGCATTTGGGGAAATTTTCCATACACACAGCTTGTAGAGTAAAATACGGTACACGTTATATTGGAGCGATAAGAAAGTAGGCGGAGGGGGTGGACTGGCTCTACTGCTAAAGAATGGCATCAAATCAGTAGAAAGATGTGACATAGGATCAGAAGACGTTGAATCCTTGTGGCTTGAGTTAAGAAACCGCAAAGGTAAAAGGATGTTGATGGCAATTATACACAGGCTAGGAGGTGGACCACAGGATACAACAGGAAATAGAAAAGGCGTGTCAAAAGGGCAACGTTATGGTAGTCATGGGAGATTTTAACATGCAAGTCAATTGAGGAAAATCAAGTTGGTAATGGATCTCAAGAGAGTGAGTTTGTTGAATGTGTAAGAGATACCTTTTTGGAGAAATTTGTCATTGAGCCTAGTAGGGGATCAGCTATACTGGATTGGGTGTTATGTAATGAACCGGAGGCGATTACGGAGCTTAAGGTAAAAGAAGCCTTAGGAACCAGTGATCACAATATGACTAAGTTCAACTTGAAATTTGATAAGGAGAAAGTAAAGTTTGATGTAGTAGTATTTCAGTGCAGTAAAGGAAATTACAGTGGTATGAGAGAGAGGAGTTGGCCAAAGTAAACTGGAAGGAGCTGCTGGCAGGGATGTCAGCAGAACAGCAATGGCATGCATTTCTGGGGAAAATGAGGAAGGTGCAGGACATGTGTATTCCAAAAATGAAGGAATACTCAAATGGTAAAATAGTACAACCATGGCTGACAAGGGAAGTGAAAGCTACTGTAAAAGCAAAAGAAAGGGCATACAACAAAGCAAAAATTTGTGGGAAAATAGGAGATTGGGAAGTTTTTAAAAACCTACAGAGAGCAATTAAAAAACTCATTGGAAGGGAAAAGATGAAACATGAAAGCAAGCTAGCAAATAATATCAAAGTGGATAGTAACAGTATTTTCAAGTATGTTAAAAATACAAGTGAAATGAGAGCAGATATAGGACCGCTAGAAAATGAGGCAGGAGAAATAATAACGGGGGACAAGGCTGATGAAATAAATGAGTGTTTCGTGTCAGTCTTCACTAGTAAGACTTCACTCACTAAGACACTAGTAGTATGCCTGATGTTGTAGTGTGTGAAGGAAGAGAAGTGGGTGCAGTTACTGTTACAAGAGAGAAGGTGCTCAAAAAGCTGAAAGACATAAAGGTACATAAGTCCCCTAGACCAGATGAACTGCACCCAAGGGTTCTGACAGAGATAGCATTAGAAACTGGGGTGGCATGAGTAATGATCTTCCAAAATCATTGGACTGACATGGTGTCAGAGGACTGGAAAATTGCCAACGTTATTCCACTCTTTAAGAAAGGAGGAAGGCAGCAGAAAGGAAATTATAGACCAGTTAGCCTGACCTCAGTGGTTGGGAAGATGTTAGAGTCAACTGTTAAGGATGGTGTGTTGGAGTACTTGGTGACACAGGACAAGATAATACAAAGTCATCATGGTTTCCTTCAGGGAAAATCCTGCCTGACGAACCTGTTTGAATTCTTTGAGGAGATTACAAGTAGGCTAGATAAAGGGGATGCAGTGGATGTTGTATATTTGGACTTTCAGAAAGCCTTTGACGAGGTGCCACACATGAAGCTGCTTACCAAGTTAAGAGCCAATGGTATTACAGGAAAGTTGCTAACATGATGAGAGCATTGGCTGATTGGTAGGAGGCAGCGTGTGGGAATAAAAGGATCCTTTTCTGGTTGGCTGTCAGTGACTAGTGGTGTTCCGCAGGAGTCGATGTTGGGACCACATCTTTTTATGCTGTATATCAGCGGTCCTCAACCACCGGGCTGCGGACCGGTACCGGGCCGCAAAGCATCTGCTACCGGGCTGCGAGGAAACGATATGATTTGGCGATATGAGTCAGCTGCACCTTTCCTCATTCCCTGTCACGGCCACTGTTGAGCTTGAACGGACGCGAGGTCATTACCCGCGTGTCATCCGTGTCAGCGCGGGAAAGAGATCAACTCCTCGAGCTTGCAAATGACGGCGGGCTGAAAAGTATGTTTTACATAACATCTCTGCTGGCATTCTGGATCAAAGTCAAGGCTAAATATCCTGAGATAGCCAGGAAAGCATTGAAAATGTTGCTTCCATTTCCAACATATCTCTGCAATGAATGCAACGAAAACTAAATTGCGGAATAGACTGGACATAAGGAACCTCCTTCAAGTATCGCTGTCTCCCATCACCCCTCGATAGGACTGTGTTGTTGCTGGGAAACAAGCCCAGGGCTCCCACTGATTCAGTGATATTGGTGTGTTGCAATGATTTTATATGTTCATACGGGGAAAATATGCGTTGCGTGTTAAAATGTTATGATGCAATTGACTTATATAACCATATAACAATTACAGCTCGGAAACAGGCCATCTCTTCCCTTCTAGTCCGTGCCGAACGCTACTCTCACCTAGTCCCACCGACCTGCACTCACCCTATAACCCTCCATTCCTTTCCTGTCCATATACCTACCCAATTTTTCTTTAAATGTTAATATCGAACCTGCCTCTACCACTTCTACTGGAAGTTCGTTCAACACTTTCTTCAAGCTCCCCTGTCCTCCCCTGATAATTGACTTATCGCTATATTCATGCGAGGAAAATATGCGCTGTGTGTTTAATATTAAATTCGTCAGATAAAGCCTTTTAGAAACAAAATTGAGTGCATTAGCCACTTATCACCTATATTCCGGTTGTGATTAACAACCCCCATCCCCCCGAACAGAATCGCCAAAAACCATGTGTAGAAAAAAAATTGGCACGTGCGCGGATGCGCAAGATATGCATGCGCACTGGTGCCCGCGCAAGGCTTCATGGTCATTGTAGTCTACCTTGGGGTAAACCCACTGTATTTGACTGCTACTCTTGTCCGTTGGCAACCCTACCCCCACCCCCGCCCCCCAGGTCCGCAGTGCAAAAAAGGTTGGGGACCCCTGCTGTATATAAATGATTTAGACGATGAAATAGATGGCTTTGTTGCCAAGTTTGCAGATGATTTGGAGATTGGTGGAGAGGGAGGTAGTGTTGAGGAAACAGGTGGGATGCAGAAGAACTTAGACAGATTAGGAGGATGGGCAAGAAAGTGGCAAATGAAATACAATGTTGGAAAAAGCATGGCCATGTGCTTTGGTAGTAGAAGTAAATGTGGTGACTATTTTCTAAATGGGGAGAAAATCCAAAAATCTCAGATGCAAAGGGACTTGGGAGCCCTTGTGCAGAACGTCCTAAAGGTTAACTTGCAGATAAAGTTGGTGGTGAGGAAGGCAAATGCCATGTTGTGGCAACACTTGCTGTCTTCCCCCAGCAAATCCTGAGGTTATGTTGCTGTTAACACAAATAATGCATTTCACTGTACATTTCAGAGATTAAGGGAGCTAGGGCTTTACTCTTTGGAGAGAAGGAGGATGAAAGGAGATATGATGGAGGTGTACAAGATAATAAGAGGAATAGATAGAGTGGATAGCCAGCGCCTCTTCCCCAGGGCACCACTGCTCAATACAAGAGGACATGGCTTTAAGGTAAGGATGGGAAGTTCAAAGGGGATATTAGAGGAAGGTTTTTTACTCAGAGAGTGGTTGGTGCATGGAATGCACTGCCTGAGTTGGTGGTGGATGCAGATACACTGGTGATGTTTAGGAGACTGCTAGACAGGTATATGGAGGAATTTAAGGTTGGGGCTTATATGGGATGCAGGGTTTGAGGGTCGGCACAACATTGTGGGCCGAAGGGTCTGTACTGTGCTGTACTATTCTATGTTCTATGTTCTATGTTCAATGTACATGCGATATATAAATCTGAATCTGAATCCTTTCAATGAGGTGAGTCATTTAATTTCCCAAGGTGCTTGTTTCTGCTGACCATGAGCTATGAAACTGTAGGAGGTGTTTCAGATTTAACTGGAAGGAATGAAAATACCTTTGGTGTCTTTGCTTTCAGTTCCCTCCTCTCAGATCTGTCACATTCCCCATGAATGAAAACATGAGAATACAGCATCTTTACATATTATGATTATTGAACTACTTCTCCAGTGTGAGCCTAATTAGCCATGGATATTGGTCTGTGATGTATGTATTTATAGACTTAACTCCTCCACCTTTAACATCCCCAACCAACACAACAAACATACCAACTCTCATCCATCAAAAGAATGTGCGAGGGTTGAACCCAAGATCCTACTGTAACCTCTCTGATCTACAACTTTAACCTGATAATATGATTTAGAAGGGATATATCTCAGTTCTGTTGAAAGAGGTTGGTGATGAAACATATCAACTCCTGCCTGAGAAGCAACTTGGATCCACTCCGATTTTACCTGCTGGAGAAACAGGTCCACAGCAGATGCCATCTCAATGGCTCTTCACTCAGCCCTGGAAAATTCGGACAGCAAAGATGCATACATCAGGATGATTTTTGTCAACTACAGCTCAGCATTCAATATCATCATCTTCTCAAAACTAATTAAAAACTTCAAGGCCTTAGCCTCAATACGTCCTTGTCAGTTCAGATTGGCAACAACGTCTTCTCACTTTCAGCATCAGCACAGATGATGTATGCTTAGCCTCCTGTTCTACTGACTCACACTTATGATTGTGTGGCTAAGCACAGCTCCAATGCCACACAAAGTTTGCTGACGATACTGGTATTGTAGGTTGAAGAAAAGATGGTGATGGATCAGCATAAAGGAAGGAGACTGAAAAATCTGTCTGACTGGTGTCATACAACAACCTCAATGTCAGCAAGACCTAGGACCTGATTATTGATTTCAAGGGGAGGAGACCAGAGGTCCATAAATCAGTCTTCATTAGCGGATCAGTGGTGGAGAGGGTCAACAACTTTAAATTCCTCAGTGTTGTTATTGTGGAGGACGTGTCCTGGGCCCAGCATGTAAGTGCAATTACAAAGAGAGCACGACAATGCCTCTACTCACGTAGGAGTTTTTTTGAAAATTTGGCATGACATCTAAAGCTTTAACAAAATTCTATAGCTGTTTAGTAGAGAGGATATGGCCCAATCCATCATGGTAAAGCCCTCACCACCAATGAACACATCTGCACAAAATGTCGCAAGAAAGCAGCATCCATAGTCAGAGATTCTCACCACCCTGAACAAGCTCTCTTCTCGCTGCTGCCATCAGGAAGATGGTACAGGAGCCTCAGGCCTCACACCACCAGGTTCAGGAACAGTTATTACTCCTCAACCATCAGCTTCTTGAACCAGTGGGGATAACTTCACTCAACTTCACTTGTGCTATCATTGAAATGTTCCGACAAGGTATTGTCTCTCTTTCAAGTGAATTCACCTCATGTTCTCAATATTTATTACCTATTTATTTGTTGTTATTATTTCTTTCTTTTCGTATTTGCAGTTTGTTGTCTTTTGCACAGTGTTTGAATGCTCTAGTTAGTACGGTCTTTCATTGATTCTATTATGGATTTATTCAGTATGCCCACAAGAAAATGAGTCTCAAGATTGTATATGGATATATTTATGTACTTTGATAATAAATTTACTTTGAACCTTGAACTTTAACTCTGTTTCTCCCTTGGTAGGTGCTGTTTGAATTTTTTTTTCTTGCAAGTCTTTCTAATTACAGATTTCAAACATCTGCAACATATTTATTTTCTGATTTTTACAAATGATCAGGTGTTGAAGAATTTAAATCTGAGATACCAGGAGGATATGGAACTGAGCATTAAATTGTTAACATTTGGATTTCAGAGCCAATGCAAGGATATATATATATTTTTAAAGAAAGCTCAGCTATGTTAATACTTAACATAGATTGAGGTGAAGGAACCCTTAGGAGGCAGTGATCATAACATGATTGAGTTCACTGTGAAATTTGAAAAAGAGAAGCCAAAATCTGATGTATCGGTATTTCAGTGGAGTAAAGGAAATTACAGTGGCATGAGAGAGGAACTGGCCAAAGTTGACTGGAAAGGGACACTGGCGGGAAAGATGGCAGAGCAGCAGTGGCTGGAGTTTATGTGAGAAGTGAGGAAGGTGCAAGACAAGTATATTCCAAAAAAGAAGAAATTTTCGAATGGAAAAAGGATGCAACCGTGGCTGACAAGAGAAGCCAAAGCCAAAGTTAAAGCAAAGGAGAGGGCATACAAGGAAGCAAAAATTAGTGGGAAGACAGAGGATTGGGAAGTTTTTAAAAGCTTGCAAAAGGAAACTAAGAAGGTCATTAAGAGGGAAAAGATTAACTATGAAAGGAAGCTAGCAAATAATATCAAAGAGGATACTAAAAGCTTTTTCAAGTATATAAAGAGTAAAAGACTAGTGAGAGTAGATATAGGACTGATAGAAAATGGTGCTGGAGAAATTGTAATGGGAGATAAGGAGATGGTGAAGGAACTGAACAAGTATTTTGCATCAGTCTTCACTGAGGAAGACATCAGCAGTATACCAAACACACAAGGGTGGCAGGGAAGAGAAGTGTGCGCAGTCACAATTACGACAGAGAAAGTACTCAGGAAGCTGAATAGTCTAAAGGTAGTTAAATCTCCTGGACCAGATGGAATGCACCTGCGTGTTCTGAAGGAAGTAGCTGTGGAGATTGCAGAGGCATTAGCGATGATCTTTTAAAAGTCGATAGATTCTGGCATGGTTCCAGAGGACTGGAAGATTGCAAATGTCGCTCCTCTATTTAAGAAGGGGGCAAGGAAGCAAAAAGGAAATTATAGACCTGTTAGCTTGACATCGGTGGTTGGGAAGTTGTTGGAGTCGATTGTCAAGGATGAGGTTACGGAGTACCTGGAGGCATATGACAAGCTAGGCAGAACTCAGCATGGTTGCCTTAAAGGAAAATCCTGCTTGACAAACCTATTACAATTTTTTGAGGAAATTACAAGTAGGCTAGACAAGGGAGATGCAGTGGATGTTGTATATTTGGATTTTCAGAAGGCCTTTGACAAGGTGCCACACATGAGGCTACTTAACAAGATAATAGCCTATGGAATTATGAGAAAGTTACATACGTGGGTAGAGGGTTGGCTGACTGGCAGGAAACAGAGAGTGGGAATAAAGGGATCCTATTCTGGATGGCTGCCGGTTACCAGCGGTGTTCTACCGGGGTCTGTGTTGGGGCTGCTTTTTTTTAACGTTGTACATCAACGATTTGGAATATGGAATAGATGGCTTTGTGGCTAAATTTGCTGATGATACGAAGATAGGTGGAGGGGCCGGTAGTGCTGAGGAAACAGAGAGTCTGCAGAGAGACTTGGATAGCTTGGAGGAATGGGCAAAGAAGTGGCAGAATGAAATATAATGTTGGAAAGTGTATGGTTATGCACTTCGGCAGAAGAAATAAATGGGCAGACTATTATTTAAATGGAGAGAGAATTCAAAGTTCTGAGATGCAATGGGACTTGGGAGTCCTCGTGCAGGATTCCCTTTAAGGTTAACCTCCAGGTTGAGTCGGTAGTGAAGAATGCGTTTGCAATGTTGGCATTCACTTCTAGAAGAATAGAGTATAGGAGCAGGGATGTGATGTTGACACTCTATAAGGTGCTGGTGAAACCTCACTTGGAGTACTGTAGGCAGTTTTGGTCTTATTTAAGAAAGGATGTGCTGATGTTGAAGAGGGTACAGAGGAGATTCACTAGATTGATTCATGGAATGAGAGGGTTAACATATGAGGAATGTTTGTCTGCTCTTGGACTGCATTCCTTGGAGTTTAGAAGAATGAGGGGAGACCTCATAGAAACATTTCTAATGTTGAAAGGCATGGACAGAGCGGATGTGGCAAAGTTGTTTCCCATGATGGGGGAATCTGGTACGAGAGGGCATGACTTAAGGATTGAAGGGTGCCCATTCAGAAGAGAGATGCGAAGAAATTTTTTTAGCCAGAAGGTGGTGAATCTATGGAATTTGTTGCCACGGGCGGCAGTGGAGGCCAAGTCATTGGCTGTATTTAAGGCAGAGATTGATAGGTATCTGAGTAGCCAGGGCATCAAAGGTTATGGTGAGAAGGCAGGGAGTGGGACTAAATGGGAGAATGGATCAGCTCATGATAAAATGGCAGAGCAGACTCAATGGGCTGAATGGTCTACTTTTGCTCCTTTGTCTTATGGTCTATGGTCTAACCAAAGAGTGATGCAGTCTCCTAAAGGTTGAGGCAGTACTGCAGTATAAATCTATGATAAAAGTGTGGAGTATGACTTCATTAGAGCTCTGCTCCATTTAGTATGAGGACATTATGGAAAATCTATCAATGTACCTGTTTATCATTGATGTATTTGTTTCAGCCATCATCCGTTACAACAAAACCAACAGACATTTGGGGTAAGAGTTAATGAAAGTGTTTTCTGTGTTTGGATCATTAATATGTGCATCGTTCTATTGAAAGAGCTTATCTATTCTAGTAAATGTCCTGTTAAAAGGAACTAATAGTGGCATTATGTGTGTCTAATAGACTGGTCACACAATAGTGGCTAAATCATTAGGTATATTTAAGGTGGAATTTGATAGATTTTTGGTTAGTCTTGGTATCAAAGGTTACGGGGAGAAGGCAGGAGAATGTGGTTGAGAAAGATAATAAATCAGCCACGGTGGAATGGCACAGCAGACTCAATGGGTCAGGTGGCCCTATTCTGCTGCTCATCTTATGGTCTCATTATGGTTCTGCACAACATTTTTCTTCATGGTCACTTTGAATGCTGCTACTTGTAATGACCCCTGCTATTATAAAGGAAGGAGGGAGAAACCAGGGAAATCAACCCATTAACCAAGTATCGATGGAAGGAAAGTATTGGAATCTATACACAGAACACAGTATAAAGAATAATAGAATTGAGAATGAAAATGAATTTATGAAAGTCAGTTTTCATTCAACTACAGATATTATATGAGGATGTGATTCATAAAATAGTTCTGGGGTTCCAGGAGATGGTGATTTTGGATTTACCAAAGGCTTTTGTTATGTGTTTAACATTTCAGTAATATTTGAGTAATCTTGTATAAACATTGGTTGATTAAGTTTTCCTGTTCATTTAAATAATTCATTATGTCTAGTATATAACAGTATGTTAATTGCATACGTTATCATGCTTCCTTGTAAATCAAGTGTGGCTCGCTTAAAGTAAACTCAAAGTTAACCTATATTTTGGACTCTGTGTTTTTCTTTGAATTAGTTTAATGTTTTGAAGTTACAAAACATAACATTGGCAACGAGATTTTTTTTAAATGAATCCAAGATGGCTTCCGACTTCTTAAACTGGAGCGAGATGTTCAAACTAAAAAAAAACTGCAAGGTATGGTCAACTCTAAAAGAAACAGCCCAGCGCACGGAGAGTCAGCTGAATTTGAATTTGAATTAACTTTATTTCTTACATCCTTTACATACATGAGAAGTAAAAATCTTTACATTACGTCTCTGTCTAAATGTGCAATGTGCAATCATAGTAATTTATAGTAAATAGAACAGTCAATGTAACATAGAAATACACTCAAATCAGTGTGAGTTAATCAGTCTAATGGCCTGGTGGAAGAAGCTGTCCCAGAGCCTCTTGGTCCTGGTTTTTATACTGTGGTACCGTTTCCCGGATGGTAGCAGCTGGAATAGATTGTGGTTGGGGTGACTCAGGTCCCCATTGATCCTTCGGATCCTTTTTTCACACCTGTCTTTGTAAATGTCCTTAGTCATGGGAAGTTCACAGCTACAGATGTGCTGGGCTGTCCGCACCACTCTCTGCAGGATCCTGTGATTAAGGGAGGTACAGTTCCCATACCAGACAATGGTGCAGGGAGTCAGGATGCTCTCAATTGTGCCCCTGTAGAAAGTTCTTAGGATTTTGGGGCCCATACCAAACTTCCTCAACTGTCTGAGGTGAAAGAGATACTGTTGTACCTTTTTCAGCACACAGCTGATGTTTACAGACCCCGAGGTCCTCGGTGATGTGGATGTTGAGGAACTTAAAGCTGTTTACCCTCTCAACCCCAGATCCATTGATGTCAATAGGGGTTAGCCCATCTCCATTCCTCCTGTAATCCACAACCAGTTGAGTCTAAAAATAAAAGCAGCCAACACATTTTCTTCAGAAGGGAAGACACAGTCGAGTTTACAAAAAAAAAAGGCTGTTAACGGAAGAATTCAGGGTTTATAAAGAGTGAGTACTGGGTGATAATAATCATTAAAAAAGCAGAAATGGCTGGCTACATAGAAAGATTGATGTGTTTGATTATACAGCAGGTAACTGGTGCATGTATACTGAGCTATTTAAATCGTATTTTGAAGCAAATGAAATAGCCAATGAGAATCGAGTGCCAATTTTGCAAAGTGCATTTGGTTTAAAGACGCACAGTTTGCTTCAGAGTTTGACTGTTGCAACCAAACCAACAGAAATGAGAAATACTGTCAAGGTAAAGCAGGAGCACTTAGAACCAAAGCAATTGTTGATTGCACAATTCTTTAGGTTTCAAAAGTAGAGGCATCACTTGAGGTGTCTTCAGAGAATGAAGCCTGTAAAAGCCAGCATCCCTCGTTAAGAATTCTCCCCACCTAGGTTATGCCTTGTACTCATTGCTACCATCAGGGAGGAGGCACACACTTACAATTTAGGAACAGCTTCTTTCCCTCTGTCATCCGATTTCTGAATGGATATTGAACCCATGAACACTACCTCACTACTTTTTATTTTTATCTATGCACTATTTAATTTAATTATTTATATATATATACTTACTGCAGTTCAGTTTTTTCTCTATTATGTATTGCATTGTACTGTTGCCACAAAGACAATAAATTTCTTGACATATATCAGTGATATTAAACCAGATTCTGAATCAAAAAGAAGGGGCGTCCATTTCGGTGCATGTGGTTGAAAGAAACTGTCTGAGCATTGTCAGTTTGCTAATGGGTGTAATGATACTGTCAGAGATCATTTAGTTTGTGGATTTTAAAAGAAAGCATTCAAAAACATCTACTTACTGAAGCACAGCTTACATTCAAGAGTGCAGTGGAAATTGCTGTATCAATGGAAACTGCAGACAGAGGTGCAATTGAGTTGCAGTCAGGAATGAAAGTGAGCCTGAACAAGATTGCATCATCTAATCAGAAACCGGCCTGGCAGAAAAAATTGTTTTGCCATTGTGGTAGGGGCTAACACACATCAAACAAATGCAGATTTAAAGTTGAAATTTGCAGAAAATGCAGCAAAGCAGGTAACATACAAACAGCATGTCGGGCAGACAAAAATAAATAGACTGAGCAGGGAAGAGATAAAGATAAAAGTTCAAGTTGGGGTTTCAAAAAGATCAGCAATCTACATGCCGTTGATGAAAAATCTGATAATGATTAGAGTGACATAGACTGACTGGTCGTGAGACTTACAGTGTGAAAATTAACAATTGATATACAATCTGCCTTACATCAGAACTGAATGGCAAATTAATTAAGATGGAATTAGATATTGATTCAGCTGTTTCAATCATTCCACAAAATTAGTTTGAACAGCATTTTAAAGATACTAAAACTGAAGCCTGCAGATATCCAACTGAGAACTTAAACTGCAGAAAAGACCATTCCTATGGGAAATGACATTAGTAACAGTGAAATACAACCAACAAGCCACATTGAGCTTGCATGTGGTAAAAACCGACAGACCAGCATTGTAGGTGCATGATTAGCTGAGACACCCACAACTTGATTGGAGATCCATCCACCAGGTGGTTACTTGCAAAATGTGGCTGGGTTTTAAGCTGGAAGAGAGTTCAAGAAGCTTCAGGAAAGTTTCAAGCATTCGGCTTTTGTGAGTACAAAGAACCAGAACCTACACTGTGTGTATTAATGCTATTGCATGAACTTCAAGTAGGATACAAAAAGCTGCCTGTAAATGTAAACGCAAAGACCAAAGCCCAGGTGCATGGATGGAAGGTCAAAAAGAAAAGAGTCGATGGAGATATAAACTTCAACTTAATTCATTATGGATTAATCAGAGGATGTTGTGGGTGAGAAAACCAAGAGGAGAGATCAGATCATAAAGAGAGCAATCAAAGGATTAGTAAGAGAATTGTCCAGTGAACTAAATGCACCTTCCCAAGGTCATGATGCACAAATAAGAAGAAAAGGAAGAAAGAGATGGAGGGAAGGAAGAGATAGAGAGAAGGAACATGAGAAAGGGAAAAGAAAGGGATCAAAGTAGATCCAGAGAGAGAAAAAGAGAAGAAAGGTGTCCGGTGCTGTCAGAATCACTTCCTGCTGTCCCACCACCACAGAGTAAACCCCAGAACCTGAGATTGTTTCACAGCCACAAGTCTCACCTCCCAAGCAGAGTCACCCCTCCTGTCAGGAAAGACATTATCCCTCAAGAGTAAGAAAGCTTCCACAACAATTAAATCTTTCAGTCTAAATGAGACATTTTAAATGTAAAAATACGTTAATAGCATATGTCATCACACCACCATGTGATACATGCACGCCTTGCTTAAAGTAAACGAAGTTCAACCCACATTTTTCTTTGTATTAGCTTAATGCTATGAAGTTACAAAACATAATAGCTTTCAATAAGGTTTCACACAGGAGATTGGTCAATTAATTAGAGTGCCTAGAACTGGGACAACGTGCAGAAAAGATTTTTGGTTATTTGCAGAAAGCATAGAGTTAGAATAAGTAGATCTTTCACAGGTTTACAGGCTGTAACTACTTGGGGGTCACAGAATGGCACCTGGGTCCCAACTATTCACTGCCTATTTGGCTGAGGGGATCAACGATACTGAGTTGGCTGTTGATACAAACTAGGTCATCAGGAGAATGTAAGCCATCACAGGGATGTGAAGAAGATGAACAGGCAAGGACCTGATAGATGGAGTGTCACTTGAGTGAGCTGATCCTATCCAGGTGGAGGTCTGCCTTTTGAGGACAGACTGAAGAGACTAGTCATAGATTAAGTGAATTAAAATTGGACGAATAGAAAATAATTCTTGGCAGTTTAGAAAAATATATGCTGGGAGTATATTCTTTCTAGGACTGGACTCCATGGGTTCAGAATAAAGGTTCGGACTGAAATGAAGAGGACTTTCTTTAGTCAAAGGGCAGTGAACCTTGGGATTCTCTAGTCGAGAGTTGAGGCAGGTCAGTCACTGGGTCCATTCAAAACAGAAATTGATATACTTCTGTACACTGGGATAGTAGTGGAAAATGGCATTGAAGAAAAATATCAGCCAAGGTCTCCATGTATGGCAGAATGTACTTGGGACTGAATGACCTAATGCTGCTCCTGTTTCTATTCCAGTTGTTTACAGGCTCAAGGCACCTGTACTCCAGCAAGTCACTACAGCAGTGAAGCAGGAGGAACACTGTGCACAGAATGTCAGTGGATTCGCTCAACAGTCTGTCATTTTCAACAACAGACACCTATACACAATACTCTGCTGCTGGAATAAACGTAGATGGCACCTAGGAAATAGAAAAAAAAACATTTGAGGAGTCTGAAGAGATACGGTTTGTCCCCAAAGACTGACAAATTTCTGCAGATGTACATTCTGACTGGTTGCATCATTGCCTGGTATGGGGGCTCCTATGTGCAAGACTAACATGGCTACAGAGGAGTGTAGACCCAGGCAATTCCTGTTTCTGATTCTGAGCAAGCTCGATTGAATATGTTTCTTTCACAGTAAACAATGACCATCAATATGAACAATATTTGTGGATTTCAGGATCCAGACTACAAATGTAAAATTACTGCCTGGAATAACACAGTAATCAAATGTACAGGCTGCCTAAAAGTAGCACTTGCCAGGCCTGCACATGCAGTCTCCTCCCAGTCTCCACCCAGCTAACACAAGTCACCTGCCACTCGTTTCCAACTCATCAACTGTAGCCTACTTAATCCCTTCATACCCTGACCAATCAAGAATCTATCAACCTTTGCCTTAAATATACATAAAGACTTGACCTCCACAGTTGCCTGTGGCAAAGAAAACTGGATTCACCACTCTCTGGCTAAAGAAATTCTCCTCATCTCCATTCTAAAAGGATGCCCATAGTCTGAGGCTGTGTCCTCTAGTCTTAGACTCTCTCACCATAGGAAACATCCTCTCTACATCCACTCTACCAAGGCCTTTCACTATTCGATAGGTTTCATTTAGGTCACCCCTCATTCTTCTGAATTTTAGTGAATACAGGCCCAGAGCCATCAAACACTCTTCAAATGATAAGCCATTCAATCCTGGAATCATTTTTGTGAACCTCTTAAACTCTCTCCAGTTTCAGCATGTCTTTCTCAGATAAGGCACCCAAACCTACTCACAATACTCCAAATGAGGCTTCACCAGTGCCTTATAAAGTTTCAACATTACATCTTGCTCTTATATTCTAGTTCTGTTGAAATGGATGCTAACATTGCATTTTCCTTTTAAAGGTTCGAAGGTCAAGTTTAATGTCAGATAAATATACATCCTGAAATGCTTTTTGTTCGCAAAATATCCATGAAAACAGTGAAATGCCCCAAAGAATGAACGACAGTTAAACATAAGAACCCCAAAGGCCCCCCCAGCTCCCCGCTCCCATGCGTAAGTTGTGGCGAGCAACAATCCCCCCTCCCCCACCGGCTAAACAAGAAGCACACTCGCTACCGAGCTCAAGCGTGAGCTAAGTGATAGCAAAGATACAGATCTTGCAGTTACCCCACAGACTATCGCAATTCATCTGGCATTCAGCAACCCACAGGTGCTCTCTCTCCTTAATAAGGGAGAAGGAGGTGTCCCCCATTTTCACAGCGAGCAGGAGACATAACAATAACCTGCTGGTTTACGATGTTAAAAAGTCCGTTTCATCACTTTTTACGAGCTCTGTGCCTGAAGATCAAGAAGATCTCAGGTCTTCGGACCCACAGTGAAAGATTTTCCAGCCTCCCTGACGACACATGAGTCTCCTGCCGTGACAATGAGCCCTTGATCTGCCCATCTCCAGAGTCCCGATATCTTAGGTTTCCAAACACTAGGCCGCCTCTGAGGCCTACCCCTTGGCGTGCTGAGCAACGGCCAGTCCTGAAACCCTGAGAATGGGTCCCATTCCCACAAAGAACTGAAGTCAGTGTGTAACTCCAGGTCAGCGTCTTCAAAAGAACCCTGAAAGAGAAAAATAAAAATCTTAAAGATGGAAATAGAGCTGTTTCCAAAGATGCAAGCAAAGGAGTCAATGTTTAGCACCATCTTAACTCCACTTCCATCTCTGAGTTTTCTCATCACAGGCTCAATCTGCAAAGTTCCCTTTACGGAATTCTCCACAAGGACCCCCAAGTCCCGTTGTGCCTCAGTTATTTTGTATTTTCCCTCCATTCAGAAAATAGTCAACCCTTTAATTTCTTCAACCAGAGTGCATGATCATACATTTCCTGACACTGTTCCATCTGCCATCTCTTTGTCCATTATCATAATCTATCCTTTATAGCTTCTTTACTTACTCAAAACTACCTGCCCCTCCACCATATCATCTGCAAACTTTGAAATAGCCATCAATTCCATCATCTAAATCTTTATCATATAATGTAAAAAGAATTGGTCCAATATAGACCCCTATGGAACACCACTAGTCACTGGCATTCAACCAGAAATTCCCAATCTTTCCCTCCTGGCAATCAGCCACTGCTTTATCGATGTTTATAGATTTATAGATTTATAGATTGTTAAGCAGCTTTATGTGTGGCACCTTGTCAAAGGGCTTCTGAAAATCCAAGTACACAACATCAACCAATTCTCCTTTGTCTATCCTCCTTGTTTGTCATATGGGGGTGGCTGGGGACGGACCCAAGTGCAAGACACAGACACCAAAGTACTAGAGACAGGACTAGGATACAGGGCGAGGGCTAGGACATGGACATGAAAACCGGGAACCCGGAACAGGACTGGACAAGAGAGCTAGGAGCCCAGACTTGGACTCCGAGCCAAAGACTGGACAAGGGCCCAGAACCTGGCTCTTGCCTCTGGCTCGGATCCCAGAACTAGGCAAGGACGTGACTCCACTGGCAGACAGAATGAGGCTGGAGTCTTCAGACTTGAGGCGAGGCTTGAGACCGGAGACCAGAGACCAGAGGCGAGGCTTGGGAAAGAGACTTGAGGCGAGGCTTGGGAAAGAGACGAGGTGAGGCTTGGGAGAGAGACTTGAAGCTCCTCCGGGGCAGGGCGCGGATCTCCACCCAACGGAGGCAAGGGACAGGAAGGGACAGAACCAACTGCAGGGTAACGGCAATCTGGCCTGACTTACCCAGCGGAGGCAAGGGACAGGAAGGGAGCTAGATACAGGGTGGCTCCAAGACAAGACTTCAGGCGAGACAAGGCGAGAGTTACCAGCAAGACAAGGCAAGGCTTCAGGCAATGCAAGGCAAGACAAGAACTTCAGGCGAGGCGAGAGTTACCGGCAAGACAAGGCAAGGCTTCAGGCAATGCAAAGCGAGACAAGAACTTCAGGCCATGCGAGAGTTACCGGCAAGACAAAGCTAGGCTAGGCTAGGCTAGGCTAGGATAGGATAGGATAGGATAGGATAGGATAGGCTAGACTGCATGCCAGGAAACAGAAGGCAGGGGAAGGGATACAAGGAGTAAGGACAAGAACAATCCAGCCCCCACCCTGGTCTTTGGAGGTATTTATGCAGCCAGCCCCAACGAGAATCAGCTGCCTCAATTAGTGCTCAAACAGGAACAGAAACAGGGTAAACAGGAAAACCTGGAGCAAGGGTCGATGGACCAGACCGTGAACTGGAATGCGGACTTCACGGACCAGACTATGACATTGTTATTTCTTCAAAAAATTCCAGCAGATTTGACAGGCAAGATTTTCCTTTGAGGAAATCATGCTGACTACAACCTATTTTATCATGAGTCTCCAAGTACCCTGAGACCTCATCCTTAATAATCAACTCCAACATCTTCCCAACCACAGAGGTCAAATGAATTGACCTATAGTTTTCTTTCTTCTGCCTCTCTCCCTTCTTGAAGAGTGGAGTGACATTTGCAATTTTTCAGTCATCCAGAACCATTCCAGAATCTAGTGATTCTTGAAAGAGCATTATTACAATCTGCACAATCCCTTCAGCCACCTCTTTTAGAACTCTAGCGTGTACGTCATCTGGTCCAGGTGACATCTACCTTCAGACCTTTCAGTTTTCCAAGAACCTTTTCTTTAGTTATGATAGCTCTACACTTTTCAAGCCCCCTGACGCCCAGAACTTCCACCATACTGCTAGTGCCTTCTACAGAGAAGATTGATGCAAAATACTTATTCAGTTCATTCACCATTTCATTGTTCCTCATTACTACCTGTCCAGCATCATTTTCCAGCAATCTGATATTGCTGGAAAATAGCCGTGACGTCAACAGGACAGCGCGGAGAGTTTAAAAAGTAAGGTTGCTACCAACGGCTTTCTTTTGGATCAGGAATACAGAGCGTCTTGTGAGCTGAGTTCTGAAGGAAGGCAGTTTTTAAAAAAACTTCTTCAAGTGCAAGAAGGACGAGACTGCGCAGGCGCGTGACATCAACAGGACAACGCGGAGAGTTTAAAAAGGAGACCACCCTATACAGCGGGCAGCTGTCGGAGCGGGCAGCGGAGTGAGCGGTAGCAGAGTGTAGGGCTTTGGCAGTAAACGGAAAGAGGCGAGAGTGAAGCACAACTCTTTTTTTCTCCCCCCGCCTTTCTCAAATTGGCCTGGAAGATGGGAACAGCAGGGCTCTCACAGCTAACGGTATGAGCTAACGGTTTAAAAAGTTCATCTGTTTGGCGAGGTAAGTGGGTGAGTAGACTTATTTTTCCTGTTTCATTCCTGTAGAATTAGGTAGCATGCCTGCAGGGTTAGTATTTTGTTCAGGGTGTCAGATGTGGGAATCCTGGGAGACCTCCAGCCTCCCTGATGACCACATCTGCGCCAGGTACACTGAGATGCAGCTCCTCGGAGACCGTGTTAGGGATCTGGAGCTGCAGCTTGATGACCTAATGCTTATCAGGGAAAGTGAAGAGGTGATAGACAGGAGCTACAGGGAGGTAGTCATCCCTAGGCTACAGGGGTCAGAAAACTGGGTCACTGTCAAGAGAGGGAAGGGAAATGCCTGGACAATGGAGAGCACACCTGTCGCTGTCCCCCTCAGCAACAAATATCTTGTTCTGGATGCTGTTGAGGGGGATGACCTGACAGGGGACGCCCACGGTGACCGGGTCTCTGGCACTGGGCCTGGCGCTGTTGTGCAGAAGAGAAGGAGGGAGAAGAGAAATGCGGTAGTCGTGGGGGATTCCATAGTCAGGGGAACAGACAGGAGATTCTGTGAGCCTGACAGAGATACCCGCATGGTGTGTTGCCTCCCATGTGCCTGGGTACGGGATGTCTCGGATCGGGTCCTGAATATTCTGAAGGGGGAGGGTGAGCAGCCAGTTGTCTTGGTACATGTTGGTACCAATGACATAGATAGGACAAAGGAGGTGGTCCTGAAGAGAGATTTCCAGGAGTTAGGAAGGAAGCTGAGAACCAGGACCTCCAGGGTAGTAATCTTGGGATTGCTACCTGTGCCACCGTGCTAGCGAGGGCAAGAATAGCAGGATCAGGCAGATGAATGCATGGCTGAGAGACTGGTACAGGGGGCAGGACTTCAGATTCTTGGATAATTGGGATCTCTTCTGGGGGAAGTATGACCTGTTCAAACAGGACAGGTTACACCTGAACCTGAAGGGGACCAATATCCTGGTGGGAAAGTTTAATAGAGCTGTTAGGGAGGGTTTAAACTAATTTGGCAGGGGGATAGGAACCGGAATGATAGAGCAGAAGAAGGGGAAAACAGAAATAAATCTAAGATAGTGAGCAGTAAAGATGTCAGGAAAGACAGGCCGGTGATGGGGTAAATTTGTAGCCATTGGGATGAGTTGCAGTGCAATAAAGTTGCAGTGAAATCAAAGCGAAAAGTACCAAATACTGGTCTTAAGGTGTTATACTTAAAAGCACGCAGCATAAGGAATAAGGTGGATGTTCTTGTCGTACAGCTACAGATTGGCGGGTATGATATTGTGGCCATCACTGAGATGTGGCTAAAGGATGCATGCCTCTGGGGGCTGAATGTCCAAGGATACACGGTGTATCGGAGGGCTAGGAAGGTAGGCAGAGGGGGAGGCATGGCTTTATTGGTAAGAAATGATATTAAATCATTAGAAAGAGGTGATATAGGATTGGAAGGTGCAGAATCTTTATGGGTTGAGCTAAGAAATAGCAGGGGTAAAAGGACCCTGATGGTAGTTATTTATAGGCCTCCAAACAGCTGCAGGAATGTGAACTGCAAATTACAACAGGAAATAGAAAAGGCTTGTCAGAAGGGCAGTGTTATGATAATTGTGGGGAATTTTAACATGCGAGTGGATTGGAAAAATCAGGTCGGCACTGGATCTCAAGAGAGAGAATTTGTAGAATGTCTGCGAGATGGCTTTTTAGAACAGCTTGTTGTTGAGCCCACTAGGGGATCGGCTGTACTGGATTGGGTACTGTGTAATGAACCAGAGGTGATTAAAGAGATTAAGGTGAAGGAACCCTTAGAAGACAATCATCATAACATGATTGAGTTCACTGTGAAATTTCAAAAAGAGAAGCAGAAATCTGATGTAAACAACAGGAATTCTGCAGATGCTGGAAATTCAAGCAACACACATCAAAGTTGCTGGTGAACGCAGCAGGCCAGGCAGCATCTCTAGGAAGAGGTACAGTCGACGTTTCAGGCCGAGACCCTTCGTCAGGACTAACTGAAGGAAGAGTGAGTAAGAGATTTGAAAGTTGGAGGGGGAGGGGGAGATCCAAAATGATAGGAGAAGACAGGAGGGGGAGGGATGGAGCCAAAAGCTGGACAGGTGATAGGCAAAAGGGATACGAGAGGCTCATGGGACAGGAGGTACAAGAGGATCATGGGATCTGATGTGTCAGTATTTCAGTGGAGTAAAGGAAATTACAATGGCATGAGAGAGGAACTGGCCAAGGTTGACTGGAAAGGGACATTGGCGGGAAAGACGGCAGAGCAGCAGTGGCTGGAGTTTATGCGAGAAGTGAGGAAGGTGCAAGACAGGTACATTCCAAAAAAGAAGAAATTTTCGAATGAAAAAAGGATGCAACTGTGGTTGACAAGAGAAGTCAAAGCCAAAGTTAATTCAAAGGAGAGGGCATACAAGGAAGCAAAAATTAGTGGGAAGACAGAAGATTGGGAAGTTTATAAAAGCTTACAAAAGGAAACTAAGATAGTCATTAAGAGGGAAAAGATTAACTATGAAAGGAAGC
Organism: Mobula hypostoma; assembly: GCF_963921235.1. Lineage (NCBI taxonomy): Eukaryota > Metazoa > Chordata > Chondrichthyes > Myliobatiformes > Myliobatidae > Mobula > Mobula hypostoma. Next base: position 53,503,958 of record NC_086109.1, read on the forward strand.
TAGCAAATAATATCAAAGAGGATACTGAAAGCTTTTTCAAGTATATAAAGAGTAAAAGACTGGTGAGAGTAGATATAGGACTGATAGAAAATGATGCTGGAGAAATTGTAATGGGAGATAAGGAGATGGCAGAGGAACTGAACGAGTATTTTGCATCAGTCTTCACTGAGGAAGACATAAGCCGTATACCGGACACTCAAGGGTGGCAGGGAAGAGAAGTGTGCATAGTCACAATTACGACAGAGAAACTACTCAGGAAGCTGAATAGTCTGAAGGTAGATAAGTCTCCCGGACCAGATGGAATGCACCCATGTGTTCTGAAGGAAGTAGTTGTGGGGATTGCGGAGGCATTAGCGATGATGTTTCAAAATTGATAGATTCTGGCATGATTCTGAAGGACTGGAAGATTATAAATGTCACTCTGCTTTTTAAGAAGGGGGCAAGGATGCAAAAAGGAAATTATAGACCTGTTAGCTTGACATCAGTGGTTGGGAAGTTGTTGGAGTCGATTGTCAAGGATGAGGTTACAGAGTACCTGGAGGCATATGACAAGATAGGCAGAACTCAGCATGGATTGCTTAAAGGAAAATCCTGCCTGACAAACCTATTACAATCTTTTTGAGGAAATTACCAGTAGGCTAGACAAGGGAGATGCAGTTAATGTTGTATATTTGGATTTTCAGAAGGCCTTTGACAAGGTGCCGTGCATGAGGCTACTTAACAAGATAAGAGCCCATGGAATTACAGGAAAGTTAGGTACGTGGATAGAGCATTGGTTGATTGGCAGGAAACAGAGATTGGGAATAAAGGGATCCTATTCTGGTTGGCTGCCGGTTACCAGTGGTGTTCCACAGGGGTCTGTGGTGGGGCCGCTTCCTTTTACATTGTACATCAATGATTTGGATTATGGAATAGATGGTTTTGTGGCTAAGTTTACTGATGATACAAAGATAAGTGGAGGGGCCGGTAGTGCTGAGGAAACGGAGAGTCTGCAGAGAGACTTCAATAGATTGGAAGAATGGGCAAAGAAGTGGCAAATGAAATACAATGTTGGAAAGTGTATGGTTATGCACTTTGGCAGAAGAAATAAATGGGCAGACTATTATTTAAATGGGGAATGACTTCAAAGTTCTGAGATGCAATGGGACTTGGGAGTCCTCGTACAGGATATCTTAAGGTTAACCTCCAGGTTGAGTCAGTGGTGAAGAAGGCAAACGCAATGTTAGCATTCATTTCTAGAGGAATAGAGTATAGGAGCAGGGATGTGATGTTGAGGCTCTATAAGGTGCTGGTGAGACCTCACTTGGAATACTGTGGGCAGTTTGGGAGACCTTATTTAAGAAAGGATGTGCTGACTTTGGACAGGGTACAGAGAAGATTTACTAAAATGATTCCAGGAATGAGAGGGTTAACATATGAGGAACGTTTGTCCGCTCTTGGACTGTATTCCTTGGAGTCTAGAAGAATGAGGGGAGACCTCATAGAAACATTTCGAATGTTGAAAGGCATGGACAGAGTGGATGTGGCAAAGTTGTTTCCCATGACGAGGGAGTCTAGTACGAGAGGGCATGACTTCAGGATTGAAGGGTGCCCATTCAGAACAGAGATGCGAAGATATTTTTTTAGTCAGAGGGTGGTCAACCTATGAAATTTGTTGCCACGGGCGGCAGTGGAGGCCAAGTCATTGGGTGTGTTTAAGGCAGAGATTGATAGGTATCTGAGTATCTAGGGCATCAAAGGTTATGTTGAGAAGGCAGGGAGTGGGACTAAATGGGAGAATAGATCAGCTCATGATAAAATGGCGGAGCAGACTCGATGGGCCAAATGGCCGACTTCTGCTCCTTTGTCTTATGGTCTTATGGTCTTATGATATCCACTCTCACCTTTCTTTTGCACTTTATGTATCTAAAGAAACTTTAGGTATCTTCTTTAATATTATTAGCTAGCAAACTTGTGTGTTCCATCTTTATCTTCTTAATGACTTTTGTAGTTGCCTGTTGTTGGTTTTTAAAAGCCTCTAACTTCCCACTAAATTTTGTTCTGTTGTATGCCCTCCCTTTGGCGTTTATGTTGGCTTTGACTTCTCACTGCTATGTCATCTTTTCTTTAGAATACTTCTTCCTCTTTGGGATGTATATATGCTATGCCTTCTGAATTGCTTCCAGAAATTCTGGACATCATCAATGTGCTGTTCATCTCTGCTAATTAACAATGTACTGATGTCTCCTCATATACTTTATACTTTATTGTCGCCAAACATTTGATACTAGAACGTACAATCATCACAGTGATATTTGATTCTGCATTTCCCATTCCCTGGATTACAAATATTAAATATTAAAAATATTAAAAATAGTAAAATTTAGTAAATATTAAAAATTTAAATTATAAATCATAAATAGAAAATAGAAAAATGGAAAGTAAGGTAGTGCAAAAAAACCAAGAGGCAGGTCTGGATATTTGGAGGGTAAGGCCCAGATCCGGGTCAGGATCTGTTCAGCGTCTTATCACAGTTGGAAAGAAGCTGTTCCCAAATCTGGCCATACGAGTCTTCAAGCTCCTGAGCCTTCTCCCGGAGGGAAGAGGGACGAAAAGTGTTTTGGCTGGGTGGGTCGTGTTCTTGATTATCCTGGCAGCACTGCTCCGACAGCGTGCAGTGTAAAGTGAGTCCAAGGACGGAAGATTGGTTTGTGTGATGTGCTGTGCCATGTTCACAATCTTCTGTAGCTTCTTTTGGTCTTAGACAGGAAAACTTCCATACCAGGTTGTGATGCACCCTAGAAGAATGCTTTCTACGGTGCATTTATAAAAATTAGTGAGGGTTTTAGGGGACAGACCAAATTTCTTTAGTTTTCTCAGGAAGTAAAGGTGCTGGTGGGCCTTTTTGGCAGTGAACTCTGCTTGGTTGGACCAAGTCATTTGTGATATTGACCCCAAGGAACTTAAAGCTTTTGACCTGTTCCACTTGCGCACCACCGATGTAAATTGGATCGTGCGGTCTGCTACTCCTTCTGAAGCCAACAACCAATTCCTTCATCTTGCTGACGTTGAGGGACAGGTTATTGTCTTCGCACCATGCCACCAGGTTCTTAATTTCCTCTCTGTACTCAAACTCATCATTACCCGAGATATGGCCTACAATTGTTGTGTTATCAGCAAACTTATATATTGAGTTTGATGGAAACTCGGCTACACAATCATGGGTGTACAGTGAGTACAGCAGGGGGTTGAGTACACAGCCTTGTGGGGCACCGGTGCTCAGAGTGATTGTAGAGGAGAGTTGTCCTGTATTTTTACAGCCTGGGTCCTGTCTGTGAGGACGTTGAAGATCCAGCTGCAGATCTGAGTGCTAAGGCCCAGGTTCCAGAGCTTAGGAATCAGTTCCTATAGTGATGAAATGTTTGCGTTGCCAAGCTCAGAGAACAACTCGACCCAACCATCAACCACCCGAGCTACACAATTTCCGAGTAATTTCCACTGTGAATTCAATAAAATCACCACTATGAACCTCTACCCTCTCCACATGATGGGTGGTGCATTTAAAACACTTCACAGGTCCCAGATCTTCACCAAACTGGATCTATGGAGTGCGTCTGACCTGATCCCCATCTGCCATGGGGATGAGTGGAGGATGGTGTTCATAACACCCACTGGCCACTACAAATACTTGTTGATGCCTTACAGACTTTCCAACAGTCCAGCCATTATCCAAGCCTTCATCAATGAGGTCCTCAGAGACATGCTACATGTTCATCTATCTCGATAGCATCCTCATCTTCATGGACCCCAAGAACGTATCTGTTATGTCTGATCAGTCCTTCAGCGTCTCCTCAAAGCCAACAGTATTGCAAGTTGGAAAACTGCCAGCTCCACACCCCACTCATTTTCTTCCTGAGTTAAATCCTTTTACCCCTAAGGTGTAACCAATGACCCAGAAAACGTGTGTGCTATTGTTGAATGGCCCCAACACATTCACTTGAACAGCCACAGCACTTCTTGGGCTTCTCCAATTCCCACCAGCTGCCCTCAGTGTGCCCACCCTATTTCGTCCAACCAAGCTCCCAAGCCTCCTGCCGGTCTGTTGTTGCCCGTGGTTCCACGTTACCAAGGATTTCATCATGGGTTTGCCACTTTCCAGCAGGGCCAGGTGATCATGACGGTGGTGGACCGGTTCTCTAGGGTGGCCCACTTCATTGCTCTCTCCAAACTTCTGTCAGCCACTGAGATGGCGGAGCTGGTTCTCCAACATGTAGTTCAGCTCCATGGCTTTTCCCAGGACACTGTGTCGGACTGGGGTCACAATTCATCTCCCGCCTCTGGCAGGCCTTCTGCTCCCTCTACATCCCAGTGAATTTGTCCTCTGGCTATCATCTGAAGACCAATAGACAGTCAGAAAGTAGATCAGGAGTCAATCAGCAAGTAGTTTCTGTGATGCTTCTAATCATTCCACATGGAAGAAATATCTGCTCTCGGCCCAGCTGATCCACAATTTACACACCTTCTTTGCCTCAAGTTTGTACCCTTAGTGCCTCATAGCTACCAAACCCCACTTGTTCGCCATGAAAGAGCCAACAGTGGAAGTGTCAGCTGGCTGGGCTCTGGTTCACTGTTGCCGGAATGCTTGGAAGAGGGCACAGAGGGCCATCCTAGCTGCCAACTGCACCTACTGCCACTAGGTTAACTACCATTGGTGCCCAGCCAGACTACTCCAGATAGGGGACAATGTCTGTCTGTCCATCCAATATCCACTCCTGTGCACCAACTCCCACAAGCTTTCGGCCTGGTTCATTGGTCCCTTCAAGGTTATCCATCGCTTCAGTCCAGTCACTTACAGACTCCAGCTGCTCCTGTCCCTCAGAATCAAACCTACCCTCCACAATTCTTGCCTTAAGTCCTTTGTCCATCGACTACTCAACCTGCCTGAGCCTGCACTCTGGAACTGGTGGAAGGTGGTCCTGTACACATTTCACTGGTTGGTGGATTCATGTCATCATAGATAGTGTGTGCAGTGCCTGGTTGACTGGGAAGGGTACGGCCTGGAGGAGAGATCTTGGGTGCCAAACAATTACATCTTGGATCCATCAACCATATAAGAGTTCCACTGGATGAATCCAGATCACCCTGGGCTGTTGGGGCCCAGTTGTGAGCTGGGGGTGGGGATGCATGGATTCCTGTCAGGCCTGCACGTTCAGGCTCCTCCCTGTCTCCATCTAGCTAACAGGAATCACCTGCCACTTGTTTTCATCTCATCACCTGCAGCCTATTTAAACCCAGCCCTTATCCCCAATCTCTGTTCATTCATTCAAATCAGCCAGCCTCAACCAGTTGCTCCTAACCTTCAGTTACATTGTTGCTACGGCAACAATTACGGCAATAACTATTCTCTCTTATTTTGTGCCCCTCATGGCTTATTAATTTGCAGTATATTATTAAAGTGTTTGCTCAGCGCTAAATCATCTCCACTGCTCTGTGTTTAGTTCAAGACTCCTCTACATTTTCTGACAACACTGGGCACATTAATTAAATTTACATAAACCAAAGGGCAGTCATTGAATGTAGTGGAGAGAAGTGCAGTCCTGAATTTTCAGAAATGGATTTCGAACAAGGAGGAACCTAAAGTGGGAATAACTATTGCAAAAGCCCATGGAGACAGTGAGGCAGATTGTCATCAAGGGCCACAGATATGCCAATTGCCATAATAGCTGTATCATTTGTGCTGGGACAATCAAACATGTCTTAAAAGCAGAAAGAGGCAGGAAGTTTTTTACAGAGTTGGTTTAGTTTAGGAAGGGGTTTACCAGATCTTCTGATTTATTCACTGTCCCTTGAAATAGTTAGATAATAAATATGCCTTTTCTAAGAAATGTTAGTAACTGGAGAAAGCTTAGATGTGCATATGCCAGATGTTAATGTAGCTACCCCTGATTCTTGTCAACCTGAAAGAACCATAAATAATTTTGATAGACCATAAATTTAATCTCCAAGCAACCTTGAAAGCACACTGAGTTGTGTTAGTACAGTGCACATAACAAATACTTGGGTTCTTTAGATTCTGACTTCTGTGCTGGTAGTGGCAAATTATTTCTTTGAGGAAGGTACATTTATTCTCACAAAACACAGTTATTCTCACAGCATTGGGCAGAACACACAGCCTGGTGTGGAGAATTCACCTGCACTACGTCACAGCAGGATATGGAGCAGATTAAGATTTAAATTATCTTTATTTGTTACATGTCATCCAAAGCATCAAAACGTACAGTAATCTGCATTAAATCAAATCGGCAAGGACTTTGCTGGGGCAGTGCACGGGTGTCACCGTGCTCTGGCACCAAAATAGAACTTACAAACATTGACTTGTATATTTATTGGAATGTGGGAGGAAACCAGAGCACACGGGCTGGGTGGGGGGGAGGTTTGTACTTTTTCCCCATGCAGTCGGGGGGAAAAGCACAAACCCTTTACAAATGATGGTGGGAATCGAATCCCAATTGGTGACCGCTGGTGCTGTAAAGTGATTGTGGTATCCGCTATGCTACTGGCAGAGTGCTGCCAGGCGGAATATAATCCCAACAAGTGTGGGGTGAAACATTTTGCAAATTAAAATAGGGGAAGAGCACTTAGAGTAAATGGAGTGGTGCTAACAAATGTTGCTGGACAGAGGCACCTTGAGGATCAACTCCATAACTCTCACAAAAGGCATGAGGGTGAAGAAGCTGTGTTCCAGCTTTACAAAACTCTGGTTAGGCCAAATCTGGAGTATTGCATTCAACTCTGGTTGCCCCATTATTGGAGAGGGTGCAGGGGAGATGCTGCCTGGATTAGAGGGTGTGTGTTATGAGGAGAGGTTAAACTAATTGGGTTGTTTACTCAGGAGCATTGGAGCCTGGTGGGATATCTAATAGAGGCTAATATACTGTAACATTCTGTGTTCTGTGTGGCAGGCTTGACCTCATAGGCCAGGGCAGAGTATATAAAGACTTGCACATTATGTTGTAACTTTACAAAACACTGGTTAAATAGCAGTTACAGTACTGGTTTCAGTTTGGTCTCTGCACAATAGAGAATACAGTGTTTTATATGAATATAGAGGACATTCACCAAGATGTTGTCTGAATTGGTGGCCTTTCATTATGGGGAGAGCTTTGATATGCTGGGTTTGTTTTCCCTGGAGTGAAGGAGGCTGAAGAGTGACCTGATCGAGGTGTATAAGATAATGAGGGCTATAGGCAAGTTAGATAGAATCTTTTCTTCCTGGTAGAGGGCATAAATTGAAGATGAAAATATGTTTTAAAAGGTACTTGAAGAGGAAGTTCATTTGAGAGTGGTTGACGTTTGGAATTTGCTGTCAGAGAGGTGGTGGAATCAAATGCAATTACTACATTCGTGACATTTAGACAGACACAAATAGGAAAGGCATAGAAGGATACATCTCTCAAATGAGATCAGTGTCAACAGGAGTGAAAGGGCCATTTAAGTGCTGCACAGCTCTGTGACTGTATGACAAGTAGTTAAGAGTAGGGAGTTGAGGATAAAAATCCCATCTTGAGTTTACAACTCAGAATGAGGTTGTTCCACTGAAATAAGCCGTTTGATACACTTTACAAATACATCAATTCTTATTCTGACACTTCAAACTGAAAAAATCTCAGTAGGAGAGGGATAAAATAATAATTTGAGTAAGACATCAACAATTCCAGCTGCCACTTTGAATAAATCCAATCATCTCTTCTGAAGTTTCATGGGACTCTCAAATACATCTCATTAGCATGGTCTAGAAAACTTAATGACTTTGGATTCAGTCTTTTAGGCCTTTTGGAGGAAAGTCATTAATGAATTGAAAAATGATCTGATGATTTCTTGGTGTATATGATGATATGTCTTCTCGGGCTTCCAGCCGGATCCAGATATCAATGTTAACCAATATTTCAATGACAAACTCTGCCTGGGCATGCCTAGTCTGATGGTATTTATACTCCCATTGTCATTCCTCTTGATTGGTTAGTCCCCATCCAATCAAGTTTCCACCGACCCACCTTGTTTACGATCAATTCCAGTTCTTACAGCAAGACCTTTGACTTTGTTAAAATTCTTTTCCCCTATTTTATTTCAAGGGCTTCCTTCACCAGGCTGTCCCAAAAGGCAATGGCATAGCACAGTAGTTTTGTGCCATCAATCTTTTTGTCATTGCGAATGTAATGTTCTGCTGCCACCTATTTCTCTGAGTAACCCAAATGGATGCAGCTCCTGTGCTCCTTGATGCAGGCTTCCGCCGTGCCATCTGACCAATATACGCTGCTCCGCATTCACAGGTCATCTTTCTCCGCAGTCCCAGGTCATCTTTGATGTGCATAAGCTGTGATTTGAACTTCCTTATATTTGGATTTTCAAAAGGCTTTTGACAAGGTCCCACACAGGAGATTAGTGTGCAAACTTAAAGCACACTGTATTGGGGGTAAGGTATTGATGTGGATGGAGAATTGGTTAGCAGACAGGAAGCAAAGAGTGGGAATAAACGGGACCTTTTCAGAATAGCAGGTGGTGACTAGTGGGGTACCGCAAGGCTCAGTGCTGGGACCCCAGTTGTTTACAATATTTATTAATGACTTGGATGAGGGAATTAAATGCAGCATCTCCAAGTTTGCAGATGACACGAAGCTGGGTGGCAGTGTTAGCAGTGAGGATGCTAAGAGGATGCTAAGAGGATGCAGGGTGACTTGGATAGGTTGGGTGAGTGGGCAAATTCATGGCAGATGCAATTTAATGTGGATAAATGTGAAGTTATCCACTTTGGTGACAAAAATAGGAAAACAGATTATTATCTGAGTGGTGGCCGATTAGGAAAAGGGGAGCTGCAACGAGACCTGGGTGTCATTATACACCAGTCATTGAAAGTGGGCATGCAGGTACAGCAGGCGGTGAAAAAGGCGAATGGCATGCTGGCATTTATAGCGAGAGGATTCGAGTACAGGAGCAGGGAGGTACTACTGCAGTTGTACAAGGCCTTGGTGAGACCACACCTGGAGTATTGTGTGCAGTTTTGGTCCCCTAATCTGAGGAAAGACATCTTTGCCATAGAGGGAGTACAAAGAAGGTTCACCAGATTGATTCCTGGGATGGCAGGACTTTCATATGAAGAAAGACTGGATGAACTGGGCTTGTACTCGTTGGAAGTTAGAAGATTGAGGGGGGATCTGATTGAAACGTATAAGATCCTAAAGGGATTGGACAGGCTAGATGCAGGAAGATTGTTCCCGATGTTGGGGAAGTCCAGAACGAAGGGCCACAGTTTGAGGATAGAGGGGAAGCCTTTTAGGACCGAGATTAGGAAAAACTTCTTCACACAGAGAGTGGTGAATCTGTGGAATTCTCTGCCACAGGAAACAGTTGAGGCCAGTTCATTGGCTATATTTAAGAGGGAGTTAGATATGGCCCTTGTGGCTACGGGGGTCAGGGGGTATGGAGGGAAGGCTGGGGCGTGGTTCTGAGTTGGATGATCAGCCATGATCATAATAAATGGCGGTGCAGGCTCGAAGGGCCGAATGGCCTACTCCTGCACCTATTTTCTATGTTTCTATGTTTCTATGTTTATGGATGGTATTAATCCAGTATTTATTCAGGATCCTGGAAATATAAGGAAGAAGGTAGTAACGACAGGTTTCTCCTCGTTGTTGGGTTTCCTGGTTTATCCGTCAGCCCTTTTAAGGGCCCAATTGATTTCCTTCACCTTGTAGCCATTCTGTAGGAATGTCGTGCATAATCATCTATTGCTAATTTCTACATGGAGAACTTTGAGGAGAGGACTCTGAGTTCATCGCCCTTACACTCCAATACTTCTTCAGATACGTTGATGCTACCCTCGTGGTGTGTCCTCATGGACTCCAGGCATTCCAACAGTTCCACGACAATATGATCAGTATACATCCAAACGTTCAATTTGCGATGGCGATGGAGAAGAATGATTGCCTCCCATTCCTGGACACTCTAATATGATGGAAACCGGACGGTAGCCTCGGACATGACGTCTATCACCAACCCACTTACATGGACTTGTACCTCAACAATAACAGCCACCATCACACCTCCCAAGGTACAGCAGTTCTTTCTACCTTGCTTAATCATGCGAAAGCTATTTCGGACAAGTAGGGTCTCCATGAGGAAATCAGATAATTACGCATGACATTCCTACAGAGTAGCTACAAGGTGAAGGAAATGAATCGGGCCCTTAAAAGGGCTGAAGGAAAACCCGGGAAACCCAACAACAAGGAGGATGCTATCACTTCCACCTGTCTCCCTTATGTTTCCATGGTTTCTGGAAGGATCACCAGGATCCTGAAAAAATTCCGAATCAATACCATCAGCAACCCGTAAGGAAGCTCAAACTACAGATATGGGTCAGAGCTGACCTGGGACTCAGGATGGTTGGTGTCTACAGGGTTCCCTGTGAATGCAGAGCAGCGTATATCGGCCAGACGGGATGCACGGTGAAAACCTGCACTAAGGAGGTGTATCTGTCTGGGTTACCTGAAGAAATCAGCAGTAGCAGAACACTGCATTCGCAATGGCCACAGGATTGACTTTGATGGCACAAAACTATTGTGCCATGCTAATGGCTTTTGGGACCGTCTGGTGAAGGAAGCATTGAAATAAAATTAGAAGACAAGAACTTTAACAAAGACGAAGTCTCGCTCAAAGTAAGAACTAGAATTTGATTGTAAACAAGGTGTGACCATGGAAACCTGATTGGATGAGGACTAACCAACCAGGAGGGACGAACAACTGGGGTATTAATACCACCGGACTAGGCATGCTCAGACATCATCCCTGATGAAGACGGCAGAGTTTGTCATCAAAACATCAGTCAAAGTAGATACCTTTACCCAGCTGGAAGCCCATGAAGAATTTATTTGTCATAAATGAATTATTCCAGCTTAGATGAGATACAGTAGGTAACAATGTATTGCTAGCACTCTCAGGCACAGATGGTGAGCTGATAAATGGCTTTCAGTATTCCTGATATAAAAATGATTCCAGCAGCTCTGCACTTCAGCCTTATTTCACACAACTTTTGTCAACTATTTTGATTAATCTGTTTGGATAAGAACATAACGATTTAGATTTTTCTGTAAAACCATAAGACATTTGAGCAGAATTAGGCTACTTGGCTCAGCAAGCCTATTTCACCGTTCCATGTTGACTGATCTATTATCCCTCTCAACCCCATTCTCCTGCTTTCTCCCTGTAACCTTTGACAGCCTAACTAAACAGGAACCTAACAAACTCTGTTTTAAATATACTCAATGACTTGGCCTCCACGGCTGCCTGTGGCAATGAATTCCATAGATTCACATCCTCTGGCTATTATTTCTCATCTTTGTTCTAAATGGATGTCCCTCTATTCTGAGGGTGTGCCCTCTAGTCCTAGACTGCTCCACCATCAGAAACATCATGTCTGGCATGGTCTGGTCTGTGAAGTCTGCATTCTGGTTCATGGTCCTGTCCGTCGATTCTTGATTCCGGGTTTTCCTGTTTTCCCTTGTTCCATTGGGTACCTTAATTGAGGCACCAGATTCTCGTTTTGGGCTGGCACATAAATACTTCTCAAACCAAGGATTCCCTGCAGGACTGTTCCCTTCCCCTTCTTTCTGAAGCCTTGTCTGCATCCCTGTCAAGTTCAGCCGCTGGAGTGAGACTGGAGCCTTGCCATGCCAAGATAAGGAAGTATCTATTGTTGAGTTTCAAACTATCTTTCTGTGTCCCTGTGTTTAGTGTCTGTGTCAAAGAAAAGTCCTGGCCTGAGGTCCTGTTCCCAATGAGGGGTCCTGACTCTGTGTTCTGTGTTCCTTTGCTCAAGTCCATGGCTCTGTGTTCCTGTGCTCCAAGACCAAGTCCAGGCACTGTGTTCCAGCCCTGTCCAAGTCTAAGCTTTGTGTCCTCACTTAGTTCTGTTTCCTCACCCAGCCTGGTGCTGGAGATACCTCGTCCTGTGCTGGGATACCTCATCCTGTGCTGGAGTACCTTGTCCTGTCCTGTAGCCACGTCCTGTCCTTGCCAAGATCCTAGTCCCGAGTTCTAGCCTAGACCTGGGTTCCGGTTCCGAGTCAAGACCCAGGTTCTGAGTCCCAAGCAAGACCCAGGTCTGGGTCCTTGTCCAGGCTCTGGTTCTGGAGTTCTGTGTTCCTAGTCCAGGCTCCTTGTTCCTAGTTCCACGTCCAGGTCCCGTGTTTCTAGTCCAAGTCCTTGCCCAGGCCCTGAATCCTAGTCTCGTCCAGGGCCTGTGTCCCTGTCCAGCGTCATTTCTTCCTGACTCACAGTACTATCTTGATTACCCTAGTCCTGTTCCTAGTACTTCAGTGTCTGTGTCTTGCATTTTAGGTCTGCTTCCAGCACCCCCCCCCCCCCATATAATACCCTCCACTGCTTCTTTATCTGGGCCTTTCAATATTTGATAGTTTCAATGAGATCCGCCCTCATTATTCTAAACTCCAGTGAATACAGACCCAGAGCCATCAAACGCTCCTCATACATTAATTTCTTCTTTCCTGGAATTATTTCCTGAACCTTCTCTTGACATCCTTTCTTAGATAAGGGGCCCCAAAGAGCTCATAATACTCCAGGTGTGGCCTTATAAAGCCTCAGCATCACATCTTTGCTCTTATATTCCAGTCCTCATGAAATGAATGTTAATATTACATTTGCCTTTCTTACCACCTGCAAGTTATCCTTCAGGAAATCCTGCACAATGACTCCCAACTTCCTTTGCACCTCTGATTTTTGAATTTTCTCCCTTTATTCCTTCTACCAAAGTGCTTCCCTACACTATATTCTATCTTCCATTTCTTTGCCCTTTCTCCCAATCTATGAAGGTCCTTCTGCAGACACCTTGTTTCCTATAAGACCATAAGATCCATAAGATATAGGAACAGAATTTGGCCATTTGGCCCATTGAGTCTGCTCAGCCATTTCATCATGGATGATCTATTTTTCCTCTTAGGAATCTCGTGCCTTCTCCCCATATTCCTTCGTGCCCTGACCAATCAAGAATCTATCAATCTCTGCCTTAAATATACATAAAGACTTGTCCACAGCTGCCTGTGGCAACGAATCCCACAGATTCACCAATCTCTGGCTAAAGAATTTTTTCTCCATTTTGAAAGAATGCCCCTCTACTGTGAAGCTGTGCATTCTGGTCTTAGATACTTCCGCCATAGGAAACATCCTCTCCACATTCACTCTACTGAGGTCTTTCATCTTTCAATAGGTTTCAATTAGGGCACCCCTCATTCATCTGAATTCCAGTGAATACATGCCCAGAGCCATCAGGAGCTCTTTATATTACAAGCTGTTCAATCCTGGACGAATCCTCAACACTATCTACCCCTCCACCTATCTTTGTACGTCCACAAACATGGCCACAAAGCCATCAATTCCATCATCAAAATTATTGACATATAATGTGAAAAGAAGCGGTCCCAACACCGACCACTGTGTAACACAACTAGTCACCACTGGCAGTATATCAGAAAAGGCACCATTTGTTCCCCCTCTTTGCCTCCTGACAGTTAGCCAATCTTCTATCCATGCTGGAGGGGGAATAATATCTTATCAGAAAGGTTTGCTAATACTACACAGTGGGGTTTAAGCTAGACTAGCAGGGGGATTTGAACCAGATTGCCAGAACAGTTAGTGGACAGGTTGTGAAAGCAGATATTTTTAAGACCTCAGACAAAGTCAGAAATCAAAAGTTGAGCATGGTGCGACTAAAGTCCTGAGCTGCGTATCTTTCAATGTAAGAGGTATCATGGGAAATGTGGATGAGCTCAGGGCATGGATCAACACCTGGAGTTCTGACGTTGTTGCCAGTAGTGAGACTTGGTTGCAGGAGGGACAGGACTGGCAGCTCAAAATTCCGGGGTTCTGTTGTTTTAGACATGACAGAGCGGGAGGGATTAAAGGAGGAGGGGTAGTGTTACTAGTCAGAGAAAATGTCATGGCAGTCCTCAGTCATAACAGACTGGAGAACCCGTCTCGTGAGTCATTATGGGTGGAACTGAGAAATGAGAAAGGTATGACCACTTTAATGGGACTATATTACAGACCACCCAACAGACCTAAGGAATTAGAGGAACAAATTTCTAAAGAGATTGCAGACTGTTGCAAAAAACATAACGTTGTATAGTAAATGATTTTTACTTTCCACATATTGACTGGGAATCCCATTCTGTAAAATGACTAGATGGGATAGGGTTTGTCAAATGTGTTCAGGAAAGTTTTCTTCATCAGTACGTAGAAGTCCCAATGAGAGAGCGTGTAATACAGGATCTGCTATTAGGGAATAAGACAGGGCAGGTGACAGAAGTTTGTGTTGGGAAACACTTTACATCCAGTGACCACAATGCATTAGTTTCAAAATAAATGTGATCTGGTCCACAGGTTGAGATTCTAAATTGGAGGAAGGCCAACTTTTATGATCTCAGAAATGATCTGGACAATATGGATTGGGGCAGGCTGTTTTCTGGCAAGTGGGAGTCCTCAAAAAATGAAATTTTGAGAGTATAAAGCTTGTATGTGCCTGTCAGAATAAAAGGTAAAGATAACAAGTGTAGGGAACCTTGGTTTTTAAGAGATGTCGAGGCCTTGGTTAAGAGAAAAAAGGAGGTGCATAGCAGGTGTAGGCAGGTAGGAACAAAAGAGATGCTTATGGAGTACAAGAAATGCAAGAGAACACTTAAGAAAGAAATCAGGAAGACTAAAAGAAGGCATGTAGTTGCTCTAGCAGACAAGGTGAAGGAGGATCCTAAAGGATTCTACAGATATGGGAAGAGCAAAAGGATTGCAAAGGACAAAACTGGTCCACTGGAAGACAATAATGATAATCCATGTGTGGAACCAAAACAGATGGAGGAGATCTTTAATGAGTTCTTTGCATCTGTATTTACTAGGGAGATGGATACAGAGTCAATAGAACTAAGGGAAAGCACTATCAGCTTCATGGACTCTGTACAGATTACTGAGAGAGAGGTGTTTGCTACCCTGAGGCAAATCAAGGTGGATAAATCCCCAGGGCCTGACAAGGTGTTCCCTCAGACTCTAAGAGAGGCAAGTGCAGAAACTGCTGAAGCCCTAGCAGGGGTATTTAAAGTATCCTTCGTAACAGGAGGGGTACCAAAGATTGGAGGATAGCCAATGTTGTTCAACTGTTTAAAAAGGCTCTAAACAGAGACCAGGAAATTATAGACCTGTGAATCCGACAGCAGTTGTTGAAAAGTTGTTGGAATGTATTCTAAGGGACCAGATATATAAATATTTGGATAGACATGGACTGAATAAGGATAATTAGCATGGCGTTGTGAGTGTTAAGTCATGTCTAACTAATTAATTTTGAGGAAGTTACCAGGAAAGACGATGAGGGAAAGGCAATGGATATTGGCTCCGTGGACTTTAGGAAGGCATTTGACAAGGTCCCGCATGAGAAGCTTGTAAAGAAGGTTCAGTCGCTCAGCATTCAGGATAAGTTAGTAAATTGGATTAGATATTGGCTTGTGGGAGAAGCCAGAGAGTGTAGTAGATGGCTGCCTCTGTGACTGGAGGTCTGTGACTAGTGGCTTGCTGCAGGGATCAGTGCAGATCCTCTGTTGTTTGTTATCTATATCAATGACCTGGATGGTAATACAGTAACGGGATCAGCAAAATTGTGGATGACACCAAGATTGGGGGTGTAATGGACAGTGAGGAAGACTATCATGGCTTGCAGAGGGATCTGCTTCTGCTGGAAAAATGGACTGAAATATGGCAGATGGAATTTATGCTTCTAATTATGAATTGAGATACCCAGGTGCTTTCTCACATTGAGTATTAATAACTACTTGGCAACTTGATTGGAGGAAATCTCAGGGACAAAATCTTTCAAAGAATTGTTACACACAAAGCTGTTAGAAGATCGGCAATGCTGGGAGACTCTTACATGTTTATCTCCATGCTTAACTTATTCCACATTTACCAGCTTTGCTGTGTCTGCCTGTGAATAAGTTTTAAAGTCCGGAATACTAAATTGTTCATTCGTTATGTGCTGTGCCAGAATAACTATTATTGTTATTTTCTTGGTCCTATAACTATCACCATGTAATTCTCAATTTTCCCAATAAACTCTTTCCCTGCTCTTTCACTGGTCCACCAGCCACACTATCCTCCCACTATTACCACCCAGCACCTGGGGCTCTATTCATCAATGCAGTGAAGGTTCCTGCTACCTACTCTGTATATACCTGAATCTGACTTCTGCAACAGCATTACTTCACACTTATAGGCATTATGTTCCATTTATTCATTACAAACAATTATAGTCTGAGCACTGATTCCTGCTCTACACCATTTGCTGCAGATTTTCAGTCAGAAAGACAACCCTCCATCACTGTCCTCTGCCTCTTAACACCAGGTCAGTTTTGCATTCTGCTCACCACACACCTTGGATCCCTTGTTCCTTAACCTGCTGGACCAGCCTACCATGTGGGACCTTGTCAAAAGTCTATATAGGCAATCTTGACCACCCTGTCTTCTTCAATGTCCTTGGTTATGTGCGCAAAAATGTTTCACACATCAACCTAAATTCAATACAAGCAGTCATGGCCCTTTGAACTCAGGTTTGGGATCCAGGAACAAGGATGGTATTTTCTGCATGCGTCTATCACAATGTACTCCTCCAGGAGTCAGCTGAGGCCTAGTCAGTGAGTTTGCCCAGGGTCTTTCTGCTTTCATTTCTATCTTGTCCAGGCAGGGCAGATGCTGCATGGTAGGACTGGCATTAGAAAGGCTATAAAAGCATCATTTTGTGAATTGTGCTTGCATGTATATTGGTTTGCAGTGACGTTGATGGCCATGCTCCATGTGCATAGCATCAACTGTGTACTCATTATAATAAAATAATTGTAATTACAGGAGTATTTGAGATAGGAAAATGTCTTGCCAATGTCGCAGCAGCTGCAAAACTTTGTTATATTTGTGGTGAGTGTACGCTGAAATCTCAAAGATGAAGCATGACTCCTCTTATTAAGAAAGCCTATGAGCTCCACTTTGGGTCAAATTTGGTGACCGAGACAAAGCCTGGACTTCTCACACTTGTTGCACAACATGTGCTGTCGATCTCAGAGTGTGGCTCAGAGGTACTCACAGGTCAACTTCATTCACTGCCCTGATGGTATGGTGAGAGCAGACAGCAGAAAACAGACTGCTTCTGTATGACTAGCGTGTCTGATTTCTCCACTAAAAAACAAGAAATCCATTAAATACCGCAGTCTCCCTTCAGCCAAGAAAGCTGTGCAGCATGACGATAGTCTTCCACCAGAGCCATGGAGCCTCGAGGAGGCAGTCAAAGATGCCATGATGCCCAAGCCAGGAATGGAAAGTGACACTGATGCTGATAGAGATTTTGAGGCCTTTATCTCAAGTGAGCCTCATGTGATAACTCAATCCGAATAAATAACCTGGTCAGAGATTTGGGTTTGTCAAAGGCAAAAGCAGAATTACTGGGTCAACAGGCACAAATTTCTGCATTTCGCAGCCGCTGAGAAGATTTAACAGTTTTTTGGTCTGTTTCTGTATTGACATTAATGGGCTTTTGACTGCTTTGGGTTGCCAGTATGACCCACAACAATAGTGTTTTTTAATGATTCTTCAGTGTTGAGCCTGAAGTTGTGTTGCCACACAATGGCAATCCCCTCCCCTCACTAACAATTAGCAATGCAGTACACATGAAAAAAATCTATTGAAATTGGGAAGCCTTCTTGAAACACATACAGTACAGCAACTATAACTGGAACATTTGTGGTGACAGAAACATAGAGACAGAGAAACATAGAAAACCTACAGCACAATAGATGCCTTTCAGCCCACAGAGTGTGCCGAACATGTCCCTACCTTAAAAGTTAATAGGCTTACCCATAGCCCTCTATTTTTCTGTGCTCCATGTACCTATCCAAAAGTCTCTTAAAAGACCCTATTGTATTTGCCTCCACCGGCAGCCCATTCCATGCACTCACCACTCTCTGCGTAAAAAAACTTACCCCTGACATCTCTGCTATACCTACTCCCCAGCACCTTAAACCTGTGTCCTCTTGTGGCAACAATTTCAGCCCTGGGAAAAAGCCTCTGGCTATCCACACGATCAATGCCTCTCATCACCTTATACTCTTCTTCAGTTGTCCATCGAAATCCGATGAGAGCGTCCACTCCATTAACGGTGAGATCTTTGATGACTATACAGTCCTATCCTGGACCCACAAGCTCTATTGCAGGTGGGACATGTATATGTGGTGGTGGTGGTAGCGGCAGATTACTTGCTAGAGGAGAGAGTTAAGCATCAGTGGGGGGGGGGAGGAATTGTTGATATATTGGGAGAAAACTGTGCATCAGGACTGAGAGTGGTGTGGGGGGTGCCATAGGTGGAGTGAAGTTTGGTGAGTGGAGGACTGTTATGTCATTTGAGGTTAACTGTTGTTCCACATTAATATTCCCAATGTGCAGCAGGAAACACTGCAGTGTTTCAGCCGTCTAATCATCTTGAGCTCTTCAGTTATCCTCGTCATTCTCAGCTACAGCAACAAATGTTGTTTCTGCTGCAGTTTTTAAAATGTTTGATTTATTTATAAAAGCTGAGAAGAGGGAGGGGGACAAACCTGGCTGTGGAGGAGCACATATGAATTGCTCTAGTGAAATTAGTTATCAGCCCACTCAAGCGTTGCTGTCTTTGATTATTTTTCTGGTCTCTTTCCATAATTATGTTTACTGGATTAGCAGTGGCCACTGTCTGTTACGTGCTCCGCATGCCTTCCTCAGTTCCACCTCTGCTGCAGACATTGTGTACTGAAGATATATTGATTGATGAATTCACCTTGTGAACACTGCAGACATTGTACTGTTGACTACCCCCATGTTTTCCCAACTGAAAATTACAGAACATGCACACATACCTAGGAACTATCAGCCATGGAAAAGAGCAATGAGCAGTCATTGGTGGAAAGGCAACAAGCCCACTGGAAACTGAAGTAGTAGACGAAGCTTACAGGAGTCACCCCACACACTGTCTTTGTGCAGTCTCTCAGCAGACGAAGGAGGATCGGGGGAAGATCGAGGAAAATTGGAAGGCTCAGCCAGAAATGACGGGGTGGAAGTGTAAAGCTGATGATTATTCAAGATTGAAGATTCATGATTGTTTAATGTTATTTCAAAAACACAAGTGTAAAGAAGAACGAATTGTTACTCTGGATCCATACAGCACCAAAAAACCACAAAAAGATATAGAACACAATAATAATAAAAAAACAATAAATAAAAATACATGAGATAGCTTATATACATAGATTGTATGTTGATAAAGAGATGCTTAGACACGGGAGTGTCTGTACTGACAGGAAATGATAAAGTAGTGGTGGTTGGGGGTGTGGAGTGTGGGTTAGTGGGTGGAGGTGTTGATTAGCCTTTCTGTTTGGGGAAAGTAACTATTTTTGAGTATGGTAGTCCTGGTGTGGATGTTACGTAGCCTCCTCTCTGATGGGAATGGGGCAAGCAGTCCATGAGCAGGTGAGTGGGATCCTTCATGATGTTACTGGCCCTCTTCTGGCACGTTTCTCTATATACGTCGTTGATAGTGGGTAGGCTGGTGCTGGTGATGTATTGCGTAGTTTTGACTACACATTGTAGAGCCTTCCTGTCTGCCGCAGATGAGTTTCCTTCCGTGCAGGGATTTTAAAAAAAATTTCAAAACATACTGTATTCAAAAATAAAATTATATACAATAATCCATTCAATAACTCTCAATTCTTTACATACGTTTCCCTTATGGTCTCTAGATATCCATACTTTTGGCTACCCACGTGGCAATCCATTGGTTCACCTTCCCACACCCTTGTTGAGGGGTATACTCCCTGCCACCCGACCCCTCCCACTCCTGGGGGAGAAGAACCCTAAACTGTGGTCCTTCCCCGGATGCAGCTTGTTAGGATGCTCTCTACTGCACATCTGTAAAATAACATGAGTATGAATATGCAAAGTCCAGCCCTCTCAACCTCCTCAGATTCATGGTGAGACCCGAATCAAAATTCAAATTCAAGGTAAGTTTACTATCAAAGTACATATACTGTATATCACCAAATACTACTCTGATTCACAGTAAATACAAAGAAACACGACCAATGAAAAACTACATACAAACAAAGAAGGATCAACAGCCGGTGTAACCAAAGAAGGACTCCCAGAAATAATAATGGGGAATAAGGAGATGGCTGATGAGCTAAATGAGTATTTTGGGTCAGTGTTCACTGTGGAAGACACTAGTAAAGATAAACTATCTCGTTATTATTCTTATATTAATCCTATATGTGATACATGTCATTTCGAGATAGCTTCTTTAACTCACATGTTTTGGTCATGTCTTTTGTTGGAAAAATATTGGGAAGATATTTTTGATATTATTTCAATGGTTTTGAATAAAGACTTACAACCTTATCCAATTACTGCTATCTTTGGATTACCAATGATAGACTCAAATTATTTAAACTCTTCAGCATGCCGGATGATTGCATTTCTTACTTTAATGGCCAGAAGTTCCATTTTGCTGAATTGGAAAGAGATTAACCCTCCTACTGTATTTCATTAGTTTTCACAAACTATGGTGTGTTTGAATTTGGAAAAAATTAGAAGTGCGGTTTATGACCTTTCCATTAAATTTGAAAAAACTTGGAGGCCAATCATTCAGCATTTTCATATGATGTAATTTGACCATTTCCAAACTTACTTTATTTCTCTGTACTGTTGGTTGAGAAGAATGGAGTCGTCGACACTAAGGTTTTCTTCTTTTCCATTTTTAAGTTGTTAGAATTGCCCAAGTCTTTAGTATAGTTGATTAATTCTGTTTAGTTTAGTTTTTTTTGGGATGGGTTTTTTTTTCTATTTTTTTAAATCTTTTTCATGATTTTTCTTCAGTTTTTTTTGTGCTGTATTATTCATTGTTATCCTACACGATTGGGAGTTTTGTCAATTTATACTATTTGGTCTTATAATTACTCATTTCAAGTACAACAATGTATCTCCTACTATTTGTATTATTGCTATGTTATGTTTTTATTTTATGAAACTAATAAAAAGATTGAAAAAGAAAGAAAGAAAGCAAGACACTAGCAGTATGCCTGATGTTGTTGTGTGTGAAGGAAGAGAAGTGGGTGTAGTTACTGTTACAACCGAGAAGGTGCTCAAAAAGCTGAAAGAACTAAGGGTACATTAGTCACCTGGACCAGAGAAACTGCACCCTAGGGTTTTGAAAGAGATAGCATGAAAGATTGTGGTAGTATTAGAAATAATGTTTCAAAAATTACTGGACTCTGGCATGGTGCCAGAGGACTGGAAAATTGCCAATGTTACTCTACTCTTTAAGAAAGGAGGAAAGCAGCAGAAAGGATACTATAGACCAATTACCTGATCTCAGTGGTTGGGAAGATGTTAGAGTCAATTGATAAGGATGAGGTGATGGAGTACGTGGTGACAGAGGACAAGATAGTATAAAGTCAGCATGGTTTCTTTAAGGGGAAATCTTGCCTGACAAACTTGTTGGAATTCGTTGAGGAGCTTACAAGTAGGATAGATAAAGGGGATGCAGTGGATGTTGTATATTTGGACTTTCAGAAGGCCTTTGACAAGGTGCCACATATGAGGCTGCTTACCAAATTAAGAGCCCATGGTATTACAGGAAAGTTGGCGGGACGAGAGATGGCGGCGCGACACAACTCGCAGCGGCCACTCCGGTGGTGATGTCTGTTATTTGTCAAGTAGGGTGCCATGCACAATCCTGATTTGATGCAGATGGCCATGAGAGGACGGAGGAACATATGGTGAATCTTCTGAAGTGCCTGCTTCGCTGCTGCTGCTACTGTGTGGTCCAGAATCTCCGGAGGAGAAGGCTCCGAGTCCTCGGCTTTGCTTGTTGCTCGGTGGCTGGGGCAGGGTTGAAGCGCTTGGCGAGGATGGTGCTCGGAGTGGCTGTGTCGGAGGCTCGAAATTTTCATGCGGACTCAGGGTTCGCTGCGGTCGGGTGTGTCCAGTAGTGCTGCATCAGCGAGTTGGCGGCGCTTGGAGGTTCGTGGCGGGGAGAGTTCCTCCTTTCTGCCGCCTGTGTGAGATGATGAGTTTATCGGGACTTTGAGACTTTTTTTTACCGTGCCCATGGTCTGCTCTTTATCAAATTATGGTATTGCTTTGCACTGTTGTAACTATATGTTATAATTATGTGGTTTTGTCAGTTTTTAGTCTTGGTTTGTCCTGTGTTTTCTTGTGATATCATTCCGGAGGAATGTTGTATCATTTTTTAATGCATGCATTTCTAAATGACAATAAATGAGGACTGAGTGTCCTCATAATCTAATCTAATCTAAATTACTAACATTGTTAGAGCATTGGCTGATTGGTATGAGGCAGTGAGTGGGAATAAAAGGATCCTTTTCTGGTTGGTTGTCAGTAACTAGTGGAGTTCCGCAGGAGTCGGTGTTCGGACCACTTCTTTCTATGTTGTATATAAATGATTTAGATGATGGAATCGATGTCTTTGTTGCCAAGTTTTCAGATGATATGAAGATTAGTGGAGGGGGAGGTAGTGTTGAGGAAACAGGTAGGAAACAGAAAGACTTAGACTGATTAAGAGATTGGGCCAGAAAGTGGCAAATGAAATACAATGTTGGAAAATGCATGGTCATGCATTTTGATAGTAGAAATAAATGTGTGGACTATTTTCTAACAAGGAGAAAATCCAGGAATCTGGGATGCAGAAGGACTTGGGAGTCCTTGTACAGAACACCCTGAAGGTTAACTTGCAGGCTGAGTCGGTGGTGAGGAAGGCAAATGCCATGTTAGCATTCATTTCAAGAGGTCTAAAATACAAGAGCAAAGATGTGATGCTGAGGTTTTATAAGGCACTGGTGAGGCCTCACCTTGAGTATTGTCAACAGTTTTGGGTCTCTCATCTTAGAAAAGATGTGTTGGCATTGGAGAGGCTCTGGAGAAGTTCAATAGGATGACTCCAAGAATGAAAGGGTTATCATACGAGGAACGTTTGATGGCTCTGGGTCTGTACTCACTGAAATTCAGAAGGATGAGAGCGGTCTCATTGAAACCTTTCAAATGTTGAAAGGCCTTGACAGAGTAGATGTGGAAATGATGGTTCCCATGGTGGGCGTGTCTAGGACAAGAGGTTACAGCCTCAAGATAGAGGGGCATCCATTTAAAACAGAGATGTGGAGAAATTTCTTTAGCCAAATGGTGGTGAATTGGTGGAATTTGTTGCCACATGCAGCTGTGGAGACTCAGTTATTGGGTGTATTTAAGGCAGAGATTGATGGGTTCTTGATTAGACATTATATAAAAGATTATTGGGAGAAGGCCGGGGAGTAGGGTTGAGGAGGAGATAAAAAAGGATCAGCCACGATTGAATGGCGGAGCAGACTCGATGGGCCAGATGGCCTAATTCTGTTCCTATGTCTTATGGGCTAAAAGCAGACAACAAATTCTGAAATACAAAAATAAAAACAAAATAATAAATACATGAACAAATAAATACTATTGAGAAAATGAGTTGTACAGACCTTGAATGTGAGTCCATAGGTTGTGGAATCAGTTCAGTGTTAGAGTGGCGGAGTTACCCACTGTGGTTCAGGATGATGGATGAGGGGTAATAATTGCTCAGACTTGGTGGTGTGGGAGCTAAGGCTCCTGCACCTCCTTCCTGATGAAGAATGCATGGCCTGGATGGTGGGGAGTGGGAGTGTGTTCCTGATGATGGACGTGGCTTTCCTGCAACAACACTCATGCCAAGTCTTCACAGATGTCTAATATGGTAGAACCACTGGACCCTGGACAAATCCCCTGAACCCGTCTCCACCTCCGATTGCTTGTTGAGAACTCAGTCAAGGACCTTCGGTTTCCTCCCTGTAATCAATAATAAGCTCTTTGGTTTTACTGATGCTGAGAGGTTGTTATTGTGACACCGTTCAGCCAGATTTTTCTCTGTCTGATATGGTGATTCGTCACCACCTTTGATTTGGCCAACAACAGTAATGTGGTCAGGAAACGTAAACCTGAATTAAGATGGAGTGTCAGGTTGCTGAGTGTTGGGTCAATAGGACATTGGGTTGGCTTGGCGATGGATTGGGGAGGATTGTGAGTCTGTGGTGGGTGGGCTGTCAGGAAAGCTGGGTACATATCAGGTTGGAATCTGTATGAGTGTTCTTGACAAATGTGAGGACAGCATAGAACAAGCTAACATTAAGAAAAAGAATGTGTTGGAACTTTTGAAATACATTAGGATAGATGAATCCACGGGGCTGGAGGAGATATACCCCAGATTTCTACAAGAAGCAAGGGAAGAGATTGCTGCACCTTTGGAGATGATCTGCATCTTCAGTGGCCACAGGAGTCGTAACAGAAGATTGGAGAGTGGCAAATGTTATGAAAGTATTCCAGAAATCTGCTCCCATTGGCACCTGAAAGCATGGCCACAGATAAATCGGGCCAGCTCCCAGCTCAGGAGGAAATAAACACAGAGCCAATGGCTGTTGAAGAGCTGGGCAAGCTTCTGAAAGGAAGCATGAAACATGGAGCTATTTTAAAACAAAGCAGGGAATGTTCAGGTCAGATGGTTGTTCAACAAAAAAGGCATTTTCTCTCCTCCAATATTTCCTTTTTATTACTTGCCTGTGAGATTTACAAATAAATTCTGTCTTTTCTCTCCCTCTGCTCAGAATTTAATACTAATCTCCCAGCAGTGGAATAGCACGCTCTCTGTTAATTCAAATCAGACTGATTAGGCTGAACCATCTGGTGTATCCTTTCTCTTCAGACTTGCAAAATCACCCTTAATCAATACTGTCGCATGGCTGCTGCTTTTTTTTAATATCAGGTTTTGTCTGTCCTAGTACACAATGGTGACATCTGGATATTAAAATCCGCTTTAAGAACGTTTGTGTTTTAGTAAATTCAATTGTAGAAATAGATTTAACAGTTGTTACATCATTTCTTAAAATAATTTTCCATCAGCAGTGTTTTGCTCGCAGCTACCACAATGACAGTCTGTCTCTTCTTTAATGTAAACATAGAAACATAGAAAACCTACAGCACAATACAGTCCCTTCGGCCCACAAAGCTGTAAGGACACATGTTCTTACCTTAGAAATTACCTAGGGTTATCCATAGACCTCTATTTTCTGAGCTCCATGTACCTGTCCAGGAGTCTCTTAAAAGATCCTATCGTATCTGCCTCCACCAACATTGCCAGCAGCCCATTCCACACACTCACCACTCTCTGCATAAAAAAACTTACCCTGACATCTCCTCTGTACCTACTTCCAAGCACCTTAAAACTGTGCCTTCTCGTGCTAGCCATTTCAGCCCTTGGAAAAAGCCTCTGACTATCCACGCAACCAATGCCTCTCAATGTACCTTTGAAGGATGGGTTAGTAAATCTGCTGATGACATAAAGATTGGGGGTGTTGTGGATAGTGTGGAGGGCTGTCAGAGGTTTCATTGGGACATTGATAAGCTGTAAAACTGGCTGAGAGGGGGCAGATGGAGTTCAACTCAAATAAGTGTGAGGTGGTTCATTTTGGTAGGTCAAATATGAAAGGCAAAATATAACATTAATGGTAAGACTCTTGGTAGTGTGGAAGATCAGAGGCATCTTGGGGTCCGAGTCCATAGTCCATAGGACACTCAAAGCTGCTATGCAGGTTGACTCTGTGGTTAAGACGGCATATAGTGCGTTCATCAGCTGTGCGATTGAGTTTAAGAGCCGAAAAGTAATGTTACAGCTATATAGGACCCTGGTCAGACCCCACGTGGAGTACTGTGCTCAATTCTCGTCATCTCACTACAGGAAGGACGTGGAAACCATAGAAAGGGTGCAGAAGAGATTTACAAGGATGTTGCCTGGATTAGGAAGCATGCCTTATGAAAATAGATTGAATGAACTCGGCCTTTTCTCCTTGGAGTGATGGAGGATGAGAGGTGACCTGATAGAGGTGTACAAGATAATGAGAGACATTGATTGTGTGGATAGTCAGAGGCTTTTTCCCAGGGCTAAAATGGCTAGCACGGGAGGGCACAGTTTTAAGGTGCTTGGAAGTAGGTACATAGGACATGTCAGGAGTAAGTTTTTTACGCAGAGAGTGGTGAGTGTGTGGAACGGGCTGCTGGCAGCTGTGGTGGAGGTGGAAACAATAGGGTCTTTTAAGAGACTCGTGGATAGGTACATGGAGCTCAGTAAAATAGATGGCCCTGGTAAGCCTAGGTAGTTCTAAGGTAAGGACTAAAGCTTTGTGGGATAAAGGGTCTGTATAGTGCTGTAAGTTTTCTATGTTTCTATGTTTCTACAGGGAGGTAGTTACCATTAGGTCGCAGGAGACAGGTAACAGGAGAGGGAAGGGAAAAATTTGCAGATACAAAGATAGGTGGAGGCGTATGTAGTTTTGAGGAAGTAGAGAGCCTACAAAAGGTTTTAGAGAATAGAAAAAGAAGTGAAAGATGGAATAGAGTTTTGGGAAGTGTATGGTCATGCACTTTTGTAGAAGAAATGAAAGGCTTGACTGTTTTCTAAATGGAGAGAAAATACATAATTCTGAGGAGCAAAGGGACTTGGAAGTCCTTGTGCAGGATTCCCTAAGTGTTAATTTGCAGGTTGAGTCTGTGGTGAAGAAGGTAAATATGATGTTAACATTCATTATAAAAATAAGAATGTGTATAAAACACTGTTTCAAGGTTCATCTATTATCAAAGTATTTAAGAAAAAATTTTAAATGCTTTTATTTTAAGCCAGGAGCATTATAAGAAAGGTGGATGAGTTTACAGCATAGATTGATACCTGGAAGTATGATGTGGTAGCTATTAGTGAAACATGGTTGCTGGAGGGGTGTGATTGGCAACTAAATATTCCTGGATTTCGTTGCTTCAGGTGTGATAGAATTGGAGGGACAAGAGGGGGAGGTGTTGCATTGCTTGTCAGAAAAAATATTGCAGCGGTGCTCTGGCAGGATAGATTAGAGGGCTTGTCTAGGGAGGCTATTCGGGTGGAATCGAGGAATGGGAAAGGTGTAGTAACACTTCTAGGGGTGTATTATAGACAACCTAATGGACAGCGAGAATTGGAGGAGCAAATTTGTAAGGAGATAGATATTTGTAATAAGCATAGGTTGTGATTGTGGGAGATTTTACTTTTCCGCACATAGACTGGGAAGCCCATTCTGTAAAAGGGCTGGATGGTTTGGAGTTTGTAAAATGTGCGCAGGATAGTTTTTTGCAGCAATACATAGAGGTACCAATTAGAGAAGGGGCAGTGTTGGATCTCCTGTTAGGGAATAAGATAGGTCAGGTGACGGAGAGTGTTGGGGAGCACTTCAGGTCCAGTGATCACAATGACATTAGTTTTCAATATAATTATGGAGAAAGATAGGTCTAGACCCAGGGTTGAGATCTTTGATTGGAGAAAGGCTAACTTTGAGGAGATGCGAAAGGGTTTAGAAGGAGTGGATTGGGACAATTTGTTTTATGGAAAGGATGTAATAGAGAAATGGAGGTCATTTAAAGGTGAAATTTTGAGGGTACAGAATCTTTATGTTCCTGTTAGGTTGAAAGCAAAGGTTATAAGTTTGAGAGAGCCATGGTTTTCAAGGGATATTGGAAACTTGGTTCAGAAAACGAAAGATATCTGCAATAAATATAGGCAGCATGGAGTAAATGAGGTGCTCGAGGAATATAAAGAAGGTAAAAAGAATCTTAAGGAAGAAATTAGAAAAGCTAAGAGAAGATATGAGGTTGCTTTGGCAAGTAAGGTGAAAATAAATCCAAAGGGTTTCTACAGTTATATTAACAGCAAAAGGATAGTGAGGGATAAAATTGGTCCCTTAGAGAATCAGAGTGGACTGCTATGTGTGGAACCAAAAGAGATGGGGGAGATCTTGAACCATCTCTTTTCTTCGGTACTCACGAAGGAGAAGGATATTGAATTATGTAAGGTAAGGGAACCAGGTAGGGAAGTTATGGAAACTATGATGATTAAAGAAGAAGCACTGGCGCTTTTAAGGAATATAAAAGTGGATAAACCGCCGGGTCCTGACAGGATATTCCCTAGGACCTTGAGGGAAGTTAGTGTAGAAATAGCAGGGGCTCTGACAGAAATATCTCAAATATCATCAGAAAGGGGGATGGTGTCGAAGGATTGGCGTCTTGCTCATGTTGTTCCATTGTTTAAAAAGGGTTCTAAAAGTAAACCTAGCAATTATCGGCCTCCACACAGAAGGTTAGTTAGGAAGATTCAATCGTTAGGTAGTAATATAGAAGTAGTAAAATGGATTCAGCAATGGCTGGCTGGGAGACGCCAGAGAGTAGTGGTGGATAACTGTGTATCAGATTGGAGGATGATGTGTAGCGGTGTGCCTCAGGGATCTGTACTGGGTCCAGTGTTGTTTGTCATATATATTAATGAGCTGGATGATGGAGTGGTAAATTGGATTAGTACGTATGTAGATGATACTATGATAGGTGGAGTTGTGGATAATGAAATAGGTTTTCAAAGCTTGCAGAGAGATTTAGGCCACTTAGAGTGGGCTGAAAGATGACAGATGGAGTTTAATGCTGATAAGTGTGAGGTGCTACATTTTGGTTATTGTTATAGGCATCCGTTAGTCTCATGAGACCGTGGATTTGTGCCTTGGAAGGTTTCCAGAGCGCAGGCCTGGGCAAGGTTGTATGGAAGACCAGCAGTTGCCCATGCTGCAAGTCTCCTCTCTCCGCACCACCGATGTTGTCCAAGGGAAGGGTATTAAGACCCATACAGCTTTGGCACCGGTGTCAAGTGGTGTGGTTAAGTGCCTTGCTCAAGGACACACACGCTGCCTCAGCCAAGGCTCGAACTAGCGACCTTCAAATCACTAGACAAATGCCTTAACCACTTGGCCACCTGCCCACACTCATTTTGGTAAGATTAATCAAAATAGGACATACATGGTAAATGGTAGGGCATTGAAGAATGCAGTCGAACAGAGGGATCTAGGAATAATGGTGCGTAGTTCCCTGAAGATGGAATCTCATGTGGATACGGTGGTGAAGAAAGCTTTTGGTATGCTGGCCTTTATTAATCAGAGCATTGAGTATAGGAGTTGGGATGTAATGTTAAAATTGTACAAGGCATTGGTAAGGCCAAATTTGGAGTATTGTGTACAGTTCTGGTCATCGAATTATAGGAAAGATGTCAACAAAATAGAGAGAGTACAGAGAAGATTTACTAGAATGTTACCTGGGTTTCAGCACCTAAGTTACAGAGAAAAGTTGAACAAGTTGAGTCTTTATTCTTTGGAGCGTAGAAGGTTGAGGGGGGACTTGATAGAGGTATTTAAAATTATGAGGGGGATAGATAGAGTTGACGTGGATAGGCTTTTTCCATTGAGAGTAGGGGAGATTCAAATAAGAGGACATGAGTTAAGAGTTAGGGGACAATAGTTTAGGGGTAACATGAGGGGGAACTTCTTTACTCAGAGAGTGGTAGCTATTTGGAACGAGCTTCCAGTAGAAGTGGTAGAGGCAGGCTCAATATTGTCATTTAAAGTAAAATTGGACAGCTATATGGACAGGAAAGGAATGGAGGGTTATGGGCTGAGTGCAGGTCGGTGGGACTGGGTGAGAGTATGCGTTCAGCATGGACTAGAAGTGCCGAGATGGCCTGTTTTCATGCTGTAATTGTTATATGGCTGTTATATGGTAATATACAACTTGAAATTATTCTTCTCCGAGTAGCCACGAAAACCAAGGAAGAAAAGAAAGGCAGCATGATCATCAAACCCCAAAAAATCACCCCACCTCATACACAAAATGAACAAAAATGTAACAGGTGCATTAACTCCCAAATCCCTCTTCCTGCACAAAAAAATTAATGAAACAGAACAGGCACATCAATCCCTAAATCCTTTGTCCCGTACAATAAAAAGAACAAAAAGGGAATAGGCCTATTGACCCCCAAATCCTTCCTCTTTCAAAGTAACAGACAAAATGGAAAATACAGATGAACCCCAAATCCTCCTCCTCACACAAAAAGCAAGAAAGATTGTGTGGAAAACACTATAAGACTGAAAATAGTTTATAGTTCAAGTCCACATCCAAAATGCAGAAAACCTGGGCAACATTCACCGCACCCAGTGGCACACCTTTTCCTCTCCATAGCAGAGACAACAAAAAGACAGGCAGCTGGCACTCATCCTCCACACTCGCACGATGCTTCAATCTCCCTTGATGCTTTAACTGGAGAACAATGGAAACTTTAATTGGCGAAATGGAGTCAAACAACCGCTTGTGTCCCATCCCTCAGCCTTTGTGCACTCTGTCTCTATCTCTTAGAATCCTCTCAGAAAGTGCAGAGCACTGAGTGCCCAAACAATCTCCAAGCTTTCACATTCGCCTCGATGTTTCAATCTCTCTCGTTGCTTTAATCGGTGAACAATCAAAGTCCTCACTTGGAGTATTGTGAGCAGTTTTGGGCCCCTTATCTTAGAAAGGATATGCTGAACCTGGAGAGGGTTCAAAGGAGGTTCACACAAATGATTCCATGATTAAACATCTTGAAATCTGAAGAGCATTTGATGGCTCTGGGCCTGTATTCACTAGAATGCAGAAGAATGAGTGGTGACCTCATTGAAATCTTTTGAATGGGGTGAAAGGTCTTGATAATGTGGATGTGGAGAGGATGTTTCCTATGGTGGGAGTGTCTAAGAAAACAGGGAACAGTCTCAGAATAGAGGGGTGTCCTTTTAGAATGGAGATGAGGAGGAATTTCTTTAGCCAGAGAGTAATGAATCTGTGGAATTTGATGCCACAGGCATCTGTAGAGGCCAAGGCTGATAGATTCTTGATTGGTCAGGGCATGAAGGGATACGGGCGGGGGGGGGGCGGAGGCAGGAGACTGGGTCTGAGAGGAAAATTGGATCAGCCATGATGAAATGGCAGAGCAGACTCAATGTGCCAAATGGTCTAATTCTGCTCTTATGTCTTATGGTCTTTTGGGTAGTAGTGGAAACAGGTAGTTTGGTGGAGTTTAAGAAGAGGCTTTTAGATGTACACATGACTATGGAGGATATGAAGGGATACACAGAGAGAGGTCACAATATGAATTGGTATTAAAATCAGCACAACCTTGAGGAAAGAACATGCTGTTCAGTGTTGTACTGTTTAATATTTTATGTTCTGCTGGAATTCATGTGAGGGTGTCACAGTTCACCCTATTAAAATCTACGTAAAATGCACTGAACCGATCCTTGGGTGATTCTCATAACCACTTGTGCTACTCAATCCTGCCATGTAGGAAGTTACTTGGTGTATTTCAATGTGAATAATTGCAGTGCTCCTTGAACTCATATTCAACATTTTCGCAGTTGTTTGGAAAGGAAATGTACAGCAGATACAGGCCTAATGCAGGAAAATGGGTTCAACATAGATAGGTAGGTTGAAGACCCTACTTCTGTGCTGTACAATCTCTTATCCTATGAAATCAGCTGCTGATATTATTGTGAAAGTGCAACAATTTCTGATAAATTATAACATTTTAAATTCTGTTTAGAAAGTTTTTCCTCTCCTCCGGTTTTTCTTCTCAGTTCTCTCACTGTGTCTGGTGATGGAAGATCCTTTAATATCTCACCGGCGAGGACTTGCAGGTGAAAAGCAGCAGTTCAGTTGCAACTGTGGACATTTCACAGAGTCAGTGGCACTCCCACACCACTGCCAAACTCATTAGCTCTTTGACTGCTCTCCATTGGTGAACTCTTCATCAAGCACAGAGACAGTTAAAATGAACTCTCGGAACCATAAGTTTATTCATTTCAGAGACATCTGCAAGAACAAAATAGGAAGAAACATGCAATTTTCAGATTAATTGAGTTTGCTTATTTTTTTACCTTTAAAATTCATCATGATTATTTTAATCTATCTTTGAAATAGTTAATTGCTTCTATTGTAATAGTTTTGTATTTTTTGCCTTGAATATTCAGAAATATGTGGGCACATGGCCAAGTAGTTAAGGCATTGGACTAGCTACCTGAAGTCGTGAGTTCAAGCCCCAGCCGAGGGAGCATGTTGTGTCCTTGAGCAAGGCAATTAATCACACATTGCTCTGTGACGACACTGGTGCCAAGCTGTATGGGTCCTAATGTCTTTCCCTTGGACAACATTGGTGTCATGGAGAAGGGAGACTTGCAGCATGGGCAACTGCAGGTCTTCCATACAACCTTGCCCAGGCCTGCACCCTGGAGAGTGAAGACTTTCCAGGCGCAGATCCATGGTCTCGCAAGACTAACGGATGCCTTTAAAATTCAGAAATACTTAAATCTCTGTAAGGTCTGACAGCTGGCTAAGTGAGAGGCATCGCTGAGTTGGTTTCAATTTTTCCGTCGATCCATAGATATGATTTGTCTTGGTCCAACCACTTGACAGAGCAAAGACTAGCCCTCAAGCCTCAAACTTGCCTGCTGCAGCAGGTGAGATGAGAGATGCTGAAGCATTACAGCATGGTGTCCATGCTGGGCTGGGTCCTGTCCTGTCCCATTGGTGCTGCCCCCCATGTTTGAGTGGTGGAATGACAGGCTGGATTGCGTGCATCTGCACACTGCTGGGAGACTGCACCATCAATTGCTGGACATTGTCACTCAGGATCTTGGACTATATATTTTTTTCAAATAAATATCCATCTTTGCTCACTGTGGAAAGCGGCCAGTGAGTGAGTGGGCCAGTGAAGGGGTGGAGCTTTGAGGCTTTGACTCAAGAGGCTTCGATGAGAAGAGGCGGAGGACAAGCTTGATCACAGTTAGTCTTTACAATGCCTCACACACACATTTGCCAGAAGTTCATAAAGCTGGGCGATCTGGAAGATCGTGTAAGGAATCTGGAGCAGCAGCTGGATGACCTTCGACTCATAAGGGAGAATGAGGCAGTCATAGATGAGAGCTACAGGGAGGTCGTCACACCTAGGCTGTCGGAAGCAGGTCGTTGGGTGACAGTCAGAGGGGGGAAAGCGAAGGCGAGCAGACAGGTAGTGCAGAGCACCCATGTAGCCATTCCCCTGAATAATAAGTTTACCGTCCTGGATACTGTTGGCGGGGATGACCGACCAGGTGTGAGCCACAGTGGCAGGGCCTCCGGCACTGAGTCTGACCCGGTGGTGCAGAAGGGTGGGACGGAGAAGAGGAGAGCTGATGTCATTGGAGACTCTATAGTCAGAGAAGCAGACAGGACATTTTGTGGACGTGAGAAGGATAGCCGCATGGTTTGTTTCCTCCCGGGTGCCAGGGTCCGGGATGTCTCTGACCGGGTGCACGACATCCTGGTACGAGAGGGAAAGCAACCAGAAGTCGTGATACATGTTGGTACAAACAACATAGGCAGGAAGAGGGATGAGGTCCTGAAGTGTGAGTTTCGGGAACTAGGCAGAAGGCTAAAGAACAGGACATCAAAGATGGCGTTCTCAGGATTGCTGCCAGTGCTACGTGACAGTGATTGTAAGAATTGGAGGAGATGGCAGTTGAATGCATGGCTGAGGAGTTGGTGCAGGGAGCAGGGTTTTAGATTTTTGGACCATTGGGATCTGTTCTGGGGAAGGTGGGACCTGTACAGATTGAATGGGTTGCACCTGAACTCGAGGGGGAGCAATATCCTTGCAGGTAGGTTTGCTAGCATGGTTCGGGAGGGTTTAAACTAATTTTCAGGGGGGATGGGACCCAGAGCGATAGAGCAGTGAAAGAAGTGCATGGAGTAAAGCCAGATCTAACATACAGAGAGGCTTTGAGGAAAGAGAAGCAGAATAAACGATGTAAAGGTAGTAAGGTAGAAGGGCTGAAGTGTGTGTACCTCAATGCAAGAAGCATCAGGAACAAAGGTGATGAACTGAGAGCTTAGATACATACATGGAATTATGATGTAGTGGCCATTACAGAGACTTGGCTGGCACCAGAGCAGGAATGGATTCTCAATATTCCTGGATTTCAGTACTTTAAAAGGGATAGAGGGGGGTAAGGGGAGGAGGGGTGGCATTACTGGTCAGGGATACTATTACAGCCACAGAAAGGGTGGGTAATGTAGCAGGATCCTCTTTTGAGTCAGTATGGGTGGAAGTCAGGAACAGGAAGGGAGCAGTTACTCTATTGGGGGTATTCAATAGGCCCCCTGGTAGCAGCAGAGATACAGAGGAGCAGATTGGGAGGCAGATTTTGGAAAGTTGCAAAAATAACAGGGTTGTTATCATGGGTGACTTTAACTTCCCTAATATTGATTGGCACCTGATTAGTTCCAAGGGGTTAGATGGGGCAGAGTTTGTTAAGTGTGTCCAGGATGGATTCCTGTCACAGTATGTGGACAGGCCGACCGGGGGAATGCCGTACTAGATCTAGTACTAGGTAATGAACCGGGTCAGGTCACAGATCTCTCAGTGGGTGAGCATCTGGGGGTCAGTGACCACCGCTCCCTGGCCTTTAGCATTATCATGGAAAAGGATAGAATCAGAGAGGACAGGAAAATTTTTAATTAGGGAAGGGCAAATTATGAGGCTATAAGGCTAGAACTTGCGGATGTGAATTGGGATGATGTTTTTACAGGGAAATGTACTATGGACATGTGGTCGATGTTTAGAGATCTCTTGCAGGATGTTAGGGATAGATTTGTCCCGGTGAGGAAGGTAAGGAATGGTAGGGTGAAGGAACCATGGGTGACATGTGAGGTGGAGAATCTAGTCAGGTGGAAGAAGGCAGCATACATAGAAACATAGAAACATAGAAAATAGGTGCAGGAGTAGGCCATTCGGCCCTTCGAGCCTGCACCGCCATTTATTATGATCATGGCTGATCATCCAACTCAGAACCCAGCCTTCCCTCCATACCCCCTGACCCCTGTAGCCACAAGGGCCATATCTAACTTCCTCTTAAACACAGCCAATGAACCGGCCTCAACAGTTTGCTGTGGCAGAGAATTCCACAGATTCACCACTCTCTGTGTGAAGAAGTTTTTCCTAATCTCGGTCCTAAAAGGCTTCCCCTCTATACATGAGGTTTAGGAAGCAAGGATCAGATGGGTCTATTGAGGAATATAGGGAAGCAAGAAAGGAGCTTAAGAAGGGGCTGAGAAGAGCAAGAAAGGGGCATGAGAAGGCCTTGGCAAGTAGGGTAAAGGAAAACCCCAAAGCACTCTTCAATTATGTGAAGAAAAAAAGGACGACAGGAGTGAAGGCAGGACCAATTAGAAATAAAGGTGGGAAGATGTGCCTGGAGGCTGTGGAAGTGAGTGAGGTCCTCAATGAATACTTCTCTTCAGTATTCACCAATGAGAGGGAACTTGATGATGGTGAGGACAATATGAGTGAGGTTGATGTTCTGGAGCATGTTGATATCAAGGGAGAGGAGGTGTTGGAGTTGTTAAAATACATTAGGATGGATAAGTCCCCGGGGCCTGATGGAATATTCCCCAGGCTGCTCCACGAGGCAAGGGAGGAGATTGATGAGCCTCTGGCTAGGATCTTTATGTCCTTGTTGTCCACGGGAATGGTACCGGAGGATTGGAGGGAGTCGAATATTGTTCCCTTGTTCAAAAAAGGTAGTAGGGATAGTCTGGGTAATTATAGACCAGTGAGCTGTTGGAAAAGATTCTTAGAGATAGGATCTATGAGCATTTAGAAAATCATGGTCTGATCAGGGACAGTCAGCATGGCTTTGTGAAGGGCAGATCGTGTCTAACAAGCCTGATAGAGTTCTTTGAGGAGGTGACCATGCATATAGATGAGGATAGTGCAGTGGATGTGATCTATATGGATGTTAGTAAGGCATTTAACAAGGTTCCACATGGTAGGCTTATTCAGAAAGTCAGAAGACATGGGACCCAGGGAAGTTTGGCCAGGTGGATTCAGAATCGGCTTGCCTGCAGAAGGCAGAGGGTAGTGGTGGAGGTAGTACATTCAGATTGGAGGATTGTGATTAGTGGTGTCCCACAAGGGTCTGTTCTGGGACCTCTACTTTTCGTGATTTTTATTAATGACCTGGATGTGGGGGTAGAAGGGTGGGTTGGCAAGTTTGCAGATGACACAAAGGTTGGTGGTGTTGTAGATAGTGTAGAGGATTGTCAAAGATTGCAGAGAGACATTGATAGGATGCAGAAGTGGGCTGAGAAGTGGCAGATGGAGTTCAACCTGGAGAAGCGTGAGTTTGTACTTTGGAAGGACAAACTCCAAGGCAGAGTACAAAGTAAATGGCAGGATACTTGGTAGTGTGGAGGAGCAGAGGGATCTGGGGGTACATGTCCACAGATCCCTGAAAGTTGCCTCACAGATGGATAGGGTAGTTAAGAAAGCTTTCATAAGTCGAGGGATAGAGTTTAAGAGTCGTGATGTAATAATGCAGCTCTATAAACCTCTGGTTAGGCTGCACTTGGAGTACTGTGTCCAGTTCTGGTCGCCTCACTATGGGAAGGATGTGGAAGCATTGGAAAGGGTACAGAGGAGATTTACCAGGATGCTGCCTGACTTAGAGAGTATGCATTATGATCAGAGATTAAGGGAGCTAGGGCTTTACTCTTTGGAGAGAAGGAGGATGAGAGGAGACATGATAGAGGTGTACAAGATAATAAGAGGAATAGATAGAGTGGATAGCCAGCGTCTCTTCCCCAGGGCACCACTGCTGAAAACAAGAGGACATGGCTTTAAGGTAAGGGGTGGTAAGTTCAAGGGGGATATTAGAGGAAGGTTTTTTACTCAGAGAGTGGTTGGTGCGTGGAATGCACTGAGTCAGTGGTGGAGGCAGATACACTAGTGAAGTTTAAGAGACTATTAGACAGGTATATGGAGGAATTTAAGGTGGGGGGTTATATGGGAGGCAGGGTTTGAGGGTCGGCACAACATTGTGGGCCAAAGGGCCTGTACTGTGCTGTACTATTCTATGTTCTATGTTCTATTTTTGTTAGGATACCTTGATTCTGAATGTTACTCGCTATTTTGAAGTTTGCTTGCCATTTTGAATGTTTTGCACTTTGGCCCCAGAGGAAAGCTGTCTCATTTAGCTGTAAACAACAGGAATTCTGCAGATGCTGGAAATTCAAGCAACACACATCAAAGTTGCTGGTGAACGCAGCAGGCCAGGCAGCATCTGTAGGAAGAGGTGCAGTCGACGTTTCAGGCCGAGACCCTTCGTCAGGACTAACTGAAGGAAGAGTGAGTAAGGGATTTGAAAGTTGGAGGGGGAGGGGGAGATCCAAAATGATAGGAGAAGACTGGAGGGGGAGAGATAGAGCCAAGAGCTGGACAGGTGATAGGCAAAAGGGGATACGAGAGGATCGTGGGACAGGAGGTCCGGGAAGAAAGACGGGGGGGGGGGGGGACCCAGAGGATGGGCAAGAGGTATATTCAGAGGGACAGAGGGAGAAAAAGGAGAGTGAGAGAAAGAATGTGTGCATAAAAATAAGTAACAGATGTGGTATGAGGGGGAGGTGTGGCCTTAACGGAAGTTAGAGAAGTCGATGTTCATGCCATCAGGTTGGAGGCTACCCAGACGGAATATAAGGTGTTGTTCCTCCAACCTGAGTGTGGCTTCATCTTTACAGTAGAGGAGGCCGTAGATAGACATGTCAGAATGGGAATGGAATGTGGAATTAAAATGTGTGGCCACTGGGAGATCCTGCTTTCTCTGGCGGACAGAGCGTAGAAGTTCAGCAAAGTGGGCTCCCAGTCTGCGTCAGGTCTCGCCAATATATAATTAGCTGTTTCTAGCTAATCTAGCATTTAGCTGTATCTATGTATGGTTCGAATAATAATTAAAATTGATTTGATTTGATTTTTTTTTATATGTTTGCTTTTGTTAAGAAAATATTATTGACTTATATAAATACTAGACAAGTGAAGTGTACCTAGCAGAAGGAATTCTATTGGATATTCATCCGTAATATTCAATATTGTAACTAAAATCTCAGTTTACGATAAGGCCGTGGAAAATATGGTCTTAGTATGGACAAATGGGATTAGTGCAGATTGGCAGGAAGGTCAGCATGGATGAAATGGGCCAAACAGCCTATATCTGCACCCTAGGATCCTGTGACTGTGATAATGATAATATCCCTGCAGTGGCATGTTCCTTTCTGAATCTGGTGTCCAAACAATCTCAATGATTAACTGGCAACAAATTGCAGCAATTTGGGGACTTTGTGACTGGTGTTTACTTTTCAAAGGAGTGAGATTATCTAAACACTAGGCAAGAAATAGGTCTTTTAAATATAATAAATCAAAGCTGTGGATCAGAAAAGACTGATGACACCATGGTGAGAAATTATTTTTAATGCCGAGTTTTATGAGAACAGCAATTGCCGGTGTTTCAAGTGATCAAGCTAGATTTGAGTGAAAGGGAGAACAATAATCAAATACTTATAGTGATCTCAGTTTGCAGTCTGTTTTGCTAATGATCAAAAGTCATACACTTCTGTGAGGTATGAGAAGTAAAAGTTGTTATTTTCTAGACAGGAGATATCCGGGAAAACAGAGAGGAGAGCAGACATTATTTGACTAAGACTTGTTTTCCGGCTAAAAGAACCTGAATCCAATAACAAAATTGTTCTATTGAAAGCCAATCTGTCATTCACTGGTTTGTAGCCTATTTCCCTAGGTAGCAAAATACAGCTAGAGTGGATTCTGGTTAATTGGACACATTGGGACCAAAACAGTTTGGCCCAGTTAAACAGTTGCCCCAATTAGCCGAAGTTTCATGGAAATATTTTAAAAATGTATAAAAATAAAGTTTAACTGAGTAACAAATTATGTATTTAAATGAAATACAAAACACATTCCAACACTACTAATACTACTGCAGTACTATAAAATTGTGTATTAGCTCCTAATACTTTTCAATGGAGGAATTTATCTGCCTCAAGTTCTTTTGACTGTAAATTAACAAAATCAATGCAGATACCCAGTAAAGATAATGAACCACTTTCATACAGCACTTTCAATGATTTTATCCTCCAACTCTTCACTTTTACTGTAACAGTCAAGATGGTTGTTAACACCTTCAAGTTCTTCATAATTTCTAACTTGCTGAAGTAGTGAAATCGGCTGGAAAGGCCAAGTAAAAGGGAAGAGATTTAAGGTGGGGAGAGGGGGCTGGTATGTAAGTTAAAAGGGGTTGAGCAGGTAAGTTTGTTCCTCAAGGAGTGCTATACGCATGGAACAGGCTGGCACGGAAGTTGGTAGTGCCAGTTGAAACATTCAGACAGGCAAATGAATAGGCATGGAACTGGGGACTTGGATTGTGTGTAGCAGACAGGTTTAGTTGAATTTGGCATCATGGTTGTTCAGGTACTGTGGGCTGAAAGTCCTGACCCTGTGCTGTACTGTTCTATGATCTATATTAATAAGCTGTATGCATGCCCTGAACCTGTGTACTGTTCTGTGATCTATATTAATAAGCTATATGCATGTCCTGAGTCTGTGTACTGTTCTGTGATCTATATTAATAAGCTGTATGCATGTCCTGAACCTGTGTTGTACTGTTCTATGATCTATATTAATAAGCTGTATGCATGTCCTGAATCTGTCTCTCATCCTTCCATTCTATGGTCAATCAGTTCCCTTCCATTTTGCTAATTCTCCAAGGTTTCTGCACCTGTTTCTTAATGATTGGGACAATCTCTCTTTTCTGCAACCCAAAGTCAGATTTTGTCTGCGCATTCCTGACTCACACAGATTTAGGATGAATATTAAGCTTTCTTGACATCCCCAGCGTAGCAACCTATCCAACCTCTCAGTCCTGCAATTGTTGACATTGTGTGACTTTTTATACAGCAGAATAACAGGGTGTCTGTGTTTTCTCCACTGGGAAATACGGACATTTTCACAGAAAATCAATGGTACCATTTAAACGTTGAGAACCGGCACCAGTCCTATCCAATGAGAATGTCAAAGGTTGAAACCTTGTCCTTTGTTTACAATTGTTGTACATCTTTCAGTTTGGCATTTGATTCAAGAAGGAATTCATACATACTTGATGATATTGATCAAATGAAAGATGTTTCATTTGGTTACAATACCCAATGAAAGGGTCAGTGAATTTAAAGGAACTGAACAATATTCAATAATTTGCTGTCATTCAAGACTCCTCATAATCATTCTTTGGCTTAACTGTGACAACAGAAATACTTTTCAAAAGCAGAACAAAACTGTAACAAATGAACTCTTGAAATTACATGTTATGCTGAATATATTGAATGGAATGGATAGGATCAGACAGACTTGGTCTTGCATGTAGGGAATGCAACATCTGAGGCTTCAGAGTCAAAGTTTTAGACAACCTGCTGAATCTGTGCAAGTTTCTAAGAAATTCAAAGTCTGCCGTGCCTTCTTTGTGATGGCACTAATGTGCTGCTCCCAGGACAGATAACGCCAAGGAATTTAAATTTATTGATCCTCTTCATCTCTGATCCCCTAAAAAGGACTGGCTCATGGACCTTTGCCTTCTTCTTCCCGTAGTTAATAATCAGAACTTGGGCTTTGGTGACACTGAGTGAGAGGTTGTTGATGTGGCACCATTCAACCACATTTTCATCCTCCCTCCTATATATCTATGTGCTGGTGGCTGTCATTTGGATACCACTCCTTTGATATCCAAATTGCTGGTCATCATAGCTGGGAATGGTTATTCATTTCCCTGAGTGGTGGGCTCAGCTATCATCTCTTCTTACTGCTGCTTTCTACAACAGCGTTACCCTCCATCACATCTTTCAGAGAACATGTGCCTCTGCTGCACTGCTGTGAAAGATGGCAAGGACAGAAGGGGAAGCTATGAGCTTGATCTGAACACTCCGTTCTGTCAGATGTGCAAATTCGGCATACCATCCTAAACTTTGACAAACCTCTGTAGATGCATAATGGAGAGTATCCTGACTGGTTGCATCATGGTCTGGTATGGAAGTACCAATGCTCAAGAACGGAAAAGTCTACAAAAATGATGGATACAACCCAGTCAATCACAGGAAAATCTTTCCCTACCGTTGAGCCCATCTGCAAGAAGTGTGGCCAGTAGAAACAGTATCCATCATCAGTGATCCCCACCATCCAGGCCATATCTCTTTTATCTGCTGCCATCAGGATGGAGGTAAATGAGCCTTAGGTCCCACACCACCAGGTTCAGGAGCAGTTATTACCCCTCAACCATCAGGTCCGACACCACCAGGTTCAGGAACAGTTATTACCCTACAACCATCAGGTCCCACGCCACCAGGTTCAGGAACAGTTATTACCCCTCAACCATCAGGTCCCATGCCACCAGGTTCAGGAGCAGTTATTATCCCTCAACCATCAGGTCCCACACCACCAGGTTCAGGAGCAGTTATTACCCTACAACCATCAGGTCCCACGCCACCAGGTTCAGGAACAGTTATTACCCTACAACCATCAGGTCCCACACCACCAGGATCAGGAACAGTTATTACCCTACAACCATCAGGTCCCACACCACCAGGTTCAGGAACAGTTATTAACCTACAACCATCAGGTCCCACACCACCAGGTTCAGGAACAGTTATTACCCTACAACCATCAGGTTCCTGAACCAGTATGGATAACTTCACTCATCTCAACTCTGAGCTGATAGGTTCAGCTATCAACCAATAGGCTGACTCTCAAGGACTCAATGACACATTTTCAGTATCATGTATGTATATATTTATGTATTTTTTTTTAATTTGCTCTATTTGTCTTTGATTGCATATTGGTTATTTATCAGCCTTTGCAGCTTTCCATTGTCTCTATTGTATTTCTTTGTTTTCCTGTGATGCCTGCAAGAAAATGAACCTCACAATTGTGCATGTTATCAGACAGTATATGTTCTTTTATAAGAAATTTACTTGAAATTTCAATATTTGTGTAGTTCTGCAGGAAGGTTTCCTAGAGCTGTAATCTGCTCTGAATACAGAACTTCAGGTTTTCTATTTGAATGTATGCAACATACAGATTAAGGTAGACAGTTTGTAGCACAGTTAGAGATTGGTAGGTATGTTGTGGGCATCACTAAGTCGTGGCTGAAAGAAGATTATAGTTGGCAGTTTAACATCCAAGGATACACATTGTATCAAAAGGACAGGCAGGTAAGCAGAGGGGCGGGTGGGGCTTTGCTGGTAAAAAAAGAAATCAAATTCTTAGAAACAGGTGACATAGGATTGGAAGATGTAGCGTCCTTGTGGGTAGAGTTAGGAAACTGCAAGGATAAAAAATACCCTGATTAATTATATAGAGGCCTCTGAACAGACATAACAAAGGCTTTCACATGGTTCTAATTTAAATGTTGAGGAAAATTTTTGGAGATAAATTACTGTTGGATTGCAATTTAAAATTGTTACTTTTCTCATAGATTAACATTTATTACGCTTGCTTGAATATGCTATATAATATTTTATGTTTAATTGTGGTTTATTTTCTGGAGAATTTTGAGTAATTGCAGTATAGCTGACGTTTTATTTTTCCGGAGGTTCTCTACAGCAGGTGTCTCACAACTAAGTCCAGCTCTTTCTTACGTTATTCTTATACTTGTTTTCATCTAGTCTGAGATGAACATGACTGCTTTGTTCTTTTTCATTTTCTTTGTTCATTCTTTGCTCTTCTAACACTTAATACAGTAAAGGGCTGTAAACAACAACATTTTACGCCTCATTCTTGATTATCGAAGAACCTTTGGATCACAGAATTGCCAGAAAACAACATGACTCAAAGTACAGCTGACGTATTTCACTTTCTAGTGAATTGCTTTCTCGCGCTGAGAGTCCCGTGTGAGTGAAGCAGTGGCGGTGGGGATGAATAGGTGTTCCTCACTGACGATGGGCAGGAACCCTGCTGTGGTCTCGATCATGGCTTAACAACCTCCCGCTGCGTTAGTAGTTTCTCGTCCATAATGCCCGAGTGTGTGCTTGATCTGACAGATAGTAGCCTAAATTGTTCTGACTTACAGCTTGAATTTCAGAGTCCAGAGTTACAGCTTGAAGTTCAGAGTTCCCCAGACATGTGTGACCAAGAGGACCAGAGGTCCAGTGCTGCCCGTCCAACTCTCTGCTCAGGCCCCGAACTCACTGTGGACCTGCAGCAGAAGATCCCTGAAGAAAGCAGTTTGCTCCCATCCTGCAGCTTCACACCTGGGCTGGACTGGCAGAGACAATTTGTCAGGTTTTAAATATGCTTTCATTCTTTTTAGTATTTACAAAAATGTTCTCAATCTATTCAAATGAATTGGAGACATTTAAAAGCAGTGAAAAATTCTCCCACTGTCAGGGTATCAGGGTGCAGAGGGGGAGGAAGCTCCCTTAGGGCATTGGACACCAGCTCTTTGCAGGTCCTCAATTTGTTCAGCTATTTGCAAGCAGATAAGGTATTTGTGGGTTGGACAGTGTGCATTTGGCTGGACACTGGGAAAAGTCCAGCAGTCCAAGCCGCTGCTTTCACCTCTGCTGCTGTGGAATTGTACTGCTGATGGTGTTCCCTGATTACTGGTGACCAAAGTAGAACTAAAGGAAAAAACAGCTCCGAATCTTAAGCAGTCGCCAGTTTCCTGACAACTGGGGCATTACTAGACAATTCTCAATTACTCAATATCACTTGTTGTCAGAAACACTATCCATCTTTTTCCAGACATACTTCCAGCACATTGTGCAGAGGTCCAGTAGGCTGTGTGTATGAATCTGTAGATTCACTGCATAGGCAGCACAATGCATGGTTCAAATGAAAGCCACATATGTTTGGAAATTAGATTACACTGAATTAACTACCAGAAAATTCTATTAACATGGTGACTTATTAAAATCTTTCACAGTGATATTTGCAAATTCTTACTAAGAGGAGAGAAACAATAAACTATCATAATATGGACACAGAAGATTCTGCAGGTGCTGGTAATCCTGAACAATATACACAAAATGCTGGAGGATCTCAGGTCAGGCAGCATCTATGGAGGGGATTTAAATAGTCAACATTTTGGGCCAAGACCCTTCATCAGTTGTGGTGAAGGGTCTTGGCCTAAAATGATGACCTCTTATTTCCCTCCATGGTTGATGCCTGGTTGGCTGAGTTCCTCCAGCATTTTGTGTATGTTGCTCACTTTCAGTATATAACCCCATCTGTGTGCATGGTGAAGCTGCACACTATTCTTTCAGTTTCCAGTACTCCATCGGTGAATCAATCTGACATAACATTAAACACATAGACAGCAGGGAGAAAAGTAGGTTAAACTTTCAGCCTGATGGGCATTGATATGGTCAAGACCAGATACCTGCTATCGGCTGAGATAAGATGAACTAAGCTGGTATCCCTAGAGTATAGACTGTTAAAATTTAAATCTGTTGGGAACCATAGGATTTTAAAAAGGATTACTATGGAAGTTAGCAAGAGTCAAGGGATATAGTCTGAATCACAGGGCTGGGTCAGTCAGCATTAAAGTTAGAGAATGTTTATTAACACACACAGAGTGGTTCAGTGGTGCAGTGAGCAGAAGCACTGCCTCGAGGCTCGGGAGACCTGCTTCAGTACTGACCTTGAGCGCAGTCTCTGTGGACTTTGCACATTCCTTTTTCAACCATGCGGTTTTCTCCATCTGCTCCAGTTTCTTCCCACGTCCCAAGGTCATGTGGGTTGGTTGCTTAACTGGCCACTGTAAATTGCCCCTGAAGTGCAGGTGAAGGGGTAGAACCTGGTAGCCACTTGGATGCGACTGATGGGATGGCCTGCTTCCATTCTGTGTGACTCTGTGTGTTACCAAAGCTGGAAGAGCTGTTGAATTCTAATGTACATAAAGCAGGGGTGCTGGATGAACAAAGCAATTTAACATGACATTTTATTAGATGAGAGGAGAAATGGACGTGGAGTCAA
Source organism: Mobula hypostoma (assembly GCF_963921235.1). Lineage (NCBI taxonomy): Eukaryota > Metazoa > Chordata > Chondrichthyes > Myliobatiformes > Myliobatidae > Mobula > Mobula hypostoma. The sequence goes on from NC_086109.1 coordinate 53,548,884, forward strand.
GACAAATAGCAGTGAGGGCACAGAGTCCCTGAGCACTGACTGAGCCAAAGGGTTGAACAACCTCCTCCTCCCTCTGCTGCAGATGGCAGAGTGATGGTGTGATCGGTTTCAGCACATCACAAGCCCTTCCCAGCCAGAGGACTGCTGTTGGTGATGGTGGTCTGACCAGAACAGGTCTCAGCTAATCATAAACACAAGAGATTTAGTAGATGCTGGATATCTTACACAACATACACAAAATGCTGGAGGATCTCCTTGTTTCAAGCAGCATCCATGGAGGGAAATGAACTGACACAGCTTGGTGTCGAGACCCTACATTAGGATGGAACAGATGACTCACAAGCCTGAATAAGAAGGTGGTGGAATGAGAAGGAGTACAAGTGGCAGGTGATAGGTGAGGAGAAGGTAAGAGGTGTGAACATTGATTTCTCATTTTCCTTCATAGCTGCCACCTAATCTGCTGAGTTCCTCCAGCATTGTGTGTGTGTTGCTCATCTGAGAGGAGAAATAAAGTGAGTACTGCAGAGAGTGGGAGTGCATGACCAGAGCTGAACTGAGCTGGGTGTGCGAGCATAGTGAACTGTGATCCGGGTGTATGAGAATAGAGGAGTGCAATCCGGGAGTATGACATAGTAAAGTGTGATCCGGGTGTATGAGCACAGTGAAGTGTGATCCGGGTGTATCAGAATAGTGAAGTGTGATCCGGGTGTATGAGAATAGTGAAGTGTGATCCGGGTGTATGACATAGCGAAGTGTGATCCGGTTGTATGAACATAATGAAGTGTGCTCCGGTTGTATGAACATAGTGAAGTGTGATCCGGGTGTATCAGAATAGTGAAGTGTGATCCGGGTGTATGAGATAGTGAAGTGTGATCCGGGTGTATGAGAATAGTGAAGTGTGATCCGGGTGTATGAGAATAGTGAAGTGAGAGCTGGGTGTATGAGCATAGTGAAGGGTGATCCGGGTGTATGAGCACAGTGAAGTGTGATCCGGGTGTATGAGCACAGTGAAGTGTGATCCGGGTGTGTGAGCACAGTGGAGTGTGATCCCGGTGTATGCGATAGTGAAGTGTGATCCGGGTGTATCAGCACAGTGAAGTGTGATCTGGGTGTATGAGATAGTGGAGTGTGATCCGGGTGAATGAGCAGAGTGAAGTGTGATAAGGGTGTATGAGCACAGTGAAGTGTGATCCACGTGTATGAGATAGTGAAGTGTGCTCTGGGTGTATGAACACAATGAAGTGTGATCTGGGTGCGTGAGCACAGTGCAGTGTGATCCAGGTGTATGAGCACAGTGAAGTGTGATCCGGGTGTATGAGCACAGTGAAGTGTGATCCGGGTGTATGGACACAGTGAAGTGTGATCCGGATATATGAGCATAGTGAAGTGTGATCCGGGTGTATGAGCACAGTGAAGTGTGATCCGGATATATGAGCACAGAGAAGTGTGATCCGGATGTATGTGCAAAGTGAAGTGTGATCTGGGTGCATGAGCACAGTGAAGTGTGATCCGAGTATATGAGCACAGTGAAGTGAGATCCAGGTGTATGAGCACAGTGAAGTGTGATCCGGATATATGAGCACAGTGAAGTGTGATCCGGGTGTATGAGCAAAGTGAAGTGTGATCTGGGTGCATGAGCACAGTGAAGTGTGATCCGGGTGTATGAGCAAAGTGAAGTGTGAACCAGGTGTATGAGCACAGTGAAGAGAGATCCAGGTGATTCAGCACAGTGAAGTGTGATCCGGGTGTATGAACATGGTGACGTGTGATCTGGGTGTATGAACACAGTCAAGAGAGGTCCAGGTGATTCAGCACAGTGAAGTGTTATCCGGGTGAATGAACACCGTGAGGTGTGATTCGGGTGTACGAGCGCAGTGAAGTGTGATCCGGGTGTATGAGAACAGTGCAGTGTGATCCGGGTGTACAAGCACAGTGAAGTCTGATCCGAGTGTACGAGCACAGTGAAGTGTAATCCGGGTGTATGAGCACAGTGAAGTGTGATCCAGGTGTATGAGATAGTGAAGAACTATCCAGGTGTATGAGATAGTGACGTGTGATCCGGGTATATGAACATAGTGAAGTGTGATCTGGGTGTATGAGATAGTAAAGTGTGATCCGGGTGCATGAGCACAGTGAAGTGTCATCCAGGTGTATGAGAATAGTGAAGTGTGATACGGGTGTACGAACACAGTAAGTGTTATCTGGGTGTATGAGCACAGTGAAGTGTGATCCGGGTGTATGAGATAGTTAAGAGTGATCCGCGTGTATGAGCATAGTGAAGTGTGATCTGGGTCTATGAGATAGTGAAGAGAGATCCGGGTGTATGAGCACAGTGAAGTGTGATCTGGGTTTATAAACATAGTGAAGTGTGATCTGGGCGTATGAGTACAGTGAAGTGTGATCAGGGTCTATGAGATAGTGAAGAGAGATCCGGGTGAATGAGCACAGTGAAGTGTGATCCGGGTTTATAAACACAGTGAAGTGTGATCCAGGTGAATGAGATAGTGATATGTGATCTGGGTGTAATGGCAGAGTGAAGTGTAATCCGGGCGTATGAGTACAGTGAAGTGTGATCAGGGTGTATGAGCAGAGTGTTGTGTGGTCCGGGTGTATGAGATAGTGAAGTGTCATCCGGGTGTATGAGCACAGTGAAGTGTGATCCAGGTTTATGAAATTGTGAAGTGTGATCCAGGTGCATCAGATAGTGAAGTGTGATCTGGGTGTATGAGATAGTGAAGAGTGATCCGGTTGTATGAGCACTGCGAAGTGTTATCCGGGTGTATGAGCACAGTGAAGTGTGATCCGGGTATATGGGCACAGTGATGTGTGATCCGGGTATATGGGCACAGTGATGTGTGATTCAGGTGTATGAGATAGTGAAGTGTGATCACGGTGTATGAGCACAGTGATGTGTGATCAAGGTGTATGAGTACAGTGAAGTGTGATCCAGGTGTATGAGTACAGTGAAGTGTGATCCAGGTGTCTGAGATAGTGAAGTGTGATCCGGGTGTATGAGCACAGTGAAGTGTGATCCGGGTGTATGAGCACAGTGAAGTGTGATCTGGGTGTATCAGCACAGTGAAGTGAGATCATGGTGTATGAGAGTAGTGAAGTGTGATCCGGGTGTATGAGCACAGTGAAGTGTGATCTGGGTGTCAGCACAGTGAAGTGTGATCTGGGTGTATTAGCACAGTGAAGTGAGATCATGGTGTATGAGAGTAGTGAAGTGTGATCCGGGTTTATGACCATAGTGAGTTGTGATCCAAGTGTATGAACACAGTGGAGTGCGATCCAGGTGTATGAGATAGTGAAGTGTGATCCAGGTGTATGAGATAGTGAAGTGTGATCCGTGTGTATGAGCACAGTAAGTGTTATCTGGGTGTATGAGCACAGTGAAGTGTGATCCGGGTGTATGAGATAGTTAAGGGTGATCCGGGTGTATGAGCATAGTGAAGTGTGATCTGGGTCTATGAGATAGTGAAGAGAGATCCGGGTGTATGAGCACAGTGAAGTGTGATCCAGGTGTATGAGCACAGGGAAGTATGATCCGGGTGTACGAGCACAATGCAAGTGTGATCCGGGTGTATGAGCACAGTTAAGAGTGATTGGGGTGTATGAGAATAGTGAATTTTGATCTGGGTGTAATAGCACAATGAAGTGTGATCCGTGCGTATGACATAGTGATGTGTGATCCGGATGTATGAGCACAATGAAGTGTGATCCAGGTTTATGAGATTGTGAAGTGAGATCCAGGTGCATCAGATAGTGAAGTGTAATCTGGGTGTATGAGATAGTGGAGTGTGATCCGGTTGTATGAGCACTGCGAAGTGTTATCCGGGTGTATGAGCACAGTGAAGTGTGATCCGTGTGTATGAGCACAGTGAAGTGTGATCCGGGTGTATGAGCACAGTGACGTGTGATCCGGGTGTATGAGCACAGTGACGTGTCATCCAGGTGAATGAGATAGTGAAGTGTGATCCGGGTGTATGAGCACAGTGACGTGTCATCCAGGTGAATGAGATAGTGAAGTGTGATCCGGGTGTATGAGCACAGTGAAGTGTGATCCGGGTATATGGGCACAGTGAAGTGTGATCAAGGTGTATGAGCACAGTGAAGTGTGATCTGGGTGTCAGCACAGTGAAGTGTGATCCGGGTGTATCAGCTCAGTGAAGTGAGATCATGGTGTATGAGGGTAGTGAAGTGTGATCCGGGTTTATGACCATAGTGAGTTGTGATCCAAGTGTATGAACACAGTGGAGTGCGATCCAGGTGTATGAGATAGTGAAGTGTGATCCGTGTGTACGAGCACAATGCAAGTGTGATTTGGGTGTACGAGCACAATGCAAGTGTGATCCGGGTGTATGAGCACAGTTAAGAGTGATTGGGGTGTATGAGAATAGTGAATTTTGATCTGGGTGTAATAGCACAATGAAGTGTGATCCGTGCGTATGACATAGTGATGTGTGATCCGGATGTATGAGCACAATGAAGTGTGATCCAGGTGCATCAGATAGTGAAGTGTGATCTGGGTGTATGAGATAGTGAAGTGTGATCCGGTTGTATGAGCACTGCGAAGTGTTATCCGGGTGTATGAGCACAGTGAAGTGTTATCCGTGTGTATGAGCACAGTGAAGTTTGATCCGGGAGTATGAGCCAAATGAACTGTGAACCAGGTGTATGAGATAATGAAGCGTGATCCGGTTGTATGGGCACAGTGAAGTTTGATCCGGGTGTATGAGCAGATTGAAGTGTGGTCTGGGTGTATGAGATAGTGAAGTGTTATCCGGGTGTGTGAGCACAGTTAAGAGTGATTGGGGAATATGAGAATAGTGAAGTGTGATCCGGGTGTATGAACATTGCGAAGTGTTATCCGGGTGTATGAGCACAGTGAAGTGTGATCCGTGTGTATGAGCACAGTGAAGTTTGATCCGGGTGTATGAGCACAGTGAAGTGTAATCCGTGTGTATGAGCACAGTGAAGTGTGATCCATGTGTATGAGGACAATGAAGTTTGATCCGGGTGTATGAGCACAGCGACGTGTAATCCAGGTGAATGAGATAGTGTAGTGTGATCCGGGAATATGGGCAAAGTGAAGTGTGATCCGGGTGTACAAGCACAATGCAAGTGTGATCTGGGTGTATGAGCACAGTGATGTATGATCCTTGTGTATGAGCACAGTGAAGTGTGATCTGGGTGTATGAGCACAGTGAAGTTTGATGCAGGTGTATGAGATTATGAAGTGTGATCCAGGTGCATCAGATAGTGAAGTGTGATCTGGGTGTATTAGATAGTGAAGTGTGATCCGGTTGTATGAGCACTGTGAAGTGTGATCCGGGAGTATGAGCCAACTGAACTGTGAACCAGGTGTATGAGATACTGAAGCGTGAGCCGGTTGTATGGGCACAGTGAAGTTTGATCCGAGTGTATGAGCAGATTGAAGTGTGGTCTGGGTGTATGAGATAGTGAAGTGTTATCCGGGTGTATGAGCACAGTTAAGAGTGATTGGGGAATATGAGAATAGTGAAGTGTGATCCGGGTGTATGAACATTGCGAAGTGTTATCCGGGTGTATGAGCACAGTGAAGTTTGATCCGGGTGTATGAGCACAGTGAAGTGTAATCCGTGTGTATGAGCACAGTGAAGTGTGATCCGTGTGTATGAGGACAATGAAGTTTGATCCGGGTGTATGAGCACAGTGACGTGTCATCCAGGTGAATGAGATAGTGAAGTGTGATCCGGGTATATGGGCACAGTGAAGTGTGATCCGGGTGTACGAGCACAATGCAAGTGTGATCTGGGTGTATGAGCAGAGTGATGCATGATCCTTGTGTATGAGCACAGTGAAGTGTGATCCAGGTGTATGAGATAGTGAACTGTGATCCAGGTGTATGAGCACAGTTAAGAGTGATTGGGGTGTATGAGAATAGTGAATTTTGATCTTGGTGTAATAGCACAATGAAGTGTGATCCGTGCGTATGACATAGTGATGTGTGATCCGGATGTATGAGCACAATGAAGTGTGATCCAGGTTTATGAGATTGTGAAGTGTGATCTAGGTGCATCAGATAGTGAAGTGTGATCTGGGTGTATGAACATTGCGAAGTGTTATCCGGGTGTATGAGCACAGTGAAGTGTGATCCAGGTGTATGAGCACAGTGAAGTGTAATCCGTGTGTATGAGCACAGTGAAGTGTGATCCGTGTGTATGAGGACAGTGAAGTGTGATCCGTGTGTATGAGGACAATGAAGTTTGATCCGGGTGTATGAGCACAGTGACGTGTCATCCAGGTGAATGAGATAGTGAAGTGTGATCCGGGTATATGGGCACATTGAAGTGTGATACGGGTGTATGAGCACAGTGAAATGTGATCAAGGTGTATGAGCACAGTGAAATGTGATCAAGGTGTATGAGCACAGTGAAGTTTGATCCGGGTGTCTTAGCACAGTGAAGTGTGATCCGGGTGTATCAGCACAGTGAAGTGAGATCATGGTGTATGAGAACAGTGAAGTGTGATCCGGGTTTATGAACATAGTGAGTGTGATCCAAGTGTATGAACACAGTGGAGTGCGATCCAGGTGTATGAGATAGTGAAGTGTGATCTGGGTGCATGAGCTCAGTCATGTGTGATCTGGGTGTATGTGTAGAGTGAAGTGTGATCTGGGTGTATGAGCACAGTGATGAGTGAGCCGGGAGTATGAGAATAGTGAAGTTTGATACGGGTGTCTGAGCATAGTGAGGTGTGATCCGGGTGTATGAGCAGAGTGAAGTGTAATCCAGGTGTATGATGATTGTGAAGTTTGAACCAGGTGTATGAGCATTGTGAAGTGTTATCCAGGATTATGAGCATAGTGAAGTGTGTTCCGGGTGTGTGAGCACAGTGAAGCGTGATCCGGGTGTGTTAGCACAGTGAAGCGTGATCCGGGTGTATGAGCACAGTGAAGTGTCATTCGGGTGTATGAGCATAGTGAAGTTTGATCCGGGTGTATAAGCATAGTGAAGTGTGATCCGGGTGTATGAGCAGAGTAAGTGTGATCCAGGTGTATGAGATAGTTAAGTGTGATCCGGGTGTATGTGCACATTGATGAGTGATTCGATTGTCTGAGAATGGTGAAGTGTCATTCGGGTGTATGAGCACAGTGAAGTGTGATTCGGGTGTATGAGCATAGTGAAGTGTGATCCAGCTGTATGAGCACAGCGAAGATTGATCCAAGTGTATTAGCACAGTGATGTGCGATCCGCTGTATCAGCACAGTGAAGTGTGAGCCGGGTGTATAAGCATAGTGAAGTGTGATCCGGGTGTATGAGCAGAATAAGTGTGATCCAGGTGTATGAGATAGTTAAGTGTGATCCGGGTGTATGTGCACATTGATGAGTGATTCGATTGTCTGAGAATGGTGAAGTGTCATTCGGGTGTATGAGCATAGTGAAGTTTGATCCGGGTGTATGAACACAATGCAGTGTCATCCACGTGTATGAGCACAGTGAAGTGTGATCCTGGTGTATCAGCACAGTGAAGTGTATCCGCGTACTTGAGCAAAGTGAGGTGTGATCCAGGTGTATGAGTATAGTGAAGAGAGATCCGGTGTATGAGATAGATAAGTGTGATCCAGGTGTTTGAGCACAGTGAAGTTGATCCAGGTAGATGAGCACACTGAAAAGTGATCCGGGTGTATGAGCTCAGTGAAGTGTGATCACGGTGTATGAGCACAGTGAAATGTGATACGGGTGTATAAGCACAGTTAAGTGTGATCCGTGTGTATGAGCACAGTGAAGTGTGATCACGGTGTATGAGCACAGTGAAATGTGTGATCACGGTGTATGAGCACAGTGATGTGTGATCACGGTGTATAAGCACGGTAAAGTGTGATCCGGGTGTATAAGCACAGTAAAGTGTGATCCGGGTGTATAAGCACAGTTAAGTGTGATCCGTGTGTATGAGCACAGTGAAGTGTGATCCAGGCGTATGAGATAGTGAAGTGTGATCTAGGTGCATGAGCTCAGTCATGTGTGATCTGGGTGTATGTGTAGAGTGAAGTGTGATCTGGGTGTATGAGCACAGTGATGAGTGAGCCGGGAGTATGAGAATAGTGAAGTTTGATACGGGTGTCTGAGCACAGTGAGGTGTGATCCGGGTGTATGAGCAGAGTGAAGTGTAATCCAGGTGTATGATGATTGTGAAGTTTGAACCAGGTGTATGAGCATTGTGAAGTGTTATCCAGGATTATGAGCATAGTGAAGTGTGTTCCTGGTATATGAGCACAGTGAAGTGTGATCCGGGTGTATGAGCTTAGTGAAGTGTTTTCCGGGTGTACGAGCACAGTGAAGCGTGATCCGGGTGTGTTAGCACAGTGAAGCGTGATCCGGGTGTATGAGCACAGTGAAGTGTCATTCGGGTGTATGAGCATAGTGAAGTTTGATCCGGGTGTATGAACACAATAGAGGGTCGTCCAGGTGTATGAGCACAGTGAAGTGTGATCCTGGTGTATCAGCACAGTGAAGTGTATCCGCGTATTTGAGCATAGTGAGGTCTGATCCAGGTGTATGAGCACAGTGAAGTGTGATCCGGGTGTATGAGAGCAGTGGAGTGTGATCCAGGTGTATAAGTCAATGAACTGTGATCTGGGTGTATGAGCACAGTGATGTCTCATCCGGGTGTATAAGCACAGTGAAGTGTGATCCGGATGTATGAGCAGAGTAAGTGTGATCCAGGTGTATGAGATAGTGAAGTGTGATCTGGGTGCATGAGCACAGTCATGTGTGATCCGGGTGTATGTGTCGAGTGAAGAGTGATCCGGCTGTGTGAGCATAGTGAAGTCTGATCCGGGCGGATGAGTACAGTGAAGTGTGATCCGGGTGTATGAGTACAGTCATGTGTGAGCCGGGAGTATTAGAATAGTGAAGTGTGATACAGGATTCTGAGCACAGTGAAGTGTGATCCGGGTGTATGAGCAGAGTGAAGTGTGATCCAGGTGTATGAACACAGTGAAGTGTGATCCAGGTGTATGAGATAGTGAAGTGTGATCCGGGTGTATGAGCACAGTGAAGTGTGATCCGGGTGTATGAGAACAGTGGAGTGTGATCCGGGTGTATGAGCACAGTAACGTGTGATGCGTGTTTATGAGTGCAGTGAAGTGTGATCCGGGTGTATGAGTACAGTGAAGAGAGATCCGGGTGTATGAGATAGTGAAGTGTGATCCTGGTGTTTGAGCACAGTGAAGTTTGATCCAGGTGTATCAGCACACTGAAGGGTCATCCGGGTGTATGAGCACAGTGATGTGTGATCCGGGTGTTTGAGCACAGTGATGTGTGATCCGGGTGTATGAGCACAGTTAAGTGTGATCCGGGTGTATGAGCACAGTGAAGTGAGATCTGGGTGTATGAGCACAGTGAAGTGTGATCCGGGTGTATGAGCACAGTGAAGTGTGATCCGGGTGTATGAGCACAGTGAAGTGTGATCCGGGTGTATGAGCACAGTGAAGTGTGATTCGGGTGTATGAGCATAGTGAAGTGTGATTCGGGTGTATGAGCACAGTTAAGTGTGATCCGGGTGTATGAGCACAGTGAAGTGTGATTCGGGTGTATGAGCATAGTGAAGTGTGATCCAGCTGTATGAGCACAGTGAAGATTGATCCAAGTGTATTAGCACAGTGATGTGCAATCCGCGTGTATCAGCACAGTGAAGTGTGAGCCGGGTGTATGAGATAGTGAAGTGTGATCCAGCTGTACGAGCAGAGTGAAGTGTGATCCGGGTGTATGAGAACAGTGGAGTGTGATCCGGTGTATGAGCACAGTGAAGTGTGATCCGGGTGTATAAGCACAGTGAAGTGTGATCCGGGTGTATGAGATAGTGAAGTGTTTTCCGGGTGTATGAGCACAGTGAAGCGTGATCCGGGTGTGTTAGCATAGTGAAGCGTGATCCGGGTGTATAAGCATAGTGAAGTGTATCCGCGTATTTGAGCAAAGTGAGGTGTGATCCAGGTGTATGAGTATAGTGAAGAGAGATCTGGGTGTATGAGATAGATAAGTGTGATCCAGGTGTTTGAGCAAAGTGAAGTTGATCCAGGTGTATGAGCACACTGAAAAGTGATCCGGGTGTATGAGCACAGTGATGTGTGATCACGGTGTATGAGCACAGTGAAATGTGTTACGGGTGTATAAGCACAGTAAAGTGTGATCCGGGTGTATGAGTACAGTTAAGTGTGATCCGTGTGTATGAGCACAGTGAAGTGTGATCCAGGTGTATGAGATAGTGAAGTGTGATCTGGGTGCATGAGCTCAGTCATGTGTGATCCGGGTGTATGTGTAGAGTGAAGTGTGATCTGGGTGTATGAGCACAGTGATGAGTGAGCCGGGAGTATGAGAATAGTGAAGTTTGATACGGGTGTCTGAACACAGTGAGGTGTGATCCGGGTGTATGAGCAGAGTGAAGTGTAATCCAGGTGTATGATGATTGTGAAGTTTGAACCAGGTGTATGAGCATTGTGAAGTGTTATCCAGGATTATGAGCATAGTGAAGTGTGTTCCGGGTATATGAGCACAGTGAAGTGTGATCCGGGTGTATGAGCTTAGTGAAGTGTCATCCACGTGTATGAGCACAGTGAAGTGTGATCCTGGTGTATCAGCACAGTGAAGTGTATCCGGGTATTTGAGCATAGTGAGGTCTGATCCAGGTGTATGAGCACAGTGAAGTGTGATCCGGGTGTATATGCACAGTGAAGTGTGATCCGGGTGTATGAGTGCAGTGAAGTGTGATACGGGTGTATGAGTACCGTGAAGAGAGATCCGGGTGTATGAGATAGTGAAGTGTGATCCTGGTGTTTGAGCACAGTGAAGTTTGATCCAGGTGTATCAGCACACTGAAGGGTCATCCGGGTGTATGAGCATAGTGATGTGTGATCCGGGTGTTTGAGCACAGTGATGTGTGATCCGGGTGTATGAGCACAGTTAAGTGTGATCCGGGTGATGAGCACAGTGAAGTGAGATCTGGGTGTATCAGCACAGTGAAGTGTGATCCGGGTGTATGAGCACAGTGAAGTGTGATTCGGGTGTATGAGCATAGTGAAGTGTGATCCAGCTGTATGAGCACAGTGAAGTGTGATCACGGTGTATGAGCACAGTGAAATGTGATACGGGTGTATAAGCACAGTTAAGTGTGATCCGTGTGTATGAGCACAGTGATGTGTGATCACGGTGTATGAGCACAGTGAAATGTGTTACGGGTGTATAAGCACGGTAAAGTGTGATCCGGGTGTATAAGCACAGTATAGTGTGATCCGGGTGTATAAGCACAGTTAAGTGTGATCCGTGTGTATGAGCACAGTGAAGTGTGATCCAGGTGTATGAGATAGTGAAGTGTGATCTAGGTGCATGAGCTCAGTCATGTGTGATCTGGGTGTATGTGTAGAGTGAAGTGTGATCTGGGTGTATGAGCACAGTGATGAGTGAGCCGGGAGTATGAGAATAGTGAAGTTTGATACGGGTGTCTGAGCACAGTGAGGTGTGATCCGGGTGTATGAGCAGAGTGATGTGTAATCCAGGTGTATGATGATTGTGAAGTTTGAACCAGGTGTATGAGCATTGTGAAGTGTTATCCAGGATTATGAGCATAGTGAAGTGTGTTCCGGGTATATGAGCACAGTGAAGTGTGATCCGGGTGTATGAGCTTAGTGAAGTGTTTTCCGGGTGTACGAGCACAGTGAAGCGTGATCCGGGTGTGTTAGCATAGTGAAGCGTGATCCGGGTGTATAAGCATAGTGAAGTGTATCCGCGTATTTGAGCAAAGTGAGGTGTGATCCAGGTGTATGAGTATAGTGAAGAGAGATCTGGGTGTATGAGATAGATAAGTGTGATCCAGGTGTTTGAGCAAAGTGAAGTTGATCCAGGTGTATGAGCACACTGAAAAGTGATCCGGGTGTATGAGCACAGTGATGTGTGATCACGGTGTATGAGCACAGTGAAATGTGTTACGGGTGTATAAGCACAGTAAAGTGTGATCCGGGTGTATGAGTACAGTTAAGTGTGATCCGTGTGTATGAGCACAGTGAAGTGTGATCCAGGTGTATGAGATAGTGAAGTGTGATCTGGGTGCATGAGCTCAGTCATGTGTGATCCGGGTGTATGTGTAGAGTGAAGTGTGATCTGGGTGTATGAGCACAGTGATGAGTGAGCCGGGAGTATGAGAATAGTGAAGTTTGATACGGGTGTCTGAACACAGTGAGGTGTGATCTGGGTGTATGAGCAGAGTGAAGTGTAATCCAGGTGTATGATGATTGTGAAGTTTGAACCAGGTGTATGAGCATTGTGAAGTGTTATCCAGGATTATGAGCATAGTGAAGTGTGTTCCGGGTATATGAGCACAGTGAAGTGTGATCCGGGTGTATGAGCTTAGTGAAGTGTCATCCACGTGTATGAGCACAGTGAAGTGTGATCCTGGTGTATCAGCACAGTGAAGTGTATCCGGGTATTTGAGCATAGTGAGGTCTGATCCAGGTGTATGAGCACAGTGAAGTGTGATCCGGGTGTATATGCACAGTGAAGTGTGATCCGGGTGTATGAGTGCAGTGAAGTGTGATACGGGTGTATGAGTACCGTGAAGAGAGATCCGGGTGTATGAGATAGTGAAGTGTGATCCTGGTGTTTGAGCACAGTGAAGTTTGATCCAGGTGTATCAGCACACTGAAGGGTCATCCGGGTGTATGAGCATAGTGATGTGTGATCACGGTGTATGAGCACAGTGAAATGTGTTACGGGTGTATAAGCACAGTAAAGTGTGATCCGGGTGTATGAGTACAGTTAAGTGTGATCCGTGTGTATGAGTACAGTTAAGTGTGATCCGTGTGTATGAGCACAGTGAAGTGTGATCCGGTTGTATATGCACAGTGAAGTGTGATCCGGGTGTATGAGTGCAGTGAAGTGTGATACGGGTGTATGAGTACCGTGAAGAGAGATCCGGGTGTATGAGATAGTGAAGTGTGATCCTGGTGTTTGAGCACAGTGAAGTTTGATCCAGGTGTATCAGCACACTGAAGGGTCATCCGGGTGTATGAGCATAGTGATGTGTGATCCGGGTGTTTGAGCACAGTGATGTGTGATCCGGGTGTATGAGCACAGTTAAGTGTGATCCGGGTGTATGAGCACAGTGAAGTGTGATCCGGGTGTATGAGAACAGTGAAGAGAGATCCGGGTGTATGAGATAGTGAAGTGTGATCCTGGTGTTTGAGCACAGTGAAGTTTGATCCAGGTGTATCAGCACACTGAAGGGTCATCCGGGTGTATGAGCATAGTGATGTGTGATCCGGGTGTTTGAGCACAGTGATGTGTGATCCGGGTGTATGAACACAGTTAAGGGTGATCCGGGTGTATGAGCACAGTGAAGTGAGATCTGGGTGTATGAGCACAGTGAAGATTGATCCAAGTGTATTAGCACAGTGATGTGCAATCCGCGTGTATCAGCACAGTGAAGTGTGAGCCGGGTGTATGAGATAGTGAAGTGTGATCCGGGTGTATGAGTACAGTGAAGTGTGATCCGGGTGTATGAGAACAGTGGAGTGTGATCCGGTGTATGAGCACAGTGAAGTGTGATCCGGGTGTATAAGCACAGTGAAGTGTGATCCGGGTGTATGAGATAGTGAAGTGTTTTCCGGGTGTATGAGCACAGTGAAGCGTGATCCGGGTGTATAAGCATAGTGAAGTGTATCCGCGTATTTGAGCAAAGTGAGGTGTGATCCAGGTGTATGAGTATAGTGAAGAGAGATCTGGGTGTATGAGATATATAAATGTGATCCAGGTGTTTGAGCACAGTGAAGCTGATCCAGGTGTATGAGCACACTGAAAAGTGATCCGGGTGTATGAGCACAGTGATGTGTGATCACGGTGTATGAGCACAGTGAAATGTGATACGGGTGTATAAGCACAGTAAAGTGTGATCCGGGTGTATGAGTACAGTTAAGTGTGATCCGTGTGTATGAGCACAGTGAAGTGTGATCCAGGTGTATGAGATAGTGAAGTGTGATCTGGGTGCATGAGCTCAGTCATGTGTGATCCGGGTGTATGTGTAGAGTGAAGTGTGATCTGGGTGTATGAGCACAGTGATGAGTGAGCCGGGAGTATGAGAATAGTGAAGTTTGATACGGGTGTCTGAACACAGTGAGGTGTGATCCGGGTGTATGAGCTGAGTGAAGTGTAATCCAGGTGTATGATGATTGTGAAGTTTGAACCAGGTGTATGAGCATTGTGAAGTGTTATCCAGGATTATGAGCATAGTGAAGTGTGTTCCGGGTATATGAGCACAGTGAAGTGTGATCCGGGTGTATGAGCTTAGTGAAGTGTCATCCAGGTGTATGAGCACAGTGAAGTGTGATCCTGGTGTATCAGCACAGTGAAGTGTATCCGGGTATTTGAGCATAGTGAAGTGTGATCCGGGTGTATATGCACAGTGAAGTGTGATCCGGGTGTATGAGAACAGTGGAGTGTGATCCGGGTGTATGAGCACAGTAACGTGTGATGCGTGTTTATGAGTGCAGTGAAGTGTGATCCGGGTGTATGAGTACAGTGAAGAGAGATCCGGGTGTATGAGATAGTGAAGTGTGATCCTGGTGTTTGAGCACAGTGAAGTTTGATCCAGGTGTATCAGCACACTGAAGGGTCATCCGGGTGTATGAGCATAGTGATGTGTGATCCGGGTGTTTGAGCACAGTGATGTGTGATCCGGGTGTATGAGCACAGTTAAGTGTGATCCGGGTGTATGAGCACAGTGAAGTGAGATCTGGGTGTATGAGCACAGTGAAGTGTGATTTGGGTGTATGAGCACAGTGAAGTGTGATCCGGGTGTATGAGCACAGTGAAGTGTGATCCAGCTGTATGAGCACAGTGAAGATTGATCCAAGTGTATTAGCACAGTGATGTGCAATCCGCGTGTATCAGCACAGTGAAGTGTGAGCCGGGTGTATGAGATAGTGAAGTGTGATCCAGCTGTACGAGCAGAGTGAAGTGTGATCCGGGTGTATGAGAACAGTGGAGTGTGATCCGGTGTATGAGCACAGTGAATTGTGATCCGGGTGTATAAGCACAGTGAAGTGTGATCCGGGATGTATGAGATAGTGAAGTGTTTTCCGGGTGTATGAGCAGAGTGAAGCGTGATCCGGGTGTGTTAGCATAGTGAAGCGTGATCCGGGTGTATAAGCATAGTGAAGTGTATCCGCGTATTTGAGCAAAGTGAGCTGTGATCCAGGTGTATGAGTATAGTGAAGAGAGATCTGGGTGTATGAGATAGATAAGTGTGATCCATGTGTTTGAGCACAGTGAAGCTGATCCAGGTAGATGAGCACACTGAAAAGTGATCCGGGTGTATGAGCACAGTGATGTGTGATCACGGTGTATGAGCACAGTGAAGTGTGATCCAGGTGTATGAGCACAGTGAAATGTGTTACGGGTGTATAAGCACAGTAAAGTGTGATCCGGGTGTATGAGTACAGTTAAGTGTGATCCGTGTGTATGAGCACAGTGAAGTGTGATCCAGGTGTATGAGATAGTGAAGTGTGATCTGGGTGCATGAGCTCAGTCATGTGTGATCCGGGTGTATGTGTAGAGTGAAGTGTGATCTGGGTGTATGAGCACAGTGATGAGTGAGCCAGGAGTATGAGAATAGTGAAGTTTGATACGGGTGTCTGAAGACAGTGAGGTGTGATCCGGGTGTATGAGCAGAGTGAAGTGTAATCCAGGTGTATGATGATTGTGAAGTTTGAACCAGGTGTATGAGCATTGTGAAGTGTTATCCAGGATTATGAGCATAGTGAAGTGTGTTCCGGGTATATGAGCACAGTGAAGTGTGATCCGGATGTATGAGCAGAGTAAGTGTGATCCAGGTGTATGAGATAGTGAATTGTGATCTGGGTGCATGAGCACAGTCATGTGTGATCCAGGTGTATGTGTCGAGTGAAGAGTGATCCGGCTGTGTGAGCATAGTGAAGTCTGATCCGGGCGGATGAGTACAGTGAAGTGTGATCCGGGTGTATGAGTACAGTCATGTGTGAGCCGGGAGTATTAGAATAGTGAAGTGTGATACAGGATTCTGAGCACAGTGAAGTGTGATCCGGGTGTATGAGCAGAGTGAAGTGTGATCCAGTTGTATGAGAACAGTGAAGTGTGATCCTGGTATATGAGATAGTGAAGTGTGATCCGGGTGTATGAGCACAGTGAAGTGTGATCCAGGTGTATGAGCACAGTGAAGTGCGATCCAGGTGTATGAGCACAGTGAAGTGTGATCCAGGTGTATGAACACAGTGAAGTGTGATCCAGGTATATGAGATAGTGAAGTGTGATCCGGGTGTATATGCACAGTGAAGTGTGATCCGGGTGTATGAGAACAGTGGAGTGTGATCCGGGTGTATGAGCACAGTAACGTGTGATGCGGGTTTATGAGTGCAGTGAAGTGTGATCCAGGTGTATGATTACAGTTCAGAGAGATCCGGGTGTATGGGATAGTGAAGTGTGATCCAGGTGTTTGAGCACAGTGAAGTGTGATCCAGGTGTATGAGCACAGTGAAGTGTGATCCGGGTGTATGAGCACAGTGAAGTGTCATCCAGGTGTATGAGTACAGTGAAGAGAGATCCGGGTGTATGAGATAGTGAAGTGTGATCCAGGTGTTTGAGCACAGTGAAGTGTGATCCAGGTGTTTGAGCACAGTGAAGTGTGATCCAGGTGTATGAGCACAGTGAAGTGTGATCCGGGTGTATGAGCACAGTGAAGTGTGATCCAGGTGTATGAGTACAGTGAAGAGAGATCCGGGTGTATGAGCACAGTGGAGTGTGATCCGGGCGTATGAGCGCAGTTAAGTGTAATCCGGGTGTATGAGCACAGTGAAGTGTGATCTGGGTGTATGAGCACAGTGAAGAGTGATCCAGGTGTATGAGCACAGTTAAGTGTGATCTGGGTGTATGAGCACAGTGAAGTGTGATCCGGGTGTATGAGCACAGTGGAGTGTGATCCGGGTGTATGAGCACAGTAAAGTGTGATCCAGGTGTATGAGCACAGTTAAGTGTGATCTGGGTGTATGAGCACAGTGAAGTGTGATCCGGGTGTATGAGCACAGTGAAGTGTGATCCGGGTGTATGAGCATAGTGAAGTGTGATCCGTGTGTATGAGCATAGTGAAGTGTGATCCAGGTGTATGAGCAGAGTGAGGTGTGATCCAGGTGTATGAGCACAGTAAAGTGTGATCCGGGTGTATGAGATAGTGAAGTGCGATCCGGGTGTATGAGCACAGTGAAGTGTGATTCATGTATATGAGAATGGTGAAGTGAGTTCAGGGTGTATGAGCACAGTGAAGTGTGATCCGGGTGTATGAGATAGTGAAGTGTGATCCGGGTGTCTGAGCACAGTGAAGTGCGATTCGGGTATATGAGAATGGTGAAGTGAGTTCAGGGTGTATGAGGACAGTGAAGTGTGATCCGGGTGTGTGAGCACAGCGAAGAGAGATCCCGGTGTGTCAGCACAGTGAAGTGTGATCCGGGTGTGTGAGCACAGTGAAGTGTGATCCGTGTGTATGAGCATAGTGAAGTGTGATTCAGGTGTATGAGCAGAGTGAGGTGTGATCCGGGTGTATGAGCATAGTGAAGTGTGAGCTGGGTGCATAAGAATAATGAAGTGTGATACGGGCGTATGAGCACAGAAAGAGTGATCCAGGTGAATCACATCGTGAAATGTGATACAGGTGTATGAGCACAGTAAAGTGTGATCCGGGTGTATGAGCACAGTGAAGTGTGATTTGGGTGCATGACATAGTGAAGTGTGATCCGGGTGTTTAACATAGTGAAGTGTTTTCCGGGTGTGTGAGCACAGTGAAGCGTGATCCAGGTGTGTGAGCACAGTGAAGCGTGATCCGGGTGTATAAGCACAGTGAAGTGTGATCCGGGAGTATGAGCAGAGTAAGTGTGATACAGGTGTATGAGATAGTTAAGTCTGATCCGGATGTATGTGCACAGTGATGTGTGATTCGAGTGTATGAGAATGGTGAAGAGTGAACCGGCTGTATGAGCATAGTGAAGTGTGATCCGGGTGTATGAGCACAGGAGGTGTAATCTGGGTGTATGAGCAGAGTGAATTGTGATCCGGGAGTATGAGCATTGCGAAGTGTGTTCCGGGTATATGAGCACAGTGAAGTGTGATCCGTGTGTATGAGAATGGTGAAGTGTGATCCGGGTGTATGAGCTTAGTGAAGTTAGTTCCGGGTGTATGAGAACAGTGAAGTGTGATCCAGGTGTATGAGTACAGTGAAGAGAGATCCAGGTGTATGAGCACAGTGAAGTCTGATCCGGGTGTATGATTACAGTTCAGAGAGATCCGGGTGTATGGGATAGTGAAGTGTGATCCAGGTGTTTGAGCACAGTGAAGTGTGATCCAGGTGTATGAGCACAGTGAAGTGTGATCCGGGTGTATGAGTACAGTGAAGAGAGATCCGGGTGTATGAGATAGTGAAGTGTGATCCAGGTGTTTGAGCACAGTGAAGTTTGATCCAGGTGTATGAGCACACTGAAGAGTGATCCGGGTGTATGTGCACAGTGATGTGTGATCACGGTGTATGAGCACAGTGAAGTGTGATCCGGATGTATGAGCACAGTGGAGTGTGATCCGGGTGTATGAGCGCAGTTAAGTGTAATCCGGGTGTATGAGCACAGTGAAGTGTGATCTGGGTGTATGAGCACAGAAAGAGTGATCCAGGTGAATCAGATTGTGAAATGTGATACGTGTGTATGAGCACAGTAAAGTGTGATCCGGGTCTATGAGCACAGTGAAGTGTGATCCAGGTGTATGAGCACAGTTAAGTGTGATCTGGGTGTATGAGCACAGTGAAGAGTGATCCGGGTGTATGAGCACAGTGAAGTGTGATCCAGGTGTATGAGCACAGTTAAGTGTGATCTGGGTGTATGAGCACTGTGAAGTGTGATCCAGGTGTATGAGCATAGTGAAGTGTGATCCAGGTGTATGAGCACGGTGAAGTGTGATCTGGGTGTTTGAGCACAGTGAAGTGTGATCCAGGTGTATGAGATAGTGAAGTGCGATCCGGGTGTATGAGCACAGTGAAGTGTGATTAGGGTATATGAGAATGGTGAAGTGAGTTCAGGGTGTATGAGGACAGTGAAGTGTGATCCGGGTGTGTGAGCACAGTGAAGTGTGATCTGTGCGTATGAGCATTGTGAAGTGTGATTCAGGTGTATGAGCACAGTGAAGTGTGATTTGGGTGCATGACATAGTGAAGTGTGATACGGGTGTTTAACATAGTGAAGTGTTTTCCGGGTGTGTGAGCACAGTGAAGCGTGATCCAGGTGTGTGAGCACAGTGAAGCGTGATCCGGGTGAATAAGCACAGTGAAGTGTGATCCGGGAGTATGAGCAGAGTAAGTGTGATACAGGTGTATGAGATAGTTAAGTCTGATCCGGATGTATGTGCACAGTGATGTGTGATTCAAGTGTATGAGAATGGTGAAGAGTGAACCGGCTGTATGAGCATAGTGAAGTGTGATCCGGGTGTATGAGCACAGGAGGTGTGATCTGGGTGTATGAGCAGAGTGAAGTGTGATCCGGGAGTATGAGCATTGCAAAGTGTGTTCCGGGTATATGAGCACAGTGAAGTGTGATCCGTGTGTATGAGAATGGTGAAGTGTGATCCGGGTGTATGAGCTTAGTGAAGTTAGTTCCGGGTGTATGAGAACAGTGAAGTGTGATCCAGGTGTATGAGTACAGTGAATAGAGATCCAGGTGTATGAGCACAGTGAAGTCTGATCCGGGTGTATGAGCACAGTGAAGTGTGTTCCTGGTTTATGAGAACGGTGAAGTGCGATCCGGGTGAATGAGATAGTAAAGTGTGATCTAGGTGTAACAGATAGTGAAGTGTGATCCGGGTGTATGAGCAGAGTAAGTGTGATCCAGGTGTATGAACACAGTGAAGTGTGATCCAGGTGTCTGAGATAGTGAAGTGTAATCTGGGTGTATGAGCACAGTGAAGTGTGATCCGGGTGTATGAACACAGTGAAGTTTGATCCAAGTGTATTAGCAATGTGAAGTGTGATCCAGGTGTATGAGCACAGTGAAGTTTGATCCAAGTGTATTTGCACAGTGAAGTATGATCCGCGTGTATCAACACAGTGAAGAGTGAGCCGGGTGTATGAGATTGTGAAATGTGATCCGGCTGTACGAGCACAGTGAACTGTGATCCGAGTGTATGAGAACAGTGGAGTGTCATCCGGGTGTATGAGTACAGTGAAGTGTGATCCAGGTGTATGAGAACAGTGGAGTGTGATCCGGGTGTATGAGAACAGTGGAGTGTGATCCGGGTTTATGAGTACAGTGAAGTGTGATTCGGGAGTATGATTAGAGTGCAGAGAGATCCGGGTGTATTGGATAGTGAAGTGTGATCCAGGTGTTTGAGCACAGTGAAGTTTGATCCAGGTGTATGAGCACAGTGAAGAGAGATCCGGGTGTATGAGATAGTGAAGTGTGATCCAAGTGTTTGAGCACAGTGAAGTTTGATCCAGGTGTATCAGCACACTGAAGAGTGATCCGGGGGTATGAGCACAGTGAAGTGTGATCCGGGTGTATAAGCACAGTGAAGTGAGATCCGGGTGTATGAACACAGCGAAGTGCGATCTAGGTGTATCAGATAGTGGAGTGTGATCCGGGTGTATGAGTACAGTGAAGAGAGATCCGGGTGTATGAGATAGTGAAGTGTGATCCAGGTGTTTGAGCACAGTGAAGTTTGATCCAGGTGTATCAGCACACTGAAGAGTGATCCGGGTGTATGAGCACAGTGATGTGTGATCCGGGTGTTTCAGCACAGTGATGTGTGATCCGGGTGTATGAGCACAGTTAAGTGTGATCCGGGTGTATGAGCACAGTGAAGTGAGATCTGGGTGTATGAGCACAGTGAAGTGTGATCCGGGTGTATGAACACAGCGAAGTGTAATTTAGGTGTATAAGATAGTGGAGTGTGATCCGGGTGTATGAGCACAGTGAAGTGTGATCCGGGTGTATGAGCACAGTGAAGTGTGATTCGGGTGTATGAGCATAGTGAAGTGTGATCCAGCTGTATGAGCACAGCGAAGATTGATCCAAGTGTATTAGCACAGTGATGTGCGATCCGCGTGTATCAGCACAGTGAAGTGTGAGCCGGGTGTATGAGATAGTGAAGTGTGATCCGGCTGTACGAGCACAGTGAAGTGTGATCCGGGTGTATGAGAACAGTGGAGTGTGATCCGGTGTATGAGCACAGTGAAGTGTGATCCGGGTGTATAAGCACAGTGAAGTGTGATCCGGGTGTATGAGATCGTGAAGTGTTTTCCGGGTGTATGAGCACAGTGAAGAGTGATCCGGGTGTGTTAGCATAGTGAAGCGTGATCCGGGTGTATAAGCATAGTGAAGTGTGATCCGGGTGTATGAGCAGAATAAGTGTGATCCAGGTGTATGAGATAGTTAAGTGTGATCCGGGTGTATGTGCACATTGATGAGTGATTCGATTGTCTGAGAATGGTGAAGTGTCATTCGGGTGTATAAGCATAGTGAAGTTTGATCCGGCTGTATGAACATAATGGAGTGTCATCCAGGTGTATGAGCACAGTGAAGTGTGATCCGGGTGTATGAGCACAGTGAAGTGTGATCCGGGTGTATGAGCACAGTTAAGTGTGATCTGGGTGTATGAGCACAGTGAAGTGTGATCCAGGTGTATGAGCATAGTGAAGTGTGATCCAGGTGTATGAGCACGGTGAAGTGTGATCCGGGTGTTTGAGCACAGTGGAGTGTGATCCAGGTGTATGAGATAGTGAAGTGCGATCCGGGTGTATGAGCACAGTGAAGTGTGATTCGGGTATATGAGAATGGTGAAGTGAGTTCAGGGTGTATGAGGACAGTGAAGTGTGATCCGGGTGTGTGAGCACAGTGAAGTGTGATCTGTGTGTATGAGCATTGTGAAGTGTGATTCAGGTGTATGAGCAGAGTGAGGTGTGATCCGGGTGTATGAGCACAGTGAGGTGTGAGCTGGGTGCATAAGAATAATGAAGTGTGATACGGGTGTATGAGCACAGTAAAGTGTGATCCGGGTGTATGAGCACAGTGAAGTGTGATTTGGGTGCATGACATAGTGAAGTGTGATCCGGGTGTTTAACATAGTGAAGTGTTTTCCGGGTGTGTGAGCACAGTGAAGCGTGATCCAGGTGTGTGAGCACAGTGAAGCGTGATCCGGGTGTATAAGCACAGTGAAGTGTGATCCGGGAGTATGAGCAGAGTAAGTGTGATACAGGTGTATGAGATAGTTAAGTCTGATCCGGATGTATGTGCACAGTGATGTGTGATTCAAGTGTATGAGAATGGTGAAGAGTGAACCGGCTGTATGAGCATAGTGAAGTGTGATCCGGGTGTATGAGCACAGGAGGTGTGATCTGGGTGTATGAGCAGAGTGAAGTGTGATCCGGGAGTATGAGCATTGCGAAGTGTGTTCCGGGTATATGAGCACAGTGAAGTGTGATCCGTGTGTATGAGAATGGTGAAGTGTGATCCGGGTGTATGAGCTTAGTGAAGTTAGTTCCGGGTGTATGAGAACAGTGAAGTGTGATCCAGGTGTATGAGTACAGTGAATAGAGATCCAGGTGTATGAGCACAGTGAAGTCTGATCCGGGTGTATGAGCACAGTGAAGTGTGCTCCTGGTTTATGAGAACGGTGAAGTGCGATCCGGGTGAATGAGATAGTAAAGTGTGATCTAGGTGTAACAGATAGTGAAGTGTGATCCGGGTGTATGAGCAGAGTAAGTGTGATCCAGGTGTATGAACACAGTGAAGTGTGATCCAGGTGTCTGAGATAGTGAAGTGTAATCTGGGTGTATGAGCACAGTGAAGTGTGATCCGGGTGTATGAACACAGTGAAGTTTGATCCAAGTGTATTAGCAATGTGAAGTGTGATCCAGGTGTATGAGCACAGTGAAGTTTGATCCAAGTGTATTTGCACAGTGAAGTATGATCCGCGTGTATCAACACAGTGAAGAGTGAGCCGGGTGTATGAGATTGTGAAATGTGATCCGGCTGTACGAGCACAGTGAAGTGTGATCCGAGTGTATGAGAACAGTAGAGTGTCATCCGGGTGTATGAGTACAGTGAAGTGTGATCCAGGTGTATGAGAACAGTGGAGTGTGATCCGGGTGTATGAGAACAGTGGAGTGTGATCCGGGTTTATGAGTACAGTGAAGTGTGATTCAGGAGTATGATTAGAGTGCAGAGAGATCCGGGTGTATTGGATAGTGAAGTGTGATCCAGGTGTTTGAGCACAGTGAAGTTTGATCCAGGTGTATGAGCACAGTGAAGAGAGATCCGGGTGTATGAGATAGTGAAGTGTGATCCAAGTGTTTGAGCACAGTGAAGTTTGATCCAGGTGTATCAGCACACTGAAGAGTGATCCGGGGGTATGAGCACAGTGAAGTGTGATCCGGGTGTATAAGCACAGTGAAGTGAGATCCGGGTGTATGAGCACAGTGAAGTGTGATCCGGGTGTATGAACACAGCGAAGTGCGATCTAGGTGTATCAGATAGTGGAGTGTGATCCGGGTGTATGAGTACAGTGAAGAGAGATCCGGGTGTATGAGATAGTGAAGTGTGATCCAGGTGTTTGAGCACAGTGAAGTTTGATCCAGGTGTATCAGCACACTGAAGAGTGATCCGGGTGTATGAGCACAGTGATGTGTGATCCGGGTGTTTGAGCACAGTGATGTGTGATCCGGGTGTATGAGCACAGTTAAGTGTGATCCGGGTGTATGAGCACAGTGAAGTGAGATCTGGGTGTATGAGCACAGTGAAGTGTGATCCGGGTGTATGAACACAGCGAAGTGTAATTTAGGTGTATAAGATAGTGGAGTGTGATTCGGGTGTATGAGCACAGTGAAGTGTGAGCCGGGTGTATGAGCACAGTAAAGTGTGATCCGGGTGTATGAGCACAGTGAAGTGTGATCCAGCTGTATGAGCACAGCGAAGATTGATCCAAGTGTATTAGCACAGTGATGTGCGATCCGCGTGTATCAGCACAGTGAAGTGTGAGCCGGGTGTATGAGATAGTGAAGTGTGATCCGGCTGTACGAGCACAGTGAAGTGTGATCCGGGTGTATGAATACAGCGAAGTGCGATCTAGGTGTATCAGATAGTGGAGTGTGATCCGGGTGTATGAGTACAGTGAAGAGAGATCCGGGTGTATGAGATAGTGAAGTGTGATCCAGGTGTTTGAGCACAGTGAAGTTTGATCCAGGTGTATCAGCACACTGAAGAGTGATCCGGGTGTATGAGCACAGTGATGTGTGATCCGGGTGTTTCAGCACAGTGATGTGTGATCCGGGTGTATGAGCACAGTTAAGTGTGATCCGGGTGTATGAGCACAGTGAAGTGAGATCTGGGTGTATGAGCACAGTGAAGTGTGATCCGGGTGTATGAGCACAGCGAAGTGTAATTTAGGTGTATAAGATAGTGGAGTGTGATCCGGGTGTATGAGCACAGTGAAGTGTGATCCGGGTGTATGAGCACAGTGAAGTGTGATTCGGGTGTATGAGCACAGTGAAGTGTGATCCAGCTGTATGAGCACAGCGAAGATTGATCCAAGTGTATTAGCACAGTGATGTGCGATCCGCGTGTATCAGCACAGTGAAGTGTGAGCCGGGTGTATGAGATAGTGAAGTGTGATCCGGCTGTACGAGCAGAGTGAAGTGTGATCCGGGTGTATGAGAACAGTGGAGTGTGATCCGGTGTATGAGCACAGTGGAGTGTGATCCGGTGTATGAGCACAGTGAAGTGTGATCCGGGTGTATAAGCACAGTGAAGTGTGATCCGGGTGTCTGAGATCGTGAAGTGTTTTCCGGGTGTATGAGCACAGTGAAGCGTGATCCGGGTGTGTTAGCATTGTGAAGCGTGATCCGGGTGTATAAGCATAGTGAAGTGTGATCCGGGTTTATGAGCAGAATAAGTGTGATCCAGGTGTATGAGATAGTTAAGTGTGATCCGGGTGTATGTGCACATTGATGAGTGATTCGATTGTCTGAGAATGGTGAAGTGTCATTCGGGTGTATGAGCATAGTGAAGTTTGATCCGGCTCTATGAACATAATGGAGTGTCATCCAGGTGTATGAGCACAGTGAAGTGTGATCCTGGTGTATCAGCACAGTGAAGTGTATCCGCGTATTTGAGCAAAGTGAGGTGTGATCCAGGTGTATGAGTATAGTGAAGAGAGATCCGGGTGTATGAGATAGATAAGTGTGATCCATGTGTTTGAGCACAGTGAAGCTGATCCAGGTAGATGAGCACACTGAAAAGTGATCCGGGTGTATGAGCTCAGTGATGTGTGATCTGGGTGTATGAGCACAGTGAAGTGTGATCCAGGTGTATGAGCATAGTGAAGTGTGATCCAGGTGTATGAGCACGGTGAAGTGTGATCCGGGTGTTTGAGCACAGTGGAGTGTGATCCAGGTGTATGAGACAGTGAAGTGTGATCCGGGTGTGTGAGCACAGTGAAGTGTGATCTGTGTGTATGAGCATTGTGAAGTGTGATTCAGGTGTATGAGCAGAGTGAGGTGTGATCCGGGTGTATGAGCACAGTGAGGTGTGAGCTGGGTGCATAAGAATAATGAAGTGTGATACGGGTGTATGAGCACAGTAAAGTGTGATCCGGGTGTATGAGCACAGTGAAGTGTGATTTGGGTGCATGACATAGTGAAGTGTGATCCGGGTGTTTAACATAGTGAAGTGTTTTCCGGGTGTGTGAGCACAGTGAAGCGTGATCCAGGTGTGTGAGCACAGTGAAGCGTGATCCGGGTGTATAAGCACAGTGAAGTGTGATCCGGGAGTATGAGCAGAGTAAGTGTGATACAGGTGTATGAGATAGTTAAGTCTGATCCGGATGTATGTGCACAGTGATGTGTGATTCAAGTGTATGAGAATGGTGAAGAGTGAACCGGCTGTATGAGCATAGTGAAGTGTGATCCGGGTGTATGAGCACAGGAGGTGTGATCTGGGTGTATGAGCAGAGTGAAGTGTGATCCGGGAGTATGAGCATTGCGAAGTGTGTTCCGGGTATATGAGCACAGTGAAGTGTGATCCGTGTGTATGAGAATGGTGAAGTGTGATCCGGGTGTATGAGCTTAGTGAAGTTAGTTCCGGGTGTATGAGAACAGTGAAGTGTGATCCAGGTGTATGAGTACAGTGAATAGAGATCCAGGTGTATGAGCACAGTGAAGTCTGATCCGGGTGTATGAGCACAGTGAAGTGTGTTCCTGGTTTATGAGAACGGTGAAGTGCGATCCGGGTGAATGAGATAGTAAAGTGTGATCTAGGTGTAACAGATAGTCAAGTGTGATCCGGGTGTATGAGCAGAGTAAGTGTGATCCAGGTGTATGAACACAGTGAAGTGTGATCCAGGTGTCTGAGATAGTGAAGTGTAATCTGGGTGTATGAGCACAGTGAAGTGTGATCCGGGTGTATGAACACAGTGAAGTTTGATCCAAGTGTATTAGCAATGTGAAGTGTGATCCAGGTGTATGAGCACAGTGAAGTTTGATCCAAGTGTATTTGCACAGTGAAGTATGATCCGCGTGTATCAACACAGTGAAGAGTGAGCCGGGTGTATGAGATTGTGAAGTGTGATCCGGCTGTACGAGCACAGTGAAGTGTGATCCGAGTGTATGAGAACAGTGGAGTGTCATCCGGGTGTATGAGTACAGTGAAGTGTGATCCAGGTGTATGAGAACAGTGGAGTGTGATCCGGGTGTATGAGAACAGTGGAGTGTGATCCGGGTTTATGAGTACAGTGAAGTGTGATTCGGGAGTATGATTAGAGTGCAGAGAGATCCGGGTGTATTGGATAGTGAAGTGTGATCCAGGTGTTTGAGCACAGTGAAGTTTGATCCAGGTGTATGAGCACAGTGAAGAGAGATCCGGGTGTATGAGATAGTGAAGTGTGATCCAAGTGTTTGAGCACAGTGAAGTTTGATCCGGGTGTATCAGCACACTGAAGAGTGATCCGGGGGTATGAGCACAGTGAAGTGTGATCCGGGTGTATAAGCACAGTGAAGTGAGATCCGGGTGTATGAGCACAGTGAAGTGTGATCCGGGTGTATGAACACAGCGAAGTGCGATCTAGGTGTATCAGATAGTGGAGTGTGATCCGGGTGTATGAGTACAGTGAAGAGAGATCCGGGTGTATGAGATAGTGAAGTGTGATCCAGGTGTTTGAGCACAGTGAAGTTTGATCCAGGTTTATCAGCACACTGAAGAGTGATCCGGGTGTATGAGCACAGTGATGTGTGATCCGGGTGTTTCAGCACAGTGATGTGTGATCCGGGTGTATGAGCACAGTTAAGTGTGATCCGGGTGTATGAGCACAGTGAAGTGAGATCTGGGTGTATGAGCACAGTGAAGTGTGATCCGGGTGTATGAACACAGCGAAGTGTAATTTAGGTGTATAAGATAGTGGAGTGTGATTCGGGTGTATGAGCACAGTGAAGTGTGATCCGGGTGTATGAGCACAGTGAAGTGTGATTCGGGTGTATGAGCATAGTGAAGTGTGATCCAGGTGTATGAGCACAGCGAAGATTGATCCAAGTGTATTAGCACAGTGATGTGCGATCCGCGTGTATCAGCACAGTGAAGTGTGAGCCGGGTGTATGAGATAGTGAAGTGTGATCCGGCTGTACGAGCAGAGTGAAGTGTGATCCGGGTGTATGAGCACAGTGAAGTGTGATTCGGGTGTATGAGCATATTGAAGTGTGATCCAGCTGTATGAGCACAGCGAAGATTGATCCAAGTGTATTAGCACAGTGATGTGCGATCCGCTGTATCAGCACAGTGAAGTGTGAGCCGGGTGTATAAGCATAGTGAAGTGTGATCCGGGTGTATGAGCAGAGTAAGTGTGATCCAGGTGTATGAGATAGTTAAGTGTGATCCGGGTGTATGTGCACATTGATGAGTGATTCGATTGTCTGAGAATGGTGAAGTGTCATTCGGGTGTATGAGCATAGTGAAGTTTGATCCGGGTGTATGAACACAATGGAGTGTCATCCAGGTGTATGAGCACAGTGAAGTGTGATCCTGGTGTATCAGCACAGTGAAGTGTATCTGCGTATTTGAGCAAAGTGAGGTGTGATCCAGGTGTATGAGTATAGTGAAGAGAGATCCGGGTGTATGAGATAGATAAGTGTGATCCATGTGTTTGAGCACAGTGAAGCTGATCCAGGTAGATGAGCACACTGAAAAGTGATCCGGGTGTATGAGCTCAGTGATGTGTGATCTGGGTGTATGAGCACAGTGAAGTGTGATCCAGGTGTATGAGCATAGTGAAGTGTGATCCAGGTGTATGAGCACGGTGAAGTGTGATCCGGGTGTTTGAGCACAGTGGAGTGTGATCCAGGTGTATGAGACAGTGAAGTGTGATCCGGGTGTGTGAGCACAGTGAAGTGTGATCTGTGTGTATGAGCATTGTGAAGTGTGATTCAGGTGTATGAGCAGAGTGAGGTGTGATCCGGGTGTATGAGCACAGTGAAGTGTGAGCTGGGTGCATAAGAATAATGAAGTGTGATTCAGGTGTATGAGCACAGTAAAGTGTGATCCGGGTGTATGAGCACAGTGAAGTGTGATTTGGGTGCATGACATAGTGAAGTGTGATCCGGGTGTATAACATAGTGAAGTGTTTTCCGGGTGTGTGAGCACAGTGAAGCGTGATCCAGGTGTGTGAGCACAGTGAAGCGTGATCCGGGTGTATAAGCACAGTGAAGTGTGATCCGGGAGTATGAGCAGAGTAAGTGTGATACAGGTGTATGAGATAGTTAAGTCTGATCCGGATGTATGTGCACAGTGATGTGTGATTCAAGTGTATGAGAATGGTGAAGAGTGAACCGGCTGTATGAGCATAGTGAAGTGTGATCCGGGTGTATGAGCACAGGAGGTGTGATCTGGGTGTATGAGCAGAGTGAAGTGTGATCCGGGAGTATGAGCATTGCGAAGTGTGTTCCGGGTATATGAGCACAGTGAAGTGTGATCCGTGTGTATGAGAATGGTGAAGTGTGATCCGGGTGTATGAGCTTAGTGAAGTTAGTTCCGGGTGTATGAGAACAGTGAAGTGTGATCCAGGTGTATGAGTACAGTGAATAGAGATCCAGGTGTATGAGCACAGTGAAGTCTGATCCGGGTGTATGAGCACAGTGAAGTGTGTTCCTGGTTTATGAGAACGGTGAAGTGCGATCCGGGTGAATGAGATAGTAAAGTGTGATCTAGGTGTAACAGATAGTGAAGTGTGATCCGGGTGTATGAGCAGAGTAAGTGTGATCCAGGTGTATGAACACAGTGAAGTGTGATCCAGGTGTCTGAGATAGTGAAGTGTAATCTGGGTGTATGAGCACAGTGAAGTGTGATCCGGGTGTATGAACACAGTGAAGTTTGATCCAAGTGTATTAGCAATGTGAAGTGTGATCCAGGTGTATGAGCACAGTGAAGTTTGATCCAAGTGTATTTGCACAGTGAAGTATGATCCGCGTGTATCAACACAGTGAAGAGTGAGCCGGGTGTATGAGATTGTGAAGTGTGATCCGGCTGTACGAGCACAGTGAACTGTGATCCGAGTGTATGAGAACAGTGGAGTGTCATCCGGGTGTATGAGTACAGTGAAGTGTGATCCAGGTGTATGAGAACAGTGGAGTGTGATCCGGGTGTATGAGAACAGTGGAGTGTGATCCGGGTTTATGAGTACAGTGAAGTGTGATTCGGGAGTATGATTAGAGTGCAGAGAGATCCGGGTGTATTGGATAGTGAAGTGTGATCCAGGTGTTTGAGCACAGTGAAGTTTGATCCAGGTGTATGAGCACAGTGAAGAGAGATCCGGGTGTATGAGATAGTGAAGTGTGATCCAAGTGTTTGAGCACAGTGAAGTTTGATCCAGGTGTATCAGCACACTGAAGAGTGATCCGGGGGTATGAGCACAGTGAAGTGTGATCCGGGTGTATAAGCACAGTGAAGTGAGATCCGGGTGTATGAGCACAGTGAAGTGTGATCCGGGTGTATGAACACAGCGAAGTGCGATCTAGGTGTATCAGATAGTGGAGTGTGATCCGGGTGTATGAGTACAGTGAAGAGAGATCCGGGTGTATGAGATAGTGAAGTGTGATCCAGGTGTTTGAGCACAGTGAAGTTTGATCCAGGTGTATCAGCACACTGAAGAGTGATCCGGGTGTATGAGCACAGTGATGTGTGATCCGGGTGTTTGAGCACAGTGATGTGTGATCCGGGTGTATGAGCACAGTTAAGTGTGATCCGGGTGTATGAGCACAGTGAAGTGAGATCTGGGTGTATGAGCACAGTGAAGTGTGATCCGGGTGTATGAACACAGCGAAGTGTAATTTAGGTGTATAAGATAGTGGAGTGTGATCCGGGTGTATGAGCACAGTGAAGTGTGATCCGGGTGTATGAGCACAGTGAAGTGTGATTCGGGTGTATGAGCATAGTGAAGTGTGATCCAGCTGTATGAGCACAGCGAAGATTGATCCAAGTGTATTAGCACAGTGATGTGCGATCCGCGTGTATCAGCACAGTGAAGTGTGAGCCGGGTGTATGAGATAGTGAAGTGTGATCCGGCTGTACGAGCACAGTGAAGTGTGATCCGGGTGTATGAGAACAGTGGAGTGTGATCCGGTGTATGAGCACAGTGAAGTGTGATCCGGGTGTATAAGCACAGTGAAGTGTGATCCGGGTGTATGAGATCGTGAAGTGTTTTCCGGGTGTATGAGCACAGTGAAGCGTGATCCGGGTGTGTTAGCATAGTGAAGCGTGATCCGGGTGTATAAGCATAGTGAAGTGTGATCCGGGTGTATGAGCAGAATAAGTGTGATCCAGGTGTATGAGATAGTTAAGTGTGATCCGGGTGTATGTGCACATTGATGAGTGATTCGATTGTCTGAGAATGGTGAAGTGTCATTCGGGTGTATGAGCATAGTGAAGGTTGATCCGGGTGTATGAACATAATGGAGTGTCATCCAGGTGTATGAGCACAGTGAAGTGTGATCCTGCTGTATCAGCACAGTGAAGTGTATCTGCGTATTTGAGCAAAGTGAGGTGTGATCCAGGTGTATGATTATAGTGAAGAGAGATCCGGGTGTATGAGATAGATAAGTGTGATCCATGTGTTTGAGCACAGTGAAGCTGATCCAGGTAGACGAGCACACTGAAAAGTGATCCGGGTGTATGAGCTCAGTGATGTGTGATCACGGTGTATGAGCACAGTGAAATGTGTTACGGGTGTATGAGATAGTGAAGTGTTTTCCGTGTGTATGAGCACAGTGATGTGTGATCACGGTGTATAAGCACAGTGAAATGTGATACGGGTGTATGAGTACAGTTAAGTGTGATCCGTGTGTATGAGCACAGTGAAGTGTGATCCAGGTGTATGAGATAGTGAAGTGTGATCTAGGTGCATGAGCTCAGTCATGTGTGATCCGGGTGTATGTGTAGAGTGAAGTGTGATCTGGGTGTATGAGCACAGTGATGAGTGAGCCGGGAGTATGAGAATAGTGAAGTTTGATACGGGTGTCTGAGCACAGTGAGGTGTGATCCGGGTGTATGAGCAGAGTGAAGTGTAATCCAGGTGTATGATGATTGTGAAGTTTGAACCAGGTGTATGAGCATTGTGAAGTGTTATCCAGGATTATGAGCATAGTGAAGTGTGTTCCGGGTATATGAGCACAGTGAAGTGTGATCCGGGTGTATGAGCTTAGTGAAGTGTTTTCCGGGTGTACGAGCACAGTGAAGCGTGACCCGGGTGTGTTAGCACAGTGAAGCGTGATCCGGGTGTATGAGCACAGTAAAGTGTCATTCGGGTGTATGAGCACAGTGAAGTGTGATCCTGGTGTATCAGCACAGTGAAGTGTATCCGGGTATTTGAGCATAGTGAGGTCTGATCCAGGTGTATGAGCACAGTGAAGTGTGATCCGGGTGTATGAGAGCAGTGGAGTGTGATCCAGGTGTATAAGTCAATGAACTGTGATCTGGGTGTATGAGCACTGTGATGTCTCATCGGGGTGTATAAGCACAGTGAAGTGTGATCCGGATGTATGAGCAGAGTAAGTGTGATCCAGGTGTATGAGATAGTGAAGTGTGATCTGGGTGCATGAGCACAGTCATGTGTGATCCGGGTGTATGTGTCGAGTGAAGAGTGATCCGGCTGTGTGAGCATAGTGAATTCTGATCCGGGCGGATGAGTACAGTGAAGTGTGATCCGGGTGTATGAGTACAGTCATGTGTGAGCCGGGAGTATTAGAATAGTGAAGTGTGATACAGGATTCTGAGCACAGTGAAGTGTGATCCGGGTGTATGAGCAGAGTGAAGTGTGATCCAGTTGTATGAGCACAGTGAAGTGTGATCCAGGTGTATGAACACAGTGAAGTGTGATCCAGGTATATGAGATAGTGAAGTGTGATCCGGGTGTATGAGTACAGTGAAGTGTGATCCGGGTGTATGAGAACAGTGGAGTGTGATCCGGGTGTAAGAGCACAGTAACGTGTGATGCGGGTTTATGAGTGCAGTGAAGTGTGATCCGGGTGTATGATTACAGTTCAGAGAGATCCGGGTGTATGGGATAGTGAAGTGTGATCCAGGTGTATGAACACAGTGAAGTGTGATCCAGGTGTATGAGATAGTGAAGTGTGATCCCGGTGTATGAGAACGGTGAAGTGCGATCTGTGGGAATGAGATAGTGAAATGTGTTCCGGGTGTATGACATAGTGAAGTGTGATCCGGGTGTGTCAGCACAGTGAAGTGTGATCCGGGTGTATGAGCACAGTGAGGTGTGATCCGTGTGTATGAGCATAGTGAAGTGTGATTCAGGTGTATGAGCACAGTGAAGTGGGATCTAGGTGTATCAGATAGTTGAGTGTGATCCGGGTGTATGAGCACAGTAAAGTGTGATCCGGGTATATGAGCACAGTGAAGTGTTCTCCAGGTTTATGAGAGCAGTGGAGTGTGATCCAGGTGTATGAGATAGTGAAGTGTGATCTGGGTGTATGAGCACAGTGATGTGTGATCCGGGTGTATGAGCACAGTGAAGTGTGATCCGGGTGTATGAGCACAGTGAAGTTTGATCCAAGTGTATTAGAACAGTGAAGTGTGATCCGCATGTATCAGCACAGAGACGTGTGATCCAGGTGTATGATTACAGTGAAGAGAGTTCCGGGTGTACGGGACAGTGAAGTGTGATCCAGGTGTTTGAGCACAGTGAAGTTTGATCCAAGTGTATGAGCACAGTGAAGTGGAATCCAGGTGTATGTGCACAGTGAAGTGTGTTCCGGGTGTATGAGCACAGTGAAGTGAGATCTGGGTGTATGAGCACAGTGAAGTGTGATCCGGGAGTATGAACACAGCAAAGTGTAATTAAGGTGTATAAGATAGTGGAGTGTGATCCGGGTGCATGAGCACAGTGAAGTGTGATCTGGGTGTATGAGCACAGTGAAGTGAGATCTGGGTGTATGAGCACAGTGAAGTGTGATCCGGGAGTATGAACACAGCGAAGTGTAATTTAGGTGTATAAGATAGTGGAGTGTGATCCGGGTATATGAGCACAGTGAAGTGTGATCCAGGTGTATGAGCACAGTGAAGTGTGATTCGGGTGTATGAGATAGTGAAGTGTGATCCGGCTGTACGAGCACAGTGAAGTGTGATCCGGGTGTATGAGAACAGTGGAGTGTGATCTGGTGTATGAGCACAGTGAAGTGTGATCCGGGTGTATGAGATAGTGAAGTGTTTTCCGTGTGTATGAGCACAGTGAAGCGTGATCCGGGTGTGTTAGCATAGTGAAGTGTGATCCAGGTGTATAAGCATAGTGAAGTGTGATCCAGGTATATGAGCAGAGTAAGTGTGATCCAGGTGTATGAGATAGTTAAGTGTGATCCTGGTGTATGTGCACAGCGATGTGTGATTCGATTGTCTGAGAATGGTGAAGTGTCATTCGGGTGTATGAGCATAGTGAGGTTTGATCCGGGTGTATGAACACAATGGAGTGTCATCCACGTGTATGAGCACAGTGAAGTGTGATCCTTGTGTATCAGCACAGTGAAGTGTATCTGCGTATTTGAGCAAAGTGAGGTGTGATCCAGGTGTATGAGTATAGTGAAGAGAGATCCGGGTGTATGAGATAGATAAGTGTGATCCAGGTGTATGAGCACACTGAAAAGTGATCCGGGTGTATGAGCTCAGTGATGTGTGATCACGGTGTATGAGCACAGTGATGTGTGATCCGGGTGTATCAGCACAGTGAAGTGTGAGCCGGGTGTATGAGATAGTGAAGTGTGATCTGGCTGTACGAGCACACTGAAGTGTGATCCGGGTGTATGAGAACAGTGGAGTGTGATCCGGGTGTATGAGCACAGTGAAGTGTAATCCGGGTGTATGAGCACAGTGAAGTGTCTTCCTGGTTTATGAGAACGGTGAAGTGCGATCCGAGTGAATGAGATAGTGAAGTGTGATCTAGGTGGTTGAGCACAGTGAGGTGTGATCCGAGTGTATGAGTACAGTGGAGTGTGATCCACGTGTATGAGCACAGTTCAGAGAGATCCGGGTGTATGGGATAGTGAAGTGTGATCCAGGTGTATGAACACAGTGAAGTGTGATCCAGGTGTATGAGATAGTGAAGTGTGATCCCGGTGTATGAGAACGGTGAAGTGCGATCTGTGGGAATGAGATAGTGAAATGTGTTCCGGGTGTATGACATAGTGAAGTGTGATCCGGGTGTGTCAGCACAGTAAAGTGTGATCCGGGTGTATGAGCACAGTGAAGTGTGATCCTTGTGTATGAGCATAGTGAAGTGTGATTCAGGTGTATGAGCACAGTGAAGTGGGATCTAGGTGTATCAGATAGTAAAGTGTGATCTGGGTGTATGAGCACAGTGCTGTGTGATCCGGGTGTATGAGCACAGTGAAGTGTGATCCGGGTGTATGAGCACAGTGAAGTGAGATCTGGGTGTATAAGCACAGTGAAGTGTGATCCGGGTGTATGATTAGAGTGCAGAGAGATCCGGGTGTATGGGATAGTGAAGTGTGTTCCAGGTGTTTGAGCACAGTGAAGTTTGATCCAGGTGTATGAGCACAGTGAAGAGAGATCCGGGTGTATGAGATAGTGAAGTGTGATCCAGGTGTTTGAGCACAGTGATGTGTGATCCGGGTGTATGAGCACAGTGAAGTGAGATCTGGGTGTATGAGCACAGTGAAGTGTGATCCGGGTGTATGAACACAGCGAAGTGCGATCTAGGTGTATCAGATGGTGGAGTGTGATCCGGGTGTATGAGTACAGTGAAGTGTGATCCGGGTTTATGAGCACAGTGAAGGGTGATCCGGCTGTATGTGCACAGTGATGTGTGATTCGATTGTCTGAGAATGGTGAAGTGTCATTCGGGTGTATGGGCATAGTGAGGTTTGATCCGGGTGTATGAACACAATGGAGTGTCATCCAGGTGTATCAGCACAGTGAAGTGTGAGCCGGGTGTATGAGCACACTGAAGTGTGATCCGGGTGTATGAGAACAGTGGAGTGTGATCCGGGTGTATGATTACAGTGAAGAGAGTTCCAGGTGTACGGGACAGTGAAGTGTGATCCAGGTGTTTGAGCACAGTGAAGTTTGATCCAGGTGTATGAGCACAATGAAGTGTGATCCGGGTGTATGAGCACAGTGAAGTGTGATCCAGGTGTATGAGTACAGTGAAGAGAGATCCGGGTGTATGAGGTAGTGAAGTGTGATCCAGGTGTTTGAGCACAGTGAAGTTTGATCCAGGTGTATCAGCACACTGAAGAGTGATCCGGGTGTATGAGCACAGCGATGTGTGATCCGGGTGTATGAGCACAGTGAAGTGTGATTCGAGTGTATGAGAATGGTGAAGAGTGAAACAGGTGTATGAGCATAGTGAAGTTTCATCCGGGTGTAAGAACACAATGGAGTGTTATCCAGGTGTATGAGAACAGTGAGGTGTGATCCGGGTATATGAGCACAGTGAAGTGTGATCCGGGTGTATGAGAGCAGTGGAGTGTGATCAAGGTGTATGAGATAATGAACTGTGATCTGGGTGTATGAGCACAGTGATGTCTGATCCGGGTGTATAAGCACAGTGAAGTTTGATTCGGCTGTATGAGCATAGTGAAGTGTGATCCGGGTGTATGAGCACAGGAAGTGTGTTCTGGGTGTATGAGCACAGATCTGTGAGCCGTGAATATGAGAATAGTGAAGTTTGATACGGGTGTCTGAGCACAGTGAAGAGTGATCCGGTTGTATGAGCAGAGTAAAGTGTGATTCAGGTGTATGATGATTGTGAAGTTTGAACCAGGTGCATGAGCATTGTGAAGTGTGATCCAGGATTATGAGCATTGTGAAGTGTGTTCCGGGTAAATGAGCACAGTGAAGTGTGAATCGTGTGTATGAGAATGGTGAAGTGTGATCCGGGTGTATGAGCTTAGTGAAGTGAGTTCCGGGTGTATGAGAACAGTGAAGTGTGATCCAGGTGTATGAGTACAGTGAAGAGAGATCCAGGTGTATGAGCACAGTGAAGCGTGATCCGGGTGTATGAGCACAGTGAAGTGTGATCTAGGTGGATGAGCACAGTGAGGTGTGATCCGAGTGTATGAGTTCAGTGGAGTGTGATCCCGGTGTATGAGAACGGTGAAGTGCGATCTGTGGGAATGAGATAGTGAAATGTGTTCCGGGTGTATGACATAGTGAAGTGTGATCCGGGTGTGTCAGCACAGTGAAGTGTGATCCGGGTGTATGAGCACAGTGAAGTGTGATCCGTGTGTATGAGCATAGTGAAGTGTGATTCAGGTGTATGAGCACAGTGAAGTGTGATCCGGGTGTATGAGCATAGTGAAGTGTGATCCGGGTGTATGAGCACAGTGAAGTTTGATCCAAGTGTATTAGCACAGTGAAGTGTGATCCGGCTGTACGAGCACAGTGAAATGTGATCCGGGTGTATGAGCACAGTGAAGTTTGATCCAAGTGTATTAGCACAGTGAAGTGTGATCCGGCTTTACGAGCACAGTGAAGTGTGAGCCGGGTGTAGGAGAACAGTGGAGTGTGATCCGGGTTTATGAGTACAGTGAAGTGTGATCCGGGTGTATGATTAGAGTGCAGAGAGATCCGGGTGTATGGGATAGTGAAGTGTGTTCCAAGTGTTTAAGCACAGTGAAGTTTGATCCAGGTGTATGAGCACAGGGAAGAGAGATCCGGGTGCACGAGATAGTGAAGTGTGATCCAGGTGTTTGAGCACAGTGAAGTTTGATCCAGGTGTATTAGCACACTGAAGAGTGATCCGGGGGTATGAGCAAAGTGAAGTGTGATCCGGGTGAATAAGCACAGTGATCTGTGATCCGGGTGTATGAGCACAGTGAAGTGTGATCCGGGTGTATGAGCACAGTGAAGTGAGATCTGGGTGTATGAGCACAGTGAAGTGTGATCCGGGTGTATGAACACAGCGAAGTGCGATCCAGGTGTATCAGAAGGTGGAGTGTGATCCGGGTGTATGAGTACAGTGAAGTGTGATCCGGGTGTATGAGCACAGTGAAGTGTGATCCGGGTGTATGATCACAGTGAAGTTTGATCCAAGTGTATTAGCACAGTGAAGTGCGATCCGCGTGTATCAGCACAGTGAAGTGTGAGCCGGGTGTATGAGATAGTGAAGTGTGATCCGGCTGTACGAGCACACTGAAGTGTGATCCGGGTGTATGAGAACAGTGGAGTGTGATCTGGGTGTACGAGCACAGAGAAGTGTGATCCAGGTGTATGATTACAGTGAAGAGAGTTCCGGGTGTACGGGACAGTGAAGTGTGATCCAGGTGTTTGAGCACAGTGAAGTGTGATCCAGGTGTATGAGTACAGTGAAGAGAGATCCGGGTGTATGAGGTAGTGAAGTGTGATCCAGGTGTTTGAGCACAGTGAAGTTTGATCCAGGTGTATCAGCACACTGAAGAGTGATCCGGGTGTATGAGCACAGTGATGATGATCCGGGTGTATGAGCACAGTGATGTGTGATCCAGGTGTATGAGCACAGTTAAGTGTGATCCGGGTGTATGAGTACAGTGAAATGTGATCCGGGTGTATGAGCACAGTGAAGTGAGATCTGGGTGTATGAGCACAGTAAAGTGTGATCCGGGAGTATGAACACAGCGAAGTGTAATTTAGGTGTATAAGCTAGTGGAGTGTGATCCGGGTGTATTTGCACAGTGAAGTGTGTTCCGGGTGTATGAGCACAGTGAAGTGTGATCCGGGTATATGAGCACAGTGAAGTGTGATCCGGGTGTATGAGCACAGGAAGTGTGATCCGGGTGTATTTGCACAGTGAAGTGTGATCCGGGTGTATGAGCACAGGAAGTGTGATCTGGGTGTATGAGCACAGTGATCTGTGTGCCGTGAATATGAGAATAGTGAAGTGTGATACGGGTGTCTGAGCACAGTGAAGTGTGATCCGGGTGTATGAGCAGAGTAAAGTGTGATCCAGGTGTATGATGATTGTGAAGTTTGAACCAGGTGTATGAGCATTGTGAAGTGTGATTCAGGATTATGAGCATTGTGAAGTGTGTTCCGGGTAAATGAGCACAGTGAAGTGTGAATCGTGTGTATGAGAATGGTGAAGTGTGATCCGGGTGTATGAGCTTAGTGAAGTGAGTTCCGGGTGTATGAGAACAGTGAAGTGTGATCCAGGTGTATGAGTACAGTGAAGAGAGATCCAGGTGTATGAGCACAGTGAAGCGTGATCCGGGTGTATGAGCACAGTGATGTCTGATCCGGGTGTATAAGCACAGTGAAGTTTGATTCGGCTGTATGAGCATAGTGAAGTGTGATCCGGGTGTATGAGCACAGGAAGTGTGTTCTGGGTGTATGAGCACAGATCTGTGAGCCGTGAATATGAGAATAGTGAAGTTTGATACGGGTGTCTGAGCACAGTGAAGAGTGATCCGGTTGTATGAGCAGAGTAAAGTGTGATTCAGGTGTATGATGATTGTGAAGTTTGAACCAGGTGCATGAGCATTGTGAAGTGTGATCCAGGATTATGAGCATTGTGAAGTGTGTTCCGGGTAAATGAGCACAGTGAAGTGTGAATCGTGTGTATGAGAATGGTGAAGTGTGATCCGGGTGTATGAGCTTAGTGAAGTGAGTTCCGGGTGTATGAGAACAGTGAAGTGTGATCCAGGTGTATGAGTACAGTGAAGAGAGATCCAGGTGTATGAGCACTGTGAAGCGTGATCCGGGTGTATGAGCACAGTGAAGTGTGATCTAGGTGGATGAGCACAGTGAGGTGTGATCCGAGTGTATGAGTTCAGTGGAGTGTGATCCCGGTGTATGAGAACGGTGAAGTGCGATCTGTGGGAATGAGATAGTGAAATGTGTTCCGGGTGTATGACATAGTGAAGTGTGATCCGGGTGTGTCAGCACAGTGAAGTGTGATCCGGGTGTATGAGCACAGTGAAGTGTGATCCGTGTGTATGAGCATAGTGAAGTGTGATTCAGGTGTATGAGCACAGTGAAGTGTGATCCGGGTGTATGAGCATAGTGAAGTGTGATCCGGGTGTATGAGCACAGTGAAGTTTGATCCAAGTGTATTAGCACAGTGAAGTGTGATCCGGCTGTACGAGCACAGTGAAATGTGATCCGGGTGTATGAGCACAGTGAAGTTTGATCCAAGTGTATTAGCACAGTGAAGTGTGATCCGGCTTTACGAGCACAGTGAAGTGTGAGCCGGGTGTAGGAGAACAGTGGAGTGTGATCCGGGTTTATGAGTACAGTGAAGTGTGATCCGGGTGTATGATTAGAGTGCAGAGAGATCCGGGTGTATGGGATAGTGAAGTGTGTTCCAAGTGTTTGAGCACAGTGAAGTTTGATCCAGGTGTATGAGCACAGGGAAGAGAGATCCGGGTGCACGAGATAGTGAAGTGTGATCCAGGTGTTTGAGCACAGTGAAGTTTGATCCAGGTGTATTAGCACACTGAAGAGTGATCCGGGGGTATGAGCAAAGTGAAGTGTGATCCGGGTGTATAAGCACAGTGATCTGTGATCCGGGTGTATGAGCACAGTGAAGTGTGATCCGGGTGTATGAGCACAGTGAAGTGAGATCTGGGTGGATGAGCACAGTGAAGTGTGATCCGGGTGTATGAACACAGCGAAGTGCGATCCAGGTGTATCAGAAGGTGGAGTGTGATCCGGGTGTATGAGTACAGTGAAGTGTGATCCGGGTGTATGAGCACAGTGAAGTGTGATCCGGGTGTATGATCACAGTGAAGTTTGATCCAAGTGTATTAGCACAGTGAAGTGCGATCCGCGTGTATCAGCACAGTGAAGTGTGAGCCGGGTGTATGAGATAGTGAAGTGTGATCCGGCTGTACGAGCACACTGAAGTGTGATCCGGGTGTATGAGAACAGTGGAGTGTGATCTGGGTGTACGAGCACAGAGAAGTGTGATCCAGGTGTATGATTACAGTGAAGAGAGTTCCGGGTGTACGGGACAGTGAAGTTGATCCAGGTGTTTGAGCACAGTGAAGTGTGATCCAGGTGTATGAGTACAGTGAAGAGAGATCCGGGTGTATGAGGTAGTGAAGTGTGATCCAGGTGTTTGAGCACAGTGAAGTTTGATCCAGGTGTATCAGCACACTGAAGAGTGATCCGGGTGTATGAGCACAGTGATGATGATCCGGGTGTATGAGCACAGTGATGTGTGATCCAGGTGTATGAGCACAGTTAAGTGTGATCCGGGTGTATGAGTACAGTGAAATGTGATCCGGGTGTATGAGCACAGTGAAGTGAGATCTGGGTGTATGAGCACAGTAAAGTGTGATCCGGGAGTATGAACACAGCGAAGTGTAATTTAGGTGTATAAGCTAGTGGAGTGTGATCCGGGTGTATTTGCACAGTGAAGTGTGTTCCGGGTGTATGAGCACAGTGAAGTGTGATCCGGGTATATGAGCACAGTGAAGTGTGATCCGGGTGTATGAGCACAGGAAGTGTGATCCGGGTGTATTTGCACAGTGAAGTGTGATCCGGGTGTATGAGCACAGGAAGTGTGATCTGGGTGTATGAGCACAGTGATCTGTGTGCCGTGAATATGAGAATAGTGAAGTGTGATACGGGTGTCTGAGCACAGTGAAGTGTGATCCGGGTGTATGAGCAGAGTAAAGTGTGATCCAGGTGTATGATGATTGTGAAGTTTGAACCAGGTGTATGAGCATTGTGAAGTGTGATTCAGGATTATACGCATTGTGAAGTGTGTTCCGGGTAAATGAGCACAGTGAAGTGTGAATCGTGTGTATGAGAATGGTGAAGTGTGATCCGGGTGTATGAGCTTAGTGAAGTGAGTTCCAGGTGTATGAGAACAGTGAAGTGTGATCCAGGTGTATGAGTACAGTGAAGAGAGATCCAGGTGTATGAGCACAGTGAAGCGTGATCCGGGTGTATGAGCACAGTGAAGTGTGTTCCTGGTTTATGCGAACGGTGAAGTGCGATCCGGGTGAATGAGATAGTGAAGTGTGATCTAGGTGGATGAGCACAGTGAGGTGTGATCCGAGTGTATGAGTACAGTGGAGTGTGATCCAGGTGTATGAGTTCAGTGAAGTGTGATCCCGGTGTATGAGAACGGTGAAGTGCGATCTGTGGGAATGAGATAGTGAAATGTGTTCCGGGTGTATGACATAGTGAAGTGTGATCCGGGTGTGTCAGCACAGTAAAGTGTGATCCGGGTGTATGAGATAGTGAAGTGCGATCACGGTGTATGAGCACAGTGAAGTGTGATCCAGGTGTATGAGATAGTGAAGTGTGATCCGAGTGTATGAGCACAGTGAAGTGCGATCCGGGTGTATGAGATAGTGAAGTGTGATCCGGGTGTACGAGCACAGTGAAGTGTGATCCGAGTGTATGAGCACAGTGGAGTGTGATCCGGGTGTATGAGCGCAGTTAAGTGTAATCCGGGTGTATCAGCACAGTGAAGTGTGATCTGGGTGTATGAGCACAGAAAGAGTGATCCAGGTGGATCAGATCATGAAATGTGATACGGGTGTATGAGCACAGAGATGTGTGATCCAGGTGTATGAGCACAGTTAAGTGTGATCTGGGTGTATGAGCACAGTGAAGTGTGATCCGGGTGTATGAGCATAGTGAAGTGTGATCCAGGTGTATGAGCACGGTGAAGTGTGATCCGGGTGTATGAGATAGTGAAGTGCGATCCGGGTGTATGAGCACAGTGAAGTGTGATTCGGGTGTGTGAGCACAGTGATGTGTGATCCGGGTGTACGAGCACAGTGGAGTGTGATCCAGGTGTATGAGATAGTGAAGTGTGATCCGGGTGTATGAGCACAGTGAAGTGTGATTCGGGTATATGAGAATGGTGAAGTGAGTTCAGGGTGTATGAGGACAGTGAAGTGTGATCCGGGTGTGTGAGCACAGTGAAGAGAGATCCGGGTGTGTCAGCACAGTGAAGTGTGATCCGGGTGTATGAGCACAGTGAAGTGTGATCCGGGTGTATGAGCACAGTGAAGTGTGATCCAGGTGTATGAGATACTGAAGTGTGATCTGGGTGTATGAGCACAGTGAAGTGCGATCCGGGTGTATGAGCACAGTGAAGTGTGATCCAGGTGTATGAGATACTGAAGTGTGATCCGGCTGTATGAGCACAGTGAAGTGTGATCCGTGTGTATGAGCACAGTGAAGTATGATTCGGGTTTATGAGTACAGTGCAGAGAGATCCGGGTGTATGGGATAGCAAAGTGTGATCCAGGTGTTTGAGCACAGTGAAGTTTGATCCAGGTGTATGAGCACAGTGAAGTGTGATCCGGGTGTATGAGCACAGTGAAGTGTGATCCAGGTGTATGAGTACAGTGAAGAGAGATCCGTGTGTACGAGATAGTGAAGTGTGATTCAGGTGTTTGAGCACAGTGAAGTTAGATCCAGGTGTATGAGCACAGTGAAGTGTGATCTGGGTGTATGAGCACAGTTAAGTGTGATCGAGGTGTATGAGCACAGTTAAGTGTGATCCGGGTGTATGAGCACTGAGAAGTGTGATCCGGGTGTATGAACACAGCGAAGTGTGATCCGTGTGTATGAGCACAGTGAAGTGTGATCCGGGTGTATGCGCATAGTGAAGTGTGATCCAGGTGTATGAGCACAGTGAAGTGTGATCCAGGTGTATCAGAAGGTGGAGTGTGATCCGGGTGTATGAGTACAGTGAAGTGTGATCCGGGTGTATGAGCACAGTGAAGTGTGATCCGGGTGTATGATCACAGTGAAGTTTGATCCAAGTGTATTAGCACAGTGAAGTGCGATCCGCGTGTATCAGCACAGTGAAGTGTGAGCCGGGTGTATGAGATAGTGAAGTGTGATCCGGCTGTACGAGCACACTGAAGTGTGATCCGGGTGTATGAGAACAGTGGAGTGTGATCTGGGTGTACGAGCACAGAGAAGTGTGATCCAGGTGTATGATTACAGTGAAGAGAGTTCCGGGTGTACGGGACAGTGAAGTTGATCCAGGTGTTTGAGCACAGTGAAGTGTGATCCAGGTGTATGAGTACAGTGAAGAGAGATCCGGGTGTATGAGGTAGTGAAGTGTGATCCAGGTGTTTGAGCACAGTGAAGTTTGATCCAGGTGTATCAGCACACTGAAGAGTGATCCGGGTGTATGAGCACAGTGATGATGATCCGGGTGTATGAGCACAGTGATGTGTGATCCAGGTGTATGAGCACAGTTAAGTGTGATCCGGGTGTATGAGTACAGTGAAATGTGATCCGGGTGTATGAGCACAGTGAAGTGAGATCTGGGTGTATGAGCACAGTAAAGTGTGATCCGGGAGTATGAACACAGCGAAGTGTAATTTAGGTGTATAAGCTAGTGGAGTGTGATCCGGGTGTATTTGCACAGTGAAGTGTGTTCCGGGTGTATGAGCACAGTGAAGTGTGATCCGGGTATATGAGCACAGTGAAGTGTGATCCGGGTGTATGAGCACAGGAAGTGTGATCCGGGTGTATTTGCACAGTGAAGTGTGATCCGGGTGTATGAGCACAGGAAGTGTGATCTGGGTGTATGAGCACAGTGATCTGTGTGCCGTGAATATGAGAATAGTGAAGTGTGATACGGGTGTCTGAGCACAGTGAAGTGTGATCCGGGTGTATGAGCAGAGTAAAGTGTGATCCAGGTGTATGATGATTGTGAAGTTTGAACCAGGTGTATGAGCATTGTGAAGTGTGATTCAGGATTATGAGCATTGTGAAGTGTGTTCCGGGTAAATGAGCACAGTGAAGTGTGAATCGTGTGTATGAGAATGGTGAAGTGTGATCCGGGTGTATGAGCTTAGTGAAGTGAGTTCCAGGTGTATGAGAACAGTGAAGTGTGATCCAGGTGTATGAGTACAGTGAAGAGAGATCCAGGTGTATGAGCACAGTGAAGCGTGATCCGGGTGTATGAGCACAGTGAAGTGTGTTCCTGGTTTATGCGAACGGTGAAGTGCGATCCGGGTGAATGAGAT
Source organism: Mobula hypostoma (assembly GCF_963921235.1). Classification (NCBI taxonomy): domain Eukaryota; kingdom Metazoa; phylum Chordata; class Chondrichthyes; order Myliobatiformes; family Myliobatidae; genus Mobula; species Mobula hypostoma. The sequence continues at coordinate 53,593,407 of NC_086109.1, forward strand.
AGAGAAGTGTGATCTAGGTGGATGAGCACAGTGAGGTGTGATCCGAGTGTATGAGTACAGTGGAGTGTGATCCAGGTGTATGAGTTCAGTGAAGTGTGATCCCGGTGTATGAGAACGGTGAAGTGCGATCTGTGGGAATGAGATAGTGAAATGTGTTCCGGGTGTATGACATAGTGAAGTGTGATCCGGGTGTGTCAGCACAGTAAAGTGTGATCCGGGTGTATGAGATAGTGAAGTGCGATCACGGTGTATGAGCACAGTGAAGTGTGATCCAGGTGTATGAGATAGTGAAGTGTGATCCGAGTGTATGAGCACAGTGAAGTGCGATCCGGGTGTATGAGATAGTGAAGTGTGATCCGGGTGTACGAGCACAGTGAAGTGTGATCCGAGTGTATGAGCACAGTGGAGTGTGATCCGGGTGTATGAGCGCAGTTAAGTGTAATCCGGGTGTATCAGCACAGTGAAGTGTGATCTGGGTGTATGAGCACAGAAAGAGTGATCCAGGTGGATCAGATCATGAAATGTGATACGGGTGTATGAGCACAGAGATGTGTGATCCAGGTGTATGAGCACAGTTAAGTGTGATCTGGGTGTATGAGCACAGTGAAGTGTGATCCGGGTGTATGAGCATAGTGAAGTGTGATCCAGGTGTATGAGCACGGTGAAGTGTGATCCGGGTGTATGAGATAGTGAAGTGCGATCCGGGTGTATGAGCACAGTGAAGTGTGATTCGGGTGTGTGAGCACAGTGATGTGTGATCCGGGTGTACGAGCACAGTGGAGTGTGATCCAGGTGTATGAGATAGTGAAGTGTGATCCGGGTGTATGAGCACAGTGAAGTGTGATTCGGGTATATGAGAATGGTGAAGTGAGTTCAGGGTGTATGAGGACAGTGAAGTGTGATCCGGGTGTGTGAGCACAGTGAAGAGAGATCCGGGTGTGTCAGCACAGTGAAGTGTGATCCGGGTGTATGAGCACAGTGAAGTGTGATCCGGGTGTATGAGCACAGTGAAGTGTGATCCAGGTGTATGAGATACTGAAGTGTGATCTGGGTGTATGAGCACAGTGAAGTGCGATCCGGGTGTATGAGCACAGTGAAGTGTGATCCAGGTGTATGAGATACTGAAGTGTGATCCGGCTGTATGAGCACAGTGAAGTGTGATCCGTGTGTATGAGCACAGTGAAGTATGATTCGGGTTTATGAGTACAGTGCAGAGAGATCCGGGTGTATGGGATAGCAAAGTGTGATCCAGGTGTTTGAGCACAGTGAAGTTTGATCCAGGTGTATGAGCACAGTGAAGTGTGATCCGGGTGTATGAGCACAGTGAAGTGTGATCCAGGTGTATGAGTACAGTGAAGAGAGATCCGTGTGTACGAGATAGTGAAGTGTGATTCAGGTGTTTGAGCACAGTGAAGTTAGATCCAGGTGTATGAGCACAGTGAAGTGTGATCTGGGTGTATGAGCACAGTTAAGTGTGATCGAGGTGTATGAGCACAGTTAAGTGTGATCCGGGTGTATGAGCACTGAGAAGTGTGATCCGGGTGTATGAACACAGCGAAGTGTGATCCGTGTGTATGAGCACAGTGAAGTGTGATCCGGGTGTATGCGCATAGTGAAGTGTGATCCAGGTGTATGAGCACAGTGAAGTGTGATCTGGGTGTATGAGCACAGTGGAGTGTGATCCGGGTGTATGAGATAGTGAAGTGCGATCCGGGTGTATGAGCACAGTGAAGTGTGATTCGGGTATATGAGAATGGTGATGTGAGTTCAGGGTGTATGAGGACAGTGAAGTGTGATCCGGGTGTGTGAGCACAGTGAAGAGAGATCCGGGTGTGTCAGCACAGTGAAGTGTGATCTGTGTGTATGAGCACAGTGAAGTGTGATCCGGATGTATGAGCACAGTGAAGTGTGATCCGGGTGTATGAGTACAGTGGAGTGTGATTCAGGTGTATGAGTTCAGTGAAGTGTGATCCCGGTGTATGGGAACGGTGAAGTGCGATCTGTGGGAATGAGATAGTGAAATGTGTTCCGGGTGTATGACATAGTGAAGTGTGATCCGGGTGTGTCAGCACAGTGAAGTGTGATCCGGGTGTATGAGCACAGTGGAGTGTGATCCGGGTGTATGAGCACAGTGAAGTGTAATCCGGGTGTATAAGCACAGAGAAGTGTGATCCAGGTGTATGATTACAGTGAAGAGAGTTCCGGGTGTACGGGACAGTGAAGTGTGATCCAGGTGTTTGAGCACAGTGAAGTTTGATCCAGGTGTATGAGCATAGTGAAGTGTAATCCAGGTGTATGAGCACAGTGAAGTGTAATCCAGGTGTATGAGCACAGTGAAGTGTGATCCAGGTGTATGAGTACAGTGAAGAGAGATCCGGGTGTATGAGGTAGTGAAGTGTGATCCAGGTGTTTGAGCACAGTGAAGTTTGATCCAGGTGTATCAGCACACTGAAGAGCGATCCGGGTGTATGAGCACAGTGATGATGATCCAGGTGTATGAGCAGAGTGATGTGTGATCCGGGTGTATGAGCACAGTTAAGTGTGATCCGGGTGTATGAGTACAGTGAAATGTGATCCGGGTGTATGAGCACAGTGAAGTGAGATCTGGGTGTATGAGCACAGTGAAGTGTGATCCGGGAGTATGAACACAGCGAAGTGTAATTTAGGTGTATTAGATAGTGGAGTGTGATCCGGGTGTATGAGCACAGTGAAGTGTGTTCCGGTTGTATGAGCACAGTGATGTGTGATCCGGGTGCATGAGCACAGTGAAGTGTGATCCGGGTGTATGAGCACAGTGAAGTGAGATCTGGGTGTATGAGCACAGTGAAGTGTGATCTGGGAGTATGAACACAGCAAAGTGTAATTTAGGTGTATAAGATAGTGGAGTGTGATCTCGGTGTATGAGCAGAGTAAGTGTTATCCAGGTGTATGAGATAGTTAAGTGTGATCCGGGTGTATGTGCACAGTGATGTGTGATTCGATTGTCTGAGAATGGTGAAGTGTCATTCGGGTGTATGAGCATAGTGAGGTTTGATCCGGGTGTATGAACACAATGCAGTGTCATCCACGTGTATGAACACAGTGAAGTGTGATCCTGGTGTATCAGCACAGTGAAGTGTATCCGCGTATTTGAGCAAAGTGAGGTGTGATCCAGGTGTATGAGTATAGTGAAGAGAGATCCGGGTGTATGAGATAGTGAAGCGTGATCCAGGTGTTTGAGCACAGTGAAGCTTGATCCAGGTGTATGAGCACAGTGAAGTGTGATTCAGGTGTATGAGTTCAGTGAAGTGTGATCCCGGTGTATGGGAACGGTGAAGTGCGATCTCTGGGAATGAGATAGTGAAATGTGTTCCGGGTGTATGACATAGTGAAGTGTGATCCGGGTGTATGAGCACAGTGGAGTGTGATCCGGGTGTATGAGCACAGTGAAGTGTAATCCGGGTGTATGAGCACAGAGAAGTGTGATCCAGGTGTATGATTACAGTGAAGAGAGTTCCGGGTGTACGGGACAGTGAAGTGTGATCCAGGTGTTTGAGCACAGTGAAGTTTGATCCAGGTGTATGAGCACAGTGAAGTGTAATCCAGGTGTATGAGCACAGTGAAGTGTAATCCAGGTGTATGAGCACAGTGAAGTGTGATCCAGGTGTATGAGTACAGTGAAGAGAGATCCGGGTGTATGAGGTAGTGAAGTGTGATCCAGGTGTTTGAGCACAGTGAAGTTTGATCCAGGTGTATCAGCACACTGAAGAGCGATCCGGGTGTATGAGCACAGTGATGATGATCCAGGTGTATGAGCAGAGTGATGTGTGATCCAGGTGTATGAGCACAGTTAAGTGTGATCCGGGTGTATGAGTATAGTGAAATGTGATCCGGGTGTATGAGCACAGTGAAGTGAGATCTGGGTGTATGAGCACAGTGAAGTGTGATCCGGGAGTATGAACACAGCGAAGTGTAATTTAGGTGTATTAGATAGTGGAGTGTGATCCGGGTGTATGAGCACAGTGAAGTGTGTTCCGGGTGTATGAGCACAGTGAAGTGAGATCTGGGTGTATGAGCACAGTGAAGTGTGATCCGGGAGTATGAACACAGCAAAGTGTAATTTAGGTGTATAAGATAGTGTAGTGTGATCTGGGTGTATGAGCACAGTGAAGTGAGATCTGGGTGTATGAGCACAGTGAAGTGTGATCCGGGAGTATGAACACAGCGAAGTGTAATTTAGGTGTATAAGATAGTGGAGTGTGATCCGGGTGTATGAGCACAGTGATGTGTGATCCGGCTGTACGAGCACAGTGAAGTGTGATCCGGGTGTATAAGCACAGTGAAGTGTGATCCGGGTGTATGAGATAGTGAAGTGTTTTCCGGGTGTATGAGCACAGTGAAGCGTGATCCGGGTATGTTAGCATAGTGAAGTGTGATCCGGGTGTATAAGCATAGTGAAGTGTGATCTAGGTGTATGAGCAGAGTAAGTGTGATCCAGGTGTATGAGATAGTTAAGTGTGATCCGGGTGTATGTGCACAGTGATGTGTGATTCGATTGTCTGAGAATGGTGAAGTGTCATTCGGGTGTATGAGCATAGTGAGGTTTGATCCGGGTGTATGAACACAATGCAGTGTCATCCACGTGTATGAGCACAGTGAAGTGTGATCCTGGTGTATCAGCACAGTGAAGTGTATCCGCGTATTTGAGCAAAGTGAGGTGTGATCCAGGTGTATGAGTATAGTGAAGAGAGATCCGGGTGTATGAGATAGTGAAGCGTGATCCAGGTGTTTGAGCACAGTGAAGCTTGATCCAGGTGTATGAGCACAGTGAAGTGTGATCCAGGTGTATGAGCACAGAGAAGTTTGATCCAAGTGTATTAGCACAGTGAAGTGCAATCCGCGTGTGTCAGCACAGTGAAGTGTGAGCCGGGTGTATGAGATAGTGAAGTGTGATCCGGCTGTACGAGCACACTGAAGTGTGATCCGGGTGTATGAGAACAGTGGAGTGTGATCCGGGTGTCTGAGCACAGTGAACTGTGATCCGGGTTTATGAGTACAGTAAAGTGTGATCCGGGTGTATGATTACAGTGCAGAGAGATCCGGGTGTATGGGATAGTGAAGTGTGATCCTGGTGAATGAGATAGTGAAGTGTGATCTAGGTGGATGAGCACAGTGAGGTGTGATCCGAGTGTATGAGTACAGTGGAGTGTGATCCAGGTGTATGAGTTCAGTGAAGTGTGATCCCGGTGTATGAGAACGGTGAAGTGCGATCTGTGGGAATGAGATAGTGAAATGTGTTCCGGGTGTATGACATAGTGAAGTGTGATCCGGGTGTGTCAGCACAGTAAAGTGTGATCCGGGTGTATGAGCACAGTGAGGTGTGATCCGTGTGTATGAGCATAGTGAAGTGTGATTCAGGTGTATGAGCACAGTGAAGTGGGATCTCGGTGTATCAGATAGTAAAGTGTGATCCGGTGTATGAGCAGAGTGAAGTGTTCTCCGGGTGTATGAGAGCAGTGCAGTGTGATCCAGGTGTATGAGATAGTGAAGTGTGATCTGGGTGTATGAGCACAGTGATGTGTGATCCGGGTGTATGAGATAGTGAAGTGTGATCCGGCTGTACGAGCACACTGAAGTGTGATCCGGGTGTATGAGAACAGTGGAGTGTGATCCGGGTGTCTGAGCACAGTGAACTGTGATCCGGGTTTATGAGTACAGTAAAGTGTGATCCGGGTGTATGATTACAGTGCAGAGAGATCCGGGTGTATGAGCACAGAGAAGTGTGATCCAGGTGTATGATTACAGTGAAGAGAGTTCCGGGTGTACGGGACAGTGAAGTGTGATCCAGGTGTTTGAGCACAGTGAAGTTTGATTCAGGTGTATGAGCACAGTGAAGTGTAATCCAGGTGTATGAGCACAGTGAAGTGTGATCCAGGTGTATGAGTACAGTGAAGAGAGATCCGGGTGTATGTGGTAGTGAAGTGTGATCCAGGTGTTTGAGCACAGTGAAGTTTGATCCAGGTGTATCAGCACACTGAAGGGTCATCCGGGTGTATGAGCACAGTGATGATGATCCGGGTGTATGAGCAGAGTGATGTGTGATCCGGGTGTATGAGCACAGTTAAGTGTGATCCGGGTGTATGAGTACAGTGAAATGTGATCCGGGTGTATGAGCACAGTGAAGTGAGATCTGGGTGTATGAGCACAGTGAAGTGTGATCCGGGAGTAGGAACACAGCGAAGTGTAATTTAGGTGTATTAGATAGTGGAGTGTGATCCGGGTGTATGAGCACAGTGAAGTGTGATCCGGGTGTATGTGTAGACTGAAGTGTGATCTGGGTGTATGAGCTCAGTGATGAGTGAGCCGGGAGTATGAGAATAGTGAAGTTTGATACGGGTGTCTGAGCACAGTGAGGTGTGATCCGGGTGTATGAGCAGAGTGAAGTGTAATCCAGGTGTATGATGATTGTGAAGTTAGAACCAGGTGTATGAGCATTGTGAAGTGTTATCCAGGATTATGAGCATAGTGAAGTGTGTTCCGGGTATATGAGCACAGTGAAGTGTGATCCGGGTGTATGAGCTTAGTGAAGTGTTTTCCGGGTGTACGAGCACAGTGAAGCGTGATCCGGGTGTGTTAGCACAGTGAAGCGTGATCCGGGTGTATGAGCACAGTGAAGTGTCATTCGGGTGTATGAGCATAGTGAAGTTTGATCCGGGTGTATAAGCATAGTGAAGTGTGATCCGAGTGTATGAGCAGAGTAAGTGTGATCCAGGTGTATGAGATAGTTAAGTGTGATCCGGGTGTATGTGCACATTGATGAGTGATTCGATTGTCTGAGAATGCTGAAGTGTCATTCAGGTGTATGAGCATAGTGAAGTTTGATCCGGGTGTATGAACACAATGGAGTGTCATCCAGGTGTATGAGCACAGTGAAGTGTGATCCTGGTTTATCAGCACAGTGAAGTGTATCCGCGTACTTGAGCAAAGTGAGGTGTGATCCAGGTGTATGAGTATAGTGAAGAGAGATCCGGGTGTATGAGATAGATCAGTGTGATCCATGTGTTTGAGCACAGTGAAGCTGATCCAGGTAGATGAGCACACTGAAAAGTGATCCGGGTGTATGAGCACAGTGATGTGTGATCACGGTGTATGAGCACAGTGAAATGTGATCCGGGTGTATAAGCACAGTAAAGTGTGATCCGGGTGTATGAGTACAGTTAAGTGTGATCCGTGTGTATGAGCACAGTGAAGTGTGATCCAGGTGTATGAGATAGTGAAGTGTGATCTAGGTGCATGAGCTCAGTCATGTGTGATCTGGGTGTATGTGTAGAGTGAAGTGTGATCTGGGTGTATGAGCACAGTGATGAGTGAGCCGGGAGTATGAGAATAGTGAAGTTTGATACGGGTATATGAGCACAGTGAGGTGTGATCCGGGTGTATGAGCAGAGTGAAGTGTAATCCAGGTGTATGATGATTGTGAAGTTAGAACCAGGTGTATGAGCATTGTGAAGTGTTATCCAGGATTATGAGCATAGTGAAGTGTGTTCCGTGTATATGAGCACAGTGAAGTGTGATCCGGGTGTATGAGCTTAGTGAAGTGTTTTCCGGGTGTACGAGCACAGTGAAGCATGATCCGGGTGTGTTAGCACAGTGAAGCGTGATCCGGGTGTATGAGCACAGTAAAGTGTCATTCGGGTGTATGAGCATAGTGAAGTTTGATCCGGGTGTATGAACACAATAGAGGGTCGTCCAGGTGTATTAGCACAGTGAAGTGTGATCCTGGTGTATCAGCACAGTGAAGTGTATCCGGGTATTTGAGCATAGTGAGGTCTGATCCAGGTGTATGAGCACAGTGAAGTGTGATCCGGGTGCATGAGAGCAGTGGAGTGTGATCCAGGTGTATAAGTCAATGAACTGTGATCTGGGTGTATGAGCACAGTGATGTCTCATCCGGGTGTATAAGCACAGTGAAGTGTGATCCGGATGTATGAGCAGAGTAAGTGTGATCCAGGTGTATGAGATAGTGAAGTGTGATCTGGGTGCATGAGCACAGTCATGTGTGATCCGGGTGTATGTGTCGAGTGAAGAGTGATCCGGCTGTGTGAGCATAGTGAAGTCTGATCCGGGCGGATGAGTACAGTGAAGTGTGATCCGGGTGTATGAGTACAGTCATGTGTGAGCCGGGAGTATTAGAATAGTGAAGTGTGATACAGGATTCTGAGCACAGTGAAGTGTGATCCGGGTGTATGAGCAGAGTGAAGTGTGATCCAGGTGTATGAACACAGTGAAGTGTGATCCAGGTGTATGAGATAGTGAAGTGTGATCCGGGTGTATGAGCACAGTGAAGTGTGATCCGGGTGTATGAGAACAGTGGAGTGTGATCCGGGTGTATGAGCACAGTAACGTGTGATGCGTGTTTATGAGTGCAGTGAAGTGTGATCCAGCTGTATGAGCACAGTGAAGATTGATCCAAGTGTATTAGCACAGTGATGTGCAATCCGCGTGCATCAGCACAGTGAAGTGTGAGCCGGGTGTATGAGATAGTGAAGTGTGATCCAGCTGTACGAGCAGAGTGAAGTGTGATCCGGGTGTATGAGAACAGTGGAGTGTGATCCGGTGTATGAGCACAGTGAAGTGTGATCCGGGTGTATAAGCACAGTGAAGTGTGATCCGGGTGTATGAGATAGTGAAGTGTTTTCCGGGTGTATGAGCACAGTGAAGCGTGATCCGGGTGTGTTAGCATAGTGAAGCGTGATCCGGGTGTATAAGCATAGTGAAGTGTATCCGCGTATTTGAGCAAAGTGAGGTGTGATCCAGGTGTATGAGTATAGTGAAGAGAGATCTGGGTGTATGAGATATATAAGTGTTATCCAGGTGTTTGAGCACAGTGAAGTTGATCCAGGTGTATGAGCACACTGAAAAGTGATCCGGGTGTATGAGCACAGTGATGTGTGATCACGGTGTATGAGCACAGTGATGTGTGATCACGGTGTATGAGCACAGTGATGTGTGATCACGGTGTATGAGCACAGTGTGTTACGGGTGTATGAGAACAGTGGAGTGTGATCCGGGTGTATGAGCACAGTAACGTGTGATGCATGTTTATGAGTGCAGTGAAGTGTGATCCGGGTGTATGAGTACAGTGAAGAGAGATCCGGGTGTCTGAGATAGTGAAGTGTGATCCTGGTGTTTGAGCACAGTGAAGTTTGATCCAGGTGTATCAGCACACTGAAGGGTCATCCGGGTGTATGAGCATAGTGATGTGTGATCCGGGTGTTTGAGCACAGTGATGTGTGATCCGGGTGTATGAGCACAGTAAAGTGTGATCCGGGTGTATGAGCACAGTGAAGTGAGATCTGGGTGTATGAGCACAGTGAAGTGTGATCACGGTGTATGAGCACAGTGAAGTGTGTTACGGGTGTATAAGCACAGTAAAGTGTGATCCGGGTGTATGAGTACAGTTAAGTGTGATCCAGGTGTATGAGATAGTGAAGTGTGATCTGGGTGCATGAGCTCAGTCATGTGTGATCCGGGTGTATGTGTAGAGTGAAGTGTGATCTGGGTGTATGAGCACAGTGATGAGTGAGCCGGGAGTATGAGAATAGTGAAGTTTGATACGGGTGTCTGAGCACAGTGAGGTGTGATCCGGGTGTATGAGCAGAGTGAAGTGTAATCCAGGTGTATGATGATTGTGAAGTTTGAACCAGGTGTATGAGCATTGTGAAGTGTTATCCAGGATTATGAGCATAGTGAAGTGTGTTCCGGGTATATGAGCACAGTGATGTGTGATCCGGGTGTATGAGCTTAGTGAAGTGTCATCCAGGTGTATTAGCACAGTGAAGTGTGATCCTGGTGTATCAGCACAGTGAAGCGTGATCCAGGTGTATGAGAACAGTGAGGTCTGATCCAGGTGTATGAGCACAGTGAAGTGTGATCCGGGTGTATGAGAGCAGTGGAGTGTGATCCAGGTGTATAAGTCAATGAACTGTGATCTGGGTGTATGAGCACAGCGATGTCTCATCCGGGTGTATAAGCACAGTGAAGTGTGATCCGGATGTATGAGCAGAGTAAGTGTGATCCAGGTGTATGAGATAGTGAATTGTGATCTGGGTGCATGAGCACAGTCATGTGTGATCCAGGTGTATGTGTCGAGTGAAGAGTGATCCGGCTGTGTGAGGATAGTGAAGTGTGATCCGGGTGTATATGCACAGTGAAGTGTGATCCGGGTGTATGAGAACAGTGGAGTGTGATCCGGGTGTATGAGCACAGTAACGTGTGATGCGGGTTTATGAGTGCAGTGAAGTGTGATCCGGGTGTATGATTACAGTTCAGAGAGATCCGGGTGTATGGGATAGTGAAGTGTGATCCAGGTGTTTGAGCACAGTGAAGTGTGATCCAGGTGTATGAGCACAGTGAAGTGTGATCCGGGTGTATGAGCACAGTGAAGTGTGATCCAGGTGTATGAGTACAGTGAAGAGAGATCCGGGTGTATGAGATAGTGAAGTGTGATCCAGGTGTTTGAGCACTGTGAAGTTTGATCCAGGTGTATGAGCACACTGAAGAGTGATCCGGGTGTATGAGCACAGTGAAGTGTGATCCGGGTGTATGAGCACAGTGAAGTGTGATCCAGGTGTATGAGTACAGTGAAGAGAGATCCGGGTGTATGAGATAGTGAAGTGTGATCCAGGTGTTTGAGCACTGTGAAGTTTGATCCAGGTGTATGAGCACACTGAAGAGTGATCCGGGTGTATGAGCACAGTGATGTGTGATCATGGTGTATGAGCACAGTGAAGTGTGATCCGGGTGTATGAGCACAGTGAAGTGTGATCTTGGTGTATCAGATATTGAAGTGTGATCCGGGTCTATGAGCAGAGTAAGAGTGATCGAGGTGTATGAGATAGTGAAGTGTGATCTGGGAGCATGAGCACAGTCATGTGTGATCCGGGTGTATGTGTAGAGTGAAGTGTGATCCGGCTGTCTGAGCTTAGTGAACTGTTTTCCAGGTGTATGAGTACAGTGAAGAGAGATCCGGGTGTATGAGCACAGTGATGTGTGATCACTGTGTATGAGCACAGTGAAGTGTGATCCGGGTGTATGAGCACAGTGAAATGTGATCTGGGTGTATGAGCACAGTGATGTGTGCGCCGGGAGTATGAGAATAGTGAAGTCTGATACGGGTGTCTGAGCACAGTGAAGTTTGATCCGGGTGTATGAGCACAGTTAAGTGTAATCCGGGTGTATGAGCACAGTGAAGTGTGATCCGGGTGTATGAACACAGCAAAGTGTGATCCAGGTGTATCAGATAGTGGAGTGTGATCCGGGTATATGAGCATAGTGAAGTGAGATCCGGGTGTATGAGCGCAGTTAAGTGTAATCCGGGTGTATGAGCACAGTGAAGTGTGATCTGGGTGTATGAGCACAGAAAGAGTGATCCAGGTGAATCAGATCGTGAAGTGTGATCCAGGTGTATGAGCACAGTGAAGAGTGATCCGGGTGTATGAGCACAGTAAAGTGTGATCCAGGTGTATGAGCACAGTTAAGTGTGATTTGGGTGTATGAGCACAGTGAAGTGTGATCCGGGTGTATGAGCATAGTGAAGTGCGATCCGGGTGTATGAGCACAGTGAAGTGTGATTCATGTATATGAGAATGGTGAAGTGAGTTCAGGGTGTATGAGCACAGTGAAGTGTGATCCGGGTGTATGAGATAGTGAAGTGTGATCCGGGTGTATGAGCACAGTGAAGTGCGATTCGGGTATATGAGAATGGTGAAGTGAGTTCAGGGTGTATGAGGACAGTGAAGTGTGATCCGGGTGTGTGAGCACAGCGAAGAGAGATCCCGGTGTGTCAGCACAGTGAAGTGTGATCCGGGTGTATGAGCACAGTGAAGTGTGAGCTGGGTGCATAAGAATAATGAAGTGTGATACGGGCGTATGAGCACAGAAAGAGTGATCCAGGTGAATCACATCGTGAAATGTGATACAGGTGTATGAGCACAGTAAAGTGTGATACGGGTGTATGAGCACAGTAAAGTGTGATCCGGGTGTATGAGCACAGTGAAGTGTGATTTGGGTGCATGACATAGTGAAGTGTGATCCGGGTGTTTAACATAGTGAAGTGTTTTCCGAGTGTGTGAGCACAGTGAAGCGTGATCCAGGTGTGTGAGCACAGTGAAGCGTGATCCGGGTGTATAAGCACAGTGAAGTGTGATCCGGGAGTATGAGCAGAGTAAGTGTGATACAGGTGTATGAGATAGTTAAGTCTGATCCGGATGTATGTGCACAGTGATGTGTGATTCAAGTGTATGAGAATGGTGAAGAGTGAACCGGCTGTATGAGCATAGTGAAGTGTGATCCGGGTGTATGAGCACAGGAGGTGTGATCTGGGTGTATGAGCAGAGTGAAGTGTGATCCGGGAGTATGAGCATTGCGAAGTGTGTTCCGGGTATATGAGCACAGTGAAGTGTGATCCGTGTGTATGAGAATGGTGAAGTGTGATCCGGGTGTATGAGCTTAGTGAAGTTAGTTCCGGGTGTATGAGAACAGTGAAGTGTGATCCAGGTGTATGAGTACAGTGAAGAGAGATCCAGGTGTATGAGCACAGTGAAGTCTGATCCGGGTGTATGAGCAAAGTTAAGTGTGATCCGGATGTATGAGCACAGTGAAGTGTGATCCGGGTGTATGATTACAGTTCAGAGAGATCCGGGTGTATGGGATAGTGAAGTGTGATCCAGGTGTTTGAGCACAGTGAAGTGTGATCCAGGTGTATGAGCACAGTGAAGTGTGATCCGGGTGTATGAGTACAGTGAAGAGAGATCCGGGTGTATGAGATAGTGAAGTGTGATCCAGGTGTTTGAGCACAGTGAAGTTTGATCCAGGTGTATGAGCACACTGAAGAGTGATCCGGGTGTATGAGCACAGTGATGTGTGATCACGGTGTATGAGCACAGTGAAGTGTGATCCGGATGTATGAGCACAGTGGAGTGTGATCCGGGTGTATGAGCACAGTGATGTGTGATCACGGTGTATATGCACAGTGAAGTGTGATCCGGATGTATGAGCACAGTGGAGTGTGATCCGGGTGTATAAGCGCAGTTAAGTGTAATCCGGGTGTATGAGCACAGTGAAGTGTGATCTGGGTGTATGAGCACAGAAAGAGTGATCCAGGTGAATCAGATTGTGAAATGTGATACAGGTGTATGAGCACAGTAAAGTGTGATCCGGGTCTATGAGCACAGTGAAGTGTGATCCAGGTGTATGAGCACAGTTAAGTGTGATCTGGGTGTATGAGCACAGTGAAGAGTGATCCGGGTGTATGAGCACAGTGAAGTGTGATCCAGGTGTATGAGCACAGTTAAGTGTGATCTGGGTGTATGAGCACTGTGAAGTGTGATCCAGGTGTATGAGCATAGTGAAGTGTGATCCAGGTGTATGAGATAGTGAAGTGCGATCCGGGTGTTTGAGCATAGTGAAGTGTGATCCAGGTGTATGAGATAGTGAAGTGTGATCCAGGTGTATGAGCACGGTGAAGTGTGATCCGGGTGTTTGAGCACAGTGAAGTGTGATCCAGGTGTATGAGATAGTGAAGTGCGATCCGGGTGTATGAGCACAGTGAAGTGTGATTCGGGTATATGAGAATGGTGAAGTGAGTTCAGGGTGTATGAGGACAGTGAAGTGTGATCCGGGTGTGTGAGCACAGTGAAGTGTGATCTGTGTGTATGAGCATTGTGAAGTGTGATTCAGGTGTATGAGCAGAGTGAGGTGTGATCCGTGTGTATGAGCACAGTGAAGTGTGATCCAGGTGTATGCGCACAGTGAAGTGTGATCCGGGTGTATGAGTACAGTGAAGAGAGATCCGGGTGTATGAGATAGTGAAGTGTGATCCAGGTGTTTGAGCACAGTGAAGTTTGATCCAGGTGTATGAGCACACTGAAGAGTGATCCGGGTGTATGAGCACAGTGATGTGTGATCACGGTGTATGAGCACAGTGAAGTGTGATCCGGATGTATGAGCACAGTGGAGTGTGATCCGGGTGTAGGAGCGCAGTTAAGTGTAATCCGGGTGTATGAGCACAGTGAAGTGTGATCTGGGTGTATGAGCACAGAAAGAGTGATCCAGGTGAATCAGATTGTGAAATGTGATACAGGTGTATGAGCACAGTAAAGTGTGATCCGGGTCTATGAGCACAGTAAAGTGTGATCCGGGTGTATGAGCACAGTTAAGTGTGATCTGGGTGTATGAGCACAGTGAAGAGTGATCCGGGTGTATGAGCACAGTGAAGTGTGATCCAGGTGTATGAGCACAGTTAAGTGTGATCTGGGTGTATGAGCACTGTGAAGTGTGATCCAGGTGTATGAGCATAGTGAAGTGTGATCCAGGTGTATGAGCACGGTGAAGTGTGATCCGGGTGTTTGAGCACAGTGAAGTGTGATCCAGGTGTATGAGATAGTGAAGTGCGATCCGGGTGTATGAGCACAGTGAAGTGTGATTCGGGTATATGAGAATGGTGAAGTGAGTTCAGGGTGTATGAGGACAGTGAAGTGTGATCCGGGTGTGTGAGCACAGTGAAGTGTGATCTGTGTGTATGAGCATTGTGAAGTGTGATTCAGGTGTATGAGCAGAGTGAGGTGTGATCCGGGTGTATGAGCACAGTGAGGTGTGAGCTGGGTGCATAAGAATAATGAAGTGTGATACGGGTGTATGAGCACAGTAAAGTGTGATCCGGGTGTATGAGCACAGTGAAGTGTGATCCAGCTGTATGAGCACAGCGAAGATTGATCCAAGTGTATTAGCACAGTGATGTGCGATCCGCGTGTATCAGCACAGTGAAGTGTGAGCCGGGTGTATGAGATAGTGAAGTGTGATCCGGCTGTACGAGCACAGTGAAGTGTGATCCGGGTGTATGAGAACAGTGGAGTGTGATCCGGTGTATGAGCACAGTGAAGTGTGATCCGGGTGTATAAGCACAGTGAAGTGTGATCCGGGTCTATGAGATCGTGAAGTGTTTTCCGGGTGTATGAGCACAGTGAAGCGTGATCCGGGTGTGTTAGCATAGTGAAGCGTGATCCGGGTGTATAAGCATAGTGAAGTGTGATCCGGGTGTATGAGCAGAATAAGTGTGATCCAGGTGTATGAGATAGTTAAGTGTGATCCGGGTGTATGTGCACATTGATGAGTGATTCGATTGTCTGAGAATGGTGAAGTGTCATTCGGGTGTATGAGATACTGAAGTGTGATCCTGTTTGATGAGCACAGTGAAGTGTCATCTGGGTGTATGAGCACAGTGAAGTGTGATCCTGGTGTATCAGCACAGTGAAGTGTATCTGCGTATTTGAGCAAAGTGAGGTGTGATCCAGGTGTATGAGTATAGTGAAGAGAGATCCGGGTGTATGAGATAGATAAGTGTGATCCATGTGTTTGAGCACAGTGAAGCTGATCCAGGTAGATGAGCACACTGAAAAGTGATCCGGGTGTATGAGCTCAGTGATGTGTGATCACGGTGTATGAGCACAGTGAAGTGTGATCCGGGTGTATGAGATAGTGAAGTGTTTTCCGGGTGTATGAGCACAGTGAAGCGTGATCCGGGTGTGTTAGCATAGTGAAGCGTGATCCGGGTGTATAAGCATAGTGAAGTGTATCCGCGTATTTGAGCAAAGTGAGGTGTGATCCAGGTGTATGAGTATAGTGAAGTGAGATCCGGGTGTATGAGATAGATAAGTGTGATCCAGGTGTTTGAGCACAGTGAAGTTGATCCAGGTGTATGAGCACACTGAAAAGTGATCCGGGTGTATGAGCACAGTGATGTGTGATCACGGTGTATGAGCACAGTGAAATGTGTTACGGGTGTATAAGCACAGTAAAGTGTGATCCGGGTGTATGAGTACAGTTAAGTGTGATCCGTGTGTTTGAGCACAGTGATGTGTGATCCGGGTGTATGAGCACAGTTAAGTGTGATCCGGGTGTATGAGCACAGTGAAGTGAGATCTGGGTGTATGAGCACAGTGAAGTGTGATCCGGGTGTATGAACACAGCGAAGTGTAATTTAGGTGTATAAGATAGTGGAGTGTGATCCGGGTGTATGAGCACAGTGAAGTGTGATCCGGGTGTATGAGCACAGTGAAGTGTGATCCGGGTGTATGTGTAGAGTGAAGTGTGATCTGGGTGTATGAGCATAGTGAAGTGTGATCCAGGTGTATGAGATAGTGAAGTGTGATCTAGGTGCATGAGCTCAGTCATGTGTGATCCGGGTGTATGTGTAGAGTGAAGTGTGATCTGGGTGTATGAGCACAGTGATGAGTGAGCCGGGAGTATGAGAATAGTGAAGTTTGATACGGGTGTCTGAGCACAGTGAGGTGTGATCCGGGTGTATGAGCAGAGTGAAGTGTAATCCAGGTGTATGATGATTGTGAAGTTTGACCCAGGTGTATGAGCATTGTGAAGTGTTATCCAGGATTATGAGCATAGTGAAGTGTGTTCCGGGTATATGAGCACAGTGAAGTGTGATCCGGGTGTATGAGCTTAGTGAAGTGTTTTCCGGGTGTGTGAGCACAGTGAAGCGTGATCCGGGTGTGTTAGCACAGTGAAGCGTGATCCGGGTGTATGAGCACAGTGAAGTGTCATTCGGGTGTATGAGCATAGTGAAGTTTGATCCGGGTGTATGAACACAATAGAGGGTCATCCAGGTGTATGAGCACAGTGAAGTGTGATCCTGGTGTATCAGCGGAGTGAAGTGTATCCGGGTATTTGAGCATAGTGAGGTCTGATCCAGGTGTATGAGCACAGTGAAGTGTGATCCGGGTGTATGAGAGCAGTGGAGTGTGATCCATGTGTATAAGTCAATGAACTGTGATCTGGGTGTATGAGCACAGCGATGTCTCATCCGGGTGTATAAGCACAGTGAAGTGTGATCCGGATGTATGAGCAGAGTAAGTGTGATCCAGGTGTATGAGATAGTGAATTGTGATCTGGGTGCATGAGCACAGTCATGTGTGATCCAGGTGTATGTGTCGAGTGAAGAGTGATCCGGCTGTGTGAGGATAGTGAAGTGTGATCCGGGTGTATATGCACAGTGAAGTGTGATACGGGTGTATGAGCACAGTGAAGTGCGATCCAGGTGTATGAGCACAGTGAAGTGTGATCCAGGTGTATGAACACAGTGAAGTGTGATCCAGGTGTATGAGATAGTGAAGTGTGATCCGGGTGTATATGCACAGTGAAGTGTGATCCGGGTGTATGAGAACAGTGGAGTGTGATCCGGGTGTATGAGCACAGTAACGTGTGATGCGGGTTTATGAGTGCAGTGAAGTGTGATCCGGGTGTATGATTACAGTTCAGAGAGATCCGGGTGTATGGGATAGTGAAGTGTGATCCAGGTGTTTGAGCACAGTGAAGTGTGATCCAGGTGTATGAGCACAGTGAAGTGTGATCCGGGTGTATGAGCACAGTGAAGTGTGATCCAGGTGTATGAGTACAGTGAAGAGAGATCAGGGTGTATGAGATAGTGAAGTGTGATCCAGGTGTTTGAGCACTGTGAAGTTTGATCCAGGTGTATGAGCACACTGAAGAGTGATCCGGGTGTATGAGCATAGTGATGTGTGATCATGGTGTATGAGCACAGTGAAGTGTGATCCGGGTGTATGAGCACAGTGAAGAGAGATCCGGGTGTATGAGCACACTGAAGAGTGATCCGGGTGTATGAGCACAGTGATGTGTGATCATGGTGTATGAGCACAGCGATGTGTGATCCGGGTGTATGAGCACAGTGAAGTGTGATCTTGGTGTATCAGATATTGAAGTGTGATCCGGGTCTATGAGCAGAGTAAGAGTGATCGAGGTGTATGAGATAGTGAAGTGTGATCTGGGTGCATGAGCACAGTCATGTGTGATCCGGGTGTATGTGTAGAGTGAAGTGTGATCCGGCTGTCTGAGCTTAGTGAACTGTTTTCCAGGTGTATGAGTACAGTGAAGAGAGATCTGGGTGTATGAGCACAGTGATGTGTGATCACTGTGTATGAGCACAGTGAAGTGTGATCTGGGTGTATGAGCACAGTGAAGTGTTATCCGGGTGTATGAGCACAGTGAAATGTGATCTGGGTGTATGAGCACAGTGATGTGTGCGCCGGGAGTATGAGAATAGTGAAGTCTGATACGGGTGTCTGAGCACAGTGAAGTTTGATCCGGGTGTATGAGCACAGTTAAGTGTAATCCGGGTGTATGAGCACAGTGAAGTGTGATCCGGGTGTATGAACACAGCAAAGTGTGATCCAGGTGTATCAGATAGTGGAGTGTGATCCGGGTATATGAGCATAGTGAAGTGTGATCCGGGTGTATGAGCGCAGTTAAGTGTAATCCGGGTTTATGAGCACAGTGAAGTGTGATCTGGGTGTATGAGCACAGAAAGAGTGATCCAGGTGAATCAGATCGTGAAGTGTGATCCGGGTGTATGAGCACAGTGAAGAGTGATCCGGGTGTACGAGCACAGTAAAGTGTGATCCAGGTGTATGAGCACAGTTAAGTGTGATTTGGGTGTATGAGCACAGTGAAGTGTGATCCGGGTGTATGAGCATAGTGAAGTGTGATCCAGGTGTATGAGCACAGTAAAGTGTGATCCGGGTGTATGAGATAGTGAAGTGCGATCCGGGTGTATGAGCACAGTGAAGTGTGATTCATGTATATGAGAATGGTGAAGTGAGTTCAGGGTGTATGAGCACAGTGAAGTGTGATCCGGGTGTATGAGATAGTGAAGTGCGATCCGGGTGTATGAGCACAGTGAAGTGCGATTCGGGTATATGAGAATGGTGAAGTGAGTTCAGGGTGTATGAGGACAGTGAAGTGTGATCCGGGTGTGTGAGCACAGCGAAGAGAGATCCCGGTGTGTCAGCACAGTGAAGTGTGATCCGGGTGTATGAGCACAGTGAAGTGTGAGCTGGGTGCATAAGAATAATGAAGTGTGATACGGGCGTATGAGCACAGAAAGAGTGATCCAGGTGAATCACATCGTGAAATGTGATACAGGTGTATGAGCACAGTAAAGTGTGATCCGGGTGTATGAGCACAGTGAAGTGTGATTTGGGTGCATGACATAGTGAAGTGTGATCCGGGTGTTTAACATAGTGAAGTGTTTTCCGAGTGTGTGAGCACAGTGAAGCGTGATCCAGGTGTGTGAGCACAGTGAAGCGTGATCCGGGTGTATAAGCACAGTGAAGTGTGATCCGGGAGTATGAGCAGAGTAAGTGTGATACAGGTGTATGAGATAGTTAAGTCTGATCCGGATGTATGTGCACAGTGATGTGTGATTCGAGTGTATGAGAATGGTGAAGAGTGAACCGGCTGTATGAGCATAGTGAAGTGTGATCCGGGTGTATGAGCACAGGAGGTGTGATCTGGGTGTATGAGCAGAGTGAAGTGTGATCCGGGAGTATGAGCATTGCGAAGTGTGTTCCGGGTATATGAGCACAGTGAAGTGTGATCCGTGTGTATGAGAATGGTGAAGTGTGATCCGGGTGTATGAGCTTAGTGAAGTTAGTTCCGGGTGTATGAGAACAGTGAAGTGTGATCCAGGTGTATGAGTACAGTGAAGAGAGATCCAGGTGTATGAGCACAGTGAAGTCTGATCCGGGTGTATGAGCAAAGTTAAGTGTGATCCGGATGTATGAGCACAGTGAAGTGTGATCCGGGTGTATGATTACAGTTCAGAGAGATCCGGGTGTATGGGATAGTGAAGTGTGATCCAGGTGTTTGAGCACAGTGAAGTGTGATCCAGGTGTATGAGCACAGTGAAGTGTGATCCGGGTGTATGAGTACAGTGAAGAGAGATCCGGGTGTATGAGATAGTGAAGTGTGATCCAGGTGTTTGAGCACAGTGAAGTTTGATCCAGGTGTATGAGCACACTGAAGAGTGATCCGGGTGTATGAGCACAGTGATGTGTGATCACGGTGTATGAGCACAGTGAAGTGTGATCCGGATGTATGAGCACAGTGGAGTGTGATCCGGGTGTATGAGCGCAGTTAAGTGTAATCCGGGTGTATGAGCACAGTGAAGTGTGATCTGGGTGTATGAGCACAGAAAGAGTGATCTAGGTGAATCAGATTGTGAAATGTGATACAGGTGTATGAGCACAGTTAAGTGTGATCCGGATCTATGAGCACAGTGAAGTGTGATCCAGGTGTATGAGCACAGTTAAGTGTGATCTGGGTGTATGAGCACTGTGAAGTGTGATCCAGGTGTATGAGCATAGTGAAGTGTGATCCAGGTGTATGAGCACGGTGAAGTGTGATCCGGGTGTTTGAGCACAGTGAAGTGTGATCCAGGTGTATGAGATAGTGAAGTGCGATCCGGGTGTATGAGCACAGTGAAGTGTGATTCGGGTATATGAGAATGGTGAAGTGAGTTCAGGGTGTATGAGGACAGTAAAGTGTGATCCGGGTGTGTGAGCACAGTGAAGTGTGATCTGTGTGTATGAGCATTGTGAAGTGTGATTCAGGTGTATGAGCAGAGTGAGGTGTGATCCGGGTGTATGAGCACAGTGAGGTGTGAGCTGGGTGCATAAGAATAATGAAGTGTGATACGGGTGTATGAGCACAGTAAAGTGTGATCCGGGTGTATGAGCACAGTGAAGTGTGATCCGGGTGTATGAACACAGCGAAGTGTAATTTAGGTGTATAAGATAGTGGAGTGTGATCCGGGTGTATGAGCACAGTGAAGTGTGATCCGGGTGTATGAGCACAGTGAAGTGTGATTCGGGTGTATGAGCACAGTGAAGTGTGATCCAGCTGTATGAGCACAGCGAAGATTGATCCAAGTGTATTAGCACAGTGATGTGCGATCCGCGTGTATCAGCACAGTGAAGTGTGAGCCGGGTGTATGAGATAGTGAAGTGTGATCCGGCTGTACGAGCACAGTGAAGTGTGATCCGGGTGTATGAGAACAGTGAAGTGTGATCCGGGTGTATGAGAACAGTGGAGTGTGATCCGGTGTATGAGCACAGTGAAGTGTGAGCCGGGTGTATGAGATAGTGAAGTGTGATCCGGGTGTATGAGAACAGTGGAGTGTGATCCGGTGTATGAGCACAGTGAAGTGTGATCCGGGTGTATAAGCACAGTGAAGTGTGATCCGGGTGTATGAGATCGTGAAGTGTTTTCCGGGTGTATGAGCACAGTGAAGCGTGATCCGGGTGTGTTAGCATAGTGAAGCGTGATCCGGGTGTATAAGCATAGTGAAGTGTGATCCGGGTGTATGAGCAGAATAAGTGTGATCCAGGTGTATGAGATAGTTAAGTGTGATCCGGGTGTATGTGCACATTGATGAGTGATTCGATTGTCTGAGAATGGTGAAGTGTCATTCGGGTGTATGAGATACTGAAGTGTGATCCTGTTTGATGAGCACAGTGAAGTGTCATCTGGGTGTATGAGCACAGTGAGGTGTGATCCTGGTGTATCAGCACAGTGAAGTGTATCTGCGTATTTGAGCAAAGTGAGGTGTGATCCAGGTGTATGAGTATAGTGAAGAGAGATCCGGGTGTATGAGATAGATAAGTGTGATCCATGTGTTTGAGCACAGTGAAGCTGATCCAGGTAGATGAGCACACTGAAAAGTGATCCGGGTGTATGAGCTCAGTGATGTGTGATCACGGTGTATGAGCACAGTGAAATGTGATACGGGTGTATAAGCACAGTGAAGTGTGATCCGGGTGTATGAGATAGTGAAGTGTTTTCCGGGTGTATGAGCACAGTGAAGCGTGATCCGGGTGTGTTAGCATAGTGAAGCGTGATCCGGGTGTATAAGCATAGTGAAGTTTATCCGCGTATTTGAGCAAAGTGAGGTGTGATCCAGGTGTATGAGTATAGTGAAGTGAGATCCGGGTGTATGAGATAGATAAGTGTGATCCAGGTGTTTGAGCACAGTGAAGTTGATCCAGGTGTATGAGCACACTGAAAAGTGATCCGGGTGTATGAGCACAGTGATGTGTGATCACGGTGTATGAGCACAGTGAAATGTGTTACGGGTGTATAAGCACAGTAAAGTGTGATCCGGGTGTATGAGTACAGTTAAGTGTGATCCGTGTGTTTGAGCACAGTGATGTGTGATCCGGGTGTATGAGCACAGTTAAGTGTGATCCGGGTGTATGAGCTCAGTGAAGTGAGATCTGGGTGTATGAGCACAGTGAAGTGAGATCTGGGTGTATGAGCACAGTGAAGTGTGATCCGGGTGTATGAACACAGCGAAGTGTAATTTAGGTGTATAAGATCGTGGAGTGTGATCCGGGTGTATGAGCACACTGAAGTGTGATCCGGGTGTATGAGCACAGTGAAGTGTGATCCGGGTGTATGTGTAGAGTGAAGTGTGATCTGGGTGTATGAGCACAGTGAAGTGTGATCCAGGTGTATGAGATAGTGAAGTGTGATCTAGGTGCATGAGCTCAGTCATGTGTGATCCGGGTGTATGAGCTCAGTGATGTGTGATCACGGTGTATGAGCACAGTGAAATGTGATACGGGTGTATAAGCACAGTGAAATGTGATACGGGTGTATGAGTACAGTTAAGTGTGATCCGTGTGTATGAGCACAGTGAAGTGTGATCCAGGTGTATGAGATAGTGAAGTGTGATCTGGGTGCATGAGCTCAGTCATGTGTGATCCGGGTGTATGTGTAGAGTGAAGTGTGATCTGGGTGTATGAGCACAGTGATGAGTGAGCCGGGAGTATGAGAATAGTGAAGTTTGATACGGGTGTCTGAGCACAGTGAGGTGTGATCCGGGTGTATGAGCAGAGTGAAGTGTAATCCAGGTGTATGATGATTGTGAAGTTTGAACCAGGTGTATGAGCATTGTGAAGTGTTATCCAGGATTATGAGCATAGTGAAGTGTGTTCCGGGTATATGAGCACAGTGAAGTGTGATCCGGGTGTATGAGCTTAGTGAAGTGTTTTCCGGGTGTGTGAGCACAGTGAAGCGTGATCCGGGTGTGTTAGCATAGTGAAGCGTGATCCGGGTGTATGAGCACAGTGAAGTGTCATTCGGGTGTATGAGCATAGTGAAGTTTGATCCGGGTGTATGAGCACAGTAAAGTGTGATCGAGGTGTATTAGCACAGTGAAGTGTGATCCTGGTGTATCAGCAGAGTGAAGTGTATCCGGGTATTTGAGCATAGTGAGGTCTGATCCAGGTGTATGAGCACAGTGAAGTGTGATCCGGGTGTATGAGAGCAGTGGAGTGTGATCCAGGTGTATAAGTCAATGAACTGTGATCTGGGTGTATGAGCACAGTGATGTCTCATCCGGGTGTATAACCACAGCGAAGTGTGATCCGGATGTATGAGCAGAGTAAGTGTGATCCAGGTGTATGAGATAGTGAAGTGTGATCTGGGTGCATGAGCACAGTCATGTGTGATCCGGGTGTATGTGTCGAGTGAAGAGTGATCCGGCTGTGTGAGCATAGTGAAGTCTGATCCGGGCGGATGAGTACAGTGAAGTGTGATCCGGGTGTATGAGTACAGTCATGTGTGAGCCGGGAGTATTAGAATAGTGAAGTGTGATACAGGATTCTGAGCACAGTGAAGTGTGATCCGGGTGTATGAGCAGAGTGAAGTGCGATCCAGTTGTATGAGCACAGTGAAGTGTGATCCAGGTGTATGAACACAGTGAAGTGTGATCCAGGTATATGAGATAGTGAAGTGTGATCTGGGTGTATGAGCACAGTGAAGTGTGATCCGGGTGTAAGAGCACAGTAACGTGTGATGCGGGTTTATGAGTGCAGTGAAGTGTTATCCGGGTGTATGATTACAGTTCAGAGAGATCCGGGTGTATGGGATAGTGAAGTGTGATCCAGGTGTTTGAGCACAGTGAAGTGTGATCCAGGTGTATGAGCACAGTGAAGTGTGATCCGGGTGTATGAGTACAGTGAAGAGAGATCCGGGTGTATGAGATAGTGAAGTGTGATCCAGGTGTTTGAGCACAGTGAAGTTTGATCCAGGTGTATGACACACTGAAGAGTGATCCGGGTGTATGAGCACAGTGATGTGTGATCACGGTGTATGAGCACAGTGAAGTGTGATCCGGATGTATGAGCACAGTGGAGTGTGATCCGGGTGTATGAGCGCAGTTAAGTGTAATCCGGGTGTATGAGCACAGTGAAGTGTGATCTGGGTGTATGAGCACAGAAAGAGTGATCCAGGTGAATCAGATTGTGAAATGTGATACGGGTGTATGAGCACAGAGATGTGTGATCCGGGTCTATGAGCACAGTGAAGTGTGATCCAGGTGTATGAGCACAGTTAAGTGTGATCCAGGTGTATGAGCATAGTGAAGTGTGATCCAGGTGTATGAGCACGGTGAAGTCTGATCCGGGTGTTTGAGCACAGTGGAGTGTGATCCAGGTGTATGAGATAGTGAAGTGCGATCCAGGTGTATGAGCACAGTGAAGTGTGATTCGGGTATATGAGAATGGTGAAGTGAGTTCAGGGTGTATGAGGACAGTGAAGTGTGATCCGGGTGTGTGAGCACAGTGAAGTGTGATCTGTGTGTATGAGCATTGTGAAGTGTGATTCAGGTGTATGAGCAGAGTGAGGTGTGATCCGGGTGTATGAGCACAGTGAGGTGTGAGCTGGGTGCATAAGAATAATGAAGTGTGATACGGGTGTATGAGCACAGTGAAGTGTGATCCGGGTGTATGAGCACAGTGAAGTGTGATTTGGGTGCATGACATAGTGAAGTGTGATACGGGTGTATAACATAGTGAAGTGTTTTCCGGGTGTGTGAGCACAGTGAAGCGTGATCCAGGTGTGTGAGCACAGTGAAGCGTGATCCGGGTGTATAAGCACAGTGAAGTGTGATCCGGGAGTATGAGCAGAGTAAGTGTGATACAGGTGTATGAGATAGTTAAGTCTGATCCGGATGTATGTGCACAGTGATGTGTGATTCAAGTGTATGAGAATGGTGAAGAGTGAACCGGCTGTATGAGCATAGTGAAGTGTGATCCGGGTGTATGAGAACAGTGGAGTGTCATCCGGGTGTATGAGCACAGTGAAGTGTGATCCAGCTGTATGAGCACAGCGAAGATTGATCCAAGTGTATTAGCACAGTGATGTGCGATCCGCTGTATCAGCACAGTGAAGTGTGAGCCGGGTGTATAAGCATAGTGAAGTGTGATCCGGATGTATGAGCAGAATAAGTGTGATCCAGGTGTATGAGATAGTTAAGTGTGATCCGGGTGTATGTGCACATTGATGAGTGATTCGATTGTCTGAGAATGGTGAAGTGTCATTCGGGTGTATGAGCATAGTGAAGTTTGATCCGGCTGTATGAACATAATGGAGTGTCATCCAGGTGTATGAGCACAGTGAAGTGTGATCCTGGTGTATCAGCACAGTGAAGTGTATCTGCGTATTTGAGCAAAGTGAGGTGTGATCCAGGTGTATGAGTATAGTGAAGAGAGATCCGGGTGTATGAGATAGATAAGTGTGATCCATGTGTTTGAGCACAGTGAAGCTGATCCAGGTAGATGAGCACACTGAAAAGTGATCCGGGTGTATGAGCTCAGTGATGTGTGATCACGGTGTATGAGCACAGTGAAATGTGATCCAGGTGTATGAGCACAGTGAAGTGTGATCCGGGTGTATGAGAGCAGTGGAGTGTGATCCAGGTGTATAAGTCAATGAACTGTGATCTGGGTGTATGAACACAGTGATGTCTCATCCGGGTGTATAAGCACAGTGAAGTGTGATCCGGATGTATGAGCAGAGTAAGTGTGATCCAGGTGTATGAGATAGTGAAGTGTGATCTGGGTGCATGAGCACAGTCATGTGTGATCCGGGTGTATGTGTCGAGTGAAGAGTGATCCGGCTGTGTGAGCATAGTGAAGTCTGATCCGGGCGGATGAGTACAGTGAAGTGTGATCCGGGTGTATGAGTACTGTCATGTGTGAGCCGGGAGTATTAGAATAGTGAAGTGTGATACAGGATTCTGAGCACAGTGAAGTGTGATCCGGGTGTATGAGCAGAGTGAAGTGTGATCCAGGTGTATGAACACAGTGAAGTGTGATCCAGGTGTATGAGATAGTGAAGTGTGATCCAGGTGTATGAGCACAGTGAAGTGTGATCCAGGTGTATGAACACAGTGAAGTGTGATCCAGGTGTATGAGATAGTGAAGTGTGATCCAGGTGTATGAGCACAGTGAAGTGTGATCCAGGTGTATGAACACAGTGAAGTGTGATCCAGGTATATGAGATAGTGAAGTGTGATCCGGGTGTATGAGCACAGTGAAGTGTGATCCGGGTGTATGAGAACAGTGGAGTGTGATCCGGGTGTAAGAGCACAGTAACGTGTCATGCGGGTTTATGAGTGCAGTGAAGTGTGATCCGGGTGTATGATTACAGTTCAGAGAGATCCGGGTGTATGGGATAGTGAAGTGTGATCCAGGTGTATGAACACAGTGAAGTGTGATCCAGGTGTATGAGATAGTGAAGTGTGATCCCGGTGTATGAGAACGGTGAAGTGCGATCTGTGGGAATGAGATAGTGAAATGTGTTCCGGGTGTATGACATAGTGAAGTGTGATCCGGGTGTGTCAGCACAGTGAAGTGTGATCCGGGTGTATGAGCACAGTGAGGTGTGATCCGTGTGTATGAGCATAGTGAAGTGTGATTCAGGTGTATGAGCACAGTGAAGTGGGATCTAGGTGTATCAGATAGTTGAGTGTGATCCGGGTGTATGAGCACAGTAAAGTGTGATCCGGGTATATGAGCACAGTGAAGTGTTCTCCAGGTTTATGAGAGCAGTGGAGTGTGATCCAGGTGTATGAGATAGTGAAGTGTGATCTGGGTGTATGAGCACAGTGATGTGTGATCCGGGTGTATGAGCACAGTGAAGTGTGATCCGGGTGTATGAGCACAGTGAAGTGTGATCCGGGTGTATGAGAACAGTGGAGTGTGATCCGGGTGTAAGAGCACAGTAACGTGTGATGCGGGTTTATGAGTGCAGTGAAGTGTGATCCGGGTGTATGATTACAGTTCAGAGAGATCCGGGTGTATGGGATAGTGAAGTGTGATCCAGGTGTATGAACACAGTGAAGTGTGATCCAGGTGTATGAGATAGTGATGTGTGATCCCGGTGTATGAGAACGGTGAAGTGCGATCTGTGGGAATGAGATAGTGAAATGTGTTCCGGGTGTATGACATAGTGAAGTGTGATCCGGGTGTGTCAGCACAGTGAGGTGTGATCCGGGTGTATGAGCACTGTGAAGTTTGATCCAGGTGTATGAGCACACTGAAGAGTGATCCGGGTGTATGAGCACAGTGAAGTGTGATCCGGGTGTATGAGCACAGTGAAGTGTGATCCAGGTGTATGAGTACAGTGAAGAGAGATCCGGGTGTATGAGATAGTGAAGTGTGATCCAGGTGTTTGAGCACGGTGAAGTTTGATCCAGGTGTATGAGCACACTGAAGAGTGATCCGGGTGTATGAGCACAGTGATGTGTGATCATGGTGTATGAGCACAGTGAAGTGTGATCCGGGTGTATGAGCACAGTGAAGTGTGATCTTGGTGTATCAGATATTGAAGTGTGATCCGGGTCTATGAGCAGAGTAAGAGTGATCGAGGTGTATGAGATAGTGAAGTGTGATCTGGGAGCATGAGCACAGTCATGTGTGATCCGGGTGTATGTGTAGAGTGAAGTGTGATCCGGCTGTCTGAGCTTAGTGAACTGTTTTCCAGGTGTATGAGTACAGTGAAGAGAGATCCGGGTGTATGAGCACAGTGATGTGTGATCACTGTGTATGAGCACAGTGAAGTGTGATCCGGGTGTATGAGCACAGTGAAATGTGATCTGGGTGTATGAGCACAGTGATGTGTGCGCCGGGAGTATGAGAATAGTGAAGTCTGATACGGGTGTCTGAGCACAGTGAAGTTTGATCCGGGTGTATGAGCACAGTAAAGTGTGATCGAGGTGTATGAGCACAGTGAAGTTTGATCACGGTATATGAGCACAGAGATGTGTGATCCGGGTGTATGAACACAGCAAAGTGTGATCCAGGTGTATCAGATAGTGGAGTGTGATCCGGGTATATGAGCATAGTGAAGTGAGATCCGGGTGTATGAGCGCAGTTAAGTGTAATCCGGGTGTATGAGCACAGTGAAGTGTGATCTGGGTGTATGAGCACAGAAAGAGTGATCCAGGTGAATCAGATCGTGAAGTGTGATCCAGGTGTATGAGCACAGTGAAGAGTGATCCGGGTGTATGAGCACAGTAAAGTGTGATCCAGGTGTATGAGCACAGTTAAGTGTGATTTGGGTGTATGAGCACAGTGAAGTGTGATCCGGGTGTATGAGCATAGTGAAGTGCGATCCGGGTGTATGAGCACAGTGAAGTGTGATTCATGTATATGAGAATGGTGAAGTGAGTTCAGGGTGTATGAGGACAGTGAAGTGTGATCCGGGTGTATGAGCACAGTGAAGTGTGATCCGGGTGTATGAGCACAGTGAAGTGCGATTCGGGTATATGAGAATGGTGAAGTGAGTTCAGGGTGTATGAGGACAGTGAAGTGTGATCCGGGTGTGTGAGCACAGCGAAGAGAGATCCCGGTGTGTCAGCACAGTGAAGTGTGATCCGGGTGTATGAGCACAGTGAAGTGTGAGCTGGGTGCATAAGAATAATGAAGTGTGATACGGGCGTATGAGCACAGAAAGAGTGATCCAGGTGAATCACATCGTGAAATGTGATACAGGTGTATGAGCACAGTAAAGTGTGATACGGGTGTATGAGCACAGTAAAGTGTGATCCGGGTGTATGAGCACAGTGAAGTGTGATTTGGGTGCATGACATAGTGAAGTGTGATCCGGGTGTTTAACATAGTGAAGTGTTTTCCGAGTGTGTGAGCACAGTGAAGCGTGATCCAGGTGTGTGAGCACAGTGAAGCGTGATCCGGGTGTATAAGCACAGTGAAGTGTGATCCGGGAGTATGAGCAGAGTAAGTGTGATACAGGTGTATGAGATAGTTAAGTCTGATCCGGATGTATGTGCACAGTGATGTGTGATTCAAGTGTATGAGAATGGTGAAGAGTGAACCGGCTGTATGAGCATAGTGAAGTGTGATCCGGGTGTATGAGCACAGGAGGTGTGATCTGGGTGTATGAGCAGAGTGAAGTGTGATCCGGGAGTATGAGCATTGCGAAGTGTGTTCCGGGTATATGAGCACAGTGAAGTGTGATCCGTGTGTATGAGAATGGTGAAGTGTGATCCGGGTGTATGAGCTTAGTGAAGTTAGTTCCGGGTGTATGAGAACAGTGAAGTGTGATCCAGGTGTATGAGTACAGTGAAGAGAGATCCAGGTGTATGAGCACAGTGAAGTCTGATCCGGGTGTATGAGCAAAGTTAAGTGTGATCCGGATGTATGAGCACAGTGAAGTGTGATCCGGGTGTATGATTACAGTTCAGAGAGATCCGGGTGTATGGGATAGTGAAGTGTGATCCAGGTGTTTGAGCACAGTGAAGTGTGATCCAGGTGTATGAGCACAGTGAAGTGTGATCCGGGTGTATGAGTACAGTGAAGAGAGATCCGGGTGTATGAGATAGTGAAGTGTGATCCAGGTGTTTGAGCACAGTGAAGTTTGATCCAGGTGTATGAGCACACTGAAGAGTGATCCGGGTGTATGAGCACAGTGATGTGTGATCACGGTGTATGAGCACAGTGAAGTGTGATCCGGATGTATGAGCACAGTGGAGTGTGATCCGGGTGTATGAGCACAGTGATGTGTGATCACGGTGTATATGCACAGTGAAGTGTGATCCGGATGTATGAGCACAGTGGAGTGTGATCCGGGTGTATGAGCGCAGTTAAGTGTAATCCGGGTGTATGAGCACAGTGAAGTGTGATCTGGGTGTATGAGCACAGAAAGAGTGATCCAGGTGAATCAGATTGTGAAATGTGATACAGGTGTATGAGCACAGTAAAGTGTGATCCGGGTCTATGAGCACAGTGAAGTGTGATCCAGGTGTATGAGCACAGTTAAGTGTGATCTGGGTGTATGAGCACAGTGAAGAGTGATCCGGGTGTATGAGCACAGTGAAGTGTGATCCAGGTGTATGAGCACAGTTAAGTGTGATCTGGGTGTATGAGCACTGTGAAGTGTGATCCAGGTGTATGAGCATAGTGAAGTGTGATCCAGGTGTATGAGATAGTGAAGTGCGATCCGGGTGTTTGAGCATAGTGAAGTGTGATCCAGGTGTATGAGATAGTGAAGTGTGATCCAGGTGTATGAGCACGGTGAAGTGTGATCCGGGTGTTTGAGCACAGTGAAGTGTGATCCAGGTGTATGAGATAGTGAAGTGCGATCCGGGTGTATGAGCACAGTGAAGTGTGATTCGGGTATATGAGAATGGTGAAGTGAGTTCAGGGTGTATGAGGACAGTGAAGTGTGATCCGGGTGTGTGAGCACAGTGAAGTGTGATCTGTGTGTATGAGCATTGTGAAGTGTGATTCAGGTGTATGAGCAGAGTGAGGTGTGATCCGGGTGTATGAGCACAGTGAAGTGTGATCCAGGTGTATGCGCACAGTGAAGTGTGATCCGGGTGTATGAGTACAGTGAAGAGAGATCCGGGTGTATGAGATAGTGAAGTGTGATCCAGGTGTTTGAGCACAGTGAAGTTTGATCCAGGTGTATGAGCACACTGAAGAGTGATCCGGGTGTATGAGCACAGTGATGTGTGATCACGGTGTATGAGCACAGTGAAGTGTGATCCGGATGTATGAGCACAGTGGAGTGTGATCCGGGTGTAGGAGCGCAGTTAAGTGTAATCCGGGTGTATGAGCACAGTGAAGTGTGATCTGGGTGTATGAGCACAGAAAGAGTGATCCAGGTGAATCAGATTGTGAAATGTGATACAGGTGTATGAGCACAGTAAAGTGTGATCCGGGTCTATGAGCACAGTGAAGTGTGATCCGGGTGTATGAGCACAGTTAAGTGTGATCTGGGTGTATGAGCACAGTGAAGAGTGATCCGGGTGTATGAGCACAGTGAAGTGTGATCCAGGTGTATGAGCACAGTTAAGTGTGATCTGGGTGTATGAGCACTGTGAAGTGTGATCCAGGTGTATGAGCATAGTGAAGTGTGATCCAGGTGTATGAGCACGGTGAAGTGTGATCCGGGTGTTTGAGCACAGTGAAGTGTGATCCAGGTGTATGAGATAGTGAAGTGCGATCCGGGTGTATGAGCACAGTGAAGTGTGATTCGGGTATATGAGAATGGTGAAGTGAGTTCAGGGTGTATGAGGACAGTGAAGTGTGATCCGGGTGTGTGAGCACAGTGAAGTGTGATCTGTGTGTATGAGCATTGTGAAGTGTGATTCAGGTGTATGAGCAGAGTGAGGTGTGATCCGGGTGTATGAGCACAGTGAGGTGTGAGCTGGGTGCATAAGAATAATGAAGTGTGATACGGGTGTATGAGCACAGTAAAGTGTGATCCGGGTGTATGAGCACAGTGAAGTGTGATCCAGCTGTATGAGCACAGCGAAGATTGATCCAAGTGTATTAGCACAGTGATGTGCGATCCGCGTGTATCAGCACAGTGAAGTGTGAGCCGGGTGTATGAGATAGTGAAGTGTGATCCGGCTGTACGAGCACAGTGAAGTGTGATCCGGGTGTATGAGAACAGTGGAGTGTGATCCGGTGTATGAGCACAGTGAAGTGTGATCCGGGTGTATAAGCACAGTGAAGTGTGATCCGGGTCTATGAGATCGTGAAGTGTTTTCCGGGTGTATGAGCACAGTGAAGCGTGATCCGGGTGTGTTAGCATAGTGAAGCGTGATCCGGGTGTATAAGCATAGTGAAGTGTGATCCGGGTGTATGAGCAGAATAAGTGTGATCCAGGTGTATGAGATAGTTAAGTGTGATCCGGGTGTATGTGCACATTGATGAGTGATTCGATTGTCTGAGAATGGTGAAGTGTCATTCGGGTGTATGAGATACTGAAGTGTGATCCTGTTTGATGAGCACAGTGAAGTGTCATCTGGGTGTATGAGCACAGTGAAGTGTGATCCTGGTGTATCAGCACAGTGAAGTGTATCTGCGTATTTGAGCAAAGTGAGGTGTGATCCAGGTGTATGAGTATAGTGAAGAGAGATCCGGGTGTATGAGATAGATAAGTGTGATCCATGTGTTTGAGCACAGTGAAGCTGATCCAGGTAGATGAGCACACTGAAAAGTGATCCGGGTGTATGAGCTCAGTGATGTGTGATCACGGTGTATGAGCACAGTGAAGTGTGATCCGGGTGTATGAGATAGTGAAGTGTTTTCCGGGTGTATGAGCACAGTGAAGCGTGATCCGGGTGTGTTAGCATAGTGAAGCGTGATCCGGGTGTATAAGCATAGTGAAGTGTATCCGCGTATTTGAGCAAAGTGAGGTGTGATCCAGGTGTATGAGTATAGTGAAGTGAGATCCGGGTGTATGAGATAGATAAGTGTGATCCAGGTGTTTGAGCACAGTGAAGTGTGATCCAGGTGTATGAGCACACTGAAAAGTGATCCGGGTGTATGAGCACAGTGATGTGTGATCACGGTGTATGAGCACAGTGAAATGTGTTACGGGTGTATAAGCACAGTAAAGTGTGATCCGGGTGTATGAATACAGTTAAGTGTGATCCGTGTGTTTGAGCACAGTGATGTGTGATCCGGGTGTATGAGCACAGTTAAGTGTGATCCGGGTGTATGAGCACAGTGAAGTGAGATCTGGGTGTATGAGCACAGTGAAGTGTGATCCGGGTGTATGAACACAGCGAAGTGTAATTTAGGTGTATAAGATAGTGGAGTGTGATCCGGGTGTATGAGCACAGTGAAGTGTGATCCGGGTGTATGAGCACAGTGAAGTGTGATCCGGGTGTATGTGTAGAGTGAAGTGTGATCTGGGTGTATGAGCACAGTGAAGTGTGATCCAGGTGTATGAGATAGTGAAGTGTGATCTAGGTGCATGAGCTCAGTCATGTGTGATCCGGGTGTATGTGTAGAGTGAAGTGTGATCTGGGTGTATGAGCACAGTGATGAGTGAGCCGGGAGTATGAGAATAGTGAAGTTTGATACGGGTGTCTGAGCACAGTGAGGTGTGATCCGGGTGTATGAGCAGAGTGAAGTGTAATCCAGGTGTATGATGATTGTGAAGTTTGACCCAGGTGTATGAGCATTGTGAAGTGTTATCCAGGATTATGAGCATAGTGAAGTGTGTTCCGGGTATATGAGCACAGTGAAGTGTGATCCGGGTGTATGAGCTTAGTGAAGTGTTTTCCGGGTGTGTGAGCACAGTGAAGCGTGATCCGGGTGTGTTAGCACAGTGAAGCGTGATCCGGGTGTATGAGCACAGTGAAGTGTCATTCGGGTGTATGAGCATAGTGAAGTTTGATCCGGGTGTATGAACACAATAGAGGGTCGTCCAGGTGTATGAGCACAGTGAAGTGTGATCCTGGTGTATCAGCGGAGTGAAGTGTATCCGGGTATTTGAGCATAGTGAGGTCTGATCCAGGTGTATGAGCACAGTGAAGTGTGATCCGGGTGTATGAGAGCAGTGGAGTGTGATCCATGTGTATAAGTCAATGAACTGTGATCTGGGTGTATGAGCACAGCGATGTCTCATCCGGGTGTATAAGCACAGTGAAGTGTGATCCGGATGTATGAGCAGCAGTAAGTGTGATCCAGGTGTATGAGATAGTGAATTGTGATCTGGGTGCATGAGCACAGTCATGTGTGATCCAGGTGTATGTGTCGAGTGAAGAGTGATCCGGCTGTGTGAGGATAGTGAAGTGTGATCCGGGTGTATATGCACAGTGAAGTGTGATACGGGTGTATGAGCACAGTGAAGTGCGATCCAGGTGTATGAGCACAGTGAAGTGTGATCCAGGTGTATGAACACAGTGAAGTGTGATCCAGGTGTATGAGATAGTGAAGTGTGATCCGGGTGTATATGCACAGTGAAGTGTGATCCGGGTGTATGAGAACAGTGGAGTGTGATCCGGGTGTATGAGCACAGTAACGTGTGATGCGGGTTTATGAGTGCAGTGAAGTGTGATCCGGGTGTATGATTACAGTTCAGAGAGATCCGGGTGTATGGGATAGTGAAGTGTGATCCAGGTGTTTGAGCACAGTGAAGTGTGATCCAGGTGTATGAGCACAGTGAAGTGTGATCCGGGTGTATGAGCACAGTGAAGTGTGATCCAGGTGTATGAGTACAGTGAAGAGAGATCAGGGTGTATGAGATAGTGAAGTGTGATCCAGGTGTTTGAGCACTGTGAAGTTTGATCCAGGTGTATGAGCACACTGAAGAGTGATCCGGGTGTATGAGCATAGTGATGTGTGATCATGGTGTATGAGCACAGTGAAGTGTGATCCGGGTGTATGAGCACAGTGAAGAGAGATCCGGGTGTATGAGCACACTGAAGAGTGATCCGGGTGTATGAGCACAGTGATGTGTGATCCATGGTGTATGAGCACAGCGATGTGTGATCCGGGTGTATGAGCACAGTGAAGTGTGATCTTGGTGTATCAGATATTGAAGTGTGATCCGGGTCTATGAGCAGAGTAAGAGTGATCGAGGTGTATGAGATAGTGAAGTGTGATCTGGGTGCATGAGCACAGTCATGTGTGATCCGGGTGTATGTGTAGAGTGAAGTGTGATCCGGCTGTCTGAGCTTAGTGAACTGTTTTCCAGGTGTATGAGTACAGTGAAGAGAGATCCGGGTGTATGAGCACAGTGATGTGTGATCACTGTGTATGAGCACAGTGAAGTGTGATCTGGGTGTATGAGCACAGTGAAGTGTTATCCGGGTGTATGAGCACAGTGAAATGTGATCTGGGTGTATGAGCACAGTGATGTGTGCGCCGGGAGTATGAGAATAGTGAAGTCTGATACGGGTGTCTGAGCACAGTGAAGTGTGATCCGGGTGTATGAGCACAGTTAAGTGTAATCCGGGTGTATGAGCACAGTGAAGTGTGATCCGGGTGTATGAACACAGCAAAGTGTGATCCAGGTGTATCAGATAGTGGAGTGTGATCCGGGTATATGAGCATAGTGAAGTGTGATCCGGGTGTATGAGCGCAGTTAAGTGTAATCCGGGTTTATGAGCACAGTGAAGTGTGATCTGGGTGTATGAGCACAGAAAGAGTGATCCAGGTGAATCAGATCGTGAAGTGTGATCCGGGTGTATGAGCACAGTGAAGAGTGATCCGGGTGTACGAGCACAGTAAAGTGTGATCCAGGTGTATGAGCACAGTTAAGTGTGATTTGGGTGTATGAGCACAGTGAAGTGTGATCCGGGTGTATGAGCATAGTGAAGTGTGATCCAGGTGTATGAGCACAGTAAAGTGTGATCCGGGTGTATGAGATAGTGAAGTGCGATCCGGGTGTATGAGCACAGTGAAGTGTGATTCATGTATATGAGAATGGTGAAGTGAGTTCAGGGTGTATGAGCACAGTGAAGTGTGATCCGGGTGTATGAGATAGTGAAGTGCGATCCGGGTGTATGAGCACAGTGAAGTGCGATTCGGGTATATGAGAATGGTGAAGTGAGTTCAGGGTGTATGAGGACAGTGAAGTGTGATCCGGGTGTGTGAGCACAGCGAAGAGAGATCCCGGTGTGTCAGCACAGTGAAGTGTGATCCGGGTGTATGAGCACAGTGAA
This sequence comes from Mobula hypostoma, assembly GCF_963921235.1. Lineage (NCBI taxonomy): Eukaryota > Metazoa > Chordata > Chondrichthyes > Myliobatiformes > Myliobatidae > Mobula > Mobula hypostoma. The sequence goes on from NC_086109.1 coordinate 53,629,030, forward strand.
GTGTGAGCTGGGTGCATAAGAATAATGAAGTGTGATACGGGCGTATGAGCACAGAAAGAGTGATCCAGGTGAATCACATCGTGAAATGTGATACAGGTGTATGAGCACAGTAAAGTGTGATCCGGGTGTATGAGCACAGTGAAGTGTGATTTGGGTGCATGACATAGTGAAGTGTGATCCGGGTGTTTAACATAGTGAAGTGTTTTCCGAGTGTGTGAGCACAGTGAAGCGTGATCCAGGTGTGTGAGCACAGTGAAGCGTGATCCGGGTGTATAAGCACAGTGAAGTGTGATCCGGGAGTATGAGCAGAGTAAGTGTGATACAGGTGTATGAGATAGTTAAGTCTGATCCGGATGTATGTGCACAGTGATGTGTGATTCGAGTGTATGAGAATGGTGAAGAGTGAACCGGCTGTATGAGCATAGTGAAGTGTGATCCGGGTGTATGAGCACAGGAGGTGTGATCTGGGTGTATGAGCAGAGTGAAGTGTGATCCGGGAGTATGAGCATTGCGAAGTGTGTTCCGGGTATATGAGCACAGTGAAGTGTGATCCGTGTGTATGAGAATGGTGAAGTGTGATCCGGGTGTATGAGCTTAGTGAAGTTAGTTCCGGGTGTATGAGAACAGTGAAGTGTGATCCAGGTGTATGAGTACAGTGAAGAGAGATCCAGGTGTATGAGCACAGTGAAGTCTGATCCGGGTGTATGAGCAAAGTTAAGTGTGATCCGGATGTATGAGCACAGTGAAGTGTGATCCGGGTGTATGATTACAGTTCAGAGAGATCCGGGTGTATGGGATAGTGAAGTGTGATCCAGGTGTTTGAGCACAGTGAAGTGTGATCCAGGTGTATGAGCACAGTGAAGTGTGATCCGGGTGTATGAGTACAGTGAAGAGAGATCCGGGTGTATGAGATAGTGAAGTGTGATCCAGGTGTTTGAGCACAGTGAAGTTTGATCCAGGTGTATGAGCACACTGAAGAGTGATCCGGGTGTATGAGCACAGTGATGTGTGATCACGGTGTATGAGCACAGTGAAGTGTGATCCGGATGTATGAGCACAGTGGAGTGTGATCCGGGTGTATGAGCGCAGTTAAGTGTAATCCGGGTGTATGAGCACAGTGAAGTGTGATCTGGGTGTATGAGCACAGAAAGAGTGATCTAGGTGAATCAGATTGTGAAATGTGATACAGGTGTATGAGCACAGTAAAGTGTGATCCGGATCTATGAGCACAGTGAAGTGTGATCCAGGTGTATGAGCACAGTTAAGTGTGATCTGGGTGTATGAGCACTGTGAAGTGTGATCCAGGTGTATGAGCATAGTGAAGTGTGATCCAGGTGTATGAGCACGGTGAAGTGTGATCCGGGTGTTTGAGCACAGTGAAGTGTGATCCAGGTGTATGAGATAGTGAAGTGCGATCCGGGTGTATGAGCACAGTGAAGTGTGATTCGGGTATATGAGAATGGTGAAGTGAGTTCAGGGTGTATGAGGACAGTAAAGTGTGATCCGGGTGTGTGAGCACAGTGAAGTGTGATCTGTGTGTATGAGCATTGTGAAGTGTGATTCAGGTGTATGAGCAGAGTGAGGTGTGATCCGGGTGTATGAGCACAGTGAGGTGTGAGCTGGGTGCATAAGAATAATGAAGTGTGATACGGGTGTATGAGCACAGTAAAGTGTGATCCGGGTGTATGAGCACAGTGAAGTGTGATCCGGGTGTATGAACACAGCGAAGTGTAATTTAGGTGTATAAGATAGTGGAGTGTGATCCGGGTGTATGAGCACAGTGAAGTGTGATCCGGGTGTATGAGCACAGTGAAGTGTGATTCGGGTGTATGAGCACAGTGAAGTGTGATCCAGCTGTATGAGCACAGCGAAGATTGATCCAAGTGTATTAGCACAGTGATGTGCGATCCGCGTGTATCAGCACAGTGAAGTGTGAGCCGGGTGTATGAGATAGTGAAGTGTGATCCGGCTGTACGAGCACAGTGAAGTGTGATCCGGGTGTATGAGAACAGTGAAGTGTGATCCGGGTGTATGAGAACAGTGGAGTGTGATCCGGTGTATGAGCACAGTGAAGTGTGAGCCGGGTGTATGAGATAGTGAAGTGTGATCCGGGTGTATGAGAACAGTGGAGTGTGATCCGGTGTATGAGCACAGTGAAGTGTGATCCGGGTGTATAAGCACAGTGAAGTGTGATCCGGGTGTATGAGATCGTGAAGTGTTTTCCGGGTGTATGAGCACAGTGAAGCGTGATCCGGGTGTGTTAGCATAGTGAAGCGTGATCCGGGTGTATAAGCATAGTGAAGTGTGATCCGGGTGTATGAGCAGAATAAGTGTGATCCAGGTGTATGAGATAGTTAAGTGTGATCCGGGTGTATGTGCACATTGATGAGTGATTCGATTGTCTGAGAATGGTGAAGTGTCATTCGGGTGTATGAGATACTGAAGTGTGATCCTGTTTGATGAGCACAGTGAAGTGTCATCTGGGTGTATGAGCACAGTGAAGTGTGATCCTGGTGTATCAGCACAGTGAAGTGTATCTGCGTATTTGAGCAAAGTGAGGTGTGATCCAGGTGTATGAGTATAGTGAAGAGAGATCCGGGTGTATGAGATAGATAAGTGTGATCCAGGTGTTTGAGCACAGTGAAGCTGATCCAGGTAGATGAGCACACTGAAAAGTGATCCGGGTGTATGAGCTCAGTGATGTGTGATCACGGTGTATGAGCACAGTGAAATGTGATACGGGTGTATAAGCACAGTGAAATGTGATACGGGTGTATGAGTACAGTTAAGTGTGATCCGGGTGTATGAGCACAGTGAAGTGTGATCCGGGTGTATGAGCACAGCAAAGATTGATCCAAGTGTATTAGCACAGTGATGTGCGATCCGCGTGTATCAGCACAGTGAAGTGTGAGCCGGGTGTATGAGATAGTGAAGTGTGATCCGGCTGTACGAGCACAGTGAAGTGTGATCCGGGTGTATGAGAACAGTGGAGTGTGATCCGGTGTATGAGCACAGTGAAGTGTGATCCGGGTGTATAAGCACAGTGAAGTGTGATCCGGGTGTATGAGATCGTGAAGTGTTTTCCGGGTGTATGAGCACAGTGAAGCGTGATCCGGGTGTATGAGTACAGTTAAGTGTGATCCGTGTGTTTAAGCATAGTGAAGTGTGATCCGGGTGTATGAGCAGAATAAGTGTGATCCAGGTGTATGAGATAGTTAAGTGTGATCCGGGTGTATGTGCACATTGATGAGTGATTCGATTGTCTGAGAATGGTGAAGTGTCATTCGGGTGTATGAGATACTGAAGTGTGATCCTGTTTGATGAGCACAGTGAAGTGTCATCTGGGTGTATGAGCACAGTGAAGTGTGATCCTGGTGTATCAGCACAGTGAAGTGTGATCTGCGTGTATGTGTAGAGTGAAGTGTGATCTGGGTGTATGAGCACAGTGAAGTGTGATCCGGGTGTATGAGATAGATAAGTGTGATCCAGGTGTATGAGCACACTGAAAAGTGATCCGGGTGTATGAGCACAGTGATGTGTGATCACGGTGTATGAGCACAGTGAAATGTGATACGGGTGTATAAGCACAGTGAAATGTGATACGGGTGTATGAGTACAGTTAAGTGTGATCCGTGTGTATGAGCACAGTGAAGTGTGATCCAGGTGTATGAGATAGTGAAGTGTGATCTGGGTGCATGAGCTCAGTCATGTGTGATCCGGGTGTATGTGTAGAGTGAAGTGTGATCTGGGTGTATGAGCACAGTGATGAGTGAGCCGGGAGTATGAGAATAGTGAAGTTTGATACGGGTGTCTGAGCACAGTGAGGTGTGATCCGGGTGTATGAGCAGAGTGAAGTGTAATCCAGGTGTATGATGATTGTGAAGTTTGAACCAGGTGTATGAGCATTGTGAAGTGTTATCCAGGATTATGAGCATAGTGAAGTGTGTTCCGGGTATATGAGCACAGTGAAGTGTGATCCGGGTGTATGAGCTTAGTGAAGTGTTTTCCGGGTGTACGAGCACAGTGAAGCGTGATCCGGGTGTGTTAGCACAGTGAAGCGTGATCCGGGTGTATGAGCACAGTGAAGTGTCATTCGGGTGTATGAGCATAGTGAAGTTTGATCCGGGTGTATCAGCACAGTGAAGTGTCATTCGGGTGTATGAGCACAGTGAAGTGTGATCCTGGTGTATCAGCAGAGTGAAGTGTATCCGGGTATTTGAGCATAGTGAGGTCTGATCCAGGTGTATGAGCACAGTGAAGTGTGATCCGGGTGTATGAGAGCAGTGGAGTGTGATCCAGGTGTATGAGATAGTGAAGTGTGATCTGGGTGTATGAGCACAGTGATGTCTCATTCGGGTGTATAAGCACAGTGAAGTGTGATCCGGATGTATGAGCAGAGTAAGTGTGATCCAGGTGTATGAGATAGTGAAGTGTGATCTGGGTGCATGAGCACAGTCATGTGTGATCCAGGTGTATGTGTCGAGTGAAGAGTGATCCGGCTGTGTGAGCATAGTGAAGTCTGATCCGGGCGGATGAGTACAGTGAAGTGTGATCCGGGTGTATGAGTACAGTCATGTGTGAGCCGGGAGTATTAGAATAGTGAAGTGTTTTCCGGGTGTACGAGCACAGTGAAGCGTGATCCGGGTGTATGAGCACAGTGAAGTGTCATCCAGTTGTATGAGCACAGTGAAGTGTGATCCAGGTGTATGAGATAGTGAAGTGTGATCCAGGTGTATGAGCACAGTGAAGTGTGATCCGGGTGTATGAGCACAGTGAAGTGTGATCCGGGTGCATGAGAGCAGTGGAGTGTGATCCAGGTGTATAAGTCAATGAACTGTGATCTGGGTGTATGAGCACAGTGATGTCTCATCCGGGTGTATAAGCACAGTGAAGTGTGATCCGGATGTATGAGCAGAGTAAGTGTGATCCAGGTGTATGAGATAGTGAATTGTGATCTGGGTGCATGAGCACAGTCATGTGTGATCCGGGTGTATGTGTCGAGTGAAGAGTGATCCGGCTGTGTGAGCATAGTGAAGTCTGATCCGGGCGGATGAGTACAGTGAAGTGTGATCCGGGTGTATGAGTACAGTGATGTGTGATCACGGTGTATGAGCACAGTGAAGTGTGATCCGGATGTATGAGCACAGTGAAGTGTGATCCAGGTGTATGAGATAGTGAAGTGTGATCCAGGTGTATGAGCACAGTGAAGTGTGATCCGGGTGTATGAGCACAGTAAGAGTGATCCAGGTGAATCAGATAGTGAAATGTGATACGGGTGTATGAGCACAGAGATGTGTGATCCGGGTCTATGAGCACAGTGAAGTGTGATCCAGGTGTATGAGCACACTTAAGTGTGATCCAGGTGTATGAGCACACTTAAGTGTGATCCAATTGTATGAACACAGTGAAGTGGGTTCCGGGTGTATGAGAGCAGTCGAGTGTGATCCAGGTGTATGAGATAGTGAAGTGTGATCTGGGTGTATGAGCACAGTGATGTGTGATCCGGGTGTATGACAAGAGTGAAGTGTGATCCGGCTGTATGAGCATAGTGAAGTGTGATCCAGGTGTATGAGCATAGTGAAGTGTGATCCGGGTATATGAGCACAGTGAAGTGTGATCCACGTGTATGAGAGCAGTGGAGTGTGATCCAGGTGTATGAGATAGTGGTGTGATCTGGGTGTGTGAACACAGTGATGTGTGATCCGGGTGTATGAGCAGAGTGAAGTGTGATCCGGGTGTACGAGCACAGTGAAGTGTGATCCGGGAGTTTGAGAGCTGTGGAGTGTGATCCAGGTGTATGAGATAGAGATGTGTGATCCGGGTGTATGAGTACACTGAAGTGTGATCCGGGTGTATCAGCACAGTTAAGTGTGATCCGGGTGTATGAGCACAGTTAAGTGTGATCCGGGTGTATGAGCACAGTGAAGTTTGATCTGGGTGTTTGAACCCAGTGAAGTGTGATCCAGGTGTATGAACACAGTGAAGTGTGATCTAGGTGTATCAGATCGTGAAGTGTGATCCGGGGTGTATGAGCACAGTGAAGTGTGCTCCGGGTGTATGAGAGCAGTGGAGTGTGATCCAGGTGTATGAGATAGTGAAGTGTGATCTGGGTGTATGAGCACAGTGATGTGTGATCCCGCTGTACGAGCACAGTGAAGAGTGATCCGGGTGTATGAGCACAGTGAATTGTGATCCGGGTGTTTGAGGGCAGTGGAGTGTGATCCATGTGTATGACATAGTGAAGTGTGATCTGGGTGTATGAGCACAGTGAAGTTTGATCCAGGTGTATGAGCACAGTGAAGTTTGATCCAGGTGTATGAGCACAGTGAAGAGTGATCCGGGTGTATGAGCACAGTGAAGTTTGATCCAAGTGTATGAGCAGAGTAAATGTGGTACAGGTGTATGAGATAGTGAAGTGTGATCTGGGTGCATAAGCTCAGTCATGTGTGATCCAGGTGTATGAGCACAGTGAAGTGTGATCCAGGTGTATGAACACAATGGAGTGTGATCCAGGTGTATGAGCACAGTGAAGTGTGATCCCGGTGTATGAGAACGGTGAAGTGCGATCACTGTGTATGAGCACAGTGAAGTTTGATCCAGGTGTATGAGCACAGTGAAGAGTGATCCGGGTATATAAGAATAGTGAAGTGTGATCCGGGTGTATGAGCACAGTGAAGTGTGATCCAGGTGTATGAGTACAGTGAAGAGAGATCCGGGTGTATGAGATAGTGAAGTGTGAGCTGGGTGCATAAGAATAATGAAGTGTGATACGGGTGTATGAGCACAGTAAGAGTGATCCAGGTGTATGAACACAGTGAAGTGTGATCTAGGTGTATCAGATAGTGAAGTGTGATCCGGGTGTATGATCACAGTGAAGTGTGCTCCGGGTGTATGATCACAGTGAAGTGTGCTCCGGGTGTATGAGCACAGTGAAGTGTGATCCACGTGTATGAGAGCAGTGGAGTGTGATCCAGGTGTATGAGCTAGTGGTGTGATCTGGGTGTATGAACACAGTGATGTGTGATCCGAGTGTATGAGCAGAGTGAAGTGTGATCCGGGTGTACGAGCACAGTGAAGTGTGATCCGGGTGTTTGAGAGCAGTGGAGTGTGATCCAGGTGTATGAGATAGTGAAGTGTGATTCGGGTGTATGAGTACAGTGAAGTGTGATCCGGGTGTATGAGCACAGTTAAGTGTGATCCGGGTGTATGAACATAGTGAAGTGTGATCCGGGTGTATGATCACAGTGAAGTGTGATCCAGGTATATGAGCACAGTGAAGTGTGCTCCGGGTGTATGAGCACAGCGAAGTGTGATCCGGGTGTATGAGAGCAGTGGAGTGTGATCCAGGTGTATGAGATAGTGGTGTGATCTGGGTGTATGAACACAGTGATGTGTGATCCGGGTGTATGAGCAGAGTGAAGTGTGATCCGGGTGTACGAGCACAGTGAAGTGTGATCCGGGTGTATGGGCACAGTTAAGTGTGATCCGGGTGTATGAGCACAGTGAAGTTTGATCTGGGTGTATGAACCCAGTGAAGTGTGATCCAGGTGTATGAACACAGTGAAGTGTGATCTAGGTGTATCAGATCGTGAAGTGTGATCCGGGTGTATGAGCACAGTGAAGTGTGCTCCGGGTGTATGAGAGCAGTGGAGTGTGATCCAGGTGTATGAGATAGTGGTGTGATCTGGGTGTATGAACACAGTGATGTGTGATCCGGGTGTATGAGCAGAGTGAAGTGTGATCCGGGTGTACGAGCACAGTGAAGTGTGATCCGGGTGTATGGGCACAGTTAAGTGTGATCCGGGTGTATGAGCACAGTGAAGTTTGATCTGGGTGTTTGAACCCAGTGAAGTGTGATCCAGGTGTATGAACACAGTGAAGTGTGATCTAGGTGTATCAGATCGTGAAGTGTGATCCGGGTGTATGAGTACAGTGATGTGTGATCCGGGTAAATGAGCACAGTGAAGTGTGCTCCGGGTGTATGAGAGCAGTGGAGTGTGATCCAGGTGTATGAGATAGTGAAGTGTGATCTGGGTGTATGAGCCCAGTGATGTGTGATCCCGCTGTACGAGCACAGTGAAGAGTGATCCGGGTGTATGAGCACAGTGAATTGTGATCCGGGTGTTTGAGGGCAGTGGAGTGTGATCCATGTGTATGACATAGTGAAGTGTGATCTGGGTGTATGAGCACAGTGAAGTTTGATCCAGGTGTATGAGCACAGTGAAGTTTGATCCAGGTGTATGAGCACAGTGAAGAGTGATCCGGGTGTATGAGCACAGTGAAGTGTCGGTGTATGAGAGCAGTGGAGTGTGATCCGCGTGTATCAGCACAGTGAAGTGTGAGCCGGGTGTATGAGATAGTGAAGTGTGATCCGGCTGTACGAGCATACTGAAGTGTGATCCGGGTGTATGAGCACAGTGATGTGAGATCCGGGTGTATGAGTACAGTGAAGTGTGATCCGGGTGTATGAGCACAGTGAAGTTTGATCCAAGTGTATGAGCAGAGTAAGTGTGATCCAGGTGTATGAGACAGTGAAGTGTGATCCAGGTGTATGAGCAAAGTGAAGTGTGATCCCGGTGTATGAGAACGGTGAAGTGCGATCCGGGTGAATGAGATAGTGAAGTGTGATCCAGGTGTATGAGCACAGTGAAGTGTGAGCTGAGTGCATAAGAATAATGAAGAGTGATACGGGTGTATGAGATAGTGAAGTGTGATCCGGCTGTACGAGCACAGTGAAGTGTGATCCGGTGTATGAGAACAGTGGAGTGTGATCCGGTGTATGAGCACAGTGAAGTGTGATCCGGTGTATGAGAACAGTGGAGTGTGATCCGGTGTATGAGCACAGTGAAGTGTGATCCGGTGTATGAGAACAGTGGAGTGTGATCCGGTGTACGAGCACAGTGAAGTGTGATCCGGTGTATGAGAACAGTGGTGTGTGATCCGGTGTATGAGCACAGTGAAGTGTGATCCGGGTGTATGAGAATGGTGAAGTGTGATTTGGGTATAAGAGCATAGTGAAGTGTGATCCGGGTGTATGAGCTCAGTGAAGTGTGATCTGGGTGTATGAGCACAGTGAAGTTTGATCCAGGTGTATGAACACAATGGAGTGTGATCCAGGTGTATGAGCACAGTGAAGTGTGATCCTGTTTTATGAGCACAGTGAAGTGTGATCTGGGTGTATGAGATACTGAAGTGTGATCCTGTTTGATGAGCACAGTGAAGTGTCATCCAGGTGTATGAGCACAGTGAAGTGTGATCCTGGTGTATCAGCACAGTGAAGTGTATCTGCGTACTTGAGCAAAGTGAGGTGTGATCCAGGTGTATGAGTATAGTGAAGAGAGATCCGGGTGTATGAGATAGATAAGTGTGATCCATGTGTTTGAGCACAGTGAAGCTGATCCAGGTAGATGAGCACACTGAAAAGTGATCCGGGTGTATGAGCTCAGTGATGTGTGATCACGGTGTATGAGCACAGTGAAATGTGATACGGGTGTATGAGCACAGTGAAGTGTGATCCAGGTGTATGAGCACAGTGAAGTGTGATCCAGGTGTATGAGCACAGTGAAGTGTGATCCGGGTATATGAGCACAGTGAAGTGTCATCTGGGTGTATGAGTACAGTTAAGTGTGATCCGTGTGTATGAGCTTAGTGAAGTGTGTTCCGGGTGTATGAGCACAGTGAAGTGTTATCTGGGTGTATGAGCTTAGTGAAGTGTGATCCATGTGTATGAGAGCAGTGGAGTTTGATCCAGGTGTATGAGATAGTGAAGTGTGATCCGGGTGTATCAGCACAGTGAAGTGTGATCCGGCTGTATGAGCATAGTGAAGTGTTATCCGGGTGTATGAGCACAGTGATGTGTGTTAGACCCCTGGTCTGAACAGCTGGGAAGTCACGGTGCAGCCTGGGTGCAATCATGCTCATGGCCTTTCTGCAGGTCAGCTGGCAGGGGCCCAGCATATAGTGCTGAAACCCCAGGTTAGGTTCTGCTGGCCCTCAGGACATTTTGTCTGTTCAGAAACCACAATTCACATCCCAGTTTTGGAAGACTTTCTGTTCTCTTTTGGCAGCCACAGCCTGCTTCTCATCTCCACCCCTAATCTAATGGTTGTAAGCATTGCGTCGATCTATCATGGAGAATATGTTTTCTCCCTGGTTCAAACATGGATGCAATCAGGCAAGAGGGTAGCAGTTCTTCACCGTGATATTGCTGAGGAGCCGATAACCAATGCAGGAACCGAGCTTGCCGTCCTTCTTGCTCACAAAATGGAAGCCTGCCCCTGCTGGCGAGGTTGGCAGATGGATGACTCCTCAGGCCAATGCCTTACTTGGTGTATTCTTTCATGGCTACCACTTCAGGATGAGAGAGGGAAAAAGTGTGTGTGAGATGTGGGAATTCTGGGCAACTTCCATCCTCCCGGATAACTGTTATGGAACTGGAGCTGCAGTTGAATAACGTTGGGCTCATGCAAGAGACTGAAGAGATGATAATCAGGAGCTTAGTCACCCCTAAGTTTCAGGAAGAAAATATCAGGAGAGGAAAAAGAAATGGGCAGCTAGTGATAAGGGATTCCATAGTTAGAGGAGTGGACACAATATTCTGTGGATGCAATAGATGGCATGTTGCCTCCCAGTTGCCAGGGTCTGATCAGGTCCATGGCATTCTAAGGGGACAGGGTGAGCAACCACAAAACTTGGTACATATTGGCACAAATTACATAGGTGGGAAAAGGGAGGGAGGTGCTGAAGAGAGAATTTAGGGACCTAGGTAGCAAGCTGTCATTCAGGACCTTCAGAGCAGTGATCTCTGGATTGCTGCCAGTGTCACGTGCTGGCGAGGGTAAGAATAGAATGATCTGGTGGATGAATGTGTGGTTGAGGAACTGATACGGGGGGCAGGGTTTCAGATTTCTGTATCACTGGGACATCTTCTGTATCATGAACTGTACAAAATGGACGGGTTACACCCGAACCTGAGGAGGACCTATATCCTTGCAGAAATATTGGAGAGGGTTAAAACTATTTTGGTAGGGGTTTGGGAAGCTGAATGATAGGGCTGAGATGGGCAGTTGTATGTAAGCAGAGGCAGTGTGTAGTGAGATAGAAAGGAAGGACAGGCAGATGAAAGGGAAAATTGCAGTTAGTGGAGTGAGCTGCAGTGTAATGGGGACAAAATCAAAAAGGATGTGAATACACGACTGAAGGTGGTATATTTGAATGTACACAATTTACGAAATAAGGTAGATGATCTTGTAGCACAGTTAGTGATTGGCAGGTATGACATTGTGGGCATCACTGAGTCGTGGCTGAAAGGAGATTATAGTTGGGGCCCAAGAACCCACACTGTATTGAAAGGACAGGCAGGTAGGCAAGGGGGGCAGTGTGGCTCTGTTAGTTAAAATTGAAATCAAATCCTCAGAAAGAGGTGACATAAAATCGGAAGATGTTGAATCTTTGTGGGTAGAGCTAAGGAACTGCAAATGTAAAAAGATCCTGATTGGAGTTATATACAGACCTCCAAAGAGTAGCCAGGACGTTGGCTACAAATAGAAAATGCATGTCAAAAAGGCAATGTTACAATAGTCATAGGGGATTTCTATGTGCAGGTAGATTAGGAAAATCAGGTTGATGCTGGTTTTGAATCCCAAGAGAGAACTTGCAGGATCAGCTATTCTGCATTGGTTATTGTGCAATGAACTGATTTTGAATAAGGAACTTAAGGTAAAGGAACCCTTAGGATCATAATATAATAGAACTCACCCTGCAATTTGAGAGGGAGAAGCTAGTCAAATGTGTCAAATGTGAAGCTAGTCAAATTAGAGTGGAGTAAAGGGAACTACAGAGGCAGGAGAAAGGAGCTAGCCAAAGTTGATTGGAAGAGTTTGCTATAAAAAATATAGTAAAGCACCAATGGCTGGAGTTTCCGGGAGCAATGTCGATGGTGAAGGATAAATACATCCCAAAGAAGGAAGAAGAAGTATTCTAAAAGCAGGATAACTGTGGCTAACAAGGGAAGTCAAAGCCAACATAAAAGCAAAAGAGAGGACAGATAGTACGACAAAGAATAATGGGAAGTTAAAGCATTGGGAAATTTAAAGAAAAAAACACAGAAGGCTACTAAAAATTCCATAAGGAGGATAAAGCTGAAATACGAAGGTGAGCTACCCAATCATATCAAAGAGGATACCAAATATTTTTTTCAGATATATAAAGAGTAAAAGACAGGCAAGAGTTAATATCGGATGGCTGGACAATAACTCAGGAGAGGTAGTAACAGGTGACAAGGAAATGATGGATAAACTGAATACGTATTTTGCATCAGTCTTTGCTGTGGAATACAAACAGTATACTGGAAGCTCCATAGTGTTAGGGGGCAGAATTGAGTGCAGTTGCTTTTACTAGAGAGAAGATGCTGAGATGTCTGAAGATAAATAAATCAACTGGACCAGAAGGAACTCAGGGGTTCTGAAAGAATTAGCTGAAGAGATTGTGGAGTCATTAGTAATGATCTTACAAAAATCAATTTGTTCTGGCATGGTTCCGGAGATCTAGAAAATAGCAGATGTTACTTCACTCTTCAAGAAGGGAGGAAAGCAGAAGAAAGGAAATTGTTAGCTTGACCTCAGTAGTTGGGAAGATGTTGAAGTTGATCATTAGGGATGAGGATTCTGGGTATTCGGATAAAAATAATAAAATATGCTGTGGTCAGCATGATTTCCTCGAGGGAAAATCTTGCCTGACAAATCTATCGGAATTGTTTGAAAAAAGAACATGCAGGATAGACAAAAGAGAATTGGTGGATGCTGTGTACTCGGACTTTCAAAAGGTATTAGACAAGGTGCCATATATAAGGCTACTTAACAAGAGTCTATGGTATTGCAGGGAAGGTTTTAGCATGGATAGAGCATTAGCTTATTAATAGGAAGCAAAGATTAGGAATAAAGAGAGCCATTTCTGATTGGCTGCCGGTGACTGCAAGAGTCAGTGTTGGGACTGCTTTTTACATTGCATATCAGTGGTTTGGATGATGGAATTGATGGCCTTGTGGCCAAGTCTGTGAATGAATAGAAGATAGGTAGAGTTGAAGAAGCAGGGAGGCTGCAGTAGAGTTTAGACAGAGTAGATGATTGAGCAAAGTGGCAGATGCAATACAGTGTCTTAAAGTGTATGGTCAGGCACTTTAGTAGAAGGAATAAAAGTGTAGACAATCTTCTGAAGAGGTAGAAGTTTCAAAAATCTAAGGTGCAAAGGATGCCACGTGTAGGATTCCCTAAAGTTTAACTTTCAGGCTGAGTCGGTGGTGAGGAAGGCAAATGCAATGTTTGCATTCATTTTGAGAGGACTAGAATATAAGAGCAAGGATGTTATGCTGAGGCTTTTTAAGGTACTGGTGAGGCCTCGCAGAATATTGTGAGCAGTTTTGGGCCCCTTATCTTAGAAGGATGGGCTGACATTGAAGATGTTTCAAAGGAGGTTGATGAAAATGATTCCTGGATTGAAAGGCTTATCATATCAGGAGTGTTTGATGGCTCTGGGTCTGTACTTGCTAGAATTTAGAAGAAGGATGGGTGGATCTCATTGAACCTATTGAATTATGAAAGGCTTAGATAGAGTGGATTTGGAGAGGATGTTTCCAATAGTGAAGGAGTCTAAGACCAGAGGGCACAACCTCAGAATAGAGGGAAGTCCATTTGGACTAGAGATGAAAAGGAATTTCCATGCCTGTGAGCGTTGAATCTGTGGAATTCGTTGCCACAGGCAGCTGTGGAGGCCAGATCACTGAGTGTATTTAAGGTGGAAGTTGATAGATTCTTGTTAAGTCAGGGCGTGAAAGGTTATGGAGAGGAGGCAAGGGATTAGGGTTGAGTTGGTAATGGATCAGCCATGTTCAAATAGCGGAGGAGGCATGGTGGGCTAATGGCCCTAATGGAATAGAACCCAGTAAGAGGTCAATGGTGCCATTGGTATTGCCTGTATGGAGGCAGTGAGGTGGCTTCCTTCTTACTGAAGACCTCAAGAAGATCAGCATATTCAGAAGGAACAGCAGAGGGATGCATACTAGCAGTTGGCACAGCAAGGGATACGTTGAGATGGCTTGAGCTGGACCCCAGACAGGTAGACAGACATGTCAGTCTCCACTCCTGGAGCACCTTTAGGGACCAATCAATCTGTGGGTTTATCTAGATAGCCATGGAAGGCCACGCATCAGCAGTAGTACCAGTGAAACAATAATATAGAAGGAGAGCTGATCCTTATCGTTGCCTTCTCGCACAAGTTGGTGGGGTACTGTGCAAAGGTGGATCTGCCTGATGCCCCAAGGCTGACCATCCAAAGTCTTGATATCAATATTCACTTTCAATAGTTGAGTGGAAACTCCCCACCTTTGATCAAGAAAGGTATCTGTGGGGTTCCTGGCTGCCCTGGAGTCAATAAATGCCTGAAGGTTATGGGTCTGAGAACCCCATGACAGGAAAGCTAGGAACATTACTCGTTTGGGAAGGTGCTCGCAGGGATATTAACCCATCATTATTCCCCTTCTTGCTGACAGGTATCCTCTTTCACTGAGTGCTTGAGATATGATGCCCAGAAGTGTCTTGGAGGCAACGAACTGTTCTCCTGCACTAGCTAGACCGCCCGCCTGCATGGGCTGCTCCATGGCCTGTGTGCTGGGTGACAAGAGGGAGGGTGAAGACAAATATAGATCTAAAGAGCAGGAGACTTGGCACGTTCTCTCTCTACGTCATTGGTCACTCAGTTGCCAGTTTATAAGGCCATCTAGACTGTCCTATTCAGCAAGAGCTGCAGTCTCATGCTGGAACCTTCTCTCAGCCCTTGCTGGACAGCAGTGATGAGGGATCTCTCATAAGAGTGCAGAACTTAATCACGTCGTCCCTCATTGTCTCCTTCCCTTGCCACAGGTCTAGAAGTCATTGTGTTGCCTCCTGACACTGCACTGGAAACTCAAGCACTCTTGAACTTGAGTACAGACTGCTGGAAAGACTGGGCTGCAAGGAAACCTTTCTCTCACGGAGTGTTGAACAGGCTAAGTTCAACACTAAGATATTCACCATGTAGGCCAGTTTATGTGCATCAACATTGAACTGACTGGACGGGGCTTGGAATGTCAGCTCACACTGGGTAATAAGTTCTTGCAGGCGTCAGAGTCATCAGACTATCAACTTTGTGGAGGTATACTCTGACCATGTCCAGAAACTGCCAAGGGAGTCGGGGCATTAGTGGCCAAGCTGAGGAAACTGCCGTAGTGGAGGATGAGGGAGATGCTGATACTGAAAGTAAGATTGTCCTGGCACACGGCTGCTGAATTGCAGCAGTGAGAGCAGTAATGGCTGACCAACACCTGATTGTCGCTGTCTGTGGTGAGTTGTAGTCACAGCTGTAATGGCTGACCAACACCTGATTGTAGCTGTCTGTGGTGAGTTGTAGTCACAGCTGTAATGGCTGACCAACACCTGATTGTGGCTGTCTGTGGTGAGTTGTAGTCAGAGCTGTAATGGCTGACCAACACCTGATTGTGGCTGTCTGTGGTGAGTTGTAGTCACAGCTGTAATGGCTGACCAACACCTGATTGTGGCTGTCTGTGGTGAGTTGTAGTCACAGCTGTAATGGCTGACCAACACCTGATTGTGGCTGTCTGTGGTGAGTTGTAGTCACAGCTGTAATGGCTGACCAACACCTGATTGTGGCTGTCTGTGGTGAGGTACTGACTGTTGCTCTTCCTGCTTGGACTGGGCTTGCTGCTCTGAAAGTGATTGTCATTTTGCGTGAGCCTTTTCTGCCAAACCATCTGACCAACAGACTTCGGCTTGATGTGGGCTTGCCACTCTGAGAGTAAGACCATAAGACCATAAGACAAAGGAGCAGAGGTCGGCCATTCGGCCCATTGAGTCTGCTCCGCCATTTTATCATGAGCTGATCCATTCTCCCATTTAGTCCCACTCCCCGGCCTTCTCATCATAACCTTTGATGCCCTGGCTACACAGATACCGATCAATCTCTGCCTTAAATACACCCAATGACCTGGCCTCCACTGCAGCCTGTGGCAAAAAAATTCCATAGATTCACCACCCTCTAACTAAAAAAATTTCTTCACATTTCTGTTCTGAATGGGCACCCTTCAATCCTTAAGTCATGCCCTCTTGTACTAGACTCCCCCATCATAGGAAACAACTTTGCCACATCCACTCTGTCCATGCCTTTCAACATTCGAAATGTTTCTATGAGGTCTCCCCTCATTCTTCTAAACTCTAAGGAATACCGTCCAAGAGCGGACGAACGTTCCTCATATGTT
Source organism: Mobula hypostoma (assembly GCF_963921235.1). NCBI lineage: Eukaryota > Metazoa > Chordata > Chondrichthyes > Myliobatiformes > Myliobatidae > Mobula > Mobula hypostoma. The sequence goes on from NC_086109.1 coordinate 53,645,336, forward strand.
AACCCTCTCATTTCTGGAATCATTCTAGTGAATCTTCTCTGTACTCTCTCCAACGTCAGCACATCCCTTCTTAAATAAGGAGACCAAAACTGCCCACAGTACTCCAAGTGAAGTCTCACCAGCGCCTTATAGAGCCTCAACATCACATCCCTGCTCCTATACTCTATTCCTCCAGAAATGAATGCTAACATTACATTTGCCTTCTTCACTACCGACTCAACCTGGAGGTTAACTTTAAGGGTATCCTGTACGAGGACTCCCAAGACCCGCTGCATCTCCGAACTAATAGTCTGTCCGTTTATTTTTTCTGCCAAAGTGCATAGCCATACACTTTCCAACATTGCACTTCATTTGCCACTTCTCTGCCCATTCTTCCAATCTATCCAAGTCTCTCTGCAGACTCTCTGTTTCCTCAGCACTACTGGCCCCTCCACCTATCTTCATATCGTCAGCAAACTTAGCCACAAAGCCATCTATTCCATAATCTAAATCGTTGATGTACAATGTAAAAAGAAGCAGCCCCAACACTGATCCCTGTGGAACACCATTGGTAACCGGCAGCCAACCAGAATAGGATCCCTTTATTCCCACTCTCTGTTTCCTGTCACAGCCAACGCTCTATCCATGTATGTAACTTTCCCGTAATTCCATGGGCTCTTATCTTGTTAAGTAGCCTCATGTGTGGCACCTTGTCAAAGGCCTTCTGAAAATTCAAATATACAACATCCACTGCATCTCCCTTGTCTAGCCTACTGGTAATTTCCTCAAAAAATTGTAATAGGTTTGTCAGGCAGGATTTTCCTTTAAGGAATCCATGCTGAGTTCTGCCTATCTTGTCATATGTCTCCAGGTACTCTGTAACCTCATCCTTGACAATCGACTCCAACAACTTCCCAACCACCGACGTCAAGCTAACAGGTCTATAATTTCCTTTTTGCTTCCTTGCCCCCTTCTTAAATAGCGGAGTGACATTTGCAATCTTCCAGTCCTCCGGAACCATGCCAGAATCTATCGACTTTTGAAAGTTCATCGCTAATGCCTCCGCAATCTCCACAGCTACTTCCTTCAGAACACAAGGGTGCATTCCATCTGGTCCAGGAGATTTATCTACCTTCAGACTATTCAGCTTCCTGTGTACTTTCTCTGTCGTAATTATGACTGCGCACACTTCTCTTCCCTGCCACCCTTGAGTGTCCGGTATACTACTGATGTCTTCCTCAGTGAAGACTGATGCAAAATACTCGTTCAGGTCCTCTGCCATCTCCTTATCTCCCATTACAATTTCTCCAGCATCATTTTCTATTGGTCCTATATCTACTCTCATCTGTCTTTTACTCTTTATGTACTTGAAAAAGCTTTTAGTATCCTCTTTGATATTATTTGCTAGCTTCCTTTCCTAGTTAATCTTTTCCCTCTTAATGACCTTCTTGGTTTCCTTTTGTGAGGTTTTAAAAACTTCCCAGTCCTCAGTCTTCCCACTAATTTTTGCTTCCTTGTCTGCCCTCTCCTTTGCCTTAACTTTGGCTTTGACTTCTCTTGTCAACCACGGTTGCATCCTTTTTCCACTCGAAAATTTCTTCTTTTTTGGAATATACCTGTCTTGCACCTTCCTCACTTCTCGCGTAAACTCCAGCCTGTTACACTGGCGGGGCATTGGGAGCAAGGGTGGACCCAAATGCAAGACACATCTTGTGAGGTTAATTAAATTTAGTTTATTGTTCGATATCAGGAGAGCTAGGCAGGAGCAGGAGTAGCGAACTGGACAAGGACTGAGGACTACAACTAGGCTGGGACCAAGGGTCTGGGCTAGGACTCGGAATCGGCTCCCAGAACTAGAGGAGACATGAAGAGGCTAGGGTATGGACTCTGAGCCCGAGACTGGGCAAGGACCCAGTACCTGGGTCTTGCCTTGGGCTTGGACCCCAGAACCAGGCATGGACATGACATGGGCTAGGGAGAGGAGGAACATGGAAAACAGAGCCTCGGTCTCAGGAGAGCAGGTACATAGAACCATGGACACATACACAGAACAGAGAGCCAGGACCCCTCCTTGGGTACAGGACATAGGGCCGGGACTCACACACAGAACAGAGAGCCGGGACTCCTCCTTGGCTACAGGACATAGGGCCGGGACTCGCACACAGAACAGAGAGCCGGGACCCCTCCTTGGGTACAGGACATAGGCCGGGACTCATGACCCTTTGCGGGGCAATGGCAAGACGGCCAGACTTACCCCACGGAGGCGAGGACAAGACAAGATAAGACCAACACGAATGAACACCAGACAGTACCTATCTATCTCTGGTGATGGAACTAGACCGAGATGCAGGCGAGGGCTGCAGACGAGGGCTAGAGGCGAGAGGGGCAGAGAAGGGTTTCAGACAAGGGGGTAGGACAGGAATCACAGACCGCCAGGGCCAGGACATGACTCAGAACTGGGAAGCCGCCAGGGCCAGGACTTGACATGGAACTTGAATGCCGCCAGGGCCAGGACTTGATATGGTACTTGAACGCCGCCAGGGCCAGGACTTGGACGTGGTACTTGAATGCCGCCGGAGCCAGGACGTGGATGTGGTACTTGGACGCCGCCGGAGCCAGGACGTGGATGTGGTACTTGGACGCCGCCGGAGCCAGGACATGGACGTGGTACTTGGATGCCGCCGGAGCCAGGACGTGGTGCTTGGAACCTCCGGGTAGTGCCGAGCTCTCGACACGGCCCGGGAACAATAGACAGCGGCTCTTGATTCTCTCTGGCGGGTTAACTGACGGACCCACCTTGATGAGGAAACTTTGCAGGCTCGCTTTGGTGAGGTAACTGGACAGGGTTGCTCTGGTGAGGAAAGGCGAATTACCAGCACTCGATTCAGGTGGAGACAAGGCTTGGTCCGGCCAGATGACATTGGCATGCCGTGACTTTGCAGACTTTGCAGATGCTCCCGCACCGAATGGCTGAAAGCCGGAGACTATAAACTACCGGTTCAGCCGAGTGTTAATTGCCTCTAATCACCAAAGTCGAGGGACACGGGAAAACAGGGAATCAATGGTCCAGATCATAACATAAACAAGCTAAATTTAAAGGGACCCCGATCCGGACCATGACACAGCCACTGCTGCTCTGCTGTCTTTTCCGCCAGTGTCCCTTTCCAGTCAACTTTGGCCAGTTCCTCTCTCATGCCACTGTAATTTCCTTTACTCCACTGAAATACCGACACATCAGATTTCAGCTTCTCTTTTTCAGATTTCGCAGTGAACTCAATCATGTTATGATCACTGTCTCCTAAGGGTTCCTTCGCCTCAGTCTCTCTAATCACCTCCGGTTCATTACACAATACCCAATCCAGTACAGCCGATCCCCTAGTGGGCTCAACAACAAGCTGTTCTAAAAAGCCATCTCGCAGACATTCTACAAATTCTCTCTCTTGAGATCCAGTGCCGACCTAATTTTCCCAATCCACTCGCATGTTAAAATCCCTCACAATTATCATAACACTGCCCTTCTGACAAGCCTTCTCTATTTCCAGTTGTAATTTGTAGTCCACATCCCTGCAGCTGTTTGGAGGCCTATAAATAACTACCATTAGGGTCCTTTTACCCCTGCCAGTTCTTAGCTCAACCCATAAAGATTATGCACCTTATGATCCTGTATCACCTCTTTCTAATGATTTAATATCATTTCTTACCAATAAAGCCACACCTCCCCATCTGCCTACCTTCCTATCCTTCCGATACAGCGTGTATCCTTGGACGTTCAGCTCCCAGAGACATGCATCCTTTAGCCACGTCTCAGTGATGGCCACAATATCAAACCTGCCAATCTGTAGCTGTACGACAAGATCACCCACCTTATTCCTTATGCTGCGTGCATTTAAGTATAATACCTTAAGACCAGTATTTGATACTTTTCGCTTTGATTTCACTGCAACTTTATTGCACTGCAACTCATCCCAATGGCTAAAAATTTGCCCCATCACCTGCCTGTCTTTCCTGACATCTTTACTGCTCACTATCTTAGATTTATTCCTGTTTTCGCCTTCCTCCGCTCTGTCATTCTGGTTCCCATCCCCCTGCCAAATTAGTTTAAACGCTCCCTAACAGCTCTATTAAACTTTCCGCCAGGATATTGGTCTCCTTCGGGTTCAGGTGTAACCTGTCCTTTTTGAACAGGTCATACTTCCCCCAGGAGAGATCCCAATTATCCAAGAATCTGAAGCCCTGCCCCCTACACCAGTCTCTCAGCCACGCATTCACCTGCCTGATCCTACTATTCTTGCCCTCGCTAGCACGTGACACAGGTCACAATCCCAAGATTACTACCCTGGAGGTCCTGCTTCTCAGCTTCCTTCCTAAATCCTGGAAATCTCTCTTCAGGACCTCCTCCTTTGTCCTATCGATGTCATTGGTACCAACATGTACCAAGACAACTGACTGCTCACCCTCCCCCTTCAGAATATTCAGGACCCGATCCGAGACATCCCGTACCCTGGCACCTGAGAGGCAACACACCATGCGGGTATCTCTATCAGGCTCACAGAATCTCCTGTCCGTTCCCCTGACTATGGAATCCCCTACGACTACCGCATTCCTCTTCTCCCTCCTTCTCTCCTGCACAACAGCGCCAGGCTCAGTGCCAGAGACCCGGTCACTGTGTTGCTGAGGGGGACAGCCACAGGTGTGCTCTCCACTATCCTGGCATTTCTCTTCCCTCTCTTGACAGTGACCCAGCTTTCTGACCGCTGTAGCCTAGGAATGACTATCTCGCTGTAGCTCCTGTCTATCACCTCTTCACTTTCCCTGACAAGCAGTAGGTCATCAAGCTGCAGCTCCAGATCCCTAACACGTTCTCTGAGGAGCTGCATCTCAGTGCACCTGGCGCAGATGTGGCCATCAGGGAGGCTGGAGGTCTCCCAGGATTCCCACATCTGACACCCTGAACAAAGCAATGAATTTCAGGGCCATAGTCAGCTGTTTTCTCTCTCCATCAGGTCCATTTTCATGATGAAATTTTGCTGACACGATGTGCAGTGATGGCCCAAGAGCAGAGGGACACACAGCAGTTGAATGAGCAGTCCACTGAATTTTAATAAGAACTGTGCAGAACAAATAGAAAACAATAAACTCTAGGTCAACAAAGCCAGTCCTGACGAAGGGTCTCGGCCTGAAACGTCGACTGTACCTCTTCCTAAAGATGCTGCCTGGCCTGCTGCCTTCACCAACTTTGATGAGTGCCACTACTAAAGTTTTAAACTAAAAATGTAACTTGTGACACTGCAACACAGAAGCAGTATGTTAATACTGAACTAATATCGCTCCTCTACAGCATCAATCTAAATTATAGTCTTCCTTTCTGGAACCTGGATTAAGGTAAGCAGAGAGTTTTGCTGTTGTTGTGCTTTCATTAAGGCTCAACAAGACTGAAATGAAAGGAAGGGACTTAAATAGAACCACAAAAAAACCCTAATTGGCTGGAAAATGCATTCTCACGAGTGTGATCACCGACCCCTTGCATCTGCAAACCTGTGAGGGTGTCTGGACTCTGTGGCAGAGCGCATGGTTGTGATAGAGGCTATGTGCTCTCTTTGAGGCTGTGTGGATTTTCCCTGGGTGCGCTGGTTTCCTCACACATCCCAAAGACACTTGATGGTAGATTAACTAGCCACGATAAACTGTCCCTGGTGTGTGGGTGAGGGGTAAAATCTGGGGGAAGGTGATGGGACTGTGTGTAGGAACAAATGAATTAGAGTAGGATCAGTGTAAATCAGCATGGAGTTGATGGTCAGAAAGGCCTGATTCCATGCTGTATGATCACCATATACAATTCCATGAGAATTTCAAGATACCCAATTACATTTGGTCTCCAAAATATGTGGGGATTTCCACTCTCTATCAGGAACAGAGCTGAAGGTTTGGTAATTCTGGATCAGGCTGTGACCCACACAGTGGGAACCTTGACCCAAGCTCCATCATATTTAAAAATTGGGAGCTATTTAAGCTTTTAGCTCCATCCCTTCTCATGACATAAACCATACTCTCTACAACCCTTTTGCCAGCAATGGCTGGACAAGTGAGGAAGATTCTACCAGAAGTTGCTGTCTAGGAGAAAGAAACAGACAGTCATAATGTATGGTATTCAACACCATGGTGAGGTCAGGTATTACAGTGGTTGATGCTGAAGTGTAGTTGCTTAACACGCTTGTATCAAGCATTCAATGCCATCATTTTAACAGAGGTATTCCACATGTTAAGTAAAATTTAGTAATTATAAACAATATTCCTGCTAAGTTGCCATGGTCAGCGTGCACAAAAATCTTGTGCTATGTAATTTTTTGCCCAGTGACAACAATATGTACGCTCTGTATTATATATATATACAGGTATTCATTTTAACATCTAGCAAAGCACTGTCAATAAAAACTTTATCTTCTCTGGATTTGATCGTTTTCCCTGTCGTTCATCTGCACTCCCACACGCCATACGTAGTAGGCCTGTAGCGGATAATAAAGAGCTTTCTTGTTGGAGCTTTAGTAAGCCATCCACGTGTGATTTCCTTGCTAAGTGATGCTTTAAAAAGTCAAGTTTCTAAATATCACTCCACTTCTTCCCACTTGCAAATTCTCCAGCAACTTTTGCATCACAACGATACACACGAGTAACACCAATTTCTGTATTGTACATAAATATTTCTTGTAGCTGCATGTTTCTGAACACGTGAGCTTTCAGTGCAACAGTTTTGACTGTTTCATTAAGCCATTACACTTCAAATAAACTAGCAGTTCTTTTGCGCTTCACGCCCTTTGCTTCTTTGGAATTCGACATAGTGAATCAATGATTTCTTCAATAAAAGCAGTATAAATAAGCCAGTTCTAAAACCTGCAGACAAATTTTCACAAACCCCATGTTGTCAACACGTTCCATCAGAAACCGGAAAAGGAAATGTGATTGTGTACAATCATGAAATACACTTAACATGCCAACAAGGTAGAGGGTTACAGCCTTTTGTGTGCAGTTTAAATTCCTTTGTGTGCTCTTAGAAAAAGATGTGTGCACACACACACACGGGCACATCTTCGAGGGAACATTGGTTATAAACTCATTGTACAGAGACCTTTATGAAATTGTAACAAGTTTACTTTTTTCTGTCTCACTGACCGCTCAAAGAGTTATTGTGCCCAAAGAGGTAAGGCAATCCACACTCTCAAAGGTAAATGTGTAAAAAAAAACCTGGAAAGATTTACATATAATAGTACTAAAACGAGCTGCTACAAATGCCAAGCCTATCTGAATCTCTGACCGAAGAAGCTTTAAACAGTATTTCCTAATCTTGATAAATGTCAGGAACAGAACAACGCAATGGCCTGTCAGGTAATCAGTGATTAGAATCCAAGGACAATGCAGTTCCTGCTGCAGGTATTGTCTGTGGAAGGCAGACGGAACTCCCAGCAGGCGGCCCCACTTATTAGTGACAGCTGTTTGCTCAGATTTTTCATGGAATACACAGCCTTTTGTCCCTTTCAACAGAAACACTGTGAAATATTGGCAATAATTTCTTACACAGATTTCACCCTTCCAGTAAGTGTAATGTCTAGGTGAGGGAGACAGTCCTGACCATATCTTACCTCAGGCTCCATGCCATCATCAGACAGGGGAATGAGGCCGTTATTCCCAAGCCATCTACCTGATTCCTGCAAGTACGTGGTCAAATATTGAAAGGCTGCACCTGTTTCCAGGACTTATTAATATGCATCCTGTAGTCTCTTGACCAGGCTCATGATAATAATGATTTCAGTCAGATCCCCTGCTAGAACTGAGCTGCAATGTTAATGCCTCACATTTGGATTTGTTTGTCTTTTTCTTATGTATCAGTGAAGTGATTTAAAAAAATGCTTTCCTCTATTAAGAATTCATAATTATAAAATTCCCAATAATTTTATAATTATTACTACCTGTGCTTCTTGTAGATCTCACATCCACCTATCATTATTACCAAGTTTTACTGTCAGTAAGTGTGCTGTGAGACCTGGAAGAAACATAGCCTGTCTCAGGGAATCTCCACACAAAGTAAAGACTAAACATTCAACATTCAATATTTATGTCAATATTGACATTAAACTTTGCAGTGATGAGGTACAGTATGGATGGAGCACATGCATACTTTACAACATATAACCATATAACATAACATAAGAGGGCATTTGATCCATCATGTCTATTCTGGCTCTCAGACCAATTCTATCAATTTCATTTCCCTAATTACCTACTCCCCCAGATATTTGCTTCTATCTCATGATTGCTAAGCTTGCTTTCTAAATTGCAACTGCCATTCGGAAAGTCATAAACAGTTGTAAGTAAACTTTCAGCTATGTTGCTTTGTTTAATTTCTGATCCTAAATGGAATTGAGTCTTTAGTTTTTAAAATGTAAATAGAAAGCGACTTGAAGTTAAAAATACTCTTTATGGAGCTACTTTACAGATAGGTTATGTACCTTGAAGATGTTCAGTCCGTAAAGAGTCACTGCACCTGCTTTATTATTGCTCAAGAGCAGAGTATAAGACAATGAGGTCTTTAAATTTGAGTTGTTTCAAACAGACACACTGTTTCTAAAGTTGCTTAGTTCAAGGTAGCTTGCAGAACCACATGGATAATATCATTTAGCACGTCAATAACTGACGTGTTTATAGTTGGATGAGTTTTATGTACTCAAAAGTTAGCTTTAGAGTATTAATGGTAGTTAGCTGAGATTTGTGTCTCCAAAAATGCTTTTAGACTGTTTGTGTTAAAAGGATATCTGAGGAAATGCTTGTAAAGTCACTTAAGTGTCTGGAAAGGGTATAATTGTGGAGAGCAGTTCAAGCTTATTAGGATGGAGGAAGGAACATCAAGAAACCTGGAAGAACTAGAATCAATTCCTCCAGCTTCAGATTCTGCAATGGACAACTTGTTTGTATCTTTAGTATGTCTCTTTAGTTTATAGGAATTGTACCCGTGTTTTGGAAATCCTTTGTCATTAACCCTTTATGTTTGAGAAATGCTTTGTGCTTTGGAAATGGTTTGCATTTTAGAAATGGCTTGTAATTGGGAAATGTTTAAGATAGAAATCCTCTGTGATTTTTAAATTCTCTTACTCTGTATAAGTCCTTCTGTAGCTCCTCTGCTTCTTTAACACTACCTGCTCCTCCAACTGTCTTCACATCATCTGCAAACTTGGTCACAAGCACTTCAATTCCCTTATCCAAATCAATGACATATAATACGTAAAAAGAAGTGGTCCCAACACAGACCCCTGTGGAAAACTATTAATCACCGACAGCCAACCAGAAAAGGTTCCCTTTATTCCGACTCTTTGCTTCCTGCCAACCAGCCACTGCTTTATCCATGCTAGTACCCTTCCTGTAATATCATGGGTTCTTAACCTGTTAAGCAGCCTCATGTGTGTCACCTTGTCAACAGCCTTCTGAAAGTCCAAGTCAACAACATCCACAGATTCTCCTTTGTCCATTCTGCTTGTTGTTTCTTTAAAGAATTCAAACCGATTTTTCAGGCAAGATTTACCCTTAAGGAAACCATGCTGTCTATGGCTTATTTTATCATGTGCCTTAAAGTACCCCAAAACCACATCCTTAACAATCGGCTCCCAACATCTTCTCAGCCACTGAGGTCAGACTAACAAGACTATAATTTCCTCTCTTCCAGTTCTCTGGAACCATGCTGAGATCTAGTGATTCTTGAATAATCATTAAAAATGACTCCACAATCTCTTCAGCCACCTCTTTCAGAATGCTAGGTTGTAGACCATCTGGTCCAGGTGATTTATCTCCCTTTCAATTTCCCAAACACCTTCTCCCTAGTGATGGCAACTTCAATTATTCTGTCCCCGACACTCTTGAATTTCCACCACACTGCTAGTGTCTTCCACAGTGAAAACTGATGCAAAAGACTCATTCAGTTAATCCACCATTTTTTGTCCCCATTACTACCCCTCCAGCAGGGATCCAATATCTATTCTTGTCTGCACCTTTCAAATTGCTCCCAGGAACTCCATCTATTGCTGCTCTGTTGTCAACTCTGCTGGTATCTCTGCTGTCATCTCTGCTGTCATCTCTGCTGGTATCTCTGCTGTCATCTCTGCTGTCATCTCCTTCCACTCATTTCTGGTCAGCTCCTCCCTGATGTCTCTGTAATTCCCTTTACTCCACTCCAATACTGATACATCAGACTTCCATGTATATTCATATCCAAATCAATAAATAAGAGAGGTCCCAGCACTGATTCCTGGGGCAACTGACCAGTCACAGGTCTCTAGTTAGAGAATTGACCTTCAACCATCACTCTCTGCTTCCTATGGTGGAGCCAAACCTGAATCCACCTCACTAGCTTCCCCTAATCCCTTGCAACCTGATCCTACAGATCAGCCTGCTGTATGAGACCCTGAAAAAAACCCTTACTAAAATCCACATAGATAATATTCAAAAGATTTGTCAGGCATGCTCTCCCACACACAAAACCATATTGAATTTTCCTGTTTAGGCCATTGGCTATCTAAGTGGCCGTAGATCTTGACCCTCAGAATTCCTTCCAGTCGCTTCCTTACACCTGAAGATATCCAGTCTGTAGTTGCCTGGCCTAACTTTCTTGAACAATCGAACAACATTAGCCACCTGTTAGAGTGAGTTTTTGGGTAGATGATTCATTTACACTTAAATGACTTTGGCCACCAGTCTTCTGTTTGACAAAGTATTGTGCATTGAGTTCACAACAATGCATTTCCTAAAAGCTGTGAACCCAGTTCATTTGTAACAATGCATTTCCTAAAAGCTGTGAATACTAGGCCAAATGTTGCTACTGCCTCTGGGATGGAAGTGTGAAGTTTACAAGTAGTTTCGAAGACAGCTTTATCTATACTTTGTAAATATGAATTGTCCTCTATGTTAGCACGTAAAATACCAAATAAATGTATTGTGGATTTGGTTCGGAACAATGGATTCCTGAATATGAGTCCAGACACTGCTGGCGCCGGTGGGATGAGTGTAATTGGGAGGTGTGAGGTATGTATGTAGCTTCAAAAGAAAGCCTTGTCTATACTTTGTAAATATGGAATTGTCCTTTCTGTGTGTAGCAAATGAATATCGAGACCCACGTTGGGCAGCAGACCTTTCCACCGAAAGCGTCTCTGTCCATATGATGCCTGCTGAACCTCATTTTGTCGAATAAAGAAGCTGCTTTTTACCTACCAGTAAATATCTTTCTAGGGATTTTATTCACGCCACAACACCACCTACCACTCTTTCAGAACTCCATCAATGGTTAACGACAGAACAAATATTTCTACAAGGGCCTCTGTGATTTCATCTGTTAGAGTGAGTTTTTTGGGTAGATGATTTCTTTACACTTAAATGACTTTGGCCACCAGACTTGTATTTGACTATTAGACAAGGTACTGTGGATTGAGTCCACAACAATGCGCTTCCTAAAAAGGTGTGAATACCAGATGCTTCTGGTGCCGTAGTTTGACCAGATGCTGTAGTTTTGAAAACAGTATTATCTATACATTATATATTAATTGTCTTCTATGTTAGCATATAAAATGCCAAATAAACGTATTTTGGATTTAGTTGCATTCCTAAAGGCTGTACATACCAACCCAGACATGTTGGCATCGGAAGGAAAGGATGAAGTTAGGTGGTGTGATATTTTGTATGTAGCTTCAATAAGAAGCTTTGTCTATAACTTTTTAAGTAGCAATTGCCTTTGTGTTTAGCATATAAATATCGAGCCCACATTGGGCTAGCAGACCTTTCTACCGAAAGCATCTCTGTCTGTATGATGCCTGCTGTACCTTGTTGTGTCGAATAAAGAAGCTGCTTTGTATCTACCAGTGATTCTGTCTCTCCAGTGATTTCATCCACGCTACAACATCATCCCTGGCCTTCCATAAGGTTCAGAGGTGCATTTGGTCAGGTACTGGAGATCTTACACATTTAATATGCTTCATATCTGCAAACATCGCATTAAATTCCAACATATCACTATCTATTACCTTCATTTCTTTGGCAGTCATGATAACCCCATAGTAAACACTGAGGAGAAATAGATATTAAAAAATCTCACCATCTCCTGTGACTCCACACACAGCATCCTGATGCTCTCTAAAAGGCCATAGTCTCTTCCTTGTCCCCCTGTCATGGTCCGGATCGGGGTCCCTTTAAACTTACCTTGTTTATGTTACAATCCGGACCGTTGATTCCCTGTTTTCCCGTGTCCCTCTACTTTGGTGATTAGAGGCAATTAACACTGGGCTGAACTGGTAGTTTATAGTCTCCGGCTTTCAGCCGTTCGGTGTGGGAGTGTCTGCAAAGTCATCCAAGGTATGGTGTGCCAATGTCAACTGGCCGGAGCAAGCCTAGTCTCTGCCAAAGCGAGTGCTGGTGATTCACCTTTCCTCACTGGAGCAACCCTGTCCAGTTACCTCGCCAAAGCGAGCCTGAAAAGTTTCCTCACCGAGGTGGGTCCGTCAGTTAACCCACCGGAGGGACTCAAGAACTGCTGTCTACTGTTCCTGAGTTGAGTCGAGAGCTCGCCACTACCTGGAGGCTCCAAGTCAAGTCTTGGCTCTGGCAGCATTCAAGCACCAAGTCGAGTCCTGTACCTGGCGGCATTCAAGTACCAAGTCGAGTTTTGGCCCTGGCGGCATTCAAGCACCAAGTAAAGTCCTGGCCCTGGCGGCTTCCCAGTTCTGAGTCAAGTCCTGACCCTGGCGGTCTGTGATTCCTGTCCTACCCCCTTGTCTGAATCCCTTCCCTGCCCCTCTCACCTCTAGCCCTCGTCTGCAGCCCTCGCCTGCACTTCGGTCTAGTTCTATTGCCGGAGCTAGATAGGTACTGTCTGGTGTTCTTTCGTGTTGGTCTTGTCTTGTCCTCACCTCCGTGGGGTAAGTCTGGCCATCTTGCTGTTGCCCCGCGGGGAGTTATGTCTTGTCTCGTCTTGTCCTCGCCTCCATGGGATAAGTCAGGCCATCTTGCCGTTACCCTGCGGAGAGTCATGTCTTGTCTCGTCTTGTCCTCGCCTCCGTGGGGTAATTCAGGCTGTCTTACCATTGCCCCGCAGAGGGTCATGAGTCCCGGCCCTATGTCCTGTACCCAAGGAGGGGTCCCGGCTCTTTGTTCTGTGTGTGAGTCCCGGCCCTATGTCCTGTATCCAAGGAGGGGTCCCGACTCTGTGTTCTGTGTATGTGTCTATGGTTCCATGTACCTGCTCTCCCAAGACCGAGGCTCTGTTTTCCATGTTCCTCCTCTCCCTAGCCCATGTCATGTCCATGCCTGGTTCTGGGGTCTGAGCCCAAGACAAGACCCAGGTACTGGGTCCTTGCCCAGTCTCGGGTTCGGAGTCCATACCCTAGCCTCTTCATGTCTCCTCTAGTTCTGGGAGCCGATTCCGAGTCCTAGCCCAGACCCTTGGTCCCAGCTTAGTCATAGTCCTCAGTCCTTGACCAGTTCGCTACTCCTCACAATTAACCTCACAAGCTGTGTCTTGCATTTAGGTCCACCCTTGCTTCCTACGCCCGAGCCCCCGCCCCCCCAGTGTGACACGCCCTTTAATTGTTAATATAACAGAATTACCTCTTGGGATTGTCATTAATCATACCTGTCAAATCCATCTCATTCTTCCTATTCTAATGCCTCTAATTTCTTTTTCAGGGTGGCTGGAATCCTAATGGGATCTTCGATACAGAGTGACACTAAAAAACTGGAGTTCTGCATGTTCTTGAAGCTCACCGATCGACCGCATTTCAGTGTGTCCAGGGTCAGCCTGAAGATCGAGTGACTTCGCCTGCATGTCCCTGTGGTTATGAGTTTTCACTAGTGTCACGTACTGAAGAGCAGAGGAGCTGGAACATCGAAGACAACAAGAGTGCCTGTCAGAGGGCTTTGTATTCAGTAATCGATTTGCTGATTCTCGAGTCAGGGAGCTCGGAAGAAAGCAATGCTTCAGCCTAAGGGTAACCATAGAAACCATAGAAACTACAGCACAGAAACAGGCCTTTTGGCCCTTCTTGGCTGTGCCGAATCATTTTCTGCCTAGTCCCACTGACCTGCAAACGGACCATATCCCTCCATACACCTCCCATCCATGTATCTGTCCAATTTATTCTTAAATGTTAAAAAAGAACCCGCATTTACCACCTCGTCTGGCAGCTCATTCCATACTCCCACCACTCTCTGTGTGAAGAAGCCCCCCCTAATGTTCCCTTTAAATTTCCCCCCCCCTCACCCTTAACCCATGTCCTCTGGTTTTTTTCTCCCCTTGCCTCAGTGGAAAAAGCCTGCTTGCATTCACTCTATCTATACCCATCATAATTTTATATACCTCTATCAAATCTCCCCTCAATCTTCTATGCTCCGGGGAATAAAGTCCTAACCTATTCAACCTTTCTCTGTAACTCAGCTTCTCAAGTCCCGGCAACATCCTTGTAAACCCTCTCTGCACTCTTTCAACCTTATTTATATCCTTCCTGTAATTTGGTGACCAAAACTGAACATAATACTCCAGATTCCAGCTCTTATGCTCAATACTTTGATTAATAAAGGCCAATGTACCAAAAGCTCTCTTTTCGACCCTTTCTACCTGTGACGCTACTTCTAGGGAATTTTGTATCTGTATTCCCAGATCCCTCTGTTCCACTGCACTCCTCAGTGCCTTACCATTAACCCTGTATGTTCTACATTGGTTTGTCCTTCCAACGTGCAATACCTCACACTTGTCTGTATTAAACTCCATCTGCCATCTTTCAGCCCATTTTTCCAGCTGGTCCAAGTCCCTCTGCAGGCTCTGAAAACCTTCCTCACTGTCTACTACACCTCCAAGCTTTGTATCATCAGCAAATTTGGTGATCCAATTTACCACATTATCATCCAGATCATTGATATAGATGACAAATAACAATGGACCCAGCACTGATCCCTGTGGCATACCACTAGTCACAGGCCTCCACTCAGAGAAGCAATTCTCTACTACCACTCTTTGGCTTATTCCATTGAGCCAATGTCTAATCCAATTTACCACCTCTCCATGTATACCTAGCTACTGAATTTTCCTAACTAACCTCCCATGCGGGACCTTGTCAAAGGCCTTTCTGAAGTCCATGTAGACAATATCCACTGCCTTCCCTTCATCCACTTTCCTGGTAACCTCCTCGAAAAACTCCAATAGATTGGTCAAACATGACCTACCACACACAAAGCCATGTTGACTCTCCCTAGTAAGTCCCTTTCTATCCAAATGCTTGTAGATTCTGTCTCTTAGTACTCCCTCCAATAACTTACCTACTACCGACGTTAAACTTACTGGCCTATAATTTCCTGGATTACTTTTTGATCCTTTTTTAAACAACGGAACAACATGAGCCACTCTCCAATCCTCCGGCACCTCACCTGTAGACGGTGACATTTTAAATATTTCAGTCAGGGCCCCTGCAATTTCAACACTAGTCTCCTTCAAGGTCTGAGGGAACACCCTGTCAGGTCCCAGGGATTTATCCACTTTAATTTTCCCCAAGACGGCAAGGATGAGGGATATCTGTATCTTTAGTAGTTTTCTGAAAAAGCAGTGTGTCCTGCTGGTAAGTGTGTTTTGGTTTTGGCTAAAGATAAGGAGCCATGTTGTCCAGCTTAGGAACGTTGTGTCAGCCAGTGAGAGTTGTCTTGGTATGTGTTGTAATATTCTGCTCTGTGGGATGCCATGAGAGGGCTGGGCGGGATCTGATTTCTGAAGGACAGGAGTCTGGTTTGGGGTCTTTTGGCGGGAGCTGCGGAGCGGCGAATAATGAAAGACGCAGAATGCCGCTGGAAGGGGAAACCCCATTGTAAGAAGTGCTTTGTGCAAATGAATAGTTTGAAAGAGGAAGTGCCAATACTCCTGGGCTAGCCAGTTAGTTCAAGTTTGTCTTCAAGGAATGTTTGAACTGTGACTAGTGTCTTTCATGCAGAATGTGGGCTTAGCATGTCAGTAAAGCGATACTAATGACTACTCCAGAAGCGAGCTCCAACGTGTATGTGCCCATGGGAGTGATTTAACTGTAATAGGCCCTTTTATTGTTCTTTTGTTTGAAAAATTTGAAAAATTGGTGAATATCCTCTCTTTATAATTTTATGCTGGTATGCGATCTGTCATTTCCTGGTGACCGATAATTGTGTATGGGGCAGTAGTGACACAGTACAGGTTTCCCCCTCCATCCAAAGGTACAGCGTTCTTATGAAACGGTTCGTAAGCTGAAATGTCATAAAGCGAAGAAGCAATTACCATTATTTATATGGGAAAAATTCGTGAGCGTTCGCAGACCCAAAAATAACCTACCAAATCATGCCAAATAACACATAAAACCTAAAATAACAGTAACATATAGTAAAAGCAGGAATGATATGATAAATACACAGCCTATATAAAGTAGAAATACTTTTCCACAGTCATTACTGCACTATTCTCCGTTGCGAAAATCTCACGCAAGTGCCGTCGGCAGAAAATCTCATGCAAGCGCTGTTGGCAAAAACACGGCACAAGTGCTGTCCAGTAACCTTTAAGCTATGAAGCTGCCAAATCATACCAAATAACACGTAAAAATACACAGCCTATATAAAGTAGAAATAATGTATGTACAATGTAGTATCACTTACGAGAATCGGGAAGACAGCTTGTCAAGCATACTGATGATAGTGTGTTAGACTGAGTCGTCGCAGGTTGGGTGGTGCAGTGGCCCCCACCCTCCAGGCCGCCGACCGATACCGAACCGCGAAGCATGCAGCGGTAGCCGGGAGGCACACAGCACATCTTTAAGAAAAAAGCCAAAATAAACATGCTAATTAATTAGGTGCCGCCCGGCACGTAACTGTCAGCCCAGATCAGTGCCGATTTCTGATTGCGTCATCTCTGACTCTGGGCTGACATTTACGTGTCGGGCAGCACCTAATTAATTAGCTTGTTTATTTCGGCTTTTTTCTCAAAGATGTACTGTGTGTCTCCCGGATACCACTGCATTCTCTGCGAATCGCAGAGTGGTGGGACACTGGGGTGTCATCTCGTCGTCTGTTTCCATTAGAGCAGGCAGCTCATCTTCTCCTATGACTGCCTGCCTCGATGTCAAAGGTCGTGGTTCATCGTCTCCTGTGGCTGATGTGGAAGGCTTGCTTGACTGCTGAGCCTCGCCCATTTTTCTATCATACAGTTCTTTGTAAGAACTCAAACCATCCTGCAAATATCCCCTAAACCTAAGTACCCTTTCAAAATTAAAGTCATACTTTATCATTGCAGCGAAAATCTCACGCAGTTGCTTCACGTTCAGTTCCTGGATGACTTCACTTTCGATCTGTTTGCCACTGCATTCAGTTTCAATTGTTTACTTTTCCTCTTCCAATTGCATCAGCTCTTCATCTATCAGTTCTTGGTCATGGGATGCCAAAACCTCTTCAACATCATGTTCCTCAGCTTCCACAAGCCAAACTCACTTAGTCCTTACTTCGTTCACCATGATCGAAATGCTTAATTATGTCTAGTTTTACGTTAAGTGTAACACCCTTACGAGCTCTTTTAAGCTTTTCCAATACCTTAGAACTCATCTTGCAAATGGCTGCTCACAGGCACGTGTTTAAGCAATGCCGGCGAAAATGCAGTTCCGGGGGACAGCGGCTGCTCAAGGCGCACACATCCTTTCATCGCGCGCTGATTTTTTTCGTAACAGTGAAAACACCTTCTGAAAGCGAAAACAGGGTACTAATGTAGGTCTATCGTAACAGTGAGATTTCGTAAAGCGAACGTTTGAAAAGCGGGGGACATCTGTATTCACTGCAGTCGTCAAGCTCTATAACAACCTACCAATGCTCACCACTAAAATTGAGGCGCGAAGACTGCAACTAGTGGAGCACTGTCTACGCCACCCCGAGCTACCTGCCAGCCTAGTAATCGTATGGGAGCTCAGGTATGGGAGGATGAACCCTGGGTGCCCTCCCAAGACTATGGTCAACATGCTCCTAGAAGACAGCGGCGTGGCTAATGTAGATGAACTGAACACACTGATGAGGGAGAGGGAGAAATGGAGAGTCCGTCGTCGTGCCTGACGCCGGCCCCTAGGCCTGAGTAGACGTAGTAGTAGTAGTAGCACTGCAATCAATTGGAACATCCTCACACTCTTGTTTGGTTGAACCCTAAATCATACTGACCCTAGGTGTATATTGCTTCTGGGAGGTAGCCTTCTCAACACTGATCATTTGATTGCTAGCAGAGTTTGCTAATGAGCCAAGTTTATATACAAGCCTGGTGAAAGGGTTGCACCGCTTAGCCTGGTGGATCCATTTCTACTGTCAGGAGAAGGGGCAAAGGCAGGTTACTGGAACCTTAAAACCCGGCACTTCAGGCAGATGGGGCTCATCAGCCATGATTGGTAGCTCATCTAGGAGAAGGAAAACTCTGATCTCAAACCTCCACTGTCTTGTGTTTATATCTACTCACGGGGAATACCTCAGGAGTAATCCTCAAGGGAAAAATCTAGAGCCGGAGTCCTTAACGCGGTCCAATGTTGAGTTCAATGCTGACTGGGAACTCCTGTAGTGCTGCTGGTGCCAAACTGTATCAGTCTCTGTATCGGTTCCTTTGGGCTCATCAGATGTGTGGAGAGGGGGAGCTCGCTACCTGGGCAACAGCTTGCTCTCCATATTGTACTGCCCAGGTTTATGTATCTACACAGCTGGAATGCAACATCCGTGGTCGACCCTGACTGACAGAGGCCTCTTATCTTCTTCTTTTGCCTGTTACACAGCTGGCATTTAGAGCAGCAATGAAGGTCCTCCATCTCTGATGGTGTTCACAGCTTCCTTCATCGTATCAGTAGCTTTCTCTTCGTTTTTTGTCAATCATGTAAGTCCTGGGTGGAGACTCAGGTGTAGTAGGGTTCTTCATTACTGTTTCTGTGATGGATCTTTTGACCAGTTAGTGTTGCTAGCCCTAAGCTGAACCCCCAAACCTGTAGGATTGGTGAACCACTCTTAGTCTGGCCTCTACCCTTTGACCTGTTTGGCATGGGTGAACCTACCAAGAGCCAAAGCATAAAACCATGACTCCAGCCAGCATAACTCTCTGGGTCATTGAGGCACGCAAGCCTCCAAACCCTACGGCAAGGTTGTGGTCCTCTTGGAGAAGTGGAGACCTCAGAGGACCCAAAGTCCTGCTCAACCACAACTTCAATTACGTTGCGTGGCTTGTTCCCCAAGAGGAGGTCCAGTTCTGCTTCCTACTGAGTTAGTTCTTCTATATATTGCATAACATACAAAAGACTGTGTAGCCCCAGTAAGCCTCAGGCTCGCTCAACTCGCTTTTGTCTAGGGGGAGCAGCCTTCAGCCCCACCAAACTGGGTAATTATGTTTGTGTGGATGCTGTGTGATGTACCCCACCCCGCCAAATAACAGACAATACACCATATGCGATTAAATGATTATACTTTATAGATCCCTCTGGAACTATGTAATTAATAGAGATAAAATATAAAAGGAAAATAAAAGACGCCAGACTTATCAAATTTCAACCACTTTGTGCACACAGTTGGAGCTCAATTAATGGAGTCTTCTTTCCACCATTCGATCCCCTCCGACCTCCTCGACCCGCCGCCTGGGACCAACCACGGTGGTCGACCAGACGCTCCACACAAGCCTGTCTTCATCTCCTCTCCTCGCCGAAGACCCTGGGCATCGGACTCCCGCTTGGGGTCCGTTCCGCCACCCAGCTTACAGCATCGCGTCCCCTCTCCCTGTCCCCATCGTGCCTTCTGCCCCAAAGCCTGCAAAAACAATAGCTCACGGACACACAAGAAAGAATAACTGTCACAGGGTGGTGGCTGGGAACGGACCCAAGTACAAGACACAGACACTGAAGTACTAGGGACAGGACTAGGATACAGGCTGAGGGCAAGGACATGGACACAAAAACCAGGAACCCGGAACAGGACTGGACAAGAGAGCTAGGAGCCCGGGCTTGGACTCAGAGCCAGAGACCGGACAAGGACCCAGTACCTAGGTCTTGCCTCTGGCTTGGACCCCAGAACTAGGCAAAGACGAGGCTTGGCAGGCAGACAGGACGAGGCTGGAGTCTTCAGGTTTGAGGCTAGGGGCGAGGCTTGGCAGGAGGCAGGAGGCTGGAGTCATCAGGCTTGAAGCTAGAGGCGAGGCTTGGCAGGAGGCAGGAGGCTGGAGTCTTCAGGCTTGAGGCTAGAGGCGAGGCTTGGCAGGAGGCAGAAGGCTGGGGTCTTCAGATTTGAGGCTAGAAACGAGGCAAGGCTTGGCAGGAGGCTGGAGTCTTCAGGCTTGAGGATAGGCAGGAGGCTGGAGTCTTCAGGCTTGAGGCTACACACCAGAGGCGAGGCTTGGCAGGAGGCAGGAGGCTGGGGTCTTCAGTTTTGAGGCTAGGCAGGAGGCTGGAGTCTTCAGGCTTGAGGCTAGGCAGGCTCCTCCAGGGCAGGGTGTGGTTCTCCTGGGCAGGGTGCGGTTCTCCTGGGCAGGGTGCGGTTCTCCTGGGCAAGGCGTGGTACTTCTGGGCAAGGCACTGTACTCCTGGGCAGGGCGCGGATCACCACCCAATGGAGGCATGGGACAGGAGGGGACAGAGCCAACTGCAGGTAATGGCGAGACGGCCTGGCTTACCCGACGGAGGCAAGGGACAGGAAGGGAGCTAGGTACAGGGTGGCTCCAGGACAAGACTGCAAGCGAGATGAGGCGAGAGTTACCAGCAAGACAAGGCAAGGCTTCAGGCAATGAAAGGCGAGGCAAGAACTTCAGGTGAGGCGAGAGTTACCGGCAAGACAAGGCAAGGCTTCTGGCAAAGCAAGATGAGACGAGAACTTCAGGCGAGGCGAGAGTTACCGGCAAGACAAAGCAGGGATTCAGGTGAGGAAGGGATACAAGGAGTAAGGACAAGAACAATTCAGCAGCCACGCCCTGGTCTCTGAAGGTATTTATGCAGCCAGCCCCAACAAGCATCAGCTGGCTCAATTAGAGCTCAACAAGAACAGAAACAGGGTAGACAGGAAAACCTGGAGCAAGGGTCGATCGACTGGACCGTGAACCGGAATACAGACTTCACAGACCGGACCATGACAATAACATCTATCCCAATTGGTTCGTTCATCCTCTTATCAGTAATATAACCCAAACAAGCTGCGAGAGAGAAGCACTTTCTCAGCAGTTAACATAACAAAGAAGCCATTTTATTCTAACATAACAAAGAAGCCATTTTCACTAGCCATAGCAGTAAGATAAAAGAAGAAACCCCTTATAATTGAAAGCACGTACCACCAGGCCCAAAGACAGCTTCTATCCCACTACTATAAGACTATTTAACATAGTCCTCTAGTATGATAAGAATGGACTCTTGATCTGACAATCTCTCTCATTATAACCTTGCACTTTATTGCTTATGTGCAGTGCACTCTCTCTGTAACTCTACACTTCCTGTTCTGGTTTTCCCTTGTTACCACTTCATGCACTATTGTGATGAAATGATCTGTATGGGTGTCATGCAAAACAAAGTTTCTTACTGCACCTGGGTACACGTGACAACAATAAACCAATTTACCAGTAATTTATCTTTCACGTTAAGAAGCTGTTGTTCAGAAATAGAACACATTTCACACATTAGTCCCCTGTTCCAATCCAGGTGAAGGTAAATCTGTCTGTGAGTCCTTTGGGACATTGGCAATCAGAAACTGCTGCTGATGAATGGATTAACATGTTTTGTTGTCTCAACTCTGCACTGGGTAGGAGGAGGTCGACAGTGCTACAGAGAGGAGACTATTGTCATCTTATTAAAAGGTAATGAACGTTATTGTAGGCAAATTTGCTCCAGATCAGGCAGCGAAGTCAGCTGCAGTGAATCATCGTGATTGGTGTGGGTGCACATTTGTCACCAATCATGTGGCATGCGTGGGTGAGTAGAGCTGTTGACTGGAGTGGGTGTTCTCAGAAAATAGAAAAAAAATGAACTAATTACAGAAAACTGTTCAGCTTAATTAATTAATAGTAAATAACATTTTTGATGCACTTGTCCAAACACATTATTAATTCAGTCATTCTTCTCTGAACATAATAACAATGCCACTTGAGGTATTCCAACAATGTCAGACAGGAAGTTGGCACCTGGGCTGGGCCCCTCCTATGGTTGAACAAAGAATCCATTCTTCACTTAGATTCAGAGTAAAGGGCATTGGAGCCAACTAAATTTCAGTATTGATTCACAATGGTTAATTAATGAAACTTATGCTGTCACATTAATCAAGAAAGCGACGCCTCTTTAGGAAATAGTAAGAGTTAGCAATGAAGAGCAGGAGAGATGTTCTCTTCACAGTACAGGGATTCTACTACTGGGTTGTCAGAGCAACAAGGACACATTAGTCCAAAGGACATGATTTTAAACAGCTTCCAGGATGCCACTATTCTTCTGAATGGACAAGACTGTGATATCTTCTGAAGTTAAAGAAAATGTCAGGTACTAAGATGGAGGAAGATGTATCTAAGATTTCAGGTGAAGAGTAACAAACTGATTAACCATTGATTAGTTTTGAGGGGATTATCGTATTGAATGATGACCTGCAGGGTTCTCTTAATTAACAATGATCTTACAAGAATCGATAGATTCTGGCATTGTACCGGATGACTGGAAAATTGCAAATGTTACTCCGCCATTTAAGGAAGGTGGGACGCAGCAGAAAAGACCTGTTAGCCTGACATCAGTGGTTGGAAAGTTATTGGAATTGATAGGGATGGGATTTCGGAGTACCTGTAGGCACATGACAGGATAGGCCAAAGCCAGCACGGTTTCCTGAAAGGAAAATCCTGCCTGACTAACCTACTGCAATTTTTTGAGGAAATTACAAGCAGGGTAGACAAAGGAGATGCAGTAGATGTGCTGTACTTCGATTTTCAGAAGGCCTTTGACAAGGTGCCGCACATGAAGCTGCTTAGCAAGATAAAATCCCATGGAATTACAGGGGAGTTACTAGCATGTGTGGAGCATTGGCTAATCAGCAGAAAACAGAGAGTGAGAATAAAGGGATCCTATTCTGGCTGGCTGCCGGTTACCAGTGGAGTCCCTCAGTTGGGACTGCTGCTTTTTACAAAGTATATCATTGATTTGGTCTACGGGATTAATAGATTTGTGGCTAAATTTGCTGATGATACAAAGATAGGTAGAGGTGTGGGTAGTGTTGAGGAAACAGAGAACATGCAGAGAGACTTAGGTAGTTTAGGGGAATGGGCAAAGAAGTGGCAAATGAAATACAATGTTGGAAAGTGTATGGTCATGCACTTTGGTGGAAGAAATAAATAGGTAGACTATTGTTTAGATGGGAAGAAAATTCAAAATGCAGAGATGCAAAGGAACTTGGGAGTCCTTGAGCAGGATACCCTAAAGGTTAACCTGCAGGTTGAGTCGGTTGTGAAGAAGGCGAATGCAATGTTGGCATTCATTTCTAGAGGTATAAAATATAAGAGCAGCAATGTGATGTTGAGGCTCTATAAGATACTCGTGAGACCAGACTTGGAGTATTGCGTGCAGTTTTGGGCTCCTTATTTTAGAAAGGAGATGCTGACTTTGGAAAGGGTTTAGAGAAAATTCACCAGAATGATTCCAGGAATGAAAGGGTTACCGCATGAGGAAGGTCTGGCAGCTCTTGGGCTGTATTCCCTGGAGTTCAGGAAAATGAGGGGGGATCTCATAGAAATATTCCAAATGTTAAAAGGCCTGAACGGATTAGATATGGCAAAGTTATTTCCCATGGTAGGGGGCAAAAGGGCACGACTTCAGGATTGAAGGACGTCCATTTAAAACTGAGGTGCGGCAAAATTAGTTTAGTCAGGGGGTGGTAAATCTGTGGAATTTGTCCCACGAGCAGTTGTGGAGGCCAAGTCATTGGGTGCATTTAAGGCAGAGATAGATAGGCTCTTGATTAGCCAGGGCATCAAAGGGTATGGGGAGAAGTCAGGGGAGTGGGGATGAATTGGATCAGCCCATGATTGAATAGCAGAGCAGACTCAATGGGCCGAATAGCCTACTTCTGCTGCTATATCTTTTGGTCTTATGGTCTTATGGACTACAGCTCAGCATTCAATACCATCATCTTCTCAAAATTAATCAGTAAGCTCCAAGGCCTTGGCCTCAATACTTCCCTATGAGATTGGAATCTAGATTTCTTCACATGCAGACCCCAGTCAGTTCGGATTGGCAACAACATCTCCTCCATGATTTCCATCAGCTCAGGTATGCTACTGCTTTGCATTTATGACTGTGGCTAAACACAGTTCCAATGCCACATGTAAGTTTGCTGATGACACCACTGTTGTGGGCAAATGAAAGCTAGTGATGAATCAGCATACAGGAGGGAGATTGAAAATCTGACTGACTGGCACCATAACAGCAACCTCTTTCTCACTGTCAGCAAGACCAAGTAGTTGATTATTGACTTCAGAAGAAGGAAACCACAGGTCCATGAGCCAGTCCTCATCAGAGGATCAGAGGTTGAGAGGGTTAACGACTTTAAATTCCTGGGTGTTATTATTTCAGAGGACGTGTCCTGGGCTCAGCATGTAAACGCAATTACAAAGAAAGCATGGCAGTGCCTCGACTTTGTGGAGATTCAGCATGACATCTACGTTTGTAAAACTTTGACAAACTTCTATTGATGTATAGTGAAGATTATATTGACTGATTGCATCACAGCTGGCAGGGAAACACCAATTCACTGAAAGGTAAATCCTACAAAAATTAGTGGATACAGTCCAGTCCATCATGGGTAAAGCCCTCCCAACTATTGAGCGTATCTACATGAAACATTGCCAGGACATGTTCTCTTCTCACTGCTACCACCAAGAAGAAGGCACAGGAGCCTCAGGACTCACCAGGTTCAGGAACAGTTAGGCTCAACCATCAGGATCTTGAACCAAATGGGATAACGTCATTCAACTTCACTTCCCACAACCAATAGATTCATTTTCAAGGACTCTTCATCTCCTATTCTTAATATTTATTGTTTATTTATTTATTATTATTATTTCTTCTTTTGTATTTGCACAGTTTGTTGACTTCTGCTCTCTGGTTGAATGCCCTAGTTAGGCAGTCTTGCATTGATTCTGTTATGGTTATTATTCTATAGATTTATTGAGTATGCCCACAAGAAAATGAATCTCAGGCTTGTGACATATATGTGCTTTGATAATAAAATATACTTTAAACTTTGAACTTTGACCCAGACCAAGGCTAGGCCTAGGCTAATACCGGAAACCTTACTGGCTTGACCCAAACAGCAAGATTAAAAAAACGTCAAGTAAGCAACTCCTATAATTCATCACATTGACCCTAACTTGTACCTATCGAATGATTTGACAGCACACATCATCAATCAGTGGTCCTTAGTCGAGTAATTTCTTTCAGTTTCATAAGGTTTGAAGAGTTGCCTTAGGTTGACTGAAGATCTGGCGTCTGGGTCACAAGCAATGAGTTGCTGTTTGGATAGGTTGGATAGAGAGTATCAATGGCCAATTAATAGGATTAAAACCAGTAACTGTGGGAAAGGTCCAGCATGTCAAACAGCACCTGTGGAATGAGAAACAAAGTAACAGGGTTAATGCATACAGTATTAATATAGGATAATGTAAATCTCATTCATAGGGTCCTGTCACATAGTGATATCAATTTCCCAGATTTGTTTCTCATTGAAGTCAGTAACGGGATGTGCTCATTTACAGTCATCGAGTCACAGAACACAACAGCACAGAAGCAGGTCATTTGGCCCATTTAGCCCATGCTGATTTATTATTCTGCCTAGTCCCATCAACCCACACCTGGACTATGTGTATTTGTGATCTTGCACTGATGAAATCACTCTGTTCTATAAAATATTTGCCCTTATAATTTATTGTTTTATATGTGTTTTTCTGCACAATGCAAGTTAACTATTGTGAGCAGTTTCAGAGAGCATTGGAAGATAACTTCTCTGCTGTCATCACACTGAAGAAATAAAGTTAACAATTTCTCATGGCCTTACCCATCCTTGCCTTGGAATTTTATAGACAAACCTGGAAATTGCTCTGAATGGTCAGGCCTAACATCTGCACTCTGAACTCAATACCTGTGCCTGATGTATTCCTAAATCATCCGAAGCTATCAATTCCATAAGCCTGTGTTTGGAATAGAAACCCACAGTTGCCAGTGATACGCCAGAGTAGAGTCTAATGCTTTCCTTGCAGGTGAAACACTCTATGTCAGAACAAAGAGAAGAGACACCCCAGCAGTGTGATGTACCATTGCTGCAATTGTCTTCCATTTCCAGAAAACTGGAGGAGTGGGTTCCTGAAATTGGAAAATGCAGTTGTAGACTACCCAAGCGGTGTATGATATCTTCCTATTGTTTGCGTTGGGCCTCACACCGGTAGTGAATGGACAGGTTGATGTGGGACTGGTGGGAGATGGAGTGGGATCTGAAATAACATGCAACTGGAAGCTCAAGATGGTCATTATAGACCAAATGTGACTGCTCTGATCACCTAGTTTTGGCCTGGCCTCACTAATGCATAGGAGGCCACTTTGGCAAGCATTTGGTCCATAACAACATATGAGGAAACTCGTTGAACTTAACAACTATTTTATTGTGATAGACACAAACAGACCGGGCACCATGACCCAGACAGTGAACCCAACCAGTCTCGTACAGACGGGGGAGTGTGACCATCACACACCCCGGTTACAGTTAGGGTGACCCACAATTACATAAGCGAATCACTGTATAACCCAAGCTAAAATATACAATAAATGAACTGGAACTTCCCACCATAATCCCACAAAAGCATTTTAACAAAACAGTGCTGGTCATTAGAAATTCAGGAATGGGCTGTTGACCATGTCACCCACCCACCCTCCGTCTCCCCAGAGTGTCACAGTATGTAGTAGATGAGGTTGGAGGACGTTCATGTGAACCTCTGCCTCATCTGGAAAGTGTTTTGGACCCAGAATGGTGGAGAGGAAGGAGATGCAGGGACAGGTGTTACATTTTCTGTGGTTTCAGGGGAATGTGTCAGGGTGAGTGGTGAGAGATGATATGACCAGGAATTAAAGATAAAGATCTTTAAAGATTAGCTTTATTGTCACATGTGCATTGAAATATTGGAAATTCTGTGAAATATGTTGCTTGCATCAACAACCAATGCAGTCCCAGGATGTGCTTGGGGCAGCCTGAGAATGCTGCTATGCCTCTAGTGCCAACATAGCATTCAAAGTTCAAGGCAAATGATATTATTACAGTACATGTCTGTCACCATATACAAATATGAGATTCTTTTTCCTGCAGACATACTCAGTAAATCTAGGGAACTGTAACTATAACAAGAGTCAATGAAAGATCAAGTAGAGTGCAGAAGTCAACAAACTGCAATAAATAACAAGAGCAATAAACAACAAAGACATGAAATAACAAGATAAAAGAGTCTTAAAGTGAAATCATTGGTTGCGGGAACATTTGAATTAGATGGGCAGGTGAGTGTAATTATCCGTTTTTGTTCAAGAGCCTGATGGTTGAGGGGTAGCAACTGTTCCTGAACCTGGTGGTGCGAGACCTGAGGCTCCTTTACCTCTTCCTGACGGCAGCAGCAAGAAAAGAGCCTGGCCAGGGTGGTGAGGATCTTTGATGACTTTCTGTTCAAAGGCATTGGTGTTTCCATACCAGGCCATGATGCAGCCAGTTAAAAGGCTCTCCACTACACACCAATAGAAGTTTGTCAAAGTTTTGGATGTCATGCCAAATCTCCCCAGACTGAAAATAGGGGCACTTTCGTGCTTTCTTTGCTATTGCATTTACATGCTGAGTCCAGGGCAGGTCCTCTGAAATAGTAACACCCAGGAATTTAAAGTCACTGACCCTCTCCCTCTTTGATCCTGCAATGAGGATTGGCTCATGGACTTCTGGTTTCCCTCTCCTGAAGTCTACAATCAGTTCCTTGGTCTTGCTGACATTAAGTGAGAGCTTGTTGTTATGACGCCACTTAACAAATTTTCAGTCTCCCTCCTGTATGCTTATTGATTGTCACCTTTGATCCAGCCCACAACAGTGGTGTCATCAGCAAACTTGAACATAGTGCTGGAGCTGTGCCTCGCCACACATTCATAGGCGTAAAGCAAGTAGAGCAGGGGCTAAGCACACAACCCTGTTGTGTACCTGTCCTGATGGAGATCGTCGAGGAAATGTTTTTGACATTCCAAACTGACTGGGAGCATGCTGATGTATGCATCTTTACTGTCCGGATGTTCCAGGGTTGTGTGAAGAGCCAGTGAGATGGCAACTGCTGTGGACCTGTTGCTCTGGGAGGCAAACTGGAGCAGATCCAAGTTACCTCTCAGGCAGGACCCTATGTTTCATCACCAACCTCTCAAAACATTTCATCACTGGATGTAAGTGCTACTGAGTGATAGTCATTGAGGCAGGTCACCATGCTCTTCCTGGGTATGATTGAAGCCTACCTGAAGCAAATGGGTACCACATACTGCTGAAGTGAGAGGTTAAAGAAATCAGTGAACACACCAGCCAGTTGGTCAGCACAGATCTTTAGTACTCAGCCACGTTCCCCAGACAGTCCAGATGCTTTCCTTGGATTCACCTTCATGAAGGCTGCCCACATGCAGGCTTCAAATGTGGAGACCAAAGGATAAGCAGGAGATGTGGGGGTTTGCAATGGTTCTTCCATGTTCTGATGGTCAAGGTAAGCATAGAAGCTGTAGAGCTCATCTGGAAGCAAAGCCCTGCTTTCCCCATGTCATCCCATTTAATTTTGTGGGAGGTTATAGCATTCAAACCCCACCACAGCTATCGAGTATCCCTCGCTGATTCCAGTCTAGGCTGGAATCTCCACCACCTGTGAGATGGTTTTCCAGAGACCATATGTGCACTGCTTTTAGCTTTCTTGGTCTCCAGATTTGTATGCCTCTGAGCTGGCCCTCAGCAAATTTTGTATCTTATGGTTCATCCAGGGCTTCTGATTGGGGAAAATTTTGAATGTTTTTGTGTGGACACACTCATCTACAGCTTTTCTAATAAAGTCCATTACAACCAGGGTATAGTCATTCAGTTGCTCATATGAGTGCCTGAACACTCAACGCTATTCTCTAACACTTTCTCAGCCTCCCGCAACCACCTCTTAGTTGTCATAATCATCGGAGCCTTGCTTTTTAAGCTCCGATTTACCAAAATATAGTCTAGGCAAGGAATGACAAGCATTTCTTATCTTAGTGTAACAGTGGTCTAACGTGTTGGGACCTCTAGTGTACAGGTTAAATGCTGATGATAGTTTGGCAGGGTTTTCTCCGACTATAATTTGAAGTCAGGATTAGCTGTTTCCTGTCTGCAGATTACATTGTGCAGTGTTGTGAATGCCTGTTTATAGTCAGCTGCTGGTGTATAAACTGCAGTCATTCACAGAGGACAACTCTTGGGGCAAATAGAATGGTTTACATTTTATTGACAGGTGTTCGAGTTCAACATGACCGCCAATGAGAATTGGCCATAAAACCATGCCTCCTCCCTTTGCCTTACCCAAATCCACCATTTGGTCCTTTCTGAAAATAGTAAGTCTTTCTGGTCTGACTGCTGTGTCCGGCATATTCGTAGATAACCAAGTCTCGATACAGCAGACAATTGAGATTTGCCTCATCAGCCTCTGATCCGGCACTCTTGCCCTCAGATCAGCAATCTTATTTTCCTGTGACTGCACATTCGCTGACAAGACAGAATAGAGGAGGCCTCATCCCTCTGTGTTTCAGCTTGGCTTGGGTTCCCCCTCTCCTGCCATGATTTCGGCAATGGCAATGACTCTTAAAGGCTCTGTGCTTGACTGCTCCACGTTCTTCAGTCGATCGTGAAATCTGAAGATCATTGATGTGATTTAGAAGTCTGTTGTTAAGAGGAATTTTACATGCTGCAGATTACAGTGAAAGTAATTCAAAAGAAGTGAATTTAAGAGAAAAATGGAACAATTTTCTGCAGGCCACAGAAAGTCACTGATGGTCACTGAAGGATGACATGCTGGATGTGGAGGCCTACAGGGTGAAATGTGAGAACACTATCTCCATTCTGTCTCGAGGAAGGTGGGGTGAGTGCAGGAGTCCAAGAAGTGGAGGAGATGCAAGACTGGGCTTCATCGACCAAAGTAATAGGGAAGTCATGTTTTCTGGAAAAGAACAGTTCAGATGTTTTGTTGTGGAAGGCCTCATCTCCAGAGCAGATGCGGCAGACAGAGAGGTTAGGAGAAAGAAATAACAGCTTTACATGAGGTGGGGTGGGAGGAGATTTAGTCAGAGATATTGTGGAAGGCAGTAAGTTTGGAGTAAATATCAGTAGCTAGCTTGTCTTCTGAGATGGAGACAGAGGTATCCAATGATAGCAGAAAAGGGCCAGAAATGGTCTAGGTGAATTTGAGAGCAGGATGAAAGTTAGTTGTGAAGGTCATAATGTTGATGAGTTCTGCATGGGTATCTATTCTCTCCACTTCTGGCTTTCTGCATCTCAAAACACATTTTCTTTAATTTTTCCCAGTAGCTCAGAACTCTCTTTCTCTCTCTATTCTAAACTGCTGTGTACTGCCAGAATTTCTGACTTAATTTCAAATCTCCATCGCTCACAGTCCATTGGTTTTGCAATTAAAGTGATTAACATGAGCAGCAGGATCAGAGCTAGGCCCGCCTTCCCTGGTCTGCCTTCCCTGTAACTTAGTGCAAAATTACACTACATGGCCCAGGAAAAATTAATTACTGCTTCAAATACAGTGACGATGATGTGACTTGTATTGTAAATAAACTGAAAAGATGGGAATGTCTCCAACAAAAGTAGAAAGAGGTTATTTCTGGTTCTTGGGAGATTCAATATAGGTAGTGGTCCATGACACTTTGTGATTTGTTGCAGAGTTGTCCTACTCTCTGACTCATTCCAGTATAACCCTGCAAAGTTTTCTCTTCAAATCCATTTACTAAAGTCTCCATTCTTTTGGGCAGTGCATTCCTGGTCCCCAGCTCAATGTGTGAAAGAACTGTTTCTTCACATTGTCGTTGGTTCCTTCATCCACCATTTAAAAAGGTCTCTTCAGTTACTGACCCATTCCACCACTGGAAGCAGTTTCCTAGAATTCAAGAATGTGAACATCTCCATTGAAATTTGTCTCTACCTGCTTGCTCCAAGAAAAACAGCTGAAGGATCTGTTTCCATGCTGTATAGCTCAGTCTCTACAACAGCCCTGCTTTTCCTGTCCTTCTTGCCGCTGATACCATTCTGTCAGTTCAAGAGTCTTGTCTTTATGTTGCTGCTCTATAATTCCAGTCAATTGAACAGCCCACCTCTCATTCCATTTGAACTTTAGCTCACTCTCCATATGCTTTCAAAGCACTTCATCACTGTGGAGGTAACTGCTTCTTCCTCACGTAACAGGGCGTTACATTGTCCAGACTTTTGACTAACATGATTCCCAAGCTATCTCCCAAGACTAATGCCTTCCCTTACAGGCCAGTGTTGCCATTAAGTGTGACTAATTTCCAATAGTTTACTGAAGCCACGCTATTAATGAAAACTAGAAATAAGCAGTCAATATCTGGGAGGAAACCAGAGCAACTGAGTAAAACCCACTCATTCCACAGAAAGGATGTACAGAGACTCGTTACAGAGGAGAGCTGGAATTGAACTCAGAACTCCTGATTGCCCCGAGCTGTAATAACGCTGCACTAACTGCTATGTGCTCAAAGTGGGCAGTATACTCTGTTGTTAGTGTTAATGGGAAATGTTAACTAGGCAGCATTAAGGAAAGAAAGTGAAATCATGGAGTCATAGAACTATATGGCAAGAACCAGGCCTTTCAGCCCATCCTATCCATGCAAGGTGACCTGCTTCCATTTGCCTGCATTTGGCCCACATCCTTCTAAACCTTTCCTATCTATGTACCTATCCACTTCCTCCCACTCTCAGTCCCATTAAATATTTCTCTTTCCCCCTTAAACCTGCCCCCCCCCGAATTACATATGCAATGTTTTCAATCAGTCTTCCATGAGGTTATTAAAATGATGGAATACTGCAAACGCAGTAGTTCTTATGTAGCCCCCCGGCCACCCTCAGGGTCGCTCGGTTCGCTGTCATCTAGGGAAACAGCCTCGGCCCCGCCAAACTGGATAATTCGTTTGTGTGGATGCTGTGTGCTGTACCCCACCCACCCAAATAACAGACAATACACCAGATGCAATTAAATGATTTACAGTTTATAGATATTACTGGAACTATATAATTAAGAGAGAATAAATATAAAAGGAAAATAAAAGGCGCCACACTTATCAAAATTCAATCTCTTCGTGCACAAAAACCGTTGGAGCTCAAGGACCTTCTTCTTCACCCTGCAACCCCCCTCGGACCACCTCGACCGGCCGCCTGGGACCAACAACGGTGGTCGACCAGACGCTCCACACGAGTCTGTCTCTGTCTCCTTGTCGAACGTCCCGCTCGGGGTCCGACCCCATTAGCGGACTCACAGCACCTCGTCCATCCTCTGTCTCGCTCTCCCGCCTTCTGCCCCAAAACCCCGCGCATACAGTATCTTCAAATACACCAAAACCATAACAGCTATCCCAATTGGTTAATAACATATTTCTTATCACCCTCTAAACCACAATAAGCTGCTAGCGCAAACTTTCTCAGCGCTTAACACAACAAAGCCGCATTCCCCAGATTAACATAACAAAGACGCCATTTTAATTAGCCTCTGCAGTAACATAAAAATCGAAACCCCCTTACACTCTCCCGCCACCAAATAAAGTCATGTCCTCATGACTTCTAAATAACTCGCCACCCAGTCCTACAGACACACAACACACACATACACAGATACACACAGTGACAGTGCTCCCCAAACAGTGGACCTTATGCCCGTCCCACGGGCGCTAAATAGGCCAACCTATCTGGGAGCTTCTTAACCCTCTGAGACCTCCGTACCCCCTCACCTAAACCCAAAAGGCTCAGACACTACTAGGGATACCTCGGGCCTGCTTGCCAACTCCTCTCTCACTCAGGCCACCACTACAGCTCGGAGCCCCCAGTCCCGTGTCTGGGGCCCCGCCTCTCCTCCTTCCTGGTCCTGCTGTAACTCAGACTGCCCACAGCCAGCCCTCCCCACTATACCTGACTCAGTGGGAGGAGGGCCAAAGGTCTCTTCCTCAATCACGGGGAAGTTAGCGAAAGGCAGCATGTACCACATATCCAGCACATCATCCTTCGAATCCGTATTCTTCCTCATTCCCTTGATCGGTAGCTGCTGTTTAAGTTTCTCCAAACTGAAACATTTAGCCGGGGCTACCCCTTCAGCCTCCTGCAGTCGAGACGTCAGCTTCTTCGGGGACTCCTTCAACTCGCCACAGCCTCAGCAGTTCTGACTCAGGGTTCCTGGCCATCTCAATCTGGGACACAGTTACCCCACCAGCTTCTTCCACCCTGACCTGAAAAGCAGCAGTTAAAGGATGCTCAGCCTCCGGTTGTTTCTTCCTGAGGGCGTCTTCCAGGTCAACTTTCAGTTTTTCCACTTCATTTAAACTCGCGATAGTCACCTTCAGGTTCCTTTCAAGTGTCCACCTCCCTTTTCCGTGATCTGTCCTCCATTTCTTCACCTCCTCGGGAGTGTAGTCAAACTCCCCTCCCTGGGCTCTCGGTTTTCTGTTGGCCTTAGTCAGAACACTTCCTTGATCTTCCCCAACTTGTAAATCTTCCAATCTGTTCTGAATGGACGTCTTGAGTTTCTGCTGATCCCTTCGAAGGTGGGTCATTGTTTCTTCTCGCTGGATTAATTCATCAGTACATGACCGCAGTGCGGTGCAAATCCCCTCTCTTCCCTGTGTCTCATTCCGATTGACGACCTGGGTTTCCATCCCCAGGTCCACCACCGTCTGTCCCAACACCAGGAAGTTCAACTGGTATGTCGGGTCATTTTTCTCACATTGCACCAAACTCCTCCGGCCAAAAACTCCTCCACATTTGACACTTCACTTCTGTCGCCCAGGCTCAGCCACTCGCCTCGCCTCATAGTCCCCCCAGGCAAATCCAAGCTCTAGGCAGTCATCCACATGCATCAAAACTCCACACACCTTCACTTCCCCCATGGTCTTCCTCATGCCCCGCGGGAAGGATGCAGGGGCTCCGGATATGCCCTTGGGCATCTTTTCGGATTGGAAGAATCCTAGGGAACTAGTAACGGCCGTCTTCAGCTCAACAGCCACACTCCTCAGGATCTGGCAACGTCCACCCCTCAGATGTAGCACATTAAACCACATCGCATCATCCCCACACACGCTGCCTACATCATCCACGCCGCTAGGGTACATTTGCCGCGACCTCTCTCTCACTGAGGTGTCTTCAGCGGTCAACTCCCCTCCCTCGTGGTGGTTCGGAGCACCTACTAAGAGGGTCTCACCCTCAGCTACTTTCCCCAGGCCGTACCACCGCTGGGTCTCATTTAAATTCGGTTCCGGCTCAAGGCTGCTACACACGGCCTCAGAAGCAACTCGACACGCTGGGTGCCCAGAAAATGCCTCCATGACCTCCAGGGTCATTAACCAATCATAGTCTTCTGGATAACTACTGCCACTAGTACCCAAAGTCTCCGGTGCCCTTGCAGTTGTCAAGGATAAATGCTTCAGACACTGGTTGTAAAACGAACTATACAACAACTTGATCTGTGCCCCGGGGTCGTGGATAGCTTTAGCATCGCTTCTCTCTATCCATAGCGACACCCTGGGGCGTGGTTCCTCTAAGCCTTCAGGAATAGGGTCTTTTTCTTTCAGAAGTTCATCGGTACATTGCTGGGAACGTGCTTCCTCAGAGACCCCAAGCTGTTCCCCCACTGGACCTCCACTAAGTTTCCCGACACCTCTCTGATCAGTCGAACAACTGAAGGAGGGGCTGATCCCCTGAAATGATCCCCCTGGCACTGCAAGCAATTTAGCTGCCCTCTTAGCCAGAGAAAACACACTGAAAACTCCCCCCGCCTTTCAAATAACTGACAGCTGTCACTACGGTGTAAGTGAACCTGACAGTTCCAACACCGTCACCAGTCACCTACTCAAACTTTCAACCAAACCCTGTCGCACTCCCTCAACCGAGCACTGCCACTCATCTAACAACTGAGAGATCCGCTCCGCCCCTGCCTCGCATGCCTCCGCCCCTCTTGGGGTAGACACTATCCCAAGCGCCAGGCGGAGCCTGCCAGAGCTAGAACATTTATTCGCAGACTCTACCTCCAAATCAGACCACTCTTTCCTCTCTCTCCCAACCGCATGGACAGCCCCTAGTGCCACCTCCAACTCAATGCTAGTCTGAACTCGAACAAAGACCTCACCCACCACGCATACAGCAATCACCAGCAAATAACCCACAGAGACACACATTACTGATTTAAACAGGGCACCCACACAGCATACCAGCAGACTCAATCCCGGACAAAGCCCACACAATGTAGTCCCCCTGGCCACCCTCAGGGTCGCTTGGCTCGCTGTCGTCTAGGGAAACAGCCTCGGCCCCAGCAAACTGGGTAATTCGTTTGTGTGAATGCTGTGTGATGTACCCCACCCCGCCCAAATAACAGACAATACACCAGATGCAATTAAATGATTTACAGTTTATAGATATTACTGGAACTATATAATTAAAAGAGAATAAATATAAAAGGAAAATAAAAGGCGCCACACTTATCAAAATTCAATCTCTTCGTGCACAAAAACCGTTGGAGCTCAAGGACCTTCTTCTTCACCCTGCGACCCCCTCGGACCACCTCGACCGGCCGCCTGGGACCAACAACGGTGGTCGACTAGACGCTCCACACGAGTCCGTCTCCGTCTCCTCGCCGAACGTCCCGCTCGGGGTCTGACCCCATTAGCGGACTCACAGCACCTCGTCCATCCTCTGTCTCGCTCTCCCGCCTTCTGCCCCAAAACCCCGCGCATACAGTATCTTCAAATACACCGAAACCATAACAGCTATCCCAATTGGTTAATAACGTATTTCTTATCACCCTCTAAACCACAATAAACTGCTAGCGCAAACTTTCTCAGCGCTTAACACAACAAAGCCGCATTCCCCAGATTAACATAACAAAGACGCCATTTTAATTAGCCTCTGCAGTAACATAAAAATCGAAACCCCCTTACACTTACAATTTCGGACAAACAATCACAGAAGTTTTCTAGCACCCAGCCTGAACAATGGTTTGGCACTTCATGCAGAAGTGAGACTGATCAACACCATAATGCATCTTTTTATAGTGTGACTTTAACATGGTAGAAAATTTCATGCTCTTCACTGAAAGAATATCAAGCCAGCTTTGATATCAAGCCAGATGACTAAAAGCTTAGCCAGAGAGGCCAGACTTGGAGTAGTGCAGACCCCTTGATCCCACCTGTCTGGCACGGAGCGTCGTGGAATCAGCCATGTAAAGGCTGCAGATACTCTGAGAATTCCCAAAAGAGGATGATTCTTCATATAACCATCACTTGCTTGACATTACATAAGAACATTATAATTAGGAACAGGAAAAACAACTTTTATTAGCACATTGGAGAGCATCTTAACTGGTTGCATCACAGCCTGGAACAGAAGAGTCTACAGAAAGTGGTATCCAGCCCAGTCCAGTCCATCACAGACAAATTTATATGGAGAGTTGTCACAAGAAATCAGCCCATCATCAAGAACCTCCACCATCCAGGTTGTGATCTCTTCTTGCTATTATCATTGGGCAGGAGGTACAAGAACCTTCGGTTCCACACCACTGGGTTCAGGAACAGTTATTATCCTACAGTAATCTGGCTTCTGTATTGGCATGGATAACTTCACTCACCACAACTCTGAACTGATCCCACAGCCCACAGACTCACTTTCACAGGCTCAACACATCATGTTCTAGGATTATTTATTTTTTATTTGCACAATGTATCTTTTTTTGCACATTAGTTGATTGTCAATCTTTTTTATATATAGTTTTTTATAAATTCTATTGTATCTCTTGATTTCCTGTAAGTGTCTGCAAGAAAATGCATCTCTGGCGACATGTCCATACTTGGATAATAGACTGACTTTGAGTTTGACTATTTAAGACAGCGGTCGCCAATCACCGGGCCACAGACCGGTACGGGGCCGCAAAGCATATGCTACCAGGCTGTGAGGAAATGATATGAGTCAGCTGCACCTTTTCCTCATTCCCTGTCACGCATTGTTGAACTTGAACATAGGGTTGCCAACTGTCCCGTATTTGCTGGGACATCTGTATATTGAGCTAAATTGGTTTGTCCCACACGGGACCGCCCTTGTCCCGTATTTCCCCCACTAAGGTAGAGTGTTCCTATGAAACCTTTCGTGCCGAAATGGCGTGAAGCGAAGAAGCAATTACCATTAATTTATATGGGAAAAATTTTTGAGCATTCCAAGACCCAAAAAAAACCTAAGAAATCATACCAAATAACACATAAAACTGAAAATAAATAACACTAACATATAGTAAAAGCAGGAATGATATGATAAATACACAGCCTATAAAAGTAGAAATAATATATGTACAATATAGTCGGGAAGATGAAGGCAAAACCGATTTGTGAGGAAAAATCTGCATGTACGCGCATGCGCACATCACATGTGCACGTCACGCATGTGCACACAGGTGCCCACGCAAGGCTTCATGGTCATTGTAGTCTTTCCTGGGGTAAAGTGTCACAGGATTTGACTGCTACTTTTGTCCCTTATTTGGGAGTGAGGAAGTTGGCGACCCAAACTGTAAAAGACATGTTGAGGTGAGTTTAACCCTACTTGAACACCCACTGGTTGGCCGGTCCGCAAGAATATTGTCAATATTAGACCGGTCTGCAGTGCAAAAAAGGTTGGGGACCCCTGATTTAAGAGATATAGCACTATTTAAGAGAAACAGGCTCTTCCAACCCAATGGGCCTGCACTGCCCAATTACATCCCTGTGACCAATTAGCCTACTAACCTGGATGTCTTTTGAATGTGGGAGGAAACTGGAGCACCCAGAGGAAACCCATGCGTTCGTGGGGAGAATGTACAAACTCCTTACAGACAGTGGTGGAGTTGGCAGTACGCTACCATACCATCCACAACTTCTGCAGTTGCACGAGTACATGGACTGAAAAGGTTTAGAAAGCCATGAGCCAATTGCTGATAAATGAGACTAGAATGGATGGACATGGTTGTGAGTATGGACCAGTTGCCTGTTACCATGCAGTTTAACTCTGCAACTCTATGGTTCTAATAGGCCATTGAGCCCTTCCAGCTTGTGCTCCCATTCATTAAAACCAGGGCTAGTCTTCCTGTACTGTCTCCTTTTCCTTTGCTTCCCTTAATGTCCAGAAACCTATAGATCTATCTGTTGAATAAAGTCTGTGCCGGAGTCTTCAAGGCCCTGCAGAATCACCTCTGAGTAAACAAATATCTTCTTCTTTAAGCTCATAATACCTTGCACCTTATTCTGAATCTGTCTCATCTAACTCTAGATTTGTCAGAAACACCCCAAACATCCCTCCCTGAATACAGCCTTGGAACAATGTTGTGAGTTTCAGTGAGATTGCCTTTCAGAGAACACTACAACATTAGAGGGGCCATTCCAGATTGTTGTACTGATCATGATTCTGACATACATTAAATTTCATCCTCCTGTGTCTCATCCGTATCCTTCTATTTCCTTTTTATTCATAAGTCTATATAAAAGCATCTTAAATTGCTTGTTTCTGCTACTTACCCGGCTATCCATTCCAGGTTCCTGACTTCCCTATCACCACTTCCTCTTGCCAATCACCAAGCCAAGTTCGGAGCTGTCATGTGTGAAACCAAGCAGAGCTGCAGGACGGATGATGCTAATGAGAGAGATAACGAAAGACAATGGAGAAACATTCAAAATGCTAATAAGAGAGAAGAGAGAGATTAACGAGAATGAGACACAATTCAGATGTTGGCATCTGACACAGACCGTTTGCTTTGAACCTGAACTGTTTGAAGTTTGATGGACAGGTGATACCCCATCATGGGGATAAAAATAGCTAAGGCACGGGACACACGCCACGAGACCCTGGAAAGAGCAGTGTGCCCCATAAGTGGTGAGAGTTTGCAGGACCGGTTCGCGGGAATCGGTCAGAGGCTCACAGGGTGTAAAGGTACGATCAGTGGGAACCTGGTGTGTGTGTCCGCCCTTGCCTGGGTGCCGGGTTCACCACGGAAGAACGATCGCATCCGGAACGGAGGGGTCACAGTCGGTGACCACAGCTGGATCAGAAGGCATCGAAAAGGTTTGCCTGAAACCAACTGCATCTCTTACTCTCTCTCTCTTTCTCTCCAACAGTACAACAACAGCGATTACTTCGAACTGCACTAGACTGAACTGAACTCTGCTTCATCTTAAGACTGATCATTTTACCCCTAGACTGCGATAGAGCTTGGTTGATTCCTATTACCCTATTTCTGTGTATATGTGTATTCTATCATTGCTCATCTGTTACATTTATATCCTTGCGGTTAGTGTACCGTATTACTTATTTCTTTAATAAAACTTTATTAGTTCCTAGTAATCACAGACTCCAACGAGTGTTCCATTTCTGCTGGTTTGGCAACCCATTTACGGGGTACGTAACAGAGCCAACTTGCCGGCTTAGCTTGAGCCTCACATGCTCTCAGCTGTTG
This sequence comes from Mobula hypostoma, assembly GCF_963921235.1. NCBI lineage: Eukaryota > Metazoa > Chordata > Chondrichthyes > Myliobatiformes > Myliobatidae > Mobula > Mobula hypostoma. Next base: position 53,685,093 of record NC_086109.1, read on the forward strand.
GACCAGCCTGCCAAGTGGCATTTTGTCAAAGTCCATACAATGTCTACCATCCGACCTCCAGCCATTGCTCAGAAATGTAATCAGGTTAGTGGAGAAGGATTTTGTTCTCACAAAGCATCCCTCATCAATCAGATCATGTCTTCTTAAACGAGTTTCCTCCTACATGGTAGTGTAGCAGTTAGCACAATCACTTTACTGTGCCAGTGATCACCAATTGGGGTTTGATTCTCACCACTGTCTGTAAGGAGTTTGTACGTACTCCCTGTGACCACATAGCTTTCTTCTGAGTGCTCGGGTTTCTTCCCACATTCCGAAGACGTATGGTTAACGGTAGGGTTAGTGAGTTGTGGGCATGCTAGTTGGCACCTGAAGTGTGATGTTACTTGCGGGCTGCCTCCAGCACAATCCTTGGACTGTGATGGTCATTGAATTAAAATGATGCATTTCACCGTATGTTTTAGTGTACATGTGAAAAATAAAGGTAATCTATCTTTAAAACCTTTATCACAAATGTAAAACTCACTGATCTATGGGTACCTGTGGCTGTTTTTAAATAAAAGAACATCATTAGCTATTCTCCAGTTTCCTCTCACGGTCCAAAGATGTACCAGTTAGTAGGTTAATTGGTCATTAATCTGTCACTCAATGTCAGAAAAAAAAGAGCTGATTATTGATTTTAGGAGGAAGAAACCAGAGGTTTGTGAGCCAGTCCTCATTTGGAGATCAGAGATGAAGAAGAACAGTAACTTTAAATTCCTTATTGTATTATTATCATGTCAGAAGATCTGTCCTGGGACCAGTATGTAAAAACTATCACAAATCTTCACACAGTTTCCATATACAGTATTTGGCATGTTACTAAAGTCTTTGACACACTCCTATAGGAGCACAGTGGAGAGTATCCTAACTGGTTGCATCACAGTCTGGCACAGAAACTCCAATGTCCAGGAGTAGAAAAGTCCATAGAAAATGGTAAATAAAGCCCAGTCCATCATTGGCAAAGCCACCACCATAACTGAGCACATTTGCATGGAGCGCTGCTACAAGAAAACAGCATTCATTATCAAGGACCTCCACCATCCAGGCCTTGTTCTCTTCTCACTACTGTCATCAGGCAGGAGTTAAGGGAGCCATAGGTCCCACAACAGAATGTTAAGGGACACTTATACCCAACAACCACATTCTTGAATTCTACAATTTACATCGTCAATATTAGTTTTTTTATTTTGTCTCTTTTTTGGCACATTGCTTGTTCATTAGTTTTTGTTTCTGTAAGGTCTTTCATAAATTCTATTGTATTTCTTCATTTTTACTGTAAATGCCAGCAATAAAAAGAAACTCAAGTTAGTCTATAGTAGCACATACATACTTTGATAATAAAGTTTATACAGACTTTGACTTTAGATGGAGTGAACGACTAAGGGAAGAAAGGTCAGTGAACTCAGGAGAGAACATTGCAAAATGGTTTGGAAGATTGTAGCAGTAATGCAGAAGTCGAGAGGAGATATACTCTGATTAAATAACATTACTCTCAAGCCTGAAGAAAATGGAAATAAATCAGGCTGGTCTTCTTATTATCAATACATGCCTGTGTTTGGTACTGATCTGATGGGAGCCTTGCCTGCAGGACTCAAGATTACCTTCTGTTTTCTTCCAAAACAGTAATCAGGTTTCTAAATCATTACATTTGCTGGGGACGAAGAGCATTAGAGAGCTGCCTTCTTGCACGCTTTCCATCTGTGTTGGGTTGAGTGTTGAGTCTCAGCATCATTAAAAAGACATTAAAGAAATGGTAAGGTTGCCACCTCATGCCCCGTAGAGCCCAGAGAGGAGCAACAAATGCAGCTAGTTTGCACCTATAAACTTTTCCTGTAATTGATTTCTCACCAGTAATAAGCAATTCCCATAAGAGAACATTCAAAATGTAACAGCCTGTGCCACATTCTTGCAATTCGATGCCAGTACATTTTCACAGCCAGCCACAATTACTTAGGTAACATAAAAATGGTGGAAATAACGTAAAACTGTGGAGCGATTAACATGGTCAACATTTCAGTTGGATGTCCACTCTTGAAATCAAATCCCGTAATCAACTGTCATCATCCCTGTACCAAAGTACTTTACACCTTCAGAATTAAATGACAATTGCCTGGTGGCACTGACACCAATCACCAATTCATCTTCCAAGTCTACACTGGTACTGCACCCCAACTCTGCCTATTCTACGACGACAACAACTGCATTGGTGCTGCTTCCTGCACCCTTGCTGAGCTCATTGAATTCATCATCTTCTACCAAGTTCTACCTTGCCCTCAAATTTACTCGGTCCATTTCTGACATCTCCCGCCCCTTTCTTGAACTTCCTGTCTCTATCACTGGAGGCAGTCTATCCACCAATTTTTTTTACAAGCCCACTGATTTTTATAGCTACCTGGATCATACCTCTTCCCACCCTGTCACTTGTAAAAATACCATCCCCTCCTCTCAGTTCCTCCATCTCTGTCACCTCTGCTCTCAGGATGAGGCTATTCATTCCAGAACTAATGAGATGTCTTCTTCTTCAAAGAAAGGGGCTTTCTTTCCTCCACTGTCAATGCTACCCTCTGTGACAAAAGACCAAGTTATCAGAAGATTGATGCCGATAAGAGAGCAATGGGGGAACATTCAAAATGCTAATATGAGAGACGAGAGAGATTAACAAAAAGAGACACAGTTCCGAGTATTGTCAGACCGGTTGCTTTGAACCTGAACTGTTTGAAGTTTGATGGACAGGCGATACCCTAGCAGGGGGATAAAAGGAACAGGTTTGCTAAGGCAAGCGACACACCACGACACCACGAGATAAAGTGACCCTGGAAGTGCGTTGTGCCCCCCCCCCCACAAGTTGGTGGAAGTTTTGGAGGTCTGGTCGCAGGACCGACCATAGACGCACAGGGTGGAAAGGTATGATCAGCAGGAACCTGGTGTGTGTGTCTGCCCTTGCCTGGGTGCCGGGTTCACCGCAGAAGAACGATCGTATCCGGAACGGAGGGGTCACAGTCGGTGACCTCAGAAGATATTACAAAGGACTCGCCCGAAAGCTAACTGCGAGGAATATCAAAGGTCTGTTTGAATCTGATTTGAATATCATCATTCGCTCTCGCTCTCTCTCCCCAACGGCACAACAGTGATTACTGCGAACTGAACTAAACTGAACTGAACTCTGTGTCACTTGAGACTGATCATTTTACCCCTAGACTGTGATAGAGCTTGATTGACCCTATTATCCTAGTTCTGTGTACATGTGTGTTTTATCATTGCTAACCTGTTGCATTTATATCCTTATTATTAGAGTACTGTGTTACTTATTTCTTTAATAAAACTTTCTTAGTTCCAGTAATCCAGACTCCAACTAAGTGGTCCATTTCTGCTGGTTTGGCAACCCAGTTATGGGGTACGTAACATAAGTGGGGGCTCGTCCAGGATTTTGAACGCTAAATTTGGGACTGGGTAAATTGATTGGGTTAAAATTCCCGAAAGAAAGAAAAGGCAAACAGCAGAAATGGAAATTGAGGAACTTCTAAAGGTGCCAACCTTGGGGGCATCAGAGGATGCCAGGAAAGCAGAATTGGCAGCTGTGGCCAAACGGTTGAATCTTTTTAAGGGGAAGTCGATGATGAGGAGAGAGGAGATGCACAGAGCTATCGTAGAGCATTATGTGTCTAAAGGTGTATTTCCCCAAGGGGAGCTGGAGGTGATATCGATCGGAAAACCTGGTAGAGACGCAGTACAGGTGCAGATTGAAAAATTGAGACCCGAGCACGAGTTCCGGGTAAGGCAGCTAGAACGCAAAGAGAAACAGTTAGAACGGTGAGAGAGAGAGGCATCTCACTTGCAGCTATGAAACAATCTCAGGTTCTGGAGCCTTCTCTGTGATGTTGTAGGAGCTGGGACTGCAGGAAGTGGTTCTGAAAGCTCAGGCCACATTTTTTATCTAACAATTGCCTCTGCTCTTGGCATCTTCTGGACGTGTTAGCATCCTGAACAGTGCATGGCAAGCTACTCAATCTGCAGATCTATCCCAGGTAACCGGACAAAGTTTTGAGCCAATGTTTTCATTCTTACCATGCCGAGTTGACTGGCATGTAGCTCCTCCAACACTTTAGCTCTCAGCTTGGATGGAACAACTACTCATCCCTGCACTGGTGAAAATGGTGCATCTAGAATTTCTGCCACAAATTCCAACCATTTTGGGTGGCCATCTAGACCTGAGACAAAGTGGGGTGTTTTCTGATTTCTCTTTGGATCATCTCTGTTGTAACAGAGAGACTACCAATTTACATTAGTAATAATATTGTGCATCAAGAGGAGTATCCTCTTTTGCAATTTCCCTTTCCAAGAATAAATGTGAGAACCCATCAGCGTTTCTATCATCAGTTATCCTCTTGAATTTGATCTTGCAATAGTGTACTCCACAAAACAGAGCCCATCTCTGCATCTGTGCTGCTGTGGTTAGAGGAATACCCTTCTGTGGATTGAAAATAGACACCACAGGTTGAGTTGATGATCAGTGGTAAACTCTTTCCCATACAGATACTGCTTGAAACATTTCACAGCTCAAATCAGACCCAAAGCCTCCCTGTCAATCTCTGCATAATTTTTCGCTGCAGCAGAAAGGGTGTTCATTTCCATCACTCATAATATTTGACATGACTGCACCTATACCATAAGATGAGGTGTCAAAGGCAAGCTTCACAGGATAATGTGTAAGTACAGGGTCTGGCGTCACAGTCTCCTTTATCTTTTGGAAAGCCACCTCACGCTGCCTTGTCCATTGCCATTTCTTCCCAGTCTGTAGTAATGAATTCAATGGATGGAGCAGAATGGCCAAGTTTGGCAGGAGCCTGTTATAGTAACTGACAGATCTTAAAAAAGGACCACAACTGTGACATGTCATTTAGCCTTGGAGCATCAACCACTGCTTGAATTTTATCAGCACACATGGAGAGACCACAGTGAGTGATGCTTGGTTTAAAAAATTTACCTTTGTTCTGTCATGCTCTGAGCTCATAATATTGTGATCTTTTTAACACCATCTTGAGATTTTGGAGCTATTCCTTGCCATCATCACCTATATCATCCAAGTGACACTGAGTGCCTGGGCAGCCTTGTAGTACCTGGTCCATAGCACTCTGCCAGGGTGCACGTGCAGATGCTACTCCAAGAATAAGTCTGTTATGGTGACAAAGCCCTTTGTGAATGGTTATGGTGAGAAACACTTTGGACTCTTCTTCCATCTCCATCGCAGTAAGCCTCAGTTAAGTCTACTTTGTGGAAGTTTTTTCCCTCCAGAAAGATTTGCTAAGATATCCTTAATTCTGGCCAGTGTATTGGGTTGATGGTGACCTTAAAATCAGCACAGATCCTGAAACACCCATCCTTCTTGGCTACTGGACCACTGGTGTTGCCCATGGGCTCCAGTCATCCTTGGAAAAAAATCCTTCTGCCTCCATGTGATCCAGCTCACTGGCTACATTATCACAGATGGTATAAAGAACCAGACAGGCTTTCTAAAACTTTGGTGTAGGATTTTCATTTAATATTATTTTCCTCTTGACAATGCCGTTCTTAAACACTGCTGAGGCATTATCTAGTACCTTTCTTAACACACTTTCAGTTGGCTCTACTGCAGGGGATGTGGTATGCAAATAGTGGATAGATCTCCAAGTTGCGGTTGTCTCTGCCAATCATGACCCCACAATGCTGGCCTGCAACATTGAATCAGGTTCGCAGGTTTGGCAAGTGAGACAGAAAACACTGATTGTGAATAAGTATATTAATCATTTATTTACAAACAGTAAAAATTCAACCAAACATTCATGTTCTCCAAGTTACAGACACTGAAAAGCTGAATATTCAACAAACGTACTTAACTAAAAGTGTGTGCTGAGCATACCTTCCCAATGGTCATGTGCACTGCTTGCTTAAACAAAGGAAGAGAGAAAGAACCTCCCACACGTAATCTCTATATACCCAGGATATTTGAAACTGGACACCAGGCAGTTAACCAATGGGAAAAGCAGCTTCAGTTTCTAAACTAACCAATCAGGACAGAAGTGACTTTTGACAATCAGAATAAGTTATGCCCCCCACAGGATGCTCCATCCCGCAAAAGTTGCAAAGGTGATGATCCAACACTCAGATTAGTACGTCTCTTATGATCTCCCTAAGTTATATATGTAAAACACAAGAGAAGAATACCCAATACTGTAAATCCAATAGTCACCCTGCATACTACAGTAGTCCACCAGCCCCACCCTGAGCTGGTCCCCTACTTAATCTTAACCACGGACTCTGAGATGTGATCAACCAGGTGAATGATGTTCACCAACCAATCAGGAATGTAGGTGAAGCATTCTTAACTAATAACAGTACAAGTCCCACCTTCCTTTGTGAGCAGGTAATCTAAAGCCATCAAAATCAGTTCCCACAATAGCCACACCATGCTGAGAAAGGAAACATCCTTCCTTTGTAATAGACCTCTTACCAACCAGCAATGGAGGGTTATGGGCTGAGTGCAGGTCGGTGGGACTAGGTGAGAGTAAGAGTTTGGCATGGACCTGAAGGGCTGAGATGGCCTGTTTCCGTGCTTTAATTGTTGTATGGTTATATAGTTATAGCTTTCATTCAGGGCACCACATATCAATCATTCCACACTGTGGGAGCCATGGGTAGCCCTAGGCAAGTGCCATTCAGCATCCAGCAAGTGCCCATCTTCACAATACCATTTGGGATAGATGCAGCTATTCCAGGATACTGTTTCTGCTCACAACTTGCATCTGTACACAAAATACGATCGACACCAACACTCTGTCAGGTGGGGAAATCACATCATGAGTCAGGACATTCCAATGATATAAATGGTACATAGGGAAATAACAACTCTTAAAGTACTTATTCCACCAAGGCTATTGAGCCTTAAGGCCATTAGCCATACTCTGGGTTGAGATTGGCTGGAGTAGGCTACTCCTCCCAGCTCCCCCAAAACAGAATGCCAAAACCCAAGAGGTGAACAGTCAAAGGGATCACTATCAGTGGTATCTCTTCCAAGATGCAGTAATGAGTCCTCATACAAATTCAGCAATCTGTCCCATTAATCCAGAGTGCAAATTCAAATACCATCCACAGGAATGCATCACAGGATCTCCCACCACAAATTAGCATCCACCATTTTTCCATTCTGTAATGCAGGGAGATACAAATGCACTGGCTCTGCTTAATCACTGGGTATTTAGAAAGCACAAAAACAATAGAACTACTAGAATTGCTCCCCAAATGCTTAATTCTCTCTGAAATATGGGCATCTCATATTCAGAATAAAGATGCCCAAATTTCTATCCGATTAACTCAAATTTCATATGGCCAGTATGAAATGGATCATCCCTAACACCAATTACATGGAGAAACAAGTAACAAAGTAACAGATTAAGACACAATAAACACATAACAGTTTTAAAAAAACATGAAACAAAGCAATTGACTAAACAAACACAAGATAAAAAGTAACAGGTTAGACAAATAACACAAAACACAAAGCCCGGGCTGTACTCCTCTTCTTTAAAATGTTATATGCAACTGCAAAAACTCAAAATGGACAGTTAATTTCTCTCAGAGAAACAGCACACATCAGAAAACAGCTAAGAAGGAAAAAGTAACCGGGCAGGGCCCAAAACGTTCACAGAGTCTCTTAAATGCAAAGTCCTTAAGCATGCATGCGCACGCGCATACACACACACACACACACACACACACACAGACGCACACACGCACCACACACACTCGCACACATGCACCACACACACACATACACGCACCACACACATATACACACACACAAACACGCACCACACACACACACACACACACACACACACACACATGCACCACACACCACACACACTCGCACACATGCACCACACACACACACACACACACACACGCACCACACACACTCGCACACATGCACCACACACACACCACACACACACACACACACACACACACACACACACACACATGCACCACACACCACACACACTCGCACACATGCACCACACACACACACACACACACCACACACACTCGCACACATGCACCACACACACACACACACACACACCACACACACTCGCACACATGCACCACACACACTCGCACACATGCACCACACACACACACACACACACACCACACACACTCGCACACATGCACCACACACACACACACACACACACCACACACATACACACACACACACCACACACACTCGCACACATGCACCACACACACACACACACACACACCACACACACTCGCACACATGCACCACACACACACACACACACACACACACACACATGCACCACACACCACACACACTCGCACACATGCACCACACACACACACACACACACACACACCACACACACTCGCACACATGCACCACACACACACACACACACACACCACACACACTCGCACACATGCACCACACACACACCACACACACACCACACACACTCGCACACATGCACCACACACACACACACACACACACACACACCACAGATGCACATGCACCACACACACACATACACGCACCACACACACATACACACACACACACACACACACCACAGATGCACATGCACCACACACATACACGCACCACACACACATACACACACAAACATGCACCACAGACACACACACACAAACACGCACCTCCCACACACACACACACACACACACACACCAGAGATGCACATGCACACACACACACGTGCACCACACACACGCAAACACGCACACACACGCACACCACACATACACGCACGCACTACACACAAACGCACGCACATGCACCACACACACGCACCACATACACACACAAACACGCACCACAGACACACACACAAACATGCACCAGTCACACACACACACACACAAACACACACTCAAACACACACTCGCACACATGCACCACACACACCACACACACACACACACGCACACACACACACCACACACACACACACACACACACACACACACACACACACACACACCACACACACACACGCACCCCACACACACGCACCACACACACACACATACACACACAAAAGCAAACTGATACGTGTGGCCACACCTCACATTTCTCTGAATTCAAATCATTTATAGGAAAGCAGGCCAAATGACCCCCTCCCTGCAACAATGAGGTGTTACTCACCTTCTCCTGGGTGGAGAAATGGCATGTGGAGTTTAACCCGATCTAATGTGAAGAGTTGCACTTTGGTAGTTCTAATGTAGAGACAGTGCACCCTCACGGAAAGTCCCTAAACAGTGTAGATGAGCAGAGGGATCTTAGGGTTCAAGTTCTTAGATTCCCGAAAGTAGCTACACAGGTTGACAGGATGGTTAGGAAGGCATATAGGATATTTGTCTTTATTAGTCAATGCATTGAGTTCAAATGTTGCAGATTTATAAAACTCTAATTAGGCTGCATCCTGAGTACTGTGTACAGTTTTGGTCATCCCATTATAGAAAGGTTGCCGAGGCTTTGGTGAGGGCCCAGAAGAGGTTCGTCAAGATGCTGCCCTGGATCAGAGGAAATTTGTAAGAGGGGTTGGACAAAGTTGGGTTATTTTCTCTGGAGTGGTGGAGGGAAGATCTAATAGAGGTTTACAAGATTATAGATAGAGTAGTGTCAAAGGGCGTGCAGGCGAGTGGTGGTAATTTTAAAGAAGATGTGAGGAGCTAGTTGTTTTACCCAGAGAATGGTGGGTGCTTGGAATGTGCTGCCTGGGGTGGTGGTAAAAGCAAGGGCTTTTAAAGACACTTAGATTAGCACATGAATTGAGGGAAATGGGAGGATGTAGAGATTGTATAGGCAGAAGCGATTAGTTTAGTTGGCTATTTGATTACTAAATTATTTGGTTTGGCACAACATTGTGGGCTAAGGGTCAGCTCCTGTGCTGTACTGTTCTATGATCTATATGGGTGCAGGAGGCAACTCCAATGCAGTGGAGAAAGAGTTGTGGAACACCAATGGAGTAGGGTTAGAATGAACCCTGCTCTATGTAACCATGGAAACGAGGTGTAGCTGGGGCCTGGGAGGGGACAAATCAAAAGAGAAGTAGTTCAGGGTGAGCATAAATTTTGCTGGAGGAGGAGGAGGGTATCAGTGAAGAACCCTGAGGCATTTGTGATGGGAATGGAATTGTGCAGAGACTGACCTCCATGGTGAGGGCCAGGAAATTGAAAGTTGGTTAAAATGGTGGAGATCACGCGAGGCAGCCCTGAGTAGGTGAGAAGGGAATGGACAAGTACGGACAAGATAGAGCTGAAGAATCAGGAGGTACTTTCAGCTGGTTAAGAGTAAGCATAAACCTGGACTTACAGTACAAGGCAAAGTCTGCGAGTTTGTCAGGAGACAGAAGAGAGCAATGCATGGTTGGGGAAATATTGGGTTTTGTAAAAGCGGCAGGAATCAAATGAGAAGTTGTTCAGGGTGAACACAAGTTCCACAGGCAGAGAAAGATTAAAAGTGAGAGGGATAAACTGTCTAGTTTGGTTTTAAGCGGCCTAAACCACTCTCAAAATTGACAGGCCAAAAACAGTCATCCCCTTCCTCCACCCTTTAAGGTATGGTTCCGAAAGCCCTCTCCAGGAAGATCTTGGATTGAGAGAAGGGCTGTATTAAGCGATTAGAGATTTGGGAGCATTTTGTTTTGTTTTTGTATTTTGTAGTCTTGACGTGTTGAAACTTTTCTGTAACTCATGGTTGGTTGGGATCTTACTGGATTTGCACTAAATGAAGAAGATTTGAAAGTACCATCATTAGAGAGGCAGTACACTGAAATGCCAGTAACGAGCCACCCTGTATTCCCCGAGAACACAACTAATCCTTTTGCAATTGATCCTGAACTAGTTGCCAAACTGTTAATGATTGAATTTTAAAAGTGATTGGATACACATATGTTTCCAGAGGGATTCATGTGCTGATGGTGGAAGATTTATCTTCTAAGAAAATTTTGAATTACTTCTGTCAAAAAAATGAAACTATGATACATCCTTGGCTGCATAGCCCAGAAATTTAGATTAGCTGTTTCAGGAAGAACCAATTTTTTGTGCGTGTGTGCTGCTATCTCCCTAGCCGACAACAACTTCATCATCTCAATCTGTAGTTCTTACACTCAAAGTAAACAGCCTTGACCACATTATAAATGTATTTTGAGGCAATTCTGGTTGTATTTCCCTAGAACATGGTTGGCCAGTTTCACACCTATTCAGTGCGCTTGACGTGGAGATGCCTTTGTGCAAAACCACCCCACTGATTCTGACAAGACCTTGGCAGGAAGCTGGAAAGGAGCAGTTCAAACTGTGACACGTATTGCGGCCACACTTCTGTGTGAATTAAACACAGGCAATTTCAGCCTGTCGAGTCAGTGGCAGCTCATGGAGCAGTCTTATCCAATCACCGAGTTTACCTCTCACCCGTTGTGTTTTGTTATTCCAGAACACATGGAAGCCCAGGAGAAAACTCGTGTTCATTTGTTTTTACTTTAAGTGAGGTGCAAGCATATCACATGGTGGCGTCATGACATATGCAACTCACGTACTTTGTGCATATAAGCATAATGAATTACTTAAACAACAAAGAAATCAAAACAATATATTTACAATACTCAAATATTACTGATTTTGTAAATAGATATCACCCCCTCCTGCTTAGCTATAAACTCCAACTCAGTATAGAATGCATCTCAATTTATATACATATACTATATATATGTTATATAACACAATGTATTAAACAGTATAATATATATTATATAATATACTATGTAATGACCTGATAAAGGTTTTACTGCTAATGTTGTAGGGTATTTCATGCAATAGTCTTTCTGTAGAAGCAGTGTTACTGTTAGAGACAAAGAATGCATAGGAATGTGAGCCATCCAATAAAGAGAGTGGAACGGGGAGAAGGTTTTAAAGAAGGCTGGGGAGCAGCTTTGTGACTGACACTGGTATGGATCTTTGTCTTGGTTCGGCGGGAGATGAAGAGAGAAGGCGCAGGAGAGAACCAGTCATAACATTCAATCCAGTGGGAAAATGCGATTCGATGGAGCCAAGGCATGGAGGTCCACTGTAGATCGGTGAATATGACTTTTGGAAGATTTGAGCTCCAATCTGTTCACTTTTGACTGTTTTTGTTTTTACCTTTCTTTGCTTTACTAACTCTTTGGTTAAGTTAAACATTTCACAAATATACTTCTTTATAATCGTATGCAGTGTACAATCTGTTATTTCATACCGACCTGTTATTTCATTACAGGGCAGTAAATCACACAGCATTTACACAGACTGGGTTTGAGTGGGCAAGACATCCCAATCTCACGGATTTGGCGGGACCCGAGTTGTATACACCCCAGACGTATGAAACTGGAGAAAGGTGGATTTTCTCAGCACTGAGGCCTGGTGGCTGTTAACGAGGGGCTAACGAACCATTTCTAAAGACACCCAGTAAAAATGAGTTTCAACTATTTTATATAATAGTATATTAAATTGTCCATTCAGGCCTAAATATTTAATTGCTGTGGAGAATTTCATATTCTTGTGGGATAGGATCTTTCTTGGCAGGTGAGAGTTGTGGCTGTGAAAACAGTCTCAGTTTTTAAGTCCTCCTCCGTGCTGGCTGTAGGAGTTGATCCTGAGACTGCAGGCAGTGGTTCTCACCGCTGTGGACACGTTTCTTTTCCTTTTCTTGGCTTTCTCTCTGGGTTACTTTGAACCTTGCTTCTCTACTGGTCCCAGCATTTTTCTCTCTTTTAGTCCTGCTCTTTTCCTTTCTCTCGTTCTTTCCATCTCACTCATGTTCTTTCTAACACTTCTCTTCTTTTCAATTTCTTCTCTTTCTTTTTCTCATCTTCCTTTTACTTCTTGTTTCTTGTGAGGATCTCTGAATTTGGTCTTGCTTATCCTTTTTTATTTCCATAGCACTTACATAATCTTCCTCTTTCTTTTCCTTTTTCTTCTTTCTAGGATGTGCATCTTCATCCTGGAAAGGCACATTTCATTCACTGGAGTATTCTCTTATTAATTCTCTGTTACTCCCTTTACAATCTGATTTCTCCTCTTGATTTCTTCATCTGATGAACCCTCTGTTCTCAAGGATACAAAGTACATATATTAACAAGGTGTGTATGCCATACACAACCTGAGATTCGTCTTCCTACAGACATCCATGAAGCAAAGAAAACTATAGAACCCATTCAAAGAATAATATCAACCTCCTCACACATGAAAAAGTCTTGCAAAAAATGGAGCAAAAACCACAAAACATAAAACACCAACGCACAGAAGGCATTGAAAGGGTCCAGGCATATTCAGTTCAGCTCAGTTCATTTCAATCTGGTGCTGTGTCATTCATTATCTGAAGGCACCCCAATCAAAATCGCACAAAATAGCAACAAAAAAGGGAGCACCCAGAAAACACAACCACATCATAATATAAACAACAGGAATTCTGCAGATGCTGGAAATTCAAGCAACACACATCAAAGTTGCTGGTGAACGCAGCAGGCCAGGCAGCATCTCTAGGAAGAGGTGCAGTCGACGTTTCAGGCCGAGACCCTTCGTCAGGACTAACTGAAGGAAGAGTGAGTAAGGGATTTGAAAGTTGGAGGGGGAGGGGGAGATGCAAAATGATAGGAGAAGACAGGAGGGGGAGGGATGGAGCCGAGAGCTGGACAGGTGATAGGCAAAAGGGATACGAGAGGATCATGGGACAGGAGGTCCGGGAAGAAAGACAAGGTGGGGGGAGACCCAGAGGATGGGCACGGGGTATATTCAGAGGGACAGAGGGAGAAAAAGGAGAGTGAGAGAAAGAACGTGTGTATAAAAATAAGTAACAGATGGGGTACGAGGGGGAGGTGGGGCATTAGCGGAAGTTAGAGAAATCGATGTTCATGCCATCAGGTTGAAGGCTACCCAGACAGAATATAAGGCATTGTTCCTCCAACCTGAGTGTGGCTTCATCTTTACAGTAGAGGAGGCCGTGGATAGACATGTCAGAATGGGAATGGGATGTGGAATTAAACTGTGTGGCCACTGGGAGATCCTGCTTTCTCTGGCGGACAGAGCGTAGATGTTCAGCAAAGCGGTCTCCCAGTCTGCGTCGGGTCTCGCCAATATATAAAAGGCCACATCAGGAGCACCGGACACAGTATATCACCCCAGCCGACTCACAGGTGAAGTGCTGCTTCACCTGGAAGGACTGTTTGGGGCCCTGAATGGTGGTAAGGGAGGAAGTGTAAGGGCATGTGTAGCTCTTGTTCCGCTTACACGGATAAGTGCCAGAAGGGAGATCAGTGGGGAGGGATGGGGGGAACGAATGGACAAGGGAGTCGCGTAGGGAGCGATCCCTGCGGAATGCAGGGGGGGGGAGGGAAAGATGTGCTTAGTGGTGGGATCCCATTGGAGGTGGCAGAAGTTACGGAGAATAATATGTTGGACCCGGAGGCTGGTGGGGTGGTAGGTGAGGACCAGGGGAACCCTATTCCTAGTGGGGTGGCGGGTGGATGGAGTGAGAGCAGATGTACGTGAAATGGGGGAGATGCGTTTAAGAGCAGAGTTGATAGTGGAGGAAGGGAAGCCCCTTTCTTTAAAAAAGGAAGACATCACCCTCCTAGAATGAAAAGCCTCATCCTGAGAGCAGATGCGGCGGAGACGGAGGAATTGCGAGAAGGGGATAGCGTTTTTGCAAGAGACAGGGTGAGAAGAGGAATAGTCCAGATAGCTGTGAGAGTCAGTAGGCTTATAGTAGACATCAGTGGATAAGCTGTCTCCAGAGACAGAGACAGAAAGATCTAGAAAGGGGAGGGAGGTGTCGGAAATGGACCAGGTAAACTCGAGGGCAGGGTGAAAGTTGGAGGCAAAGTTAATAAAGTCAACGAATTCTGCATGTGTGCAGGAAGCAGCGCCAATGCAGTCATCGATGTAGTGAAAGAAAAGTGGGGGACAGATACCAGAATAGGCACAGAACATAGATTGTTCCACAAAGCCAACAAAAAGACCCATACGGGTGCCCATAGCTACACCTTTAGTTTGGAGGAAGTGGAAGGAGCCAAAGGAGAAATTATTAAGAGTAAGGACTAATTCCGCTAGACGGAGCAGAGTGGTGGTAGAGGGGAACTGATTAGGTCTGGAATTCAAAAAGAAGCGTAGAGCTTTGAGACCTTCCTGATGGGGGATGGAAGTATATAGGGACTGGACATCCATGGTGAAAATAAAGTGGTGGGGCCCAGGGAACTTAAAATCATCGAAAAGTTTAAGAGCGTGAGAAGTGTCACGAACATAGGTCGGAAGGGATTGAACAAGGGGTCATAAAACCGTGTCGAGGTATGCAGAAACGAGTTCGGTGGGGCAGGAGCAAGCTGAGACAATAGGTCGGCCAGGACAGGCAGGTTTGTGGATCTTAGGTAGGAGGTAGAAACGGGAAGTGCGGGGTTTGGGAACTATAAGGTTGGTAGCAGTGGATGGGAGATCCCCTGAGCGGATAAAGTCGGTGATGGTGTGGGAGACAATGGCCTGGTGCTCCTTAGTGGGGTCACGATCGAGGGGTAAATAAGAGGAGGTATCCGTGAGTTGTCGCTGTGCCTCGGCAAGGTAGAAGTCAGTATGCCAGACTACAACAGCACCCCCCTTATTGGCGGGTTTAATAATAAAGTTACGATTAGTGCGGAGGGAGTGGAGAGCAGAGTGTTCCGAAGGAGTGAGGTTGGAATGGGGACAAGGCGCGGTGAAGTCGAGACGGTTGATGTCCTGTCGGCAGTTAGCGATAAGGAGATCCAGAGCAGGCAGAAGACCAGAGCGGGAGCGATAAGGAGATCATAGATCACATCACGTCATCACATCATAACGTGAACTGCAGTCCAATCCACAAAGCACATCGATTAAACCTTGCCCAAGGCCCAGGACTCTGGCACCATCTCTGACAGCATCGAGGGAGATGGAGACCATTTGGACGCAGGTACTTTCCTCCAGGAGCAACAAGCAAGAGTGAGAGAGAGACCATCACATGCAGACACCTTTCCCTGGCAGTAGTGAGCGAGAGGCTGATCGATGGCATTGGCACCCGCTCCCCTTTGCTATCACCTCAATGATTTCAATCTTCCTCAATGTTTTAATCAGTGACCTTGGTGAGCAATGGAATCAATCATGGTCTTCTTGGCCTCGAGGCTGCACACTTTACTTAAAACCTCATTGGACACTCTCGGACACCACAAGGTGCCAGATCGCTCAATTGGCCCAAAAAGCACCCACCAAAATGTCTGTCATCTTCATTGCGTCCTTTCTTTGTGGCCTTCCTTTCATCCAGCTAGGGCTTTGGTCATTCCACCTACTTTTACAAGCAGCTTTTTGTCTCCCACTTGATGCTCATGCAATAATTTTAATGCACACAGTGTAGATTCTGGTTCGTCGTATTCACAAAAGCCAAAGCTTACAAGTTTCCTGAAGCTCCTTGAACTTGCTTCCAGCTTAAAACCAAGCCACATTTTGCAAGTAACTGCCTGATTAACATATTAGAAGCTCTCACCGATATGTTACCAACAAGAACTGTTGTAGTGAGACCATTGGTTCTGTCACTTTCACAACTCCTCTGAACAGCATGGTCCTTCCTTGGCCGGATGTGCTTTCCAACCACAGACACAGAGGTTGGCTTCAACAACTGTTTGCTCTCTTTTGGACAACAGGTCATGCTGTACAGCATGGAGGCATCCAGCATCCTGCATCCAGTACCTTTCTAGTTCACTTTTCTCTGCATTGGAGGGTGAGCAGCCAGAGGCTGTGGTCCATGTAGGTATCAATGACATGGGTAGGAAGAGTGATGAGGTTCTGAATATGAGTTCAGGGAGTTAGGTGCTAAGTGAAAGGGCAGGACCTCCAGGGCTGTGATCTCGGATTGCTTCCCACATGCTAGAGAAACCAGAAATAGGAAGATTATACAGTTTAACATGTGGCTAAGAGTTGTTGTGGGAGGGACGGCATCAGATTTTTGGATCATTGGGCTCTCTTCCATGGAAGGTGGGATCTGTACAGAAGAGAAGGTTTGCACCTGAATTGGAGGAGGGTTAATGTCCCAGTGGGAAGGTTTGTTAATGCTGCCCAAGGGTTTTAAACTGGAGTTGCAGGGGGTGGGAACCAGAGTGCCAGAACAGATAGTGGAGAGGTTGTGGAGATAGACCTTGTTAAAGTCTTCAAACAGGGTCAGGAATGAAAAGGTTGAGCATGGTGTGACTAATGTCCTGAGCTGCCTATATTTCAATGCAAGAAGTATTGTAGGAAAGGCAGATGAAGTCAGGGCATGGATCAACACATGGAATTATGACATTGCAGCCTTTAGTGAGACTTGGTTGCAGGAAGGGTAGGACTGGCAGCTCAATATTCCAAACTTCGATTGTTTTATTCGCAACAGTGCAGGAGGGATTAAAGGAGGAGTGGAGATGTTACTAGTCAAGGAAAATGTCATGGCAGTGCTCAGCCAGGTCAGACTGGAGAACTCATCTAATGAGTCGTTATGGGTGGAACTGAGAAATAAGAAAGATATGACAATGTTAATGGGATTATATTATAGACCTCCCAAAAGTCCACAGGATTTAGAGGATCAAATTTGTAGAGAGATTGTGGACTGTTGCAAAAAACATAAGGTTGTTATAGTATTGACTGGGATTCTCATACTGTAAAAAGACTAAATCAGACAGAGTTTGTCAAGTGTGTTCAGGAAAGTTGCCCTATCAGTATGCAGAGGTCCCAGTGTGATACTTGAATTGCTATTAGGGAATGAGACACAGCAGGTGACAGAAGCTTATTCAGGGGAATACTTTGCATCTGGTGAACGTAATGTCACTAGTTTCAAAGTAAATATGGAAATAGATCTGGTCCGTGGGGTTGAGATTCTAAATCGGAGGAAGGCCAACTTTGATAGTGTCAGAAAGGACAGATTGTTTTCTGGCAAAGGTGTACTTTGTAAGTGGGAGGCCTTCAAAAGTGACATTCTGAAAGCACAAAGCTTGTATGTGCCTAGTAGAATAGAAAGTAAAGATAACAAGTGTAGGGAACCTTGGTTTTCAAGAGATATTGAGGCCCTGGGCAAGAAAAAAAAGGAGGTGCAGGTATAGGTAGGAAGGAATAAATGAGATTCCTATAAGAAATGCAAGAGAATTCTTAAGAAATCAGGAGGGCTAAAAAAAAAGCATGAGGTTGCCCTAGCAGACAAGGGGGAGGAGAATCTTAAGGGACTCTACAGATATGTTAAGAGCAAAAGCAGTGCAAGGGACAAAACTGGTCCCCTGGAAGATCAGAAATATGATCCATGTATGGAGCCAAAAGAGATAGGGGAGACCTTAAATAAGTTCTTTGCATCTGTATTTAATCAGGAGATGGACATAGAGTCGATAGAAGAGAGGCAAAGCCGCATCAAGTTCATGGACGCTATAGAGATTACAGAGGAGGAGGTTTTTGCTCTCTTGAAACAAATTAGGGTGGACAGGGCCCGACAAGGTGTTCTCTCAGATCCCATGGGAGGCAAGTACAGA
Source organism: Mobula hypostoma (assembly GCF_963921235.1). Taxonomy (NCBI): domain Eukaryota; kingdom Metazoa; phylum Chordata; class Chondrichthyes; order Myliobatiformes; family Myliobatidae; genus Mobula; species Mobula hypostoma. The sequence continues at coordinate 53,703,734 of NC_086109.1, forward strand.
AATTGCAGGGGCTTTAGCAGAGATATTTAAATCATTCTGAGTGACAGTTGAGGTACCGAAGCTTTGGAGGATAGCCTATGTTGTTCTGCCATTTTAATTAATTTCCCATTCACTCTGGCAGAAGCCATATTGCTTGTCTATTGCTGGTTTCCTAAATCTTAAGCCTCTCATCGGTTTCAGATCATCAACAGCAAGCAGATCGCTGCTCTTTTTGAAGTTGCAACTTGACTTTGTATTTTTTCCTCTTATCTGTGCAGTCCATTTATTTTTGTCTTTCTGACATGTTAAAAAACATAGAAAACATAGAAAACCTATAGCACAATACAGTCCCTTCGGCCCACAAAGTTGTGCCAAACATGTCCCTACCTTAGAAATTACTAGGCTTACCCATAGCCCTCTATTTTTCTAAGCTCCATGTACCTATTCAAAAGTCTCTTAAAAGACCCTATGGTATCTGCCTCCACCACCGTTGCCGGTAACCCATTCCGCACACTCACCACTCACTAAGTAAAAAACTTACCCCTGACATTTCCTCTGTACCTACTCCCCAGCACCTTAAACCTGTGTCCTCTTGTGGCAACCATTTCAGACCTGGGAAAAGGCCTCTGACCATCCACACGATCAATGCCTCTCATCATTTTATATACCTCTATCAGGTCACCTCTCATCCTCCGTCGCTCCAAGGAGAAAAGGCCAAGTTCTTTGTTCTTTGTATGTGTCCTACTTTGTGCATTTTCTGCAAGTTTTGCCTTTGAACCTGCATTGGTCTGGTGTATGTGAGCCCCTGCCACAACACTAACAGTATTTGTTTGGCCTGGCCGGTTTCTGTTTAGACATTGCAATCACCCAAGCCTGAAGATTTTTTCAGGGTTTTTAATGAGAGAACTTTGTGAAATTGAAAAGCGTTATGGAAGTAAATTCAATATAGAATTGTCATGCCCCTGAATATACACACATGCAATCTTCTATGCCATGGACTAGAGTAAACTTGTAATGTAATGAGAGCTCAATAACGATGAACAAATAACTTAACACTTCCTTCAAAGTACATCTATTAAAGGTTTACCAAAATTAAGAAGGCTTAAGACTCAGAGACATTGCTATTTCAAGGGCAAATAAAGAGTGGATAGGGATGGATGTCTTTCTACCATGTTTGTTCCAAGTCAAAATCCAAATTTCTGTGCAGGAAATAATGTAAAAGAAAACTTAAGAATAGGTAGTGATGTTTGTACAAAAGAAACTGCATACAAAATGAACAGTGCCTCTAGAGGCAGGGCACTCACTGCCTGATATCCACAATGTCAAACTTAACTTCTGAAACTAAAAATCAAATGATCTTTTCATTTTGTCTTTGGCAAAATAATGAAGTTTCAAATATTAGTCTTGAAACTGTCTTACTACACAGGCTTTATAGGCATCAGCTAGTCTTGCGAGACCATGGATCTGCGCCTGGAAAGTCTTCACTCTCCCTGGGCATAGGCCTGGGCAAGGTTGTATGGAAGACCAGCAGTTGTCCATGCTGCAAGACTCCCCTCTCCACAACACCAGTGTTGTCCAAGGGAAGGGCATTAGGACCCATACAGCTTGGCACCAGTGTCACCACAGAGCAATGTGTGATTAAGTGCCTTGCTCAAGGACACAACACGTTGCCTTGGCTGGGGCTCGAACTCATGACCTTCAGGTCGCTAGTCCAATGCCTTAACCACTTGGCCACGTGCCACAAAACACAGTCTTTAACCGCTCTCACTTCAAAACATTGTCGTTGATTACATATTTTCTTGTGGTCGTGTCTGATGGGCAGACTGATGACATGGGGCTCACTCAGAATGACGATTGTTTGAGGTACTTCTGAAGTGAGTGGTGCCTCCTTGGAACATATTCCAAATTGCCGTAGCTCCTCAGAGCCAAGAAAGGGACAGAGTTCACTAAGGTAACTTAGAATTGGAAGAGATTCCTGCTTTATGATGTACTGCACTTTCTCTGCATGCACCTGTCTTTGAAGAAGAAGAAAGATTTTAACTTCTGTCCAATTCTTTGACTACTCCTACAATCTTCATTTTCATATAGATACTACTCTCACGGGGTCTGAAATGCCTTGGTCGCCCAATCTTCAGGATATTAGTTTTAAATGCACTGACAGTGGGCAGATGAGCACCATTAAGGCAGTCTTCAGCCACTATGACCCAACCTAGGTCCAGACATTGGGAATAAGGTGCATTGTGCTGCTCACATAACTTGTGTGCATGGACAGTGTCCCTGCCAAGCAACAGGAGAATCTCAACAGAAGAGTCAAGTGGGGGGATCTTGCTAGCATGTGAATGACCATATGCCACTTGGTTGGGAATATGGTCACAGTCAATGAGAATAGGCAGGAGTAAACAGACCTCCCCTCCCATTGACTTTGCAACAAATCCACCGGCTCTGCTTCCAGTAACATCTGATGTTCCAGATCATGGCTTTAGAGTACCCTGGGAAGTAGTTGCATCTGATGGATGCTCAGCGGGCTCCCTGCCAAGCTCTGCTGTGGGTGTGCTGGAACCAGTAGCCTAGGTTCACGCCCTGAATTTGCAGCTGTATTTGGGTCTAATTCTTCTGAGATGTCAATAGGTTCTTGGCTCAGTTTCCTGGAGGTGTCTGGAGCTTGCTCCACCATTTGTCCATTTGTGTTCTGCAATACATTATTATTCCTGCTTCTCCGGTTCTCCTTGTTAGTTCTTCACCACTATCCGCACGACTGTCTTGTCCATATTTGAACTAACTCTGCCTCAGGGCTCCTCTGGCCAGACTCTGCATCTCACTCAAGCTATTGTCCAACGATGAATTATCACCACAGCCTGGTGCAGCAAGTCAGGCCCGCGCAGTTGGTTCTGCTGTAGCTTCTGTTGAAAGGTGAAGCACTGGTGCACTTGATGCACTATTCAGCAGTTGTCTGCTCTTATTAACCCGTGTGTTTTCAAGTTGGGTGACTGAGCACTTTTCAATTTGTACATTAAATGAGCATTCATCTTTCTTTGTGTTTGAATCTGAAGTAGGGCATGCAAGTTCAGGAGGAGTACTGGGTAACAATTTGGTTTGAAGCATGACAGGAAGCTAGTCCTTATCTTTGTCTGCTGCCTTGATTCCATCCTCTGCTGAGCAAACATGTTATATTAGAGGACTTGTGTAGAGGAATGTAATTGCTGGAAACATAAGTAATTCACAACCATGGACATTGAGTTGGGGTTCATTTTAAGAGGCTGGGCTGAAGTGGTGATGTAATTATGTAAAGTAGTTTTACCATGCTTTGTGTTTAGTGTTTGGAGTACAATAAATGAATTGTTGCAGTTTCTCGTAAACATAGAATGCCTCCTCCATTTTTATTTATGGAAACCAACATTGGTGATCTCGATGCAGTCATTTTGAAACTGCCGGAGGTCTAAGAGGAAAATGCCATTGCTTGGTTTGTACAAGCCAAGGACCAATTCATGCTGTGAGAAGTCACCAGCGACAACACCAAATATTTGTATGTGGTAGTGTTGCTCAGCAACTCCACTGCTGTGAGATAGGCGAGTCTGCTTGAACACTCTCCTGAACGCAATAAATACCAATCGCTGAAAACTCACCTTTTACAGACTTTTGGACTATCGGAATCTGAGCACACCAAACAGTTATTCTCCTTGTTCAGCCTCGGCCCTCACTAACTATAGGGAGCTTCTTAAAATGGCTGATAGTCTACACTCAGCCAGGCAGAGATGTATAATTTCTCCTTCTTTCTCTGCCTCAATAAGCCTGGTCAGCACGACCCCCAACATGAGGACCTCTGCGGCTGCGAAACAGATTACGCCAGGCCTGTGCTTTTAGCATTCTCGTTTTCGTATGAACACTAGGAAGTGCTGGTGCCTTGCAGCTTTGGCAGTGCCTGTGCATCGGGACATCAGTGGTCTGTGAACACCATGGATTCCAGCTGCCAGGGTTGTCTACTGTTCATTATGCACACCCTTTCAGGGCAGTGGTTCCAATGTGACACGGGTGCTCAAGTGAGTGTGCTGCCAGCATCACCTATTGATGAGAAGGCAAGGAGCGACGAAGCCTTGTTGGAGGCCGCTAACAGAAGCAGGATCCAGACTTACGGGACATGTCGGGTGACGCTCTGCTCCAGTGGGCAATGTTATACATGGAACTTCATCCTGGCTAAAGTAGATAAGCTTTTGCGCAGCGCAGATTTCCTGTGTGCCCAACAACTGTAGGCCAATATTAAGAACTGCTGGCTTGTGGATGTCAAGGACTTTGGGTCGTTACCCTGCCCCCCAAGTAAGTTCCTGACAATGACTCTGTCGAGTGCATGCACCATTCCATGTGAGTTTACTTGACTGCTGGACAAATTCCCAAACCTCACCAAGCCCACATTCCCCACTAGAGTCACAAAACATGGGGTTGAGCACCACATTTCCATTACTGCTTGCCAGTTCATGCCCAAGCACGTAGACTCTCCCAGAAAAGCTGGCAACCATGAAGGGTGAGTTTGCCAAGATGGAAAGACTTGACATCGTACACCAGTCAAATCGACCCTGGGCTTCACTCCTCTATATGGTCCATTTTTATTTGCGGAAACCTGTACTTGCACTGATAGTCAGTTCTTCAGTCAAGAGATGACCACCATTGTTTAAGTCAGATGCTGTTTCAAACACCTTTGCTTCTGCTTCACGCTTCTCCTTGAGTGACCTCAGTGTAGCTTCTACAGGAGCTTTCTCCACATCTATACATGCTTTCTCCATGTTTAAATGAGCTTTTTCTATTAGTATTTCAACTTCACACTTAACATATGCTGCTCCCACTCTTGCCACTTCACCTCAGGCACGGGCTTATGCCACAGCTATGCTAGGTGTGGTTTTGTTTGAGTGTCACAAAGATGTGATCAACATGCCACATTCTAACCTGACTTCCAAGCCTTGGCAATCAATGTTGCTGCGGTTGGAAGCTGATGTCGTAACAGTCAGCGTTCAGATGTAAACAGTTGATATTTCGGGCCGAGATCCTTCGTCAAGTCCCGATGAAGGGTCTTGGCCCAAAATATCGACTGTACTCTTTTCCATAGATGCTGCCTGGCTGGCTGAGTTCCTCCAGCATTTTGTTGGTGTTGCTTGGGTTTCGAGCATCTGCAAATTCTCTCTTGTTTGTGAATGGATGGGGTTGGATATCTTTCTACCATGTTTTCTAAGTCAAAATCCAAATATACCCACATAGGAAATGATGTGAAAAACAGCTTATGAATGGTAAGTGATGCTTGTAGAAAATGAACTGCATACAAAATAAACAGTGCCTCTAGAGGCAGAACACTTTGGAAAGGTGATGCTGATGGAGTAGAAAGCTAAGCTTAGCAATAAGCCTCTCGGGCCCTGGAAAGTGAATATCCATCACAAAGGTAGAACTGCAATCAACAAAAAATAGGTGTTTTTGCTGTTCAGATGCTCCTGAAATGAGTGTAGGACCATGGAAATAGCATCCATCGTAGACCTTCTTCAACAGCAGACAAATTACAGTGGGTCATGGTTGTTTGGAAAGCTGGAGTTTTGATGCATCCCATCACCAGGCTCTCAAAGCACTTCATAATGGCAGACAAAAGAGATTCTGAAGATGCTGATAGAGCAATACACACAATTGTTGGAGGAACTCAGCAGTTCAGGCAGCAATTATGGAGGGATAATGGGCAGTGTGGGGCAGGGGAACTATGAGGTTGGAGGTTGTAGATGGGAGATCTCCAGCGGTGACAGAGGTGATAAGATCAGTGATGGTGCAGGAGACAAAGGCTTGATGCTTCTCAGTGAAGCTCTGATTCAGTGGTATGTAAGAGGATGTGTCAGGGAGCTGACATATGGCCCCCTGTTGATGTTGCCTGATATGCTAAGTTCTTCCAGCATTTTGTGTGTGTTGTTCAAAGTTCAAAATGTAGAGACCAAATTAGTTCACAGCATTTTGTAGTGTTTTGCATACAGTTTTGTTGACTTCTTATGTCACCTTTGTTGGATGCAAAGGATTACTTGCACAATCTTTGTCTGGTCAAGCAGAAAGGTATTTAATATAATTAATCTTACACTTGCAAGTTGGAAAGGGCTAAGTGCGGTCAATGGACTCTCTTCAGCTGGACGAGGCACAGCACTCTTCTACGTATTTCAAGATAACATTCAACATCTTCATCCACTACTTGGACATTCAGCCATCAGCACTGACCCTGTCAGGAACAGATGTTTGGTCATCACTAACCCTGCATGACCAACACATGGAAAGACCCTGCACTTTGGTGGTATTGTGCTCCAGTTTCATCCTTGACACAGCTGTAGTAACTTACATTTGAGTTCAGTAATCATCCTTGGAGATCTAGAGTTAGCTCTGCACAACCCTCTGACAAATTCTGTTATTTCCATATGCACCAACATGAAGGCTGTCATATCTCTAGCAAAGGATATTCCACATAGATACTGTATAACTGAAGGTCATATTGTGGAATTCGCGGCCCATTCCTCGTCTCATATCAGCAAGTCTGTTCCCACACTTATAGAATGTTATTGCAAAAAGTTAAGCTACTAGATGTAGAATCATGGAGTCATACAGCACAGAAACAGGCCATTTAACCCAACGTGTCCATTCTGACTAAGATGTCCTTCTAGGTACATCCCATTTACTTGTGTTCGGTCCATATCCCTCTAAACATTCATGTACTGTCCAAGTGTCTTTTAAATATTGTTATTGTACCTGGCCAAGCATTTCCCTGGCAGCTCATTCCATATCCCACCACCTTCTGAATAAAGAAGTTCCCTTTAAATCCTCCCCCTGTCACCTTAAGCCTATGCCCTCTAGTTTTTGATTCCCTTTCCTTAAATTGAAATACTCTCACAACTGTCCAGAGACAGTGTCAAGGTGGATTGACCTGATGCAAGAGCGTAAATACCACAAACACAATAAAACAAGCAATACTTTATCGAACTTTACTCTTTATTCATAGCATGCTATGGGAGAAGTTACAGACTGATCTCCCAAAGAGCCAGTCCGGATACTACCCTCCCCCGAATCACAATTCTTCACAATTTATAATATTGATCATCACGTCCGCAGGAAATCTTACAATTACGCAAGTTAAGACAGTTTTAGAATAATTTTGATCATGTGTTAATAGTTTCGATCATATGCTAATATACTACTAGATGTAAAATCATCATTAGTTAGTTATAATTATTTTCTGCCAAAGCTAGCCTGGATACAACATCAGTTCCTTATAGTGACACCTTCTCCTTTCTCTCGAACATTCCGTCCCCTACGTTATTCTTCCCATATTTAGTTATACCTTGAGATGTTCTAGCATTTTCAGAGAACTATGTCTAGTATGTCACCAGTTGCTGGGTAGGGTTTCTTTCTGACTTGCCCAGCGACAGTAACATAAGGTACTCATAAGGTAATTGATCATTAGCTAATCATTGTTCTTAGTTTATACCCATATTTATCTATCCCTCTACTCTATCATTCCCCCCTTTTATCATATTATGATAACTAATTAAATGGGGGTCGAGAAGGGCATCATCAGCCTTTCCATGAAAATTCTACAGCCAACATTTAGGCAAGTTATTATCACGCAACACACAATAATTATAACAATGAGAACAATCAGCCTGTGCAGTAATTAAGACCCCCAAGATCCTCCCAGAAACCGTCCTAACCAGCCAACCCCATTCTTAGAACCTTGCCTGAAGTCATCCAATTGTTTCTTAATAGACTGCATGGCATGGGTCACATTGTAAGATTCATCAGTAATATGGGTGCTGCATTTGTCTCCAACTATGGCACATACCATCCTCTCCCACTCCCGCTGGACCAACTGATAATGCACAACACACCTGGTTTGTTGTGCATAAAGTCGTAACTCCACCAACTCTCTGTTAACAGCTTCCAGGCCTTCCACCGTACTGTTTCCCAATGCCGTTAACCCACAAATGAGTTAGTTGCGATTCTTTGCAGCTATGGTTCCTGCCGAATCCCCTAGGGAGAGAGTGCTCAGAAACTCATAGCCCAGAGAAGAGCCCAGGGTAACAGGATTCCTCCAGTCAGCACAGAATTCCTTACTCATAGCTCGAGCTATCAGTTGTCATCGAATGTGGGCATTCTGGGGGCAGGGAACAGAATTGTCCAATTGTTCCTACCACAGAGAGGGTAGGTAGAGTGGTGGTGGCCGTAGTATAGGAGCCTTCAAACAAGAACACGTATCCTGTCTTGGCCCAGTAGCAAGAATTCTTACAAGTGACTATTTTATCATACCATAGGTACTCCTCGGGATACAGGGACTACTACTACTAAGTTGACTCAGGCCTAGGGGGCCAGTGTTGGGCATGATGATGGACTCTCCACTTCTCCTTCTCCCTCATCAGTGTGTTCAGTTCATCTACATTAGCCACGCCGCTGTCTTCTAGGAGCATATTGACCATAGTCTTGGGAGGGATACAGGGAGGAGTATTCAAAGGTCCCTGAACCAGCTGACACATGAATCCCATTACAATATCCACATACATACTGAATTCCTTTAGAGAGGGGCATACATTGTTCTTGGATACATTCGCAAGAGAATATTCCCTTGTCTATCTTACATCGGTGGTCCAAATAATGTCTCTTCAGGCAAGGTATTTCCCGGGCTACCCTGGTGAAAACACGTCCCCATCCCTTTCCCGTGAAACAGAAGGGATAATCCCTCTTGCTTCGACAGTGTGTACCAGGTACCCACTCTTCCCTGTCCCCCACTGCGTGCTGTTGGCGGGTCCCCAAACACTCAGGTTCTGCGGCATAATTATCACCTATTCCCTCAATACATTTTCCCCTAGTCCCTCTTTGAAACATTCCCTCTATCTCTTTATATTCTGCCCCTGATCTGTCCTCCACTATCTGATCATGTTGTATCCAGAATAGCCCTCCTCGACTACCATGATGAGGCTAAACTCAGGTTGGAGGAGCAACACCTCATATACCGTCTAGGTAGTCTCCAGCCCCTTGGTATGAACATAGAATTCTCCAACTTCTGGTAATTCCCTCCCCCTCCCTTCTCTATCCTTATTTCACTCTGCCCCCTCCCCCAGCTGCCTATCACCTCCCTCATGGTTCCGCCTCCTTCTTCTACTACACATTGTTTTCCTGCCTATGATGTCCCTGCTTCCCCTCCCCCACCCCTTTGTCTTTCAAATTACTGGTTTTTCAACTGAAACTACGAGCCTTCTTCCAACCCTCCCCCACCTTCTTTCTTCAGTCCTGACGAAGGGTTCCGGCCCGAAACATCGACTCATCATTTCCACTGATGCTGCCCAACCTGCCGAGTTCCTCCAGCATATTATGAGTGTTGCTTTGATCCCAGCATCTGCAGATTATCTTCTGTTTACGACTCGCTACTCCGCTGCGAACCCACGACGACGACCGGCTCCAGCCTGGACCGAAACCCCTCGGACCTCGACTTCTCAGGCCTTCGGCAGGCCGGAGACCCATCCGCCTCTGATTCTGACCCCAACTGGAACCACGGCCTCCCGGACATGGGCACCAGCCTCCAGCGGGCCATGGACTGACTCGCCTCCGACTCCGATCTCAGTTCTGGAGCCCTGAAGGCTACAGGCTCCGCCACCCCCAGCTCCAGATCCATCTCGGACCGAGGTCCTGACACTCTCCAAGCCGGAACTGCTCTTACTGCCGCTGGGTCCTACTGCCCCTCTTATTCTCCCACTACCCTCTTTCCTCCCAGCGACCCCCAAACTTCCCTCTACCCCTCTTCGCCCCTCCATTCCTCTGATTCCTCATCCTCCCCTAACCCCGTTCTCCCTGAACATCCCAACCCCCCTCTCCCTCCTGAGACCTCCCACTCTTCACCCTCCTCCGACCCCAGCCCCAACCCTTGCCGTGTCTTCACCATCCCCTCTGACCTTCCCCTCTCTGACAGAACATTCTGTCTTTAGCAAGGGCCTCACTTTTGTCCCCCTCGTTCCACATCTCAGTGAGTTCCGTGCCCGCCATGACGCTGAACTCTTCTTCCATGGCCTATGTGTCCGAGCCTACTTCTTTGGCAAGGATTCCCCTCCCCCTACTGATGACCCCTTCTCCTGTCTTCAGCCTTCCTCCTCTTCCTGGATACCCCGCCCGGGCCTTCTACCTGCACTCGATCTCTTCATCTCCAACTGTCGCCGAGACATCAACTGTTTCAACTTCACCACTCCTCTCTCCTGTTCCAACCTCACTCCCTCTGAACACACTGCCCTCCACTCTCTCAGCACTAATCCCAACCTCACTATCAAACCTGCTGACAAAGGTGATGCCGTAGTAATCTGGCAGACGGACCTCTACCTCACTGAGGCCAAACGGCAGCTCTCTGACACGTCCTCTTACCCCTGGAACAGGACCCCACCAAAAAACATCAGACCATTGTCTCCTGCACCATCACCGCCCTTATTAACTCCGGAGACCTTCCATCCTCAGCCGCTAAACTCATTATTCCCACACCCCATACCACTCGGTTTTACCTCTCCCAAAGATACACAAGCCTGACTGTCCTGGTAGACCCATAATTTCTGCCTGCTCCTGTCCCACCGAACTTCTACCTGCCTACCTGGACTCCATTTTGTCACCCATAGTTCAGTCCCTCCCCACCTACATCCGGGATACATCCCATGCCCTCCACCTCTTCAATAACTTCCAGTTCCCTGGTCCCAACCGCTTCATTTGTACTATGGATGTCCAATCCTTATACACCTCCAATCCCCACCAAGAAGGCCTCAAAACCCTCCACTACTTCCTGGATAACAGACCTCACCAGTTCCCCACCACCGCTACCCTCCTCCAGCTGGCGGAACTGGTTCTCACACTTAATAACTTCTCTTTTGGCTCTCCCACTTTCTTCAGACTAAAGGTGTAGCTATGGGAACTCGCAAGGGACCCAGCTGCACCTGCCTCTTCGTTGGTTATGTTGAACAGTCTGCACTCCAATCTCATTCTGGTACTGCTCCTCAACTTTTCCTTCGGTACATTGACGACTACATTGGTGCTGTTTCCTGCACCCATGCTGAGCTCATCAATTTCATCGACTTCACTTCTAACTTCCACCCAGCCCTCAAATTCAGTTGGTCTATCTCGGACACTTCTCTCCTCTTTCTCGATGTCTCGGTCTCCATCTCTGGAGACAGACTGTCCACTGACATCTTCTACAAGCCCACTGACTCTCATAACTACCTCGACTATACCTCTTCCCACCCCGCCACATGCAAAATTGCCATTCCCTATTCCCAGTTCCTCCATCTCTGCTGCATCTGCTCCCAGGATGAGGCTTTCCATTCCAGGACATCTCAAATGTCCTCTTTCCTTAAGGATCGTGGTTTCCCTTCTACCATATCAATGATGCCCTCACCCGCATCTCCTCCATTTCCTGCACTTTGGCCCTCACCCCATCCTCCTGCAACCACAACAGGGACAGAGTTCCCCTTGTCCTCACCTACCACCCCACCAGCCTCCGTATCCAGCACATTATCCTCCACAACTTCCATCACCTTCAACAGGACCCCACCACTAAGCACATTTTTCCCTCTCCACCCCTCTCCACTTTCCGCAGGGGTCAGTCCCTCCACGACTCCCTTATCCACATGTCCCTCCCCACGGATTTCCCACCCAGAACTTATCCCTGTAAGTGTAAATGCTACACCTGTCCCTACACCTCCTCTCTTGCCACCATTCAGGGCCCCAAATAGTCCTTCCAGGTGAGGCAACACTTCACTTGTGAGTCTGCTGGGGTCATCTGTTGCATCCGGTGCTCCCGGTGCGGCCTCCTCTACATCAGTGAAATCCCACACAGATTGGGGGACCGCTTCGTCGAGCACCTCCACTCCGTCCGCCACAACAGACAGGATCTCCCGGTAGCCACCCACTTCAACTCTGCTTCCCATTCCCATTCAGATAAGTCCATACATGGCCTCCTCTACTGTCATGATGAGGCTAAACTCAGGTTGGAGGAGCAACACCTCATATACCGTCTAGGTAGTCTCCAGCCCCTTGATATGAACATAGAATTCTCCAACTTCTGGTAATTCCCTCCCCCTCCCTTCCTCTATCCCTATTTCACTCTGCCCCCTCCCCCAGCTGCCTATCACCTCCCTCATGGTTCCGCCTCCTTCTTCTACTACACATTGTTTTCCTGCCTATGACGTCTCTGCTTCCCCTCCTCCACCCCTTTGTCTTTCGAATTACTGGTTTTTCAACTGAAACTACGAGCCTTCTTCCAACCCTCCCCCACCTTCTTTCTTCAGTCCTGACGAAGGGTTCTGGCCCAAAACGTTGACTCATCGTTTCCACTGATGCTGCCCGACCTGCTGAGTTCCTCAAGTGTATTGTGAGTGTTGCCCTGACGGGTTAGCTACAAACAGTGCTTCTACAGACTGTACCAAAGGATAACATGCAGTACGGTTACCATGTAGCCGTTGGTGTGCTCAATAAAACAAGTTGTCCTCTAAAGGATCAATTGCAACACACAACAAGGAAATAAGTCCACAAATGGTGAATTGTGGCCTGGGAATCATCTTTTACAGTCACTGAGGTGTATCCAATGCTCCTGGCCTTGTACTTTAACCGCTGTCAGCGTTTGCTGTAGTATCTGGAATGGACCTTTCCACCGGGGTCCAAGTTTGGGATGCTCCCAATCCCTGATCAATCTCCAATTTTCAACTCCGGTTACTCCATTCCTCGCCCTCCGGAATCCTTAAGGGTATTCTTTATCTGGGAGTGCAGAAACTTTAGAGAGGATGTTAGTTGGCATAAGTAACTTCTTCACACAGAGAGTGGTGAATCTGTGGAATTCTCTGCCACAGGAAACAGTTGAGGCCAGTTCATTGGCGATATTTAAGAGGGAGTTAGATATGGCCCATGTGGCTAAGGGGATCAGGGGGTATGGAGGGAAGGCTGGTACAAGGTTCTGAGTTGGATAATCAGCCATGATCATACTGAATGGCGGTGCAGGCTCGATGGGCCGAATGGCCTATTCCTGCACCTATTTTCTATGTTTCTATGTTTCTAAGTACTTCTGCAATTCATCTTCCATGACATTAAGGTCAATTTGGGTGGGAAGCTGCGTGTTAGTGTCCCACAGGGTCCTTCCAGGACGTCCATAAACAATTTCAGCTGCAGATACCCCTGTAGTGGAATGTGGGGTAATTCTCATATGGTATAAAGCTAACGGAAGGACCTTCAGCCAGCTCAGTCCAGTTTCAGACAGTAACTTAGCCAGCTTATTTTTCAGGGTGCCATTAGCCTGTTCCACTACTCCTGCAGCCTTCGGGTGGTAGGCACAATGAAACTGCTGTTCAATGTGCTGCACCTCGCACAGCTCTTTATTTATGTTTCCCACAAAATGAAGCCCATTGTCCGAACTTATCTGTCTGGGTACCCCGAACTTTGGTATGATCTCTGTAAGTAACAACCTTACCACCATGGAAGCTTTATTATATTGCTGGTTGGAAAGGCTTCAATCCATGTACTGAACACATCAATAATCACTAAACAGTATTTGTAACAGTGTACATGCAGTAGTTCAATAAAATCAAGCTGAATACATTCAAAAGAACCACTTGGCAAGGGGTTTTTTCCTGGGGCACATTTTACTCCTTTTCCCATGTTTGTCTTTTGGCACATCAAACAGGCTTGTATTTTTCCTGTGGCAGCCTCCTCCAGCCTTGGGTGCCACCATGTGCGGAGCAAAATATTAATCATTCAGGGGTGTCCCCCTGGAGTTTTTGAACTGTAGCCCTGTCTGGAATGCCCAGCGCTCGTGGTGTTTTAGTCAAGGTGAAGGCCAATCGCTCTGCAGTGGAAACTATAATGGTCGCCTCTTGTGTAGCCTGCCTGGCTGCCAAGTTGGCCCTGTTGTTTCCTTTAGTCACTGCAGATCCGTCTTTTAGATGAGCCAAACATTTAATAATGGTCAATTTTTCGGGGAGGAGTATAGCCTGGAGCAGATTATTTACATACATTGCTTCAGGATGGGGGTCCCAGAGGAGGTGAGGAACCCCCGCTGCGCCCAGAGTTGCCCAAAATCATGGGCCACCCCAAATCCGTAGCAAGAGTCTGTATAAACATTGGCCTTTTTGTCCTTGGCTAAAATACAGGCGCAAGTGAGAGCAAAAAGTTCTGCTTTTTGGGCAGAGACTAGGGGCTGGAGAGCACCACTTTCGAGCGTGTGGTCATCGCCAACAACGGCATAGCCGCAGAGGCTCTCCCCGGTCTCAGAGACAGTGGAACTGCCATCCATGTTTAGGGCAAGTTGTGCCCCTGGAATAGCTGCATCTGAGAGGTCGGGGCGTGATGAGGTGAGAAAATGGTTCCGTAGCGTTCAGTCAACTCAACGGGGGCCGTCTCTAAAAATGTAGCGGGGTTGATGGCATTACAGTATGCAAAGGTGAGGAATGGGTTATTAAGTAATGCTATTTCATAGCGACTTGGTCTGGCCTGGGTAAGATGTTGGGTCTGGTGGGAGGTCAACAGGGCTACAATGGTATGGGATGAATGCACTGTAACTGGCTGTTGGAAGCAGCTGTAACCAGGGAGTAAATGGCCGGGAGCATCTGCGAGCAGGATGGGGGGGGGGGGTTAATCCCTGCGCTACGGGGTCTAACTTAGTGGAATAATAGGCAACAGGCCTGCACCTATCCCCATGAGTCTGAGTGAACACTGCAGTGGCGCAGCCATCTAAAACATCGGTCCCCAACCACTGGGCCGTGGACCGGTACCGGGCCATGAGGAAACAATATGATTTGACAATATGAATCAGCTGCACCTTTCCTCATTCCCTGTCACGCACTGTTGAGCTTGAACACACGCGAGGTCATCACCCACACGTCATCCATGTCAGCGTGAGAAAGAGATCAACTCCTTGAGCTTGCAAATGACGGCGGGCTGAAAAGTATGTTTGACATAACATCTCTGCCAGCACTCTGGATCAAAGTCAAGGCTAAATATCTTGAGATAGCCACGAAAGCACTGAAAACGTTGCTTCCATTTCCAACATTTTTCTGCGAAGTGGAGTTTTCTGCAATGAATGCAATGAAAACTAAATTGCAGAATAGACTGGACATAAGGAATCCCCTTCGAGTATCGCTGTCTCCCTTCACCCCTCGGTGGGAATGTTTTGTTGCAGGAAAACAAGCCCAGCGCTCCCATTGATTCATCGATATTGGTGTGTTGCAATGATTTTATATGTTCATATGAGGAAAATATGTGCTGTGTGTTTAATATCCGAATGTTACTTAAAATGTTATGATGCTATTGACTTATATAACCATATAATAATTACAGCACGGAAACAGGTGATCTCGGCCCTTCCAGTCCATGCCAAACGCTACTCTAACCTAGTCCCACCGACCTGCACTCAGCCCACAACCTTCCATTCCTTTCTTGTCCATATGCTTATCCAATTTCTTGTTAAATGATAATATCAAACCTGCCTCTACCACTTCTACTGGAAGTTCGTTCAACACTTACTTCAAGCTCCCCTGTCCTCCCCTGATGATTGACTTATCACGATATTCATGAGAGGAAAATATGCGCTGGGTGTTTAATATTAAATTCGCTAGATAAACCCTTTTAGAAACGAAATTTAGTGTATTAGCCACATATCACTTATATTCTGGTCGCAATTAACACCCCCCCCCCCGAACAGAATCGCCAAAAACGATTTGTAGAAAAAAATAGGCACATACACATGTGCACAAGTTACGCATGCACACTGGTGCCTGCGCAAGGCTTCATGGTAATTGTAGTCTTCTTGGAGTAAACACAATGTATTTGACTGCTCCTCTGGTCCGTTGGCAACCCTCCCCCCGCCCCCGGGTTGGCCGGTCTGCAAGAATATTGTCAATAATAAACCGGTCCGCAGTGCAAAAAGGTTGGGGACCCCTGATCTAAAACATTCACAAAAAGCTGGAACAGAAGGTCATAGAGTGGGCAGGCGAGAGCAGGCACCCTCAAGAGCAATTTTTTCAATTCCTCAAAGGCTCAGTTAGTTCTAGATGCCCCTTAAGTGTACTGGAAGCCAGAGGGCTCAAATGTCTTGTATACAGAGCAACATTTGGGATCCACTGTCTACAAATTTTACCAGGCTACGGAAAGCATGCATGGCTTTCGGCGTAGTGAGCAGGGGGTCGCAAGGATTGGGATCACCCTTTCAGGAGTGAGCTGCCTTTCGGTTGCACTCAAAAGGGTTCCCAGAAATCTCATTTGCCATTGGACTCTCTTTACTTTTTGGGGCAGGATCACGTATCCCCACAAGTACAAGGCATTCAGAAGTGTATTGGGGTCATGTGCATTTGATATCTCTGACAGGCTTGCCATTAGGAGGTTGTCAACATGTTGTATTACTGTAGAGCCCCCAGGAAACTGTAAGTTTCTAAGCTGCCTTTGCATTATCTGTGAGAAAATGGTGGGACAGTGCACAAAACCTTGGAGTAACCTAGTCCAAGTGTACTGCTGATCTTGAAAGGTAAATGCAAAAAGGTACTGCGACTCAGGAGCAAGGGGAATTGCAAAAAACGCATGCTGCAGATCTACTATGGTAAAAATTTGGGAATCCGGTGAAATATTGCTTAAAATCATAGCGGGGTTAGGAACTACCGGATGTATAGACTGCATAATTTCATTAATCTTACGGAGATCTTGCACTAACCGTCATTCTGGCCTTCCTGGCTTTGGAACCGGCAAGATAGGACTATCGCAAGGGGACTGGCACGGGACTAGAATGCCCTGCTTATAGAAGGGTTCTATGAGATATATGATGCCGTCAACCACCTCCTTCTTGAAACTGGGGTGAGGCATTGCCAGCATTACAAGCGGCATCTCCAGCGTAGGTTGCATAAAGGGAGCAGAAACGTTCCCAAAAATCGCTGCCATCCTCCCCCGCCTTTGGGCGGCATTCGAGGACCTTAGTGATATCTACGGGGTGCTGCAGGGCCTTTCTTAGAGCCTTCTTTATGTTATTCACCTGGTCTGCTGGTGGGACTGCGGTGGAAAAGGACTGCCAATTGGCATGATTTCCCAAAGCTTCCTTCTATCTTTCCTGCTCACTATTGGTAAGAGCCATGTAGCACAAGCTAAAAGGATCCTGGGGAGTCGCCTGAAACATTTGGATTGTGCCAATCATATAATCGATGTATCCCTCGCGATCATTTTTCCTGTTCAGGTCCTGGTTCATGATCATACACATTTCTTGGGGGCTTCCAAGGAGTATAAACCTGCATAGTAGCCTCTTGACCCTGCTGTCCTGCATTAGGATTGGGAATGGTGCTGTTAGGAAATTGCCTTGGGATCCCATTCCCTCTGGGTCTCATCGGACTCACTATTACCTTGTGTAGCATAGGTGGTGGACTAGGTTCTTCAGGATCATCATTATCAACGCCAGAGTCATAGCCAGTATCGATCTCAGGGTCTCCTACAAAAAGGTTTCATCGCATCCTAGTATGGCACCCTATAACCTTTCTTTTGCGGAAGTTGTACGCTGGTATGGGAGGCTATTGGGCTTGAGGAGGGTGTATTCTGAGGTGGCTGGGTTTGGGTAGCAGTAGCATTATATGGGGGTGGCAGCGCCATGGGCTGGGGTCGGGTGAGCCAGACCTCCTCCTCCTCACTCTCATTATCATCAAACAGCATGGGCAGTCCAGACAGATACCTCAGTTTTACTTTTGCCGGCTTCATCCTTACCTTGTCGTCTATCTTTAACCTGCCTATCTTTCGTTTCCCTATCCTGTTTTTCCTTATTAGTATCATAATCCTCACACAGTCCTTTTAATGTCTCCCACGATTTCAAATCAAATTTCCTTCATTGTCACATACACTAATCCCTCTGCAACGTGCATTCTGCTCCCAACTAACCTGCTTAGACCTGTTAATTAATTCTTCCGCCGTTTTTCTCCAATTGGACATTAAAAACTTCCATTTTTGTCTGGCCTTATGTTTCCAAATTGCTTCCTCTGCCTTCGGACATTTATTGAAGTCCCAGGTCCCACCCAAAGGCCAAATTTCACTACCCAATTTCTGATTTAGGCATGCCGATGACCTTCGGTAATCATTTTCTCTTTCAGGGTCATCTCTACATAGTTTAAATAATGGCGTGTTATTTACAGACTTATCTAATGTTTGCCCCATACATCCTAGTCGGGTGGGTCAGCCACCTCCTTTTCTCACTCCCACAGGGTCCTGACCTTCACGTGGGGGATTTCCCCTCTTAACAACCGGTCTAAGGCTGGATGCTGATACCTCAGAGTGTGGCTTTACCGCTATATAATCTATAACCCCTATTCTCCCTTATTCTTATGCCCCTATCCCCATTAACCTTGCACCGTGTCTATCTGCATCCACTTCAGGGACCTGACCTTCGCGTGGGGGATTTCCCCTCTTAACAACTGGTCTAAGGCTGGATGCTGAGACAGGCAAATTGTCATAAGCGTACCCCAAAATGTATTTACAACGTCCGGATAAACTGCAGGGGAGAGCCTCTTCCCCTGTGTTTGGCCAGACTTCAGCTCTGTCCTATGCTGGTCAATTTACCACGCTATGCACCCCGGCCCCCCCTACGTCAATTAGAATAGTCACCAGCTTCAAAATGTAGTAGGTTACTGCTACTAACCCACTGCCCAGTTCACGGTGACGCACAAAAAGAAAAATGTAATAGATCACTGTTGGTGATCCACTGCGCAATTCTTCAGCACTCACAGACTTTAATACTCACAATACCTAATCGGGTCTTCTGTTATCCCGCAGACTTTAATACTCACAGTACCTAGTCTGTTACCCTGAATCTTCTGACCTGTGATATTCGAGCGATCCTCAACACAGGTTTCGGAAGGAGTCCGTCAGAGGATTACCCGTCAGACGAAGGGGGTCGTCAAGATGGACAATTAATGAGAGAGACCAAGGTAAATCTTACCATGTGGGCCCATCCGTCTCAGGTCACTGCCACTGAGCCGATCACTGATGCCGTCTCACGGGAAT
Organism: Mobula hypostoma; assembly: GCF_963921235.1. NCBI lineage: Eukaryota > Metazoa > Chordata > Chondrichthyes > Myliobatiformes > Myliobatidae > Mobula > Mobula hypostoma. Next base: position 53,722,745 of record NC_086109.1, read on the forward strand.
GCCTCGCCTAGGACTCCTGGCTGGCTCACCAAATTGTCAAGGCGGATCGGCCCGATGCAAGAGCGCAAATACCACGAACACAATAAAATAAGCAATATCTTATCTAACTTTACTCTTTATTCATAGCATGCTATGGGGGAAGTTACAGACTGGTCTCCCAAAGAGCCAGTCCGGACACTACCCTCCCCCGAATCACAATTCTTCACAATTTATAACATTGATTATCACATCCACAGGAAATTTTACAATTACTCGAGTTAAGACAGTTTTAGAATAGTTTCGATCACATGTTATTAGTTTCGATCATACGCTAATATACTATTAGATGTAAAATCATCATTGGTTAGTTATAATTATTTTCTGCCAAAGCTAGCCTGGATACAACATCAGTTCCTTATATTGACACCTTCCCCTTTCTCTTGAACGTTCTGTCCCCTACACTATCGTTCCCATATTTAGTTATACCTTGAGATGTTCTAGCATTTTCAGAGAACTATGTCTAGTATGTCACCTGTCACTGGGTAGGGTTTCTTTCTGACTTGCCCAGCGACAGTAACATAAGGTATTCATAAGGTAGCTAATCATTGTTCTTAATCTATCATATTTACCTATCCCTCTACTCCATCAACAGCAGGTATATACAGTGGATTCCAGTTAAATGGCAAATCATCAATCAGGGCAGCCACTTATCTGGGACAACTCTTAAAGAACAAAAACTAATTGAGAAAATAGCCAGCATTCCTTTTGCTTATTTGGGACACTGCCACCTAACTGGGACTGTTACCGAACAGTTTTTATCAACTGTCAGTCACTTGAATGCGGCCATTAGACACTACATTGTGCTTAGAGTGAACAATTTTTAAATAGCGTCAGCTGCATGTGTTTGTGTTCAAAAATCAATGATTTTTGTCACTGAGAGTGGTGAGGAATAAGCAGTAAGACAGTTGGAATTGTTTTGCTCACTGTGGTTTTAAGCATTCAGCCTTGAAGATGCCAGAAACAGCTGGGAGTGAAAATGAAACTATTTCGGTACTTCAACAAATTAGAAACTATGAAAAATTTAAAGGCTTTGACAATCATCTTGAATGTTACAATGAAAATGAAGATTTGGAGGATGCATTCATCAAAACCGTTGTATGAAGGCAGCCCATTATCTGCACTAGCTGGCAGTGCTAATTTTGTTCATTTACTGTCAATCAAAACGACATGGCAGTCTTGTCTGTTAAATCCAATAATGATGGTGTAACCTGTGCAAGAGAGGTTTTAAAGTGGAAAAGCTGTTGCACTGGGACAGTTTTATTCTCTCGACCTTGGAAGTCCAGGTCCAGTGGTCCCAGAGGAGTAGTCATCACAAACTGGGGACTTCCCTGGTTGCAGTGAATGACCATGAATTCTTCTGTGCCTTATCACACCCTTTGTTCTCCAGAAAGTGTTGCAGATCTGCCTTCCTGATCATTGGATGTCACCGTTGATCTCATCTGCTAACTTCCCATGCTAGCCCACCTGTTCAAGTGGTGTACTGGGTGTGGCTGCTGTTGCATGCAAACAGCTATTTGGAGCGATGGGTGAGGGCTGAGTTTCCAGTAGGGAAGAAAAGGTGAGTGAGCTGCCCCAGAATAGACATGACAAATCCCTTCACCAGAGGTGCTACTCTCCCTGAACACCCCATACACTGGATAAATTCCTCTGTCGATAACGATTACGACCTAATACACAGTTTGATAGTACTGTAGTAGTATTGATAGTGTTCGAATTAGTTCTTGGAGGGAGGAGAAGATGGCGGCGCAATGCAGTGCGCGCAGCCGTTCCGAATTGATATCGTATCTGGGAAGTAGGATGCCATGTACAATCCTGATTTGATAGAGATAGACATGAAGAAGCACGGAGGAACATCTGGAGAAACTTCTGAAATGCCCGCTTCGCTGCCGCTGCTACTGTGCGATCGAGAATCTCCGGAGGGAAGGCCTCAAATCCTTGGCCTTGCATATCGGCTGTTGCCGGGGCTGGGGTCGAAGCACTCAGCAGAGATGGTGCTCGGTGCATCGGTGTCAGGGAGCTAGTCGGAGGCTCGGAGTTTTCGGACGGACTCAGAGTCGGACTGTGGTCAGATGCTTCCGGGTTGCTGCATCGGCAAGTTTGCGGCGCTGGAGGTTTACCGTCTGCGTGAGATGATGGAACTTCCGAGAGACTTTGAGACTGTACCGTGCCCATGGTCTGTTCTTATCAAATTATAGTATTGCTTTGTACTGTTGTAACTATATATTATAATTATGTGGTCTTTGTCAGTTTTTCAGTCTTGGTTTGTCATGTGTTTCTGTGATATCATTCTGGAAAAGCATTGTATCATTTCTTAATGCATGCATTACTAAATAACAATAAAAGAGGACTGTGTGTCCTCATAATCTAAAAATGTTCTGTCCTTCATTTAAGCTAAACTAGGCATGACAACCCACCTCAGAGTACTGAAATGTTACGCTTATCCAGTTACGTTATATGGTTCAGAAGTTGGATAGTATCTAGTAACTTGAGGAAATGAATTTTAGCAGCAGAGATGTGGTTTTTGAGGAGGATGCAAAGAATATCATGGATGAAACGAATATCTAACGAGGATGTCATGAACAGAGCAAACACAAAAAAGAGAAATAATGTATGAGATCATGAAAAGGCAATGTAACTTCATTGGACATGTGATTAGGAAAGAGGAGTTAGAATGCATGGTAATTATGGGAAAGATTGAAGGGAAGAAAGGAAAAGGAAGACAAAGACAAATGATGATGGAGACAGCAGCCAGAGAACTGGAAATGAATACCAATGAATTGGTCCACTTGACCCGAAACAGGAATGTGTGGGCCATGGCAGTCAAAGCTCAAACTGGGCATGCCACCTGATGATGATGATGATAATTTCATTTAAATACATAATTTGTTACTCAGTTGGATGTCTCTTTTAAACATTTTTAGCTATTTCCATGAAACCTCAGCTAATTGGAGCAGCCACTTAATAGGGTCAAAATGTACTGGTCCCGGTGAGTTCTAATTAACTGGAATCGACTCTATTGTTACTGTGGCACATGTTAATGTACTAATGGCTCATGCTAATAAGTCTTTTTGTATGATATAGTCAAAGTTCCTACCGCACATTATTTGTAGGGTTTATACATGGAATTATCTCTTTTTTTATAAGCTGCATTTATTAAAGACTTTGTCACGTGCAGGGGTCAAACTGGAGTAGTGAATTAGTATGATAAGACTATAAGACATAGGAGCAGAATTAGGCTATTTGGCCCAATGAGTCTGCTCTGCTATTCAATCACAGCTGAGCCATTTTACCCACCTCAGCCCCACTCTCCAGCCTTCTCCCGTAACCTTTGAGGCCATGGCCAATCAAGAACCTATCAATGTCTGCTTTAAATGACACCCAACAACCTGGCCTTCACAGCTACCTGGAATAACAAATTGAACAAATTCACCACCCTTTGGCTAAGAAATAACTCTGCCTCTCTGTTTTAAATGGAGGCCTGTCCATCCTGAGGCTGTACCCTCATGTCCTAGACTCCCCCACCATGGGAAACATCCTTTCCACATCTATTCTGTCTAGACATTTCAACATTCAAAAGGTTTCAATGAGATCCCCCTTCATCCTTCTGAATTCCTCCAAGTACAGACCCAGAGCCATCAAACGTTCCTCATGTGATAACCCTTTATACCCAGAATTATCCTTGTAAACCTCCTTTGAACCCTTTCCAATGCTTAGCACATCTTTTCTGAGATGAAGAGCCCAAAACTGGTCACAATTCTCAAGGTGAGGCTTCACCAGTGCCTTATAAAGCCTCAACATCACATCCTTGCTCTTGTATTCTACACCTCTTGAAATGAATGCTAACATTTCATTTACCTTCCTCATCACTGACTCAACCTGCAAGTTAACCTTCAGGGTGTTCTGCACAAGGACTCCTAAGTTCCTTTGCATCTCAGATTTTTTGATTTTTCTCCCTGTTTAGAAAATAGTCTGCACATTTATTTCTACTACCAAATTGCATGTCCATGCATTTTCCAACATTGTATTTCATTTGCCACTCTCTTGTTCATTCTCCTAATCTGTCTAAGACCTTCTGCAGCCTACCTCAACACTACCTACCCCTCCACCAATCTTCATATCATCTGTAAACTCGGGAACAAAGCCATTCATTCCATCATCTTTATCATTGATATACAGCATAAAAAGAAATAGTCCCAATACTGACTCCTGTGGAAGACCACTAGTCACTGGCAGCTAACTGGAAAAGGAACCTTTTATTCCCAGTTGCTGCCTCCTACCAATCAGCCAATGCTCTAACCATGCTAGTACCTTCTTGTAATACTGTACCATGGGCTCTTACCATGATAAGCAGCCTCATGTGTGATACCTTGTCAAAGACTTTCTGAAAGTCCAAATATATAACATCCAATGCATTCCCTTTATCTATCCTACATACAATCTCCTCAAAGAATTCCAACAGGTTTGTCAGGCAAGATTTTCCCTTAAGGAAACCATGTTGACTTTGTGCTATCTTGTCCTGTGTCTCCAAGTACTCCATAACCTCATCCTTAACAATTGACTCGAACATCTTCCCAACCACTTTCCCAACTACTGAGGCCAGGCTAACTGTTCTATAATTTCCTTTCTGCTGCCTTCCTCCTTTCTTAAAGAGTGGAGTGATATTTGCAATTTTTCAGTCCTCTGGCACCATGCCAGAAGCCAATGATTTTTGAAAGATCATTACCAATGCCTCCATAATCGCTACCTCTACCTCTTTCAGAGTACTAGGGTGCAGTCCATCTGGTCTAGATGACTTATGTACCCTTAGGTCTGTCAGCTTTTTGAGCACATTCTTCCTTGTAAAAGTAACTGCACTCACTTCTCTTCCCTCACACCCTTCAACATCTGGCACACTGCTAGTATCTTCCACAGTGAAGACTGACACAGAATACTCATTCAGTTCATCTGCCATCTCTTTGGCTCCCACTATGACTTCTCTGGCCTCATTTTCTAGCAATCCTATATCCACTCTCATCTCTGTTTTATTTTTTACATACTCGAAAAAGCTTTTACCATCTACGTTGATACTGTTTTGTTAGCTTGTTTTCATATTTCATCTTTTCCTTCCTAATGATTCTTTTAGTTGCTCTCTGTAGGGTTTTAAAAGCTTCCCAATCCTCTATCTTACTATTAATTTTTGTATGCCCTTTCTTTTGCTTTTACACTTCCCTTGTTAGCCACAGTTGTACTATTTTGCCATTTAAGTATTTCTTCATTTTTGGAATACATCTATCCTGTACCTTCCTTATTTGCTCCAGAAACTCACACCATTGCTGTTCTGCTGTTATTCTTGCCAGCAGCTGCTTCCAATTTACCTTGGCCAACTCCTCTCTCATACCACTATAATTTCCTTTACCCACTGAAATACTGCTACATCAGACTTACTTTCTCCCCAACAAATTTCAAGTTAATTCAATCACATTGTGATCACTATCTCTTAAGAGTTCTTTTACCTTAAGCTCCCTAATCTCCTCCAGTTCATTAAATAACACCCTATCCAGTATAGCTGATCCCCTAGTAGGCTTTACGATAAACTGCTCCAACAAGCCATCTCATAGGCATTCAACAAAATCATTCTCTTGAGATCCATTACCAACTTGAATTTCCCAATCGATCTGCATGTTAAAATCTCCCATGACTATCACAACATGACTCTGTTGACATGCTGTTTCTATTTCCCATTGTAATCTGTGGTCCACATCCCAGCTACTATTGGGAGGCCTGTATATAACCATCATCAGGATCCTTTTGCCTTGCAGTTTCTTAACTCAACCCACAAGGGTTCAACATCTTCTGATCCTATGTCACATTTTTCTACTGATCTGATGCCATTCTTTACCAGCAGAACCACGTCACACCCTTTGCCTACCTTCCTATCTCTCCGATAAAATGTGTAACCCTGGACATTCAGCTCCCAACTACAACCCTGCTTCAGCCATGATTCAGTGATGGTTATAACATCATACCTGACAATCTGTTATCATGCAACAGGATCATCCACCTTACTTTCTTATACTACACGCATTTAGATACAACACTTTGAGTACTGTATTTGCTATCCTTTTTGATTCTGCATCCCTAATTTTCTGATACTCAACCTGTTGGCTACAATTTTGTCCTATCATCTGCCAGCCTTTCCTGACAGTCTGACTGCACGCATTTTTATCATCCATCCTATCCCTTCTCTCCAGTTTCCACCCCTCTGCCAAATTAGTTTAAACCCTCCCCAACAGCTCTAACAAACCTGCCCATGAGAATATTAGTCCCCCTCGGGTTCAGGTGCAACCTGTCACTTTTGTACAGGTCATACCTTCCCCAGAAGAGATCCCAATGAACCAAAAGCCTGAAGCCCTGTGCCTTGCACCAGCTTCTCAGCCACGCATTTATCTGCCAGATCATCCTGTTCTACCCTCACTGGCGCATGGCACAGGCAGTAATCCAGAAGTTATTACCTGGGAGATCCTGTTTTTCAGTTTTCTGCCTAGCTCTCTAAATTTTCTCTTCAGGACCTCTTTGCTCTTCCTTCCTATGTCATTAGTACCAATATGTACCAAGACATCTGGCTGCTCTCCTTCCCCCTCCACAATACTGTGGATGCGATTTGAGATGTCCCTCACCCTGACACCTGGGAGACAATATACCAACCGGGTGTCCCGTTCATGTCCACAGAACCTCCTGTCTGTTCCTCTGACCATTGAGTCCCCTATCACTACCACTCCTCTCTTCTCCCTCTTTCCTTTCTGCACCACGGACCCATGCTTAGTGTCAGTAATCTGGTCTCCATGGCACTCCCTGGGAGATTAACTCCATAACAGTATCCAAAACAGTATACTTATTATTGAAGGGAATGGCCACAGGGGTGCTCCACGATAACTGCCTATTCACATTTCCATTTCTCCTATCAGTCACCCAGCCACTCTCCTCCTGCAACTTAGGGGTGACTACTACCCTGTAACGCTGATCGATGATGAACAGTACATTAAGTGACCAGGAAAGGGCAAAGCAAAATCAAATCTCAGTATTAGGATAAATAACATTGTTCAAAGTGTCATAAAACACAATGTAATTGTAATTCAGCAAACATACTGGAGCAAAACAGATTAATCTCTTTAGATGCTTGTAGTAAAAACACTGTAGAAGAGCAGTACCTTTCATATTGACAAAATGTTCTAAAGTGCTTCACAGTCAGCATATCATTTTATTTTATGGCGATGTTAATATAGCTTTGTAAATTACTCAGCAGAGACAAGGTATCACAGAGGTGTGAATATGGGACCAGAAAGGACAATGGAGGAACAGGATCAGCCTGGCTACACTTAAGAGCTTACAGAGACCACTCTTGTTCCTATTCTCTACACTCTGCCCTCACCAACCGCAGTTCTATCCTCCTCATTGCTCAACACCCCACAAAGAACCAATTCAGAAACAGGCCGCAGTCCCAGCAACATCAATGTCCAGCGATGAACTCTCACCAAATGTTCAGTGAAGAGAGAAAATATGAAGCACTGACCACAACAGAGATCTTTAGTGTCAAAAGAATTCTTCTAAACGTTTTTGTCTATAAACAAATACAATCCTGGAAACTGTTTCCATTTCTGAGCAAAAATACCTACAATTTTAAACTCAAGTCAGATTCCTTTGTCTGGGTTTATTTGTATCTTTGCCCCATGGTTAAGTTCTACAGCTGCTTCTCATTTGTGTGCTTTCAAAAATCAAACTTGTTGCATCTTTCAAAAGAGAAGGCTATTTGACCTATGTTGACTCATTCCCATTCTCTCATCAATATTCCCTGTAACTTATTCCCACCAACCCCACTCTCCCCGCATTCTACACACTCAGGATAATTTCCAGCAGTCAGTCAATTAACCTGCTGATGCACATGTAATTAGGATGTGGAAGGAAACTCGAGGTAACCCGAGCAGCCACAGGAAGAACATTTAAACACCACTCAGGTAGTATCAGAATTATCATCATTGACAATTGATGTCAAATTTGTTGTTTTGCAGAAGTACAGTACAGATGTTTTGATTTATTATATATTACAAAATAAATAGTGCAAAAAAGAAATAATGGAAATAAAAGAAATAAAGAAATAATGACCATGAAGAAATCTGGAGAAAAAGAATCTATTCCGAAATAGCTGAGTATGGGTCTTTAGGCTTCTGGGCCTGTTCCCCAATGGTAGTAACAAAAAGAGGGCATTTCCTAGATGGTCAGGGCATTTTGTGATAAATGGTGACTTCTTCCTCTTGGAGGTGTTCTCTTGAAGACGAAGACAACACCCAAGCTCAGAAACCGGGTCTCTGGATCTGGGAGGCAGAGACTCTGCTAATGGCTGCACTGTGCATGCAGCTGCTGAAACTGTGGAATTATCTCCCTAAAGTTCCCCCTTCTCTACTACACCTTCTCTTTAAAGACACCTCTTAGTAGGTTCCCCTTCCATCAAACTTTTGGTCACCTGTCCTAATGCTCCTCAGATGTAAAACCTTGTTTTTTTATTAAGATTCATGACTATGTTAAATACTTCGCATTGGTTCAAAAGTTGCAAATGTTGAATACTTTTTATGGAATATTTTCCCTTCAAACTTTAATAAGTAAAAATTTTTACAGTGAAAATTTTTGCTATTTTTCATCTTTACCTTGAGCCAGAGATGAGTGATTTATATATAGGCTGCCTTTGTTGCCGTGTTGAAAAATTACACATATGGTCAATGCAGAGGGTAATTGAATGAACGTGAAATGCACCATTATAACATTGTCTGCTTAAGTAACTGCAGGGCCTTGGCACATTATATAATCTGTAAACCTCAGTCATACTACTGCCAGCTATTAGTAAATATAAAGATTAATGGGGAGCTTACGTGGAGTCCCTGGCACAAAGAGCTAACTTCAGTCAGAAAAATATGAGAAATTCATATTCCCAACCACATAATCATAAGTGTGAGGTAAATGCATTTTGGGATATCAGATACTAATGTGGGAACAAGGTCTACCACTTTAACCCTTGCCTGGCTGCAACTTCCAAACTAACATGACATACAGTAAATGGCTGGACCTCAAGAGTGCTGGGGTACGAGTCCATAGCTCCCAAGAAATTGTAACACAGGTGGATAGGGCAGTGGAGAAGGCATTGGGGATGCTTTCACTGAGCACTAGTTTTGAGACTTGATGTAGTGATACTGAACAGGCCACAGCTGGAATATTTTCTGCAGTTCCAGTCACCATACCACAGGAAAGATGCTGTAGCAATAAAGCGAGAGATTGCCAAGAATGGAGGTCTGTCGTTATAATGAGACATTGAGATCAGATGAGCTGGGCAGCGGAGTGAGCGGTAGCAGAGTGCAGGGCTTTGGCTTCAACGGGCTTTGGCAGTAAACGGGAAGAGGTGAGAGCAAGGCACCAACTCTTTTCTCCTCCCCCCCCCACCCCTTTCGCGAATCGGCCCGGACAGACAGGAACAGCAGGGCTCTCACAGCTAACGGTACGAGCTAACGGTTTAAAAAGTTTGTCTGTTTGGCGAAGTAAGTAGGTGAGTAGACTTATTTTTCCTGTTTCATTCCTGTAGAATTAGGTAGCATGCCTGCAGGGTTAGTGCTTTGTTCAGGATGTCAGATGTGGGAATCCTGGGAGACCTCCAGCCTCCCTGATGGCCACATCTGCGCCAGGCGCACCGAGTTGCAGCTCCTCAGAGACCGTGTTAGGGATCTGGAGCTGCAGCTTGATGTGGAGAGCACACCTGTGGCTGTCCCCCTCAGCAACAAATATCTTGTTCTGGATGCTGTTGAGGGGGATGACCTGACAGGGGACGCCCACGGTGACCGGGTCTCTGGCACTGAGCCTGGCGCTGTTGTGCAGGAGAGAAGGAGGGAGAGAGAAATGCAGTAGTCGTAGGGGATTCCATAGTCAGGGGAACAGACAGGAGACTCTGTGAGCCTGACAGAGATACCCGCATGGTGTGTTGCCTCTCAGGTGCCAGGGTACAGGATGTCTCGGATCGGGTCCTGAATATTCTAAAGGGGGAGGGTGAGCAGCCAGTTGTCTTGGTACATGTTGGTACCAATGACATCGATAGGACAAAGGAGGAGGTCCTGAAGAGAGATTTCCAAGAGTTAGGAAGGAAGCTGAGAAACAGGACCTCCAGGGTAGTAATCTCAGGATTGCTACCTGTGCCACGTGCTAGCGAGGGCAAGAATAGTCAGATCAGGCAGATGAATGCGTGGCTGAGAGACTGATGTAAGGGGCAGGGCTTCAGATTCTTGGATAATTGGGATCTCTTCTGGGGGAAGTATGACCTGTTCAAAAAGGACAGGTTACACCTGAACCCGAAGGGGACCAATATCCTGGTGGGAAAGTTTAATCGAGCTGTTAGGGAGGGTTTAATCTAATTTGGCAGGGGGATGGGAACCGGAATGATAGACCGGAGGAAGGGGAAAACAGAAATAAATCTAAGATACTGAGCAGCAAAGATGTCAGGAAAGACAGGCAGGTGATGGGGCAAATTTGTAACCATTGGGATGAGTTGCAGTGCAATAAAGTTGCAGTGAAATCAAAGCAAGAAGTACCAAATACTGGTCTTAAGGTGTTATACTTAAATGCACGCAGCATAAGGAATAAGGTGGATGACCTTGTCATACAGCTACAGATTGGCAGGTATGATATTGTGGCCATCACTGAGACCTGGCTAAAGGATGCATGTCTCTGGGAGCTGAACATCCAAGGATACACGGTGTATCGGAAGGATAAGAAGGTAGGCAGAGGGGGAGGCGTGGCTTTATTGGTAAGAAATGATATTAAATCATTAGAAAGAGGTGATACAGGATCGGAAGGTGCAGAATCGTTATGGGTTGAGCTAAGAAATAGCAGGGGTAAAAGGGCCCTGATGGCAGTTATTCATAGGCCTCCAAACAGCTGCAGGGATGTGGACTACAAATTACAACTGGAAATAGAAAAGGCTTGTCAGAAGGGCAGTATTATGATAATTGTGGGGGACTTTAATATACAAGTAGATTGGGAAAATCAGGTCAGCACTGGATCTCTAGAGAGAAAATTTGTAGAATGTCTGCGAGATGGCTTTTTAGAACAGCTTGTTGTTGAGCCCACTAGGGGATCGGCTGTACTGGATTGGGTATTGTGTAATGAACTGGAGGTGATTAGAGAGATTGAGGTGAAGGAACCCTTAGGAGGCAGTGATCATAACATGACTGAGTTCACCGTGAAATTAGAGGAAGAGAAGCCGAAATCTGATGTGTCAGTATTTCAGTGGAGTAAAGGAAATTACAGTGGCATGAGAGAGGAACTGGCCAAAGTTGACTGGAAAGGAACACTGGCGGGAAAGACAGCAGAGCAGCAGTGGCTGGAGTTTATGCGAGAAATGTGGAATGTGCAAGACAGGCATATTCCAAAAAAGAAGAAATTTTCGAATGGAAAAAGGATGCAACCGTGGTTGACAAGAGAAGTCAAAGCCAAAGTTAAGGCAAAGGAGAGGGCATACAAGGAAGCAAAAATTAGTGGGAAGACAGAGGATTGGGAAGTTTTTACAACCTTACAAAAAGGTCATTAAGAGAGAAAAGATTAACTATGAAATGAAGCTAGCAAATAATATCAAAGAGGATACTAAAAGCTTTTTCAAGTATATAAAGAGTAAAAGACAGGTGAGAGTAGATATAGGACCGATAGAAAATGATGCTGGAGAAATTGTAATAGGAGATAAGGAGATGGCAGAGGAACTGAACGAATATTTTGCATCAGTCTTCACTGAGGAAGACATCGGCAGTATACCGGACACTCAAGGGTGGCAGGGAAGAGAAGTGTGCGCAATCACTATTACGACAGACAAAGTACTCAGGAAGCTGAATAGGCTAAAGGTAGATAAATCTCCTGGACCAGATGGAATGCACCCTCGTGTTCTAAAGGAAGTAGCTGTGGAGATTGCGGAGGCATTAGCGATGATCTTTCAAAAGTCGATAGATTCTGGCATGGTTCCGGAAGACTGGAAGATTGCAAATCTCACTCCGCTATTTAAGAAGGGGGCAAGGAAGCAAAAAGGAAATTATAGACCTGTTAGCTTGACATCGGTGGTTGGGAAGTTGTTGGAGTCGATTGTCAAGGATGAGGTTACAGAGTACCTGGAGGCATACAACAGGATAGGCAGAACTCAGCATGGATTCCTTAAAGGAAAATCCTGCCTGACAAACCTATCACAATTTTTTGAGGAAATTACCAGTAGGGAGATGCGGTAGATGTTGTATATCTGGATTTCCAGAAGGCCTTTGACAAGGTGCCACACATGCGGCTACTTAACAAGATAAGAGCCCATGGAATTACGGGAAAGTTACATACGTGGATAGAGTGTTGGCTTATTGGCAGGAAACAGAGAGTGGGAATAAAGGGATCCTATTCTGGTTGGCTGCCGGTTACCAGTGGTGTTCCCCAGGGATCAGTGTTGGGGCCACTTCTTTTTACATTGTACATCAACGATTTGGATTATAGAATAGATGGCTTTGTGGCTAAGTTTGCTGACGATACGAAGATAGGTGGAGGGGCCGGTAGTGCTGAGGAAATGGAGAGTCTGCAGAGAGACTTGGATAGATTGGAAGAATGGGCAGAGAAGTGGCAAATGAAGTATAATGTTGGAAAGTGTATGGTTATGCACTTTGGCAGAAAAAATAAACGGACAGACTATTATTTAAATGGGGAAAGAATTCAAAGTTCTGAGATGCAACGGGACTTGGGAGTCCTCGTACAGGATACCCTTAAAGTTAACCTCCAGGTTGAGTCAGTAGTGAAGAAGGCGAATGCAATGTTGGCATTCATTTCTAGAGGAATAGAGTATAGGAGCAGGGATGTGATATTGAGGCTCTATAAGGCGCTGGTGAGACCTCACTTGGAGTACTGTGGGCAGTTTTGGTCTCCTTATTTAAGAAAAGATGTGCTGACGTTGGAGAGGGTACAGAGAAGATTCACTAAAATGATTCCAGGAATGAGAGGGTTAACATATGAGGAACGTTTGTCCGCTCTTCAACTGTATTCCTTGGAGTTTAGAAGAATGAGGGGAGATCTCATAGAAACATTTTGAATGTTAAAAGGCATGGACAGAGTGGATGTGGCAAAGTTGTTTCCCTTGATGGGGGAGTCTAATACAAGAGGGCATGACTTAAGGATTGAAGGGCGCCCATTCAGAGCAGAAATGCAAAGAAACTTTTTTAGTCAGAGGGTGGTGAATCTATGGAATTTGTTGCCACAGGCAGCAGTGGAGGCCAAGTCATTGGGTGTATTTAAGGCAGAGATTGATCGGTATCTGAGTAGCCAGGGCATCAAAGGTTATGGTGAGAAGGCAGGGGAGTGGGACTAAATAGGAGAATGGATCAGCTCTTGATAAAATGGCGAAGCAGACTCGAAGGGCCGAATAGCCTACTTCTGCTCCTTTGTCTTATGTTCTTATGGTCTTATGGTCACTGGAAAGTATGAAGCTGAGGGGTGACTTTACAAAGGCTTACCAAATCATTAGAGAGCACAGCTTTAAGGTGAGAGGCGTGAAATTTAAGAGAGATCTGTGGAGTAAATTTTTCTCAGAGAGTCTGGAACATGTGCCTGAGGAGGTGGTGGAGGAAATTACACTGACAATGTTTAAGTAGGTGTTTGGGAAAGGTGCTGAGGGATAAGGACCTAATGTGGACAAATGTGGTTACCATAGATTAACATCACAGTTGGCATGATACCAGTGGGCCGAAGCTTCGCTCCTTCACTGTCCAACTCTATGGCAGCTTAAAGTCAACCACCTTAACTGATCTTTCCATTACAACCATATTCGATCTGAATTTTTATACATCCTGTGTGTTTTTCATTCTGTGCAAACTGAAGAGATGCATCTTTGGATTTAGGGGAAAGCTGTGAGTATTGAGCTGAGCAACACCCACAAAATGCTGGAGGAACTCAACAGGTCAAGCAGCATCTATGGAAAAGAGTAAACAGTCGACCCTTCTGCAGCATCCGCACATTTTCTCCAGTATTGATGTGATCTATTTTTTCTACTGCTTGATAAGGTTTTATCCCACGCCTAACCTTTTGACAACTGGTCTCCAAAGCCAACAGCGTAGTAAGCTGAAATAGTATTTCTGGGCTTCCAGAGCTGCTGATCACTCCGTGACCTATCAACACTAATGCGCTGATTATCTATTGTGCTGAACATGTTTCTCACAGCTGGGACATTCAAATGCTGGCTCAATTTAATCTGATTGTATTATTTTTACAACATTTACCCCATTTCTTCAAATTTTTGTGAAATTTCTGGGCTCAGTGAAGAGTCAGCACTCAGTTAAATTCTCCATCAAAAGTAGGGTGGAATTATGGTCAGTTGCAAAGCTGGCATGAGGAAAATGTCCCAGAAAAACCTGGTAACCCTACCACAGGCATTCAGTCAGGAGAGGCCCCAAGTGTCCTGAAGCTGTAGTGTTGATGAGCTGGCTGAGTGGCCAATCACAGCAGAGAGTTGTCACAAACAGCGCACTTCCATGAAGAAGCACAATTTTGAAATGATTTATGTCAATGGTGTGTAGGGTTTTAAATAAAGACTGTGACACATAGTTGGTCCAAGCTGAAATGGAAGTTTAACGGTTTGGAATCAATTGTTGTACATTATTGATCCAAAAGATTAGAATCCACTCACAAAAAGCTAATATTTCAGAGCTAGGAATTTTGCCAAGCAGAGATTATAGCTTAGGATTTTGATTGAAACCTCACAAAGACATTATGTGACAAAAGGATATTAATTTCAGGGTGTTTTACAATCAGATAACTCTATATCAGTTAACACACACAAAATGCTGGTGGAACGCAGCAGGCCAGGCAGCATCTATAGGAAGAGGTACAGTTGACGTTTCAGGCCAGACCCTTCGTCAGGACTAACTGAAAGAAGAGCTAGTAAGAGATTTGAAAGTGGGAGGGGGATGGGGAGATCCGAAGTGATAGGAGAAGACAGGAGGAGGCGGGATAGAGCTAAGAGCTAGAAAGTTGATTGGCAAAAGGGATACAAGGCTGGAGAAGGGACGGGAGGCCTGGGGAGAAAGAAAGGGGGAGGGGAGCACCAGAATAAGAATGAGAGGAGGGGCATTAACAGAAGATTGAGATGTCAATGTTCATGTCATCAGGTTGGAGGCTACCCAGACGGAATATAAGGTGTTGTTCCTCCAAACTGAGTGTGGCTTCATCTTGACAGTAGAGGAGGCCGTGGATAGACATATCAGAATGGGAATGGGACGCGGAATTAAAATGTGTGACCACTGGGAGATCCTGCTTTCTCTGGCGGACAGAGTGTAGGTGTTCAGCGAAACGGTCTTCCAGCCTGCGTCAGGTCTCACCAACATATAGAAGGCCGCACTGGGAGCACCGGACGCATGTTTTGCTGCGACTTCTCTGGGCATGGTGAGTCCTTTGGAAAGGAGCTGAGTCATTTACTTCATCTTCTGGATTGCTGCTTTAAACAGATGCCACAGTAACGTAGCGGTTAGTGCAATTCTAAACAGCTCAGCGTGTCAGAGTTCAGATTCAATCCTGGTGTCCTCTCTGTACATCCTTCCTGTGGAATATGTGGATTTTCTCTGTGTGCTCTGGTCTTCTCCCACAGTCCAAAGGCGTACTTTGTAGGTTAATTGGTCATTATAAATTGTCCTGTGATTAGGTTAGGGTTAATCGGGCTTGTCAGGGGTTGCTGCGTGGCACAACTTGAAGGGCCAGAATGACCTATTCTGCACTGTGTTGCTAACTAAATAAAATAAATAAATAAAATTGAATAATTCTTGAAAGTACAGGGGTTTTGTGGTGCAAAGGCAATGAAAACTAATAGTTTCTGGCTCAGAGACACAAGAGACTCTGGAAATCGTGGAAATGCAGATCAGGCAGCATCTATGGAGGGGAATAATCAGTCGAATGATCTCAAGCTGAGACCATTCATCAGGACTGAAATGGAAGGGAGAAGAAGGTCAAGGGAGTGGCAGGAGTACCAGCTGGAAGGTGATAGGTGAGGGGCACAGTGGGTGGGTGGGGGAGGAGGGCTTAAGTAAGATTCTGGAGGGTTAGTGTGATAGGTGGAAGAGGTAAAGAGCTGTAGAAGAAGGGATCTAATACATGAGGAGAGTGGACCATAGAATAAAGGGAAGGAGGAAGGGCATCAGAGGAAAGTGTGGGCAGGTCATAATGGTGAGAGAGGGAAAGAGGAGGGGTGGAAGAGAAACCAGAATGGGGAATGGAGAAAGAGAGAAGCAGGGGTTTGGGAAGGGGAAAGGCACGAGGGGGTGTGATTCCTGCACTTCAGAACAATCTCATGGCTCCTACAGAATTCAGAGCATTGCAACATCTCCCCTTGGATCTGCTCTCTGGCTGATCTGCACACCAGTGGTACCTGCCTGCACGTCCCATTCCTAATTCTCCCATCCACAGTCACCCACCCACACTCCTGACCTTCACTCCCCAACCTCACTCCCCACTCTCACTCCTTACCCTCACTCCCTCACCCTCACTCCCCACTCTCACTCCCTACCCTTGCTCCCCACTCTCACTACCCCCACTCTCACTCCTTACCCTCACCCCCTATCCTCACTTCCCACTCTCACACTGCACCCTCACTCCCCCACCCTCACACCTCACCCTCACTCCCCACACACCTCACTCACCCTCACACCTCACCCTCACTCCGCCATCATCACTCCTCATCCTCACTCCCTCGCCCTAACTCCCCCATCTCACTCCACCACCATCACTCGTCACCCTCACTCCTCAAACTCAATTCTCACCTTCACTCCCTACTCTTACTCCTTGACCCTCACTCCTCACACTCACTCATTCACTCTCACTGCTCACCCACATTCCTCACTCGCCACTCCTTCATGCTCCCCACCCACCAGCACTCCCTCACCCTCCTCACCCCATTCCCTCACCCTCACTCCCCTGCCCTCACTGCTCACCCTCACTCACTCACTTTCACTGCTCACTCACACTCCTCACCCTCACTCCCTCATGTTCCCCACCCACCAGCACTCCCTCACCCTCACTCCGCACCCCCACTCCCTCACCCCCACTCTCCTACTCTCACTTCTCACCCTCACGCCGCACCCTCACTCATCACCTTAATTCTCATTCCCACACCCTCACTCCCCACCCTCACTCAATACAGTGGGTTGAGTAGGTCCTGAATGGCGACTGCAACTCAGACCGTAGTTTGTGAGATTGACTCTGGAAGGAATTGATTTTTTTGACATCTGATGTCATCATATGCATTTCAAGTCTTCATAAATATTAGTATAAAGGCATTTACATGCAGTTCAAATAGACTTAAGTTAAAATAGTTTAAAAAAGCTCATTAAGACTACTCAAGATGCAAGGAAATAATTGAAAGCATTAAATCAAATGTTCAGAACAAAAGTTCCAAAGCAACACACAGATGCTGAGGAACTCAATGGATTGGGCAGCAGCTGTTGAGGGAGATGGTCTGTCAACATTTTAGGCTGGAGTCCTTCATCAGAACTGGAAAGGGAGTTGGTATAAAAATGGGAGGAAGGGGCTTAGCAAGAGTTGGTGTGTGATGCATGGATCCAGGTGGGGAAGTTAGGATGAGGAGGGAGTGGGAATGGCGTAAGAAGGTGGGAGGTGATAGATGGAAGTGACAAAGGGCTGGAAAAGATGGAATCTGACAGGAGAAGAGAGTGGACCATGGAATAAAGGGAGTGGAACCAGTAGGAGGAGTGGTGGGTGATGGGCAAATTGAAAGGGTAGAGGAGAGGAAGGAAACAGGATGATAGATGTCAGTGGGAACATGAAAAGAAGAGAAAGGCACAGAGCAGAATAGTTACTGGAAGTGAAAGAAATCAATCTTCTTGTCGTCAATATGATCTCTGATGGAATATGATGCATGTGATCTCTGTTTAGTCTCAACGTAGCAGTAATGGAGGCCATGGACAGACACATCAGTTTGGGAATGGGAAGTGGAGTTAATATGACTGGCCATCAAGAGATCTCACCTGGAACGGTAGATGGAGTGACTTTTAAACTCTAAGTTTCAATGACCCTTTTCTGTAGAGTGGATGTGGATGGTCTAATTCGGATGAAAGGGTTGCGTTTTCACAGCCAGTCAGTGTGGGTTAAAGCTGAGAGAGCAGTCACTCTCTTCCAAGCACCCCGAATCAGTGGTGGAACGAATGGTCCGATAGCCTCCTCCATCTGTTGCCAGTACTGTTGCAGCAAGAGGGGACAGGCTGAACAGCAAGGGGCAGAGAGCAAAGGGTTTTCTACAGTACTGCTGGCTGACTCTAATCACAGCCCGGATCAACACGTTTGTAACCCAGAAGGAGGACTCATGGAGGATGGTGATGGCAGTGTTGGACAGTACCGCAGAGAATATCAATGGCAGTAATTCCTCCCAGGGACCTGATCTGAGAAATAACTCAAGGCTATATCCACTAGGAGAAAGTTTCCCAAGTCAGAAAACAGATCAGAAGGTCAGGAACAAAAAGCACTGCACATTCTGCATCATGTTCTATTACTTGAAGATCAATTTGACATTTCAAGACTCGGGATTCAAGATTGTTTATTGTCATCCTTCAGTACACAAGTGTAAAAATGTTTCTCCAGAGCCGGTGAGGCATAAAAAAGACAATAGACATAAAAAACACGATAAAACGAAACTAGATAGTAAGTCAATAAATATTGTCGAGAGTCCAGTGTAGCAGGAATGGAATTTTGGCGTTGTTCAAAGCACTTCATGATAATTGGCGTCAACACCACCAGTCAGTTGTTGTTTAGACCATAAGACCACAAGGTATCGGTGCGAGTTAAGCCATTTGGCCCATCGAGTCTGCTTCACCATTTCATCATGCTGATCCAATTTTCCTCGCAGACTCAATCTCCTGCCTTTGCCCCCCACCACCCCTGTATCCATTCATGCCCTGACCAGTCAAGAATCTAGCAACCTTTGCCTTAAATATACATAAAGACGGCCTCCACAGCTGTCTGTGGCAGCAAATTCCACAGATTCACCACCCTCTGACTCAAAACTTACCTTTATTCACTAGCGTTTGAGTCTTCCTGATGTGGCTGATTTTTGGCTTGTGCCTAGGCTCATGTATTGTTTATTTTGTGCCTATAAGCTGTGTGCCCTGTTGTTTATACCTGTGCTTCTTGCATTTGTGATTTTAGCTACCTGTTATGGTTTGTATAGCACTTTTGTCAACATGGGTGTTTTTAAATGTGCTTTATAAATAAATCTGACTTGACTTGACTAAAGAAATTCCTCCTCAGCTCCGTTCCAAAAGGGTGCCTCTCTATTCTGAGGCTGTGTCCTTTGGTGCTGGACTCTCCCACCACAGGAAACATCCCCTCCACATCCACTCTGTCAAGGCCTTTCACCATTCGATAGGTTTCAACAAGGTCACCCTTCATTCTTCTGAATTCTGGTGAATATAGGCCCTGAGCCATCATATCGTTTGCTCTTCATATGACAAGCTATTCAATCGTGGAATTATTTCCAAAAACCTCCTTTGAACCCTGTCCAGTTTCAGTACATCCTTTCTAAGATAAGGGGCCTAAACCTGCTCACAATACTCCAAGTGAGGCCTCACCAATGCTTTAGAAAGTCTCAACATTACATCCTTGCTTTTATATTCTAGTCCTCTTGAAATGAATGCAAATATTGCATTTGCTTTCCTCACTGCAGACTCGACCTGCAAATTAACCTCCAGGGAATCCCGTACAAGGACTCCCAAGTCTCTTTGCACCTCATTTTTTTAATTTTCTCTCCCTTTAGAAAATAGTCAAACCTTTCACTTCTTCTACCAAAGTGCATGACCATACACTTCCTGACACTGTATTCCATCAGCCACTTTGCCCATTTTCCTAATCTGTCTAAGTCCTTCTGTAGCCTCACTACTTCCTCAAACTACTTGTCCCTCACCTATCTTCATTGCATCTGCAAATGCTTCAACAAACCCATCAATTCTATCATCCAAATCATTGGCATAACATAAATGAATCAGTTCCAACACGGATTCCTGTGGAACACCACGAGTCACCGGCAGCCAACCAGAAAAGGCTCCCTTTACTCCCATTCTTTCCCTCCTGCCAGTCAGCAAATGTTTTATCTATGCTAGAATCTTTCCTGTAATGCCATGGGCTTGTAGCTTGTTAAGCAGACTCATGTATGGCACCTTGTCAAAGGCCTTCTGAAAATCCAACTACACAACATCAAAAGATTCTCTTTTGTCTACCCTGCTTGTTGTTTCTTCAAAGAATTTCAACCGATTTGTCAAGCAAGAGTTTTTTCTTGAGGAAACCGTGTTGACTATGGCCTAACAACAGGAATTCTGCAGATGCTGGAAATTCAAGCAACACACATCGAAGTTGCTGGTGAACGCAGCAGGCCAAGCAGCATCTGTAGGAAGAGCTGCAGTCGACGTTTCAGGCCGAGACCCCTCGTCAGGACTAACTGAAGGAAGAGTGAGTAAGGGATTTGAAAGTTGGAGGGGGAGGGGGAGATCCAAAATGATAGGAGAAGACAGGAGGGAGAGACTCTCACAGCTCTCACAGCTATCTGGACTATTCCTCTTCTCACCCTGTCTCTTGCAAAAACGCCATCCCCTTCTCGCAATTCCTCCGTCTCTGCTGCATCTGCTCTCAGGATGAAGCTTTTCATTCTAGGACGAGGGAGATGTCTTGCTTTTTTAAAGAAAGGGGCTTCCCTTCCTCCACTATCAACTCTGCTCTTAAACGCATCTCCCCCATTTCACGTACATCTGCTCTCACTCCATCCTCCCACCACCCCACTAGGAATAGGGTTCCCTGGTCCTCACCTACCACCCCACCAGCCTCTGGGTCCAACATATTATTCTCCGTAACTTCCGCCACCTCCAACGGGATCCCACCACTAAGCACATCTTTCCCTCCCCGCCTCTCTCTGCATTCCACAGGGATCGCTCCCTACACAACTCCTTTGTCCATTCGTCCCCCCCATCCCTCCCCACTGATCTCCCTCCTGGCACTTATCCATGTAAGCGGAACAAGTGTTACACATGCCCTTATACTTCCTCCCTTACCACCATTCAGGGCCCCAAACAGTCCTTCCAGGTGAGGCAACACTTCACCTATGAGTCGACTGGGGTGATATACTGCGTCCGGTGCTCCCGATGTGGCCTTTTATATATTGGCGAGACCCGACGCAGACTGGGAGACCGCTTTGCTGAACATCTACGCTCTGTCCGCCAGAGAAAGCAGGATCTCCCAGTGGCCACACATTTTAATTCCACATCCCATTCCCATTCTGACATGTCTATCCACGGCCTCCTCTACTGTAAAGATGAAGCCACACTCAGGTTGGAGGAACAACACCTTATATTCCGTCTGGGTAGCCTCCAACCTGATGGCATGAACATTGACTTCTCTAACTTCCGCTAATGCCCCACCTCCCCCTCGTACCCCATCTGTTACTCATTTTTATGCACACATTCTTTCTCTCACTCTCCTTTTTCTCCCTCTGTCCCTCTGAATATACCTCTTGCCCATCCTCTGGGTCCCCCCTCCCCCCTTGTCTTTCTTCCAGGACCTCCTGTCCCATAGTCCTCTTGTATCCCTTTTGCCTATTACCTGTCCAGCTCTTGGCTCCATCCCTCCCCCTCCTGTCTTCTCCTATCATTTTGGATCTCTCCCTCTCCCTCCAACTTTCAAATCCCTTACTTACTCTTCCTTCAGTTAGTGCTGACGAAGGGTCTCGGCCTGAAACGTCGACTGCACCTCTTCCTACAGATGCTGCTTGGCTTGCTGCGTTCACCAGCAACTTTGATGTGCGTTGCTTGACTATGGCCTATTTTGTCATGTGCCTCCAAGTACACTGAGACCTCAACCTCAACAGTTGACTCCAACTTCTTCCTAACTATTGATGTCAGCCTAACTGCCCTATAATTTCCCTTCTTCTGCATCTCTCCTTGCACACCACTGCATAGAAGATTGTACTAGTGACAGAAGACTGGTAAAATATGTGTAAGGGGGTTTCGACTTTTATGTTACTGCGGAGGCTAATTAAAATGACGGCTTTGTTATGTTAATCTGGGGAATGCGGCTTAGTTGTGTTAAACGCTGAGAAAGTTTGCGCTAGCAGCTTGTTCTTTCCTTTAGGGTGTGATAAGTAAGTGCTATTAACCAATTGGGATAGTTGTTATGGTTTTGGTGTATTTGAAGATACTGTATGCGCGGGGTTTTGGGGCAGAAGGCGGGAGAGCGAGACAGAGGATGGATGAGGTGCTGTGAGTCCGCTAACGGGGTCGGACCCCGAGCGGGACGTTCGGCGAGGAGATGGAGACGGACTCGTGTGGAGCGTCTGTTCGACCACCGTTGTTGGTCCCAGGCGGCCGGTCGAGGGGGTCGCAGGGTGAAGAAGAAGGTCCTTGAGCTCCAACGGTTTTTGTGCACGAAGAGATTGAACTTTGATAAGTGTGGCACCTTTTATTTTCCTTTTATATTTTGTTCTGTTTTAATTATATAGTTCCAGTAATATCTATAAACTGTAAATCATTTAATTGCATCTGGTGTATTGTCTGTTAATTGGGCGGGGTGGGGTACCTCATACAGCATCCACACAAACGAATTACCCAGTTTGCCGGGGCCGAGGCTGTTTCCCTAGACGACAGCGAGCCAAGCGACCCTGAGGGTGGCCGGGGGGGCTACATACTTGAAGGAGAGGCCAGCATACTCCAAAGGACCTCAGTCTCCTCAGGAAGTAGAAATGACTCTGGCCTTTCTTGCACATGGCCTCTGTGTTGGTGCTCCACTCAAGTCTGACATCCCGGTGCACCCCCAGGTTCCTGTAGGTCCTCACCACATCTGCATCCTCACCATCAATAGTAACAGGGAGCAGTGCAGGCTTAGTCTTCCTAAGGTCCATCACCACCTCCCTTGTCTTGCTGATGTCAAGCTGCCACTCTATTTGGGTCTTTCAATATTTGATAGGTTTCAATGAGATCCCTCTTTATTCTTCTAAACTCCAGCCAGTGAAGGCCTGGAGCCACCAAATGCTACTCATATGTTAACCCTTTCATTCCCAGGATCATTCGCATGAACCTCCTCTGGACCCACCCCAATGGCAGCAGGTATTTTCTTGGATAAGGGACCCAAAATTCCTCACAATACTTCAAATGTGGTCTGACAAATGTTTTATAAAACCTCAGCATAACATTCTTGCTCTTATATTCTAGTCTTCTTGAAATGAATTCTAACATTGTATTTACCTTAAACAACAGGAATTCTGCAGATGCTGGAAATTGTCCTGACGAAGGGTCTCGGCCTGAAACGTCGACTGCGCCTCTTCCTATAGATGCTGCTTGGCCTGCTGCGTTCACCAGCAACTTTATTGTATTTACCTTCCTTACCACCAACTCAACCTGCAAGTTGATCTTTAGGGATCTTGCACGAGGACTCCCAAGTCCCTTTGCGCCTCTGATTTTGGAATTTTCTCTCCATTTAGCAAATATATTCCTTCTATCGAAGTGCATAACCATATACTTCCTGACACTATTCCATCTGTCTCTGAATATGTCTAAGTTCTTCTGTAGCCTCCCAGCTTCCTCAACACTTCCTGCCCCTCCACCTATCTTCATATCATCTGCAAGCCTGGCCACAAAGCAATCAATTCTGCCACAGGCCGTATGAAGTTCCAAGTACACAACATCCATCAATTCTCCTTTATCTATTCTGCTTGTTATTTCCTCAAGCAATTCCAACAGATTTGTCAGCCATGATTTTCCCTTAGGGAAACTATGCTAGGACTTTGGAATATTTTATCATCCTTAACGATTGACTCCAACATTTTTCCAACCACCAAAGTCAGACTAACTGGCCTATAATTTTATTTCTTCTGCCTCCCTCCCTTCTAGAAGAGTGGAGTGACATTTGCAGTTTCCCAGTCTTCCGGAACCATTCCAGAATCTAGTGATTCTTGAAAGATCATTACTAATGCCTCCACAATCTCTTCAGCTACCTCTTTCAGAACCCTAGGGTATACACCATCTGGTCCAGGTGACTTACCTACCTAGAGACCTTAAAGTTTCTCAAGAACCCTCTCTGGAAATGATAACTTCACACACTTCATGCTGCCTGACACCTGGAGCTTCCACCATATGGCTAGTGTCTTCTACCGTGAAGACTGATGCAAAATACTTATTCAGTTCATCCACCATGTCCTTGCCCTCCATGACTACCTCTCCAGCATCATTTTCCAGCAGCCTGATATCCACTCCATCCTCTCTTTTACACTTTTATGTATCTGAATAAGCTCTTCATATCTCTTATTGGCTAGCTTTCCTTCAAATTCCATCTTTACCTTCTTTTTTAGTTGCCTTCTGTTGGTTTTTGAAAGCTTCCCAATCCTCTAACTTCCTACTAATTTTTGCTTTGTTTGCTCTTTGTTTTTTTTGTTGGATTTGACTTTGTTAGTCACAGTGGTGCCATCTTGCCTTTAGAACACTTCTTCCTCTTTGGAATATATATATATATCCTCTGAATTATATCTTCTTAATTTCTTGCAAAAGTTCCAGCCATTGCTGCTCTGCTGTCATCTGACATGAGATAGTTAGTGTCACTGTCTCAGAGGACTTGTCCTGGACCTGTCACATAAATATTACTGTGAAGAAAACTTGACAGTGCCTCTACTTCTTCAGGAGTCTGCAGAGGTTTGACTTATCATTGAAAACTTTCACAAATTTCTACAGATGTCTGGTAGAAAGTGTGCTAACTGGCTGCATTATGGCCTGGTATGGGAACACCAATGCCTGTGAGTTGAAAATCCTACAAAAGGTAATAGATTCAGCCCAGCATATCATGGGTAAAGCCCTCCCAATCATTGAGCACATCTCTATGAAATGTTTCCACAGAAAAGCAGCATCCATCATCAAAGATCCTCTCCGCCTAGGCCATGCTCTTTTCTCACTGCTGCCATCCAGTAGAAGATACAAGAGCCTCAGGACTCACGCCACCAGGTTCAAGAACAGTTACCCCTCAGCCATCAGGCTCTTCAACAAAAGGGGATAACTACATTCATTTCAGGACTCTGTTATATAGCTAGTTAATGTTTGTTATTTATTGCTTTTTATTTATATCTGCATTTGCACAGTTTGTTTACTGTTAACAGTTCCTGATGTTTACAGTTTACAGTTACTGTTCTATAGATTTGCTAAGTATGCCCATATATAAATAATCTCAGGGTTGTATGTGGTGATATGTATGTACTCTGATAATAAATTTTACTTTGAACTTTGAACATTGATCGCTGGCAGTATTCATTTCCAATGAATTCTGGCCAACTCCTCTCTCATGCCTCTGTAATTCCCTTTACTCCACTGTAATACGTCTGACTTTAGCTTCTGCTTCTCATATTCCAGGGTGAATTCGATGATATTATGATCATTTCCATTAAGGGTTCTTTTACTTTATGTTCTCTAATTAATTCTAGTTCATTGCACAACATCCAATCCAGAATAGGTGATGTCCTAGTGGGCTCCATCACGAGCTACTCTAAAAAGCCATCTCATAGGTATTCTAAAAATTCTCTCTCTTGGAATCCAGCACCAACCTGATTTTCCCAATCTACCTGTATAGCGAAATCCCTCATGATAATTGTGACATTATCCTATATTGCCAGATGGTCTACTTCTGCTCCTATGTCTTATGGTCTTATGGTCTTTAGGCATGTATTTTCTATCTCCTTAGACCATATCCTTACTACTGTTTGGGGGTCTGTGTATAACTCCCATCAGGGTCTTTTTAATCTTGCAGTTCTTTAGCTCTATCCACAAAGATTCAATAGCTTTCAACCCTATGTCACCTCTTTCTAATGATTTGATTTCATTTTTTTCTAGAACAGTGCTGCCGCTCTGCCTTCCAGCCTATCCTTTCAATATCCTTGGACAATAAGCTCCCAGCGACAATCTTCTTTCAGCCATGATTTAGTGATACCTGCAACATCATACATGCCAATCTGTAACCCTGCTACAAGTTCATCCACCTTTTTCCGTATACCGTGCGCATTCAAATATAACACCTTCAGTCCAGTATTTACACTTTTGATTTTGTCTGCCTTTTACATTGCAACTCATCCTGTTGACTGCAATTTTGCTATATCATCAGCCTCCCTTCGCCACTAGTTGCCTCTGTTTGTAAGACAGCTACCTCATCTTCAGCACTATCATCCGCCTTTCCTACGATTCTTCTTGCATTGAAATATACGCAGCTCAGGATGCTAATCACACCACATTCAAACTTTTAATTCCTAACTTTGTCTGAGGTTTTGCCAACATCTGCCTGCACAACATCTCCACTAACTGTTCTGACACTCTGGTTCCCACCCCCTGCAACACTACTTTAAACCCCACCGTGCAGCAGTAACAAACCTTCCTGCTGGAATAATAGTCCCCCTCCAGTTCAAATGCAAACTGTCCTCTCTGTGCTGGTTCCATGTCCCCTAGAGGAGAGCCAAATGATCCAAAACTCTCATGCCCCCCCTCCTACACCAACTCCTTAGCCACATATTTAACTGTATAATCTTCCTCGTTCTGGCCTCACTGGCACGTGGCATGGGTAGCAATCCTGAGATCACAACCATGGAGGTCCTGCCCTTTAACTTAGCACCTAACTCCATGAACTCCTTATGTAGCACTTCATCACTCGTCCTACCCATGTCATTGGTACCCGCGTGGACCACAACCTCAAGCTGTTCACCCTCCCACTAAAGAATGCTGAAGACTTTACATTTACATGGAACATTACAGCACCTTACAGGCCCTTCGCCCCCCCAATGTTGTGCTGACCTTTTAACCTATTTCTTACTCCTTGAATGTCAACGGGGGGGGAAAATGACCCTCAGCAAATCCCTAAATTGCTATCTGAGCACTGATGGCCATCTTTTTGAGTGACATTCTGTGATGAAGGTGCATTCACAATGCTTCTCGGTAAAGAGTTCCAGGATTTGCATCTTGCAGTGGTGAAGGAACAGCTAAACTTCCACAAGTGAGGATGGTGAAACCTCGAGGGGAAGTGCCAGAATTGCCATATTGCTTTTGTTTTCCTTTCTGTTGTTTGAGATGATGGGTTAGGGAAGTGCTGTTAGAACCATCAGCACAACAATAGCAGCCTACCAATACTGCAATTCTCAGATGGTATACACTGTAGTCAGTGTGCTCTCGGGGGATGAGTTTCAATCAAGCAGGACACTTTCTGGATGGTGTTGCCTGGGTGTTTCTGGAGCAATATTCAACAGATTTTCACCATTTAGGCAATATGGAGTATTGCATCACATTCTTCGTAGATGGTGAATGTCTCTGTGTGCGCGAATTGGAAGATGCCCAAACTCACATAATACTGGAGGAACTCAGCAGGCCAGGCAGCATCTATGGAAAGAAGTAATCAGTCAACGTTTTGGGCCGACACTGTTCATCAGGACTGGAAAGGAAGGGGAGAAGTCAGAGTAAGAAGGTGGGGAGGAAGTACAAGGAGGCAGGTGATAGGTGAAACTGGAGAGGGGAGGGGGAATGAAGTAAATTGCTGAGAAGATGAATGATGGAAGAGATAAAGGGCTGGAGAAGAGGGAATCTGACAGGAGAGGATAGAAGACATGAAAGAAAGAGAAGGGTGAGGAGCACCAGAGGGAGGTGATGGGCAGGTAAAAAGGAGTGAGAGGGTAACAGATGGTGAAGGAGGGGAGTGGGGCAGGGGAATTACCGGAAGTTTGAGAAATCAATGTTCATGCCATCAGGTTGGCGGCTACCCAGACAGAATACAAAGTATTGCTCCTCCAACCTAAGCGTGGCCTCATCCTGACAGGAGAGGAGGCCATGGACTGATGTGTCAGACTGGGAAGTAAAATTGAAATGGGTGGCCACTGGGAAGTTCCACTTTTTATAGCAGACAGAGAGAAGGTGCTCGACTTGTTCTGAGCTGGCACCCAAGAGACGAAATCTCATCCAGGAATGTTGTTCTACCACACGGAGCCTCCTGTCCATTCCCCTAACTAACAAATCCCCTATCACCACAAGGGTGCCTTTTCTTTCTCCTTCCCTTCTGAGTCACAGAGGCAGACTCAGTGCCAGAATCCAACCACTGTGAGTTTCCTCTGTCCCCCAACAGTATCCACAGTGATAAACCTGTTATTGAGGGAGGTGGCCACTGGATCCTTAACCCTTTCCCCTTTCGGATGGTCATTCATTCTCCTGTGTCCTGTACCTTGGGTGTAACTCCCTCTCTCTCTGTCCTATCTATCGCCCCCTCAGCCTCCCAAATGATCCGGAGTTCATCCAGTTCCAGCTCCAACTCTTAATGAGGATTGTTTGAAGCTGCAGCTGGATGAACTTCTCACAGCTGTATTTGTCAGGGACACTGGAGGTCTCCTTGCCTTCCCACATCCCACAAGAGAAGCATTCCAAAATACTGTATGGCATCTCTGCTGTCCTAACTGTTCAGATATAAAGAAGGGAAGGAAAAAAAGCTTAACCAAGAGTTTTTCTTTTCTTTTGCTTTCTCTGACTGAAGCCTCTCTTCACAGAAACCTCAAGACCACCACCCTGACTCTGTCCAGTCAGATGACAGACACTGCGACGATGGCCGCTGCACAAGTCCCTGCCTTCCTTTAATTTGCTCTTGTTAATCAATCACAAATGCGGATTGGTCACTGATCAATGCTCTAGTACACTACTGTGACCCACTCAGGGTTGTTCTTTTTCTACTTGGGCAGTGGACCTGATTGAAATCCCCTCCTCTCAATCTTCTGGATTGGTCGTGGATCAGTGCTCAACACAACCACAAAATGCTGGAGGAACTCAACAAGCCAGGCAGCATCTAGGGAAAAAAGTACAGTCGACGTTTCGGGCTGAGATTTAAAAGGTGAGGGGAGGGGAGAGAGAAACACAAGGTGATAGGTGAAAGCAGGAGGGAAAGAGATGAAGTAAAGAGCTGGGAAGTTTATTGGTGAAAGAGATACAGGGCTGGAGCAGGAGGAGTCACAAAGGAGAAGACAGAAAGCCATGGAAGAAAGGAAAGGGGTGAGGAGCACCAGAGGGAGGTATGCACAGGCAAAGAGATAAGGAGAGAGAGGGAAAGGGAATGGGGAATGGTGAAGTGGGGGTGCATTAACGGCTCTTCCCAGTGTTGAAAATGTTCATGTGGGCACAGCAGCCTGGATGAGTGAATTGGTAAAGATGTCTGGATCTCCCAGTGGCCACCCATCTTAATCCCATTCCCATTCTGATATGGCCTCCACTGTCGGGATAAGGCCATGCTTAGGTTGGAGGAACAACACCTTGTATTCCGTTTGGGTAACCTGCAACCTGATGGCATGAACATCGATTTCTCAAACTTCCAGTAATGACTGACCCCCCCGCAACCCCCTTCACCACTTCCCATCCCCTTGTCCCTCTCTCATGTTATCTCCTTGCCCACCCATAGCCTCTCTCTGGTGCTCCTTCACCACCGCCCACCCCCCACTTTTTTCTTTCTTCCATGGCCTTCTGTCGCTTTCACCAATCAACTTCCTAGCTCTCTGCTTCATCCCTCCCCTTCCAGGTTGCACCTATCACCTGGACTTTCTCTGTCCTCTCCCCCCACCTTTTAAATCTACCCCTCTGCTTTTTTCTCCAGTCCTGCCGAAGGGTCTCAGCCCAAAACATTGACTACCTTTTCCAAAGATGCTGCCTGACCCGCTGAGTTCCTCCAGTATTTTGTGTGTGTTGCTTGGATTTCCAACATCTTCAGATTTTCTCTTGTTTGTGCCTGGATAAGTGAATTGGTGAAGATGTCCGTGTGCGGACAGCAGCCTGCATGAGTGAAGAGTTGAAGATGTCCAGGTGGGACAGCAGCCTGGATGAGCGATGTGTTGAAAATGTCTGTGTGGGGACAGCAGTCTGGTTGAGTGAAGTGTTGAAGAACCCATGCAGATGTATAAGGGCTGTTGCACACACTGCCTGAGTACGTGGCCTGGGTTGTTGTCTGGCTTTTTGACAACAGAAGTTGACTCTCTGCAGGGTATTTCTCACAAATAGTGCCTGTTCACATGGAAGGCAGAAGGGTGGGGATGTTTCTGTGGCTGGCATTGTGTTGCATGCCTCGAAGCATGGATTTATATTATTTGTTGCATTGGGGATGGAGGCGTCGCAGGTATAGTTACCTTACTCTTCAACTTACTCATTTAAGGCATGAAAATGCCCGACGCAGGTTTCTCAAGATCTGACTCAACATTCCCTCCCCCCCCACCCCCCTACTCATTTAAAATTGGCTTCTGGAGATGTTGCTGAGAGATCTTTACTGTAATTTGTTTTAAATATGTGTAACGCTCAGGTCTATCAGCTCGTGTTTATCTCGGGGAAACCTCGTCCGGCCGCTAAACTGTGTCTCACGGTTGCATCGTTGCTGTGTAATGCCACCTGGTACAAACTCACAGATCAAATATCAGACAGCACACAATGTACGATTTACAGATTCCACTTTATAAATCTTCCTGGAACTATGTAATTAATAGAGATACAATATAAAAGGCGCCAAACTTATCAGAGTTCAACCACTTCGTGCATAACTGTTGGAACTCAATTAATGGAGTCTTCTTTCCATCATTCGATCCCCTTCGACCACCTCGACTTGCCGCTCGGGACCAACCACAGTGGTCGACTAGAGCACTTCCATCACGTCCTTCCTCTTCGGGTCTCCTCCCAGGAGCCCGCAAAAACCACACGGTTCCCAGCCATACGAGACAGAATATCACCCACAAAAAGAATAACATGGACACTCATTGGTTTGTTCGCTCTCTTATCAATAATATAACCCAAACAAGCAGAGAGAGCGAGAACTCCTTACATCGCAGTTATTATTACAGAAAAGCTATTTTAATTCTAACATAACAAAGAAGCCATTTTATGAGCCTTCGCAGTAACATAAAAGAAGAAACCCCTTACCCTCTACCCAACCAAAGAAAGTCATGTCCTCATGACATTAAAGGAGTTCACCAATCCTCCTT
This sequence comes from Mobula hypostoma, assembly GCF_963921235.1. Taxonomy (NCBI): domain Eukaryota; kingdom Metazoa; phylum Chordata; class Chondrichthyes; order Myliobatiformes; family Myliobatidae; genus Mobula; species Mobula hypostoma. The sequence continues at coordinate 53,753,847 of NC_086109.1, forward strand.
GCAAAACGCAAAACCCAACCCAGGTGCATAAAGTACTGACATAACTTCCCAGGGTGGTAGAGATCACACCCTATTCTCCCAGCACTACATAGGTCAACCTCTCCGAGGGGTTCCTACTTCTCTGAGACCTCCATACCTCCTCTAGTGACACTTCTAGCTCAGACAACACTGGAGACACCCCAAGTCTACCTGTCGAACCCTCACCTGCTCCCTCACTGGGACTTCTCGTCAACTTGGAGCCCTCTGCCTCAGGTTCTGGTTCCACCCTCCCTCCCTCCCTCCAAGGCCGGCTGTATCCCAGGCTGCCCCCCAACACCCTCCCTCCTCTCGCCTAACTCAGTGGGGGAAGGGTCAGGAGCCTCTTCTTCCGGTACCGGGGAATTAACAAACAGTCGTAGGTACCACACATTCAAATCATCGTCTTCCAAATCAGTATATCTTTCCGGGGCTGGGCCCGGCCCTGTCTCTTTCGCGGTGGGCTCTTCCCTCACCCCTTGCCTTCACAGAGTCCTCGTACTAGGCGTAAACTCCCATTCGGGCTCTTCGTCTACCTGCACCTCTTGACAAAGGGGCAATAGGTGGTTCCAATGGAGTACCTTGACAGACCCCTTCCCATCCTTGGGTCTCACCCGGTAAACAGGGAGATTCGGCATCTGACCCTCCACCACATAGGGGATGGCCGCCCAGTGATCTGCCAACTTGTGCTCACCAGGTAGTCCTAAATTCTGTATAAGGACCCGGTCTCCCGGCAATAGTTGGGCGAACTTCACTTTCTGATCATACCTCCTCTTATTCCGCTGGTTCTGCTTGGTGGCCGCTGCCTCAGCCAACTCGTACGCCCTTTTCAACTCTCTCCTCATATCGGACACATACTTCAGACAGGGCTTCGAACGTAATTCACCTGCTTCAGTCCCAAAACAAAGGACAATGGGCAACCTCGCTTCCCACCCGAACATCAGATAATAAAGCGAGCACCCCGTAGCGTCATTGCGGGTACAATTGTAACAGTGAACCAAATGCCCGATGTGCTGACTCCACTTACTCTTCTGTCCAATCTCCAAAGTGCCGAGCATGTCCAGCAGGGTCCGGTTAAACCTCTCGGGTTGAGGATCACCCTGTGGGTGATAGGGGGTGGTTCTGGATTTCTCGACCCCAAGCATATCCAGTAATTCATGGATAAGCCTGCTCTCGAAGTCCCGTCCCTGATCACTATGTATCCATTTGGGGAGGCCTTAATGAACAAAATATCTCTCCCATAACACCTTCGCCACTGTAGTTGCTTTCTGGTCCTTAGTGGGAAACACCTGAGCATACCTAGTGTAGTGATCCATGATGACTAAGACATTCGCGGTTTTGCTGGTGTCCGGCTCAATAGACAGGAAATTCATACACACCAGGTCCATGGGTCCCGCACTCTGCAAGTGGGACAAAGTGTCGTACTAGATCGACCGATGCAAAGAGAATTGTACCACAAATACACTAACACACATCATTCTTTTTCAAACCTTTATTCTTTACTCATAGCATGCTATGGGGGAAGTTACAGACTGATCTCCCAAAAGAGCCAGTCCAGACACTGCCCCTGAATTACACAATTCTCCACAATTCATAACATTGATCATGTAGCAGGAAATCTTACGATTACAAGTTTAGACAATATTAGAATTATTTCAATCACATGCTAAGATACAATTAGATGTAAAATAATCATGGTTAGTTAGTTACAATTATTTTAAGCCAAAGCTAGCCCATCAGTTCCTTATTCAGACACCTTCCCTTTTTCCCCAGAACATTCTATCCCTTACACAATACTTCCCATATTTAGCTATACCTTGAGATGCTTCTGCATGATCAGATAGTTCCTTATTTGAGCCTTTGCCTATCTTTACAGAACAATGACTAGTACGTCACCGGTTGCTGGGTAAAGTTTCTTTCTGACTGTCCAAAACAGTAAACAGTAAGGCATCCACAAAGTGATGGATCATAAGTTAATCATTGTTCTTAGTCCCTTCACTCCATCAAAAGGAGCTGCCTGTGCAGGCAGGGTCTTCCTCCGGGTGCAGCAACTGCATGTCTTACAGTATTCTTCAACCTCCCCCCTCATTCGGGGCCAGCAAAACCCGTCCTTCAGTAATCCATAGGTCTTTTCCACCCCCAAAATCCCAGAATCATCATGTAGTGACTTGAACAAAGTCTTCTGATACTTCTCAGGCATGACCAGCTGCCAACGCCGGGGGCGGTTGGGGGGTGACGTGACCCGGTACAAGATTTGGTTCATCAGCTTCAACTGAGGCCACTCCTTCAGTAGTAAGGGCACTGAGGCGTGTGTCGCCTTCTCTGCCTGAGCCGCGTACCAGATAGTGCCAATGCCCAGGTCATCTTGCTGAGCCGCCCCCATTTCCTCAAGGCTCAACTCCGGCAAATGCTTGTTCTTCAGAGCAGTCAAATTACGGTAAATACTGGGTAGTGTGTTATCATCAACCCCCAATTGATTCACTGCCCGATCCAGCCCCATCGGGTCTCCGGCTTCAGCGTCACTCCAAAACTGACACATGGCGTTCACTCCCACTCCTTAGCCGTGCCCGACTCGTCATGTGCCTGACGAGATAGAGCATCTGCATCGATGTTCCGGCTCCCCGGCCAGTACTTCGGACTGAACTCACAGGCAGACAAGGCCGCCAACCACCGATGCCCAATAGCATCCAGTTTTGCCGAGGTCAGAATATAAGTGAGAGGATTGTTGTCCGTCCTCACCTCAAATTTGGCTCCGTATAGATAGTCACTCAACTTGTCCACCACCTCCAATTTCAGCGCCAGAAACTCCAAATTGTGAGTGGGATAGTTTCTCTCAGAGGGCGACAAACTTCAGCTGACAAACACCACCGGCCTCAATCCATTGCCCTGCTCCTGGTATGGGACAGCCCCCAGCCCCTCTCGGCTGGCATCAGTGTGTAGCACATACAGCTTCTGGGGGTTGGCAAAAGCCAACACCGGCGCCTGTGTCAGCGCTCTTTTCAGCAACTGGAACGCCTCCTCGCATTGAGCATCCCACCTCGATCCAAAAGGCTCCGACGGGTTCAGATATCCTCCTCCCTCCTGCCCTCGGTCTCCCTTCCTTTTCTTCCCCACAAGGGGATAGCCACACAAAAGCTGATTCAATGGATGACTCATTTTAGCGTATCCTTTCACGTGTCACCGATAATACCCACAGAACCCTAAGAACGAGCGCAGGGGACTCACAGTCTGGGGTCTCAGCCAGGTGGTCACTGCGTCTATCTTAGCTAGATCAATAGCCACTCCATCTTGCGAGATTATCTGTCTGACATAGCTGACCGACGTCTTACAGAACTGGCACTTATCCAGGGAAAATTTCAACCCTTCCTCCTTCAGCCGACTCAGCACCTTCAGCAGCCGCTCCTCATGTTCCTCCAACGTAGATCCAAACACTATCAAGTCATCTGGATACACCAACACCTCGAGCAGGTTCATATCCCCCACCGTCCTCTCCATGACCCTCTGGAAGGTGGCTGGGGCCCCCAATATGCCCTGGGGCATTCGTTCAAACTGAAAGGATCCCAGGGGACAGATGAAGGCCGTCTTCTCTTTATCAGCCCAATTCATCAGAATCTGGTAATACCTACTCCGCAAATCCAATACACTAAACCACTGGGCACCACTCAAACAGACCAATGCGTCTTCAACCCTCGGGACCATATACTGGTCAGGGACAGTGCGTCGGTTCAGGGTCCTATAGTCCACACACATGGGTACCTTCCCATTTTGATTCCTAGCCACTACTATGGGGGACGCATAGGGGCTCCGGGACTCGGCGATAATCCCCGCATCCTTCAACTGGAACAAGTGCTGCCACACATCTTCCACATCTGCTGGGGCCAACCGCCGTGGCCTTTCTCTAAACGAGGTGTCATTTGTCACCCAGATTGTGTGCCGAGTGCTCTTGGAACATTCCACATCAAACTCGCTCTGAGAAAAGACATCCCCTAGCTTCAATATCTTCTCCACCAGCCTTCTCTTCCACTCCGGCGGCACAGTGGAGTCCTCAAAATTAAAGGCCTCCTCCGTCAGCCGCCCCCTGTTCTCTAATAGTTTTCCTCCAGTGGGCCTCACAGGGGCACTAGACATCACTGTCACCGGGAACAAGTGCACGAGTGGCATCCTGCGCTTAAAGGTGATCTCCCTCTCCGTCGTGTTCCTTACAATCATCTCCATCCGCCGTGCCTGTACAGCTGAGGGCCTCTGCAATTCAGGTCTCACCAGCGCCCCAGCTGGGAACCGGGACTCCCCTTCCAGGTCTTCTAACAGGGCCTCGCCCACCGGTACTCCAGGGAATCTGCGGGTCCCCAACACTCGTGCCACCTCCCCTGGCCGTATCACTTTAGGCTTCACCTGAGTACACCACACCATCCCTCGTTTGAACTCAGGATCCAGCCTCATGGGGTCACCTGCTTCTTCAAACGCTGCTCAAAACACTGGGTGTACAGAAAGGGTGTCCAGAAAGTTCTCCCGCACAATAGGGGTGTTAGTCCTCACCAGAAGGACAGTGCCACCTGTTTCCACCGGATCCCGACAAACCAACACCAACATCTCAAGGGCTTCAGACACTCCCACATCGTCTTCCGAGAATTCTAATCTCACTGACAGGTACCCATCGTACGGGTAATCACCATCACTTATACCCCAAATCTCCAGTGCATTAAATGGAGTTACTGGCAAATGCTTTAGATATTTGTCGTAGAACGACCGGTATAATAAGGAGACCTGCGACCCAGTGTCAAGGATGGCCCTTGCAAAGATTCCCGCTATCCATAGGGACACGCTGGAGCGGGGTCCCACTAATCCATCCGGAATAAGGGCTTGGGCTTGCGGGGGTCCCATGGCTGATTTCTGGGAACATGTTCCTCCTGAGACTCCAGTCCATACCTTCACTGAGTCCCTCCTAAGTTTCCCGACACCTCTCCCTTCTTAGTGGCCCGGGGGCTTTCCCTCCGCAGGGTGCCTTGTCTCTCACAGTCCCTTCGAAAGTGACCCTCTTCCCCACAGCTGTAGCACACCTCCTTCCGCTCACATTCCCACCGGAAATGCCCCTCTTTCCCACAGTTATAGCACACGCTACCCGCCGCCCCTCTCCTCCCAGGACGCCCGCCACCCCCAGCCCCCTGAAGGGGGTGCTCTCCCTGTCAACCCACTTATGCGAGGGGTCCCTACCAACCTGGGGCCCCTTTGGTCGCTCGGTTCTCAACCCTGCCACCACCTCCTGTACCTCTGAGGATCGTCCCCAGTGGCCAGAGCCCTCTTTCCGGCCCAGCGCGTTCTCATCCTCCCACACCTCTCTAATCAGCGGACCAAATGATGGAGGGGGGCTCCTTTTATAGGACTGCCAGAGACTCCAAGCCACCTTGTCCTCCCACAGCGAACCCCTAGATATCTGATTCATCCTCAACTTCGCCACCTTGTCTACCTTCACTACCCCTCAGCGTCACAACCTATTAAGCATTATCTCCAGCCGATAAATGTATTCTGAGAGCTTTCTCCTCTTCCCTGCTGCATGTTTTGAAACTCCACTAGAAGCTCCCAGGAACCTCCCGTCAATCCAAACACACCCTCCAAAGCTTCCAAATACTTTGCCAGGGAAGCCGAGTGTTGTTCAGCATTCAGCCCCCGGACGACACCAGCCGCTGCTCCCTGCCAACTTTCCACCAATTGCTGTCTCTTTTCTTCATCCGAGCATGGCCACTCCCATAACAACTGGGGCGTGTTTTCGATCCATGACTCATAATCCTTCTCCCCTTCTGGGGTGGGCGTGGCTCCTGAGAAAATTCTCAGCTTTGGGCAGGGCCCCTCGGCCCTTCTCACCAGAGAAGTAATGGCGGCTGCCATCTCAGAGGTCTCACCTGGGGGACAGGGCCTGGCCAATCCTTCCCACTTTGGCCCCTCTTGCCCCTCTTCCCTCATTACCCCAAGAATTTGTTCCCTCGCACATTCCTTCAACCCTGCACCACTGGCTACTGGCACCTCCCCTGGTGTCTCCTCAGACTCCTCCTCCGGTGTCTCCTTACATTCGTCCTCCAGGAGGGTGTGGAGGCCCCATGGCCCTGCCTTCCCCGGGACGCTGACCATTGCTGGCAGTTCCAAGGTCATGATGTCAGCACTACTTAACGTGGCAATTTATACAGCTTACACAGAATTCAGTCCCGGATGAGCCCCAACAAATGTAACGCGCAGGTCTATCAGCTCATGTTCCTCTAGGGGAAACCCCGAACACCCGCCAAACCATGTCTTATGGTTGCTTCGGAGCTGTGTAATGCCACCTGGTACAAACTCACACATCAGATATCAGACGGCACACGATGTGTGATTTACAGATTACACTTTATAAACATTCCTGGAACTATGTAATTAATAGAGATACAACATAAAAGGGAAAGTAAAAGGCGGCAGATTTATCAGAGTTCAACCACTTCGTGAACAACAGTTGGAGCTCAATTAATGGGGTCCTCTTTCCACCCTGCGACCCCGTCCAATCCCCTCGACTCCCTGCTCGGGACCAACCACGGTGGTCGACCAGAGCACTTCCATCACGTCCTTCCTCTTCAGGTCTCCTCCCGAAAGCCCGCCAAAACCACACAGTTCCCAGCCATACGAGACAGAATATCACCCACAAAAAGAATAACACGGAGGCTCATTGATTCTTTCACTTCCTTATCAATAATATAACCCAAACAAGCAGAGAGAGAGAGAAAACTCTGCATCGCAGTTATTACTACAGAAAAGCTATTTTAATTCTAACATAACAAAGAAGCCATTTTATGAGCCTTTGCAGTAACATAAAAGAAGAAACCCCTTACATATGTCCTGAAGAAATACAGAAAATTACTTGAACCTGGGTTCATTATTATGAAGAAACTGTTGGATGATTTATGCTCAAAACAATTGACGGCAAGGATTCCCAATTCTTTGTGCTGTGATTGCTTGGGTTGTTCAAGCAGCAGCTGACTCTGATGCTGGATGCACTAACATCTTTAATACTTGTTTATAAGGCACCAAAAACAATAAATCAATTAATTTATTTCTGAACTAATGATCAATCAGATAAAGGAAACCCCTATAGTTAAGAACATAAGACCATAAGACATAGGAGCAGAATTAGGCCATCTGGTCCATCAAGTCTGCTCCACCATTCAAACATGGCTGATCCTTTTTTTTCTATCTCCTCTTCAACCCCAGTTCCCGGCCTTCTCCCCATGACCTTTGATGCCATGTCCAATCAAGAACCTATCAATATTTGCCTTAAGTACACCCAGCGACCTGGCCTCCAAAGCTGCATATGGCAACAAATTCCACAAATTCACCTCCTAAGAAATTTCTCTGCATATCTGTTTTGAAAGAGTGCCCCTCTATCCTGAGGCTGTGGCCTCTTGTCCTACCCACCATGGGAAACGTCCTTTCCACATCTACTCTGTCTTGACCTTTCATCATTCAAAAGGTTTCAATGAGATCCCCCCCTCAACCTTCTGAATTCCAGCGAGTACAGACCCAGAGCCATCAAACGTTCTTTTTATGATAACCCTTTCATTCCTGGAATCATCCTTGTGAACCTCCTCTGGACCCTATTAAATGTCAGCTAAAGTTCAGTGCTAGAATACGCAGAAGTCTGTGAGCTGGGGTTTGCCGTACCTTGATGCCAGCTCCGAGCTGGTTGCTTCACATATATCAGTCTTGAAGAAATAATTCCTGACTATTGCTGGGCAATTTCAGTGATGTTTGTGATATTGATTAGCAACCCAAAACATGATTCGGAACAAGAAGGCTGCAAGTGAATGGTTGATTTCTGGAGCGAAGGCAGTTTTTTACTACTTGGGGTAAAAGAGAGGTGAGACTGCGCAGGCGCGTGATGTCAGCCAGTAGGGTGCGAAAGGTTTAAAAAGAAGACCACCACATCCAGCGGGCGGTGTTCGGAGCAGGCAGCAGAATGATAGGGCTTTGGCTCAACGGGCTTAGGCGGCAATGGGACGAGGCAAGTTGGGTTTACTGGTGTTATTTGCGGAAAGGAGGAAGTATGTGTGTGAGGCCAGTTTTCTGTGCTCAGTGTCAGATGTAGGAGGTCCTGGAGTCTCCCAGCCTCCCAGACAGCCATATCTGCATCAGGTGTGTTAAGCTGCAGCTCTTAAGGGACCAAGTTAGAGAACTGGAGATGCAGCTCGATGTCCTTCGCCTGGTCAGGGAGAGTGAGGAGATGATAGAAAGGAGTTATAGGCAGGTGGTCACACCGGGGCCATGGGAGACAGACAAGTGGGTCACAGTCAGGAGGAGTAAGGGGTAGAGTCAGGTACTAGAGAGTACCCCTTGACAATAAGTACTCCTGTTTGAGTACTGTTGGGGGGGACAGTCTACCTGGAGGAAGCAACAGTGGCCGTGCCTCTGGCACAGAGTCTGGCCCTGTGGTTCAGAAGGGTAGGGAAAGGAAGTCGAAGACAGTAGTGATAGGGGACTCTATAGTTAGGGGGTCAGACAGGCGATTCTGAGGATGCAGGAAAGAAACTCGGATGGTGGTTTGCCTCCCAGGTGCCAGGGTCTGGGATGTTTCAAATCGCGTCAAAGATATCCTGCAGTGGGAGGGAGAATAGCCAGAGGTCGTGGTACATATTGGTACCAATGACATAGGTAGGAAAAGAGACTACTACTACTACGTTGACTCAGGCCTAGGGGGCCGGCGTCGGGCACAATGACGGACTCTCCACTTCTCCCTCTCCCTCATCAGTGTGTTCAGTTCATCTACATTAGCCGCGCCGCTCTCTTCTAGGAGTGTGTTGACCATAGTCTTGGGAGGGCGCCCAGGGTTCATCCTTCCATGCATGGGCTCCCATATGATGACTAGGCTGGCAGGTAGCTCGGGATGGCATAGACAGTGCCCCACTAGTTGCAGTCTTCTCGCCTCGATTTTAGTGGTGAGCATCGGTAGGTTGTTATATAGCTCAACATTCATCATGTGCTGTTGCCAACTCACATCAATAGCCATCCGGAGCATTCGTGTATAGCAACCATCCAGAGACCTTCACATCGTCTTGGTGAGTGTCCACGTCTCGCACCTGTACGAGAGAATGGACTCTATGACTGCTATGAAAATCCTCTTTTTAAGCTCTCTGGTCAGGTTCGACTTCCAAATTTCCTTCATGTCATTCATAGCCCTCCATGCCAGCACCTTCCGTATCTTTACATCCTTCTCCAAACTCATCATTCTTGACCCGAGGTACTTGTAGTCAAAGACTTTCTTAATGGTATCATTCTCTACGGTCTTGAGAATACTTTCATTGCAGTTAAACGCCATGTACTCTGTCTTTTTAGTGTTTAGGTGAAGTCCAACTTTATTGCACTCAATTTCCCCTTTTGTCAGTAGCTGCTGTGCTTCCTCCATCTGGTCAGAGAGCAGGACTATGTCATCTGCAAAATCGAGATCTGTGAGCGTAACTGGTCTGACCCTTTTGGTTTGCCCTGGTTTTATGGTAAAAGCAAGCTTGTCATGATCTTTGGTAGCTTGGCGCAGAGCGTAACCAAGGACGATAATAAAGATGTAGCGTGCCAGAGTGTCTCCTTGCAGCACACCAGCTAGGAGCTCGAACACTGCTGTTTCTCCATCTGGTGATACAACTTTTGCCATGGTTTTGGTATAGCTGGACTCTCTTGCTCTCAGTAGATGGTCTGGCACTCGTAAGCTTTCAGGATCTTCAGCATTTTACCCCGGTGAATGGAGTTAAAAGCTTTGCGAAAATTGATGTAAGTAAGCACTGCTGGTAGATTGTTCTTCTTGACTTCCTCGATGATCCTACGGAGAGCAAGTATTTGCATTACTGTTGTGCGCTTCTGCCGAAAACCACTCTGATTGAATCTTAGCTTAGGGTCAATGGTGGTGCGAATCCTGTTCAAGATCATCTGATTGTATAACTTTGCTAAGATGCAGGTCAAACTGATACCACGGTAGTTATCTGTCTTTGTGAGGGATCCAGACTTGGGGACTGGGATAATGTTTGAGAGTGACCACTGTTCTGGTTTGTCGCCTTTCATCAGTGTCATATTGCATATGTCCTGCAAGATGTCGTCCAGGTCGCAGTTCTTCAGGACATCTGGTGGTATCCCATCTGGTCCAGTGCTCCTGCCCTGTTTGAGTGCATATTTGGCCTTCTTCAGTTCCTCAATGGTGAATGGGCCATCATCGATGTCGACTTGCATTAGTATGTACTCTTCTTCTTCTGCGATCGTTGGAGGGCTTCCCAGCAGGTTTTGAAAGAGGGTAAACCATGTCAGGACACGGTCCTCTGCTGTTTTACCACTTATTTGACCTAATGGGGACTTCTTCTGTCTGCTGATCTCATTGACTAGGCACCATGCTTCTCCATGCTGCATGTCTTCATTAGCAGCTTCTATCTCTCTAATCCTCTCAGCTAGTTCCTCTTCCTTCAGTCGGTCGTGGATGGCAAAGAGATTCTTCTTTGCTGTCTTAAACTTGTCTCTTAGCTCTTCTGTTTCGTTCCTTCTAAGGTCGGCATGACAAGCATTGACCACACTTCTTGCTGCGATGACCTCAGGATGTTTCGAGATCCGACTCTTCTTGATTCGCTTCACAGTAGACAAACTCTTTGTTGCATCTGTGTGTGCATCTATGAGTCATCGATAGCAGTCGGTGGCAGTCTCTTCCTCCCACCTTTCCAGTGGGCCGAAGCGATTTCTCACCTCCACTGTGTACTGGGCTTGAAGAATAGGTTGTGAGGAGAATGCCTTCCAGTCTATCTTCTCCTTGGGATCTGTGGCTTTGGGTTGCCGCAGGCCCAGACTCACTTGCATTGACACTACTCTGTGGTCAGAACTGACCGAGTTGAAGGTGCTGTAGGCTTCTGTGTTGATCACACAATTACGCCATTTTGTTCTTACGAGGATGTAATTGAGCTGTTTCCTGTAGATGGAGGCTCTGTTTTCGTATGTCCACATTTTACCATCACGCTTCTTGAATTGTGTGTTGGCGGCAATGAGACTGTGTTCCTGGATGAAATCAACTAGAAATTGTTCATTTCTGTTGGTAAAGTCTTGGTATGAGTATGGAACATCTTCCAGTCCAACCTGGGCATTAAAATCGCCGAGCACAGCCAGGAAGTTATGTGCCGGTATTGAAGTGACAGCTTCGTGAAGTTTACTGTAGCAGGTCTCCACCTCCTTGTCCTCGTTGCAGTTGTGCGGGGAGTAACAGATGATGACAGAGGTTGCCAGGTTTCCGTCGAATTCCGCAGTAAGGATTCTGTCACTGACTGAGACTACGCCCCTCAGTGCCTTCTTCGCCATGCTGTTCAACATCAGCCCTACTCCACCTCGTGCTGACATCGTCGTCGGCTCTCTCCATGCGGAAAAGGTGATGAGGTACATCCCCTCTACCTCTGCGAACCTTATCTCTTCATCAGGGTGTACAGGAAAAGGGAAGAAGTCCTGAAAGCAGACTACAGGGAGTTAGGGAGGAAGCTGAGAAGCAGGACCGCAAAGGTAGTAATCTCCAGATTACTGCCTGTGCCACGCAACAGAGAGAATAGGAATAGAATGAGGTGGAGGATAAATGAGTGGCTGAGGGATTGGAGTAGGGGACAGGGATTCAGATTTCTGGATCATTGGGACCTCTTTTGGGATAGATGTGACCTGTACAAAAAGGACGGGTTGCACTTGAATCCCAGAGAGACCAATATCCTGGCAGGGTGATTTCCTATGGCTACTGGCGAGAGTTTAAACTAGAATTGTTGGGGAGTGGGAACGGAACTGAAGAGATTGGAGAAGAGGAAGTTGGCTCACAAATAGAGAAAGCTTGTAGACAGTGCGAGAGGGAGGATCGGCAGGTGATAGAGGAGGGACGCACTCAGACCGAAGGTTTGAAATGTGTCTATTTTAATACAAGGAGTGTTGTGAACAAAGCAGATGAGCTTAGAGCGTGGATCAGTACATGGAGATATGATGTGGCCATTACAGAGACTTGGTTGGCTCAGGGACAGGAATGGTTACTTCAAGTGCCGGGTTTTAGATGTTTCAGAAAGGACAGGAAGGGAGGCAAAAGAGGTGGGGGCGTGGCGCTGTTGATCAGAGATAGTGTCACGGCTGCAGAAAAGGTGGACGCCTTGGAAGGATTGTCTACGGAGTCCCTGTGGGTGGAGGTTAGGAACAGGAAGGGATCAATAAGTTTACTGGGTGTATTTTTTTATAGGCCACCCAATAGTAACAGGGATATTGAGGAGCAGGTAGTGAAACAGATCCTGGAAAGGTGTAATAATAACAGAGTTGTCGTGATGGGAGATTTTAATTTCCCAAATATCGATTGGCATCCCCCTAGAGCAAGGGGTTTGCATTGGGTGGAGTTTGTTAGGTGTGTTCAGGAAGGTTTCTTGACAAATATGAAGATAAGCCTACAAGAGGAGAGGCTGTACTTGATTTGGTATTGGGAAATGAACCTGGTCAGGTATCAGATCTCTCAGTGGGAGAGCATTTTGGAGTTAGTGATCATAATTCTATCTCCTTTACAATAGCATTGGAGAGAGATAGGAACAGACAAATTAGAAAAGCATTTAATTGGAGTAAGGGGAATTATGAGGCTATCAGGCAGGAAATTGGAAGCTTAAATTGGAAACAGATGTTTTCAAGGGAAAGTGCAGAAGAAATATAGCAAATGTTCAGGGGATATTTGTGTGGAGTTCTGCATATGTATGTTCTAATGAGACAGGGAATTATGGTAGGGTACACGAACTGTGGTATACGAAGGCTGTGATAAATCAAGTCAAGAAGGAAAGAAAAGCTTACAAAAGGTTCCGAGAGCAAGGTAATGTTAGAGATCTAGGAGATTATAAGGCTAATTGGAAGGAGCTGAAGAAGGAAATTAGAAGAGCCAGAAGGGGCCACGAGAATGCCTTGGTGGGCAGGATTAAAGAAAAGCTCAAGGCATTCTACAAGTATGTGAAGAGCAAGAGGATAAGACATGAAGGAATAGGACTTATCAAGTGTGACAGTGAGGAAATGTGTACAGAACCGGAGGAAATAGCAGAGGTACTTAATGAATACTTTACTTCGGTATTCACTGTGGAAAAGGATCTTGTTGATTGTAGTGATGACTTGCAGCAGACTGAAAAGCTTGAGCATGTAGATATTAAGAAAGAGGATGTGCTGGAGCTTTTTGAAAGCATCAAGTTGGATTAGTCAAGGGGACGGGATGAAATGTACCCCACGCTACTATGGGAGGCGAGGGAGGAGATTGCTGAGCCTCTGGCGATGATCTTTGCAGCATCAATGAGGACGGGAGAGGTTCTGGAGGATTGTAGGGTTGCGGATGTTGTTCCTTTATTCAAGAAAGGGAGTAGAGATAGCCCAGGAAATTATAGACCAATGAGTCTTAACTTCAGTGGTTGGTAAGTTGATGGAGAAAATCCTGAGAGGCAGCATTTATGAACATTCAGAGAGGTATAATATGATTAGGAATAGTCAGTATGGCTTTGCCAAAGGCAGGTCGTACCTTACGAGCCTGATTGAATTTTTTGAGGATGTGACTAAACACATTGATGAAGGAAGAGCAGTAGATGTAGTGTATATGGATTTCAGCAAGGCATTTGATAAGGTACCCCATGCAAGGCTTATTGAGAAAGTAAGGAGGCATGGGATCCAAGGGGACATTGCTTTGTGGATCCAGAACTGGCTTGCCCACAAAAGGCAAAGAGTGGTTGTAGATGGGTCATATTCTGCATGGAGGTTGGTCACTAGTGGAGTGCCTCAGGGATCTGTTCTGGGACTCTTGCTGTTCGCGATTTTTATAAATGATCTGGATGAGGAAGTGGAGGGAAGTTTGTTGATGATACAAAGGTTGGAGGTGTTATGGATAGTGTGGAGGGTTGTCAGAGGTTACAGCGGGACACTGATGGGATGCAAAACTGGGCTGAGAAGTGGCAGATGGAGTTCAACCCAGAGAAGTGTGAGGTGGTTCATTTTGGGAGTCAAATATGATGGCAAAATATAGTATTAATGGTAAGACTCTTGGCAGTGTGGAGGATCAGAGGGCTGTTGGGGTCTGAGTCCATAGGACACTCAAACTGCTGTGCAGGCTTACTCTGTGGTTAAGAAGGCATACGGTGTATTGGCCTTCATCAATCGTGGAATTGAATTAAGGAGTCAAAAGGTAATGTTGCAGCTATATAGAACCCTGGTCAGACCCCACTTGGAGTACTGTATTCAGTTCTGGTTGCCTCACTACAGGAAGGATGTGGAAGCCATAGAAAGAGTGCAGAGGAGATTTATAAGGACGTTGCCTGGATTGGGGAGCATGCCTTATGAGAATAGGTTGAGTGAACTTGGCCTATTCTCCTTGGAGCAACGGAGGCTGAGAGGTGATCTGATACAGGTGTATAAGATGATGAGAGGCATTGATCATGTGGATAGTCAGAGGCTTTTTCCCAGGGCTGAAATAGTTGCCACAAGAGGACACAGGTTTAAGGTGCTGGGGAGTAGGTACAGAGGAGATGCCAGGGGTAAATTTTTTACTCAGAGAGTGGTGAGTGTGTGGAATGGGCTGCCGGCAACAGTGGTGGAGGCAGATACGATAGGGTCTTTTAAGAGACCTTTGGATAGGTACATGGAGCTTAGAAAAATAGAGGGCTATATAGAGCCTAGTAATTTCTAAGGTCGGGACATGTTCGGCACAACTTTGTGGGCCGAAGGGCCTGTATTGTGCTGTAGGTTTTCTATGTTTCCCACCAGCACCTTTACTTCCTGAGAAAGCTAAAGAAATTTGGCCTGTCCCCTAAAACCCTCACTAATTGTTATAGATGCACCATAGAAAGCATTCTTCTAGGGTGCATCACAACCTGGTATGGAAGTTGTCCTGTCCAAGACCGGAAGAAGCTGCAGAAGATCGTGAACACAGCGCAGCACATCACACAAACTAATCTTCCGTCCTTGGACTCACTTTACACCGCACACTGTCGGAGCAGTGCTGCCAGGACAATCAAGGACACGACCCACCCAGCCAATACACTTTTCGTCCCTCTTCCCTCTGGGAGAAGGCTCAGGAGCTTGAAGACTCATACGGCCAGATTTGGGAACAGCCTCTTTCCAACTGTGATAAGACTGCTGAATGGATCTTGACCCGGATCTGGGCTGTACCCTCCAAATACTTGGACCTGCCTCTCGGTTTTTTTGCACTACCTTATTTTCCTTTTTCTATTTTCTATTTATGATTTATAATTTACATTTTTAATATTTACTATCGACTTGTACTCCAGGGAGCACCAAGCGCAGAATCAAATATCGCTGTGATGATTGTATGCTCTAGTAGCAATTGTTTGGCGGCTATAAAGTATAAAGCAAAGTAAAGTTCCTATGAAGTTACCTCCAATACAGAATTATCAATGCTATGTTCTAACTGTGGTCAGCTTACTAAACGCAATAAAATGGAGGCAGTTTTGTGGACAACACTGCTGCATTTGCCGCAAGAACGATGAATGCAGAATGTGAAAGTTGTTAACTTTTCACGAGTTTAAGATGTGTTATGTGAACGTAATTGTCTTCCAGTTCAGCGCCTGTCTCTGTTCGCTCTTTGAATCCTCATAAACTATCACTAATACCGGATACATCATCAGTTCAAAAAGTCTTTAATTATCTGCACAATAGTATTTGATAGATATAATTTGACACACTGCCTAACAGGGTGTAGTTAATTTTGAATGTTTCTACCTCTAGGGTGAGAGGCTTCTGCACTGTCTCCAGCTCGGTCTCTGCTGACAACGACATCTGAGCAAGTGGCACAATTTCTGTAACACCAAGGCTGAAGGGAAACCTTATTGGGCCAGGTCAAGAGTCTGAACCTGAAACATTGTCTGGGTTTTAAGAAAAAATGCAAACATACAGAAAATTCTAAAAACTGACTCAGCAAACTGGAGGAGTAAGATTGTTAGTAGGGTCTGTCCTGTTGCAAGTGTCAGTCCTGAAAATAAATTGTGCAAGCAGTGTTCAATCATTTCTGCTCTGGGAAAAGCTCAACTGTAAGGGCTGCTGAGAATGTCTACAGTGTGTGTGTAATGACTGGTGAGAGTGTCTACAGTGTGTGTGTAATGACTGGTGAGAGTGTCTACAGTGTTTGTGTAATAACCAGGGACTGTGTCTACAATGTCTGTGTAATAGCTGGTGAGAATGTCTACAGCGTGTGTGTAATGACTGGTGAGAGTGTCTACAGCATGTGTGTAATGACTGGTGAGAGTGTCTACAGTGTTTGTGTAATAACCAGGGACTGGGTCTACAATGTCTGTGTAATAGCTGGTGAGATTGTCTACAGTGTGTGTGTAATGACTGGTGAGAGTGTCTACAGTGTTTGTGTAATAACCAGGGACTGTGTCGACAATGTCTGTGTAATAGCTGGTGAGATTTTCTACAGTCTGTGTGTAATGACTGGTGAGAGTGTCTATAGTGTGTGTAATGACTGGTGAGAGTATCTACAGTGTTTGTGTAATAACCAGGGACTGTATCAGCAATGTCTGTGTAATAGCTGGTGAGATTTTCTACAGTGTGTGTGTAATTACTGGTGAGAGTGTCTACAGCGTGTGTGTAATGACTGGTGAGAGTGTCTATGGTGTGTGTAATGACTGGTGAGAGTGTCTACAGTGTGTGTGTAATGACTGGTAAGTGTGTCTATGGTGTGTGTGTAATGACCAGGGAATGTGTCTGCGGTGTCTCTGTAATGACTGGTGAGAGTGTCTACAGTGTTTCTGTAACAGCTGGTGAGATTGTCTGCAGTGTGTGTGTAATGACTGGTGAGAGTGTCTACAATGTGTGTGTAATGATCAGGGAATGTATCTACGGTGTGTGTAATGACTGGTGAGAGTGTCTACAGTGTTTGTGTAATGACCAGAGAATGTGTCTGCAGTGTCTGTGTAATGACCGGTGTGTGTCGACAGTGTGTGTGTAATAATCAGGGACTGTGTCTGCGGTGTCTATGTAATGACTGGTGAGTGTCTATAGTGTCTGTGTAATGACCAGGGAATGTGTCTGCGGTGTCTGTTTAATGACTGGTGAGTGTCTACAGTGTGTGTGTGTAATAGTCAGGGACTATGTCTGCGGTGTCGGTGTAATGACTGGTGAGTGTCTATAGTGTTTGTGTAATGACCAGGGAATGACCATTTTCTTCGGCAGTTGAACAAGGCACAACTGCGCAAATGCGTGTAAGTCAGACCATGAGGCAGCAGGAGTATTTAAAAGAGAGCAGATTAGTGGAGCAGGCAATAGAGTAGAGGGAGACAGAGTAGGAAGGCTTTGGCTCCTGAGACTTCGGCGAGCAGAGGAAGAGATCCAGGTGAGGTAAGGTTGGGTAAGTTCCTTTAATAAATCTAATTACCTTAAGAGTAGGTAATGGAGGCAGCATTTAGGGCAGTCGAGTACTCCGTTTGCAGTATGTGGGAAGTCAGGGACAGCACAATCGTCCCTGATAACTACATCTGTAAAAGGTGCATCCAGCTGCAGCTCCTGACAAACCGAGCTAGAGAACTGGAGCTGGAGCTAGATGAACTTCGGATCATTCGGGAGACAGAGGCAGAAATAGAGAGGAGTTACAGGGAGATAGTCACCCCTAAGAGTCAGGAGACAGGTAGCTGGGTGACTGTCAGGAGAGGGAAGGGGAATAGACAGAATGAGCAGAGCACCCCTGTGGCTGTTCCCACCAATAACAAGTACATCATTTTGGATACTGCTGATGGAGATGACCTACCAGGGACAAGTTGCAGTGCTTGCGTCTCTGGCACCAAGATGGGACCCTCAACTCAGAAGGGAAGGAGGGAAAAGAGGAAAGTGGTAGTGATAGGGGATTCGATAGTTAGGGGGATGGATAAGAGGTTCTGTAGAAGACATCAAGAATCCCGGATGGTCTGTTGCCTCCCTGGTGCCAAGGTCCGCGATATCTCGGATCGAGTTCTTGGTAATCTCAAGAGGGAGGGTGAGCAGCCAGATGTCATGGTCCATGTAGGGACCAATGACGTGGGTAGGAAGAGTGAAGAGGTCCTGAAAGGTGAATTTAGGGAGTTAGGCACCAAGTTAAAGGACAGAACCTCCAGGATAGCAATCTCAGGATTGCTACCAGTGCCACGTGCAGGCGGGTTTGGAAATAATAAGATAGCGCAGATCAACAAGTGGCTGAAGACATGGTGCAGGAGGGAGGGCTTCAGATTGTAGATAATTGGGCAGTTTTCCAGGGAAAGTGGGACCTGTTCCGGTGAGACGGTTTACATCTGAACTGGAGGGGGACAAATATTCTTGCAGGTAGGTTTGCTAGAAAGGCTCTGGTGGATTTAAACTAGATACGAGGGGGGAGGGGAACCAGAGTGTAGGAACAGATGTAGGGAAGAAGGAAGAAAAAGAAAATAGTAAAGTTGTTTGCACCGTTAGTGATAAACAGGGAGTAAGAGGTGGAAAATTTCTTAAATGCATTTATTTTAATGCTAGGAGCATTATAAGAAAGATGGATGAGCTTAAAGCATGGATTCATACCTGGAAGTATGATGTGGTAGCTATTAGTGAAACATGGTTACAGGAGGGGTGTGATTGGCAACTAAATATTCCTGGATTTAATTGCTTCAGGTGTGATAGAATCAGAGGGACAAGAGGGGGAGGTGCTGCATTGCTTGTCAGAGAAAATATTACAGCGGTGCTCTGGCAGGATAGATTAGAGGGTTTGTCTAGGGAGGCTATTTGGGTGGAATTGAGGAATGGGAAAGGTGTAGTAACTCTTATGGGGGTGTATTATAGAGAATTGGAGGAGCAAATTTGTGAAGAGATATCAGATATTTGTAGTAAGCACAAGGTTGTGATTGTGGGAGATTCTAATTTTCCACACATAGACTGGGAAGCCCATACTGTAAAAGGGCTGGATGGTTTAGAGTTTGTAAAATGTGTGCAGGATAGTTTTTGCAGCAATACTTAGAGGTCCCAACTAGGGAAGGGGCAGTGTTAGATCTCCTGTTAGGGAATGAGATAGGTCAGGTGACAGAGGTTTCTGCTTGGGAAAACTTTGGGTCCAGTGATCACAATGTTATTAGTTTCAATATAATTATGGAGAAGGATAGGTCTGGACCCAGGGTGGAGATTTTTGATTGGAGAAAGGCTAATTTTGAGGAGATGTGAAAGGATTTACAAGGAGTGGATTGGGACAATTTGTTTTATGGGAAGAAAGTAATAGAGAAATGGAGGTCATTTAAAGGTGAAATTTTGAGGGTACAGAATTTTATGTTCCTGTTAGGTTGAAAGGAAAGGTTAAAAGTTTGAGAGAGCCATGGTTTTCAAGGGATATTGGAAACTTGGTTCGGAAAAAGAGAGATATCTACAATAAATATAGGCAGCATGGAGTAAGTGACGTACTTGAGAAATATAAAGAATGTAAAAAGAATCTTAAGAAAGAAATTAGAAAAGCTAAAAGAAGATATGAGGTTGCTTTGGTAAGTAAGGTGAAAATAAATCCCAAGGGTTTCTACCGTTATATTAATAACAAAAGGATAGTGAGGGATAAAATTGGTCCCTTAGAGAATCAGAGTGGACGGCTATGTGTGGAGCCAAAAGAGATAGGGGAGATTCTGAACAATTTCTTTTCTTCGGTATTCACTAGGAGAAGGATATTGAATTGTGTAAAGTAAGGGAAACAGGTAGGGAAGTTATGGAAACTATGATGATTAAAGAAGAGGAAGTACTGGAGCTTTTAAGGAATATAAAAGTGGATAAGTCTCCAGGTCCTGACAGGATATTCCCTAGGACCTTGAGGGAAGTTAGTGTGGAAGTAGCAGGGGCTCTGACAGAAATATTTCAAATGTCATTAGAAACGGGGATGGTGCCGGAGGATTGACGTATTGCTCATGTTGTTCCATTGTTTAAAAAGGGTTCTAAGAGTAATATAATTATCGGCCTGTGAGTTTGACATCAGTGGTGGGTAAATTGATGGAAGGTATTCTTAGAGATGGTATATATCTGGATAGACAGGGTCTGATTAGGAACAGTCAACATGGATTTGTGCGTGGAAGGTCATGTTTGACAAATTTTATTTTATTTTTTGAAGAGGTTACTAGGAAAGTTGATGAGGGTAAAGCGGTGGCTGTTTTATTGTCTTCAGTAAGGCATGGAAGGTTGGTTAGGAAGGTTCAATCGTTAGGTATTAATATTGAAGTATTAAAATGGATTCAGCAGTGGCTGGATGGGAGATGCCAGAGAGTGATGGTGGATAACTTTTTGTCAGATTGGAGGCCGGTGACTAGTGGTATGCCTCAGGGTCTGTACTGGGTCCAATGTTATTTGTCATATACAATAATGATCTGGATGATGGGGTGGTAAATTGGATGAGTAAGTATGCAGATGATACTAAGATAGGTGGAGATGTGGATAATGAAGTAGGTTTTCAAAGCTTGCAGAGAGATTTAGGCCAGTTAGAAGAGTGGGCTGAAAGATGGCAGATGGAGTTTAATGCTGATAAATGTGAGGTGCTACATTTTGGTAGGACTAATCAAAATAGGACATACATGGTAAATGGTAGGGCATTGAAGAATGCAGTAGCACAGAGGGATCTAGGAATAATGGTGCATAGTTCCCTGAAGGTGGAATCTTATGTGCATAGGGTATGAAGAAAGCTTTTGTTATGCTGGCATTTATAAATCAGAGCATTGAGTATAGGAGTTGGGATGTAATGTTGAAATTGTACAAGGCATTGGTGAGGCCAAATTTGGAGTATTGTGTACAGTTTTGGTCACCGAATTATAGGAAAGATGTCAACAAAATAGATAGAGTACAGAAAAGATTTACTAGAATGTTAGCTGGGTTTCATCACTTAAGTTACAGAGAAAGGTTGGACAAGTTGGGTCTTTATTCTTTGAAACGTAAAAGGTTAAGGGGGGACTTGATAGAGGTATTTAAAATTATGAGGAGGATAGATAGAGTTGACGTGGATAGGCTTTTTCCATTGAGAGTGGGGGAGTTTCAAACAAGAGGACATGAGTTGAGAGTTAAAGGGCAAAAGTTTAGGGGTAACATGAGGGGGAACTTCTTTAATCAGAGAGTGGTAGCTGTGTGGAACGAGCTTCCAGCAGAAGTGGTTCGATGTTGTTGTTTAAAGTTAAATTGGATAGATATATGGACAGGAAAGGAATGGAGGGTTATGGGCTGAGTGCAGGTCAGTGGGACTAGGTGAGAGTAAGAGTTTGGCACGGACTAGAAGGGCTGAGATGGCCTGTTTCTGTGCTGTAATTGTTATATGGTTATATGTGTCTGCAGTGTCTGTGTAATGACTGGTGAGTGTCTATAGTGTTTGTGTAATGACCAGGGAATGTGTCTGTGCTGTCTGTGTAATGACTGGTGAGAGTGTCTGCAGTGTCTGTGTAATGACTGGTGAGTGTCTATAGTGTTTGCGTAATGACCAGGGAATGTGTCTGTGGTGTCTGTGTAATGACTGGTGAGTGTCTATAGTGTTTGTGTAATGACCAGGGAATGTGTCTGTGCTGTCTGTGTAATGACTGGTGAGAGTGTCTGCAGTGTCTGTGTAATGACTGGTGAGAGTGTCTGTGGTGTCTGTGTAATGACCAGGAATGTGTCTGCGGTGTCTGTGTAATAACTGGTGAGTGTCTATAGTGTCTGTGTAATGACCAAGGAATGTGTCTGCGGTGTCTGTGTAATGACCAGGGAATGTGTCTGTGCTGTCTGTGTAATGACTGGTGAGAGTGTCTGTGGTGTCTGTGTAATGACTGGTGAGAGTGTCTACAGTGTGTGTGTAATAATCAGGAATGTGTCTGCGGTGTCTGTGTAATGACTGGTGAGAGTGTCTGCAGTGTCTGTGTAATGACCAGGAATATATCTGTAGTGTCTGTGTAATGACTGCTGAGAGTGTCTGCGGTGTCTGTGTAATGACCAGGAATGTGTCTGTGGTGTCTGTGTAATGACTGGTGAGTGTTTATAGTGTCTGTGTAATGACCAGGGAATGTGTCTGCGGTGTCTGTGTAATGACCAGGGAATGTGTCTGCGGTGTCTGTGTAATAACCAGGGAATGTGTCTGTGCTGTCTGTGTAATGACCAGGAATGTGTCTGTAGTGTCTGTGTAATGACTGGTGAGAGTGTCTGTGGTGTCTGTGTAATGACCAGGGAATGTGTCTGCGGTGTCTGTGTAATGACCAGGGAATGTGTCTGTGCTGTCTGTGTGATCACTGGTGAGAGTGTCTGCGCTGTCTGTGTAATGACTAGTGAGAGTGTCTGTGGTGTCTGTGTAATGACTGGTGAGAGTGTCTACAGTGTGTCTGTAATAATCAGGAATGTGTCTGCGGTGTCTGTGTAATGACTGCTGAGAGTGTCTGCGGTGTCTGTGTAATGACCAGGAATGTGTCTGTAGTGTCTGTGTAATGACTGCTGAGAGTGTCTGCGGTGTCTGTGTAATGACCAGGAATGTGTCTGTAGTGTCTGTGTAATGGCTGGTGAGAGTGTCTGTGGTGTCTGTGTAATGACCAGGGAATGTGTCTGCGGTGTCTGTGTAATAATCAGGAATGTGTCTGCGGTGTCTGTGTAATGACTGCTGAGAGTGTCTGCGGTGTCTGTGTAATGACCAGGAATGTGTCTGCGGTGTCTGTGTAATGACTGGTGAGAGTGTCTGTGGTGTCTGTGTAATGACTAGGAATGTGTCTGTGGTGTCTGTGTAATGACCAGGGAATGTGTCTGCGGTGTCTGTGTAATGACCAGGGGATGTGTCTGCGCTGTTTGTGTAATGACTGGTGCGAGTGTCTACAGTGTGTGTGTAATAATCAGGAATGTGTCTGCGGTGTCTGTGTAATGACTGGTGAGTGTCTACAGTGTGTGTGTAATAATCAGGGACTGGGTCTGCGGTGTCTGTGTAATGACTGGTGAGTGTCTATAGTGCCTGTGTAATGACCAGGAATGCGTCTGCGGTGTGTGTGTAATGACTGGTAAGAGTGTATTTGGATTGTGGGAGGAAACTGGAACTCCACAGGAAACCCACATGGTTACAGGGAGAAGGTGCAAACTCCTCATAGACAGCAGTGGGAATTGAAGCTGGTTCCTGGAACTGATGTGGAAGCATTAGAGAGCATGCAGAGATTTACCAGGATGTTGCCTCGGTTAGAAGGTATGTCTTATATGGAAAGTTTGAGAAATCTGTGGATTTTCTCTCTGGAGAGATGGAGGATGAGAAGTGATTTAACAAGCTGCAAATTTGAATTGGTTCAGCCTGGAAATAATGAACACTGAGCTAAACTGAATATGTCTGACTCTTTCAATTTTGTGTTTTATGTTCTGTGTTTTTCGCTCTTATTTTTTGTTCCCACTTGCGTAAATTGTTATATTTTTTTGCACGTGGGGTGGGAAAGGGTTTATGTTTTCTTTGGCTCCAGCATTATTTTTATTTCATGGCTGTCTGTGGGAAGAAAATTTCAGGGTAGCACATGGCAAACATACTTTGATAATAAATTTACATTGAATCCTTGAATATTTGAATTTTGAATGTTAAGAGGCAAATATCATGTGAATAGCCAGAGATAATTTGCAAGTCAGAAATGGCTAATACAAGGGTGCATAACAAGGTGCTTGGAAGAAAGTATAAGGGGACATCAGAGCTAGGTCTGTGCACAGAGAATGGTAGGTGTGTGAAACACGCTGCTAGGGGTGGCAGTAGAGACAAATACATTAGGGATATTTCCGAGATGCTAAGATAGGTTGAGGTGGGAAAGGAAAATGAATGGCTATGTGCGATGGAAGAATTGGATTGATCTTGGTTTAAAGGGTTGGCACAATATCATGGGCTGAAAGGCCTTTACTGTTCCACGTTCCATTGCCTGTATTTTAGTACTTGATGGTCTAAATTAGGATTAATCCAGCCGTGATGATAAAATATAAATTAAATAATGTTAACTAATAAAGCTAAGCACTGAATCTAATTTATTTATCAGATCTTTCTTTTAACAGCACATTCATTTCACTGGCTTCAACAGATAAACTACAGTGATCTCCAACATCTAAATAAAAGGTGACAGATGAAGAATCCAATGTTTGACAGACAATGGGATGGCCCCAGGTCAAGGGGGTGATTGTTCTTTGTAGTTTCAACATTCCCAGTGCTTTTTGCTGGATCACTGCAAGAGATGAACTTCTGTAAATGTTAACCTCTTTGCTTTCTTCCGAATTTTCGTGGCCCTGGAGACGGGCGATCAGAGGTCGGGGTCCGAGCAGAAGACCGGTGTGTTGTGGGAGATGGAAGATCTAAGGCTGCCTGCGCAGAGACCCGAGATTTTTGGGCACAGTGCTCGGAAAAAGCAACACAATGGAATTTTAACATCATAAACCAGTGAGTTGTTTGTTATGTCTCCCCTCTCGCTGTGATACGGAGACATCTCTTTCTCCCTTATTAGGGAGAGAGAGAGCCTGTGGTATGTTGAATACCGGGTGAATGAGTAGTCTTTGGGGTACTGCAAGTCTGAGTCTTTGCTGTTGCTTTGCTCACACTTGAGTGCTCAGTGGTGGGTGCCGATTTTTTTTTTGCTGGTGGGGGGAGAGGGGATCATTGCTTTCTGCCACTTACGCAACGGAGGGAGGGGAGCTGAGGGAGACTTTGGGGTTCTCACATTTAACTGTCATTCATTCTTTGGGGCACTCCTCTGTTTTAGTGCATGGTTACAAAGAAAAAGCATTTCAGGATGTATATTGTATACACTTCTCTGACATTAAATGTAGCTTTAAAACCTTTGAAATATATGATCCATAGAGCCAGTTTTGCGCTGAACCTCATTGGTTCTCTTTATGAGAATGCATGGCACCATGAGATTGCAGCAATTCATCAGTGAGTGACTGTCTTCGGTGCCAGCCAGTATTCCAGGGTGGAATCTTCTTCCTGGAGTAGTGTAGCTAATAATTTGGTGTTAGGCCTCACAGGTGAAGAATGATTCATGTTGCAGTTTGAATCAGAATCAGAATCAGGTTTACTGTCATTAGTTATTGTTTTGTGGTCTTGCATACTGTTCATATAGATCAACATTTGCCATTCTCCGGTCCTTGGGGACCTGGCCAGTGACTAGTGAGGACACAAAATCCTTGACAAAGCCCGAGCAATCTCCTCACTTTATTCATTCAATATTCTCAGATACATGCCATCAGGCTCTAAGGACTTGTCTGCCTTAATGCTTTTCAGAACACCAAGCACTACCTCCTCCTTAAACTCAAAATGTCCTAGCACATTCATATGCCCCACCCTGTTTCCACCATTCTGCCATTTCTTCCGCTCGGTAAATACCAATGCAGAGTATCTATTTAGTACTATTCAGAGTATTCATCAGAGGCATTGGAAGGCAGGTGGAGCAGCACCAAACATGGAGAGTTCTTTCTCCTTGTGCAGGGCTTTTCTTATTTTTTAAACCATAAAAGAAAGATAGGGTCTAGTGGAGCAGCCATCGCGGAGTGGGGGTTAGAGTCAACTTAGAGGCTTTGACGAGAAGAGACTGAGGCCAAAGAAACAGGTATGAAGGATAAGTTTTCCTTTCATTATTGCTGATTTGGTCATGGTTACCCGAAGTAGAGTACAGGCAGGTAGACAGATATGGCAGTGGAATGCTCCTGTTGTGGGATGTGGGAATTCATGGAACCTGATGGTCTCCCTGGTATCTACGCCTGCGGGAAGTGCAGCCAACTCCAGTTCATGAAAGACCACAATAAGGAGCTGGAACTGAAGTTGGGTGAACTAAGGATCATTAGGAGGCAGAGCAATTGATAGCTAAGACATTTGAGCAGGTGGTTACATCCAGAGTGCAGATTTCAGGGAATAGGTGGGTGAACACCGAGAGGTAAAGGGAGAAAGAAGTCAGTGCAGTTTCCCCCTGTGGCCATTCCCCTCAACAACAGGTATACCTCTTTGGATACTGCTGTGGGGGATGACCTATCTGGGCAAGGCAGCAGCAGCCAGTCCAATAGCACTGTGGTCGGCTCTGAGCCTCAGAGGGGTAGGGTCAAATCAGGTGGAGCAATAGTCATAGTTAGGGGGACAGATAGGAGATTCTGCAGCAGCAAAAGAGACACCAGGATAGTGTGGTGCCACCCAGGTGCTAGGGTCCAGGATGTCTTTGAGGGGTTGCAGAGTATTCTTGAAGGGGAGGGTGAGCAGCCAGAAGTTGTGGTACATGTCGGTACCAGTGACATAGGCAGGAGAGGGGTAGACGTCCTGCACAGTAAGTTTAGGGAGTTAGGAAGGAGGCTGACGAGCAGGACCTCCAAGGTGGTATCTCCAGATTATTCCTGGTGCAATGAACTAGGGGAGGTCAGAACAGGAAGATAATACAGGTGAATGAGTGGCTGAGGAGATGGAGTGGGGGGCAGGGTTTCAAGTTTTTGGATCATTGGAACATTTTCTGTGGAAGGAAGTGACCTATACAAGTGGGATGGGTTGCACCTGAACTGGAGGGGAACCAATATCCTGGGAGGGAGGTTTGGTAATGCTACTGGGGAGGGTTTAAACTAGATTTGCAGGGTGGTGGGAACCAAAGTGAAGAGGCAGATGATGAGGCAGCTGGCGCACAAGTAGAAACAGCTTGCAGGGAGTTTGTGAGGAAGAATAGGCAGATGATAGAGTAAAGATGCACTCAGCCAGATGGTTTGAGATGTGTCTATTTTAATGCAAGGAGTATCGTAAACAAGGCAGATGAATTAGAGCATGGATCAATATGTGGAAGGTACAGAGACTTGAATGTCTCAGGGGCAGGAATGGCTGCTGAGTGTGCCGGGCTTTAGATCTTTTAAAAAGGACAGGGAGGTGGAGGTTTGGCATTGCTAAATAAGGATGTTATCACGGCTGCAGAAAAGGAGGAATTCATGGAGGGAATGTCTACTGAGTCAGTGTGGGTGTAAGTCAGAAACAGGAAGGGGTAATACATAAGAACATAAGAAATAGGAGCAGGAGTAGGCCATCTGGCCCATCGAGCCTGCTCTGCCATTCAATAAGACCATGGCTGATCTGGCCATGGACTCATCTCCACTTACCTGCCTTTTCCCCATAGCCCTTAATTCCCCTACTATGCAAAAATCTATCCAACCTTGTCTTCAATATATTTACTGAGGTAGCCTCCACTGTTTCACTGGGCAGAGAATTCCACAGATTCACCACTCTCAGGGAAAAGCAGTTCCTCTTCATCTCCATCCTAAATCTGCTCTCCTGAATCTTGAGACTATGTCCCCTTGTTCTAGTCTCACCTACCAGAGGAAACAACTTTCCTGCCCCTATCATAATATTATATGTTTTCATAAGATCTCCTGTCTTTCTTCTGAATTCCAGCGAGTACAGTCCCAGGCACTTCATCTCTCTCTGCACCGCCTCCAAAGCCAGTATATCCTTCTTTAAGTAAGGAGACCAAAACTGTGCGCAGTACTCCAGGTGTGGCCTCACCAGTACCCTGTACTGTTGCAGCATAACCTCCCTGCTCTTAAATTCAATCCCTCCAGCAATGAAGGCCAACATTCCATTTGCCTTCTTGATAGCCTGCTGCACCTGCAAACCAACCTTGTGTGATTCATGCACAAGCACTCCCAAGTCCTTCTGCACAGCAGCATGCTGCAATTTTGTACCATTTAAATAATAACCTGATCTTCCATTTTTCCTTCCAAAGTGGTAACCTCACATTTACCAACATTGTACTCCATCTGCCAAACTCTTGCCGACTCACTTAATCTATCTATATCTTTCTGCAGACTCTCTGTATCTTCTACACAATTTGCTTTTCTACACAATTGGCCAGGTGGATTCAGAATTGGCTTGCCTGCAAAAGGCAGAGGATCATGATGCAGGGAGTACATTCAGATTGGAGGATTGTGACTAGTGGTGTCCCACAAGGATCTGTTCTGGGACCTCTACTTCTCGTGATTTTTATTAACGACCTGGATGTGGGGGTAGAAGGGTGGGTTGGCAAATTTGCAGACAACACAAAGGTTGGTGGTGTTGTAGATAGTGTAGAGGATTGTCAAAGATTGCAGAGAGACATTGATAGGATGCACAAGTGGGCTGAGAAGTGGCAGATGGAGTTCAACCTGGAGAAGTGTGAGGTGGTACACTTCGGAAGGACAAACTTCAAGGCAGAGTACAAAGTAAATGGCAGGATACTTGGTAGTGTGGAGGAGCAGAGGGATCTGGGGGTACATGTCCACAGATCCCTGAAAGTTGCCTCACAGGTAGATAGGGTAGTTAAGAAAGCTTATGGGGTGTTAGTTTTCATAAGTCGAGGGATAGAGTTTAAGAGTCGCGATGTAATGATGCAGCTCTATAAAACTCCAGTGAGGCCACACTTGGAGTACTGTGTCCAGCTCTGATCGCCTCACTGTAGGAAGGATGTGGAAGCATTGGAAATAGTACAGAGGAGATCTACCAGGATGCTGCCTGGTTTAGAGAGTATGAATTATGATCAGAGATTAAGGGAGCTAGGGTTTTACTCTTTGGAAAGAAGGAGGATGAGAGGAGACATGATAGAGGTGTACAAGATATTAAGAGGAATAGATAGAGTGGATAGCCAGCGCCTCTTCCCCAGGGCACCACTGCTCAATACAAGAGGACATGGCTTTAAGGTAAGGGGTGGGAAGTTCAAGGGGGATATTAGAGGAAGGTTTTTTACTCAGAGAGTGGTTGGTGCATGGAATGCACTGCCTGAGTCAATGGTGGAAGCAGATACACTAGTGAAGTTTAAGAGACTACTAGACAGGTATATGGAGGAATTTAAGGTGGGGGTGTTAAATGGAAGGCAGGGTTTGAGGGTCGGCACAACATTGTGGGCCGAAGGGCCTGTAATGTGCTGTACTATTCTATGTTCTATGTTCCACTCAATTTAGTATCATCAGCGGACTTAGATGATATAGTCTAAGTTATATCAGTCCCCAGATCGTTAGTGTATATCATGAACAGTTGCGGGCCCAGCACCAACCCCTGTGACACACCACTCACCACTGATTGCCAACCAGAGTAACACACATGTATCCCAACTCTCTGCTTTCTATTAGTTAACCAATCCTCTATCCATGCTAATACATCACCCCCAACTCTATCCATCCTTATCTTATGGATGTGTTTTTGCAGCACCCTATCGAATGCCTTCTGAAAAACCAAGTAAATAACGTCCATTTGTTCCCTTCTGTCCACTGTGCTTGTTATATCCTCAAAGAACTCCAGTAAGTTTGTCAAACAGGACCCACCTTTGCTGAATCCATGCTGCATCTGCCTGTTGGATCTATTTCTTTCCAGATGCCTCGCTATTTCTTCTTTAGTGATAGCTTCAAGCATTTTCCCAAGCCTATAGTTACGCAAACACGAGGAAATCTGCAGATGCTGGAATTTCAAGCAACACACACTAAAAATGCTGGTGAATGCAGCAGGCCAGGCAGCATCTATAGGAAGAGTTACAGTCGACGTTTTGGGCCGAGACCCTTCGTCAGGATGTCCAAATTCCAAGGACCTGCCCAGAGTCCAGAGAATTTTGGTAAATTATCACCAGGGCCTCATACTATAACTTCTGCCATTTCTTTCAGTACCCTACGATGCATTCCATCGGGACCAAGGGATTTGTCTATCTTCAGGCCCATAAATTTGCTTAGCACTACATCTTTAATGATAGCTATTGTATCGAGGTCCTCACCTCCCATCACATCCACAACATCTCTCTTTGGCATGTTAGACGTGTCCTCCACCATGAAGACGGACACAAAATAGTCATTCAAAGCCTCTCCCATTTCCTCATTACCCAATATCAATTCCCCCTTCTCGTCCTCCAAGGGACCTACATTCACTTTAGCCATCATCTTCTACTTTAAATATTTATAAAAACTTTTACTATCCGCTTTTATATTTTGTGCTTTCATAATCTAGCTTCCCTTTCTTAAATGCTCACTTAATGAGGGAGGGAGAAGAAGATGGCGGCGCAATGCAGCGCGTGCGGCTGTTCCGAATGATATCGTATGTGTTAATTAGGTCGCCGTGCACAATCATGATTTGATGGAGACAGCCGTGAGAAGCACGGAGGAACACCTGGAGAAACTTCTGAAATGCCTGCTTCGCTGCCACTGCTACTGTGCGATCGGGAACCTCCGGAGGAGAAAGCCCCAAATCCTCGCCTTTGCCTATTACCTGTTGCCGGGGCCAGGGTGGAAGTGCTCGGCAGACATAGTGCTCGGTGCTCAGTGTCGGAGAGCTGGTCGGAGGCTCGGAGTTTTCGCTTGGACTTGGAGTTGGACTGTGGTCGGATGCTTCCAGGATGCTACATCGGCAAGTTTGCAGCGCTGGAGGTTCACCGTCTGCGTGAGATGATGGGACTTTCAAAAGACTTTGAGACTTTTTACTGTGCTCATGGTCTGTTCTTATCAAATTACAGTATTGCTTTGCACTGTTGTAACTATATGTTATAATTATGTGGTTTTTGTCAGTTTTTCAGTCGGTTTGTCATGTGTTTCTGTGATATCATTCTGGAGAAACATTGTATTTTTCTTAATGCATGCATTACTAAATGATGATAAAAGAGGACTGCATGTCCTCATACTCTAATCTAATCTAATCTAAAGGTTCTTCGCTGCTTTGTAAAGTTTTCCCAATCTTCCTGTTTCCCACTACTCATGGCAACTTTGTAGGCACAAGATTTTAGTTTGATGCTTTATTTTTACTTCCTTAGTTACCCAAGGCTGGCTCCCCCCACCCTTACTGCCCTTGCTTTTAATGGGAATATACGTTTGAACTTTTGTTTAGCACCTTGAAAAATCTCTTTGAAAGTCTTACACTTTTCCTCAACCTTCCCACCATATAGCCTGTGTTCCCAGTCTGCACTAACCAAATCCTTCCTCATCCCATTGTCATCTTCATTGTTTAGGCATAATACCCTGGTTTTCGATCAGATTATTGCATCCTCCATTTGTATGAGAATCTCTGTAATGGCCACTAAATCATATCTGTTTGTACTGATTTGTGCCACAAATTCACTGCCCTTGTTTCAAATACTACGGGCATTCAAATAAAGTGCCCTTACACTCATTGTGCTTTTAAAATCTTGTAATCTTTTTCTCTTTTGCATGACTTTTCTTCACTCCACTTTTACTTTTCTCTTCTTTATCTTTTGCTTTTTCTTTGTCTTTATCCATACTTTTCTTTTTTATTTTATCCATACTTCTCCAATCTGTTGAACCACCCCCCTACTACTTAGTTTAAATCCTTATCCACAACTCTAGTTATGTGATTCACAAGGATCCAGGTCCCATCATCCCATTGGTACAGTTCCCTCCTTCCCCAATACTGGTATCAGTTTCCCAGGAATTCCAGCGCACTTCTCCCACACCAATCCTTGAGCCACGCATTTAACTCTCTAATCCTCTTGACCCTATGCCAATTTGCACATGGCTCAGGTAGTGATCCAGAGATTACTACCTTTTGACTTCTGCTTTTTTAATTTAGTCCCTAACTGCTCTACTGGGTGTTTTTACAGACCCCCCCCCCCCCCACCGAATAGCAACAGAGAAATCGAGGAGCAAATGGGGAGGCAGATTTTGGAATGGTGCAATAAATGGGTTGTTGTGATGGGTGTTTTTAACTTTTCTAATATTGACTGGCATCCCCTTAGATGCAGTGGAGTTTGTTAGGTATAATCAGGAATGTTTCCTGATGCAATATATAGATAAGCCATCAAGGGGAGAGGCTGTACTTGATCTGGTATTGGGAAATGTACCTGGTCAGGTGTCAGATCTCTCAGTGCGAGAGCAGTTTGGAAGTAGTGATCACAACTCTATGTCCTTTGCCATAGCGCTGGAGAGGGATAGGAGCAGACAATCTGGGAAAACATTTAACTGGGGTAGGGGGAAATATGTTATTAGGCAAGAACTTGGGAACATAAATTGGGAGCAGATGTTCTCAGGGAAATACACGGCAAAAATGAGACCTTGCTTTGCAGATCCAGAATTGGCTTGCCACAGAGGGCAAAGGATTGTTGTAGATTAGTGGTCGCCAACCGGTCAATTGCGATTGACCGGTCAACCTTTCAGACTTTCCCAGTAGATCCCAAAAAAAAAGAAAAATAAATACACAAATACATTATGCCTGATAAACCTTTTGATGCAAAAGCAAATTGTACCCCTAGAGCACGTATGTGAGTCATATGTAGTAACTTCTACTTTGAAAAAGGACCACTTGACAACTTCATGTCCAAAGGAACAACTTTATCCGGGACAGCAAAACCAATGCAGTGGAGGGGCTTATACACACATACGCAGAAAAGATTGGAAGTAAAACCCGCAACCCCGGAAACAACCTCTGTTTACAAACAGCTTTCCATAGCGGGAGTATTGCTATATTACTAACTTATCTTTATAATGCTCACATTACAACACCTTTAATTCTAAGTTTCATTATTTAATTTTATTTCAACATGAAAAATAAATGAATAAGAATTGACTGTTGCACTCAGTGTGATGACTGGGGCTGAATACTTTCTGTTAGTTCCCTGAAATTTGGCTCATAACTACAGACAGCCATTCTGAGACAGTCTATGAGATGTCTGTCAGTAAGACAGCTCCCGTACTTAGATTTAATAATTTTCATCTGTGAAAATGCAATTTCACACAGATAAGTTGATCTGAAGTAGGCACTGACTTTTAGTGCACATGTGGTGAGATGAGGAAAGGCTCCCTGACATGTCCCCAAAAGTCACTGTCCCTTGATAATGCTTTAAGCTCAATGTCATTTTGCAAATCAATTATTTCCATTTCAATATCATTAGGCACACCAAATACTTGCTGGAATTTGGTTGCTATCTGTCCTATATTGATCGGCAGAAATGGGTTTGAAATAAATGCAGCAATATCTTTCATGATGTTTAGCTCCCCAAAACGCCGCTCAAACTCTATTGTCAGTTTGTCTAGGTAAGCACAGTACTGCTCAGGGCGAAAAGCTTTTTTTTTCCTTGATGGCCTATAACAGTTTCTCCAAGTTGGGAAAGTGTGTCAGCCTCCCGTTCTTTAAATTTGAAATCCAAACACCAAGCTTGGCCTTAAACTGCATTTACTGTACTTATCACGTGGGGCAGGTGTCAGTCTTTTACCATGAGCTCGCTGTTAAGCGCATTTAATTTAGCCATTAGGTCTGTCAGAAACCCTAAATCCAGTAGCCACGCATCATCTGACAGTTCCGCGTGCTCCTTGTTTCTTTATCTCAGGCAGCAAGTCAATAAACCGTTGCAGCACAGTGCCCTCGCAAACCTCTTGATAGACTGAATATTCGAATGGACAGTTTCCTTTGTTAGACTGAATGTTCAATCTGCCACGTTTGGTGAATATTGGAATTTAAAGGGGGAGAAGTGTTGTAATGTGAGTGTTATAAAGATAAGTTAATACCAATTAGGATAATGGTAATATAGCAATACTCCCATTACGGAAAGCTGTTTGTAAACAGAGGTTGTTTCTGGGGTTGTGGGGTTTTACTTCTGGTCTTTTCTGCGCATGTGTATATAAACCCCTCCATCGCATTGGTTTTGCCGTCCCAGATAAAGTTGTTCCTTTGGACATGAAGTTGTCGAGTGGTCCTTTTTCAAAGTAGAAATTAGTACAAAACGTATGAAGTATTTGTAATACTCTTAAAGAAAGACAACTATGGCCTGTTTGATATGCTCATTATAGTGGTTTCTTGGTTGAATTAATTTGAAAGTTTGACAAAAGAAATGTATATAATTCAAATACAATTAGCCCAAATAAAAGGCTTCAAGTTGGAAGTACAATCTGAGTTGTTTTTTCTCTAAACGATTTAGTAGGTAGATCTTGCCTTTCACTAAGGCCAAGGTAGGGGATCTTGGGCTTAAAAAGGTTGGCGACCACTATTGCATTGTATTGGTTTGTATTCTGCATGGAGGACAGTGACCAGTTGTGTTCCACAGGAATCTGTTCTGGGACTTTGTGATTTTTATAAATGACCTGGATGAGGAAGTAGAAGGGTGGGTTAGTAAGTTTGCTGATGACACAAAGGTTGGGGTGTTGTGGATAGTCTGGAGGGCTATCAAAGGTTACAGCGGGAGATAAGTAGGATACAGAACTGGGCTGAGAAGTGGCAGATGGAGTTCAACTCAGGTAAGTGTGAAGTGGTTCTTCTTGGTAGGTCAGATTTGAAGACAGAATATTAATGGTAAGACTTTTGGCAGTGTGGAAGATCAGAAAGATCTTGGGGGTCCATGTCCTTCAAAGCTGCTGCGCAGGATTACAATGTTGTTAAGAAGGCATATGTCGTGTTGGCCTTCATCAACCATGGGATTGAGTTTAAGATCCATGAGGTAATGTTATAGCTATATAAGACCTTAGTTAGACCCCTCTTAGAGTACTGTGTTCAGTTCCGGTCACCTCATTACAGAATGGATGTGGATACAATAGAGAGAGATTTACAAGGACGTTACCTGAATTGGAGAGTCTGCCTTACAAAAATAGGTTGAGTGAACTTGGCCTTTCCTCCTTGGAGTGATGGAGGTTGAGAGGTGACCTGATAGAGGTGTATAAGATGTTGAGAGGCATTGATTGTGTGGATAGTCAGAGGCTTTTTCCCAGAGCTGAAATGGCTAACTGTCATAAGGGGGGCACTGGGAGAGGACCTAAATGCAAGACACAGATGCTGAAGCACTAGGAACAAGACTAGAAAGCAAGGGAAGTGGGGAAGAAATGACGCTGGACAAGACACAGGCCCTGGATGAGACTAGGATACAGGGCCTGGGCTAGGACTAGACTAGGAAAGTGGGACCTGGATGAGGAACTAGGAACTTGGAACCTGGACAAGGACTCCGAGCCAGAGATGGGGCAGGGACCCGGAACCTGGGTCTTGACTCGGGCTCGGACCCCGGATCCAGGCAAGGACAAGACGTGGCTACAGAACAAAGAGTGGCAACAGGACTGGACGTGAGACTCCTGGACAGGACAAGGGAACCCCAGGTCTCAAGGTAGCAACAAACGGCCAGACCTACCCAGCGGAGGCGAGGGCACAAAGAGACGGTTCCCAACACAAGGTAGCGGCAAACAGCCAGACCTGCCTAATGAAGGCATGGACACAGAGACAGTTCCCAACTCAAGGTAGCAGCAAACAGCCAGACCTGCCTAGTGAAGGCATTGACATAGAGACAGTTCCCAACTCAAGGTAGCAGCAAACAGCCGGACCTACCTAGTGAAGGCGTGGACATAGAGACAGTTCCCAACACAAGGTAGCAGCAAACAGCCAGACCTACCTAGCGGAGGCATGGACACAAGCGAGGTAGCAGACAAGGCTTCAGGCGAGGCTTCAGGAGAAGGCTACAGAAGGAAGGGGAAGGGAAGGGAAGAGACCAACAACTGAAGCTGAACCCAGGAGGTGTTTATGTAGCCAGCCCAAAATGGGAATCATGTGCCTCAATTAAGGCACACAACAGGACAAGGGAAAACTGCAAAACCTGGAATAAGGACCGATGGACTGGACCGTGAATCGAAATGCAGATTTCATGGACCGGACCATGACACTAACAAAAGGGGGAAAGGTTTGTGCTGACGAAGGGTCTCGGCCTGAAATGTTGACTGTACCTCTTCCTAGAGATGATACCTGGCCTGCTGCATTCACCAGCAACTTTGATGGGGAAAGGTTTTAATGGGTTTGGAAGTAGGTACAGGAGAGATTTCAGAGGTAAGTTTTTCAGAGAGTGGTGGGCGCAAGGAATGAACTGCCAGTGATGGCAGTAGAGGTGGATACAATCAGGTCTTCCAAGAGACTCTTAGACAGGTACATGGAGCTTAGACAGTTTCTAGAGTAGGTTACATGGTCGGCACAATATTGTGGGCCAAAAGGCCTGTAATGTGTTGTAGATTTCTATGTTCTACATGTACCTCAGCCACATCACTTGATTCCAAGCACAAATTCTCTCTTTTATGCTTGAGTGGATATACCCTCTCCATAGTTACTCTCATACTTTTAATCTAAATATAAAATATAAAAAGCTTATCTTTGATCCTGCCCAACAAGAACACTTTTTGGCCTTGCTAAACGTCTGCTTGACCACTATCCTCTTTTCTTTATATTTACCAAGGGCCTAGCCTGAGTTTAGTTTCCTAAACCTTGCAAATGCTTTCTTTATCTTCCTGATTAAATTCATGACATTTTGGGTCATCCAATGTTTCCTTATCTACTGGAGTACTCTGATCTTAAACAGCTCTGACAGGTCACTGTGAACTTGTCTGACAGCAGCTGTTCTCAAACAATGCCCTTAGCTCCTGTCTTATCCTATAGAACCTAGATCATGTAACAGTATAACATATAAATAGGTCCTTCATCCCAAGATGTTGTGGCAAACTAAATAATTAGTAATCAAATGTCCAACTAAACTTATCCCTTTTTCTCTCACAATAGCCATATCCTTCTATTTCCTGCTTATTCATGTGCCTATCTAAAAATCTGAGCATTTCTATTGCATTTGCCTCAGAGGTTATAGAATTAAGTGAATATAGTATATATTAATTCAAATGACAACCACTCTTAAGAAAATAAAACTGTTCACAATTTAACATCAACAGGTGCTTTAAGATTATTAAAACTAATCATTGGTTGTGGAATCTTCTGATTCTGTCCCATTGAAACTACAAAGGGGAAGACTGCAGATAAGTACTGTCAACATTTAGAGGTGGTGCAGTTATTAGTTCCAGGGACCTTGTTTGGTATCTGTGAGAGGTCTACACATTCCTCTGTGGTTCGCCACCTTTCACTACCGTTTTCTCCCACATCCCAATAGCCTTCTTCAGCACGATGACAAGCCAGTCAGCCATGGAGGTAGGGGAGAAAGAGAATTAATGTTTCATCTCAATGACACTTCATTCAAAGTGGAAAAGAGAGAAGAAAAGGAATGTTTAAGATGCAGCGAGAAGAGGTGATGGAGAGAACAGAGGGGACATGAGTGATAGGGTACTGACGAAAGACAGTATGAGAAGGAGAACCATTGTTGAATATGGAGATGGAGTGGAGAATTGTAGAGGGAATAGTCCGATCATGGCAGGGACAGCGAGCAGAAGGCAAGGTATGTTGCGCATCAGAGTCCTGGGAAAGGCGGCAGGAAAATGGTCAACAAGATGGAAAGAAAACCCAATCCCTGTCCTGTCCGGTGGGAGGTGGAATGAAGGCAAAATTGTGGACAACAGAAGAGATGTAGTTGAGTAGTGGGGATGAGAAAGCCACAGTCAAGGAGAAAGGAAGAGACAGGAGAATGGAAGGAATTCTACCGAAGTAAGTGGAATTGGTGCAGATGGGTAAAGAAATCGATATGTTTCTGTGTTGTATGATCTCTGGTTCCATGACACAGATATAACAGCAAGAAGAACTGGGATACTGGAATGGAGTCATAGAATCAGCACAAATAGGCCATCACACCTGGCGGGGAGTATGGTGGAAGGTGATGTGGGTGCCAGGAGACTTATAACAGAGAGATATTGAGACTTATAGCAAAGAGATATTGAGACTGGTGTTTTGGGGGGTGACATGGGGAGGGGATAGACTTAGGGTGATGGGAAGGGTTGGGGACACAGGGTGATGGGGAGGGGTAAAAACAGAGTTTGAGTAATGGGTAAGGGTGGGACACAGTTCAGATGATTGGGAGGGGTGGGAAAAGTGTTTGGGTGATTGGGTAATGGAGGGGGGAGAGGGCAGTTTGGGTGATAGAAAGGGGTAGGAACAG
This sequence comes from Mobula hypostoma, assembly GCF_963921235.1. Classification (NCBI taxonomy): domain Eukaryota; kingdom Metazoa; phylum Chordata; class Chondrichthyes; order Myliobatiformes; family Myliobatidae; genus Mobula; species Mobula hypostoma. Next base: position 53,791,595 of record NC_086109.1, read on the forward strand.
GGTTTGGGTGATTGGGTAATGGAGCGGGGAGAGGACAGCTTGGGTGATGGTGGGGTGTGGGAACAGAGTTGGGTGATTGGGTAATGGAGCGGGGAGAAGACAGATTGGGTGATGGAGAGGGGTGGGACACAGTTTGGGTGATTGGATAACGGAGAGGGGGAGAGGACAGTTTGGGTGATGGGTAAGGGTGGGAACAGTTTGGATGATGGGGTGGGGTGGGGACAGAGTTTGGGTGATCAGGAAGTGTAAGGACAGTGTTTGGGTGATGGGGGTGGGGTGAGTTTCCAAGTACTTTGGAGAAGCTTTGAGGGACCTATCTCCTGAAGGTGGAGAATCTCAGGTCAGAGTATGAGGTCTGTCATTTCCAAACAAAGTAATTACAGTTCTCTTCGATTTCACACTTTTGGATAAAAAGCCAAAGAACTAAGAAATATGAAAAATGTTTCTGCCAATGATACTTGCTGAATATAAATGAAGACAATGATATAGCACTGCCAGGATTCAGTGTTAATATCAGAAATACTGTTATAAAACCTAAGGACTTTTGAAATCTGTCCAGTAGAGTTGTTAAAGGTGAAGGAAAATAATTTTCTTTCTGTGTGTGAAACATCTACTGGGATGTAATGTAATGATATTGACCCTCTGGTCAGCTTGGTTCATTAATGTGAAGCCGGATTGGATTTATTTTTCATTACCGGCTGAATCAGGACCAGTGTAATTAGGGCGGCAGTTTGTTCACACACATCAATCCGTTCCTTCCAGTTCCTCTGTTCTCTCAGTGCACGAGTCCGCTGAGACCTCTCAGTACTGTTCCACACTCTCTCTGCCACCAAGGTTCAAGCCTTGCTTTATGTGGAAAAGCCTGTTAAATAATCTAACAGAAGTGTAAATGTACATAGATTTTTAAACTTTAATGCGTCTTAGCCTTTTCAGTGCTCCACTCTGAAATGTCTTGAAGAAAGTTCTTGGCCCAATACGTCGACTGTTCATTCTCTTCCACGGCCGCCGAGTTCCTCCAGCTGTTAGTGTGTGTTGCTCTGGATTTGAGTTTCTCCTTAATGCATTATGCCCCCACTCATGAGCTTGGTTAAGATACAAGAGGATTAAGCATTCAGTTTTGCTCCTTTCTGCTTTTCTGTGAAGATAAAATGTGTCTCTATTTTCCCTGTTGTAGGTACATCATCATTATCAAAGATATCGGGCAGGGACCTGATGCTGGCAGTGACCCTGAGTGAGGAGTACTTACCCTCTACCAGGTGCATGCTGTCAGTTCTACACCAGGGACTCCCCTATCATTCAGTGGGACCCTGTAATCAGAAACAGTCAAAAACAACAATTAAAGGTACATAAATATAGCAAGGCATTAAATAATAACAGGGATAAATATTAATTCAAAACGTTCTGTTACATTTTACTTACACAAATCTCTTGCCTCTGTTGGTTAGGAGGCTGTCATGTTGGCTGTGGGACGTGGATTGAATGGAGATTCCTCGCAGTGTTTCTGAGTCCTCTGGTTATGCTGTGGTAACTGTGTGTGTGGTCCAGCAGACATTGTCTCACATGGTCGGAGACTGAGGCAGCCACCCCTCTGACAGTGCCAATGCTGAAGTTGTTCTCCACTGGAAGGAACGATTTCACTGCTCCTACATCAGGTTGCTGGGTAATCGATGATATCTGGGGCTCTCCTGTTTAACAACAGTCCATTGCTGGAGTGCAATCAGGATGTTGTAGCCCAATGCTGATTGTAATCTATTTACTAATGAGGATCATACAAGCCAGTCATGCTCAGTCATCCAAAAATATAGCAATCTTCTTCCATTTAACATGGACTTCCGCAGTTCCTCCAGGTTTCCCTGGGATTTGCTGAATGGCATGTTTTTCTTTCCTCGGCATATTTTGGTGCCAGTCTGCCTGCATTACTGGGGTGTTGAAACTTTTTTTTTGGAAGTAAACCAGGATTTGAACAGTGTCTAAGCTTGTGCTATATCTGGTTCAATCCAATCCTAGGTTCTAGCGAGGTCCTGTTCATGTTTATTCAGACAGGATATGTGGAGAATTACTGCTCCCAAATCCCTGAAATTGCCAAGAAACATATACCACTGCTTAGGGGAGTAATTTAGTTTTATTCTACTGTTAGTTTTGATGATGTTACAATACCAACAAATAAAGAAAGAAAAGGAAGAAATAAGCAGCATCTATCACAACATTCTGGATAAAATCTGAAAGACCAGAGGGGCTGGAAGTTTCCTTCTTAGTTGTGACCAAGTTCCTTTTTCTGTATTGCCGTCTAAGTTGCCTCTCTCAAACACTCCATTGTGTTTGGAGAGGTGAGAGAGGGAAAGGAATTGTGGAGACATTCATCCATTATTTCATTCTACTCAGGGAAATCATTTTAACTGGCTCTGATGTGCACCTTTTCAAGCCACCATATCATTTTACTGTGTCTTAACATTTTGCCTGGAAGAGCATTCCTGCTGTGCATGTACTATCCAGCTGTTGTGCATGTACTATCCAGCTGCTGTGCAGGTACTATCCAGCTGCTGTGCAGGTACTATCCAGCTGTTGTGCAGGTACTATCCAGCTGTTATAAGCCCTCTATTGGGTCATCCATCAGCCTTCATCACTCCAGGGAAAAGAATCCCAGATTATCCTGCCCCACACCATGAGATTTACAGGAAGATGTTGTTCCCATAACTAAAATCCTTCAATCCAGGTAATCTCATATACACTATCTCCAGCATAGCCACACCCTTCCTACAGTGTGTTGACCAAAACTACACACAAAACTTCAAGTGCAGACTAACCAGAGCTTTGTAAAGTTGTAACATAATCTCCAGACTCTTGTATTTTACGCCCTGACCTATAGAGACAAAAATAACACATGCTTTCTTCACAAACAAGAGAAAATGCTGGAGGAACTCAGAAGGCCAGGCAGCATCAATGGAAAAGAGTGCAGTTACCGTTTTGGCAGGACTGGAGAAGAAAAACAGAGGAGTAGATTTAAAAGGTGGGGGAGGGCAGAGAGAAACACAAGGTGATAGGTGAAGCCTGGGGGGAGGGATGAAGTACAGAGCTGGGAAGTTGATTGGTGAAAGAGACAGAAGGCCATGGAAGAAAGGAAAGGAGGAAGGAACACCAGAGGGAGGTGATGGGCGGACAAGGAGATAAAGTGAGAGAGGGAAGGGGGGATGGGAAATGGTGAAGGAGAGGGAGTGGAGGGTGGGGGTGGGGGGCATTTCCAGAAGTTTGAGAAATCAACGTTCATGCCATCAGGCTGGAAGCTACCCAAATGAACTATAACATGTTGTTCCTCCAACCTAAGTGTGGCCTCATCTCAACAGTGGAGGAGGACATGGATGGACATATTGGAATGGGAATGGGAAGTGGAATTAAAATGGGTGGCACTGGGAGATCCTGCTTGTTCTGGTGGTCGGAGCACAGATGCTTGGCGAAGTGGTCTCCCAATCTACGACGAGTCTCACACCGGGAGGCCACACGAGGGGTATCGGACACAGTATACGACCCCAACAAACTCACTCATCTCATCTGGAAAGACTGTTTAGGGCCTTGAATTGTAGTGAGAGAGGAGGTGTAGGGCAGGTGTAGAACTTGTTCTGCTTGCAAGGATAAGTGCCAGGAGGGCGATCAGTGGGGAGGGATGAATGGACAAGGGAGTCGTATAGGGACCGATCCCTGCGGAAAGCAGAAAGTCGGGGGGAAGGAAAGATGTGCTTGGTGGTGGGATCCCGTTGGATGTGGCGCAAGTTTTGGAGAATTCTGCGCTGAATGTGGAGGTTGGTGGGGTGGTAGGTGAGGATAAGAGAAACCTTATCCCTGGTAGGGTGGTGGGCAGATGGGGTAAGAGCAGATGTGCATGAAATGGGAGAGATGCAGTTGAGAGTAGCATTGATGGTGGAGGAAGGGAAGCCCCTTTCTTTGAGAAAGGAGGATATCTCCTTCATCCTGAGAGCAGATGCGACAGAGGCAGTGGAACTGAGAGAAGGGGTGGTGTTTTTACAAGTAACAGGGGGCGACAAGATATAGTCCAAGTAGTTGTGAGAGTCCAAGGGTTTATATAGACATCAGTGGATAAGCTGCCGCTAGAGATAGAGACAGTGAGATCAAGAAAGGGGAGGGAGATGTCAGAAACGGACCAGATAAATTTGAGGGTAGGGTGGAAGTTGAAGATGAAGAGCATGAAGTCGACAAGTTCCGCATGCTTTCTTCACCTTCACCCTACTTACCAGTGTAGTCACCTTCAAGGAACAATGGATTGGGTCCCTAGGTCTTTTGGTTCGTCAACATATCTTAGTACCCTACTGTTTATTGCACATGTCCAGTCCATATTTGACTTCCAACAGCATAACAATGCATCACCTCTGATAGAAATCCATTGATCTCAGCCATGAATGTATCATGACCCAGAATCCATTGACATTTTTAGAACAAGCTCCAGAGTTCTACTATCCTTTGCATAATCCTGACTGAACCCTTAAAAGATCCATGTCTACACCTGCTTTTACCATCATGCCCCTCAGTTTTTGGCTTCCTGTCCAGAGAACCTACTTCCTGGTATCTTCCCTATTGATTCGTCTAACATTTTAAACACCTTGATTGGATCTCTACCTGTCCAGTGCACTTGGATGAATTTGCCCATCGAAAGCTGTCCTGTGGTGTTCTGCACACAGAATCAGCTGCAGAAACAGCAGCATTAAGTGCTCCCTGCTGTCACCTCAGGTCTGCACTGAGAGCGCTAAGAGCTCTCTCCTTGGCAGTCACACACACCCCTATGGAATGAGGGAAAGAGAAGGAAGGCACCACGGTCTGGGTGAAGACCCCCATCACTCTCATGCTATGAGAGGATGCTGTGAAGGGTGCAGGGTTCAAGGTATCAGTGACTGATCAAGGCAAAGAGGCCACAGCCATTGATAGTGGCTCATTATTGTCACTTGTGCAGAGAAACAGTGAGGTACTTGGTGTGCCATCCGATTGGATCATGCCATACATAAATATATTGAGACGGTAAAAAGAAAACAGAATCCAGAACCTAGAGCTGCAGAATATATAAAGAGCTTTAGTGACTTCTGTTCCATTATGCTGATGACTGCAAGACAAGTTTGATACACGCTGTGACAAACACGATGATTGTTATCTCACTGCCAAACTCTGCCCACAGTGTTCTTTGTTTTCAGTGAATGCACAGCCAGGGTTATAGCTCACATGCAAAAACTGCCATTTCTGTCATTTAAGCTGCATAGCCAGTGATGTCATCAGATATATAACAGGTCAGTCAGAGGTGAATGGCTGGGGAAGGCAAATGCCTGGGCCAATCAGCATACCCCAGCAGCAGTACCTGCCTCAGGTAAATTCTTCTTAATGTGAGTTGTAGATGGAAAAAGTCTGCAGGAAGATCTGTTTCTCTTGACTCTGGTCTCTGTGAGGTGAACAACGAGTAGGAACAACTGTGAATCCCAAAACAGCCTGAAGGACAAGTCCCATCCACTTCAATGCTGCAGGACCTAATCTGAAAATTCAACATCTGCATTAATTTGATTTTTCACTTCCTATGAATTAGTGGCTTTGATTGTAAATGTTACCATATAAAAATATGTTACCATATAACCATATAACAATTACAGCACAGAAACAGGCCATCTCAGCCCTGCTAGTCCGTGCCGAACATTTACTCTCACCTAGTTCCACCGACCTGCATTCAGCCCATAACCCTCCATTCCTCTCCTGTCCATCTACCTATCCAATTTTTTTTTAAGTGACAAAATCGAACCTGCCTCTACCACTTCTACTGGAAGCTCGTTCCACACAGCTACCACTGTTTATACAGAAGCTTTGAAATCTAGACTGAAGGTTAAAAAGAACAAATCAAATCTATCAGCATGAAGCACTGTTTTATTCCTGATTATCCAAACTTCAAATACTGTACATTAGTAGTAGGCAGCTGGCGATGCCAGGGGATCATGGGTTTGTGCCTCTCCAGGGTGAAAACCTGGGTGGGAAGATTTGGAAAACCATAGCCCATGCAGCAGGTTCCCCCTCTCCATGTCACTGATGTTGTCCAAGGGAAGGGCAAGTGCCGATACAGCTTGGCACCAGTGTCGTCGCAGAGGTTGCCAGAGTGAAGTTGTAAACAACATCAAACTGCTTTAGGGACCCCAGCTCCAGATTTCTTCCTCGGGATTTACTCCCGAAGCCTTTCCCAAGGCTGTAGAGGTTTAAAATCAGAGTTTTCCTTCTCCTAGGTGGGCTGCCATCCAAGGCTGATGACCCCCACCTGGCCGAAACTATACATTATATCTTGAAATAAAGAAATCAAATGTATCATGGGGTGTTGGACACACTTAAACCTAGTAATGCTTGATATTTTAAACACACTTGCATTCAAAGAATACGCATTAAATTCAACTTGCTTTATGTTTGTATAATGTGACGAGTTATTAATATCTTTACTTTCCTTAAACAGATAACAATTGGGGCTCCAATCACAAACAAGTGAAAATCTGCAGATGCTGGAAATCCACGCATCAATTAGGGGTTTTGTAAGAATTGTCCATCAGTAATACATTCTGTGAGAGCTCTATATTCCACATTAATTAAAGTGTCATTTTGAAGTGCTAGAAAGAAGTACAGTGCAAAATCTGGGCCTCTCTCCAATCAGACCTGGTCCCTCCAGATCTTTCTGGAACTGGAAGCAGTAGAAATTCAAAACACAGCGTATCTGGCAGAGTACTGAAGACCTGTGCTAATCAACTGGCTGGATTGTATACTGACCTCTTTAACCTCTTACTCTGGTAGTCTGAGGTGCTGCTTTGAAAACTAAGGAGCAATGGATTGTTCCAGAGAGACATTGAATATATCCATCAGCACCTCTGTCAGCTGGGCTGTGCAGTTTTTCAGAACCCGACCTGGTACATTATCGGGACCGGCAACTTTGTGTGGGTTGACCCTGACCAGGGTCTTCCTCACCTCAGTTTCTGGTCCTCTGGGTGAGGGGTGGCTTCCTCACCAGCACTTTGTTCTGTGCATCAAACTGGGTGTAGACGGCATTCAGCACCTCAGAGAGTGAAGCACCCTGGTCACTGACTCGCAGGGTAGACTTGTCGTCCGTAATTCTCTGAATTCCCTGCGACATGCACCTCGAGTCTCTGGTATCGCAGAAGTGACTGTAAATTCTCTGAGAATGCTCCCATTTTGCCTTCCTGATGGAGTGGAAAAACACAGTTCTTGCTTCCCTGAGAGCTGTCGCATCTCCCAATCTAAAAGCAGCATCACTAACCTTTAGCCTGACATGGACTTCTTCCCTTCATAGACCCTCCCCAGAAATTCCTGTCCAAAGCTCTGAATGAATCAGGAAATTCATCATCTGTTGAGAGCTAGATCTGTGGTGTTCAAGAACAGTGATCTAGAACCCTACAAAAGATAGTGTAACCTACGGAAGGCCATTGTGAAAGCAAAAAGGCAATTCTGTGTGAAATTCAAGACAGCTGTGGCAGAGTTTGCATACTATTACTTCCTATAAAGTGACACTTCACTCCCCAATGAACCTAATAGCTGTTTAGCAAGCTTTGCAAGGGAGAATTATAGTACATCTGTGCAAATACCCACAGCATCTGGTGGCTCTTTGACAGCTGTCTTTGAGGCCAATATCAGAGCACCTTTCAAGAGGCTGTATCTTTGCAAGGTATCAGATTTCAGTGGTACAGTAAAGCTGTGCTAACCAACTGACTGGAGTATTCAAGAACACAAGAGATCCTGGAAATCCAGAGAAACACACACTGATTGCTGGAGGAACTTGCAGGTCAACTACATCCATGGAAGGGAATTAGGAGTCAACATTCCGGGCTGATACCCTTCATCAGAACCCTGCAAGAAGTCCAAATAGAACCTACAGAAGTCCTTTATGAGATCAAAAAGGTAATTCTGTGTGAGATTAAAATTACAATAAAACATGAAGGCCTTCTTCAACCTCTCACTGCTGCAGTCTGAGGTCCCCACCTGCTTCAAAAAGGCATCAATGATTCTGGTGCCCAAGAAAACAAGGGCAAGCTGCCTCAATGACTATTGCCCAGTAGCACTCACAGATACCAAAGTGATGGCTTCAAGAGGTTAGTTATGGCTAGAATTCACTCTCAATCTGGACATGTTTAGATTAGATTAGATTAGATTAGAATCAACTTTATTGTCATTGTGCCGAGTACGGATACAAAGCCAATGAAATGCATTTAGCATCTGACCAGAAATGCAAACAATAGTGTTATTTACAAAATAACTGCGAATAAAAAAGTGCTACAGCACACAAATATAAAAGTACTGAGACAGTACAATACGGATGCAATACTGCTTAGCGCTGTGATATGAGATTCAGCTGGGTCACAGCCTCAGGGAAGAAGCTCTTCCTGTGCCTGCTGGTGTGGGAGTGGAGGCTCCTGTAGCGCCTACCGGATGGGAGGAGAGTAAAAAGTCCATGGTTAGGGTGAGATGTATCCCTGATAATGCTTTTCGGCCTGCCCAGGCAGTGTTTATGGTAGATGTTATCAATGGTGGCAATTGGGTGCCGATAATCTGCTGGGCAGTTTTCGCCACACGCTGGAGTGCTTTACGGTCCGATACGGGACTGTTGCAGTTCACCCACCACCACCACAACACTCTCTCCACTCTGCCTGAACCACCTGATCTACAGCTAAACACACGTCAGGATGTTGTTTATTGATCACAGCTCAGCATTCAAAATTCAAAGTAAAATTATTATCAAAGTACATAAATGTCACCACTGACAACCCTGAGATTAATTTTCTTGTGGGCATACCTAGTAAATCCCAGAACTATAATAGAATCAATGAAAGACCACACCCAACAGGGTGGACAGCCAACCATTGTGCAAAAGACAACAAAAGAGAAAATATATTAATAATAACAATAAATAGTGAGAACATGAGATGAAGAGTCCTTGAAAGTGAGTCCATGGGTTGTGGGATCAGTTCTGTGATGGGGGCAAATGTAGCTGAGCGAAGTTATCCTCACTGGCACAAGAGCCTGATGGTTGAGAGGTAATAACTGTTCCTGAACCTGGTAGTTTGAGCCCTAAGGGTTCTGTACCTTGGTTCTGATGGCAGCAGCAAGAAGAGAGCATGACCTGGGTGGTGGGGGTTCCTGATGATAAATGCCACTTTCTTGTGACAGCACTCTATGTAGATGTGGTCAATGGAGGAGAGGACTTTACCCATGTTGGACTGGGCCATATTCACAACTTCTTGTAGGATTTTCCATTCAAGGGCAATAATGTTTCCATACCAGGCTGTGGTGCAGCCAGTCATTATACTCTCACCACACATCTATAAAAGTTGGTTAAAGTATTAAATATCATTCCAAATGTTCGGAAACTCCTAAGGAAGTAGAGTTGCTGCCATGCTTTTTTCGCTTGTAATGGCTTTTAATGCTGGGCCTCTGAAATGATAACTCTGATGGATTTAAAGTTGCTGACCTTCTGCACCTTTGATCCCCCAATGAGGACAGGCTCAACGACCACCAATTTCATCCTCCTGAAGACAATAATCAGCTCCTTGGACTTACTGACATTGAGTGAGATGCTGATGTTATGACACCACTCAGCCAGATTTCAATCTCCCTCCTATATGCTGATTTTTCACCACCTTTGATTCGGCCTATGACAGTGGTGTCATTGGCAAACTAAAATATGGCATTGGACCTGTGCTTAGCCTCACAGTCATAAGTGAAGAAAGTGAGTAGAGCAGGGGGTTAAGCATTATCATCCCCTCAATATTTATTAGCAAACCTAGGTCTCAATACCTCTTTCTCCAACTTGACCCTCAACTTCTTATTGCAATACCACAGTCTGTGCAGGTTGGAAATAACATCTCCTCCTCGCTGACTATCAATATAAGCACACTTCAAGGGTGCGTGCTTAGCCCACAGCTCTATTCTCTCTACACTCATGAGTGTCACCAGACACAGCTCAAGCACCATCTTTAACCTCACTGATTATGCCAGTGTTGCTGGCAGAATCTCATGCAGTGATAAGAAAGGTTACAGGAGTGAGACAGATTGGCTGGTTGAGTGCTGTTGCTACAACAGCCTTTCCCTCAGTGTCAGCCAAGCCAAGGGATTGATTGTGGACTTCAGGAAGGGGAAGATGGGAGAACCCACATCAGTCTTCATTGAGAGGTCAGCATGGAAAGGGTGAACATCTTCAAGTTCCTGGGGGTCAATATCTCAGAGGGATTGTCTGGGCCACCACATTGATGCAATCATGAAGATGGCATTCCAATGGCTCTACTTCATTCGGAGCTTGAGATCTGGTATGTCACCAAAGACTGGCAAATTTCTGTAGACATAAGGTGAAGAGCATTGCAACGGGTTGCATAACAGCTTGGCATAGAGGCTCCAATGTGCAGTATTGCAAGAGGCTGCTGAGGATTGAAGACTCAGCCAAACCCATCATGGATTTAGCATACATTGACCTATGCACCACTGCTGAGAACATCTTCAAGAAGCAGTCGTCAAGAAGTTGGCATCCATCCTGAATAACCCTCACCATCCGAGACTTGCCCTGCACTTCTAACTACCATCAGGGAGGTACGGGAGCCTAAAGAACCATACCCAATGATTTAGTAGCAGCTTCTTCCCCACCCCCATCAGATCTCTGAATGGTTCATGAACTCATGAGCACTACCTGTTATTCCTTTATTTTGCTATTTTTATTTATATTTGTAATTTATAGATGTTTATGTCTTTGCATAGTACTGCTGGTGCAAAACAATGCATTTCGCAACACATCTTGGTGATAGTAAGCCTAATTCTGATTCTGGTTCATATCCAAGACTGGATGTATAACTGCATCAGCAATACAGATTTTGATGTCTACAAGACTTGGTCAGAGATGGTGTGCACTGGAAAGTGTTACCTCCTGACCCACCATCACCTGTCAGCAGCATATCAGGACTTGGAATAATTTTGAGCTGTCTGAGTCAAAGAGGGGGAGTTGCCCAGGACAGAAAGAAGCCCTCCAGTCCACCAATGACCATGATTGAATGGGTCCAGTTTTAAACCCCCTCAACATTGAAACCTTTAGGCCTTTTCACTAAAAAATCCACAGACAAAAAGAACATTTAAATAATGAGAAAACCTCCTTCAGCGGGTTTCAGTTGATGCAGTACTAATCCATATCTAGTGGCATGGAACCAGTACTGGTTCATAAGCTTAGCAACACTAGACAGCTACTTCAGCTTCTCTCAGAGTCAAAGCAAATACAGTGCATCGGGCCATCGGATAATCTGGACAGCTGCTAATTTGAGAATATTATAAATCTCTATCATCTCTCCTCTCAGCCTACTCGTACACAAGTTTGTCCTATATCTCCTTATCACTGATACTCTTTAATCTAGTTAGTACCCTGGTGAACATCTTCTGCACCCTCTCCTGAGCCTCTACAAACACAAGTTTGTTCAATATCTCCTTATCACTAATACTCTTTAGATGGCTGGTGGCATAGTGGCATCAGCGCCAGACTTCAGAGCAAAAGGCTCCCGAGTTTGAATCCAGCCGGCCCCCTTGCACGCTTTCCATCTGTGCTGGGTTGAGTGTCAAGCTAGCAACTCGGCCTCATAAAAATAAGAAAGCCTGCTAAAAAAACACTGTCATGACAACGTCCCGATGACTCCACTCGGAGTTAAGGGCTTTCTTCTTCTTTTTCTACTAATACTCTTTAATCTAGTTAGTACCCTGGTGAACATCTTCTGCACCCTCTCCAGAGCCTCCACATTCTTCTCATAATGGGACTGCTAGTTTTGTAGTTCCAAAAGGAAAACAAGGGAGCCTGAGAGGTGCATGCAAATTTGTTGCTTTTTTTAATTATAGTGAAGTGGTGACGTAATGACAAATACCATTCACACGCTTTTACATATGTAATAAATTCTGTAAACAACAAAGGACATTGAAGAAAAACAATACATTTACAATATACACTCCTCCCTGCTTGGCTATAAACTCCAACTCAATATAGAACGCATCCCAATTCAAATATATACATGTTGCTCTCTAGCCATCATGTGTGTGTGTATACACAATGTGCATACAAATACTAAAAAGGCATCATCATCAAGAAAAATCACACCTTGATGATCAGTGTGTAGCTCCTCCAACAACTTACCTCTCAGCCTGTATGGTACAACAACCCTCAATCCCCACATAAGGCAAACTCCATCAAGGACAGAGTCATCCCAGTGCTGGTAAAAATGGGGGAACTAGAATTTCTGCTGCACATTTTGGGTGGCGATATAGACCTGAGAGTGTGGGATCTTTTCTGGTTTCCCTTTGTACAAACTCTGCCATAATAGGAAGACTTTCAATTTGTATTAGGGAGAATTCATAATTTTCAGATAATTCTTTTTCCAAGAATAAGTGGGATATCCATCAGCATTTCTGTGATTAGTTGGCCTCTTGAATTCAATCTTGTAATGGCCTCCTCCAAGAAACAGAGCCCATCTCTTGCAATGGTATTGCTGCTGTTAGTGGAAGACCCATCTGTGGATTGAAAATAGACACTGGTGTTTGATGATCGGTAATGAGGGTAAACTCTCTCATTCAAGTAGTGGTCGAAACATTTTACACCCCATACCAAACTCAAGGCCTCTCTGTCAATCAGTGCATAATTTTTTTCTGCTGCGGTACTGGAACAAGTTGCAAAGACTATGGGGTGTTCACTCCCATCACTCATAACATGTGACATGTCTATACCTGGACCATAAGGCAAACTTCACTAGATGATGTGGATCATAATGTGTGAGTACAGTGTCTGACCTCAGCAATTCCTTTGTTATTTTGGAAAGCTAGCTCACACTGCTTTGTCCATTGCCATTTCTTCCTGATCTATAGTAATGTGTTCAAAAGGTGGAGCACAGTAGCCAAGTTCGGCAAGAACCTGTTATGATAGTTGACAAATCCTAATAAAGACCACAACTGACACATCCTTTAACCTTGGGGGATCCACTACTGCTTTAATTTTCTCAGTACACTTGTGTAATGCTTGTGGCTCAATGATGTGACCACAGTAAGTGATGTTTTGTTTAAAGGATTCACAGTTTGGAAATGTTCCTTGTCATCCTTACTGGTAATAATATCATCCAGTTAACGCTGAGTGCCTGGCAGCCTTTCAGCACCTGGTCCATAGCTCTCTGCCAGAGAGCAGGTGCAGATGCAGATGCTACTCTTAAAATAAGCCTGTTATAGTGACAAAGACCTTAGTGAGTGATTATGTTGAGAAGCACTTTGAATTCTTCTTCCATCTGCATCTGTAGGAAGGCCTCATCTAAGTCCACCTTGCTGAAGTGTTTTCCTCCAGAAAGTCTTGCAAAGATATCCTCTGTCCTGGGCAGACGGCATTAATCTCCTCTCTGTATGGATTGATGGTGACCTTAAAATCAGCACGGATCCTGACAGACCTATTCACCTTGGCTACTGTGACCATTAGAATTGCCCATGGGCTTCACCCAGCCTTGGAAAAGAATTCCTTCAGCCTCCATACAATCTAGCTCACTGACTATTTTATCACGGATGGTACAAGGGAACAGGTGGGCTTTGCAAACCTTGGGTGTAGCATATTCTTTTAACACTATTTTACCCTTCACAAACAAGAGAAAATCTGCAGATGCTGGGAATCCAAGCAACACACAAAATGCTGGAGGAACTCAGCAGGCCAGGCGGCACCAATGGAAAAAGGTACAGTCAACGTTTCAGGCCGAGACCCTTCAGCAAGAGTCATTTTATCTTTGAGATGTTTGAGTTTTCTACTGCCATCTTTGAAATGCCATTCAAACTCATTTTGTGGAATGACTGAAAAAGCTGAGCCAGTGTCCAATTCCATTTTAATTAATTTGCCATTCACTTTTGATGTAACCCATATTGCTTGTCTTTTGTTAGTTTTCACAAGATAAATCTCAAGGCTACCCAGTCCTGTGTCATTTTCATCATTATCAGATTTTTCATTAACAGCTAAAGCAAGTAGTTTATTTTGAAACTGCAACATGACATTTTATCTTCTTCTCTTCCCCATGCAGTCCATTTATTTTTGTCTGTCTGGCATGCTCTTTGTATGCGTCCTACTTTGTTGCATTTTCTGCAAGTTTTGCCTTCTGTCTGGTGTATGTGAGCCCCTGCCACAACGCTAACACAATTTGTTCGGTCAGGCCAGGTTCTGTTTAGAGAATGCAATTTTGTTCATGCTCACTTTCATTCCTGACTACAACTGAATTGCATCACTATCTGCTGTTTCCATTGATACAGCAATTTCAACTGCGCTTATAAATGTGAGTTCCACTTCAGTTAGAAGCAATTTTTGAATGCTTTCTTTGAAGATTCCATAGACTAAACAATTTCTCAATACTTCAGTAAGCCCAGCATTGAATTGACAATGCTCAGACAACCTCTTCAATACAGCCACATGCACTGCAATGGACTCCCCTTCCTTTTGATTCCTCTTATGAAACCTAAAGCATTCTTCAAGCAACAATGATTTTGGTTCAAAATGTTCCTGCATTATTTTCACTGTATCAGCAAAACTCATTTTAGCTGGTTTGGTTGGAGCAATTAAACTTCTAAGCAACTGTATGCTTTTTCACCTATTACACTCAGCAAAGCTGGCACTCGATTCTCAATTGACTATTTCATATGCTTCAAAATACTGCCCAGTTCATTCTATATATATATATTCCAGTTATGTCTTATGCAATCAAACACATCTATATTTCCCATGAAGCCAGCCATTTCTGCTTTCTCTATTTTTTATTAGTATCATTCAGTACTCTCTGTTCATGAACCCATGAATTTGTCTATTTTCCACTTTTTTTAACTTAACTGTCATGCTGCAATTTCTTGTTAACTCAAGTGTCTCACTGTGCTTTTTTTAACTCAAATATTTCTCTGTGCTTTTCTTTAACTTGAACATTGCGCTGCGCTTTTTTAAAACTTGAACATCTCGCTGCACTTCAACAGGTACGTAGTCATCTTGGTTTCTTTTCTAACTTCCTCATCACCACTGTCTTGTTTTTCAACACCAAAACATAAAATAATCGAGAGCAAATCAAGGGAGCCCAAGAGATACATATGAACTTCATGCTTTTTTTACTTTTAGCAAAGCATGCACTTCTGATGTGGTGGTGAAAGGACGTATGAAATTCAAGTACAGTACTCTTATATACTATATAACATAGTGAATTACATAAACTACAAAAAAATGCTTAATCAAACAACCTATTTACAAATTTACTCAAGTATTACTGAAATATTAAATATACAACAGAGGCAATGAGAACAGGACACAGTACTCCAACTGCATTTTTTATGCAACTGCAATATAGCTTCCTAACTCATACGCAATGCCCTGACGGCTGAAGACACATATGTCAAATGCCTCTGTTACATACGCAATGCCCTGACGGCTGAAGACACATATGTCAAATGCCTCTGTTACCACTCTGTCTACTTCCATTGCCACTTGCAGGGAGCTATGGACATAGATCAACATTCCTACATGTTCTGACATTACTCTATGATTCCCCCTCATCTTTGACCTTTCAAGTGCAAGACCTTACATATACTTGGAATAAATTCCATCCACCATTTCTCCACCCACTTCTGTAACGGATCTACGGTTACCGGAAAAGTTGATGAATTATAGGCAGCAGGTATTGTCTACATGGACAAAATCCCACACAGGAGGTTGAAATTGATCTTTCATGCGCTGGCAGCTCATTCCATACTCTCATGACCTTCTGAGTGACGAAATTTCCCTTTAAGACCTTTCTTCTTTCCCCCTTAACCCATGACCTCTAGTTGTAGTCCCCCTCAACCTCAGTGAAAGAAAGTCTGCTCGTATTTAGTCTATCAATACCCCTCATAATTTTGTATACCTCTATAAAATCTCCTCTCAACCTTCTATGTTCCAAGGAATTGAGTCTGAACCTATTCAATTTTTCCATATAACTCAGGACCTCCAGACCCAGCATCATCCTTGTAAAGTTTCTCTGTACTCTGTCAACTTTGTTTACATCTTTCATGTAGGTAGGTGACCAAGTCTGCACGCAATACTCCAAGTTAGGCCTCTCCAATGTTTTATACAACTTCAACATAACATACTGTACTCAATGCTTTGATTTATGAAGGCCAATGTGCCAAAAGCTTTCTTCATGACCCTATCGAACTGTGCTGCCACTTTCAATGAATTATGGACCTGTATTCCAAGATCCCTTTGTTCTGCTGTCTTTGCTATCTTGAGACAAATCAAGCTGGGTAAATCCCCAGGAACTGACGAGCTGTCCTCTCAGACTCTGTGGGAAGCAGGTGCAGAAACTGCCAGGGCAGAGAAACTTAAAATCATCCTCAGCAAAGGGTGAGGAGCCGGAGGACTGGAAAACAGCCAATGTTTTCCTGCTGTTGAAGAAAGGCTCTAAAAATGAACCAGAAAATTATACACTGGTGAGCCTGGCATCAGCAGTTGTAAAGTTACTGAACTGTATTCTAAGGGACTGGCTATATAAGTATTTGTATAGACATGGACTGATTTGGGATAGTCAGCATGCCTTCATGCGTGGTAGGTTGTGTCTAGCTAATCTTATCGAGCTTTTTGAGGAAGTTACCAGGAAAATTGATGAAGGCAAGGCGGTGGATGTTGTCTATATGGACTTTAACAAGGAAGATTGGTCAAGAAGATTTAGTTGCTCGGCATTCAAGTTGAGGTAGCAAATTGGATTGGACATTGGCTTTGTGACAAAAGCCAGCGAGTAGATGATGGTTTCTCTGACTGGAGGCCTGGCACCAGTGGAGCATATGCTGGGTCCATTGTTGTTTCTCATCTCTATCAATAATGTGGTAAACTGGATCAGCAAATTTGAGGGTGTCACAGACAGCGAGGAAGACTATCATGGCTTGCAGCGGAATATGGAACAGCAGGAAAAATGTGCTGAAAAATGGCAGATGGAATTAAATGCAGACAAGTGTGAGGTCTTGCACTTTGCTAGGACCATCCAGGGTAGGTATTACACAGTGAATGGTAGGGCACTGAGGAGTGTGGTTGGAAAGGGGATCTAGGAAACGGGTCTGTAATTCATTGAAAGTGATGGTACAGGTTGACATGTTGGTAAAGAAACCTTTTGACATGTTGGCCTTCATAAATCAAAGAATTGAGTAGAGGAGATGGGATGTTATATTGAATAATTTGAGATGTTGGTGAGGCCTAATTTGAAGTATTGTGTACTTGCTCTGGATTTTTTCAATGACTTTACATTCCTTGGCCCTGATCATCTCATTTTCACCATGGATGTCCAGTCCCATTACACCTCCGTCCAGCATCTGGATGGCCTTAAAGTCTCTGCTTCTTTCTAGACTATAGACCTCTCCCTCTCCACTTCAACCTCCTCCACCTGGTGGAATTGGCCCTCACTCTCAACAGGTTTTCCTCTGACTCCTCCCACTTCCTTCAAACTATAGTTGTAGCCATGGGCATTCACGTGGGTTCCAGCTATGCCTGCTTTTTTGTCGACTACGTGGACCAGTCTTTGTTCCAAGCCTATACCAGCAACACTGCCAACTTTTCCTACGCTATATCAATGTCTGCATTGGTGCACCCATGCAGAGCTCATCAACTTAATCAACTTTGCCTCCAACTTCCACCCTGCCCTCAAATTTACCCAACCTATATCCAAATGGTTCCTCCTCTTTCTTGATTTCTCTGTCTCTATCACTGGAGGCAGTTTACCTACTGATATCTTTTGTAAACCCACGGATTCTCACAGCTACCTGGACTATACCTCTTCCCATACTGTCACTTGTAAAAATGCCATCCCCTTCTTTCAATTCCTCCATCTCCATCGCACCTGCACTCAGGATGAGGCTTTTCATTCTAGAACTAATGAGATGTCCTCCTTCTTTAAAGAAAGGGGCTTTCTTCCTTCACTATCAATGCTACCCTTACATGTCTTCCATTTCGCACACGTCAGCCCTCACCCCATCCTTCCACCAACCCACCAGGGATAGGGTTCCTCTTGTCCTCAGCTACCAATTCACCAGCTTCCGCATCCAGCACATAATTCTCTGGAACTTCCGGTATCTCCAGTGGAATCCCCTCACCAAACACATCTTTCCCTCCTTCCCACTTTACACATTCTGCAGGGATCGCTCCCTAAGTGACTCCTTTGTCCATTCATCCCTTCTCACTGATCTCCCTCCTGGCACCTTACCCTTGCAAGTAGAACAAGTGCCATACCTGCCCCTACATCACTCTTCACTACCATTCAGGCCCCAAAACAGTTCTTCCAGGTGAGGCGACACTCAACCCGTGAGTCTGTTGGGGTCATCTACTGTATCCAGTACTCCCAGAGTGGCCTCCTGTATATCAGTGAGACTCGATGTAGAGTGGGGGGCCGCTTTGCCAAACACCTATGCTCAGGCCCCCAGAAAATGCAGGATCTCCCGGTGGCCCACCATTTCATTTCACCTTCCCATTCCTATTCCGAAAGTGAGTCCATGGCCTGCTCCACTGCTGTGACAAGGCCATACTCAGGTTGGAGGAGTAACACCTTATATTCTGTCTGGTTAGTCTCCAGCATGATGGCATGAACATCGATTTCTCAAATTTTCAATATTTGCCACATACCCCCTCTTTCCCCATTCCCCATTCCTGTTTCCCTCTCTCTCCCATCTCTCTACCTGGCCATCACCTCCCTCTGCCCTTACTTCCATGGCCCTCAAACCTGTCCTATCAGATTCCCCCTTCTCCACCCCTTTATCTCTCTCACCAATCAACTTCCCAGCTCTTTACTTCACCATTCCCCCTCTCTTGGTTTTACCTATCACCTTGTACTTCTTCCTCTCCTTCCCCCACCTTCTTACTCTGACTTCTCATCTTGTCTCCAGACCTGATGAAGGGTCCCGACCCGAAACGTCGACTGTACTCTTTTCCACAGATTCTGCCTGGCCTGCTGAGTTCCTCCATCAGTTTGTGTGTGTTGCTTGGAGTATTGTGTGCAGTTTTGGTCACATACCTACAGGAAATATGTAAATAAGGTTGAAAGAGTACAGAGAACATTTATAAGGATGATGCCTGGTTTAGAAGACCTGAACTGTATGGAAAAATTTAATAGGTTTGGATGGTATTCCTTGGAATGGAGAAGATTGAGAGGAGATTTGATAGAGCTATACTAAATTACGTGGGGCATAGATAGGATAAACGCAAGCAGGCTTTTTCCACTAAGGTTGAGTGAGATTACAACCAGAAATCATGGGTTAAGGGTGAATGGTGAGACGTTTAAGGGGAACATGAGGGGAAAATCCTTCATCCAGTGGGTCATGAGAGTCTGGAATAAGCTGCCAGCACAAGTCGTGCATGTGAGCTCAATTTCAATGTTTAAGAGAAGTTTGGACAGGTGCAGATCAATAGAAGTGGCAGTTTAAATGGCTCAGCATGGACTAGATGGGCTGAAGGACCTGTTACTGTGCTACACTTTTGTATAACTCTATATTCTATTCTGGTTCGCTGCTAGTGACTAGTGGTGTTCAGCAGGGGTTGATATTGGGACTGTTTCTTTACATATTATATGTCAGCCATTTGGCCAAGTTTGCGGATAGGTAGGCTGAGGGACAGGTCATATTGAGAAAATAGAGAGTCTATAGAAGGACCTGGACCAATAGGCAAAGAATTGCAGGATAGAATACAGCTCAGGGAAGTTTATTGTTATTTAGTTTGGTTGAAGGAATAAATGCACAGACTATTTTCTAAACAAGGGACAAATTCAGATGTACAAAGGGACTTGGAAGTCCTTGTGCAGGATTCCTTAAAGGTTAACTTGCAGGTTGAGTCGGTGGTAAGGAAGGCAAATGTAATGTTAGTATTAATTTCAAGAGCATAGTTGTGATGCTGAAGATTTATAAGGCATTGGTGAGACTGCAATTGTGATTGTGAGCAGTTCTGTGTCCCTATCTAAGAAAAGATGTGCAGCAGTTAGAGGGTCCAGAGGAGATTCAAAAGAATGATTCTGGGA